>NC_053490.1:51755671-53244825 GCF_905171775.1 Rana temporaria | reverse complement strand
CCGAGTTTCTCGGCAGGATTCAGCCAGAAACTCGATCGGAGCTGAATTCTGCCGAGAAACCCAGCCGTGTGTACACTTTCGCCGAGGAAGCCGACAAGTTCCTCGTCGAGCCAAATAGAGAACATGTTCTCTATTTCCTCGTTGTTCAATGAGGAAAGTTGGCTCGCCGAGATCCTCGGCGGCTTCACACAGAGCTTGACGAGCAAAACGATGAGTTTTGCGCGTTGTGTTCCTCGGACGTGTGTACGGGGCCTAAAGGTGTCTAGATACCAAGATATTTTAGACAGTTATGCTCCCAACTTTGTGAGAACAGTTTGGGGACGGCCCCTTATTGTTCCAACATGACTGCGCACCAGTGCACAAAGAAAGGTCCATAAAAACATGAATGAGCAAATTTGGGTGGAGGAACTGGACCGGCTTGCACAAAGTCCTGACCTCAACCCGACAGAACACCTTTAGGATGAATTAGAGCGGAGACTGCTAGCCAGGCCTTCTCGTCCGACATCAGTGCCTGACCTCATAAATGCTCTTCTGGAAGAATGGCCAAACATTCCCATAGACACACTCCTAAACCTTGTGGACGGCCTTCCCAGAAGAGTTGAAGCTGTTATAGCTGCAAAGGGTGGGCCAACTCAATATTGAACCCTACGGAGTAAGACTGAGATGCCATTAAAGTTCATGTGCGTGTAAAGGCAGGTGTCCCAATACTTTTTATTTATAATATATTGTATATATATATATATATATATATATATATATATATATATATATATATATATATATATATATATATATATATAAAACATAAGAGGACATGACTGCCACACAAACCTTATGTAAGAACACTTGTAGCACAAACAGTCACACTGGGAAAATGTGTCTGTTTCTCCCTGAGCAGACGCTCCTATCGTTGGTCTTATGATACAATAGTGATTGGTCATGAAAAACCATCCTGGACAGCAGATTGCTTCCCTGTGCTTAGCTGGTTTGGTGTACCTGCACGGGTGAATGGTAACTAATAGACAAAACGATATTTCCCCATACAATTGCTATTGGCCAGATCAGACAATTATCATCACAAGACTATGCTCAATAACTGACAGTATTAAGGCCAATTAATTTTAGTCTTATTTACAAATCATGTTCTTAAAAAAAAAAAAATATCATTTATTTTTATTTTGAAAACCAAACCTTCTAAGTGCTTTAATCAAGAGAACACGTCCCCTAACGGTTTAAACCAACAAGTTACAGTGAAACTAGCTTCATGAATGCAGCTGATAATTAACATGTTATACATTAGCTGTAATTTTTTTTTTGCCTTTTACATCTGTATTTTATCAGAACATAACAAGAGTGTACATAACACCAGATCTATACCTGTAAATCATAGCATGTCATTCAATTCCACATATGCATTTCACACCACTGCTTCAACAAGGTCAAGGTATATGCTCCAGTAATTTGCTAAGAAATTATTAAAAAAAACAAAACCAAAAAAAAAAACCCAGAGCATTTACAGTTACTGTACCATTTTCTTTACAGAAGCTCATAAAGGCTATTTGCAAAGTCTATTTATACATATATATATATATAATTTTTTTTATAAAAAAAGAAACCCAAAATTTGCGATATATCTCCAGTTCTTTTTTTGTTGTCGTTGCTGTTTTTGTTTTTGACGTAGTCTTTGGATGTTTCAGTTAGGTCCAGGCTTCCAATGTTTTCACAGAGCCAGTAACTGTGATCATGTCATCAATACAAAACCAATAAAAAAGAATCCATCTTCACCATGATGTCACTGGAACAACCAGTACCAACAGCAATGTTAAAGAAGACGAAGAGGCTGAAATATTGTGTAGTGTAGATTGCGCATTTGTTATACCTGAAAAGAATGAAAAAAAGGCAATGTAACGTATAGTCAACAGATACAACAAATAATAGAACCAATAAAAATTCGAAAACATTATGAATCAGAACAGCTGGAGGTGAGGCAAAAGAAAATCACTGTCTATAAAGCTGAACATTAGGCATATATAAACAAGACAAAAATGAATAAAGATAGACAAGAAAAAAAAAATTAAGGGGCAGATCCACAAAGATATTACGCCGGCGTATCTCTTGATACGCCGCGTAATTTCAAATTGTGCGCGTCGTATCTTTGTTTTGTATCATCAAAACAACATACGACAGCATCTCGGCTAGATCCGACAGGCGTACGTCTTAGTACGCCGCCGGATCTAAGCTGCAATTTTTCGGCGGCCGCTAGGTGGCGTTTCCGTCGAATTCCGCGTCGAGTATGCAAATTAGCTATTTACGGCGATCCACGAACGTACGACCGGCCGGCGCATTTTTTAACGTAGTTTGCTTTCGGCTTTTTCCGGCGTATAGTTAAAGCTTATGTTATGAGGCGTACTCAATGTTAAGTATGGCTGTCGTTCCCGCGTACAATTTTGAATTTTTTACGTTGTTTGCGTAAGTCGTTCGCGAATAGGGATTTGCGTAGAATGACGTCACCGTCGTGAGCATTGGCTTGTTCCGGGTTAATTTCGAGCATGCGCACTGGGATACCCCCACGGACGGCGCATGCACAGTTAAAAAAAAACGTTGTTTACATTGGGTCACAACGTATTAACATAAAACACGCCCCCATTACATCCATTTGAATTTCGCGCCATTACGCCGCCAAAGATACACTACGCTGCCGTAACTTACGGCGCAAATTCTTTGAGGATTCGAAAAAAATGAATAAAGTTACGGCGGCGTAGTGTATCTTAGATACGCTGCGCCCGGCGCAACGGTACGTGGATCTGCCCCTAAATGCTTCAACCACCCAAATTCTTATGTCAGGGGTGTCCAAACTTTTGACCTTCCTGGGCCACAATAGAAGAAGGGGAATTATCTTGGGCCACACATAAAATACACTAGGGCAGAGGTCTCAAACTGGCGGCCCTCCAGCTGTTGCAAAACTGCAAGTCCCATGGGGCATTGCAAGGCTGACATTTACAAGCATGACTCCCACAGGCAGAGGCATGATGGGACTTGTAGTTTTGCAACAGCTGAAGGACCACCAGTTTCAGACCCCTGCACTAGGACAACATAAAACGAGTGCGATATTTGACATTGTTTTTTAACGCATCAATATTTGGATCAATGGATGTAGTAGCAATTCTCAATGAATTATCAAGGTGCTCATCAGATATTTTGGTTCTAATTTTGCCCTTTGTGTGCTTCATCCTTGAAAATATCTGCTCATAAATATAGGTTGCTGCTGAAAACTGATCACATGAATAAGGTGTGATTGTGAGGAGTGGGATATTTTTGTTTGGGAAGATTAAACGTATAAAAGTCTAGTAAAGAGACACTGTCAAGTGCATTTTTAAGAAAAATTCCCCCCAAAAAATGAAAATTTTAAAGTAAGTTTACGATTTTGTGTTGGGCCGCATTCATAGCCGTCTTGGACTGCATGCGGCCCATGGGCCACATGATCGACTTATTTTTGTTTATGTTTTCAGAAGCTAAAGCAGCCCTGTATTCATTATTGCATCATTAAAGCGGGAGTTCACCCATTTCTAAATTTTTTTTTTTTCTTCCCCTAGATTCCTGCTCGTTCGGTCTAGGGGAATCGGCTATTTGTATTAAAATAGGTGCAGTACTTACCCGTTTTCGAGCTGCATCTTCTTCCGTCGCTTCCGGGTATGGTCTTCGGGAGCGGGCGTTCCTTCTTGATTGACATTCTTCCGAGAGGCTTCCGACGGTCGCATCCATCGCGTCACTCATAGCCGAAAGAAGCCGAACGTCGGTGCGGCTCTATACTGCGCCTGCGCACCGACGTTCGGCTTCTTTCGGAAAATCGTGACGCGATGGATGCGACCGTCGGAAGCCTCACGGAAACCTGTCAATCAAGAAGGAACGCCCATTCCCGAAGCCCATACCCGGAAGCGACGGAGAGGATGCGTCTCGTAAACGGGTAAGTACTGCACATATTTTAAAATAAATAGCCGATTCCCCTAGTAATAACGAGCAGGAAGCGAAGGGGGAAAAGTGCCCTCTAAGGGTGAACCCCCGCTTTAAGTATCTGGGCTAGATTCACAGAGAGATACGACGGTGTATCTCCTGATACGCCGTCGTATCTCTGACTTAGGCTGGTCGTATCTATGCGCCTGATTCATAGAATCAGTTACGCATAGATATGCCTAAGATCCGACAGGTGTAACTGTGTTACACCGTCGGATCTTAACTGCAATTTAAAAATGGCCGCGGGGGGCGTTCTCGCTGATTTACACGGAGAAATATGTAAATCAGCGAAGTACGGCAATTCACGAACGTACGCGGACCCGACGCAGTGTTGTTACAACATTTCCGTAGCGGTTTTCCCGACGTATACTTACCCCTGCTTCTATGAGGCGCAGCCAATGTTAAGTATAGCCGTCGTTCCCAAGTCGATTTTTGTTTTTTTTACGTCGTTTGCGTACGCCGATTCAGAAACCCGCGCGCCACAAGTTACGCTCACGCTGAAACCACTGATGTCCTAGCGACGTCAGTGGGAGAAATGCACGCCGGGAAATTTCGCGGACGGCGCATGCTCATTTAAATCGGCGCGGGGACGCGCCTGATTTAAATAGTACACTCCCCCTAGCCGCGGAATTTGAATTCCGCCGGGGGATTTACGATCCGCTGCCGCAAGTTTGGAGGTAAGTGTTTAGTGAATTAGCCACTTGCCTCTCAAACTTGCGGCAGCGGATCTTAAATCACATAGATCGCGCGGATCTAAAGATCCGCTGATCTATGTGAATCTAGCCCTATATGTTTAAAAGCAAGCGGTATAAAAACCTAAATTTTATAGCTACGAAAGTGTAGTGCTACAATCAACATAAACTAGCCAAAATAATATACATTGTTCACTGTAATAAATAAAATAAAAAATATTTGAACCTCCCGTGAATACTCAACCACACCTATAAAATATTATATACTGTATTTATTGGCGTATAACGCTCACTTTTTTACCCTGAAAATAGAGGGTAAAGGAAAGTTTTTTTCCTGAAACTTCCCTCTTAAAGTTAGGGTGAGTGTTATACGCATGTGCGTGTTATATGCCGATAAATACGGTATATGCTTTGTACAGCAATAAACGTTCTGATAAAATGTGTTTTTTCACGTATACAGTAGCTATTTATGTATTGGTAGAGCGGAGAATATTTATGTTTTTATCTTAGTGCAATTACCTATATTAGACTTGGTATTATCATTTTGCTGACTAGGAGAGAAAGAATTGGCACAGTCAACGAGCCAATTAGTAATGCTGCAATGCTCATGTGCTAGCAAGGTCATATATAGGAGGACAGAGAAACACGCTCAGCAGTCTGCTGCTTCCTTTCACTTTCCAGTGATAGACTGGGGAGGTACAAGACCTGTGACAATCTGTTCACAGCAGCAGAGAAAAATCAGGTCCCCTGCCCTGGGAAACAGGACTGTGCTGTGTGCCAGAGTTGTGAAGGCCTTGAGACTGTATATAACCAAATATGGGGGCGTTTCTCCCTGTTATATGTGTAAGTGTACACAGGGCCGTTTGAAGGAATTTGGGGGCCCCAAGCAAAATGGACATGGAGGCCCCCCCCCGCAGCTTCTTAAAGGAGGTTTGCAGGCGCTATTTTTAACGCTATAGTGCCTGCAATACACTCCAGTGTGAAAGGGGCTTCTTTTTTGAATCAGGTAATATTTATTAAAGCTTTTTGCAAAAATTTACAAAGCAGAGAAAAAGACTCTACAGTACAGTGAAATGGTATGGCAAAGAAAGAAAATGGAAAGAAAGCTATGGTAATTTATTGTTTTGTTTATGATGTAAAATAATATCCAGGTAGGGTTATTATGGTCAGCTACCATATTTTTACTAATAAATGGGTCTTGATGACTGCCCCCCCCCTGTGTTCTTTTTTAACCCCCCTTCCTAGCCGGCAGGAGATTCAGTTTGTTGTTCCTGGCCGGCCGGACTGAAAGGAAGTGCGCACAGAGCACTCAGTGTGTGCACTTCCTGTCAGTCTGGCCAGGAACAACAAACTGGATCTCCTGTACCGCATGGACGCGGCAGCGCATATCCCCATTACTTAAAGACAGATGCTTCTGCTAAAAATCCCTTCTGCTGTGCCTCTTCAAGGCGCTGGACACTGTGGCCCGCCCTGCTGGGGCCCCAGGCCAGCTCGGGGCCCCAAGCAATTGCTTGTAAGGCCTGTCTTGTTGCGACGGGGGGCCTGAGTGTACATAGCATATCTTGTCCCTCAGCAGGAGGGGACTTTGGCCATGATAAATCAGGGATGACAACTTAAAATACAGGAATTCTTAGTACGTCTAAAACTGTGTTTCTCAACCTTTTTTTTTAAACAGGTCAGGGTTGTTTTGGTGGTGAAAAAAAGGGGACTTCTTCAATATTAGGTAAGTGGTCATGTTATGGTGTTTATGTATTTAAACAATTATTTGGAATCTGTAAAACAAGGTTCCAATAGTGTACAAAGTACCAAGAGTAAAGCCTCGTACACACGGCCGAGGAACTCGACGTGCCAAACACATCGAGTTCCTCGGCCAGTTCAGCACTGAAGCCGCCGAGGAGCTCGGCGGGACGAGAGCTCCCATAGAACAACGAGGAAATAGAGAACATGTTCTCTATTTCCTCGTCGAGCTCCTCGTCGGCTTCCTCGGCCGAAACTGTACACACGACCAGTTTCCTCGGCAGAATTCAGCCAGAAACTCGGTCGGAAGCTGAATTCTGCCGAGGAAACTGGTCGTGTGTACGGGGCCTCAGGGAGCTATAGACCATTATACACAGAGCTCTGGTGGATATTATTCTGATCAGGGCTATAAAACAACATCTCAAGGCTTCATTCATCAGCTGGACTAAATGATACAAGAAGCCCAGACTCATTTACATGTGTAGAACAAAATAATCTATTAGAGCACTTTGCCATGTTTACTGAGAAATTTCTGATCAGACATAATGCAAATCCAAAGCCGACACCTCTCTACTCATTACAAGACATTCATGGCTCATTGTGTATTCATCACGCACTTTTACAGTGCTCTGGAATAGGCATGTAATAGGTAATGTCTCATTTGATCCATCAAGCCACAATAATGGAGCAGCTTTGTAAATGGAATCCCGTGTAATGGGGCACGTTTAAAACCAGATGAATGAACTTTATTTCATTTAGAGGTGTGCATCACTGTTTTTAGGTTCCATTTGGTCCCTGTGTTCAAATCATTCTAATATGTGATGTGGCTTTGTCACAGTCGACAACTTATTAAAATATATGTGTATAACAAAAAACACATACACTATATATATATATATATATATATATATATATATATATATATATATATATATATACTATATATGTATATTACATACACACACACATATACATGACCCGCTAGACGTCTTCGAAAAAGGTAAGCATGTATAAAAAGAAAATTGGGCTTTTAACAATGACATCTTGCACTTGGAATGTCTAGTTATTTATTTTACATTATGAAGAATATATAATTGGCGTCTGACTCCATCATTTTGCTTTGCGTTGGCTGTTTTGTAAAAGCCCTATCAGTTAGGCATATTAGAAGTTTTGGTGAAGAGCTTGCCAAGAGGAAACAAAGAGTCAACATGTCACTTAGATTGGCAGCAATCTAAGTGAAATTAAAATATCAGTTTGGCTGGACATGGCCTTTAACCATTTGCCGACCACCCGCCGAAATTGTACTGCGGCAAGGTGGCACGGCTGCGCGAAACGACGTACCTATACATCGTTCCGTGCAATAGCAATTGGGTGGCCCACGCCCATTGGCAACAGGGGGAGCCACCCACCAATCCTTCCCCCGAGAAATAGAATGGGGGTCTACCATGTAAACAAGGCAGACAGCCGTTCTGTCAGGCATGGACACTGTGATCTTGTGTTCCTGCTAATCAGGTACAAGGATCACTGTGTCCATGCACTGAGCCCAAAAAAGTGTCAAAAGTGTCAGTTAGGCTGCTTTCACACTGAGGCCTCATACACACGGCCGAGAAACTCGACGGGCAAAACACATCGTTTTGCTCGTCGAGTTCCTTGTAAAGCCACCGAGGATCTCGGCGAGCCAAATTTTCCCATTGCCGGCGGGGAAAAAGAAGACACACTTTTTTTTGGCCCGACGAGATCCTCAGCGGTTTTCCTCGTACACACGACCAGTTTCCTCGGCAAAAAAAAAAACACAGCAAGCTTCTTGCTGGTTTTTGCAGAGAAACTCGGCCGTGTGTACGAGGCCTGAGGCACTTTGCAGGCACTTTTGCACTTAAAATAGCACCTGCAAAGCACCCTGAAAGAGCCGCTCCTTTATCTTCAGTGTGAAAGCCAGAGGGCAGAAATCTGGCAGGAAGTCCTGCCAGGCGCATCTTTGAGGCGCTGTAGGAGCAGTGTATATACTGCTCCTACAGCGCCCCTGTCCATTGAAATCAATGGGCAGCGCCCTTTTTCAGAAGCTAACGGGGGTTAAAAGCTCCCCACTGGCAGCTGAAAATCGTGGCAAAAACGACATAAAGCGCCGTTAAAAATAGCACCACTTTACCACCAACGCCCGCAACGCCTCAGTGTGAAAGCTCCCTTAGGTGTCTTATCTGTCTGCAATGTCGTTGATCGCCACCATTACTAGTAGAAAATAAAATAAAAACTACATAAATATATCCCACATTTTGTAGATGCTATAACTTTTGTACAAACCAATCAATATGCATTTATTGGGATTTTTTTTTTTTTACCAAACATATGTAGCAGAAAACATAAACTGATGAAGAAATGTGTTTTTTTTTATTTTTTATTGGATATGTTTTATAGCAGAAAATACATATTGTTTTTTATTTTTTCAAAATAGTTTTCTTTGTTTCTAGTGCAAAAACTAAAAACCAGGGTGATGAAATACCACCAAAAGAATGCTCTATTTGTGGGGAAAAAAACATAAGTTTTATCTTGGTACAACATCGCACAATCGCGCAATTGTCAGTTAAAGTAAAAAATATCGCAAAAAATGGCCTGGCCATTCTGCCCCGAACCATTTTGCTGGTCAATGACCGGGACACTTTTTGCGATTCGGCACTGCGTCGCTTTAACTGACAATTGCGCAGTCGTGCGACGTGACTCCCAAACAAAATTGGCGTCCTTTTTTCCCCACTAATAGAGCTTTCTTTTGGTGGTATTTGATCACCTCTGCGGTTTTTATTTTTTGCGCTATAAACAAAAATAGAGCGACAATTTAGAAAAAAAAAATGAATTTTTTTTGCTATAATAAATATCCCCCAAAAATATATAAAACATTTTTTTTTTTCCTCAGTTTAGGCTGATACGTATTCTTCTACATATTTTTAAAAAAAAAATCACAATAAGCGTTTATTGATTGGTTTGCGCAAAAGTTATACCGTCTACAAAATAGGGGATAGTTTTATGGCATTTTTATAAAAAAAAATTTTTTTACTAGTAATGGCGGCAATCAGCGATTTCTATCGGTACTGCGACCTTATGGCGGACACTTCGGACACCTTTGACACATTTTTGGGACCATTGGCATTTTTTTAGCGATCAGTGCTATAAAAATACATTGATTGCTGTAAAAATATCACTGGCAGGGAAGGGGTTAACACTAGGGGGCAAGGAAGGGGTTAATTATGTTTCCTAGGTGTGTTCTAACTGAAGGGGGGGTGGGACTGACTAGGGGAAATGACAGATCGCTGTTCATACATTGTATGAAAAGACTAAGGCCTTGTACTCACGACCGGATCTGTGCGCTGGAAACTGTCTGCCCGACAGTTTCCGGCGTACAAGGCTGATTTGTGTTTTGTTCCGCTGGCGTGTACACACCAGCGGACCAAATTCCCGTCGTACCGGAACGCGTGCACGTAAACTACGTACGACGTCACTATAAAGGGGAAGACCAAAGTAAATGGCGCCGCCCTCTGTTCCTCTTTTGCTAGTTACGTGTTTGCTCGTGTTAGTGAAGGTTTGGTTAGAGCTGATTCGCGCTTCTCGGTCTCCAGGCTTTGACAGCGTGTATTCACGGGTTCAGTGCGTGTGCTTGCGGTAACGTAGTTGTCATTCGGCTATAGGCAAGCAGGTTGTTTCTGCTTTAGCAGTTGCATCCTGTGCGCTCGTATCTGTTTGTCGCGCGTTTGTCGCAGGTAGTGCTGGATTTGCGAGTGCTTTCTGTTTCAGTGTGTTCTTGACTGACCAGCCGGCCGGTTTGAAGCCATGATGGAGCAGCAGCGTCAATTTTCGCGAGTTGGTGCTGTTTATGGGATGGCTGCTGGATATGTTCATTTGTCCAGTACTTTGGCCAGAAACAGGGGGCGGAGGCGTTTCTGGACCAAGAATTGGTTGCGCCAGCGTGACCAGTTCTCACATATGCCTCTGCTTAGGGAACTCCAGGAGAATAATCCTAATGACTTTAGGAATTTTCTCCGCATGACGGACCCCGTATTCAACCGTCTGCTGGATCTTCTGTCCCCCTATATCACGAGGCAGGACACTGTGATGCGCCAAGCCATCACGGCCGAGCAGAGGCTTATTGCCACGTTGCGGTACCTGGCGACTGGGAGGAGCCTGCAGGACCTCAAGTTCTCGACAGGCATCTCTCCGCAGGCGCTTGGGGTCATCATACCGGACACGTGTGCTGCCATCATCAAAGTTATGCATGAGGAGTATATTAAGGTAAGTTTCCTGGCTCTAATAATGTGGCCAACTAACTTTATTTTTATTTTCCCAGATATGCTGTGTGTTTAACTAACGTTCCCTTTTCTCCCTATGCATGTTGATATCAGCTTTACATGTTTTATTCTTGGCCTACCTGCATATTTGTCCCTTACCCAATATTAACCTGTCCAGCATGCTATCCTAGGGACAAACCCACCTTGCCATTTTTTCAAACAGGACTTTTTGGTTTTTTTTCCCCCCCCCCCCCCCCTTCAAACTTTTATTGTCCCCATCAGAGGGCTGTGGAGTCTCTTAATGAAGTGGCCCTATATATTTCATTTTCCAAATTCTCCATGCACATTTTTCTAATGCAATTTTAATACTGTGAACTGTCACAAGGATGCTTGTAGGATGTATTTGTTACAAAGTACTAAATCTCTAATTTTGTTTGTCCCCACAGCTACCCTCCACACCACAGGAATGGCAGTCTGTGGCTTCCCAATTTGCCCAGCGGTGTGATTTTCCAAACTGCGGTGGAGCAATAGATGGGAAACACGTCCGCATTGTGCCCCCCACCCCGCTCGGGGTCCTACTATTATAATTACAAGGGTTATCATAGTATTGTGTTGATGGCGGTGGTGTCGGCACAGTATGAGTTTCTATATGTGGACGTGGGGAAGAACGGCCGGATGTCTGATGGGGGAGTGTTCGCACGGACTGATTTCTATGATCGTCTCCAAGCTGGTGGTCTGGCATTGCCACCAGATGAAGATAATGTGGAAGGACTTCCGTTTGTGTTCCTAGCGGACGAGGCTTTCGGGCTTGGTCCTCACCTCATGCGGCCTTTTCCCCAGAGGACCCTCACCTCAGAGAGGAGTGTGTTTAATTTTCGGTTGGCCAGGGCTCGGAGGGTAGTCGAGAATGCCTTTGGGATACTCACCAACCGGTTCCGCCTGTTCAGGACATCGATACATCTGGCGGAATATAAATTGGACACCGTTGTATTTGCCTGCTGCATTTTGCACAACTTTTTACGCAGGCACTCCCAGACGTACCTACCCGACATCGGTTCTGAGGCAAGACTACCCTCAGATCCCCTTCCCGGGCTGGACACTGGTCGCGCTGGCTTGGCCCCCCAATCAGCTCGTGAGGTACGCGACAAATATGTTGAGTACTTCATGGGTCGGGGGGCCATTGCTATGCCAGATCATATTTCTTTCTAATTCGGCCCCCAAAGAAAGGAATATTCTAAAAAATAATAAATAATTAGACCATTGGACTTTATACAGTTGTTTGTCATTAATGCTTTTTCTCTTTTTCTGTCTTCCTGGTTCTCTAACTAACTTCTTCAATTGTAATGCATAATTGATTTCTCCACTTTTAGTAACTAACCACATTTTGCACAGTATTCACTCATCTACAAACAGGGTATTGAGTCTAGAAATAAGAAGCAACTCCATTTGTAAATGTTGAGGTCAATTTTTTTTTATTTTTGCTTGTTCATGACCCCAAAAAAAATTTTTGATTTTTTTCATTACTCCCTGCTTTTGTACTTAGGAGTCTTCAAAATTTTTTAAAATTTTTTTTTTTTTTTCAGGTAATTCAACCAAAAATATTATGCAGATTATACATTTATTAACAAGTTCACTTTTTTTTTCCTCAAATATAGTTAGATTTATTGTTTACATATATATATATATATATAGATTATATTTGGTGGGGTGTTTACCGCCTTAAATTTCTTTTTGGCCATATTTTTTAGGCACAAAAAACAATAATTTTGTAACCATTTTTGTTGTTTTTGGTGTGTTTTTCTAAATCAAAATTTTTGGGTGAGAATTTGGAGTCAAATCTCTACTTCACTAAATTCAGTGATTAGAGAGATTTATAATTCTATATATATATTTTAAAAAATTTTTGGCGTTGTTTATTCTTTATGGTCTAAACTTTATAGTATCCCAAAATGTTCAACATGGTCAAAAAGTAACAAAATCCAATTCAAAAATTCTAAAAACTCACAACAGCAGTCAGTCATGGTGTGCTTTCACACTGGAACACGCCAAAATTGGAAGATACACACATTCAGTGCAAACTCGCCAAATGTCATTGGTTCAACAGACAAATGGCCACATGTGCTATCTGACATCATGGGTGATCAATGTCTGTGTTTTGTGGGAGCAAACCCTTCCTCTCAACTACTTGAGGATGGAGGAGGGGGTTGGACCCACAAAGCACAGACATTAGATATTCTGTGATGGCAGATAGCACATGTTGGCACACTGTGTGTGTATCTTCAAATTTTGGCGTATTCATTATTCAAACTGTTAAAATGTTTGTGGGGGCGGGGGATGGGCGGGGGGTGTTTCAGTCTTTGACACGGCCCATCATGTCAATAATGTTCTTAAAATTTGCTTCGATTACCATCATTCTTTGCCGCATATTGTCCATTTCCGTGCTGCATTCCAAAAGGACATTTGTTACATTCTGTTCCATGAGAAACATCCTTTCACGCATATTGTGCATTTCAGTGCTGCACTCCATTACCTGCTGAATAATTATAGCAGCACTTGCACGTGAAAATATTGGCACACCATCCTCCTCCCCTAAACCAACAAAAAAAAAATGGCATTTACAATATTATTTTTCAATGAGGCCTATCTACATATGTTTTTTGGAATCAAGCTAGGGTGACACTGACCTGATGGGCTTCTCCTTTCCACCTCTTCGACATCTTCTATCACTCCTCCTTCTTCCACCACCTCCCCATCATCTTCAATCACTCCTCCTTCTTCCACCACTTCCCCATCATCTTGGACTCCTCCTTCATCCATCAATCCACCTTCTTTCAATTCGCCAAATTGTTCTTCCGCCACTTGCCCTTCATCTGCTATGACTTCTAAGTCCAAAATTACTTCTTCCTCCTCTCTTCCTTCCTCCTTTCTTCCTTCCTCCTCTCCTTCCACATCCTCCTCTCCTTCCACATCCTCCTCTCCTTCCACATCCTCTTCTCCTTCCACATCCTCCTCCTCCTCCACATGTTGAGATGGCAGATTTTGGCCTTGTCTGGCCCTCTCTGCCTCCTCCAAATGCTGGCGACTTCTTTCCCCTGAAATAAACCAAAAAAAATGTAGACTCATCAGCACACAGATATTGGAGAGCATAAATCGCACACATTGCTTAGAAGATGCTTTCATTTAGTTACTTTTATCTTTCACCAAACCTACATTTTGCAATTACTTCTATATGGCAAGCTCTGATCCTGCCCCTTTTTAGCAAAGTGACACACATGGATGTCCCCCCTAAACTGTATTTCTGGGATACCCTACCAAAACCCATTTTTGATTTGGGGAGACACAGGTGCTCTGCATTGCAGATGTGAAAACATCTGCTTTATTACCACTGTTTTTAGAATGAATCCTGTTTGCCTTTCCCATTTTCATTCTTTTTTTTTCTAGAACTAGCTTTTACACAATGTTTACAAACAAAGTTTTTGGCCAGTGAGCCATGTCCAGGTGTGTTGTTCCTGGAATAACCGAGCCTTTCTGATAAACTATGTGATGTTACGTTGTTTACTAAGAACACTGTTTGTAAATATGTAGTTATTTATGTTCTAAAAAATAAATAACAACATGTCTTTAAAATTACAAGCAGGCCAAGGAGGCAGATGGTGAAATATACATGGCAACACATTATTGCAGACAATCACCACCCCCCCCCCCCAAACCCAATATATATTTACTTACTTTTACGCAGAATTTTAAGTATTTTCTTCATCTGATGTGGCTCCCTCAATTTTAAGTCTGACCATCGTTTCCTCAGCTGTTCCTTGGACCTGGTGATCCCAAACATCCTCTGCATTCTCCTCGCCACCTTGTCCATAATATGTGCCTTTCGGCGGTTAGGGGTCTTGTATGGCCCTAATTCACCATCATAGTCCTTTTTTCGCATGATGTAAACTAACTCCACCATTTCCTGGAACCGCATATTAGTGGCTTTATATCTTCTTTTCCTTGATCGGGACGTCCCTGCCTCTGTCCCTTCACTTGTGGCATGAGAGCATCGTGCCCGCTCGTGTGACATCGCCATCTTTCCTTTCCCACAGAGATTATGGGCGTGGAAAAGATGAATTCTTACGCCATGGGCGGAGAATAGGGCGGCGTTTAATACATACGCGGAGTGTAGAGAATGCAAACAACGTGTTTACGTCCGTTACGCGGAGAATCTTCGAGCGCATCCAGAACATACACAGTTAACGCCATATTTCCTAAAATCATTGATTAGGGGCCTCGCAAAGGTGACGAGGGCGGGGTTTCATAAATACGCGGAGTGTTTAAAAGGTTTACGCCGTGATTACGCATCTTACGCGGTAATTAGGCGAGCGTGAGAAACGAGGAGCGAGAGACAGGAAGGTAAGGAAATTAAAAATGTGATCAGCAGAGGCCTTGAAAATGTAGACACATGGGATGGGGGTTTGGGCTGTTGGTTGCACCCTTTTTAAGCTATTCTGTCTATGGGGTACCACAATGTTATTTTGGTATCCAAATGCTTTTGGACACCTCACAAAATAGAGATGTGAACAATGCTGTACCTCATTGACAAGTTTTTGAATGGTGTATTCAGATCAGGCAAAGTATTGTTCAAGTGTTGGTTGTACAGAGGTCATTAGGAAGTGTCTTTTATGTCATCCATTGTCAGGGGTATGAGATTTACACATGAAAGAGTGCCTAGATGAAAACTGTCATTTGTAAGCATTGTTTAATTTAATATATTTAAAATATTTACTGCAATGTGAACAATGGCTCTGCATCTAGCAAATCAATGTTTGGTACAAGCAATGCGGCCGAGCTGCCAATCATTGTTTAAACAAGAGAGACTGTGTTTGGAATTAGATATAGGTAATAAATTTGAAGACACATATTAGATCAAGGTCAACGCTGATCCTTTGGAATATTTATTTTTCTGTGGTTTATGTTTTTGTAATCTAGACTCAAAAAGAAATATAATTTTTCAAAAATTTCAATGGACCTCCTACAAAGCAAGGAATCTATAGAGGCCTTACTTCAAAAATACCAGGACACGCCCATCCTGTGGAATTCAAAACACTCGTTATATTGCAATAAAGAGGTACGAGCGGCAGCACTAGAAGAGCTAGCAAATTATATGCAAACTTGGGTGCCAGGATGCACTGCCAACATGGTGAAGGATAAACTTGCCAACCTCAGAAGCACATACAGGAGAGCATACAAAGCTAATAAAATCAAAAAATCGGGAGCAGCAGCAAGACAAGCAAAGGAACCCAAACTGTGGTATTATAAACAGATGGCTTTTTTGCGGGACGAAATGGAAGGCAGGAAAACGATGTCCAGTCTTTCTTCCAACCTTTCCTCCATGCTACCTTCCAGCGGACATTCCCCAGATGACCACAGCCCTGCAGAGTCGGAGGAAGAGGGCCTGGCTGACAGAGATGCAGATCTGCCACCCTTCGATGAGGAGGTATAGTAGTTTCCTCTATATTTATGGCGTAAATAATTCTTGGTGGATTAATGATTAGATATTGAAAAAAAAAAAAAAAAGCTGGAAAAAAGCTAACAAAAAGGTGTACAGACAAATAGGTGTCAGGGATGACAACTGCAGGGGTCAGAAGTAGAGTGTATTCAAGTAATAATGAACAGAAAATACTGAACGAAAAACATGAAAATGAGTGTGGTTTTATTTAGCGAAATTGTAAAAAAATTCCTTTTTTTTCCACACAGGAAGAAGAGATCAGCCAGGAGGTGGCAGATCCTCAGGTGTCTGTCAGCCAGGAGGAGGCCGGGGTCAGTGGCAGCCAGGAGGAGGCCGGGGTCAGTGGCAGCCAGGAGGAGGCCGGGGTCAGTGGCAGCCAGGAGGAGGCCGGGGTCAGTGGCAGCCAGGAGGAGGCTGGGCCCAGTGGCCTGCAGCAGGTCCACCCGGCCAGGAGAACCACCACCAGCCAGTCTTCTCCCCCCCAGGTGAGGCCATCAGGCCGAAGGAGGCAGTTGAGGCCTGTGGAGGAGGCAAGCCTCCGCATGATCCAGGAGGCAAGCGCCATCATGAGGGCCCCCCTCAACCCCACAGAGGCCTTCAGTGCCTCATTGGCCCATGATTTAAATGAAGGGGAGGAGGACCAGAGAAGACTGGCAAAGGCCCTGATGAACCAGGTCCTTTGGTGGATGCAGAGGGGCCTGCTGACCCCAGACACTGGGCTATGTGACCCGGCCCGGCTTGCGGAACACCATCCTCCTGCTGCCACATCAACCCCACCTGCAAGACCCCGTGTTCGATCCGCTGGAAGGCTGCCTGGAGGGAAGGCTGGAAAGAGGAGGAAACGTTGATTTTCTGCCTTCCATTTCCTTCCACATAAAGGACATCTTGTTTGTACTACCACAGTTTGGGTTCCTTTGTTTGTGTGCTGCTGCTTAATATTTTTGTGTTTGGCTCCTGAGGCTTGGAAGTTTATCCTTCACCATGTTGGAAATGCAAGTTTGCATATAGTTTGCTATCTATTCTAGTGCTGCCGTTCTTTTTATTTTTTGTGATGACATTTGCCAGAATAAAAGGCCTTTTGCTTTCATTTGAAAACATGTCTATTGTTTGTTATACTGTGGGGATTATTAGGCAGCAAACCTTTAATAAATATACAATGGGTCATTTACAAAGGACACACTCCTTGGGGGGGGGGGGACATTTGGTGTGCCAACATGGTTTAATATTCTCTAATGAAACACCAAAAAACAAAAAACAAATTAAAAATACATGTAAAAAAAAAATAGTTTAAATGGTGACATAACTAGAAACAAAAAAAGAAATTAAAAAAATGCACATTCCTTTACAAAAATGACTACTCTAAATTATGGAGGACCACCAACCAAAACACACGTCTGGCATAGAAAACATTATTAAAGGATTACATCACAAGCAAGAAATGTGACATTTCAGTATGGGACAACTCTATTGAAATTGCATCAGCAAGAGAACGGGGTTATTCTAGCAAGAGAAGAATTAATCAAACGAGGCTTTAAAATGTGGTTTAGTGCGCCTTTTTAAGACATTGTTCTCTTGCTAGAATAAAAGGTTTCTAATGACGAATGTGCCATATCCCAAAGAAACGCGAGTTTTACCTGAACGAGCGCTCCCGTCTCCTCATTTGGACTGAGCATGCGCGGGGTTTTTGTACGCTGCTTTTGTGTACAGACGACCGAACATGTCTGACGGACACGATTCCAGCAGACTGTTTTAAAGCAAGACCAGGAAACAGTTGTTCGTTGGAAAACGGTCTGGCCGACGATTGTTTGCTGGAATTCTGTACGTTACTGCCTACACACGAACGAACATGTCCGCTGAAACTGGTCCGCGGACCAGTTTCAGCAGACATGTTTGGTCGTGAGTACGAGGCCTAACAGTAATTTCTCCCCCTGACAGGATCGGTGATCGCGCCCGCCGGGCACGCGCATCTGCACCAGGGGCCGCGCACTCGCCCCTAATGGCTGAAATGCAAAATTACGTATACCTACGTGATTTTGCGCAGACGAGCCGACCTGCCACTGTATAACTGCGGCGGCTGGTCGGCTAGTGGTTAAGGGGATAAAACCTTCCGGTCCTTAGTTAAAAGCTGCATGAAACAAACTGAAAATGCCTTTATGTATAAGCTCTTAGTGTTGCAGTACACAAAGGGGGAGTGGAATTGGCTTGATGTTCCCATCCCATACAGTACAGAAGAAATCTCTGGAGGTATCTGAAGCTCATGTTAAGTTTCAGTAAATAAGTACAAATCTACAATACAGAGTGTGCTGACTCGGAACGTACCTGAATAAGACGGCACTCTGATTTGAGAGCTAGCTGTCCCATCGCCGCCTTCACTAACGGCTCGTACCTCTATGATATAAAAGCCGGAGTCAGGTAGCAGAACCACTGCTGATGTTGTCTGTGTTTGGATGACTTGGCTGTTGCTGTGACCTTCTTGTCTCAACATGACCTGCGGATTAAGAAATAGAAAAATTGCCTGTTATGCGTTAATACAAAGGTAGAACATCAGATTGGAGATTTAGACAGAGGCCACGGATCTGTGACCTTTCACAGACTCACTATACGTTTCAATCTAAAAACAGGGAGAAAAATACCAAATATATCAGGCGGAGAACGGCAATTTCGTTGTTTTCAGGCCTGAAACCTGCTAGAAATCCACATTGCACTACCAATGGATAAAGACGGGACAATTACCCCTCTATTATATACAGTCTTAAATACAAATTCCAGTCCTCACCAAGGTTCTTTTCTGTGATATCATTACAAACTAATAATGTTAACCACCAACAGTCAGTTCGCTGAGGTATACTATTTGGGTAGCCATTATTAGGCTTACAGGGACTTTTTCTTTTTCTGAATGTGGTTATTATCTTAAAGTGGAACTTTGGGCAGTTGGTAAATCATAACAATTATGCCCCCCGCCTCCATTTTGTCAAGGTGATGATCTAAAAGAGTAAGCTTACAGTAGCTTACTCCATGGTCCCAAAGCAGCCAGCGCTTTGGTCCTCCTCTATACCACACCGGAATGTGGGTGGACACCCCTACATCACCATTTGCAATGCAGACCACTGGTGGGTGCTGGTCCTTCACTGTGCATGATGACATTGGCAGGAAGGGTAGTGACAGGACTGGTAGGCGACCTATAGAAATGCGTTGCCACTGCTGGCAAATAAATTTAAATGCATACATTTGAGCATTTAAATTTGGGGGGGACACTCCTATGTCAGCATGTACAATGAAGAACCAAAGCAAAGAAATTCAAATGCATGTGTTTGAGCATAGACATTTGCAGAATGGAAAAATTCCTCATTTCGTTTCTGAATTATTTTAGTTTAGTTTCCTTTAATTTTGTTTTGTTTATTGATTTTGTAACAAATTCTACATTTTCGGAAATATTTGGTGGACAAATGATCGACTGATTTGAATTCTGTGTGAAGAATAGCTGGTTGTTAAACAGCGGGCTGGAAAGCTGGCCGTCACATCCTTAACAACCAATGTCTTATCTGCTGTCAGAGGGCTTCCCCGCCTTCTGGTCTGGTATGGATTTTAAAGGGAACCCCAAGCCAAAATAAAAAAACACCATGGGGTCCCCCCGAAATCTATACCAGACCCTTATCTGAGCATGCAGTCCAGCAGGTCAGGAAAGGGAGGGGACAAGTGAGCGGCCCCCCTCCTAAACCATATCAGGCCACATGCTCTCTACATGGGGTGGGTGCTTTGGGGCAGGGGGGGCTCTGCCCCCACCCCAAAGCACCTTGTCCCCATGTTGATGGGGACAAGGACCTGTTCCCCACAACCCTAGGCGGTGGTTATGAGGGTCTGCGGGTGGGGAGCTTATCGGAATCTGGAAGCACCCTTTAACAAGGGGCTCCTTGATCCCGCCCCCCCCATGTGAATGAGTATCTATTCACCAAAAAAGTGTAAAAAGTGAATAAAGACACAACACAAGTTTTTGACAATTCCTTTAGTCATTAAAAAATGTCCCTCAGTGTAGATCCATCATTAATCATGACGCCTGCCTTTGGGTCCGGTATCGATTTTAAGTGGAATCCCGTGGGGTACCCCCCAAAATCCATACAATCCCCCTACTTGAGCATGCAGCCTGGCAGGCCAGTAAAGGGGGGGAAGAGGAGCGAGGGCCTCCCACTCCTGAACCACACCAGGCCACATGTCCTTAACATGGGGGGTGCTTTGGGGCAGGGGGAGACCCTGCCCAATTGTGATGTCATCGACCCAGCATACCCCTGTCAATGATGTCACAGGGGGCGTAGTCACCCACTGACATCATCAGGTTACGCTGCCCCTTGGCCTTTTAAGAAAGGTTAGACAAGCAGTCGACTGGAGCATTAGACGAGACTGGAGGTTTTTTTGGGGGGTTTTTGGGTCGATGGATCTACATTGGGGGACATTGTTTTAAACCAAAACAAATATGTAATAAAAAGATATACGTTTATTGACATTCCAGGCCTGCATCAGGGACAACACAAATACTGAATCCAGAGGATCAGCATAACAAACAGTCAACTAGGTGGTCAGCAATGACAGCCTTCCTTCTGGGAAAAGTTTTAATATTAGGGAAATGTGCCAGAAGAGAAATATGGAGACTTTCATTTCTATCCTCTCCTTTTGAAATTTCTAGCTCCCTGACCATGCTTGCTCCAAGTCAATGACTCAACTGACCTGCAGAACCTGCAGTTTTCAAAAGCAGACCAACAAGGGGAGTTCACACTTTTCTCTCATAAGAGGTGTAGGTGCAGACAATTTAAACCTCCTTTTAGGACCCTTCACATTTGTCTGTTCCCTAACCGCATGTATGTTAGTGCACAGTTATATTATGTATTAACACGTAGAAATGGAACAAAAACCGGACCTACACCGTTCATTATTGCAGTGCAGCATGGTATGTTCCATTGACATTTACCGTGTTGTTCTAAGGCCTCGTACACACGACCGAGTTTCTCTGCACACTTTTCGACAAGGAAACTGCAGAGGATCTCGTCGAGCCAAAAAGAGGGCATGTCTTTGTTTTCCTCGACGGGAATGGGGAAATTTGGCTCGCCGAGATCCTCGACAGCCTAACAAGGAACTCGACGAGCAAAACGATGTGTTTCGCCCGTCGAGTTTCTCGGTCGTGTGTACGAGGCTTAAGTGAATGGCCCTGCAATGCACTGCAACAGTCCTGAATATCATAAACATAAAGACATCTATCCAGATTGCAGATACAGCTTATTAGGGCAAGATATGGCAACCATGGATATATTAGAATGGATTATTATTTAGGTTTAGTAGGTCAACAGGAACCATAAACTGCTCCATTAGCACCTTCTAAAG
The DNA here is from genome assembly GCF_905171775.1 of Rana temporaria. NCBI lineage: Eukaryota > Metazoa > Chordata > Amphibia > Anura > Ranidae > Rana > Rana temporaria. Next base: position 53,223,253 of record NC_053490.1, on the reverse strand, counting down.
TACAGTACTACCTTCCTAAAATAAAATCTTAACATATAAGGACTCCAATACACAGTCCAATCATACAATCCAAAATGTATTCATGATCAATTCTCTAGACATTTATAATATGTGCCATGGCTCTTTATCATTCATCTCTACTAATCATAACAGTGTGAATCTGCTGGGGATAACAGCAATTTGCAACTTCTGAAATCCTAAAGTACATAAAGGAAATAAAATTTGTGTTTTAATGGAAAAGAAGAACCAGCAAAACCTGCTGTCCCTGTGAAGATTTTAATTACACTATGGCACTTCATTCTATGGTGCCGGCATAAGTAATTCCAGGCCAAAGCATACATATTATGTTTGCTTTTATTGTTTACTGGCTATAACTTATTTATCCTTCCAATACAAGTTTGACTATCCTTGTACGTGCTTTCAAACAATGAATGTATTCCATCTGCTACTATTTCTTATTTACCCATGCTTACAGTATATTCCCTGGCACAGCTGAAAGCATGATTAATGATCATTAAACAAAAAAATCCAACCACTTATTTTACACACTAGATCAAAACCACACAGAATTTAAAAGGATCTGTCCGCCCAGATATGATAATTAATTTATAATTAAAGTCCAGCTTCTTGTAACTCTAGACCACAGGTGTCAAACATAAGGCCCCCGGGCCGAATCCGGCCCTCTAGGCCATTTGATGTGGCCCTCGCACCTCTCAATCAGCTCCAGCACTCCTCCAGACCCTGTACTTTCTGCTTTCAGGCAATTCATTCATCTTCTTCCCAGCAGCAAGGTAAGGGGGGTGCACTGTGATGTAAGGGCAGGGATGGACTAGCCATTGGGACTACAGGGAGTTTCCCGGTGGGCCGATGGCTCAGTGGGCCGGCTTCAGTGATAGAAGACCGCCGCCCCCCTCCGCTCCTCTGTCTCTCCCTTCCCGCAGCGCTCACCTCCTCTCCCTCCCTGCAGCGCTCACCTGGGGTGAACAGAGAAGCAGGGGGAGGACCAGAGGAGCAGGGGGGACGACAGAGGAGCACGGGGGAAGGGACGACAGCTGACTCAACAGCTATGGCCTGGGAGTTTCTCACTTCTGCCTAATCTTGTCCCATAAGGGGGGGCACCGAACAGATTCTTTGCCCCGGGTGAAATAATGTCTAGCTTCCCCACTGGTACTGCCTATAAGAGTACCAGTACCAGCCGCTCTACTCTAATAAAGTAGAACGGCGAGTGGCTAGTGAAGGGGGAGAGGGGGCTTGGGTGGCCGGGGGGGGGGGGTGCGAGAGTTGTCCGGCCGCCATGGGAGAGACCTGTCAAAGTGGGCCAGTCTGGATGAAGTCCCGGGCCAAATTTTTGTCCCAGTCCAGCCCTGTGTAAGGGAGAGTGGGGGACTCAACTTCTGATGGTGGGGTGGCTCTTGACATCTAATGTAAGGGGAGGGGATGCAATGGACATCTAATCTTTCAGATACAACCGGCCCTTTGTGGCCAATCATAATGCTGATGCGGCCCACGATGAAATTGAGTTTGACACCCCTGCTCTAGACCATCGGTCTTCAAACTATGGCCCTCCAGTTGTTCAGGAACTACAATTCCCATCATGCCTACAGTAGTTATGTCTGTGAATGTCAGAGTTTTACAATGCATCATGGGATGTGTAGTTCGGCAACAGCTGGAGGGCCGTAGTTTGAGGATCCCTGCTCTAGATGATTATTATGCACGATTTATATAGTGTCAACAGTTTACACAGCGCTTTATAATGTAGAGGGGGGAAAGCACAATTACAGTACAATACAAAAAGGTACAGGAGGGTCCTGCTCATAGAGCTTACATTCTAAAGGGAGGGGGTGGTGGTACAAAAGGTAATAGCTGCAGAGAATTATTTGATGGGGGTGGCTCGAGGACAGTTGTTAGGTGGGTGTGGGATAGGCTTCCCTGAATAAATGAGTTTTTAGGGATCTCCTAAAGGTGGACAGGATAGAGGCTGATCAGACATACTGGGGCAGGGAGTTCCAGAGGATTGGAGAGGCTCTGGAGAAGTCCTGAAGGCGAGCTTGGGAGGAGGTAACAAGGGAGCTAGAGAGCAGGAGATCCTGGGAGGAGCGGAGGGGACGATTTCTGCAGATGAGGTTGGTGATGTAGATGGGGGCAATGTTGTGAATGGCCTTGTATGTTGTGATCCCACTATTATAGTTTCAAACTCTCTTGTTACTCACCTTTGGGATGTGTATGTTCTGTTGGTGTTCCCCTTTCAACTGTGTTTTCTAACATGTAAATGAAAATCTACAAGGGAGCGAGGGGACCCTTCTAGTTTGACAATACAGTTGTACCTTGGATTACGAGGATTGAGCATGTAAGGCATGGGTGCCCAACCTGTGCCCTCCAGCTGCTGCGAAACTACAAGTCCCATGATGCATTGCAAGGCTGACAGTTACAAGCATTAGTCCTCGTACACACGACCGAGGAACTCGCCGTAAATTAAACATCGTTTTTTCTCGACGAGTTTCCTTGTCAGGCTTGTGGAGAAACTTGACAAGCTTTCTTTGCGTACACACTGTCAAGACCAAATCTCCTCGTTCTCAAACGCAGTGACGTACAACGCATACAACGGCAGGGGATGTTCGATTCCACTGGCACAACCCTTGGGGCTGCTTTTGCTAATCACATGTTACTACGTGTTAAAGCGGAGGTTCACCCTAAAACAATTATATACCGTTACACCCAGCATACTGCTGACATCTACAGTATGCTGGTATTTTTTTTTTTTTCGCGCTACATACCTTCCTATAGTTCTTTTCACCCGGCTTCCGGGTTCTCGCTGCCCCGGGGAGTAGGCGTTCCTATTAAGATGCATAGATGATTGACATGCGAGTAAGGCACGTCACGTGTTCCGAAAATAGACGATCTGGGACTCGGCATTATACGGCGCCTGAGCAGTCAGCTCTACACGGCAGGCCCAGGCGCCGTATAGCGACGCGTCCTAGTTAATCTATTTTCAGAACACGTGACGTACCTTACCCGCACGTCAATCATCTACCCCTCTTCATAGGAACGCCTACTCCCCGCGGGAGTGAGAACTCGGAGCCGGAAAAAAAAAAAAATACCAGCATACTGTAGATATCAGCAGTATGCTGGATCTAATGGTATATAGATGATTTTTAGGGTGAACCTCCGCTTTAAGTAAAAGTTTGGTAAGAGACGATTTTCACTTTTCAGTCTGTTACAGCGTGACGAATGTGCTATCTCCATTACAAACGCTACTTTTACCGAAGGTGCGCTCCCGTCTCATACTTTATTCTGAGCATGCGCGGGTTTCTTAGCATACACACGAACGTGTTTCTCGTCGAAAATCAGCCCGACGAGGAACATGACGAGGAAATTGAGACTCCCGTCGAGGAAAAAGAGAACTTCTCTTTTTTCCTCGACAGTTTCCTCGATGAAAAACATACACACGACCGTTTTCCTCAGCAAAAAAGCTCTGCCACCAAGTTTCTTGATGGATTCTGTTGAGGAAAACGGTCGTGTGTACGAGGCCTAACTCCCAAAGGCAGAGGCATGATGGGACAGGTTGAGCACCCATGATGTAAGGTATTGAGAAGGTTGTTATCTGAACACAGGGCAAGTTTGTGCACAGAAACAAACTTTTCCACCGACTGCTTTTATCATTGTTGCGCAAACCTACAAAACCTCGAAATCTGGTCAAGTCACAAAGATTTTGATTACTCCTGGACAGTAAATGGTTAAGCAAAGCACTGTAGAAGTAAAATGAAAAATCTTTCAGTTGGAGGTTTTATACAAATATAATGCGTAATGTACTTATTTCTCTACAATAGTAGTCTATAGAATCATAGTAGTATTCTATATTTCCACAGTGTTTTATGATATGTGTCTACAGCAGTCTACTGCTACTATTACTACTGTATTTTATTTTTTTTAAAAAATATTCTACTATTATCTACTCATTGATTCTACTATAATCTACTATTGATTTCACTGGATGCTTTTTTTAAATCAATAAAGACTAAAAATATCAATGAAACAAACAAATATAGCTGTATAGGCAGCGTTTGATTATATGTGATCTTTTTGTATATACTGCTGACAAAAACCATTAGATGTACTGTAGATAAAGAGAACACAAAAGAGAGAAAAGAGAAATCTGACAGTGTGTTAAGTAGTCTAGACAGTAAAAACAAAACACCATCAATGTGTTCAGACTAGTGCAAAATAATGTTTCAAAAGCTTTTTTGTTTAAGCATCACTAAAGGTTTTCTTGACCTGAATGGCTGTCAGACACCGTGCATTTCTTCATTCTTTGTCTCGACTGCTTTGACCATTAAACTTGAAGTAAACCTGCACCTCCTAGGGTTCCATAGAATATTCCCAGAGACTGAAGCCTCGTACACACGACCGAGAAACTCGACGGGCGAAACACATAGTTTTCCTTGTCGAGTTCCTTGTTAGGCTGTCGAGGAATTCGACAAGCCAATTTTCTCCATTTCCGTCAAGGAAATAGAGAACATGCTCTCTTTTTGGCTCGTCGAGTTTCTTGACAGTTTCCTCGACGAAAATGTACACACGACCGGTTTCCTCAGCAACAAAAATATCTCCCAGCAAGTTTCTTACTGATATGCCGGTGTACTTTCAAATTTCCCGCGTCGTATCGTTGTTTTGAATCCTCAAAACAAGATACGACGGCATCTGGGTTAGATCCGACAGGTGTACATCTTCGTACGCCTTCGGATCTAAAATGCAATTCTTCGGCGACCGCTGGGTGGCGTTCGTGTCGTTTTCCGCATCGGGTATGCAAATTAGCGATTTACGACGATCCACGAACGTACGCCGGCCGTCGCATTTTCTAACGTCGTCTGTAGTCGGCTTTTTCCGGCGTATAGTTAAAGCTGGTATTTTGCGGCGTATAGCTAGACTTGCCATGTTAAGTATGGCCGTCGTTCCTGCGTCAAAATTTGATTTTTTTTTTATTTTTTGCGTAAGTCGTCCGTGAATAGGGATGGACGTAACTCATGTCTAAGTTAAAAAAATTTAGCGCAATGCACGTCGGGAAATTTCGGGACGACGCATGTGCAGTTCATTCGGCGCGGGGACGCGCTTCATTTAAATGAAACTTGCCCCCAACCCGCTCAGTTTGAACTCCGCCGCCAGAAATACACTACGCCGCCGTAACTTACGGCGCAAACTCGCTAAGGATTCGAATATACGCCAGGTAAGGTACGGCGGCGTAGTGTATCTCTGATACGCTGCGCCAATGTAAATGTATGTGAATCTGGCCCTATATCTTTAATATTATATATTTATATTTTACAGATATTAATGACATAATGTGAGCTGTAGATATATTTTTTTCAGGGGATCCCTGAGACCAGAAAATAATTTTATAGGTTCCTTTGGGAAAAAAGATTGCGAAAAGGCTGACCAAAAGTTTAACAAACGAATGCCGCGTACACACGATAGTTTTTCATGACGTGAACATTTTTTTTTTTTTTAAATGGTAATTAAAAACGATCATGTGTAGGCTCCAGAGCATTTTTTTCGACGTGAAAAATGAGCATTAAAAATTAAGAACATGCTCTAATTTTTCGCGTCGTTTTTCATGTTGTCGTTTTTCACTTTGTGAAAAATGGTCGTGTGTAGGCTTTAACGACGTGAAAAAAGCGCACATGCTCAGAAGCAAGTTATGAGACGGGAGCACTCGTTCTGGTAAAACTACCATTTGTAATGGAGATAGCCCATTCGTCACGCTGTAACAGACTGAAAAGCACGAAGACTGAAAAGTGCGAAACGTCTCTCACCAAACTTTTACTAACACAAAATCAGCAAAAGCAGCCCAAAGGGTGTCGCCATTCGAATGGAACTTCCCCTTTATAGTGCCGTCGTACATGTTGTACGTCACCGCGCTTTGCTTGAGCATTTTTTTTTTACGATCGTGTGTATGCAAGGCAGACTTGACAAGAATCACGTCGAGAAAAACGTTGTTTTTTCTAGAATATTAAAAATGGTCGTGTGTACGCGGCATAAGCGTCAAGCCTTTGCAGAGGGCAACCTATGATGTCTGTACTTTCTGTACTATTACTCCTTCTTTCCCAACAAAAAAATAAGTACTTCTGGGTGGCGAATACATGATACATTTTCAACCTCCCACTATTCAACATCTGGTGCACAAGCAGTGAAACATCAGGTCAGGGCTACATGGGGGGGGGGGGGGGGGGGGTGAGTGGCGGATGTTTCTTTCCCAATGCAAATCCTGTATGCATGGGATCTGCCAGGTTCTTTATTGACAGATCAGGGTGGAAGGTGTGTGCAGTAAAGGCAGAAAAGTTAATTCATTTACTAAACATGTATTTTATGCAGGTTTACATTAAATTACTTTTGATTTGCACATTCATAGGGTGCCTGTATATTAGTGAGTACCTATACAGCAGGGCTTTTTTTCAGCAGGAATGTACGGGAACGATCCAGCACTGAATGTATGTAATTGCAAGCGGTGGTGGGGGGTTTTGGAGGGTCTATTGTTGCTGGCTACTGGAGGATCTATTGTCTCTGGGGGTACTTCTGTTGTTGTAGGTGGGGGATTTATTGTTGCCAAGGAGTTTATATGTTGCTGGGAAGGTCCTATTTTGCTGGTAATGATGTACTGTTGAGAGAGGGGTCTATTACTAGAGCATCTATTAATGATGTTTATAGTACGGGTGTTACTGGCGCAAATGGAAAAAAACTATTTTTTTCTGTATTGAGTGGTTTGCTAAATCAAAAAAAGGTGTAACTCACTTGGTGGTGATTTACCCAAAACATGATTAGTGTAGAATGAGGATTGCGCTACCGTGGGTTATTTATATCTAATCCTGACGACGCATTACAATTTGCGAAACGCGTAGAGGCTGCTGACACCCACAGGATACCATACCGGTCGCAAGAGAGGATCGGGGGGGACGAGGACTGACTTTTCTCTTGCATGTTTGCATACACGGCTGGAGAAGCTTGGTGCCGGCAAATAGGTACACTAAAATGTGAGTGCAATACTTGTTCTGTATTGTACCTACTACATTTTTTTACCTACTACACTATGTTGGGCATCCTTTCTCTGTGAGTTTTTATAGAGAAAGAGACGCAGTACAAAAACATTTAAGATACCTAAAAACTGTGGTGACAAAAAATAGGATTGGTTATCCTGGGAATGAACCAAAGGCATTTACTGAATGGGATCTGGTGAGTGGCCAGTTTTCTTCTCGTATTTTCATCAATTTTGGAGGGACGTCCAGTTCTTGGTAATATCACTGTTGTGCCATTTTTTCTCCACTTGCAGCATGCATATCAACCCTGCTATTGCTGAGGCAGTAGTCAGAGATGAGGACTTGTAACTGGTATGCAGGAACTGTCTTCACTGTGTTCTATGGTATATCTAATGCCTTGGAAATTATTTTGTACCCTTCTCCTGACTGATACATTTTAACAATGAGATCCCTCTGATGATTTGGAAGCTCTCTGCGGACCATGGCTTTTGCTGTAGTATGCGACTAAGAAAATGTCAGGAAAGACCTACTAGAACAGCTGAACTTTATATAGATTTAATCAGAGGCACTTTAAATGATGGCAGGTGTGTACTCACTCCTATACAACATGAGTCTGAATGTAATTGCTTAATTCTGAACACAACTACAACCCTAATGCAACCACATTATTTCTGCCCCCCCCCCCCCCCCCCCCCCGATAGAGTTCAGTTTGTTTTTCATCCGAGTTGTACAGTTTATAGGTCACATTAAAGATGAAAAAAGTTCTGAAATGATTTATCTTTGTCTATTTTTTTTCCAATTCAGAAACCTGACATTTTAACAGGGGTGTGTACACTTTTTATCCCCTGTATATATACTTCTGTATATACATATAGGTTACTATAAATATATAGTTTATACAGCTATTTAAAGCTATTTCTAACAGTTTTTAAAGTCTTCATATAACATTAGAATCTGTCAAATGTATTCAAATTAAATGCAGTATTTGTAACACTGTTTTGACAGGCTACTGTCAGTTTTCACAACATTTTCAATTTGAAAGAAAAATGTTCCCTGTGAAAAATAATGAGTAATGTCAAGCTCAAATTATTGTAAAAGCTTTGATTGTTATTCTAACTTTTGACCCTTTTACAGAGAATGAAGGAACAGCAAACTAAATGATTTTCATAGTAAAAAAAAAAAAAGTGTTTAAAGCGGAGGTCCGCTAAAAAAAAAAAAAAAAATTAAAGTCAGCAGCTACTAACACTGTAGCTGCTGACTTTTAATACAGACATTTACCTGTCCTAGTCGCCAGCGATGTCGGCCCCGCCGAGGCCAATCCCTCGATCCTGGCAGCTCCAGGCGCCGCCATCCACAGTAAGGGAAACAGGCAGTGAAGCCGTTTCCTACTGCGAATGCGCGAGCAGCGCGGCGCTTTGTGATTGGGCTGGCTGCTCTCTGGAATACACACAGTTCCCAGAAGGCAGCGCGCCCCATTCACAAGAAGAAACCGAGTGTCGGACGAGGAAGAAGATCCACCGCGGAGGATGAAGAGGCAGATTAGGGACTTCTGCATAGCAACCGCTATTTCGGGTAAGTAAAAATTATTTTTTTCATCTTTTTTTTTTTCAGATTTTTGGTGTAAAATTTTTTTTCAGGGTGGAACTCCACTTTAAAGCTGAACTCCAAACAGCCAAATATGCTGCTAAAATACACATATGGCAGCTGTTTTACCTGCCAAAAGAGTTACATTTCTGTCCATTCAGCTCTGAGGCCTCGTACACACGACCAAGGAACTCGTCGTAAATTAAACATTTTTTTCCTCAACGAGTTCCTTGTTAGGCTTGTCGAGAATCTTGACAAGCTTTCTTTGCGTACACACTGTCAAGACAAAATCTCATCGTTCTCAAACGCAGTGACGTACAACACGTACGACGACACTATAAAGGGGAAGCGTGACAAATGTGCTATCTCTATTACGAATGCTACTTTTACCGAAGGTGCGCTCCCGTCTCATACTTTATTCTGAGCATGCGCGGGATTCTAAGCATACACACATGTGTTTCTCGTCGAAAACCAGCCCAGCGAGGAACACGACGAGGAAATTGAGACTCCCGACGAGGAAAAAAAGAACTTGTTCTCTTTTTTTCTCATCGAGTTCCACAACAGTTTTCTCGACGAAAAACATACACATGACCGTTTTCCTCGGCAAAAAAGCTCTGCCACCAAGTTTCTTGATGGATTCTGTCGAGGAAAACGGTCGTGTGTACGAGGCCTGAGATTTACACAGCTCTGCCCCAACTCTGTTGTACATATTGCACTAGCAGTGCAAGAAGCTGATATCAAAGCAAAATTAAGGTGCCCATGCATGTTGTAGAGAAGAAAAGGGCAATTGAGCCTGCCAGAAAAAGGAATAAGGTAGGTGTTGCAGCTTGTTTTTGTTTTTGTTTTTTTGCTGGCTTTTAATAATAGGACACTTACTTGTCCTGGAGTCCAGCGATGCTGGCACCTGAAGCTGATGTTTCCATCATTGTCATTGCGGTTAAGGGAACTCGGCAGTGTAGCCTTTCAGCTTCATGCCGGTACCCCTAGTGCGCGAGGCCCGTTACTCTCTCCTACTGGCCCGGCGGCCGGGGGAGGAGGAGGGAGCACCACGGTGAAGTCACGGGACACAGCCCAGACTCCCGTAAGTGGGAAAGAATATCTTTGACAGTTATCCTGTTCCCCCTCCCTACCAAAGGTGGCAATTGTGGCACCGGAGGGAGGGGGGGGGGAATCAGATGAGCGGAAGTTCCACTTTTGGGTGGAACTCTGCTTTAACATGTAGAACAATATAAAAAAAAAGTATACCGTATGATATAAAAAAAAAAAAAAGGATTAACCTCATCCCAACAAAGGGTAAAAAAAAAAATGGTGATGCCTAAGCACCATTTTGCAACTTTGACATGTGTTAGCAAAACTGTAAATATCGTCACAACTACTTTGTGTATCTAGGTGGATTATTCCTTGTTTTTTTTTCAGGACAAATTGGGCTTTCTTTGGACGGTAAATGGTAAAGGATATCTCCTGTTTTTTTGTTTTGTTTTTGTTTTGTTTTTTTTATTACCAAAGGAAAACTGGCCCAAAATAGTAAAAAAAACATTTTTTTTTATTTAGCTATATAATTATTACCATAATTTTTCACGAAAAATTCCACGATAAATTCTCCTGCTCCTGATGATTACAGTGATAGCACATATGTGTGTGTTAGGTGTTGTTTGTAGCCGTAGTATGGCCCAGAAACAATAGTGCACATTTTTTTTTCTTTATTTTTTTTTTTATCCTGCATAAATCACTAACGGACACTGATACTAATTTAAACATTGTTTCAAATTCTATCCAAATAATGCTGACTGTGACCTTTGACCCCAACCTTGACCCTAATACTAACCCTGGCAAAACCTGATCTTGTTATTTTTTTCTTTATTCATTATTCTTTATTTTGATTGTTACATTTTTTATCATTTACAGCTTCATCTCCTGCAAGGAGAGGATGATACAATGCATCTTCCTCACGATTCAGAAGTGGAAGTAAACAGAGAGGCGGGCTCACAGTGACTGGTCACTGTAATAGCCAATCAAAGGCATCCTGGGTCCCTGTATGTGATTTTTTCTTCCTGCTCTAGGGCATGCACGCCACCAGAGCCCCGCTCTCGCTGTAATTGGGGCCAATCAGCGGGTCCGGAGGCCATCAGAATCCGACGATTCTTCACAGGAGGGGCAGAACGGCGGTCTGTCTATGTAAACAAGGCAGATCGCTGTTCTGCCAGGGAGGAAAATTGTTTTCCTCCAGTCACAGCATTCCCCCCACAGTTAGAAAGCATCAGTCCCTAGGAGCACACTTTACCCTTTGATCGCCCCTTATGTTAACCCCTTCCCTGCCAATGTCATGTATACAGTGACAGTGCCTTTTTTTTTTAGCACTGATCACTATATTAGTGTCAATGGCTCCCAAAAAGTGTCAGTTAGGTGTCCGATTTGTCCTCTGCAATGTCGTAATCCCACAAAAAATCGCTGCCATTACTAGTAAAAACAATAAAAATAAAAAAAAAAGCCCATAAACATATTCCATAGTTTGTAGACGCTATAACTTTTGCACAAACTAATCTATATATACGCTTAGGCCCCGTACTCACGACCAAACATGTCTGCTGAAACTGGTCCGCAGGCCAGTTTCAGCAGACATGTTCGGTCGTGTGTGGGCGCAAGCGGGCCGAATTCCAGCAAACATTTGCCCGCCGGGCCTTTTCCCAGCGGACAAATATTCCTGGACTTGTTTTAAAACAGTCCGCTGGAATCCTGCCCGCTCGGATATGTACGGTCGTCAGTACAGACCTACCGTACATGTCCAGGCGCCCGCCGTCCCTCGCATGCGTCGAATGACTTCGACGCATGCGTGGAAGCATTTTAAAGGCGGGCCGCCCACGTCGCTGCGTCATTGTCGCGGCGACACCGCGTCATCGACGCGGCGACACCGCGGACACGCCCCGCGTATTGTTTACGCGCGGACTTCTGTACGATGGTGTGTACAACCATCGTACAGAAGCCCTCTGGCAGACATGTATGGTGAAAACGGTCCGACGGACCGCTTTCACCATACATGTTTGGTCGTGAGTACCCGGCCTTATTGGGATTTGTTTTACCGAAAATATGTAGCAAAATAAATGTTTTGGCCTAAATTGATGGAAAAAAAAATAGTTTTCAATTTTTTTATTGGATATGTATTATAACAGGAAGTAAAAACAATATATATATATATATATATATATATATATATATATATATATATATATATATATATATATATATATATTTATTTTTTCAAAACGTATGGCTTTTTCGTTTATAGTGCAAAAAATAAATAAATGCAGAAGTGATCAAATACCACCAAAAGAAAGCTCTATTTAGGGGGTGGGGATGCATAACTTTTACTTGGGTACTGCATTGCATGTCCACATAATTGTCAGTTAAAATAAGGCAGTGCCGTAATGCAAAGAATTGCCAGGTCATGAAGGGGGGTAAATCTTCCGGAGGTCAATTGGTTAATTTGCACTATATACTGTATTTATTGGTGTATAACACTCACTTTTTTACCCTGAAGATAGAGGGTAAACTGTGCCTCAGTGTTATACGCAGGGGGCTGTAGAACGTTTTTTTCCTAAAACTTCCCTCTTAAAGTTTGGGTGCGTGTTATACGCCTGTGCGTGTTATACACAGATAAATACGGTAAGTGCTTGAGTCTTTGTTAAAGTGTTACTAAACCCACAACAGTAAAACCAGTCTGTACATGCAGTAAAGCATGTTTGTTATACTCACTGTGGGACCTAAGGTGTTAATCCTCTCTGCATTGCGTAAAAAAGGCTGTTTGATCCTGTCTTCTCTGATGCTCCTCTTTTTCCACTGTCCCTAATAAATCTCCAGATAATACATAGCTACGAGAGAAGCTGCACATGCTCGGTTTAGTGCGTATTGCTAGAGATTTTTTTTGGGGGAGGGTGCATGGAGCTAATCAATACTCTGCATACGGCGGGTCAGGGGTCTTGCAGCCTCATAGGCAGACATAGGAGAATGAAAAGTCCTCCTACAAGCTTTAACCAGACACTGATAGAAGTCACAAGACTGCTATATTCTGCTGATGAGAAAGGGTATTTAGCAGTTTATATTTACTAAAATAATTGCATTTCCATGTTCTGTGTACTGTGGGAGACCAGATATAGTGAATGCAGGGTCCTGGGTTTAGTAACACTTTAAATCTGCCTCTGTGTGCTACATCACTATCCTCTGCTTTTTAACCCCGAATTCCTAGACATACGAATGTAAAATAAAGACGGGTTGAATAGAATGAAGCCTGAGAGGGAGAATGCTCTGACCTTGTATCCCATGACATCTGACTCGTTGGCTAATGATCGGACTGCTTCCCAGCCCAAGGACACATGGGAGCCGTTCCGTATCCACTTCACAATGCTCGGAGCCTGACTGGGAGCTGGATGGAGATATAAAAAAAAAGAAAACCATAATAAAAAAAAAATGTACTTTATAACCAAATGAAATGTAAATACATATTCCAATTCCTGCCCAGAGAATTGCTCTCTATCTGCTAGTCCTGCCAGCACAGCTGGAAGCTGATAAACCATCGCGTGCTCCAGCGGTGTCATTTTAATAGTGACTCTACTTGGCTGAACTTATACTTAGCTTATAAAGCGGAATCCTTTTATCTCTGGTGTGTGTCACCAATGCTTAGCCCTGTTTTGTAAGAATAAAATAGCAATATGTTCTGAAGAGGGCATTTTGCACTCACAATTTTACAGTTCAGTACATGGGCTTCCAGTTAACACTCTGATTCATAAATCCGGCATGTTGAGTCAAAGCAGTCTGTGCCGTATTGTCTCAGAAAATAATAAATCGGGTAAAAAATAGAATAGAGAAAAAAATAGAAAATACAGAATGCAAATCGGCACTTATAACCAGATCTTTCTATTAAAGTATAACTACAGTGCCTTGCAGTGGACTCTATCTACTACTTATGTGACTTCTGAAGGATTGGTTGCACTAGATTTTAGTTAGGGGTATCAGAGTAAAGGGGGCTGAATACAAATGCACACCACACTTTTCACATATTTATTTGTAAGAAATTTTGAAAACCATTTACCAATAAAATCCCAATACAATTAATTTACGTTTTTGGTTGTAACATGACAAAATGTGGAAAAAGGGGTATGAATACTTTTTCAAGGCACTGTAACCTCCAAGGGCTTTCACACTGGAGTGGTGCGCTAGCAGGACGGTAAAAAAGTCCTAATAGCAGCATCTTTGGAGTGGTGAAGGAGCGGTGTGTATACCACTCCTCTAACCGCTCCTGCCCATCAATGGGACACCGCAGCTATACTGCCGGCAAAGCGCCTCTGCAGAGGCGCTTTGCAGTGGTTTTTGACCCTTTCTCGGGTCAAAAACCCCAGCTGCAGTTTAACCCCAGCTAACGGCCGAGAAAGGGTTAAAACCACTGCAAAGCGCAGCACAATTGACGGTAAAGCTCCACTAAAAATTGCAGCGCTTTACCACCGCCGCCACCCCCGCCCCAGTGTGAAAGGGTCCTTAGAAAAGTCTCTTAGCAATGGCTCTAGGAATGGGAAGCACTGGGACACCAATAGCAATGTACCAGGCCAGGCATACCTTTTTGTGCAAAAGGGGGTTAACACCAGTGCATTCACCCAGATCCTGCTCTCAGGTCTGTACTCAGAAGTCCCTGGGTACTTGGATGCCTCTATCAAAAGTCAGGCAGACAGTTGCTTAGTGGACTCGTCAGACTGGATCCTAGGTGAAAGCCCCCTTTCTTATCTTGAAGCCTCTCAGAGCATATGGCCCCCGGTGATAGGGTAGCTAGGGCCTCGATGAGCTCTTGATAGTGGTGCTGGGCTGCCTGGGAGGGCTGTAGCCCTTCAGACTGGGTGCTTCTCCTACTAGACAAGAGCCTTGACTGATCCAGCCCCAGACTCTTTACGTTCTCTCCAGTCACCTTTTGAGCACGTCCCCTCAGGATCTGCTGGGACCTCATAAATATTCAGAGTACTCACTTAGTGCCGGTTCACACTTATATGCTGCAAATTTAGTGCAATCTTAAAGCAGTACACGGTGGGAATTCACATTGCGATTTCTGCTTGCCATGTGCAATTTCAATGCACATTTTGTGCAAATTTGTGAGGGGAGTGGTCACATCTGCGATTGTATTTTTATCAATCAAGGAAAACATTTTTTTTTTTTTTGCAGTGATGTGAACAGGACTGCAATTTCAATCTATTCCCACGGAAGTCTACGGAGCTGAACTTCTCACCCCACTAAACTCGCACAGGACCCTTTTTTGAGCCGGATCAAATATGTGAACAACCTTCATTGGAAATAATGCTTTTTTTATTTATCCGATCTGTATAGAATTTGCATACGTGTGAACCGGCACTTAGACTGCTCCATTCCTATGTTCTGGAGCTTTCCAGAAAGCAGGGAGAAGCAATCAAATGTGCAGCCCGTGGGACCCTGATCAGCCCAAAACAATCAGCTGTTGCTCCACAAATGACAAAAATAACAAAATGTAACTAACAGTCTAGCACCTTATTAAAGGGGGCTCCCAGATTGCGATAAGCCCCCCGCCCGTGGACCCCAACAACCAACAGCCAGGGTTGTCGGGAAGAGACCCTTGTCCCCATCAACATGGGGACAAGGTGCTTTGGGGTGGGGGGCCACAGGGCACCCCCTGCCCCAAAGCACCCCCCCATGTTGAGGCCATGCCGCCTGGTACGGCTCAGGAGGGGGGGCGCTCGCCCGTCCCTACCCCCTTTCCTGACTGGCCGGTCTGCATGCTCAGATAAGGGTCTGGTATGGATTTGGGGGGGCCCCACTCTGTTTTCTTTGGCGTAGGGGGTTCCCCTTGAAATCCATACCAGACCTAAGGTCCTGGTATGACCCTGGAGGGGAACCCATGCCAGTTTATTATTTAAAATGTGGGTTGGATTTCCCCTGTGGGAGGGAGGAGCATGCCTTAGAACAGGTTCACACTCGGGCGACTTGTAAAGTTGCCTCACTGTGAACTGGGATCCGACTTGGAGGCGACTTCTATTGAAATCAATGGGTACAAGTCGCCTACAAGTCGGATTGAAGTAGTACAGGAAACTTTTTTCAAGTCGGAGCGACTGCAGTAGTGTACATTAAGACGGCTTCATTCACTTCCATTCATTTCTTCATGCAGTGTGACTTAAGGTGACTAGGGGCGACCTGGGGCGACCTGAAGTTGGATCCAAGGTCGCCCCTGTGTGAACCGGCTCTTAGCATCTAACTTCAGGTCCTTCAATTAAGCTTTGGCAATAAAACCTGGAAGCTGATTGGTAGAAATGCAGAGCTACCCCAGGTATTGCACACTCCAGTTTTAGTAAATCGACCCCCATAAGTGTCAAATGCCAACCTCAAATACGATGTGGTGCCAGGAATCAAATCTGAATGCTCAGGAGATTGGAGATTTGGAGGAGGCTAAGAGCAATAGAGTGGACTTTTTGGGGTTAAGCATACATATATGAATAGAATTTTTTTTTAAACCAGATATGATTGAAGGCCGGGACTATCAGTTGGCCAAGTAATAGGCGCAGAGAGTGATGGAATGGAAACAACAGGACACTTACGAGATTTCTTGGTGCTTCCACGTACGGCCGCGCTAGGAGGTCCGTGTCCGGCTTTGTTGAACGCTCTCACGGTGATGTGATATAATGTATTTCCTTCCAGCTCTGTCAGGATGATAGAAGACTCATTTCCAGCTGTTTTCACTTTTTCTGCAGCCTCTTCCTGCTCCATATCATTCCAGTAACTAACCTGCCAACAGTGACCACACACAAGATTAATTTTGGCAGCCGTGAAGTTTTCACTTTATTTCATTATTGGCTGTTTGAAGGCTCTGGCCTCCCTACAGTGAAGAGGGGCTCCTGTCAAAAAAAAAATACGGAACATGTTATTTTAAACATCAGGGATTTGTAGGATGAGTTTAACGCCTGAGTGTTATCGGCTCACCCGCCCAGCTGCCTGGGGGTCAGGATGTTGCTGCGTTGCACACGGGTTCATTGATATTCTGAGGCTCAGGCTTGGCGTTACGCAGTCTGTCTGCTTAGACAAAACACAGAAATAAACTATGCTTAAGGCTCAACGGAATAGAGAAGGAAGGTGTTGATGACCCCAAGATTTTAATGCAAACATGCCATGTCTAGTTGGAGCCTTATGGTTTATAGTGAAAGGATACAAACTGACACTTAAAGGCATAAGCTATTGCAAAAATGTTTTAAATTAAAGTCCAACTAAAGGCAACTGGAAAATTAACCCTTGCAGTGGGGCTGCGCCGGCACTGCAAGGGTTAATAGTTATTTTAGTTCTAGGGTAAGGTGACCAGATTTTTAATATGAAATCCGCGGCCAATTTTTTTTTTACTAGTAATGGCGGCAATCAGCGACTCACTGCCCATCGCCACCACCACCCTCCTCACAGCCTGTCAAGTTTTACTCTCCAGGTCCCGGCTACTACTGGGTGGGGAGCGGAGGAAGATCACTCCGCCAGGGAAGGCAAGGAGATAACTAGGCAGGCAGCTGGCCGGGACGTGAGCAAAGGCATGCAAGCGGAGCTGAATGGGCATGCACCCGAAACTGAAGAACTATTGCCTCCGCTCCGACCAGCACATGATCATCAGAAAGGGGCACAGATAATGAAAAAAATACACCCACCTAAGCTAGTAGGCGCGGCAGAGTAGGGGTGTGCAATTCAGATTTTATTTTATTTTTTATTCTGCACTGACTGTCCAGGGACAAAACCGGGGACAGACTTGGTCCGGGGACAGTGTCCTCAATCTGGGGACAGTACCCAGAAACTGGGGATGTCTGGTCACCCTATTCTAGGGGAACAATAAGACTGCTTTCACACTGAAAGCGTCGGACGTTAGCACTAAAGTGCCCTGCTCGTTTAAGCGGCGCTTTTGCACCTTATTTTCCTGCCAGGGCATGGCATTTTGGGAGTGCTAAAAACAGCACCCCCAACCCGCCCCAAAGATGCTGCTTGCAGGACTTTTTGGACCATCCTGCAAGCGCACCGCTTGAGTGTGAAATGTCACAATGAAATTAATAGGAGGCGCTTTTCAGGTGTTTAGCAGAGGCTATTTACAGCGTTATAGCACCTGAAAACTGTCCCAGTGTGAAAGGGGTCTTAAAGAAGATTTACATACCTGATCTTTAAATCCTCCACGTTGCCAGGACTGGTAACCGCAGTGTCCTCTCCTCCATGCTCCAGGGGTCCAAAGGTCCTGACGTAGGGTTGGCACCTTATCCCTTTAAACCCGAACACAAAGGAATTACACAGGTTCTGAGGCTAATTTATTGCAGATAAGGCACCAAGTGAGTTTAATTACCACCTTAATCAGCCACAGAACCGGTGTAATTAATATGTGTTTGGTTTTAAAGGGTTGAGGTGGCAACCCTACCCGACGTCATCAAAATTGAAGCAGGGACCCTGCACTGAATATATTAATGCTGGTGCATGGAGGAGCACCATCTGCTGTGGGAGCAGAGGATCAGGTAAGTAGAACTTATTATTCACTCATCTGAACCCAACGAGCAACTAACCCTTGCAGTGCAGGGGCAGCCCCACTGCAGGGGAGAATTTTAAAGTTCCCAGTGGGGTTTAAAGAGTATGTAAACTTAACATGTCTTATTCCTGATATGGAAAAAAATGCTGTAGTAGTGTTCTAGCATCTTTTAAAAGCATTGGCATTTAATTAGCATCTTTACAGTAAGACTCCATGTATACTACAGTACCTGCCTCCGATTTTGTGTTTCCAGCGCGATGGGATCGTGCTGGAAACCGGCGATGCGAGGCTGTGCTTCTCGCGCTTGCCGCGCCCATGAGAGGCAGCACTGCCATAGTAATCCATTGGGGGCGGCGATCGGGAGGAACAACAGAGCTCGGCACTGGCTCACGCGACGGGGCTCACACGAGGATCGCGGATGTCAATTGACACAATATCGGCGGCACCTACTGTAGCATTTTTTAATGCTAGTGTGCAAAAAAAAGTCTGAAAAAAAGAAAAGAAATGCAGCCACCACATCTAAATAGTGGTAAGCTGCAAAAAATTACATTTTTTGTTGTTGGGTTTAAATACACTTTAAAATACACACTGTAATCAACAAAAATAAAAGCATATTCATGGGCACCCTGCTATGGATAGGGCTTAGCTTTGCTGCTACAATGGGTTCAGGACAAGTCCCCAGGGTTCACGAATTGAAACGTTTTGGCCAAAAACTTTACAGGCTCACCACTATACAGAAGGAACAACACATAGTAAAGTGCATAGCCTTAGTTCTCGATAAGAACCAATAGGGAAGGAAAGGATAACCCAGTCCTCAAACTATAAATGGATGGGCACCAAGCATATTCAGATTTGTTTATCCCTGGTCCCTATACCGCAGTTATACAAACACTTTTAACCTCCCTGGCGATATGATTATTTCAGATTTTAGGTGCTGAAAGCGGTACTATTATTTGCAAGGAAATTTGGCGTTTTATACTGTAGGCCTGTAATTTTTAGGAATAATTCACTTAAATCTGACCAAACAAGAGACTAGTAGGCATCCCGAGTATGACATTTTTTTAAAAACAAAATTATAAACTATAATATAATAAATAATTATAAATAATTATAACAAGTAATATAATTATAATAAAAATTATTCAATAATGTAATCAAATTAAAATCACTGAAATTTGCTCAGTTGCAGAATTGGCGCTGTCATTATTTTTATTTTTTTATGACGAATTTCCCCGCAAATCGCTATCGCACAATTCGGCAAGTGATTATAATTTATTATCGCTGTTTTCTAGCTTCTCTAAAACCATTTTTGACATAAAGGGACACTTTTGGTTGCTATGGACAATCTACAGTTTGCAGGTAGAAAGAACAGTTTTTATTATATAAAAGTACATGTAGGACACTGGGCAGACCACTAGGGACAAGGGGGGGGGGGGTGTATTTTTTACATACAGTACTGTAATCTATAATATTACAGTATACTGTATGTAAGGTGTTTGTTTACCTTTTTGAAATTGTGGCCGTTCTCCGCCCCCGTGCGTCGTAACGTCGCAGGGAACGAAGATCGGTGGCACACAGAGGCACTGTGTGAATCGAGCGAGTACCCGCTCGCTCACACAGCGCGGTGGCATCGCTGGTAAGTAAAACTGCCTGTGGATTCAGCGAGGCGAGCCCGAGTCTGACTCGGGGTTACCGATCGCAGCACAAAAATGTAACCCCGAGTCAGGCTCGGGAATACCGCCAGGGGGGTTAAAGTAGTTGTAAACCCTGTTACACCACTTGTACCTACAGGTAAGCCTATAATAAGGCTTACCTGTAGGTACTGGAAATATCTCCTAAACATGCATGCTTGTGCCGACGTCATCAGCACATGCACACTGAAGAAACGGCTCGTTCGTGCCGTTTCTAAAGGGCCTGTGCCATGACCGGCATGTCTCGCACCCATGCGCGGGAGTGATGTCATCATGGCTCCGGCCAATCACAGCGCTGGAGCCCGCAAACCCAGAAATAACTCCGGGAGACATGTTGCCGCTCACAGTGGTGTGCGGGGACCGCTGCCGCAGCTTTGATCTAAGGTAAGTATTTCATAATGAGCTGACAGATCAGGGTAAAGCTGGATACATACTATACCATTTTCTTTCGTTTTTTTTTCTTTAGCTTTACCAAAACCATATAATATGAGGTCAAACCTAAACACTTCAACGTGTATGCAGTCAGGCAGGCCCTTGCTCTACATAGTTGAAGCTAAATCTAAAGGAAATCTAAAGCCTCGTACACACGATCGGATTTTCCGCAGACAAAGCGTAGCATTTTTTATCCGAAGGACGTTGGCTGTGATCTTGTTTTGCATACAAATGGCACACAATTGTCGGCCAAGAAACACGATCCTATGTGCTTTTTCAGCTCTTTAGCGCCACCCTTTGGGCACCTTCTGCTAATGTTGTGTGATGGTTAACATTGCTTCCAATCAGACAACAGACCATTGTTGGCGGAAAATTTTAAAGCATGCTATCCAACATTTGTCCGCGGAAAATCCGACAACAATTGTCTGATGGAGCTTACAAATGGTCAGATTTTCTGCCAACAGCCTGTCATCACACAAATCCAATCATGTGTACGAGGCTTATCAACAAAAGTTGTATAGTGTGTATCCGGCTTTAAGGGCCAATCACAGAAGCCCTTTACTGTGTAATCAGCTGTTTCCAATGACAGCTGATGTCAACACAAGCTGGTTATCGGATTTTTTTTCCTCATGCTGACAGCGTGAGGAGAGAAAAAAAGACGATAACCGGCTTGTGTTAAAGGGACATTAACACTGATAATCAGGGCACTGATTATCAGTGCAGTCCCAACAGTGTCCACCAGTGCTGCCAATCAGTGCTCATCATTGCTGGCAATCAGTGCCTCCTCATCAGTGTCATCTATCAATGCCCATCAGTGCCCATCAGTACCACCTAACAGTGCCCATCAGTGCCACCTATCATTCCCCATCAGTACCACCTAACAGTGCCCATCAGTGCCTCCTAGTATTGCCCATCAGTGCCACCTATCAGTGTCCATTAGTGCAGCCTCATTAGCGCACATCAATGAAGGAGAAAAATTACCTGTTCACAAAATTTCATAACAAACTATGCAAAATCGTTTTCTTATTGTTCACCTATAGGGTTTTGTTAAACTTTAACTAGTCCCGCTAACACAATGATCTGCAAGGCAGGGCTCTATAACAAGCCCTTCGCCCATCTCACTATCCAGATAGAGAAAGAGCGGCGTCAATTGTGATGAATAAAATCTGACAGAACACCTAAGGATAAATTGTAGCGGGTTGATGTTTTACTGAAAGCATAAGCAAAACAGCCATGGAAGGAGACGATTCTCTTTCAGCTATTCAGACTAGGACAGGTGTCTGTCACATTCAGTTTAGAAAGAGGTCTGACAATGTCAAAATGACCTTTGCTGGGAAAACAGGGATAAATAGGTTGATGGATGTTCCTAGAATGCTCCATAAAATTCCCGAGCGCAGTTCTATTTAGTGCAGCCGAAATATAAGGATCGCTCTTGTAAATAAAGGCACTTTTTTTATGGTTTTACTATGTCATTTAACCTCTTCAGCTCTAGCTCCTCTGCACCCTTATCCAGTGCCGATCCTGACTTCCCTGGGGCCCCAAGCAAAATTACATGTCACATTAAAGCATTAAAGTTGAGAAGTGGGGGGAGGGGTGTTCTGCTGTCAGAAATGATATCTTACATCATTAACCACTTCCATACATTTAGCTTTCAGCGCTGTTGCACTTTGAATGACAATTGCGCGGTCATGCAACACTGTACCCAAACTAAATTTTTATCATTTTGTACCCACGAATAGAGCTTTCTTTTGGTGGCATTTGATCACCTCTGGGATATTTATTTTCTGCAAAAAAAAATAAAAAAATGACCGAAAATTTCGAAAAAAAAACGTTGTTTTATGTTTCTGTTATAAAACATTGTAAATAAGTACGTTTTCTGATGGGCACTGATGGTACTGCACTGACGGCCACTGATAAGGCGGCACTGATGGGCACCGATGAGGTGGCACTGATGTGGTGGCATTGATGGGCACTAATATGCGGCACTGATGGGCGATGATAGGCGGCATGGATAGGTGGCATGGATGGACTTGGATAGGCGGCACGGCTGGGCACGAATAGGCGGCACGGATGGGCACTGATAGGCGGCATGGATGGGCACTGATAGGCGGCATGGATGGGCACTGATAGGTGGCACGGATGGGCATAGATGGGCACTATTGTATGTGTTGTACTAATGGATGCAAATCAGTGCCAAACAATGCCTGCCAATCAGTGATGCCCATTGTGGGCACTGATTGGCATCCATTGCGGCACTGATTGGCATCCATTTGTTGTGTCCTCCTCATCCCTGGTGGTCTAGGGTGGCATCCTTTTTTTTTTTTATCCCTGGTGGTCTATATGGCCATGCCTGGTGGTCCAGTGGGCATCCTCGGGGGGGGGGGCTGTGCTGATAATCGATCAGCAAAAACCACCACCTGTCACAGAAGCAGCCGATCGGCTCTCCTCTACTCGCGTCTGACAGACGCGAGTGAGGAAAAGCCGATTACCGGCTTTTCCTATTTACATCGTGATCAGCCGCGATTTGGACACGGCTAATCACGTGGTAAAGAGTCTCCACTTTGCCGACGTCAATATGTCATTGGCGGACAGCAAGTGGTTAAAGTACTACATATATTTTTTTTTTTTTTTGGGTGGGGTAGGGGGATAAGGCTTTCTTTTGAAGATAGTGGCCCAGATTCAGAAAGAATCGCGTATCTTTAGGCGGGCGTAGCGCATCTCATATGCGCCACGCCGCCGGAACTTAGTCAGGCGAGTAGCGTATTCAGAAAGAACTTGCGCCCGAAGTTACGGCGGCGTAGCGTATATGGGCCGGCATAAGCCCACCTAATTCAAATGATCCAGGCAGTGGGCGTGTTGTATGGAAATGAATCGTGACCCCACGTAAATGCCGCGCTTAACGAACGGCGCATGCGCGCGCATGCTCAGTATCACGTCAAATTTTCTCCCAAAGTTACGCCGGCTCAATGTTTAGTCGACGTGAACGTAACCTACGCCCATCCCCATTCACGGATGACTTACGCAAACGACGTAAAATAAGACGCTGTTCCGACGTTTCCGACGTCCATACCTAACATGACTTACCCCTGCTTTATGAGGGGTAAAGTTACGCCGGTCAGACGCCTTACGTAAACAGCGTATTTTAATACGCCGGGCGGAAGTACGTTCGTGAATCGGCGTATCTAGTTCATTTGCATATTCAACACGGAAATCAACGGAGGCGCCACCTAGCGGCCAGCGTAAATATGCACCTATGATACGACTGCGTAAGAGACTTACGTCAGTCGTATCTTAGACAAATTCTGGCGTATCTGATTCTTTGAATCAGGCGCCGAGATACGACGCCTCACATTCAGACTTACGACAGGGTATCTGGAGATACGCCGTCGTAAGTCCTTTGTGAATCTGCGCCTATGTCTTGGAAAAAAAATTTATGCAATCTATAGACGAAATGGAAAAAAAAAAAAACACGAAAACACATTTTTTCTACTTTTATCGATTATTTAAAACAAAAATTTAAAGTATATAAAGTATTTTGTGGTCTAATTTTTCTTGTTTATAATGGGACTAAAATTATATTTTTTGAACAAAGCAACGTTATTTACAGATGAAATGAAGACGTGTTTTAAAAAATGTAACACACAAACAAAACCAATGAACAAAAGAAAAATGGAAAAACCAATAACCAAAAACAAATAATAACTACAGTAAAGGGAGAAGACAGCAAAGTTATTAGGTACCTAGGGTAAATAAGGGGTTGGATAGGAACATATATAAAAAAAAACACTAGGGGCCAGATTCACAGTGGAGATGCGACGGCGTATCTGCTGATACGCCGTCGTATCTCTGTTTCTATCTATGCGACTGATTCATAGAATCAGTTACGCATAGATAGCCAGAAGATCCGACAGGTGTAATTGTTTTACACTGTCGGATCTTAGGATGCAGTACCTCGGCCGCCGCTGGGGGGAGTTTGCATCGTAAACCAGCGTCGGGTATGCAAATTAGGAGTTACGGCGATTCACAACGGATTTTCGCATTCGCTACGTCGCCGCTAGTCTAGTTTCCCATCGCAAAGTTAGTCATCATTTTAGCTGCCCTAACTTTAGTCAGCAAGTGTATTGCTGTCTAAAGTATGGCCGTCGTTCCCGCGTCGAAATTTAAAAATCAACGTCGTTTGCGTAAGTCGTCCGGGAACACGGAATTACGCTACGCGCTTCGCCATTCGAAAAAATGACGTCACGGCGCGCAATGCACGACGGGAGTTTGGAAACGGAGCAAGCGCGGTAGGTCCGGCGCGGGAGCGCGCCTAATTTAAATGGCACACGCCCATTTAAATTGGCCCGCCTTGGTTTTCATCGCAAGTGCTTGGTGAATCAGGCACTTGCGATGAAAAATTGCGGCGGTGTAACGTATCTACAATACGTTACGCCGCCGCTCTCCACTGTGAATCTGGCCCTTTACTTGTAAGGTCACTTTAATTGATGTATGCAGATCAATGGGCATCCCTTTAATCTCCATATGAATAAAACAGAGTAAATACAAAGAAAAAATAATGCAACTTTTGTATTTCTGAATCATGCTTCAGATTGGTTTTTGAAAGTAGCAATAGTTGGATCCTGTATTTACTCCTGGTAAAATTGACAGTAAATTGGTAGTGGGAGCGCAGGCAGATGGTGGAGGCGGACTTCTATGTTTTTTTGGGGCATACATAGCATGCCTAATGTCTATATATGTTAAGTATGCATTTTGGCATTCTAAGATCCCTGTCAGGGTCTTTTCCACTGTTGCTGTCTTTGAGGAAATCTCCCTTCACTTCTAAGGCCTCGTACACACAACCGAGGAACTCGGCGGGCGAAACACATCGTTTTCCACGTCGTTCTTGTTAGGCTTTTCGAGGAACTCGACGAGCCAATTTTCTCCATTCCCGTCGAGGAAAAAGAGAACATGCTCTCTTTTTGGCTTGACGAGTTCCTCGACAGTTTCCTCGGTGAAAAATGTACACACGACCTGTTTCCTCGGCAAAAAAACTCTCCCACCAAGTTTCTTGATGGATTCTGCCGAGGAAACTGGTCGTGTGTACGAGGCCTTATCCTAGAAACACAACAGGAAATTATCTATCCCCTGAAAAACCGGCGTGGGGGTCCCCCTATAATCCATACCAGACCCGTATCCAAAGCACGCCGCCCGGCCGGTCAGGAAAGAGGTGGGGAGGAGCGTACCAGGACTCATGCCCTCAACATGGGGGGCGTTGGGTGCTATGGGGCAGGGGGGCGCCCTGCAGTCCCCCCACCCCAAAGCACCCTGTCCTCATGTTGATAAGGACAGGGCCTCACCCCGACAACCCTGGCCGTTGGTTGTTGGGGTCTGCAGGCGGGGGGCTTATCGGAATATGGGAGCCCCCTTTAATAAGGGGGCCACCCGGATACTGCCCCCCCCCCCACCCTAGGTGAATGAATATGGGGTACATCGTACCCCTAGCCATTCACCTGGCGGCAACAACAATTTAAAAAAAAAAGACACTACACAGGGTTTTTAAAGTAAAACGGCGGCGGCTGCTCGGCAAGCGGTTAAAAAAATGCATTCATCCGAAAATCCAAATAAATTCAGGTCAAATCTGTCATTGAAGGCTTATGGTGTCTGTCGAATGTTCTAAGATTCGACGGAGCAGCTAAACTGTATGATGCCGCAATCGTACATTTTCGGTTGAATGTTCTGCTTACAAGCTATAGAATAATTCTAATGTTGTATGACTAGTAATACTTATATTTATATATTATTATTACTAGTCAACCAACATTCAAATTCTTCTATAGCCTATGGGCCGAGCATTTGACCTAAAAAGTACGTCCTACAGTTTAGCTGCTCCGTTGAATCTTCTTAGAACTTTCGACAGACACCATAAGCCTTCAATGATAGATTCAACGTTTGTATGTCTTTCGCTGCTTCGTCGATTCTTCATCGTTCATGTCGAATGGTCTACCCCAACACTGTCTCTATAATGTCGAATCTTTTCTCTCTATGTAGAATAATCTTGGACTAATAGAGTTAGGTAAGGCACATTCGACCACAGGTTCTATAGACACAGATTGCCATTGTCAGCGTCATGTCGAATCTCCTACATATCTATATCGAACTGTTGTAGTAAAAAAAAACGAAAATAAAGCATTTTTTTATGTCGGATCTTTCAGATTTCGGATTCTGCGCTTTCGTTTTCGTTTGTTAAAACGATAACGAAAATACCCGAAATTCGGACGAAAATGCATTCGGACGAAAACGAATGCACATGTCTAGTAAGAACTATTCTCTAATTGGATGATGGTACACCATACTTAGTCTGTATTTAATTTATATCAATAGAGGCTATAGTTTCTTAACAATACAAAGAACATAAAAGGACATTTACTGTACATATAAAATCACCTAGCAGCTAGAAGAGTAGTCTAAAGTGCGCCTTCTCTTCCAGACTGGAAACTTTACACCTTTTTCTAGGTTACTGACATATCACTGTTGGTTACTAAGTGACCTGATTGGGGCATGGCACAGCAGTACTGTGGAGCGTGCCCTGTGGCGATTTCTGTGACGCCAAATGTTGGTTGACATTAGCAGATAGAGGACAATCCCAGACTTTAAAGTGATGGCTGTCATAGCTGGTCATTTACACATGGATAATTTGTCTGGAAGGCAAGCCAAAAGACTGCAATGAAAAAAATATATATATACACATACATATGCATATATATATATATATATATATATACAGTATATAAATAAAAACTCAGTTAAATGGGTAAAACTGACACTTTTTGTCAATTAAGATAAAAATCATTAAAGTAGAATTTGTACAGGAAGAACAGGGCCCTGGAATTTTTTTTTTTTATTAGGTCATAATGTTATTTGTTAAAATTTGTTACTGTTATTGCAATATTTGTGGCAGAAAGGTGTGCGGAAATGTTCACATGTCTGCATTCTGTCACAGGTTTATCCAATCCATTACTCTCTGACTGAAGAATCTCCTTTTGGTTGACCAATAAGAATTTAGTGAGAGTGCCTCCATGACTAGATATAAATTTACGTTGACATTGCTATACAGTACAATTGTATCTTCTATCTGGGCACCGGTCCAGTGCATCTCCTGCGGGGGGATACTCCTGAGCTGGGAGTCGGGGGGCCGGCTTTATACAGGGCACCATACTTGTCAGTGCGAGTAGAAAATGCCCCAGTGTCAGTAGGTAGACAATGGGATAGATTTGCTAAAACTGGAGAGTGCAAAATCTGTGCATGGTAGTCGAAAAAAATAAAACTTGGAAGCTGATTGGTTTCCATGCAGAGCTGCACCAGATTTTGCACCCTTCAGTTTTAGTAAATCAACCCAAATGCTTTAGGTTTGGTGGGTGTATAGGCAGGTGTCCCAATACTTTGGTAATATAGTCTATGTATATATACATATATATAAAAACTTTTCTAATACATTTAAGTGCAGCAATCCCATCTGATCTTTATATATATATATACACACAAACACATCTTACTTTTGGGTTGCTCTTAAAACATAGAAAAGTGGCAAAGTTACATTCCTAGAAGCTTTACAGCATGTTAACTTGTAGTAAATGGGGCACTAACCATTTACAAGCTTTTTTCCGGGAAGAAAGCATAAGAATTCCCAACACACACTCCAAGCATCTATTAAACATTTCAGTACATAATAATTCACGAGGTTCTCACAGGCAGAACATTTAAATAAATGGCGGCAGCCTAAGAAAACATGACTGTATAATCTAGTAGCAATGCGGCTGAAGCAAGTCAATCTATTTCTATAAAACAAGTCACTATGCATTATAGAACACAGTAAAACATCTAATGAAATCAACTATGCTGAAAAAGTTTTCTCAAGTAGAAACACATTGGAATTCTGTTTTATATGCTAATGAATACAGCTGCCTGTTTGATGCAGTGCTATATCTTCTATTTCTTTATTTTAATAGCGTAAAGTTTATTTATTTATTTATTTCTTTTCCCGGCGATTGTCATGAATTTAATTTATTCAATAGTCTAGCGATACTGGAGGATGTTTACGAAATTACATGTCACAAAATGAATTCACGACATAATAGTAAAGAGAAGGGGAAAGCGGTATTATTTTGGTGAGAACTACTTGCGAGCAATCAAATGATAAACTTGTAAAGGAAACAAGAAATAATTCTGCTGCAGGGAGTTCTATACAGTGTCAGAATTACAGCTGTATCAGAAAGTTTCATGGGTTACAATGAACATGATTCTGCCAGTACACTGTGCATTCATTATTACTCATGAATAGGAGATATTTCGGCGACTCTTCATCACAGCGCAATTTTGATTAGGAGCTGCTAACATGAACTTTGAAAAAAAGACGTTCTATTCTTTTTTCTTTACATTCACAGGGTTTGTGCTTTGTGGGTTGTATTTAACCACTTGCTGACCGGGCCTTTTCTGGAACTTTTTGTGCAATATTTTACATCACGCAGTATTTGTGCACAGGGCTGGACTGGGTCAAAAATTTGGCCCTGGACTTCATCCAGACTGGCCCACTTTTGACAGGTCTCTCCCACAGCGGCCGGACAACTCCTGCCCCCCCCCCCCCTGGCCACCCAAGCCCCCTCTCCCCCTTCACTAGCCACTAGTAGTTTTACTACTACAGTAGAACTGTTGGTACTGGTACTCTTATAGGCAGTACTAGTTGGGAAGCTAGACATTATTTCTCCCGGGGCAAAGAATCATTTTGGTGCCCCCCCCCCCCCTTATGGGACAAGATTAGACAGAAGTGAGAAACTCCCAGGTCGCTGTCACTGAAGCCAGCCCACTGAGCCATCGGCCCACTGGGAAACTTCCTGTAGTCCCAATGGCCAGTCCATCCCTGTTTGTGCAGTGGTCTTAGGCCTCGTACACACGATAGGTTAACCAGAGGACAACGGTCTGATGGACCGTTTTCATCGGTCAAAACCGATCGTGTGTGCCCCATAGGTTATTTAACCATCGGTTAAAAAAAAGCCGACTTGCTTTAAATTAAACCATCGGTTAAAAACCTGTGCATGCTCAGAATCAAGTCGACGCATGCTTGGAAGCATTGAACTTCGTTTTTTTCAGCACGTCGTTGTGTTTTACGTCACCGCGTTCTGACACGATCGGTTATTTAACCGATGGTGTGTGGGCAGGACGGACCATCAGTCAGCTTCACCGGTTAACGGATGAGAACGGTCCTTTAGACCGTTCTCATCGGATGGACTGATCGTGTGTACGAGGCTTTACACACGACCGGGTTTCTCGGCAAAAACCAGCAAGAAAACTGATTTTTGCCGAGATTCCCGTTCGTGTGTAGGAGGCATTCAGGTTTCTCGTCAGGAAATCTGGCCAGAATCTTGAACGAGAAAAAAAGAGAACTTGCGCTCTTTTTTCTCGTCAAGATTCTTGTCGGCCTGTTTCCCGACGAGAAACCCGAGCGTGTGTATACTTACCTGTCGCCGTGGAAACCCGCGCTTTCTCGAAATGACTTTGACGCATGCGCGGAAGCTTCCACAGCATAAGTAGGGTGAAGCAAGATGGCGGCGATGGCATCGAATGTGACGAGCGCATGCTCGTCATACGTGATGACGTCACTGCGTTCTTTCCTTTCAAGAGAACCGCGGTTCTTTTGAAATGACAGTCAGTACACTCCGGGGTCAAGAGTTTCTTGCCAAGAATCTCGTCAGGGAAAACGACAGTTTTTTCCTGACGAGATTCTCGGACGTGTGTACGAGGCCTTACACTTTAAGGACCGATCCTGTTTTTCAGACTCAGTGTTTACAAGATTAAAACATTTTTTTTTGCTAGAAAATTACTTGTAACCCCTAAATATTATATATTTTTTTTCTAACACCCTAGAGAATAAAATGGCGGTCATTCCAATACTTTTTGTCACACCGTATTTGCGCAGCGGTCTTACAAGAGCACTTTTTTAAATTAAAAAATAAGACAACAGTAAAGTTAGCACAAGAATCTGGAGCTTAGTGTTTACAGGTTGGACTTAATGGACTTGTGTCTTTTTTCAACTTCACCAACTACAGTATGTAAATATGTGTGTGCATTATGTGTGTGTTTTTTTTTCTTTTTTTTTTTACATTTATATTTTAATGTGTTTTTTTTTATCTTTTCTTAATTTATTTTTACTTCACTTATAATTATAACTGTCATATCGTGTCATGTGTGATATTATTTATGGAGAAATTAATCTAATCCCTTGACGCCTGCTGTGTGACACAGATTTCCCCCCCATCATCCAGAGTGGCACTCACATAATACCAAGAACTATTCAGGGTCATATGTCTAAAAAGAACTTTACACAATATGGCCAACAAATTCTGGAAGTGACTTTTACAGATTACTATATACTGTATATTATGATAACCAATTTAACACTGAAAAAAATCTGATACATATTAAAATGTATTTCATAATTAGAATTTATACATACAAAATTATGTTTATATATACAATATGTATATATTCATATTGTGTGCTGAATATATAACCTGGGATTCACGATAATTTATGGAACATGCTTTATGAAATGCTTCAAACTCGATTTTATTTTTCACTTGCTCAGTAGGAATAGAACTGTAAGATTTTCTATTAACCCTTTGATGACCACAGGCTCTAAAGGCTGAAGGTTTTTTTTTTTTACTTTCTGTATGCAGCCTCCCCTCCAGTCCACCTTATACTTATCTGAGCCCCATTTCGACACCCTCTTATTATTTATGCATTTGATGTCAGTTCATAGAGGGTATAGAATGGCCTGTCAGCTTGACACATAGCCTGATGTTTCTGCTCAGGTACTATATTTGACTCATCTGTAGAGTCAATGACCTGCAGCAGCTGGGATGGGGATGGACAAAGTGTCAGCAGAATAACACATGGGCTGCTAGAACGGTAAGTACATTGCCTCTTCTTTTACAGAGCATTCTTTCTGTACAAGTGACCATGTAGTGATAATGTACTTTGAACTCTTGAGAAAGGTACAGTGGGGGTAGCAGGTACTCAACCCATCAGAATAATCAAATACTTGCAGTGGCTGGGGACAAGCAAAGCAGTGACATTTTTACATAAGGGTCACTTAAATGATAATTACATTGCCTATTCTTTTACGGGGCATTCATTCTGTACACGTGACTGTGTAGTGATTTCTTAACGCATCTGAGATAAGTACGGTGGAGGACACAGGTATTCAGCCCCTCCAAATAGTCGAATACCCGCAGCCACCAGGGGAGAAGCAGAGTGGTAGCGTTTAATGAATGAATGAAAAAAAGAGATTTTTAATACAGCTTACCTGTAAAATCTTTTTCTTGGAGTACATCACGGGACACAGAGCGGCATTCATTACTATATGGGTTATATGGAGTACCTTCAGGTGTAGACACTGGCAATCTTCAAACAGGAAATGCCCCTCCCTATATAACCCCCTCCCATAGGAGGAGTACCTCAGTTTTGTAGCAAGCAGTATGCCTCCCAAAATGGTCCTCAAAAGAGGGGTGGGAGCTCTGTGTCCCGTGATGTACTCCAAGAAAAAGATTTTACAGGTAAGCTGTATTAAAAATCTCTTTTTCTTTATCGTTACATCACGGGACACAGAGCGGCATTCATTACTATATGGGATGTCCCAAAGCAATGCTTACAATGAGGGGAGGGAGAACATCTCCAAGACAAAAGGATTTAATTTAGAGATATACTCAAATCATAATAAATCCAACTTATTTGAGAAAAATAATCTTAAATTTTAAATTTAACTCAAAAAAAGAGGAGCCCCCGGAATCCGAGGGTCTCAAACTGCAGCCTGCAGCACTGCCTGCCCGAAGGCAGTATCAGTATTCCTTCTTACGTCCAACTTGTAGAATTTTGTAAATGTGTGGACAGAAGACCAGGTTGCAGCCTTGCAAACTTGAGCCATAGAGATCTGGTGGTGTGCTGCCCAGGAGGCGCCCATGGCTCTAGTAGAATGAGCCCTTAATGATACTGGAGGAGGCAACCCTTTCAAGCCGTAGGCCTGAGTGATCAATTGCTTAATCCACCTAGAAATGGTGGACTTTGCAGCTGCCTGCCCCTTCTTGGGCCCATCCGGTAGAATAAACAGCACATCTGTTTTCCGGATCTTCTCTGTAGCTTTAAGATAGGCCTTCATGGCCCTGACAATATCCAAGGTATGCAGCAACCCTTCCTTTCTGGAAGTAGGTTTAGGGAAGAAGGATGGTAATACCAAATCCTGGTTCAAATGAAAACTGGATATGACCTTCGGTAAGAAGGAAGGATGAGGGCGGAGAACGACCTTGTCCTTATGAAATATAAGATATGGTTCCTTACAGGATAAGGCTGCCAGTTCCGAAACTCTTCTTGCGGAAACTATGGCAACCAAAAACACCAACTTCCTTGTCAGTAGAACCAAAGGAACTTCAGCCAACGGCTCAAACGGTTGTTTCTGTAAACTCGACAGAACAAGATTTAAATCCCACGGACAAAGCGGGGATTTAACTGGAGGTTTAATACGTAAGACCCCTTGAAGGAAGGTCTTAACCAGCGAGTGGGTGGCCAGCGGCCGCTGAAACCACACTGACAGGGCAGAAATCTGTCCTTTGATTGTGCTTAATGCCAATCCTTTATCCACTCCTAGCTGGAGAAAACTTAAAACTCTATCTATGGTGAACTTGCGAGGAAGCCATAGCTTGGACTCGCACCAGCCTATATAGGCCTTCCAGACCCTGTGATAAATCACCCTAGAGACCGGTTTCCTGGCTCTGATTAGGGTAGAGATTACTTTCTGAGACAGACCTCTACCCCTGAGAATCAAGGATTCAGCTTCCAGGCCGTCAAATTTAGATGCCGTAAGGCAGGGTGGAGGATCGGACCTTGCGATAGCAGGTCTGGCCTTAGAGGCAGAGTCCAAGGGTTTCCCACTACCATCCTTAGGATTAGTGAGTACCAAGCCCTTCTGGGCCATGCTGGAGCTACCAGGATAACTGGTATGTGCTCCACCCGGATCCTGCGCAGCAGGCGGGGTAGTAACTGGAGCGGGGGAAACGCATAAAGAAGCTTGAACTGATGCCAAGGGCAAACCAGAGCATCGGTTCCGCAGGCCATCGGATCCCTTGAGCGGGACATGAACCTGTCTAGCTTCTTGTTGAGTCTCGATGCCATGATATCCACGTCCGGCACTCCCCATCTTTGGCAGAGTGCTTGAAAGACTTGTGGATGCAGAGACCATTCCCCCGGCCATAGAGTCTGGCGGCTTAAGAAGTCCGCCTGAAAGTTGTCCACTCCGGGAATGAATATTGCCGATATGCAGGGCACATGAGCCTCTGCCCATAGGAGAATCAAGCTCACTTCTCTCTGAGCGGCCTGACTCCTGGTCCCCCCTTGGTGATTTATGTATGCCACTGCCGTGGCATTGTCTGATTGAATTCTCACCGGGAGCCCCTGCAATTTCGACGTCCAAGCCCTGAGGGCTAGTCGAACAGCTCTGAGCTCCAAGATGTTGATGGGTAAAAGCTTCTCTGGCTTTGCCCAAATACCTTGGCGAGTGGAACCATCCACAATCGCTCCCCAGCCCGTCAGGCTGGCGTCTGTGGTCACTATCTTCCAAGCCACTGGGCTGAAAGATTTTCCCTTCAGTAGATTCTGAGGGTCTAACCACCAACACAGACTTTGCCGGACTCTTGATGAGAGAGGCAACGGGATATCCAAGGCCTGTGGCCTTCTGCTCCATGCTGACAGGATGGCTGCCTGCAGGATGCGAGTGTGGCTCTGGGCGTATGGCACCGCCTCGAAAGTAGCCACCATCTTGCCTAGTAATCTCATACATAGGCGAATAGTCGGTTCTTTCTTGCTTAGAACCAGTAGGATTAATTCCTTGATGGCTTTGACCTTCCTCAGAGGTAGGAACACCCCTTGTTGTTCCGTGTCTAATCTCATGCCGAGATATTCCAACTGCCTTGTGGGCTGGAATGCTGACTTTTCTCGATTTAGGACCCAGCCGAACCTCTCGAGGTATTGGACCGTGAGGGCCACTGCTCGTTCCAAGCCGGGAGACGAGTGGTCTATGACTAGGAGGTCGTCCAGGTATGCTAGGATCGTGACCCCTTGGATCCTTAGCTTGGCTAGGATTGGAGCTAGAACCTTCGTGAACACCCGGGGGGCCGTAGCCAACCCGAAGGGAAGCGCCACGAATTGGAAATGACGCGAAGCCACCATAAAGCGTAGATATCTTTGATGTGGCTGATAAATTGGAACATGAAGGTAGGCATCCTTTATGTCTATGGACGCCATGAAGTCGTCCTTTTGGAGTGTGGCAGCTGCTGACCGCACGGATTCCATCCGAAATGAGCGGACTTTTAAGTATGCATTTACCATCTTTAGGTCCAAAATTGGCCTGACATCTCCATTGGGCTTTAGGATGATGAATAGGTTGGAGTAGAAACCCAGCCCCTGTTCCAGGACTGGTACCTCTACTATTACTTCCTGGGAAAGTAGATGATCTAGAGCCGACCTTAATGCGGCTCCTTTCTCCAGATCGTTTGGAATCCTCGACTCCTGGAAATGAGGAGGAGGAAACCTTAGGAATTCTAGCTTGTAGCCTGTGGCCACGGAAGACCGTACCCACTCGTCGGGAATGCTGGCTTCCCAAATCTCCGAAAAGAGTCGCAGCCTTCCCCCCACCTTCGTGGGTGGGGGCGCCCCTTCATGAGGTAGACTTGGGGGCTGGTTTTGCTGGCTTGCGAAACCACTGCCTCTTGCCCCTAACAGCCTGTCCTTGTGATCTGCTGTTGAAGCCGAAGTTTGTTCTTGCAGGAGGCCGTCGATACTGCTTGGCATTAGAGGGCCCCTGCCCAGGGGAGGACTGTCGTTTAAACGCAGGTCCCTGAACCCTCTTCTTAGTTGGCAAGAGAGTACTCTTGCCGCTTGAAATGGTCTGAATGTATTTATCCAAGTCCTCTCCGAAGAGCCGTCCTCCATGGAAGGGAAACCCTGCCAGGAGCTTCTTGCATGGGGGCTCAGCCTCCCAGCTTTTTAACCATAAGAGTCTTCTCATATGGATAAGGGATAATGATAAACGTGACGCTTGTTGGATAGAATCCTTGATTGCGTCTACCGTAAAACATATGGCCTTAGGGACATCCGAAAATTCTTCTGCCTGCTCGGCAGGAATAAGTTCAAGCATTTGCTTAAACTGATCCGATAAAGCTTGAGCGACTCCAATCGCAGCCACGGCTGGCTGTACTACTGCCCCTGCAGAAGTGAAGGAGTTCTTAAGTAGGGCTTCCAAGCGTCTATCAACTGGATCTTTGAAAACCTGTACGTTTTCTACAGGACATGTTAACGATTTGTTAACACATGAGATGGCTGCGTCTACTGCAGGAGAAGCCCATCTCTTGGAAAACTTTTCTTCCATAGGATATAAGACAGAAAATTTCTTAGGTGGAAAGAAAACCTTGTCTGGTTTGTTCCACTCTTGGAACAAGACTCCCTCCAATAGAGGATGGATCGGAAACACAGCACTGCTTTGAGGCGCCCTCAGTGAGCCCAAAGCTGAAACCGTCGATACCTGGAGATCTGGTACAGGCAGGTTGAATGCCTTATGGACCAAGTCCGTCAAGCCCTGAATCCACCAGCTCTCCCTTAGGGAGACTGCCCCAGACTCCTCTGTATCCGGATCTTCGATCCCTGAACCTACTTGGTCTCTGTCCAAGAGGTCGTCCAATTCCCCAGAGGAAAGGACCTCCTCTTCCGAGGGTCCGCGCACGGGTGACGGAGATCTATTCCGCTTGCTACCCCGCATGGCTGCGGCTATCATTTCTCCCATGCTTCTCCGCATCTCATTTAAAGAGGCGAGTAACACCTCCTCCGTGACCACCTTAGGGTTGGGTTGACTCGCGTCAGCTCTAGCCCCAGACCCCGATGGCCCAAAGGCTCCCTGTGGGGAAAGCAGCGGCATAGCTCTATCCGAGACCTCAGATTCTGCGGGGGAATCCCCACCTTTTGTACCCTCTGATCTTGATGCCATGGTACAATACCGAGGTACACCTGCTACTTATTGGTACCTGGGACTTATAATAGTTAAATGCCCAAACACCTGTTTGGGGAATAAAAAATGTTTCCTCTACCCTAGATGACACTTTTTTTTTTTTTTTCCAAAGAAAAACTTTTCTTCTTTTTTTTTTTTTTTTTTCAATCTAGGCAAGAAAAAACATTCTATCCCCCTGAGTAGTATTGCCAAAGAAAAGACTATGAGATGGAAAAGAAAACCAGCCTATTCCTAGGCTAAACCACAATCTTCTGAAGACTGTAGTATTCTTTCTGGCCACTGTGTGTCCTCAGCGCCCCGTGCTTCACTCCAGTCCTTCCTCCCTTAAGCCAGAGAAATGAATGAGCTGTGGCATCTAAGGAAGGGCCGCCCCTTCCTTTAAACTACTGACCCGCCCTTCCCCCCCAGCTAAAACGGCGCCAAATGCGTCTATAACACGTGCACGCGCACCGCGCGCGCGCCCGCCGACGGGGGGGGGGGGGTGGGAGGAAGGGCCTCTCTGTTCCTGCAGCCGCAGGCCTGGAACACACGAGGAGGTCAGCGTTTTGCCTGCCTTGCAGGCATGAGGGAGAGGACTGGATAGAGCATCGCCTGGAGGCTTGCAGGTAAGCATAGCTCTCTGACACACACATACACTTGTACATAAAAGGCCCCACTCACAGCTTTTCCAACACTACCAGGGAGGTCACTTTTTATGGGGAAATATAACATATAGAGCCATCCTATCTTCATGATATGTGACTGGTTTGCCAGATGCAATGCATAACCTTAGGCATGTCCCCTGTGACCTCCCAGAAAAAACTTGCTAAGAGCCAAGCCCCGCAGGTTTTTCCCCTTACTTACCTGCTCCATGCCGCAGGACTTTGCCAAGCAAGAGGTCCAATCTTCCCCCATCTCCGTGGGGATGTCTAGACCTTCAGGCCCTGGGAACCTTCTTCTTCCATGAAGGATCCACTGTCCTGGGCCCATACAGCACCCTGGCAAACAGAAAACATTAGGCGCCCCAAAGGTTTTCTAAGTTCTGGGCCCAGGGTCCAGCTCTCTTAAAAAGAAAGCATTATGGGCTATACCCCAAGGGTTTGGGGTCCGGTTACTGACCACTTTAGCGCGCAGGCTTTTTTGGACAGAACCGGTAGCTCACCTAATCCCAAGGATGCGGAGGCAAGCTAAACCATGACTAACACCTAAGACACTGGCGTAAAAACTGAGGTACTCCTCCTATGGGAGGGGGTTATATAGGGAGGGGCATTTCCTGTTTGAAGATTGCCAGTGTCTACACCTGAAGGTACTCCATATAACCCATATAGTAATGAATGCCGCTCTGTGTCCCGTGATGTAACGATAAAGAAACTTATATAGCGCGGCACATGCGAACTGAATCGCCTCTGTGCACGGGGTTCGGGAAAGGTGAGTACAGTACATATTCTTTTTACGGGGCATTAATTCTGTACAAGTGACCATGTAGAGACCTATTAGCGCACCTGAGATAAGTACAGTGGAAGAAAGAGAAATGTAACCCCTCTGAAGAGTCAAATACCTGCAACCAACAGGGGAGAAGAAGAGTAATGGCATTTAACACATGGCTCCGGAAAAGGTGCCTATTCTTTTACTGGGCATTAATCCTGTGCAAGTGGCCTTAGAGCACCTAAGGATGGTGGAGGAACATGTATCCAACCACTTCGAAGAGTCAAATACCTGCAACCAACAGGGGAGAAGCAGAGTGATGGCATTTAACACATGGCTCTGGAAAAGGTGCCTATTC
Source organism: Rana temporaria (assembly GCF_905171775.1). Lineage (NCBI taxonomy): Eukaryota > Metazoa > Chordata > Amphibia > Anura > Ranidae > Rana > Rana temporaria. Next base: position 53,185,146 of record NC_053490.1, on the reverse strand, counting down.
TTTTACTGGGCATTAATTATGTACAAGTGGCCATGCAGTAACCTCTTAGAGCACCTAAGGATGGTGGAGGAAACAGGTACCCAACCACTCCGAAGAGTCAAATACCTGCAACGAACAGGGGAAAAGCAGAGTGATGGCATTTAATACATGGGTTCCAGGAAAGGTAATTTCAGTGCCTATAATTTTACAGGGCATTCCTTCTGTACAACTGACTATGTAGTTATAGGGTCACTTTCACCTCTTGAGATAGGTACTTTTCAATAAACAAAACTTTTATTTGTAAAAATTTCAGTCTAGGAAATATTTGCTGAGAAAATGAAGACACAACTGCATCTTTGGTTTCTGCAGTACATTCATTTGAACTTAGTGATCGCTGCCCTTTAAGCATTCCTTAGTATGTGAAACCCACGGAGGGAGAAATACTAATTGAACCTCCAATGTGTCCATAACTCAGCTAAAGCAATTAAATTGCACATTTCCAGTAATGAAGCATAAATAAAAACAGTATGCAAAATGTTATATTCCATATGTGGCTCTGTCACAGAAGAACAGGATTCTCGGCAACCTCCATCTTCACAGCAGCACCACCTAGAGTTACCTATAATTGCCAGATGACATTAAGAACTGGCTCTCCACAGGTGTCTGCAGCAGCTTTAATTAAGTGGCCGTGGGTACAATTCCATAGCCCTTATGGGTATACAGCAGGGGCTGCCAAAGTTATCAAGAATTTCAGAGTTAAGCCATATTCCTGACTTTCATAACTGGTCCTCTTGTGAATGACATGGAAGATAATTAAGAGGCTTATAAAAAAAATTAAGGCTTTCAGAAAATGTATGTTATCATAACAAAAGAAAGCATGAGCAAGTTTGTTCTGAATATAAGATTTTTCTAGGTGTCCAAGTGGTTTGACATTCCAGCATCAATCAAACTGAAATATCTGATTTTAGTGGAATGACTCTTTGAAGTGCAACTCTAGGGACACATGGATCAAATATATAGATGGGGGCTGCCAAAGGATTTGTATTTTTGTCCATCAGGTCCTAAGATTTACACAGACTTGCCATAGAGCACAGCCAACCTGGAGACCTGGGATCCGCATGCAGCGATGGTGTGAACCCAGCATAAAGGAAAAGTGATCCTGGTCAGCCTATGAGTCTGTGATTAAGCACCATTTGCCAATCATATTTATGAAAGGCAAATTCATCTTGTGAGTGAGTTTGGAATCCGGTGTGAGGGATTCACATGTTGGTGTTAAATAAAGATTAAAGTCACTGAAGTTCTGATACTCACATGCAGGCCCGGACTGGCCATAGGGCACAACGGGTGTTTTCCCTGGTGGGCCGTGGTCACCGGGCCACATGTTTTAAGAGCTGGCTGTGGCATGCAGGGTCGGCTGCGGGTTTCCGACATGCAGGTTTGGGCGCGGATGTTTCACATATGCTGGGTGGTGGCGGGAGGAGTGGAAAGAGTCTCTTCATTCCCTGACCACTAAGTAACTCCATGGCAACCTAGGCCACCGCTGAACCGAAAGTTCCTGTTCACACATGCGCCATGCAGCCACCTGGCAACCAGGAGGCCACTAGAGGAGGAGGGACGGAGAAGCTGAGGCTGAAGCCTTCTGCACCACCACCTGCAGTATATGCGGCCGCAGCGCCTTGCTGGCTTTCATGTGCGGGATGCGGGTCTTAGCTTCTGCATGTGAAAGCCGGCGAAGTACTGCGGCCGCTTATAGGGAAAGCAATGCGGCTGGTGTATGCCCACCTCTTTTGCTGCCAGTGAAGGGGTCAGATTTGATGCTCTTTATATCTGGCTATGTGAGTCATGCTATATAATGGCTTTGTAACCACTACTTTAGAAGTTAAAAGGGAACTACACTTTATAACAGGGTTTGCCAACTTGTTTTCTAAAGTAGTAGCTCCCAAACCCTGTTCTAAGGCTACATTCGCATACATGTTTAGGCACAATGCAAATGGCAGGGACAGGAATATGCCAATTCTTACTCCTGTTTTTGACACCTGTGAGTGGCTATCTGCATTGCCTTTTGTTTGTTCTGAAAGTGCAGGAATTGGGGTTAATCTGAGATGGTCCAGGAGTTACCATGATCTGAGGTGTGAGGGGTGAAGGAATTGTGATGATCTGAGGTGTGAAGGTGCAAAGCTCAGTTGATTATTCAAGTGATTTACAGCATTTACTTTATAAAGATTCCTTTTCATGTGAAGTTGACAGTTTTTTTTGTTCGTTTAATGTATCTGGCACTCTCAATTTCTTTAAACAATATTTTTGGCACACTATGCCCAAAAGGTTGCCCCTGGATTAGAGCAACCCTGATCTTGTGCTGCTTCATACTATTTTCAGGACTCGACCATCAAAACCGCAGTTAAAGTAAGACAAAAAACAGCATCATATGGCAGCTCTGATCTAAATTGGCCCTAATCTATCAGAGTAAACTAAAAAAGGTACCGTAATTGAATCCACACATCCTGGAACCCCACATCCCTTCATCATCCGACCCCTGCGAATATTCAGAATGCTATACAAGCCATGTCTGGTCCTCTCCTAAGGAGAACGGCGAAGTTGCCTGTAGGTCCATTATGTTACTCTATGACTTGAATGGGAAGATGAAGGTGAACTCCATTCAGTATGGAGGCCTATGTAATGTACCATAGTACAAAGCTTTGTACAAGTCTTCTCGTGTCTATACATTGGAAAATGCAACAAGCTACTGTATATAATAAGCCATTTGGAGTGATCAAGTCCTAGCAGAAGCTCTGCATACCTCAAACCCCAGCGGTCTTCCAACATTATCCTTGGACATCTTCCATGAGACAAGGACCTCCGAGGCAGACAAGCCTGTGGCTTTCATATCTATGGGCGCAGTGCTTGGCTCTGCAAAAGAGATGACATAGAAACATTATACCTCATTGTCCTTTTCAAAGTGGACATTTATCTTTTTCCCTTAACAATAGATCTGTCACATGCTGATACATAGTATCTCAAGAAATAAGCTTTATTTATTTATTTCATCTTATCCACCCATATTTGTATTTAAAATGTCCTTTGACTCATTTGTCATGTAGAAGTGTTTTGGATTTATAGATGATACAAGGCCTTTCCCTCATTCCTTTTATGAGAGACTATAAGGGGAATTTACTGAAACTGGAGCAGCTGTGCAAGGCAACCAATCAGCTTCTATCTTTACCTTCTTTAGTAAGCTTTGGAACAGCTTTTCCAGATTCTGTCTGCTCCAGTCTTCTATATCTGCCATTTTGTGTGAAACGCCCATTTGCTTTACATTGAAGGTCTGCATACTTCTTTTTGGAGTTTAAAGTGTATTTTTTTTTTCATTTTGGATAGAGTTGGGCCCCATACACACGAGAGAATATATCCGCGGATACGGTCCAGCGGACCGTTTCCACGGATAAATCCTCTCAAAGATTTCCGCAGATTTCTATGCGATGGAGTGTACACACCATCGCATTGAAATCCGCGCGGAAATCCTCTGGCGATGACGGGCGCGGCGCTGTCATATAAGGAATTCCACGCATGCGTCAAATCATTATGACGCGTGCGGGGAATCCCTTTGGACGGATGGATCCGGTGAGTCTGTACAGACGAGCGGATCCATCTGTTGGGATGGATTCCAGCAGATGGATTTGTTGTGCATGTCAGCAAATATCCGATCTGCTGGAATCCATCCCAGAGGAGATTTCTCCGCGGAAACAGATCCGCTGGCGTGTACACACCATAGGATCTATCCGCAGAAACCCATTTGCTGGGATTTATCTGCGGATGGATTCTATCGTGTGTATGGGGCCTTAGAGTTATAACCCCCATTGGGGAGATTTTTACACAGGTATCTGCTCCCTCCTCCCCCCTGGAAGGTGGCAAATGTGACACCGGAGGGGATTCCAAAAAGCAGAAGTTCCATTTTTGGGTGGAACTCTGCTTTAAATCCCATTTTAAATGAATTTTCAGGCCTTCCCATGGAAAACTAAGCCAAAGATCTTGCAGGATTATAATGAGATAAAAACTTCAGCTCAAGAAAAGAGCCTGCAGGTGATGACCATGATCTGTAGCACTAGATTGCCAGTCTTCCACACCTTAAAATGGTGTCTGTAATGGACCGACAGTGCATCCGGAAAGTATTCACAGAGCTTCACCTTTTCCACATTTTGTTATGTTACAGCCTTATTCCAAAATGGAATAAATTCATTATTTTTCTCAAAATTCTACAAACAATACCCCATAATGACAACATGAAAGAAGTTTGTTTGAAATATTTGCAAATTTAGTAAAATAAAAAATGAAAAAAATCACATGCACATAAGTATTCACAGTCTTTGCTTAATACTTTGTTGAAGCACCTTTTGCACCAATTACAGCCTCAAGTCTTTTTGAGTATGATGCTATAAGCTTCACATGTAGATACAAGCTTTGCTTGGACATCTATTTTTGTGCAGTTTCTCCCATTCTTCTTTGTAGGACCTCTCAAGCTCCATCAGGTTGAATGGGGGGCGTCGGTGCACAGCCATTTTCAGATCTCTCCAGATATGTTCAATTGGGTTCAAGTCTGGGCTCTGGTTGGGCCACTCAACGACATTCACAGAGTTGTCCCATAGCTACTACTTTGTTATCTTGGCTGTGTGCTTAGGGTTGTTGTCCTGTTGGAAGATGAACCTTTGCCTCAGTCTGAGGTCTTGAGTGCTCTCGAGCAGGTTTTCATCAAGGATGTCTCGGTATAATGCTGCATTCATCTTTTCCTCTATCCTGACTAGTCTCCCAGTTCCTGCCACTGAAAAACATCCCCACGTTATGATGCTGCCACCACCATGCTTCACAGTAGGAATGTTATTTGCCAAATAATGAGCAGTGCCTGGTTTCCTCCAGACATGACGCTTGCCAATCAGGCCAAAGAGTTTAATCTTTGTTTCATCAGACCAGAGAATTTTTTTTCCCATGGTCTGAAAGTCTTTCAGGTGACTTCCAGGTGGGCTGTAATGTGCCTTTTACTGAGGAGTGGCTTCTGTCTGGCCATTCTACCATACAGGCCTGATTGGTGAAGTGTTGCAGAGATAGTTGTTCTTCTGGAAGGTTCTCCTCTCTCCACAGAGAAAGCTGGAGCTCTGTCAGAGTGACCCTCAGTTTCTTGGTCAGCTCCCAGACTAAGACCCTTCGCTAAGTTTGGCAGGGCAACTCGCTCGAGGAGGAGTCCTGGTGGTTTCAAACTTCTTCCATTTATGAATAATGGAGGCTACTGTGCTCATTGGGATCTTCAATGTTGCAGAAATAATATTGAGGCACAGATTTGTGCCGCAATATAATCCTGTCTCGTAGGTCTACAGGCAATTCCTTGGACTTCATGACTTGGTTTGTGCTCTGACATGCACTGTAAATTGTGGGACCTTATACAGACAGGAGTGTGCCTTTCCAAAGCATGTCCAATCCACTGAATTTACTACAGGTGGAATCCAATCAAGTTGTAGACAAATAGCAAGGATGATCAGTTGAAACAGGATGCACTTGAGCTCAATTTTGAGTGAGAATATTTATGTTCATGTGATTTTTTTCATTTTCCAAGAACTGGAGGTGCATTGCCAAAAATAGTGTAATTCAATGGTGCACGTTTTGTTGCACTGCTTGCTTATTTATTTAAAAGGGAGACCTTAATGCAAGCAACACACAATGTGCGGGGGGAAAAGTAACATGCTTTAATACAACACACCAAGCCACCAAGGCGTAAATCAGGCAACATCTCAAAAGCCCTTTTAAATATTCAAATGTTAAAACCCCAAATTATAGTCCTCTGCCTGTTTCTGCTATGTAGACCCCAATGAAATGTAGTGTCATGCAGTAAATCAGTAAGCAGTAAATTTTATGCAGAGGTAATATGCATTATCAGTGAACATCTGACAGGAACATGCATGGCTCTATGAGATATCAAAGAACATAAAAAGGCAACAAAGTACAGCGAAAACTTCACCATCTATCTCTCTGTACATGAACCCTAGGGTCACAAGCTCAACGTTGTCACGCTGTAGCCGTTATATCAAAAGATTTCTTACCAAAGTATTGTCATGTTTTTAGATAAGCATCGGGTTTATTTTCTACCCACAAATGTATTCAGTTCTTTATTATCTGTAATGTTTAGGAAGGTCAAGGGGAGAACATATTCCCACATTCATCTGATGGGTTTGAAAGGCTATTTTTTATTATTACAAAAATAAACAATAAATTAAGGGTAGATAACTTGCGCTTATGTGTAAAATTTTGTGGATATCGATAAAAAAAAAAAAATAATTAACTCCTCAGGGCCCACTTGCATGCTATACTACAGGGCAAGGCACTGTTTTGTGTCTATGCATTGACATTTATTTAAATGGCACCCCAAAGGTCATAAATAAAATGTCCTGCACTGCAACATGATGGGTGTTGTGGTGCACTGTGGGGAGAAAAACAGAGCCAAAGTAATTTCTGCTAGCTTGAGGCTCATTCACAATGCATTTTGAAATAGCACTTCAATTACCAGCACACCTCTCTCTTGTCATCTGCTTAGACAAATAAGCGGTCATGCCATGAAGGTGGCAAGACAACCAAACTATGCAACACACTGGACCCTATTACTGGTAAGGGTCATAGCCAACTGCAAAACATAAAAAACAAGGATTTATGGCAAAGCCTCTTACAACTGCTACATTTAGCCCCTACCTTCTCAAAGGACCACACAGACCCAATCCCTTTTTCCTCCATTCCTATTATTTCTCAGTCACTGCAAATCTCAGATTTTTTTAAAGCTTATCTAAACACCAAACCAAACATTTTAGATATTTCAGCTACCAGTCCTTAGTTTTAACTGATGACTGCTAAAGTTTGGGTTTACTGTACATACATTCACATTGCAGGCATCCTTCTTCCAAACTTTCTGTTTTTTATTCAAACTTGATGGCATGTACATAAAATCATTATATGCTTTGCAGTATGAAATGTGTAATGGTATATTAGGTTTGTAAGTGCCATCTGTCAAGTAAAGTCTGCAATGATGTTCGGTGAATAGTCTAACACAGTGGTCTCCAAACTGCGGCCTGGGGGTCGGATGCGGCCCTTTGCTTGATTTTATCTGGCCCTTGTGGAACAATTTTATTCACTGACAACAAAGGGGCACAGTTCTTCCCAATGACACCAACAATGGGGCCCAATAACGTCAGTGATAAATAGTCAGGTTGAAAAAAGACAAGTCCATCCAGTTCAACCACAAAAAATAAAAAAATAAAAAACACAGTACAATCCCATACACCCAACTCCATGATGGGGGACTATTCCTTCCAATGACACCAACAATGAGGCCCAATAACACCAATGATGAGGGACTATTCCTTCCAATAACACCAACAATGGGGCCAAAAAACACCAATGATGGGGGACCATTCCTTCCAATGACAACAATGGGGCCCAATAACACCAATGATGGGGGACCATTCCTTCCAATGACACCAACATGGGGTACAATTACTCCCAATGACACCAAAGATGGGGCCCAATAACACCAATGATGAGGGACCATTCCTCCCAATGACACTAAAGATGGGGCACAATTCTCCCCAATGGTATCAACAAAGGGGCCCAATGACACCAGCAATGGGGCACAATTCCTACCAAAGACACCAACGGTGGGGCATAATTCCTGTCACCGACACCAAAGATGGGTCATTGTTTACACCAACTGATGCTGGAACTTCTTCTACTCCCGATGGCCACAGTCTGGCCCCCCCAAAGTTTTAAGGAGAGCGAATTGACCCTTTGTATAATAAGTTTGGAGACCCCTGGTCTAACGGATGAACAGTTAACCTTTTTTGTGATTGTACACCTGTAAACTTAATTTCAGGATCACCCAAGCTTACGATCCTGAACATGGGACTCTCAAACTTCTGGATATTTGGAGAGCTCAAACTCCAGGACCACCCATTTGCCTACCGTTTAGCCAAACTGAAGTTCCTCAAGTTTCCAAACAGGAATCCACAATCCTGACTCACATAGGGCCACATTAATGGGCATCACATCCCACGCTTTCATCTCCTACAAACATAGACAGCCACTAGCCTGACAGAGCCAAACAAAACTACACCACTACTACACATGCCAACTCCATGTCTGCCTTATGCAGGAACTTCCATTGAGAACATTTCAAAGAATAGGGATATCCAAACCAGCAGGTTATGAATTGAATTGCTTTTTACTTAAAATGTTATTCCAGTTTTCAACAATAATTTTTTTAGCAGACTTCCATTTGACTAAGAACTTGAACCAAAACTCTTTTCTCTGGCTCGGGGGCTTGGTTTCTCTATTTAGGGGTTACAGGTAAGCTTTCTTACCCTGGTAGCTCTAATTTGCAAATCCATCAATCATATATGATGAGGACCTTTTTTAAAAACACTAATTATTGTTATATTACATATAACTAGGAATGCTACTGAAAAAAATTGATTAAAAAAAATGTAATAAAACATATTAAAATAATTGAAAAATAATTTGAAAAATCATTATTAACAGACAAATTAACAATTTATAAAAACTATATTAGGTGAGGTAACCAAGTATTAAATACAAATAATAATGTTACTAGTAAAAGCAGTAATGATAATAATAATAACAACACTAATAATAATAATAATGCCTTCCCCCATATGTATCCAAAGTTCCACATCATTAATAATGAAAAATCCATTGGGTTACCTATTGGTACATATTATGAACTCAATTATGAAAAGCTAATAGCTATGACAGTGTCCTGACTCCTAACAATAAAGGCGCTGCTTGAAAGAAGGGGAGGGGGAAAAAGGAGGATTTATTGCTATGCATCAGCAATACTAATAGACCACAGGATTGGCATACATACCACCTCTCATGGGTGAACATCACAGCATCGGTCTCTAGAGCATCATTCATCCCTCTAGGTGTGAGGGCGTCCAGAGGATGGATCCAGTACGCCTCTCTACTGCAGACCCTTCTGTATTATCTACCAACATCCACATCTCCTAAATTACCTCTATTACAAACACCCTATGATCATCAGGATTTTTGTTATGATTGTCTCTGAAGTGATGGAGGACAGATTGTTCTCCTAGCCTTTCAAGATGTTTCTCTTATGTTCCCCAAAGTGAACCCTGAATGTGCGTATGGTATGGCCAACCTACAAGATTGGCAGAGATGGCTATAAATGACATACTGTAATCCACAATTGTTTTCAATGCCACATGAATATGCACATGCCACAGTTTGCTATCCCAGTTCTAAAACTTCCTATCAATAAAAGGTGATATGTGGAACTCAGGTTCATTTTCTTTGGGGGGTTTGACCCTACTATAGCCCCTGAGGTCCCTAGGCTTTCTGAAGACCATGTTGTGTTTATCTGAAATGATACCAGAAAGAAGGGGATCCTGTTTCAGGACATTCCAATATCTTGAAGAAAATGTTTTATTTTTATTTTAAAGGCTTTGTTGCTATACGTGGTACTAAATGAGACTATACTAGAATCATCATTACACTTGGACTTGTGTGTAAGCTTGTTTGGCTCCTCAAAATACCTGCTTCTATACTTGCTATAGGCCTCATTAATGAGATACCTGTGGTATCCTTTTACTAAATATGTCTGCTTCAGGACCACACTCTACTTGTCAAAGTCCTCCACGTTGGTACTAGTCCATTTGAGCCTAAAAAAAACTGCCCAAAAGAAACATTCTGAATCCACTTGGGGTGCTGGTGACTTCAGGCATGCCCTGCAAAGGGCTTAAAGTGTGTCTTTGAGACAATCTTCCAATTAGTGTCATAACCTAATTAGAGATAGAGAAAGACAAACTTTTTATTGCGAATTTGATGTTAAATTAATTTCCCTAACAATAACCTATGAACTGTTCCCTGATGGAATCAGAACCATCCCACATGATTAGAATATCATCAATATATCAAGCATAAATTACCAGGTTTGCTGGGATTATAGAGATGCTCGCAAAACCCTATTAAGAAGTTGGCATAACTCGGGGAAAACATGACTGTGCCCTTAATTTGTCTGTAGAATTCTCCCAGAAAAGCGAAATAATTGTGGGTCGAGGTGAATTAAATTCAGCGAACAATGAAAGATGTTTCGGCTGGCTTGGATCAAGGTTACTGTCCTGGGCTAAGAAGAATTGTAAGGCCTGTAGGCCATGTTCATGCTTTATGAATGAGTATAAGGAGGAAACATCCAATGACACCCATTTGTACCCAGTTCGCTATTGATAATTGGATAAGATGTCCAGCATATGGCCTGAATCCCATACATATGAGGGTAAAGGGACAACTAATTTCTGTAGGAAGTGGTCTATATATTACCCAAGGTTGTCACTAAGGTTATCTATATATGGGCTTTTCCGGGGGGGGGGGGGTAGCATAAACACAGTTCCATTCCTGTTTTCTCAGTATTTTACTCTCTAGGGTCTGATCCAACAATTTTTTAAGTGTCTGTCTAAAGTACACACTAGGATTTCCCTTTAGTTTTTCATACGTTTCATGATATCACAACAGCCTTCTTGCCCCTGACAGATATGCTTCCCTTGAATCGTGGTAGCTGATAAATCTCAGTGATGCCAAGGTCATGTTGATACACAACCTTACAATGGTTACTTGTCACTTGGATCTGTTTTTTACAGCTGTACTAGCCTTTGTTTTTTTGTAAATATGCACTCATTACTTTCCTTTTCTTGAATAAAGTTTTATCTGGTAATGCACTAGGCTTTTGACCCCTTTTGTTCTCTCTGTATGTACCTTTTACATATCACTTAATATTATTAGTAAACCAACTGTTTCTGCAACTGAGACCCAAGACTACTAAACGGGCTAGGGTTGGACCAACTGAAGTGGCAATTATTTGCTTGTCTAAAGTAATCACTGCATTTAACGCTCACTCAAACCTGTCAGATAGCTTAAGGCTGGCCATAGATTAAGCAAAGGGCTTGATTTTCCCATCAAAAAACAGTCAGTGTTTATGGGGGAACCCCTCCCATGGAATCATTGTATTATGAGAGCGGGAAGTTTTCCCACCATCAGAATACAATTATTGCACAAAAGAAACAGACAGGCTGGCTGCATTGAAGTTGATCGATAGATTGACTTCATACAACAAGCCTGCTCATTGATGGAACGAAATTTGGCCTGTTCCTGCTAAACCGGTGGAATTTACAGCCGCTTATGGCCAGCTTAAGATCTCCCAGATCTCCCAGAATGAGCACTCCACCATTTAAGGTTTGTGGAGGTTTAATACACTTCAAGAAACTCAGGGCACGTTCTGTATTCGCAGTCTTTCGGGTTTATTTTCCAAATGGCACATTTCACTCGCAGCCACAAGAAAACCGTATCAATAAAATACAGCATAATATAACTTGTAAAAAAAACATATTTATAAACCTGCAATTCAAAATGATCATCTTGCTCAATGCAGGAATCTAAATCACTTCACGAAGTTAATAACCACTAGTATTAACACCTGCCGGGTAAACTACCAGACAATTACCGTTAAAAATCAATATACATTCAGTGGTAAAAATAGATTTTTCTTTCACAGGTTGTATACAAGAAACACCAATACTTTCTTCCTGATAGCTAAACCAAAAGATAGAGAAGCCAAAATATATATCTATATATATATATATATATATATTTATATATATATATATATATATATATATATATATATATATATATATATATATATATATATATATATATATATATATATCTATATACAGTACAGACCAAAAGTTTGGACACACCTTCTCATTCAAAGAGTTTTCTTTATTTTTATTTTCATGACTATGAAAATTGTAGATTCACACTGAAGGCATCAAAACTATGAATTAACACATGTGGAATTATACATAACAAAAAAGTGTGAAACAACTGAAAATATATTTCATATTCTAGGTTCTTCAAAGTAGCCACCTTATGCTTTGATTACTGCTTGGCACACTCTTGGCATTCTCTTGATGAGCTTCAAGAGGTAGTCACCTGGCGCAGCACCCCATCACTCTCCTTCTTGGTCAAATAGCCCTAATGCCGCGTACAGACGGTCGTTTTCTGCGATGTAAAAAAACGACGTTTTTAAAAACGACAATTTAATTGATCGTGTGTGGGAGAAAACGACGTTTTATGTCTTCTGAAAAACGACCAAAAAAAATTGAAGCATGCTTCAATTTTATGTGTCGTTTTTCAAAACGTAATTTTTTACTTCACAGAAATTGACCGTGTGTAGCAAAAAACGACGTTTCAAACTACGTTTTTACACCCGCGCATGCCCATAAGCTAGTTATGAAGCGAGCTTCAATGGAAAAACGTGGTGAACGTAACCTCGCTTTGCTAGAGCACTGTGAAAAAACGATGGTGTGTAGGCAACATCGTTTTTGGAAATTGAAGTTTCAAAAACGTCGTTTTTTACTTCACAGAAAACGTCGTTTTTTTACATCGCAGAAAACGACCGTCTGTACGCGGCATTACACAGCCTGGAGGTGTGTTTGGGGTCATTGTCCTGTTGAAAAATAAATGATGGTCCAACTAAACGCAAACCGGATGGAATAGCATGCCGCTGCAAGATGCTGTGGTAGCCATGCTGGTTCAGTATGCCTTCAATTTTGATTAAATCCCCAACAGTGTCACCAGCAAAGCACCCCCACGCCATCACACCTCCTCCTCCATGCTTCACGGTGGGAACCAGGCATGTAGAGTCCATCCGTTCACCTTTTCTGCGTCGCACAAAGACACGGGGGTTGGAACCAAAGATCTCAAGTTTGGACTCATCAGACCAAAGCACAGATTTCCACTGGTCTAATGTCCATTCCTTGTGTTCTTTAGCCCAAACAAGTCTCTTCTGCTTGTTGCCTTTCTTTAGCAGTGGTTTCCTAGCAGATATTCTACCATGAAGGCAGGGATGGACTGGCCATTGGGACTACAGGGAGTTTCCCGGTGGGCCGATGGCTCAGTGGGCCGGCTTCAGTGACAGAAGACCGCCGCCCCCCTCTGCTCCTCTGTCTCTCCCTTCCCGCAGCGCTCACCTCCTCTCCCTCCCCGCAGTGCTCACCTGGGGGGACAAAGAAGCAGGGGGGGACAAAGAAGCAGGGGGGATGACAGAGGAGCATGGGGGAGGGGACAGACAGCTGACTCAACAGCTATGGCCTGGGAGTTTCTCACTTCTGCCTAATCTTGTCCCATAAGGGGGGGCACCGAACTGATTCTTTCCCCCGGGTGAAATAATGTCTAACTTCCCCACTGGTACTGCTTATAAGAGTACCAGTACCAGCCATTCTACTCTAATAAAGTAGAATGGCTAGTGAAGGGGGATATGGGGCTTGGGTGGCCAAAGGGGGGGGGGGGGTGCGGGAGTTGTCCGGCCGCCATGGGAGAGACCTGTCAAAGTGGGCCAGTCTGGATGAAGTCCAGGGCCAAATTTTTGTCCCAGTCCAGCCCTGCATGAAGGCCTGATTCACACAGTCTCCTCTTAACAGTTCTAGAGATGTGTCTGCTGCAAAAGGTGACTAATTTGAAGAACCTAGAATATGAAATATATTTTCAGTTGTTTCACACTTTTTTGTTATGTATAATTCCACATGTGTTAATTCATAGTTTTGATGCCTTCAGTGTGAATCTACAATTTTCATAGTCATGAAAATAAAGAAAACTCTTTGCATGAGAAGGTGTGTCCAAACTTTTGGTCTGTACTGTATATATATATATACTGAGATTTAGCTTCAAATTGAGAGTTTTCCAAGTGCTCGATCCAACCAGCAGAATTGTGTTTTGGGGCTTTTTTGCCTAGTTGTATTCATCCAAATGTCATACAATTGGTGTTCTTTTCATGCAGAAGTTGTTTAGCAAAACAATGAACACAAATGTATTTTAGCCTTGTGGTTGTACCGTTCTGCCATTGTTCCTCAGTCTAATGCCACGTACACACGACCGTTTTTCGCGATGCAAATTTTTTTTTTGCGACATTAAAAATGGGCCATTAAAAATTTAGAACATGCTCTAAATTTTCGCGTTGTTTTTAACGTTGTTGTTTTTAACGTAATAAAAAATGGTCGTGTGTGGGCTTTAACGACGTGAAAAAAACGCGCATGCTCAGAAGCAAGTTACAGTATGAGACGGGAGCGCTCGTTCTAGTAAAACTACCGTTTTTTTTGTAATGGAGATAGCACATTCATCACGCTGTAACAGACTTAAAAGCGCGAATCGTCTCTCACCAAAGTTTTACTAACACAAAATCAGCAAAAGCAGCCCGAGGGTGGCGCCATCCGAATGGTACTTCCCCTTTATAGTGCCGTCGTACGTGTTGTATGTCACCGCGCTTTGCTAGAGCATTTTTTTTTTCACGATCGTGTGTAGGCAAGGCCGGCTTAACAATTATCTGGTTAAAACTAATTGTTTCCTTCCCTCCCTCAGCCTGTAACTAAGTTGCAGTTTTTTTGAAGGAGGGGGGAAGTGAGTACCATTTCTTGACAGCATTCACTCCCTCTTTCTCAATGCTTCCCTAGGCGAAAAGGACCTTGCCTGTCCCAACCTCTCATTGCCACCCGCAGCCTCCTGGAACATGTCACACGTTCCAGGAGGCTGCAGGACCAGTCTCTTCCCCACACTACGCAATCTCAGGCATGCACAGTGGGGAGCTGGCTGTAAATCATCAGGAAGTCCCAACTACCCCTGAATTCAAGATGGTAGTGCCAAGGACCTGTAGTGTAGTGGTGAGAATAATTAGCTGTGGGAAGACAGCGCTGGGCTCCATAGACTGGTAAGTCCCTGATTTTTAAAAATCAACAGCTTCAGTATTTGGAGCTGCTGACTTTTTTTTCCTTTAAACTTGTTAAACTCCTTTTTAAATTGTCCAGCCTATTTCTAAGTAAGCTAAATTTGTTACCACCCTCTTGTAAACCATATTCTATCCACCCTGTGAAAAGATGCCTATTCTTACCTATCCTGAGAGCGATCCAGTCCAGTCACATGATCAGCTGTCAGCAGTATAACTTCAGTGTAGAAGAGAGACGGCTGACAACAGATGCCCCATTGCAAGTCTAGGGGGTTGATTTACTAAAGGCAAATAGACTTAGGCCCCGTACACACGTCCGAGGAACTCGACGGGCAAAACACATCGTTTTGCTCGTCGAGTTCCTTGTGAAGCCGCCGAGCCGAAATTTCCCATTGAACAACGAGGAAATAGAGAACATGTTCTCTATTTCCTCGCCGAGATCCTCGTCGGCTTCCTCGGCCGAAAGTGTAGACACGGGCGGGTTTCTCGGCAGAATAAAAGCTCCGACCGAGTTTCTGGCTGAATTCTGCCGAGAAACTCGGTCGTGTGTACGGGGCCTTAGTTGCCCTCTGCAAGTGCAGTTGCTCCAGAGCTTAGGAAATAAAGTAAGGCTTCACATTGCAAAGAGTACCCAATCACATTCAAGGAGGGAAAAAAAACAGCATTTCTGTTTGCACATGATTGGATGATGGAAGTCAGCAGAGCTTCTGCTCATTTAGTGCAACAGTTTTTTTGCCTTTAGTAAATCAACCTCAAAGCTTCACTTTGCAAAGAATACCCAATCATGTGCAAGGAAAATAAAAAAATAACAGCATTTTTGCTTGCACATTATTGGATGATGGAAGTCAGCAGAGCTTTTGCTCATTTACTAAGTTCTGCAGCAACTGCTCTTACAGAGTGCACAGTCTATTTAGCTTTAGTAAATCAACCCCTATGGGTCACGTCAGCGCCCAGTTTCTGCAGACATTGTTGGTAATAATCTCTCCTCTTCCCTGAAGCCAGCTGCTGGGGGGATCATGTGACCAGACCCGATCGCTCTTAGAATAGGTAAGCATGATGTGGACAGGGCGCAGGGCTTGATGGCCCTCAAGGGAAGAGACCCTTTGTTGCAGCAAAGTATATTACCATAAGGGTAATACGCAACCGTGATGGGCACTTACAATAAACTGTACCGAAGATTTCCGTTCACCCAGTTTACACCCAACAGCATGCGACAGAGGATGCAGCTGGAAGGCAGAGAACTGGGCACCTGAATAAGGAAGGGCTGCTGCCTGAGCCACAGTCCCTAATCTGTCCCTCTTCCACAGGAACCTTTACCTACTCTAGACAACCTGTCCCTAGCCAGCGGTGGCTCTCTCCTTGACCAGACCACTCACAAAATGCATGCCAACCGAAGGGGGCAGTGCTATTTATTAGTACTGCCCACAAAAAAGATAGCCGTGGAGGTAAGCCACGGCAGCAGTGTCCACTTGGACAGCTGCTCTCCTGATGACACCTACAGAGGCTTCAGAGGAACATGAGTCCCCCCTTGTTCTCTGCTCTTTGTCTGCACGGCGGCCGCCTAAAAGTGACACTGTTGCAGGTGGACAAACTACGCCTGCCTATAAGTATACACATCTTCCTTTCATAGGGTAGATAGAATAGGGATCATAAAGGGGGTGTGGCTTAGTTAGGAAGAGGCTGTACTTTCACTTTAAGCAATTAATATTATTTTTTAATTATTAACAATCAAGCAGGTCTCACAATTTTGGAGGGGGATGACTCATCTGCTGCTCTACATACTGGAGCCTACATACACTATATTACCAAAAGTATTGGGACGCCTGCCTTTACACGCACATGAACTTTAATGGCATCCCAGTCTTAGTCCGTAGGGTTCAATATTGTGTTGGCCCACCCTTTGCAGCTATAAAAGCTTCAACTCTTCTGGGAAGGCTGTCCACAAGGTTTAGGAGTGTGCCTATAGGAATGGTTGACCATTCTTCCAGAAGCACATTTAAGAGGTTAGGCACTGATGTTGGATGAGAAGGCCTGGCTCGCAGTCTCCACTTTAAACCATTCCAAAGGTGTTCTATCGGGTTGAGGTCATGACTTTGTGCAGTCCAGTCAAGTTCCTCCACCCCATACTTGCTCATCCATGTTTTTATGGACCTTGCTTTGTGCACTGCCATGTTGAAACAGGAAGGGGCCATCCCCAAACTGTTCCAACAAAGTTGGGAGCTTGAAATTGTCCAAAATGTCTTGGTATGCTGACGCTTTAAGAGTTCCCATCATTGAAACTAAGGGGCCAAGCCCAAACCCTGATAAACAACCCCACAACATAATCTTAATCCCCGCTCCACCAAATTATATGGACCAGTGCACAAAGCAAGGTCCATAAAGATATAGATGAGTGAGTATGGGGTGGAATTTGGGATAAATACGGAGGAGCCTCAGAGCCAGGCCATCTCGTCCAGCATCAGTGCGTGACCTCACAAATCTGCTTCCTGAAGAATGGTCAAACATTCCTATAGACACCCTCCTAAATCTTGTGGACGGCCTTCCCAGAAAAGTTAAAGCTGTTATAGCTGCAAAGGGTGGGCCAACTCAATATTGAACCCTACGGATTAAGACTGGGATGCCATTAAAGGAGAAGTCCAGCCTGAGCTTTTCAGTCTGGGCTTCTCCTCTTGGTCACAGGAGTACAATTCGTTTTGCACTCCTGTGACCCGTTTTCAGCGGAGATCAGTCTGAAGTCTGCTCTCCGCTGATGTCACTGCCATCAGTCGGGGCATCACGACTTCCAAGTCGGCATTCGCCACCTGCCTTGATTGATGGCGAGCCCAGGGGCAGACTGACAACTCATGGGGCCCCCGGGTAATAGAAGATTATAGGGCCCCCCGGGTTTACAGATGGCCACCATGCCAGGATGCAGTGCAGAGGCGGGGCAGCTAAAATCTCAGGATTTTCACATCAAAAGCATGTCGGCTTCGGACATATCAGGGACAGATGTAAAAAAAACACAGATTTTTACATACTGTCCCTGGTTTTACTGAGCCTGGCAACCCTGATGGGGCCCCCTAGTGGCATGGGGCCCTCGGGCAGTGCCCGAGAGCCTCAATGGTCAGTCCGCCCCTGGGCGAGCCACTGAGATGCTGAGACGGCTGCTCCCCACCCCTCCACGGCTCAGCGCTCCAATGAGCTCTGAGAAGTGATGCTGACTAACAGTCAGCATCGCTCGCTCGGGGAGGATTGAGAACCAAGCCATTGGGGATGTTCGGTGGCTCAGTTCTCAGTGCAGAGACGCCTGGGGACAGCTGCCAGAGTGATGCTGCATCCACTGAGGTAAGTATGAATAGCCCAAAAAAAAAAAAAAACATACTTCTCTTTTAAAGTACATTAGGTAGATTCAGAGAGAAGTGCCTAAACTTGCGGTGGCGTAGCTTAGCCTGTTTAGGCTACGCCGCCGTAAGTTAGCTAGGCAAGTACATGATTCTCAATGTACTTGCCTGCTAATATATGGCGGCGTAGCCTAAAGCGGGCAGGCGTAAGGGCGCCGAATTCAAATGTCTTGGAGGGGGGCGTGTTTGATGGTAATGAGGCTTGACCTCATGTTTTTGACGTTTTCTCTTCAATGCGCATGCGCCGGGCGCCTACATTTCCCAGGGTGCATTGCGGCTAAGTACGCCGCACGGGCCTATTGATTTTGACGTGGACGTAAACGACGTAAATCCCGATTCGCGGACGACTTACGCAAACGACGTAAAAAATTTGAATATTGCGGCGGGAACGGGGGCCATACTTTAACATTGTTTTTCCACCTAATAGGTGGAATAACTTTAGGCCTGCTAATGCCTTACGGAAGCGGCGTAAAACTACTGCGGCGGCCGTGCGTACGTTCGTGAATCGGCGTATCAACTCATTTACATATTCTACGCCAACCGCAATGGAAGCGCCACCTAGCGGCCATCCAAAAAATTGCAACCTAAGATAGGACGGCGCAAGCCGTCTTATCTTAGATATGTTTAAGCGTATCTCTGTTTGAGCATACGCTTAAACATAAGTCGGCGTAGATTCTGAGTTAGGTCGACTTATCTACTGATAAGTCGGCCTAACTCTTACTAAATCTACCTACATGTGCGTGTAAAAACAGGTGTCCCAATACTTTTGGTAATACAGGGCCAAATCCACAAAAGAGATACGCAGGCGGAACTGCTGTTCCGCCTGCGTATCTCTGTGCCTAACTTTGGGAGCGATCCTCAAAAGGATTTTTCCCAAGTTAGGCTGAAGATCCGACATCCGTAATTTAGTTACGCTGTTGAATCTTCGGATGCAGTACCGCATCCGCCGCTGGGGGCATTTCGAGTCGAAATCCCTCCTTCCGTATGCAAATTAGTACTTACGGAGATCCACAAAGCTTTAGGCATTGTGTGATTTGCGTAAGTTACGAATTTGCTTGCGCAAAACTAAGGTTGGTTTTATATGGACTAACTTTAGTAGACCATGCAAAACCATACCTTTTTTTCGATCGCGGCGTTTTTTTTTAAAATTTGATTTTTTTTTTCGTCGCGTAACTTTTTTTTTTCCCGTCGCAACTTTACGAACGCGTCGCTATCCACAAAGCCCGATGTAAACTACGTATGCACGATGCACGTCGGGAAAAATGACGTCACACGCATGTGCAGTCCGTCCGGCGCGGGAGCGCGCCCTAATTTAAATGGGAATCACCCATTTTAATTAGGGATCGCTTAAGATGCAAGGAGATCAGCTACACTGGCGCAATTTTAGAGGTAAGTGCTCTGTGGATCGCTACCTAAAATACTAAAATTGCGCCAGTGTAACTTTTCTGCCTAAAACTAAGATCCGCAATTTCTTTGTGAATTTGGCCCACAGTGTATATACGCTATTGGACTGTGCAAATTAACCCCAGTGCTCAGTGTTTAGCCATTTATTTGCACTCCACCAATATGGCCTTGTTTTATAAACTTGTTTAAATGAGAATGTGGACATTTATTTTTGCAACATATAATCTAATTAGGAACCTCACGTTGCTGCTAATATACTTTCTCGTCGTCCGTGGTGATAAAGCATCCATTTAATTAAGTTACTTAATGTTAGTAACTGCCACTCATTCCCGGGTTGGTATAAACATGATTAACGTGTAGAAGCAAGACTTAAAAATGATTTGATTATGCAGTTTCTTTAGAAACCCATGACCCTCCAAGCTGCCATGCCACCAAGGTTTCTACAGCAACTTTCAGTTAATCTCGCATGTGGTATGCATTAGTTAAAGAGCTCGGATTAACAGAAGAAAACACTTTTTTTAATAATTACCCATCCGTATTCGTGACTATAGAACGGGAGAGCATTTCAATAACTTCCAGGATGATTTAGAGCAAGTCAATTAAGCTTTTGTCACATATTTTATTTTTAATGAACAAGAACTATGGAACTTGCTATTTATTGCATTTATATTTATTTTTATTTGAATGGCCAGCTTGCAGAATAATATTGTAAAGAAGAATGCCTGGATCATATAATGAGCATCAATTTAGGTATCAAGTCCATTGAGAAAAGGTATGTGCAGACTTGTGTATGGGGGGAAGCTGGATACAAAGGCTCTGCTAGCTGTTGACAAGGGATTAAAGTGTATTAAAGCACAAAAAAACGTAAACCAAATATGTTGTACATGTTGCTGTAACATGGATCAATATACATATACTGCTAATTGAGTGCGTGGCCCTTTCTTCTTTGATGTTGTATGGTGGATTTGATGGTATGGACGTAACGTGTAAGGAGAAAGGAGGCCAGGTCAGGTCGGCATAACCTGCTATTCAAGTGTCAATATGATAGATTAGTGATGGGAACGCTCTTTTCTGTAACTTTCTTATGGAAGAAGGGCCACTTGTTAACAAAACAAGGAAAAAAATCTGGGCTAGATTCAGAAAGGAGATACGACGGCGTATCTATGGATAGGCTGTCGTATCTCTGAGTGCGGGCCGTCGTATCTATGCGACTGATTCATAGAATCAGTTACGCATAGATTTCCCTAAGATCCGACCAGCGTAAGTCTCTTATGCCGTCGTATCTTAGGCTGCATATTTACGCTGGCCGCTAGGTGGCGCTTCCGTATATTTCCGCAAGGAATATGCAAATTAGGTAGTTACGCCGATTCAGAAACGTACGTCCGCCCGGCGCATTTTTTTACGTCGTTTACGTTAGGCTTTTTTCGGATTATAGTTACCCCTGCTATATGAGGCGTATCCTATGTTAAGTATGGACGTCGTTCCTGCGTTGAGTTTTGAAAATGTTACGTCGTTTGCGTAAGTCGTTCACGAATAGGGCTGGACGTAATTTACGTTCACGTCGAAAGCAATGACGATTTGCGGCGGAATTTCGAGCATGCGCACTGGGATTCTTTCACGAACGGCGAATGCCTCGTTTGTAAAAAACGTAAAATACGCGGGGTCACCATTCATTTATATAAAACACGCCCACATCATCCCCTTTTGAATTAGGCAGGCTCACGCCGTCCAACATACGTTACGCCGCCGTAACTAAGGGCGCAAGTTCTTTCTGAATACGGAACTTCACCCCCCTTCATGAACGGGCCATTTTTTGCTATACGGCACTGTGCTACTTTAACTGACAATTGCGCACTCATGCAATGCTGTACTCGTGTAATTTCTTTCTGCATTATAAGAGCTTTCTTTTGGTGGTATTTGATCACCTCTGTGTTTTAAATGTTTTGCGCTATAAACAAAAAAAAATAACAATTTTGAAAAAGAAAAACAATATTTTTTTAATTTCTGCTATACAACATTTTCCAATAAAAATTGAAAAAATCGAATTTCTTCATAAATTTAGGCCGACATGTATTCTGCTACATATTGTTAATGAAAAAAAAAAAAGCTCATTAAGCGTATATTGATTGGTTTACGCAAACGTTATAGCGTCTACAGACCCATTGGGACTACAGGGAGTTTCCCGGTGGGCCGATGGCTCAGTGGGCCAGCTTCAGTGACAGCGGACTGCCGCCCCCCTCCGCTCCTCTGTCTCTCCCTTCCCGCAGCGCTCACCTGGGGGGAACAAAGAAGCAGGGGGAGGACCAGAGAAGCAGGGGGGATGACAGAGGAGCATGGGGGGAGGGGACAGACAGCTGACTCAACAGCTATGGCCTGGGAGTTTCTCACTTCTGCCTAATCGTGTCCCATAAGGGGGGGGCACCAAACTGATTCTTTGCCTCGAGTGAAATAAAGTCTAGCTTCCCCACTGGTACTGCCTATAAGAGTACCAGTACCAGCCGTTCTACTCTAATAAAGTAGAACGGCTAGTGAAGGGGGAGAGGGGGCTTGGGTGGCCGGGGGGGTGCAAAAGTTGTCCGGCCGCCATGGGAGAGACCTGTCAAAGTGGGCCAGTCTGGATGAAGTCCAGGGCCAAATTTCTATCCCAGTCCAGCCCTGATCTCATGTGTTTGCGTGTTAAGTAAAAGTTTGTTAAGAGACGATTTGCACTTTTCAGTCTGTTACAGCGTGACAAATGAGTTATCTCCATTACAAATGCTACTTTTACTCCCGTCTCATACTTTATTCTGAGCATGCGCGGGTTTCTTAGCATTACACACGCTCGAGTTTCTCGTCGAAAACCAGCCCGACGAGGAACACGACGAGCAAATTCAGACTCCCGTCGAGGAAAAAGAGAACTTGCTCTCTTTTTTCCTTGACGAGATCCTCGACAGTTTCCTCGATGAAAAACGTACACACGACCGGTTTCCTCGGCAAAAAAGCTCTCCCACCAAGTTTCTTGATGGATTCTGCCGAGGAAACCGGTCGTGTGTACGAGGCCTGAACCTTTTAGGTTTGGGAGATATTTGTTGCACTTACAGGTTAGCCTTAAAGGATCAGTAAAGATAAAAAACATGTTTTTTTAAATAACATGTTATACTTACCTCCACTGTGCAGCTCGTTTTGCACAGAGTGTCCCCGAACCTGGTCTTCTGGGGTCCCTCGGCAGCTGTCTCAGCTCCCCCCACAAGAGCTTATCACCTTCATGCGAGCTGTGTCACTCGGCCCCGCCCCCGACGCGCCACATCATTGGATTTGATTGACATTAGCGCCAGCCAATGGCTGCGGCTTTCAATCCATCCAGTGTAGCCAATCAACGGCCAGGCTAAGAACCGAGGAGGATGACGGCGGCGAGTGCGGGACTTTCAAAGGGTCAGGTAAGTAAAACGTTGCTGTTGGATGTTTGTTGAAAAAACATTTACCTTTACAACCCCTTTAATCTAGGCTTACCTGTAGTGGGTTAAAGGGGTTTATAACCACTTTAACTTTGGGAGTAGCATATTCATCTTTTGGTGGTGATAACTTTTTTGTCATTTTATGTTTATCACGATTATTTTGTGACATTTACATTTTTATTAGTAAGATTGTTTGGAGGTTGATTTTTAACGCAATACTAATTTTATATTTAGCAACTCATAAAAAAATACTGTATATATTTCTCAGTTCTATATTTTCACCACTGACTTAGCAGGCTCACTTTCACTATCGGCATTATAATGAAAACTGATAGGCTAGAAAACTTGAAAAAACACTTAAAAGCATCTCATGACAGGCCCTTTCTGCAGCGTAGACAAGACCGTATAATCTTGGCGGCGAGGTTTAAATTTTAGATTGCACTTTTCCCCCATCCTTTCATCATATATATGACCTGGAAGACAGGTTTTTATCTTTAATAAACTGAATGACAGGCTCCAAGGACACAATCAAAATAAGGATTCTTTCTTTCCAATGCTTCAGGTGGGAATGATGAGAAGAAAAGAGAAGCGATAAGAAGATTTATGGACGCACCGGTGTCTTTGCTATAACTCATTGTATGCTAATACCAGTGAAGGCAGAGGAATACCATTACCTGCACTGTTATTACAGAAGTGCTGGGACACTGCCTGCTTCATTACAGACATGTCATTAGCATATTACGCTCATTGAAACCTGAAGAACCAGGGGGAGATTGAATGCGTGTCAAAGAACTAATTTACGGGGAAACCATTGTGTGTTTTCAGGAAGTACTAATTTTGAGTTATTCTAGCAATATTTACTGGAAAGTGATTTTAGAAATGATTTTTACATTTTGCCAAGCTTTCTAAGTCATATTTATATGGTCCTATTCCATGTGCACATTCATAGGCTCGCCCTCTGGTGGCTATCTGTATGTCAGAAAGTGCAATCAGCATTCTTGCTGTATAACTAAACAGTAAAGACTCAGGCCTCGTACACACGACCGTTTTATTTGACAGAATCCATTAAGAAACTTGGTGGGAGAGCTTTTTTGCCGAGTAAAACGGTCGTGTGTATGTTTTTCATCGAGGAAACTGTCGAGGAACTCGACGAGTAAAAAAGAGAACAAGTTCTCTTTTTCCTCGACGGGAGTCTCAATTTCCTCATCGCCAAAGGCGTGCGCACATAGGGTGTAAGGTGTGCCTGGGCACACCCTAATCACCCTGTAATGTGCAGATTCCCCCTGCTGCCTGGCTGCAAAGAAAGGGACTGGGGAATCTCTGTCCTCAGTCCCTTTCTCTGTCTCAAAAGTTAGACATTGGGGGTCTGTTTATCAATAGGTTAAAAAGTCACATACCCAACATTGAACCTTGGGTTACACCACTAATAACCTTAGATCATTCAGCCCAGTTTTCTATCCATTTACAGCCACCCGTTTCCATTTGCTACTGGTGGCTGAGTGTTGCAGGAGGTCTGCATTAAAATGAACTTGTTACTTTGCCCTTCATTAACAAAGTGCAGATACATTTTAAAGTTCACCTGTGTCTGCAACAAGCGCTCCAAACTATCTATATAACGGACCAAAAAAGCTCACACTTCACGGTATTTTCTCTATACTATATTACCACAACTGACTGTAATCAGCCCTGTCTTTTTAATGCAGCAAGCAACTTTAGCTTTGCAGCAGGTTGCTCTGGAGTCAATGGCACATTTAGCTGTGACACTATCCAAGTTTCCACTTTTCCCTCCACATTACTCTCAGGCCCCGTACACACGACCAGTTTCCTCGGCAGAATTCAGCTTCCGACCGAGTTTCTGGCTGAATTCTGCCGAGAAACCCGGCCGTGTGTACACTTTCGGCCGAGGAAGCCGACGAGGACCTCGGCGAGGAAATAGAGAACATGTTCTCTATTTCCTCGTTGTTCTATGGGAGCTCTCGGCCCGCCGAGCTCCTCGGCGGCTTCAGGGCTGAACTGGCCGAGGAACTCGATGTGTTTGGCACGTCGAGTTCCTCGGCCGTGTGTACGAGGCTTCAGAGCTCCCTGGAGATGAGAGACAATTGCAAGCCTGGAGGGCCTCATCTTTAAAATGGTAAAAGTCATTTCAAAAATAATTTTCAATCATTTTAGATCTGCCGCTTTCATTAAATAATACCTGCTGATCCAGTTACAATGTCTTTCAGTTTCTCTCCGACATTGCTGTCCTGTCATATGCATTTCCGGAACAGACTGGAGACATTAGGAATGCATTGGTGGAGCACTGTACCCCAGAGTAGACTTTTTAGAGGGATCTCCTGTCAACTGGGGTATCACAAATTGTCCCTGGAGTAGTTACGGAATTTTGGAAGGATAAGAGAGCTACAAAGCTTGTCCAATAAAGCTTGTCCAATAAAGCTTGCCCAATAAAGGTTTTATTTATCACAACAGCTGTTAGATTGGCACCCAATTCTTATTTTATCAATTTTTTTCTGCCACTGCTGTCCAATACAAATTAGATCCTCACTGATAGTGTAAAAGCCCTGTACAAATGTGGACACGAATGATCCCTCTGGTGTGCAGTAGTAGAGAATTGGGAGAAGATGGACAGCCGCACTCCAGAAGAACTTCAGAAAGTTGTCTTTATTCGATAAAAATAAGCATACAAAACAAAACACAGCCACAGAAGGGGACAGCCGACATGTTTCGCACCATGTTAGTCATGAGCCATGACTAAGCACTAACATAGTGCGAAACATGTCGGCTGTCCCCTTCTGTGGCTGTGTTTTGTTTTGTATGCTTATTTTTATCGAATAAAGACAACTTTCTGAAGTTCTTCTGGAGTGCGGCTGTCCATCTTCTCCCAATTCTCTACATTTGCCTCGTGCATTGCCAGCACCTTGGTTCCCTAAGAGGTTCCTTAATTGCTCACAAGACCCACCTGGAGCGGTGACTCCCTTCCTCTGGTGTGCAGTAGCTTTCTTCTTTACACACATCATCCATTTAGGATTTAGATCTACTGTAGACTAAAGTGTTGACTTGTCAACTACCCTATGTGATTCCAATAACATGAACATTATTACTGTATACAAAACTCTCAGGGCTCACTGACGCCATGCAGAGGCGTATCTAGTGAAATTGGCACCTATGGCAAGCACTGAAACTGCGCCCCTGTCAAAACAAAAAAACAGCAACTACAAGTCAAGCTCTTTAATCTTTCAATTAACAAATTATGGCTTGGCACTTCATAAACTGCCCGATGGGTCCGTTCGCCCCTGCTCATTAAACAGTCTACAGTCAGTGAAAGTTCATGTACTGAAAAGTTTGCATATGTAGACTGTTTAATGAGCTTGTTGCACAAATCACTTTATTACACTTTATGATATATTTATTTAATCCATATTGAGCACTTTTTGATTGTGCGTGTGTGCCAAGCAGAAGCATCCAATCAAATATAGTGCTCAGTATGGATTAAATAAATATGCACAACCATAGATATCAGAAATAAAAGTGTAATAAAATGATTTGTGCAACAGCAGCTAATACTTTTAACCACTATACTACCAGCCGCCGTCAATTGACGGCGGCAAGGTATCTCAGTTATTCTGACAGGACGTCATATGACGTCCTCGTCTTTTAAAGCCGCTAGGGCACCCCTCGCGTTACTGGGAACGCGATGCGCGGGCCCAACGCTCGCGATGGCCGCCGGGCACCTGCGATTGCCCAGTAACTGAGCAGGACCGTGGATCTCTGTGTGTAAACACAGAGATCCACGTCCTGTCAGGGAGAGGAGATCGATGCTGTGTCCCTAGGGACACAGATCGGTCACCTCCCCAGTCAGTCCCCTCCCCCTACATTTAGAATCACTCACTAGGCTACACATTTAACCCATTCCTCGCCCCCTAGTGTTAACCTCTTCTCTGCCAGTCACATTTATACAGTTATCAGTGCATGTTTATAGCACTGTCCGATGTGTCCACTATAATGTTGCAGTCCCAAAAAAAATCGCAGATCGCCGCCATTTCTAGTAAAAAAAATAATAATAAAAAAAATCATAATTATGTCCCCTATTTTGTAGGCGCTATAACTTTTGCGCAAACCAGTCACTATACGGTCATTGCGATAAACTAAACAATTTTTTTTTTTTAAATGGGATATTTATTATAGCAAAAAGTAAAAAATATTGTGTTTTTTTTTCAAAATTCACACTCTTTTTTTTGTTTATAGCCCAAAAAATAAAAAGCGCAGAGGCGATCAAATACCACCAAAAGAAAGCTCTATTTGTGGGAAAAAAAGGACGCCAATTTTGTTTGGGAGCCACGTCGCAATTGTCAGTTAAAGCGACGCAGTGCTGGAAGCTGAAATTTCGCCTGGCCAGGAAGGGGGTATATGAGCACAGTAAGCAAGTAGTTAAATAGACTGTAAATGCGACTACAGTAGATGACCAGACTGTGAATGTGACATACTACAGGAGATGACCAGAGACTGCGAATGTGACATACTACAGGAGATGACCAGACTGCGAATGTGACATACTACAGGAGATGACCAGAGACTGTGAATGTGACATACTACAGGAGATGACCAGACTGCGAATGTGACATACTACAGGAGATGACCAGAGACTGTGAATGTGACATACTACAGGGGATGACCAGAGACTGCGAATGTGACATACTACAGGAGATGACCAGAGACTGCGAATGTGACATACTACAGGAGATGACCAGAGACTGCGAATGTGACATACTACAGGAGATGACCAGAGACTGCGAATGTGACATACTACAGGAGATGACCAGAGACTGCGAATGTGACATACTACAGGAGATGACCAGAGACTGCGAATGTGACATACTACAGGAGATGGCCAGTTTTAAAATTTAAACTTTCAGCAATGCACAGCTATACAGGGGGGTAAACAACATTGTCAGTGAGGGTTTAGAGCAACAGTGAGTCTCTAGGCAGAAAGACTTACCTGGCCAGCTGGGCTCACCTCCCGCTCTGAGGTCAAGAGGCGGAGCTTTCTGTGGTAGGGATGGGGGCTTACGGTAGTAGGGGCATGGCTTTCGGCAGGGGTGGAAATATTTGTGGTCCAGGGCAGGGCTCTCAGAAGGCCAGGAGAGGCGATCTCAGCGCTCCGAGCACATACAGAGTACATGGGGCAGGCCAGGGCAGGGTCAGAGCATCAGTGGAGCTCCCTGTCCCGCCCCTCCCTGCTGACAGAGCCTTCCTCAGCCTAAGCCAAGCCAAACAGTAGTTATCAATAGTAACAAAAACAAAGAACTAGAGGAGGCCAAGCCTCAAAACTATGAAGAGAGACACAGAGTAATACAGCACGCTCTTGGCTACTAAGTGGGGAGGATGTCAGTCAGTTGAGGCGTAGAAAGAGAACCTCTTTGTCTGGAAAGGAGAAGGTTGAGAATGCCGGAAAAAAGGAAAGAAAGTAAGAAAGAGAAAAGGGCAATGTGCCTGAGGGTATCACAATTTCAGTAACGTTTGGTCAAAGCATGAAGCGTAAGGCGTAAGCGTAGGATATCTAGGGTTGCCAAACTCGCAAAAACTGGTCATGGTAATCAGAGAGTATAGATGTTAATTTCTCATTGTTATTCATGCGATGTTTCACCATTTCGGAGCCGAGTGCAGGAGTTTTCCAGGCCTTCGCTATAGTTAGCTTAGTTGCGACAAAGTGGCATGTTTCCAGTTTTCATTTTGCCCGTGGTAAGGATTCTATAGGTTTGAAAAGGAGGGCTTTGCAGGGGTTTCTCTTTACATCTGAACAAAGTAATGTTCATAAAAGCGAGTGAGCCTGGATCCACAGTCTAGTCACCATAAGGGCAGTTCCACCAGATATGGGACATCGTCTCTGGCTGGGAAAATCAAAGTTGGTGGATAATAGGGGAATTATACGGGCCAGGTGCACTGGTGTATAGTACTACTGGTATATAACCTTATAAGTTATGAATGACTACATTTCTGGAACTCTTTGAAGCAGCTTGAAGCATAATCTGCCAATCCAGTGGTGCCAATGCCACAGTTAGTGTTTCCAGTGTTGTTGGAAGGGGAGCATTTGCGGTTTCCTAGAGGATACAATCAAAGAGTAAATCAAAGATATAGGGCCAGATTCACAGTCGAGATACGACAGAGTATCTCAGATACTCCGTCGTATCTCTCAGAGTATCTATGCGACTGATTCATAGAATCAGTTACGCATAGATAGCCCCTAGATCCGACAGGTGTAATTGTTTTACACTGTCGGATCTTAGGATGCAATACCGCGGCCGCCGCTGGGGGGAGTTCACGTCGTAAACCAGCGTTGGGTATGCAAATTAGTAGTTACGGCGATCCACGACGGTTTTTCGCGTTCGCTACATCGCTGCTAGTCTAGTTTCCCGTCGCAAAGTTAGTCGTCGTTTTAGTGCCCTAACTTTAGACAGCACACGTATGTGCTGTTTAAAGTATGGCCGTCGTTCACGCGTCGAAATGTAAAAAATGTTTCTTCTTGCGTAAAACGTCCGGGAATACGAAAGTACGCTACGCACGTCGTCGCCGTTAGAAAAAATGACGTCACTTTGCGCAAAGCACGGCGGGAATTTCAAAACGGAGCATGCGCAGTAGGTCTGGCACGGGAGCGCGCCTAATTTAAATGGCAAACGCCCCTTTGAATTACGCGGGCTTACGCCGGAGGCTGCCAGCGTAAGTTTTCACACAAGTGCTTGGTGAATCAGGCACTTGCGATGAAAACTTGCGGCGGTGTAACGTATCTACGATACGTTACGCCGCCGCTAGTCTATGTGAATCTGTCCCATTATACCCGTGGAATGTGGCTGTGACCTGCATATGCTCTCGAAGGCTAAAAGAAGGTAGGGTGTTGAATGGGACCTGAGGAGCCTCTGAGTAAAATGATGAAACTGAAATGTTCTCGTAGCGGTATAGGTGAAAGGACCCTTCATTGGTAAAACCGCCATGTTTGCTTCAACTGGTTCCCTGGCTGCAAGAGATTATCTTTGAAACTTTTATATCTACCTTCTATTTTATCATTTTAAAGGATAAATATGATTCTTTATGAAAAGGAAAAAAAAATATGTAGCTGGAAAGAACATTTAAATTGTCAGCTGACATAGGAATAAACAGATCCATACTAATGGAGTGTTCTTAGTACATGACATCTGTTAATGAAGTCACTTTTTACTCTTTGCTTCCAATGAAACGGATGAAAGTCAGCACCTGTGATCAGTAGGAATGCTCACGTAGGAGTGTGACAAGGAGGAATTGTCAGGGAATGCAGAGACGAGGGTGACAGGGGCACAGTGGTGCTGCATTGTCACTGATTTACAGTATTAGGCAAGCCTGAAAACAGCTGTGCCACTGATGAGCCAGATCCATTAAAATGAATGAGGCAGATGCTTTCATGGAAGCAGATGAACTGCTTTGCTTTGAAATAATGCACATTGAAGTGATACTCGGCTTAAAATAAAATGTTTTGAAGCCACTAATGGCTATGGCCTACCTATAAATAAAAAAAACATCTTTATCTGTGCAGGCAGGTGTTGGCTCAGTCAGTGTCTTCAATGTTGTTTTCTAGCACAAAGCAAGAGAATCTGGCACTGGGACTCATATTTTTTAGGTACGGTGAGCTTCAGCACAAAGTATCCCAGGACAAGAGAGGCCAATGTGCAAACAAAGGGTACATTCTACATAAGGGAGGGGTAGGGTTCATTCATGCCAAAGTGCGATTGGATTAGTTCACGCTAAATGTGATGACCCACATTTTTAATGTGCTGAACATGTAGGCTGTGGTGAATTTAAATTCCTTCTTAATTGCACATTTACAATAAAATAAAAAGAATTGCGCTATAGCACATCAAAGTGTGTCAACGTAAATGCTCTATGGGATGTTAAAAGAAAAAGCACAATTCATTTAAGCAGCCAATGTTTGATCATTTTTTACGTTTGTATTTTACAGTATTCAGCTACCATTTTCAGAAGAGTTACACTATAGGGTGGATTTACTAAAGCCAAATTGACTGTGCACGGTCTGTGCGCCCTGCAATTTCACTCAGCATGGGCATTTTCTCCAAAACCTAGTAAATGGGGTACATTTTCCTTGCATGTGAATGGGTATTCTTTGCAAAGTGAAGCTTTACTTAATTTACTAAACTCTGATGCAAATGCCTTAGCAGAGTGCAACTGCAATTGCATAATGCATTATTTGCCTAGTTTTGTCCATTTGTCTAGTTTTAAATGACAGTCGGGCAAGAGCTCTCTCATTCTGGGTGGATGTCATATGACGTCCTCCCCAGACTGCGCTGCGCTGTGGCGTGATCTATCACCCACTGTCACGGCACAATCTGTCATCCGGTCATCCACCAGACACAGCGAATGACAAATCAGTGTACTGGCCCGCTGCCTGTACCATGTGATCGCTGTGACCAATCACAGCAGATCACATGACAATTCTACACAATGGATGGCTTTAATTTATTGTTCACAGTAATCACATGGTACAGACGGGGCCAAACTCAGCCCATATGTAACATGTGAATAGCTGTGGTCAATCACAGCTAATCACAATAGTAAACAATTCACTGTTATAAGCAATAATAGTGTGTAAAAGAAAAAAAACAATCTTGATCACCTCCTAGAGTAGTACAGTGGTCCTATGGTAACACTTTATAGCTCTGGTCAAAGTATGTTAACAAAAAAAAAATTGTAATAAAAAGCACTGTGCACTCTGCAATGGCACTCAGCATGGACATTTGCTCCAAAACTTAGTAAATGCTGTAACGTTCTTCTGACTTCCATCATCCAATCATCTCCAAGCAAAAATTCAGTTTTTTTTTTTAAATCTTCCTTGCATGTGATTGGGTATTCTTTGCAAAATAAAGCTTTACTTTGTTTACTAAGCTCTGAAGCAAATGCCTTTGCAGAGTGCAACTGCAATTGCAAAGTGCACTGTCTATTAGCCTAGTTTTGTCTATTTGTCTAGTTTTAAATGACGACTGGGCAAAAACTCTGGGTGGACGTCATAGCATCCTCCCCAGAATGGGCTGTGCTGTGGCATGATCTGTCACCCGCTGTCACAGCGCGATCTATCATCCAGTCATCCAACGGACACAGTAAATGACGGATCGGTGTACTGGCCCGATGCCTTACCATGTGATCGCTGTGACCAATCACAGCAGATCATATGACAATTCTACACAATGGATGGCTTCACATTATTGTGTACTATTGTGTTGATCTCTGTGATTGGTCACAGTAATCACATGGTACAGACAGGGCCAAACACAGCCCATCTGTACCATGTGAATAGCTGTGGTAAATCACAGCTAATCACAATAGTAAACATTGGATGAATGCATTTCATTCATAAAAATGGTTGCTTATAAGTGAAATTCCCTGTTATAAGCAATAATAGTGTGCAAAAGTAGTACAGTGGTCCTATGGTAACACTTTATAGCTCTGGTCAAAGTTTGTTAACAAAAAAAAAGAAATACATTGTAATAAAAGAAAATATAAAACAAACAAACATGAGAATTGCATTATTTGTTTTACATACTGTCACCAGTCAGTGTCCCTGACAACTTCAACACTAGTTATATGATGATGCTGAATTGCACTGGTGACAGTATGTAAAAAAAAAAATACTTTGATATATAAATAAAAAAACTTTTTAAAATGTCTTAATTTTCCCCAAAAATGTAACAACAAAATTACAACTTCAAAAAAAACTTGCCATGCCTTTTACTAAATACATTGGACTGTCTACTTTCCAAAAGGGGGTCATTTTGGGAGATATTTGTGCTGTCCTGGCATTTTCAGGTCTCAAGAAATGAAACAGGCCATCAGTACATCTGGATTGATCACTTTTAAGATATACAGTATATACCATAGTTTGTGGACTCTAAAACTTTCCTATAGACTAAATATCATACACTGATTTGGGGGTATTTTCACCAAAGAAATGTAGCAGAATACATTTTGGCTTAAATTCATGAAGAATAATTATTTGTTTGAATTTTTTATATAAGAAACAAAGGGAAAACGTTTTTTTTTTTTAAAATCGCCAAAGGAAAGCTCTATTTCTGTGAAAAAAATAAATACAAATGTAATTTGGGTATATTCAATCAACCCATGTGTGAGTATACCCTCTGCATATTATTTGACTTTGCCCAACTCAAATGGATGCACTTTTCAAATACAAATGGCGTAACTTTTAAGTGTTTTTAATTTGTTGTTTTCGTTATAACATGGTCTCTCCACAGATATACACAAAATCCAACTTTGGGTGTCTCCTGAAGAAGTGGGCACTGCCCCACGAAACACGTAGAGGTAAGAGCCCTTGTGAATTAGGAAATATATGTGCCACCAATTATATTTGGCACCTTGTATGTACATTGTTGATTTGTCTCTTATGAAAACACAACTAAAGACTGATCTGTGCTTGTTTTTATGTATTACAAAATACATTTTGTACTTTTTTAACATTTGATGTATTATTTTACCCAGCATCACTCAGAAAAGTCCCATGGCCATATTTATTATTTTTTTTACAATTTGTTTTTTCCTGAATATTGGGGACTGAGTGCTGCTCTTGTCTGAGCATAAGTGGCCTTCTTTCTTCATGTTAATATGGGTTTAGTGTTGCATTCAAAGTGTGACAGCGCTGAAAGCTGAAAATTGGTCTGCCCAGGAAGGGGGCGAAAGTGCCCGGTATTGAAGTACCTTTTCTGAACATTCAAGGACTGAAAAATCCTACTAATGCCATACATCGGTCGAATTCCAGACAAATTTTCTTTCAAAAATCAGAAATTTTGTGATCCAATGGTGTCGCCATTGATTTTGAAATTTGACCAACCAAGCCTTAAATTTTCCCTCACGCTGCTACAGAAAAGAATTTTCTTTCCTTTCCGTGAATTTTCTTTAATTGCGCTCAAGCGCATTTCTTTTTCGATTATATTTCTCACACGATTCTCCCGTCATTGATTAGAAAATAGTTTGTTTTTCAATACATTTCACTCAAATTTGATGGCTGCACGAAAATCGTTCATTGCTGCAGTCCACTAATGGTGCAAAATTCAAACAAAATTTCTTAGATACTATTTTCGAAAGAAAATTGTTTTTTCAGGAGCAGTGATTTTAATGACGATTAAAGTCTAAAAAGAAAAAGAAAAACATTCCTTTAAAATTGGTGCCTGGGGGGGGGGGGGGGGCCCCTTAGTCTGCCTGCAAAGTGGATCTGTAGCATATATAGAACATGCTGCAGTAAAAATAAATTTTCAAAAGAAAAAAAAGAACGTTTAAAATTTCTCACGATTGCAATTGCCCCCACCCAGCTATTGGAAAAAAAAAGAAAGAAAAAAACACTGTCCCCCCCAATGCATTATTTTTTTTCTTGATTTTAAGGGGAACCCCATGCCAACACTTTTTTTAAATGGTGTGGATGCCAGACCCTTATCTGAGCACACCCTCTCCTGAACCATACCAGGCCACATGCCCTCAACATGGGGGGGGGTGGGTGTTTTGAGGCAGGGGGTTGCCCCCGCCGCAAAGCACCTTGTCCCCACGTTGATGGGAACAAGGGCCTTATCCCCACAACCGTGGTCGGTGGTTGTAGGGGTCTGCGGGCAGGGGGCTTATCAGAATCTGGAAGCCCTCTTTAACAAGGGGGCCCACAGATCCTGGCCCCCCACCTATGCAAATGAGTATTCAGTACATAGTACCACTAGCCATTCACCAAAAAAAGTGTAAAAAAGTAAAATACAGAGACAGCTTTTGACAATGCCTATATTAATAAATAAAAAAATTGTGTCCCCCCGATGTAAATCCATCATCAATCCCGCCGTCTTTGAATGTTTCGGAAATTAAAAGTTAGATCTCTCTATCAAACTTTCATGAATACAGCCAGCTATTAAGGTCTACATCCTTATACAACCCCCACTGCAATCTCATTATTCTGACTGGCTTGTACACTTCGATGAGAATTTGTTTTTGGCACGTGTAAATGTAGGAATTCTTTGCAAGAGCACACATATTTATTGGACTGATTATCAGATGAATTGTATCTCGGCAAATCAACAGCATAGGAATAGTGAATAACTACTGCAAGCTGACTGATGGATGAAGCTATCAATTTATCCCTGCTGCATAATTGACGCTAACATTTGAAAAAGCTGTGAAATGAGGTGTCAAGTCACAGGTCACAACATTGTCTTATTTCACATACTGAGCACATGCGCATACACTGGATTTCAGGTGAAAGTTTTTACTAATTTAGTTTGTGACTTAAATAGACGCATTCACCAGACCATTCTTTTTAACAAAGATCTTTCCATAAGATGATATGTGCATTTAGCGTACTTTAGGCATTTTCTTTTTGTTTTGTTTTTACGTTTCAGATGTAGCACTCGCTGTGTAGGTTACTATGATGATAGGTACATTTAGTTCTTTTTGGCTCCTCTGTAATACTTGGAGCAGCTATTGATTTTTTTAAAGCGGGGGTTCACCCTAAAAACTATTTTCTAACATTACATTGAGCTCACGTTCGACATTGACAGTATGCCAATTTCTTTTTTTTTTTTTTGCTGTACATACCTCGTATAGCTATTTTCTTACCCAGCTTCCGGGTAGTGCCTCCCGCGGGAGTGGGTGTTCCTATGCAGCAGTTAGTGATTGACATGATGACAAAAACTACCCCCCCGTCGCATAATGAGCGTCACGAGTTGACTCGACGTTCGGCTTCTTTCGGCAACTTGTGACGCTCCTTATGCGACGGGGGGTCGTTTTTGTCATCAAGTCAATCACTAACTGCTGCATAGGAACGCCCACTCCCGCGGGATTCACTACCCGGAAGCCGGGTAACAAAATAGCTATACAAGGTATGTACAGCAAAAAAAAAAAAAAAAAAAATTGGCATACTGTCAATGTCGAGAGTGAGCTCAATGTAATGTTAGAAAATTGTTTTTAGGGTGAACCCCCACTTTAAGCTGTTCTAGATCTCACAGGCTGCAGGTTTGATTGCCTCTACCTGCCTTCTGGAGGCTTCCATAGTCATAGTCAAATGGGCAGCTTGAATACATATTGTGCTGCAGCAAGTCCTTGGGGAGGTGTGCCAAGTAGGTGGCTGGGGGCATAAATCAGCTTATGCTCTCTGCATACATCAGCAGTTTAGTAGTCAATATTTACATATCAGTAACAGCATAGTCTGGGCAACTGAGATTGAATGTTTTGTATTTAAAAAAAAAATGAAGTGTGTTGTAAACAGCTGACAGAGTATTATGAAGGTACTCACATGCTTGAGGAACAGAAAGGTTCACTTTAATCACTTAAAGTGATTGTAAAGTCTCTTTTTTTCTATAAAAATAACAAGCATGTTATACTTACCTCCACTGTTGCAGTGGATTTGCATAGAGCAGCCTGGATCCTCCTCTTCTCGGTTCCCTCCTCGGTGCTCCTGGCCCCTCCCTCCTGTTCAGTGCCCCCACAGCAAGTAGCTTGCTATGGGGAAACCCGAGCCGAGTCACAGCTCCCTGTATCCATTCAGACACAGAGCCATGGGGACCCGAGCTCTCTCTCACCTGATTGACTAGCTGACTTTGATTGACAGCAGCGCAAGCCAATCAGGAAGGAGAGTCTCGGACGGCCGAGACACTTGTAGACATCGTTGGATAGAGAGTATTAGGGGGGCTGCTGCACAAAGAAGGCTTTTTATCTTAATGTATAGAATGCATTAAGATAAAAAAAACTTTTGACTTTACAACCGATTTAAGCGCCGGATGATTTTACCCCCTTCATGTCCAAGCCATTTTTTGCTATTGAACACTGCGCTACTTTAACTGGTAATTGCGTGGTCATGTTCCCAAACAAAATGTATATCATTTTTTTCACACAAATAGAGCTTTCCTTTATTAGTATTTGAACACCACTGGGTTTTTTATTATTTACGATATAAATAAAAAAAGTTTAATAAAATTTGAAAAAAAAATTTTTACTTTCTGCTATAAAACATATCCAATCAAGAAATCCCAAAAAATCTAATTTCTTCATAAATTCTGACCAAAATGTATTCTTCTACATGTCTTTGATTAAAAAAATCCCAATATGTGTATTGCAACAGATCTGCAGCAGATCACGGTTTTTATTTTATTTTATTTTCTTTTGCGCCGGTGACACCTATAACCAATATGTGTATATTGATTGGTTTGCGTGTAAGTTAAAGCACCTACAGACTATGGCATATATATATAAAAAAATATAATACAAATGGTGGGGATCAGCGACTTATAATGGGACTGCGATGGTCAATCTGACACTAACTGACACTGGGGGGAGCTGACTAATCGACACTGACATCAGTGACATTATTGCAGTCATCAGTGATAATACTATACACTGTCACTGTACTAATGACACTGGCTGGGAAGGGTTTAACATCATGGGAGATCAAGGGGTTAAATGTGTGCCTAACTATATCTAATGTGTATAACGTATGCTGCTTTTGCTAACGCCCCATACACACGATCAGAATATCGCACAAAAAATACTGCTTTCTAAGTGATCGTACAATTATCTGATCGTTTTACACAGCTGTCATTTCTAAATTTTCCAAAGGGGACAATTTTTCTCGTACGATACCAGATCGTACGATTTTCGTTTGATCACTACAGTTTTCATCCAAAAATACAATACAAATACACTACAACACATTACATCACTTCCAAAATGTTTTTCTGTCATATGAGAATTTTCGTACTTTAGTAACCTATTGGTTTTCGGTATGGAGACGAAAAAAACAGACTTAAAGAGGAAGTAAACCCTGATGGATTTTACTTTTTTCCCCTGCAAATTATAAGCATAATTGGCTAGTATGCATCGCATGAATGAATGAATGAATGAAAAACTTATATAGCGTGGCACATGCGAACTGAATCGCCTCTGGGCGCTTGTTAGCTCATTATGTGGCACTTACCTGCAATGGAAGCCCGCAATGTCCCAACTGGTGGCAGGATCCATCTTCACCCGCCACGGACTCCAGCTCTGTGACTGGCCAGGTTTGCGTGACGTCACTCCCATGCATGTGCACGGGAGACGTCAGTCACAGCACTTGCTAGTCACAGCGCATTCGCATTCGCCGATGACATTGGCGCACTACAAGGTAAATATCTCCTAAAGAGCGAATGTTTATAAAATATTTACAGTACCTGTAGGTAAGCCTTATTACAGGCTTACCTATAGGTACAACTTCTGCGTTGGGGGTATACAACCACTTTAACCACTTTACCCCCGGACCATTATGCAGCTAAAGGACCTGGCCCCTTTTTGTGATTCGCCACTCGCTGACAATTGCGAGGTTGTGCAACGTGGCTCCCAAACAGAATTGGCATCCTTTTTTTCCCACAAATAGAGCTTTCTTTTGGTGGTATTTGATCACCCCTGCGGTTTTTATTTTTTTGCGCTATAAACAAAAATAGAGCGACAATTTTGAAAAAAAAAACAATATTTTTTACTTTTTGCTATAATAAATATTCCCAAAAAAAGATATAAAAAAACATTTATTTTTTTCAGTTTAGGCCAATACGTATTCTTCTACTTATTTTTGGTAAAAAAAAAATCGCAATAAGCGTTTATTGATTGGTTTGCGCCAAATTTATAACGTCTACCAAATAGGGGATAGTTTTATTGCATTTTTATTAATATTTTTTTTTCTAGTAATGGCGGCGATCAGCGATTTTTATCGTGACTGCGACATTATGGCGGACACATCGGACACTTTTGACACTGTTTTGGGACCATTGTCATTTTTACAGCGAACAGTGCTATAAAAAAAGCACTGGTTGCTGTAAAAATGACACTGGCAGACAAGGGGTTAACCAGGAGGGGGCGCTGTAGTAGTTAAGTGTGCCCTAAGGGAGTTTTCTTACTGTGGGGGAGCATGGCTGGGCGTGTGACGTCACTGATTGTCGTTCCCTATGACAGGGAACAGACGATCAGTGTCAGTCTCACTAGGAAGCATGGGGGGAGGTTTGTTTACACTTACCTCTCCCCGTTCTTCCTCTCTGTGACCCGATCGCGGAAAACCAGCGGCGATTGGGTCTGCGGTTCCCACGGGGACAGTCATGCTGCATGACCCACGGCTGGGTTTTTAAAGGGGACGTACATGTACGCCCTTGTGCCCAGCCGTGCCATTCTGAAGACGTATATCTGCGTGTGGCAGTCTTCAAGCGGTTAAGAGATCTCTCAGTTTCTCATTCCTGCTTTGCAGGGATGAGAAACTGAAGCCTCGTACACACGACCGAGGAACTCGACGGGCGAAACGCATCGTTTTCCTCGTCCAGTTCCTTGTTAAGCTGTCGTAGAACTCGACAAGGCAAGTTTCTCCATTCCCGTCGAGGAAAAAGAAGACATGCTCTCTTTTTGGTTCAACGCGATCCTCTACAGTTTCCTCGTCTAAAAATGTACACACGACTGGTTTCCTCGGCAAAAAAAAAATCCCAGCAAGTTTCTTGCTGGTTTTTGCCGAGAAACTCGGTCGTGTGTACGAGGCCTGAGAGATCTCTCACTCATCAGCAGGTCCCAGCTATGAATTGTTGGCCGAGACTTGCTGAAAGGCTCCCACTGGGTGCTGGCAGTGGGACGTGCAATGTGTGCACCCTAAACCAGGAAGTAGGCAGCGCTGTATGGGTACATCGCTTTGCCTACACCAGCCGATTTCCCACAGTACATTGCGGTAGGGTGGAAAGTGGTTAAAGTGAACCTGTGACCATTAGAAAATTACAAGCTGACACCTACCATGTGTGTTGCAAACACCTTCAGGTGCCTTTATGTCATTTTGGTTCTTCTACACAGTGCCACAGTATAGTATCACCAAACAGAGGTGTGCTTTATTCCAAAAAATAGGATCCAGCTTTATGGACAATGGCTCTGGCCCTCTGGCTAGCTATTACTAAGGCCTCGTACACACGACTGAGGAACTCGACAGGCGAAACACATCGTTTTGCTCATCGAGTTCCTTGTTAGGCTGTCGAGGAACTCGACAAGCCAATTTTCTCCATTCCCGTCGAGCAAAAAGAGAACATGCTCTCTTTTTGGCACGTCGAGTTCCTCGACAGTTTCCTCGATGAAAAATGTACACACGACCGGTTTCCTCTGCAAAAAAAATCTCCCACCAAGTTTCTTGATGGATTCTGCCGAGGAAACCGGTCGTGTGTACGAGGCCTGAGGCTGCCCATCACAGTGATGGGCCAGTGGTGAGGCACAGGAGGTAGGAGGTGGTGGGTTAGTACCACTCAGTGTGCAGATCACCCTTGGCACCATTTCAAATATGAAAAAGGTGGCACAGCAAGTGGGGGATCATGACAAAGAAAAAATAATTAGGTGTAACCGCGACCATGAAGAATATGTAACACAATAAGTGGAACACATGAAAAAGGTGAGCTTGAAGCTAACCGCCAACGATATATACAAACACAAATCTTCGGAGAAGTCTTGCCATAATGAACGGAGTTTATTTAAATCAGCGGGTACACTGAACAAGCAGCAAGTAACTTAAAGCGTTTTAAACCCTTAGTACTTACTCATAAGAAGACCTCAAGGTCAAGGTACTTGTACGATGCTGCTTGTACACCATGCTCTCTGATTTAAATACCCAGCGATGCGGCAAGACTTCTCGGAGGATTCCTTGTATCTGTATTTATTGTTAATAATAATAGAACCTGGCAAGGTCTGAGGCATCGGCATCGGTGAAGCTAAGTGTAAAGCAGGACTGATAGCTGGATCTCCCTTGCGACAACGGAGGCTTATTTGTATGTCTCATTAAAATTAACCGATCTCTAGTTACACAAAAAAAAAAAAAAAGGAGGTGAAATTCAAACTACAGGCACACAAAAACAAACACAAATGAATGCAGCTCTGTGTTCATTAATATATTCATAAATGTATTTTTTAATGTAGGCAGTATGGGTCCTTGGGTACTTTGCATTAGCCTATTTCAGTCCCTTTACAATAGAGCTCAGATTGGGAGAAAAAGAAGCAGCACAAAAAAGCTGCTCATGTACTGTTAGGATGAAAGAGCAGAATGACAGAAGCAGTCTATTGCTTGTCCTTCACCATCCAGTCACAGGCAAGACCCGCAAGGGCTTTTTACGCAAACGGCTGGAAGGCAGTAAAAACAGGCGACGGAGCCACAGTTTTACCTGCGTCTGTCTGACCGCCTACCCGAATCTTAATATTGCAGCCCAACTAGGCTGTTCCCATGCCATGAAGCTTTGTTTTACAGCTGCAGTATTTTATTTCGAGCAGCAGAGATTGAAAAGAGGCGCCACCTGTCAAATGCGCCCAATGGGGCTGCGCCGCAACTGCCTCACAACCATGTGCAATGCACGCGATTATGGCACAGAAGTGCAGCATTTACAGAGATAAGTCAGGTGGTAAGGGAGGGGATATAACGCCTCCATAACACCTGTCAAATGCCCTCTAAAAAATGAGACTAATGCAGAACGTGGCATGTGTGAAAGAACACTAATGCCTCATGCACACTGGGCGTTATAACGTTATACAAATGCCAGTAGCTTTGCAGTGAGTTTTTCAAACTTCTTCAACGTTTTTTTAGTATTTTTTAGCGTGTTTTTTTTTCAATGAGGTCAAAAACTTTAAATAACGTTGGTGATCCACGTTTTTGAGCTTTATCAGCGTTTTTTTGAGTATTTTAACTAGGGTTGTCCCGATACCGATACCAGTATCGGTACCGATACCAAGCATTTGCCCGAGTACTTGTACTCGGGCAAATGCTCCCGATGCTTCACCCGATACTTGTACTGTCGGCGGTGATCAGTGCATGGGAAAGTTACAAGCACCGATCACTGCTGATTTTAAAGCAGCTGAAAGCGGCTGTGTATCCCGTGTATGCCGCCGTGTATCCCGTGTATGCCGCCGTGTATGCCGCCGTGTATCCCGTGTATGCCGCCGTGTATCCCGTGTATGCCGCCGTGTATGCCGCCGTGTATGCCGCCGTGTATCCCCTGGAAATGTCAGAATGGAGAGCGGGGTAGAAGCCGGTAAATCCGGCTCCTTACTGCTCTGAATGGACAGAGTCAGTGATCACTTACTCTGTCCATTCACATAACTGAAACATTGTAACCTGTGTTTACAAATGTTTCAGTTTATGAATGAAGAGAAGACGCTGTCTTCACTCCATTCATTTTCAGCGCAGCTAATGCTGCTGAGAAAGGGACAGGGGAACATGTGTCCCTAGTCTTTTTCCCTGTCTCAAAGGGAAGATGTCAGAGGTCTGTTAAGACCCCTGATATCTCAACAAAGCCCCCCCCCCCCTCCCCAACAGGGCTGAAAAAAATAAATAAAAAAATAAA
Organism: Rana temporaria; assembly: GCF_905171775.1. NCBI lineage: Eukaryota > Metazoa > Chordata > Amphibia > Anura > Ranidae > Rana > Rana temporaria. The sequence goes on along the minus strand of NC_053490.1, from coordinate 53,142,728 downwards.
GAATAAAAAAACAAAAGAATAAAAAAAAATTATTGTAGAAAATAAAAAAATGAAAGAAAAAAACACACCGACACTGTCCACCCCCTTAAAAAAAAAGAAAGCATTATAAATAAAAAAAATAAAAATTAAAAACAAATTGTTAAAGATAAAAAAAAAAACATACTGACACATGTGCCGCTGTCACATGAGATTAAAAAAAAAGTATCTGTATTCGGTATCGGCGAGTACTTGAAAAAAAGTATCGGTACTTGTACTCGGTCTTCAAAAAGTGGTATCGGGACAACCCTAATTTTAACGTTAGAGAGCTTTCACAGCTAAAAAAATCCTCTTAGAACCCCAGCCAAAAACAGTTGATAACAGCCTATGTGTGAATGGACACATAGGATAACATGCTGGAGAGTTTATTGACTGTAGAAAAAAATGTCTAAAGCCAAAAACAACAGCTGTAAAAATGTCCAAAAACCTCCAGTGTGCATGAGGCCTGAGCCTGGGTTCACACTGCCACAGCTTCAAAGTCGCACGACTTTCACGTGACTTTGAATCTGACATCCCTGAGCGACTTTATCGTGTCTCGCATACAACGTTTTTAACAGAAGTCAATGCAGGTCGTATTGAAGTTGCACCAAAAGGAACCTTTTTCTAAGTCGGAGAGACTTGAGTCACACCGATTGGAAAGGTTCCGTTGCAGTTAATGGAGGGCGACGTTGAACTCTCAAGTCGCATGACAAGTTACGGCAGTGTGAACCCCATACACTATTATACACTATTTAATGAATAAAAAAAAAAAGTTAAAACAATTGCAAATGTAGAACTGGTAGCGAGATTGCTGTGTTCCAGATGTAAGCTCCAACCACCGTGCTCTCAGAAAGTGCAACGTGCATATTAAAGGGCTTCACCCGAAGTGACAATCAAAATGCGCTGACCAGATTTAAGCGGCCATAATTGACCTCCAGCCTAGGTTCACACTGCTGCGAATTCAAAATCGCGGTAAAATGCGGTAAAATTTCGCGGCTGCGATTTTGCAGCGATTTTGCCGCGATTTCGGCCGCAATTTAATGTAAATCGCGGCCCGAAATCGCAAAAAGTAGTACAGGAACTACTTTTTGAAATCGCAGATGCGGCGTCGCACTGATTAGGACAGTGCCATTGCCGACAATTGCCGCCGATTTGAGATGCGATTTGACATGTCAAATCGCATCTCAAATCGTTCCAAATCGTACCCAGTGTGAACCAGGGCTCAGGCATATAAAGATTCTCTCAGGATCCTTCTTAATACAATCTCTCCCAAATAGGATCAATTCAAATCAACTACTCCTTAGTGAAAAAACTGTGTGTCCCAATAATTCAATCTGGAAAAATCCAAAAGGCTCCACCGCAATGAGCCACAAAAATGGGGATAGTGTAATACCATTTTTATTTAAAAGCTTTGCGGGGTAAAACAGTGCATACAGGCAAGTACACACACAGCTATGAATGAAGGTAGCGGATGGGTTTTTCACAGTGAGGCCTCGTACACACGGCCGAGTTTCTCGGCAAAAACCAGCAAGAAACTTGCTGTGATTTTTTTTTTTGCCAAGGAAACCGGTCGTGTGTACATTTTTCGACTAGAAAACTGTCGAGGATCCCGTCGAGCCAAAAAGAGAGCATGTCTTCTTTTTCCTCGATGGGAATGGAGAAACTTGCCTTGTCGAGTTCCTCGACAACAAGGAACTCGATGAGGAAAACGATGTGTTTCGCCCGTCGAGTTCCTCGGTCGTGTGTACGAGGCTTTACCAATATGCACCCCGGCATGCATCTAAAACCTAAAAAACATCGCTCCAGTGTGAAGGCGTATTCATTAAATAATTTATTGGTGTTTAAATGGACATTATTTACACTTGTTGCGCCCGTTTATACCTTTCTTTCTCTCACTAATTTTTGGAGCTGCACTTGTAATTTTTTATTGATAATTCTTAATTTTCATTATTATTGGCGCCATTTTCCACATTTCTCTATATGAACCCCACCTAGGTGAACACACCTAGCAATTTGAAATGTGCGTTTTTTTGTGCTTTTTTTTTTTTTTGTGCTTTTTTTGCCCGACGTGCATAAAGTCAATGGGCTTCCCTACGCAAAAAAAAAACACGGCAATAGAGCACCCTGGTTTGCCTGATATATATTGTGCTTTTTTTGCTGCGCTTGTGGTGCATAACAAATTTTATATTTAATTTTTTGCTGCCATTTGGGGTACCATTAACAATTTATGGCACCACAAGCGTGATACATTTTTTTTGTGTGTTCCAGGAATGCACAGATGTGAATGGAGCCTTAGGGCAGTGTTTCTCAACTCCAGTCCTCGGGGCGCACCAACAGGTCTTGTTTTCAGGCTTTCCATTATTGTGCACAGGTGATTTTATCAGTTTCACTGCCTTAGTAATTACCACAGCAGTTTGATCTGAGGGAAATCCTGAAAACATGACCTGTTGGTGCGCCCCGAGGACTGGAGTTGAGAAACACTGCCTTAGGGGGTTATTTACTAAAACTGTCTTGTGCAAAATCTAGTGTAGCTCTGCATAGAAACCAATCAGCTTCCAGGTTTTATTGCCAAAGCTTAAAGGAGAAGTCCAGCCTGAGCTTTTTAGTCTGGGCTTCTCCTCTGGGTTACAGGAGTGCAATTCGATTTGTACTCCTATGACCCGTTTTCAGTGGAGAGCGGTCTGAAGTCCGCTCTCCGCTGACGTAACTGCTATCAGTTGGGGCAATTCGTCATCACAACTTTCATGTCGAGATCCGCCAGCTGCCCTGATTGATGGCAGTCTCAGCGATTCAGCGAGCCGCTGAGACAGCCTCTCCCCACACCTCCACTGCTCGGCGCTCCAATGAGCGCTGAAAAATAGAGCATAAGCCATGCTGATTGACAGTCAGCATCGCTCTGCTTGGGGAGGAGTGAGAACCGAGCCATTGGCGGTGTTTGGTGGCTTGGTTCTCAGTGCAGACACGCCGGGGGACAGCGGCAGCATCAGCCTGATGCTCCATCCACCGAGGTAAGTACGAATAGCAAATAAAAAATAAAAAAACATACTTCTCTTTTAATTGAACAAGGTGCAGTTAGAACTTGATTGGCAACCATGTACAGCTGTACCAGATTCTGGGTGCACCAGTTTTAGTAAATCTCCCTCTTAGTGATACTTAGGGGTTGATTTACTAAAGGCAAATATGCTAGTGCAGTTGCTCCAAAGCTGAGCAGAAGTTCTGCTGACATCCATCATCCAATCAGCCAAATCCGTGGATATTTGTCCAAAGGGCGTTGGCCGTGAACTTGTTCTGCATACAGATGGCAGAACTTTTTCAGCCAACATTCACAAAACTACGTGTTTTTTCTGCTCTTTAGCACCACTCTTTGGGCAACTTCTGCTAATGTTGTCCTATGGTTAGCATTGGTTTGGAGCATGCGTGTTTGTACTTTGGATTTTAGTCCGACGGATTTCTGTACACGCGATCGGATAATCACATTAACACATTTGTTGTCGGACAATTTGAGAGCATGCACAGGCAACATTTGTTGTCGGAAATTCCAACAACAATTGTCCGATGGAACATACAGACGGTCGGATTATCCGTCAAAACACGTCCATTGGACAATTGTTATCGGAATATCCGATCGTGTGTACGGCCCTTTACTTACTACTCAATCAGCAGAAAAAATATCAGGTCTCCTCTTCTGGCAGACAAGACTGTGCTGGGTGACAGAGCTACATATACCTCAGAACTGGATGGACAGAAATACACCCCTTTGGCAGATAAAATACTGTAGCTCCCATTTATATATCACATAATGGGGTAGGTTTATTAAAACTGGAGAGTACAAAATCTGGTGCAGCTAGAAACCAATCAGCTTCCAGTTTTCTTTGTCAAAGCTTAATTGAACAAGCTGAAGTTAAAATCTGATTGGCTACCATGCACAGCTGCACCAGATTCTCCAGTTTAGGTAAATCAACCCCCCCTATATATACATATTTAGCAGTTTGCCTGGAGTTCAGCTTTAAAGTGATACTAAAGCTTTGTGGGTTTTAATAAAACATAACAAACATGTCATACTTACCTCCACTGTGCAGTTCGTTTTGCACAGAGTGGCCCCAATCCTGCTGTTTTGGGGTCCCACGGCGGCTCTTCCTCGCAATAGCTAACCCCCTCTGGTAAGCTCTCTCCCGAAAGGGGGTTTCTTGCGGGCGCGCTCCCGTGTCCTACACTCGGCGTACATAACCGCCGAGTGTATGACTTGGCCCCGCCCCCCAGTGGTCGTGTCATTGGATTTGATTGACAGCAGCAGGAGTCAATGGCTGCGCTGATATCAATCTATCCAATCAATGCGAGACTCCGTGGACAAGAGGATGCCGGGCTGCACAGCAGGTGAACAGGCTCAGGTAAGTAAAACGGGGGGGCTGAGGGGCCCGTGATTGCCGGGTGTTTTTTCAAAAGGATGCATTAAGGTGAAAAAACACAAACCTTTACAACCCCTTTAAAAATACTGGTTATGGGGGGAGTGGCCAACGACCATGATGTGAGGAGGTGCTTTGCCTGAGCTCTGTCCATGCTGCACACAATCCTACCTCAATCCTGCTGAACCGATTGCCATCCGAGGATTCCACCGATCCCTACAGCTTCCAGGAAGCCTTGTGCCCGTCGGGAGATGGTCAAATACGGCCCACCGATGGAGGAAGCCTCAGGATTCGTCTCGCAGGCCCCACCATGTGAAACTGGGAAAGATGGTGCTGGTCACCATGCTACAGGCTTATGCAGCCAGCCATCCTCCTCCAGGGCTACACCGAGGCAAAACCCAGCAGGGAAGGGTGAGTCACATTCTTCCCCTCCTATTCTGAGCCCAGAAGACCCCTTCCTCATATCACCAGCCAGGGACTCTGACCATGAGAATACTGACATAGATGCTGCTGATGTAGGCCCCACAGAGCCATCCCTGTCTCAGATCATGGCTGCCATCCAGCATAGCCATGCATCCCTGACCACTCAAATGGATTCTATTAAAACTGACTTATCCTTTCTGAAGCAGGATGTCCACAACCTCAGCCATAGAGTGTCTAATGCTGAACAACGCATCAGTACACTAGAGGATGAGATCCGTCCATTGCAGGGCTCTGTCAGGGAGCTGCGCCAGGCCCAGGAACACACTACAGATAGACTCACTGAAATGGAAGACCGTTTACGGAGGAGTAACCTTCGCTTCCTGGGGTTCCCAGAGGGGTCTGAGGGTAGGACCCCAGAAATGTTTATGGAAAGATGGCTGATCTCCACGTTTGGCGCTCCTACCTTCTCGCCACTATTCGCCATTGAAAGGGCACACAGAGTCCCCATGCGCCCCCTTCCTCCTGGGGCCCCACCACGGGCCATGATTATCAAGCTGCTTCATTTCAGGGACAGGGAGGCTGTTCTCAGAGCTGCCAGGGAGAAGGGAAGAGTGTCCTTTAATGGAAGCGGAATAACCATTTTTCCTGATTTCTCAGTAGCCACACAAAAGCAACGGGCCACCTTCATCGCCATTAAACGCAGGCTCCGTGAGCTTCAGCTTCCCTACGGCATGCTGTATCCTGCTCGTCTGAGAATCATCTACCAGGGCAAGGCCTACTTCTTTACTGATCCTAAGGAGGCATCCCACTGGGTGGACACCCTGGGACGTCCGGAACGCAGGAACCAGGACCGAAGGTCGCCCCCACACTGAAAGTGAACATGCTGAGTGTACTTTCCTTGACAACCCTTCTCTCAAATATTTTGGGGTGGTGGGGTACTCCCCTGCTGTGCCATGGTTTGCACACTATGTGTCCAGCCTGGAGGGCTGTGGTCATCCTGTTCCTGCTGATGCATTTACTATTATTTTCTTTGCCTTTTCTACCCCCATTTTTTGAACACCTTACCTGATGTTTTTTGAATCCTCCATCCTGATTCGGGATCACCTGATATGTTTGTTCTGTGCGGTTGCGGACAGCAGCCAGCGTCTAAGGACCTCTACCACTTCTCAGGGATTGTTGTTGGGGGGTTTGAGTCATGGCCACCCCGCCTTGCAATTTTGGTTTTGGGAACAAAGCTCTCATATGTTTGGGTTTGGGAGCCGGGAGGGTTAGGGTGGGTTGGGCTGTTCAGGAACTTTTGTTCGGGACTGTTTTTGTGTTTTTTGCACTTTTTCTGAAATGCTGGTACTTGTTGTTGCATGTCTATCTATGGGCCGGACTAGCTGGCCTTGCTACTATGCACCTGATATTATGTATTGCTGGAGCATTGTTATATGTTTCTGACTTACTCCTTAGTGTACGCATCCCTCGTGGTGCGTCGGGCGCCAGTTTCTGGCCACTCCCGGCGTGCGGCGAGGAATGGGTTCCTCCAGCCATACACTACATGCTTTTTCATGTCTAAATTACGTTTTGTGTCGTGGAATGTACGGGGGCTTAATTCAAAAGTGAAAAGATCGTTAATGTTTGAATATTTGGCGCGTCATAATCCGCATGTGATCCTACTCCAGGAAACCCACCTCCAGGGCTCTAGAGTAATGGCCCTTAAGCGGGCAAAAATCGCTTATGCTCTCCACTCCACATACTCTACTTATGCCAGGGGCACTTCCATCCTTATTGCCAAATCTGCACCAGTTAGCATTAAACATGTTAAGCTTGATCCTAATGGTTGCTTTGTGATTGTCGTGATAGAATTCATGGGTAAACCATATACGGTAACTAGCTTATATGCTCCGCCCCCATTCACTAAAGTATTCTTTGAGCGGGTAATGAACTCCATATTGGCGATAGCGGAGGGCCCCTTATTGATAGCGGGTGACTACAATACAGTATTGGATAATTCCATAGATAGGTTGCGTTGCTCTACACTACCTCCCACCCCCTTGGGATCCTTTTTAACTCAATTTGACTTGGTGGAGGTCTGGAGGTGGAAGCATGCGGATGGGAGGGAGTATTCTTGTCATTCTGAGTCTCACGGTACTTTATCCCGTATTGATTTATGTTTGGTCTCGTCAGATCTGTTGAATTCGGTGACTGAGGTCAAGTACCTCCCTAGGGCGGTGTCTGATCATTCCCCTTTGTTGGTGGACCTCGCCCTGGGCACCTCTCCCTCCTCCTATCGAGTGTGGCGGCTAAGCCCGTTATGGTTGGCGGATGAGGTTGTGGTGAACCAGTGTATGACAGAGATGGGTTCTTACTGGGTGACTAACAGGCAGAGCGCCTCAGTTCCGATGGTGTGGGACGCCTTTAAGGCCACCACACGTGGCTCTTTTGCTGCGGCCATTGGTCAGACGCGCAAGGCCTCGCTATCGAGACTGACAGATGCAGAGAGGTCTCTCAGAGAGGCAGAGGCCGCTTATTCAGCGACCCCCTCTCCTGAGACACACGCCGCTTGGAAGCATGGGGCCAGGGAACTGGACCTGGTGCTTTTGGAGCGTACTCAGAAGAAGCTGCTGTATCAGAATCAGCGGATCTTTGAGTTTGGGGATAAAAACAGTCGCCTCCTGGCGTATCTCTCCAGACCGGACTACCAGCCTTGTAGTATACCTAGGATTAAGGATTCCGGGGGAATTGTAGTAGAACAGAATGAGGAGATCATGGAGGCCTTTGTCACATTTTATTCTTCCCTTTATGCTACTAGAGCACATTACACAATTGTGGAATTGGATGACTATCTTTCTGAAATCTCACTGCCTAGGCTTCAGGCCCAACAGGCGACACTCCTTGACGCTCCTCTGACGGCTGAGGAAATTGGGGAGGCTATCCAATCCTTTGCCAGAAACAAAACACCGGGATTGGATGGTTTCCCCATCGAGTGGTATATGCAGTACAGGGATCTGCTTGTGCCTCATCTGGGCAGGGTGTATGATTTTGCTATCAGGACGGGGCAGCTGCCGCCTTCTATGTCAGAGGCACTGATTGTCCTTATTCCTAAGCCACACAAGGATCACCTCCTCTGTGAATCTTACAGGCCGATCTCACTCATTAATTCTGACGTAAAAATTCTAGCAAAGGTACTTGCCCGGCGACTGAACACGGTCATTACTACCATTATTGGTGCAGACCAAACCGGGTTCATCCCGGGGCGATCGACCTCCATCAACCTACGTAGATTATTCACTTATCTGCAGGCAACCCATGAAGAGATGGGCTCTAGGGCCGTTCTGTCCTTAGATGCACATAAGGCATTTGACTCGGTCGAATGGCCTTACCTGCTGGAGGTCCTGGCGAAGTTTGGATTCGGCAATACCTTTATCAGGTGGGTGCAACTACTGTACTCGAAGCCCACTGCTAGACTAAGAGTGAACGCAGCCATATCTGATCCCTTTCCAATAAAGAGAGGCACCAGACAGGGGTGCCCTCTGTCGCCGCTGCTCTTTGCGCTGGCAATAGAGCCTCTGGCGGCGTTGGTGAGGTCCTGTGGGGCAGTCGCGGGGCTGACGATCGGGGGTCTAGAGGAGAAGGTATCTCTCTACGCTGATGACATGTTAATATACTTGTCGGACCCCCAGTCGTCCCTCCCGGCCCTGCTGGATCTCATTGGGAGGTTTGGCCGCTTTTCGGGATTCCAGGTTAATTATGACAAGTCCATTCTGTTTATGATGGACCAGGCGACGTCGGTCCGGCTACCACCATCTTGTCCACTACAGATAGTCAGCTCCTTCCGGTACTTGGGAGTCATAATACAACATCCCATGGCCTCCTATGTCAAGACTAATTTAGACCCCCTCATAGGGCGCATGAAAACTACTTTCAAAACCTGGGCTAATCTTCCATTAACATTACTGGGTAGAATTAATATTTTTAAGATGATTTTCTTGCCACGATTTCTGTATGTTTTGGGTAATTCGCCAGTGTATGTCACAAAAAATAAATTCAAAGAGATAGATTCCATCCTCACCTACTTTTTGTGGGGAGGGGGGGGCGGTCAGGATTGCCAAGGACACCCTTCAGTTACCAGTACTGGAGGGCGGATTGGCCCTCCCCTGCCTTCAAATGTATTATATTGCCTCTCAATTGGCCCACGTACACTGGTGGTTTTACCCCGAAGCCAACAATGCAGCCACTGCATTGGAGGCAGCCATCCTCACCTCCTATGAATCCCTGCAAAATTAGATTCATCGTATGTCACTTGGGGGGCGGGAGGGAACGAGTATTATAGCTATGACTCTACGGATTATTAAACTCACTAAATTGCAAGTCCCCTCCAGCAGTAATACATACTCACCGAACACTCCACTGTGGGGGAATCCGAACCTTCCGGAATTTTTCCGTAGATCGGATGGGGGATACTGGTTGAAAAGGGGGGTAAAAACTATTTTACATCTGTTCTCAGGCAATGTGTTTCGTACTTTTGAGGAATTTCGTAGAGACTATAATCTGCCACGCACGGCTTACTTCCTTTACCTACAGATACGCCACACTGCAGCAACGCAGTTTGGCCTTCGTAACATAGTCATCCAGCTTTCTCGGCTGGAGCGACTACTAACTGACCCCTCGCACACCAAGTTAGTCTCCACATATTATGGGTCTCTCCTGCACACTACGACTCAAAGGCTGAGCAAAGCGGCTGCTAGCTGGAGAGCCGACATCCCTGAACTGACGGAGGAGATCTGGCAGGAGGTATTGCCCCTCCAGGTCCCTTCTGTCATTTCGTCCCGTGACAAGGTAATACAGACCAAACTGTTATATAGATCCTACTTCACACCATGCTTACTGTTCAAACTCAGCAGAATCCCCTCAGCGCTATGCTCCCGATGCGGCGCGGCCGATGGCACGTTCTTTCATATGATGTGGGAGTGTGCTCCGATTAGGAAGTTCTGGTCGGAGGTCACGGCCTTCATTAGCTCGCTGACTGAGATACCCAATATATGTAATCCTCTGAGGTGTTTACTGGGCCACATTGATGATGAGACTATATCTAAGAATATGCAAACCTTCCTGCGGATAGTACTGTTCTATGCTAAGAAGTCTATAACCTTCCACTGGAAGTCTCCATCCTTACCTACCATTACCTTTTGGTTCACCACCATCAATCGTGCTATACTGCTGTATAAGATGACATATGAGGCCAGAGGGTGTCCAAAAAAATTCTTGAAGGTCTGGGGCTCGTGGGTTGATTCCGAGAGCACCATACCTCCTGCTCCTTGAACTTTGACTGATACCTCTGCCCGTTGAATAGATCTAAGTGAGTAAATTAACGATTCTGTTGTTTTTCTCCCACCTTTCTCTGTGTGTTCTTATGAAAATGCTCAATGTGTACCAGCTACCAAAGTTTTGTAAAATGATGTACCGGGCGATGTTCGCCTAGGATGTGTGTTTCTTGTATTGTCTGTTTTGTATGTACAAAAATTTCAAAATAAAAATTTACCTTTAAAAAAAAAAAAAATACTGGTTATACTGTATTAGTTATAGCAACAGCCACCAATAAATATTCTGGTTTTGCAGAGTTCCCCTTTAACTGAATTTGCAATAATAATGTTAGGTTTCTCACCTCCCTCAGCAGAACAGATGAACACGATATCACTGAAGGGACCATCGCCTTTATTATTGTACACTCCAACTTTAACTTCAAAAGGTGTGAGCGGCGGCGTGCTTTCATCTCTGTAAATAAACTTGGAGGCATCGGAGGAGGTCACCATTTTCTCTTTCCATCCCCTGGTGTCATTTGGCCTGAATGCTACGATGTAACCAAACCCCTCACCGTTCTGAAATTCTTCTGAGACGGGCTGGAAAAGTCAGTGCATTATTTATTAACAACCAAGGAATCCAGAGTCCTGTGTCCACACATGCACATGAGATTGCAGGTCGAGTAAATATAAGGAATAACTTAACAATAAAATGAACGTCACTGCCGAGATAAATTTAATAAGGACAAGCATACCTCCCACGTTATCACCAGTTCATGGCGCCTTCCACTTCCACCGCTGACATTTGCTGGGGGAGTCTTGGGCACTAGAACAACAACAACAAAAAAAGCTACAATAGTAAACCTTAAAATAAAAATCATTATTATCAGTAAGGTTAGTGGATGAAACGATAAAAAATAAATATGACAGAATTTTGCCTACTCTACAGTAGGTATACTGTATATCACATTGCAATCTAGTTTGGCCTGTCAATCTATATATTCAGCTGGCCTACTGATTCTTGTAGAAATAATTATCTGTGTTTGTCAAAAGAAACACTTAACAACTGGGCATTAAATGATTTAATTTGCCTGCTATTCTTGCCTATCAGCTCCTCCCCTGCCAGAAGCCCGATTTGTGGGAGTTCCTAATGTGGAGCTCAGGCAAATCTCAGTTGCTTCTTCCCTCTGCTGTGAGTCCATCTATTGTTCAGTCAGTGTGTATGTTTTCCAGGCAGTCATGCTGACACTCCCCCACCTACTGCAAGCATAGTAATGGCAGCTGTCTTGTGGGGCGTGCTGTCGACCACTCTAGTTCAGCAGCCACTGCCCCTATCAAACCATTTTGTCGTCTGGGGTACAGAAAGAACTAAAGATCTGATTGATAAGACTTCGTCTTTATGCAGAGATGTCAAGTGTGTACAGCTCCCCTATTGGCTAACTTGTAAATTTCTATATTTAATACAATACCTAAAATGTGTAAAAATTTGACATATCAAGAACTACTACTACTTGCCGACCGTCTAACGGCAATATACGGCTGAGCAAAGCAACGTACCTGTTTGTTGCTTTGAAATTGCCGCCATGCGGTTGCAAGCATGCACGCTTCCGCGAGCTCCGTGACCGTGCCCACAGGACCCGTGGATTCGATGTCCGCCGGTGTCCCACGATTGTGTCACAGAGCTGCAGAACAGGGAGATGCCTATGTAAACAAGGCATATCCCTGTTCTGCCTAGTGACAGGACAGTGATCTACTGCTCCCTGTGATCGGGAGCAGTGATCACTGTCGTGTCACTTGTAGACCAGCCCCCACACAGTTAGAATCACACCCTAGGGCACACTTAACCACTTCATCGCCCCCTAGTGTTTAACCCCTTCTCTGCCAGTCACATTTATACAGTAATCAATGCATTTTTATAGCACTGATTGCTGTATAAATGACAATGGTCTCAAAACAGTGTCAAAAGTGTCCGATATAATGTTGCAGTCATAATAAAAATCGCTAATCGCCACCATTACTAAAAAAAATATTATAAAAATGCCATAAAACTATCCCCTATTTTGTAGACGCTATAACTTTTGCGTAAACCAATCAATATACTGTATATACTCGAGTATAAGCCGAGTTTTCCAGCACATTTTTTTGTGCTGAAAATGCCCCCCTCAGCTTATACTCGAGTCACCTTTTTGCGCTTGATCTCCCGGACTTTGGGGACCCAGTAATGGCCGGCTGTAAGTCCACTGGACCCGCACACATATAGCTCCACTCTTCCTTTACAAGTGTGCAAAGTTTGTTGGCCGGGGAGAACAGATTTTTCAAAGTCGGACACCCCTTCCATAGACTCCCATGTTAAAAGGTAATTTCTCTGGTAAATTTGGGGACCCGGTACCGGGAACTTGGGACAAATGTAGCCCCAGTTCTCCTCTACAAGTGTGCAAAGTTTGCTGTCTGGGGGACACCGATTTTTCAAAGCCGGACACTTTGACACCTTCTATATACTCCCATGTTAAACGTAAGTCTAGTCATGGACACAGTGAGGCATGGGCACAGTGAGGCATGGGCACAGTAAGGCATGGGCACAGTGAGGCATGGGCACAGTGAGGCATGCACATGGCCACAGTAAGGCAAAGTGAGGCACAGTGAGGCATGCAGATGGACACCCTAGGCTTATACTCGAGTCAATAAGTTTTCCTGTTTTTTTGCGGTAAAATTAGGTGCCTCGGCTTATATTCGAGTATATACGGTACACTTGTTGCGATTTTTTTTTCCAAAAATATTTAGAAGAATACATATCAGCCTAAACTGAGGAAAAAAAAAATAGCAAAAAGTCAAAAATATATATATTTTTTCAAAATTGTTGTGTTTTTTTGTTTATAGTGCAATAAATACAAACCGCAGAGGTGATCAAATACCACTGAAAGAAAGCTCTATTTGTGAGAAAAAAAGGACGCCAATTTTGTTTGGGTGCAACGTCGCACGACCACACGGTTGTCAGTTAAAGCGACGCAGTGCCGAATCGCAAAAAGTGCTCTGGTTAGGAACGGGGCAAATTCTTCCGGGGCTGAAGTGGTTAACAAGGTCAATTTTAAGTAAGAGAAGAAATTAGTCATCAGAATTTATATTGTTTTTTGAATTGCTATTTTTATTTTTAATAAACTCTTATCTGTCCGATATTCCTCCAAAAACAGCGAATTAATTCTAAAATCAAGCCGTGGTTTCCGTTTCATTTTTACTCAGATAAATCTGTAACAGCCGCAAAATGTTTATTAATAATGAGTTTGATCATGAGGTTGCGATTTCCACATTACTCAGCCAGACGCTGCTGGTTTTACACCAACATTCAGCCCGTATCATTCAGCTGTAGTGTAACTATCAGTATAATTTATCACTGCGTTTATACAGTTATAAAACTTGCATATTGACACATAATTAGTATATTCTGAGCCTTCTGCATATTAATTGTTTATAATGAGGCACATAAAGAAGGCTGGCTCACTCTAATGACAAGCAGGAACGACATAACATTTCATATTGCTTCGTCTTTTCCTGACAGATGTACAGATGGTGAGCCCAAATAAAAGTGCGGAAATAAAAAGAGAGAAAATCTTTGCAATATTGGAGGGAACTGGAATTTCCATAACAAACCCAGGAATAGGGATTGAAAGTGTAATCTGCTGCCAGCCAGGTCTCCTGTTGACCTTTCCCTACAAATGGCTGCTTTGGATTTTATTTGCCCCTTGATTTAGGGTGCTACTGTATGGAAACATTTTGGGCCAGATTCAGGTACAAATGCGGCGGCGTAACGTATCGTCTTTACGTTACACCGCAGCAAGTTTTCAGCGCAAGTGCCTGATTCACCAAGCACTTGCGTGTAAACTTACGGCGGTGTAACGTAAAGCCGTCCGGCGCAAGCCCGCCTAATTCAAATGGGGCGTGTACCATTTAAATTAGGCGCGTTCCCGCGCCGAACGTTCTGCGCATGCTCCGTGTGAAAATTTCCCGACGTGCATTGCGCGAAATGACGTCGCCGGACGTAATGTTTTCGTGCGTAACGTACTTTCGTATTCCTGGACGTCTTACGCAAAAAAAAAAATTGAAATTTGACGCGGGAACGACGGCCATACTTTAACATGGGCTGTCTAAAATTAAGCCATGAAAAAGCAGGCCTAACTTTGCGACGGGAAAAAACGACTAGCGGCGACGTAACGAACGCGCGTACCTTCGTGGATCGCCGTAAAAGCTAATTTGCATACCCGACGCTGGAAAACGACGCGAACTCCACCCAGCGGCGGCCGAAGTATTGCATCCTAAGATTCGAAGGCGTACGAAGCCGTAAGCCTGTCAAATCTTAGCCAAATGCCGTCGTAACTTGTTTTGAGGATTCAAAACAACGCTACGACGCTGCAAATTTGAAAATACGCCGGAGTATCAGTAGATACGCCGGCGTATTACAACTGTGAATCTGGCCCATTGTACATAATATGCAGATGGTAGATTGTTATGCCCAGGGGTGGACTGACCATTCGGGCACTCGGGCACTGCCTGAGGGCCCCATGCCACTAGGGGGCCCCATCAGGGTTGCCAGCCTCAGTATAAAACCAGGAACAGTATGTAAAAATCTGTGTTTTTTTTTTAAATCCCAAGATTATAGCTGCCCCGCCTCTCCAGTACCTTTTCAGTGTGTGTATGTGTATACTGTGTATGTATACTAAGGGCCAGATCCTCATAGCGAGTACGCCGGCGTATCTACTGATACGCCGGTGTACTTTCAAATTTCCCGCGTCGTATCTTTAGTTTGAATCCTCAAACCAAGATACGACGGCATCTGGGTTCGATCCGACAGGCGTACGGCTTCGTATGCCTTCAGATCGTAGGTGCAATACTTCGGCGTCCGCTGGGTGGAGTTTGCGTTGTTTTCCGCGTTGGGTATGCAAATAAGCTTTTTCCGACGATCCACGAACGTACGCGCGGCCGTCGCATTCTCTTACGTCGTCTCTAGTCGGCTTTTTCCGGTGTATAGCTAAAGCTGGTATTTTGCGGCGTATAGATAGACTTGCCATGTTAAGTATGGCAGTCGTTCCCGCGTCGAAATTTAAATTTTTTTGCGTAAGTCGTCTGTGAATAGGGATGGACGTAATTCAAGTCTAAGTTTAAAAAATTACGTCGTTGCGACGTCATTTCGTGCAATGCACGGCGGGAAATTTCGAAATGGAGCATGCGCAGTTCATTCGGCGCGGTGACGCGCTTTATTTAAATGAATCACGCCCGAGAGATACACTACGCGGTGAGAGATACACTACGCCGCCGTAATTTACGGCGCGAATTCTTTGTGGATTCAAAGAATGAAAAAGCAAGTTACAGCGGCGTAGCGTATCTCTGATACGCTGCGCCTATCTAAATGTACGTGAATCTGCCCCTGTATGTGTGTGTGTATACTGTGTGGCCCCATAATCTATTGCCTGGGGGCCCCATAATCTCCTATTGCCTGGGGGCCCCATAATCTCCTATTGCCCGGGGGCCCCATAGTCTCCTATTGACGGGGGGCCCCATAAGTTGTCAGTCCGCCCCTGGTTATGCCCCATACACACGATCGAAAATTCCGACAGCAAAAGTCCGATTTGAGCTTTTCGAACGGAAATTCCGACCGTGTGTATGCTCCATCGGACTTTTGCTGTCGGAATTTCCGCCAACAAAAGATTGAGAGGGGGTTCTCAAATTTTCAGATGGAAAAGATTCCAATCGGAAAATCTGATCGTCTGTAGCAATTCCGACGCGCAAAATTCCGGCGCATGCCTGGAAACAATTAGATGCATGCTCGGAAACAATTTGACGCATGCTCAGGAGCATTGAACTTCATTTTCTCGGCTTGTCGTAGTGTTGTACGTCACCGCGTTCCTGACAGACGAAAGTTCAGAGAACTTTTGTGTGACCGTGTGTATGCAAGCCAAGCTTGAGCGGAATTCCGTTGGAAAAAACATCAAAGGTTTTTCCGACGGAAAATCCGATCGTGTGTACACAGCATAAAAGTTTATTTTTAGAGCAGTTTAAAGGGAAATTAAGCATATGATTTTTAAAGTGTCTCTGTCACCTAACAAAAACATAAATCTGCTAGAAATTATAATGTGTGGGTAGTGGGGGGTACTGGCACATAGCTGCAGCAACTTTGTTTGTTTTTTGCATGCCGTATGCTGGACCTGTTCTAAACAATCAAAGCTCCCACACCTCCAATTAGTTCCCACTTGCTTCGCCCACATATTCCTAAAGCACTATTCCTTTCACTGACACCAATGATGGGGCACTATTCCTTTGATTAACACAAACGATGGGGCACTATTCTTCCCACTGATATAAATGATTAGGCACTATTCTTCCAACTAATACCAAGGATGGGGCACAATCCATCCAACGAATACCAATGATGGGGCACTATTCCTCCAACTAATATCAATGATGGGGCACTATTACTCCAACTAATTTCAGCACTAGTCCTCCAATGAATTTCAATAATGGGGCAATTTTCCTCCAACTAATGTCATAGATGGGGCACTATTCCTCCAAACAAGAACCAATGATAGGGCACTTTTTTTTCAACTAATACCAAGCATGGCGTAGTATTCTTTCAACTAATACCACAGATGAGGAACTATTCCTCCAACTAATACCAATGCTGGGGCATAATTCCTTCAACTAATGCCATGGATGGGGCACTATTCCTCTAATATCAATGATTGGGGAATTTTCCTCCAAATAATGTCATAGATGGGGCACTATTCCTCTAATACCAATGATGGGGCACTATTCCTCCAACTAGAACCAATGATTTGGCACTAATCCTTCAACTAATGCCATAGATGGGGCACCATTCCTCCAACTAATACCATGGATGGGGCACTATTCCTCCAACTAATACCATGGATGGTGCATTTAGGTCTCCATTATTAGCCCCGAGCGGCGAGCGCCCGGGCCGATCTGATCCTAAACGCCCCCGAATGTGGCCGAGTCGCCGGGACCAAGCTGACCCGGACCAAACCCGAGCCTTGCCGAATGTGGCCAAGGTCCTGCCGTTTCATAGCAGGCCCCGCCCTCTGGAGCCTGGGCAACGCCTATGATGGACCTCCCACTGGTCCAATGCCGGGACCGCAGAACGTGTGACGTCCATCAGATGCTGCAGACTCCAGAAAGCGGGAATTACAATGTGGCCACCGCGCCACATCCCCTTTCGGCACTCAGGCGGGCAGGTTTCCTCCTTGGCTGTCCTCCCCCCCACGGAATGACTGTCTGACTGCAGTAGTGCCTGCTGTGACACCGCTGAGCGGAGGTAGGTCAGACAGCACACACAGTGTAATGTGTATGTAAATGTCAGTGTGTGTAGGTCAGGTCAGTGTAGGTCAGGTCAGTGTAGGTCAGATCCGTGTAGGTCAGGTCAGTGTAGGTCAGGCCAGTGTATGTCAGGTAGGCCAGTGTATATAGGTCACTACCATCAGTGTAGGTAGGTCAGTGTATGTAGGTCACTACCATCAGTGTAGGTAGGTCAGTGTATGTAGGTCACTACCGTCGGTGTAGGTAGGTCACTACGGTCCGTGTAGGTAGGTCACTACGGTCCGTGTAGGTAGGTCACTACGGTCAGTGTAGATAGGCCAGTTAGGTCAGTGTAGGTAGGTCACTATCGTCAGTGTATGTAGGTCACTATCGTCAGTGTATGTAGGTCAGTGTATGTAAGTCACATACACCACCCCCCCCCCCCGCTTCTGGCCTTTGACCTCGGGCTGAGCTGAAGCCCCTGGTCTTTTTGCCACCTAGCAATGCCCCTGGCGCTATTCCTTCAACTAATACCAGTGATTGGGCACTATTCCTCCAACGAATAACAATGACGGGGCACTATTCCTAAAAATAGTATCATAGATGGAGCACTATTCATCCAACTAATTTCTCTGATGAGGCACTATTCCTCAAACTTACGCCAAGAATGAGACAGTATTCCTCCAACTACCGGTAATACCACAGATGGGGCACTATTCCTTCAACTAATTCAAGATAAAAATCGCTGATCGCCACCATTAGTAGTAAAACAAATATTAATAAAAATGCCATAAAACTATCCCCTATTTTGTAGACACTATAAGTTTTTGCACAAACCAATCAATAAATGCTTATTGCGATTTTTTTTTACCATAAATATGTAGAAGAATACGTATCGGCCTAAACTGAGGAAAACATTTGTTTTAAATTGTTGCTCTATTTTTGTTTATAGCGCAAAAAATAAAAACCACAGAGGTGATCAAATACCACCAAAAGGAAGCTCTATTTGTGGGGAAAAAAAGGACGTCAATTTTGTTTGAGAGCAACGTCATACGACCATGCAATTGTCAGTTAAAGCGACGCAGTCCCGAATCGCAAAAAGTGGCCCGGTAATTGGGCTGCCAAATCCTCCGGGGCTGAAGTGGTTAAATGCCACATCAATAACTTAATCACAGGCTAAAAATATGCTTGTCACAAATAAACAGACCAAAGCAAAATAATGCCACTTGATGAATTTTTGTATAATTCCATAAAATCACAGCTGTTTCTTTTATTCGTGGAGATAACACACAGTTTACTGTGACTGCTGTTTGATTCATTAACTTCACTGCAAAAAAAATGAAAAATAAAAAAAGATGATGGATTGCAAGTTGCGCGGGATTCTCCAGTGAAGCAGTGAGAAGAGCTTCCTTCTTGTCTGCCGCAGGCTTCGCTGAATGAGCACCTGAAGAATTGTACAGAATATTAACGTTCCCACGTCTCCCCCGTCATCTGACTGCACTCCTGCCTATTCCCAAGTGGGAGCCTAAATTACCAGTCATTTTATTTGGAAACAAAGTGATTTAGATAGCAAATATGACATATCTAATCATGACTTCAATCCTACGCACTGCTTGAAGATCAAATTTATCGGAGACAGTATTCAGTTTTAGATTTTATGCTGAAAAAGAAACAGTATAACCATACAGGGTATGGTGAGAATGGACTAAAGGAATCAAAAATCCCTCAACCCTAACCAATGCGTAGCAAAGTGAAGGCTTTTCAAAACAGACACATGTGTCATTCATCACATATCCCAAAAATAAGACGATTAATCTTCATACCAAGAAAGTGGGCCAAGCCATGCAAATCATAGCTTTATGCCCCATTGCCCAGATTCACATCCAGGACCACAGGGGTATAGTGCAAATATAGCCTAATATTATAGAGACATCTATACAACACATCTACAGATTGTGCAAGGACCGTGTGGTACATATCACATGCCCTGAGCGAGGGGGCATTATTAGTGCCCACAGCATGGGATTGTGGCCATCCCAATATTATCTATAGTGGGTTATTAGTTGAGGTAATTGAGGCATAGGCAGTTGAGGAAGTTTAGGCGGGAAGTCTACAGGTATTTAGAGCGGGAAGCAGGTGTTTTTTGAGCGGGAAAGGCACGTGTACTGGATGACTCATCCACGTGCAGGGAGGGGTATATAAACCCCCCTTGTGAGGGCAGGTATCAGGTCAGTTACCTGAGAGGTTTGAAGAGCTCCTGTCGCTGCTGGAAGATGAGCCTGCTTACCTCTGAAGCGCTGAGGTCGTTGGTGCAGAGGGTCGTGGAGAGAGCGGAGTCGGCAGGAGGAGAGGAGTGGCTGGAAAGATGCCTGTCGGGTATCACGGCGACTGCTGCAGAGGACCATGGCGAAGATGTCCCGGAGGAGAATGTTGCCGGTCTGGAGGAGGGTGAGGTAGTGTCGCCGTGTGAGCTGCCTCCACCCGCTGTTCTCTCTGTTTCAGCCCGCAGGTCCCAGCGCAACCGTCCGCCGGAGCGTCCGTCTACCTCTGAGCCACCTCGCGGAACGGTAGAGCACCGCCAGGAGGAAGATGTCGGTCGGGAGGTCGGAGCGGGTGAGCGGGGTGCTCGGAAGGCCACGAAGAAGAGGAAGAATGCGTCACCATCTCCGGGGCGCGGCAGAGGAGGACAGAGCAAGGCTCAATTGTCTCCGCCTGGAGGGAGGAATGTGTCTTTTTCTCCACAGGTCTCCGGATCGAATGCAGCAGGATCATCAGCGTCGCGTGTTTCCAGGCTTGACCAGCTGGGGGCGGCGATGGCGGCCAGAAGCCAGGATGCTAGATCGAATGCTGATACAGCTGCTCAGTGTGCTCCCGCAGCGCCTGCTGGTGAGTTAACAGAATGCAGCCTGATTGAAAAATTATTGTTAAGAATTGACAAACTGACTGACACTTTGCAACCTAAAAAAACACCTGTTTCACATGCAAGTGTTTGGTTGAGCAATAATACATTGCCTGCAAGCACTTGTGAGGTTAGGGAAAAAATTCAAACTGATATCCCTGAGAATTGTTTTAAGGAGGTCTTACCATGCGAAGTTTCCCCCTTAGGTTTTCACTTAACCTCTACGGTTAAGGAAAAAATATGGAATAATGATTTTATTGATTTAATGTCATTACTCCCAAATTCCAAGGAATTTTTTAAAAGTGAAAAAAAGTTGGATGATGAGGATAGGCGTCGTCAGGCGCCTAGATCCTTTTACAATTGGCTTCAAGCCTTTTGTATTTTTTCCGCAGTTTTGGGGGAAAAACACCCAGAAAAGTGTAGTGGACTCTTCCAACATTTGGAGCATGTATTGGAAGCGTATAAAAATTTTGGAGGTTTTGGTTGGTATAACTATGATGAGTCATTCCGACAGAAGTTAGCAGTTTACAAAAACCTACATTGGGGAATGAAGGATGTAGGGTTGTGGTTAAATTTGATAGTACCGCAGAAGCCAGTTTTTAACAAACAACCTACGGTTGGTCAGAGCAGTTCTTCTTCTATGTATAAAAAAGGAATTTGCTATGCTTTTAACGAGTCGCAATGCCGCTGGGCTGCATCGTGTCGCTACAAGCATGAATGTTCATTCTGTTTTGGGACGCACCCAGTGGTGAAGTGTTTTAAAAGGAGTTCTCAGCAGAAAGACAATCCCAAAGGAACGCACCCCGGTGAGGTTGGAAAGAATGTTACCATGGCTTCTGCTGTACCCCGACAAGGGGAGGGCGGAGGTTTTGCTTAACGGTTTTTCCAAGGGTTTCAAACTCCCTCAATTTTCAGGTACGGGTTGTGAGGCGGTAAATAATTTAAAATCAGTACTTTTGAATAGCCAGATAGTGAGGGGTAAATTGTTAAAAGAAATAGCGGCTGGGCGTATCGCCGGCCCTTTTGTCTCCCCCCCTTTTGACGATTTCCGGATATCCCCTTTGGGCCTTGTGCCAAAAAAGGAAGCAAATTCGTTCAGATTAATCCATCATCTCTCTTACCCTAAAGGGAAATCTTTGAATGATGAGATTGATCCGGCGTCAGCATCAGTGTCTTATGCCACCTTTGATGATGCAGTGTCTCTCATCAAACAGTTTGGGATTGGTGCGCTGCTAGCGAAGTCAGATATTCAATCAGCTTTTAGGTTGTTACCCATTGCACCTGAAGCCTTCAGTTCCTTAGGTTTTTGTTTTGAAAGATATTTTTTCTATGACATGTGCCTTCCTATGGGATGTTCGCTGTCATGCCATTATTTTGAGTTATTTGCGACATTTCTGCAGTGGGTAATCCTTTTTGAGTCAGGTAGTAAGGGAATTACCCACTATCTAGATGACTTTCTCTTCATAGGCCCCCCGGATTCTCCTATCTGTGGGTTGCTATTGAATCTTTTCCTTTTAATTGTGGAATACTTTGGTGTTCCGATTGCAAAGGATAAGACCGTTTTCCCTGTAACAGAGTTAGATTTTTTGGGTATCAGCATTAATACTAATTTGTTTCAGTTCAAGCTTCCTGAGGCTAAGATCGTTCGGATACAGATTACTATATGTTGTCTGTTGCGAAAGAAGAAGGTGATTTTAAAAGAGCTGCAGTCCCTTCTGGGCCAACTGGCCTTTGCGTCTAGGGTCATGCCTGTTGGCAGGGTATTCTCTAGGAGATTGGCTATGGCAACAGCGGGTTTGAAATCACCTTTTTCCCATGTGCGTCTCACTACTGATTTAAAAGATGACCTTTTAGTTTGGACACAATTTTTGGAGGACTATAACGGTCGTACGATGTTTCAAGAGGAATTCATTTTTTCGGCGGACATGCATTTATATACGGATGCGGCGGGATCTTTGGGTTTCGCGGCTATATGGGAAACTCACTGGTGTTGCGGATCTTGGCCTCCTTTTTGGGTGCATAGTAAAGCAACGAAAAATATTGTTCTGTTAGAACTCTTTCCCATAATAGTGGCTTTTGAATTGTGGGGGAGTTTTTTCGCTAACAGAAGAATATTAATCCATTCCGATAATAAGGGCGTTTTATTTGCAATAAACTGTTTATCTTCCAAATCTGAAAGTGTAATAAAGCTGCTACGGTATTTTGTTTTGTTGTGTTTAAAATTTAATATCTGGGTAAAAGTACAACATGTACCTGGGAAACAAAATACAGTGGCTGATTCGTTATCTCGATTTCAGATGACTCGGTTCAGGCTGCTCTTTCCGGAAGCGGATCTGGTAGGTTTGCAATGTCCAAGCCACTTATGGGAATTGATTTAACGCCAGTGTTAGAATCTATTAAACAGTCAGTGCGTCCCAGAACATGGATTGACTATTCAATCGCATGGAGGAAGTGGTTACTGTTTAACGACACTCTGGGTTTTTCAGGCCTGTTACCTACAGAGAACACTGTTTTAGCCTTCCTCAGTTCACTAATGGAGAAAGGTTTTTCCTTTACGCATATTAATAAGACGATGGTGGGTATTTCTTTTTTCTTCAAAATGAATAGGCTGCCGGGTTGTAATAGTTTTTTCTCGGTGCGTCAAGCGCTGAAGGGATATAAACTAAGGACTTGCAGACCGGACACTCGCAGGCCAATTTCTATTGACATTTTAAAAAGAATTTGCGCGGTTACACTTTCCATGTGTAGTTCGGATTACGAAGCGTTATTGTTTCAAGCGGCGTTTGTTTTAATTTTCTTTGCGGCTCTGCGAATTTCGGAGTTAGTCCCTAACAGTAAGCAGGGCGCATCAGGTCTGATGTGGGAGGATGTGATAGTAGTTGAAGATAAGGTGCGGGTTTTCATTAAAAAATCAAAAACTGATGTTCAGGGTAGAGGTCATTGGCTCATTCTAAATGCCTGTGGTGACCCTATTATTTGTCCCTTGTTGGTGTTGTCCAAGTATCAGAGTGTTAGGCCTCAGTGTACCGGTAATTTTTTGGTACATCTGAATTACTCACCTCTGACAAAATTTCAGTTTTCAGCAATTCTAAAAAAATGCATATCCGTTATTGGCCTTTCGCACCTAAAATTCTCCTCCCATTCTTTTAGAATTGGGGCGGCAACAGAGGCAGCTAGAATGGGCCTTGATAATGCTGTTATTAAAAATTTGGGTAGGTGGGATTCTAGTAGATTTAATTTGTACGTTCGTCCTAATTTATCTGTTTAATTTTTAGGACAAAAGAAAGTGGTTTGGATATTTGGACATTCTTTTGTGCATTGGGCTCATAAAAGAGCTTGTCAGAGATGTTATACTGCTAACTTATCTTTTTCTTCTGAACGGTGTCAAATATGGTGGAAAGGTATCCGTGGATTACAATGGAGCAATTTTTCGTCACACATATTTAAGTTGGCTGAATGCTGGCCTTCCCCTGATGTCATCATAATACACGGGGGGGGTAATGATGTTGGTAAACAATCCACATTAGAGTTGATGTTTATGGTTAAAAGAGATTTTCAACTGTTAAACGGTTTCTTTCCAACGGCAAAGTTAATTTTTTCAGAAATAATTCCTAGGCTAATTTGGTTGTCATCGGGTAAGGTGAGGAATTTGGAAAAAATACGGCGCAGGTTCAATCATTCGATGGAAAAATTCATGCCCAGTCTGGGGGGGTTTTCATTTAGGCATGTGGATTTGGAGGGTGGTTTTCCAGGTTTATATAGACAGGACGGGGTCCATTTGTCTGAGGTAGGCCTGGACATTTTTAACTCCGGTATCCAAACCATGATTGAGAAGGCCGCGGTGTTGGGGTAGCCTTTTTTGTTTTTTTTACAAAACAAAATAGGCTAGGTGGGGACTTTGTTTAAATATTTTATTTATGGTACTCGCTCGAGTCCTAAGACTGAGTGAGATTTGGAAAGATTTGAAATAATTTAAGTTTTAAATATTTATTTATTTATTAAATTTAATAAAGATAAGATTTTAATTTATATTACAATGTTTGTATTATATAGATATTTATACCAATAAAGGTGCCGCGGCCAATTTATCACCATCTTTGATGGTCCTGGTTTGGTTTTATTATTTATTAGGTAAGAACTGGTATGGCCTACATTCCCATGAGCGAGGGGGCATTATTAGTGCCCACAGCATGGGATTGTGGCCATCCCAATATTATCTATAGTGGGTTATTAGTTGAGGTAATTGAGGCATAGGCAGTTGAGGAAGTTTAGGCGGGAAGTCTACAGGTATTTAGAGCGGGAAGCAGGTGTTTTTTGAGCGGGAAAGGCACGTGTACTGGATGACTCATCCACGTGCAGGGAGGGGTATATAAACCCCCCTTGTGAGGGCAGGTATCAGGTCAGTTACCTGAGAGGTTTGAAGAGCTCCCCATCCCCCCCACCCTGTCGCTGCACCTTATATGTGGTTTGTCACCCTTGAATCAAGGGGGGACTTTGTTTAAATATTTTATTTATGGTACTCGCTCGAGTCCTAAGACTGAGTGAGATTTGGAAAGATTTGAAATAATTTAAGTTTTAAATATTTATTTATTTATTAAATTTAATAAAGATAAGATTTTAATTTATATTACAATGTTTGTATTATATAGATATTTATACCAATAAAGGTGCCGCGGCCAATTTATCACCATCTTTGATGGTCCTGGTTTGGTTTTATTATTTATTAGGTAAGAACTGGTATGGCCTACATTCCCATGCGTAGTCCCAAAAACCTGGCTTATATATCTGATCATACAATAATAAAGAGCTTTGCCCTTTGAAACTAGCTTGTGTGCTGAACAGGGCTGGACTGGGATAAAAATTTGGCCCTGGACTTCATCCAGACTGGCCCACTTTGACAGGTCTCTCCCACTGCGGCAGGACAACTCCCGCACCCCCCGGCCACCCAAGCCCCCTCTCCCCCTTCACTAGCCACTAGCCGTTTTACTTTATTAGAGTAGAACGGCTGGTACTGGTACTCTTATAGGCAGCACCAGTGGGGAAGCTAGACATTATTTCACCCGGGGCAAAGAATCAGTTTGGTGCCCCCTTATGGGACAAGATTAGGCAGAAGTGAGAAACTCCCAGGCCATAGCTGTTGAGTCAGCTGTTTGTCCCCTTCCCCATGCTCCTCTGTCGTCCCCCCTGATCCTCTGGTCCCCCCCTGCTTCTTTGTTCCCCCCAGGTGAGCGCTGTGGGCAGGGAGAGGAGGTGAGCGGAAGTGGGTGGCGGTCCGCTGTCACTGAAGCCGGCCCACTGAGCCATCGGCCCACCGGGAAACTCCCTATAGTCCCAATGCCCATTCCATCCCTGGTGCTGAAGACATACACTATATTACAAAAAGTATTGGGACACCTGCCTACACGCCCTGAATTTTAATGACATCCCAGTCTTAGTCCGTAGGGTCCAATATTGAGTTGGCCCACCCTTTGCAGCTATAACAGCTTCAACTCTTTGGGAAGGCTGTCCACAAGGTTTAGGAGTGTGTCTATTGCCCCGTAGACACGTACAGGTTTCCCGGCTGACTTTTTACCGCCAGGAAACCTGAGGGGAAAGCCGAGAACTGGCTCGGCAGCTTTTTCCCCCTACACGAGAGCCGTGCGTATGCTCCACCGCAGTGTTTCCCATAGGAGAACTGCCGTGAAAAAGACCACCGGGAATCGTGGCAGGAAAAAAGAGAACATGTTCCCATTTTTCTCGCCGGAATTTCCGGCGGTTTTCCTGTCGATGGGAAAACTGGTCGTGTGTACGAGAAGTGGAAAATAAATAATAGTTGTGCTCTAATTAATTAATAAATGAATGAATACATACATAAATAATAGTGAATACCTAACATATAAATGGATGGATAATTGGGTCCCCACACAGTATATGTGATATAAATAAATTGTGAATAAACCTGTGAATAAAAAAGGGAGTCCAAATAGTGGAAAATAAGTGATTCCAAACAGATAAAAAATAATAGTCAATTAATGGAGAATCTCACAATGAAAGACCAAGATGAGAGATACCGGAAGATTTGGGCCCCATACTTGAAGTATAGGGAGGAGCAAGTGAGATAGATATGAGAGGGGGGAGGGACAACCGACGGGAGTTTGTTGGGTTTCTTTTGTGTTTGAGGGAAGGGAAGGTGGGAGGGGAGGGAAATAGCGAGAAATAGGACTGTGAGAAAATGAGAGGCCACACGGAATCAGAGAAGATATGAAGAGAGAGAGATGGGATGAGGGGGGGGGTCTCCTCGTTTCTTCCTTCCTTTTTTGAATATAATTGATACAAACGGATGATATGTAATTTGATAATCTGTAACGTGAAACTTCTGAAAAAAATAAAGAATTTATAAAAACAATAATAGTCATGTACAAATATCCTGTAAAAAAGAAGAATATTCAAGGCACAAGGTCTTTTACAAAAAAGGAATCCAAGTGAATCCAAAATGCAAAATCCTTTGCAGGAAAAAACTCAAATAGGTAAGTAAATCAGTGTGTGAACATATCAAACTTCATGAGACTCTCAAAGCAACACGAATCCACCACCAAAAGAAGTGTGCCCTTACTAGCTGCACAGACCAGTATAGCCTGTAGCTTACACCCAGCCAAGGTAATTTCTCCCCGGTGGTTCCAAAGGATAATCCGGTTACTCCACCAGCAGGGCCATCCGAGCAAGGTCACGACTGATCAATCCTCCTCCACCAGCCGGATAATGCCTTAGGGGTAACAATATGTTTCAGAGAAACATACAAAATGTCTCCATAGGTAAAGTCTGGTTGGTTTATTATAAAAACTAAAAAGGCAAATAGCCAACAATTCATAAAAATGTTCGATCACAATAAAAATTCTGCGGCCAGCCAGCTACAGTACACACGAGCGTACAATCTAACAACGGGATGTATCGCGCGGTGACGTCGGCACGTCGATCCTCCCGCCGTGTTTCATCACTACTCTGAGGACATCCTGGGGCACACTACTTCTTCCAGAAGTGCATTTGTGAGCTCAGGCACTGATGTGGTGGAGAAGGCCTGGCTCTCAGTCTCCGCTCTAATTCATCCCAAAGGTGTCCAAATCATTTGGTGGAGGGGGGATTATGGTGTGGGGTTATCTTTGGGACGAATTAGTGCAGAGACTGCGAGCCAGGCTTTCTTGTCCACATCAGTGCCTGAACTCACAAATGCGCTTCTGGAAGAATGGTCAAACAATCCCATAGACACACTCCTAAACCTTGTTGACAGCTTTTCCACATGAGTTGAAGCTGGCATAGCTGCAAAGAGTGGGCCAACTCAATATTGAACCCTATGGGCTAAGACTGGGATGCCTTTAAAGTTCATGTGCGTTTTTAAGGCAGGTGTCCCAATACTTTATGTAATATAGTGTATTTCATCCATGTTGTATACCGTTACCAGTTGGGAGCACCCTTTAAATCACATGGTTGGTTGCAGTATAGTGTGCAGGAGGGATATACTACAGGTATAACCATACAGGTTTTTGGGAAAAGGAGTCAACTTGGCTTTTTTTGGGAGGTAAGGAAATTATTTGCATGGCTCTGCCCACTTCCTGAGATAAGAACCAATCCTCTAATTTTTGGAATATGTGATGGAATGAGACATGGGAGTATCTTCTGATTAAAGAAGGCTCTCCCGTTCTATACACTGATTTGGTTGGCGGACTTTTTGTTCTCTTCTCACCATAACCTGTATGGTTATACTATCTTGTTGGGTCCCAAGCCCTACTCCATAGAAGCCATGATTTTCATACACTGCATTGATGATGACCAAATGGCAGTGACTTGTGTGCACACAAAAGGGAATTGTAACTTTCTAAAAAGAAATGCTTCCTCTTGCCTGCAGCAAACTTATGACATCATCATCTCATCCAAGGCAAGCACAATTAAGTAAATGCCTTTAACTATCGCCCGCTGTATAGTAAAATGACCATGGGCGGGATCCCCTCTCGTTCTGAGACAACATCCTTTGATGTCGCCCCAGTGTGATCGCTCTGGTGCGCCCGTGGGGGCACGCAGCGTGGCAGTCGTGCCATATAAAGAGCCAATGACGTGGCTCTTTACCCATGTGATCAGCTGTGTTCAATCACAGCCGGTCACATGTAAATAATGAAGTGCTGTTTATCGGCTCTCCACGCCTCACACTGACGGAGTGTGAGGAGAGGAGAGCTGATCAGCGGCATCTCCCGCCAGGGGAGATTGTTCATCAGTGCCCTGATAATCAGTGCAGCCCCAGCAGTGCCCATCAGTGAACACTAATCAGTGAGTGCCCGTCAGTGACACCAATCAGTGCCCATTAGTGACACGAATCAGTGCCCATCAGTGATGCCAGTCAGTGCCGCCCATCAGTGCTGCCTATCATTGCCCATAAGTGCCATCTATCAGTGCCCATCAGTGCCATCTATCAGTGTTATCAGTGCTGCATATCAGTGCGGTATTATAGTGCCTCCTCATCAGAGCCACCTAATCAGTGCGCTTCAGTGCCGCCTCATCAGTGCCTATTAGTGCAGCCTATTAGTGCTGTCTCATCAGCACACATTAGTGAAGGGGAAACATTACTTATTTACAAAATGTAATAACAGAAATTAAGAAAACTTTTTTTTTTTTTTACATTTCTATTCTTTTTTAGCAAACATTTTTAAAACCCAGTGGTGATTAAAAACCACCAAGAGAAAGCTCTATTTGTGTGAAGAAAATAACAAAAATTTATTTGGGGTTTAGCATTGCATGACCGTGCAATTGTCAAAGTGTGAGGCCTCGTACACACAACCGTTTTCCTCTGCAAAATCTATCAAGAAAAATGTTGGCAGAGCATTTTTACCGAGAAAAACGGTCGTGTGTATGTTTTAAGTCGAGAAAACTGTTGTGGATCTCGATGAGAAAAAAAGAGAACAAGTTCTCTTTTTTCTCGTCGGGAGTCTCAATTTCCTCGGCGTGTTTCTCGTCGGGCTGGTTTACGACGAGAAACACGTTCGTGTGTATGCTAAGAAACCCGCGCATGCTCAGAATAAAGTATGAGATGGGGGCGCGTTTTCGGTAAAAGTCGTTTTCGTAATGGAGATAGCACATTCGTCACGCTGTAACAGACTGAAAAGTGCAAATCGTCTCTCACCAAACTTTTACTTAACACGCAGGAACATGAGATTAGCAAAAGCAGCCCCAAGGGTGGCGCCAGTGGAATCGAACTTCCCCTTTATAGTGCCATTGTACATGTTGTACGTCACCGCGTTTCAGAATGACAAGATTTTGTCTTGACAGTACAGTAGGTGCATGCGATATTGTGTCAATCTCGCTCCCTTTCTCGGCGAGATTGAGCACCTACGAGCCCCATCGCGGAAGCCAGCGCCGAGCTCGCTTGCCGCGATAGAGACAAAGCCGTCATAGAAGCAACGGGAGATCCGACTTGGATTCCCGCCAATTCTACACGTGTGCGGCGTTTGTTATGAATCCTGAGGGGGAAGTCCCCGCCGGATTTTAAATAAAAATCCGGCATGGGTTCCCCCCTCAGGAGCATACCGGGCCCTTAGGTCTGTTATGGGTTGTAAGGAGAGCCCCCCCTACGCCGAAAAAACGGCGTAGGGGGTCCCCCTACAATCCATACCAGACCCGTATCCAAAGCACGCTACCCGGCCGGCCAGGAAAGGAGTGGGGACGAGCGAGCGCCCCCCCCTCCTGAGCCGTACCAGGCTGCATGCCCTCAACATGGGGGGGGGTTGGGTGCTCTGGGGCAGGGGGGCGCACTGCGGCCCCCCACCTCAGAGCACCCTGTCCCCATGTTGATGAGGACAGGGCCCCTTCCCGACAACCCTGGCCGTTGGTTGTCGGGGTATGCGGGCGGGAGGCTTATCGGAATCTGGGAGCCCCCTTTAATAAGTGGGGGCCGCTCTTCGCCGCCGTCCGGTTCTCTTCCACCGCCGGGGGGGGTCGCTTTTATAAAAGCGCCCACTCCTCGGCGGGTTTCCTCCGACGTCTTCGGCGGGGGGTGGTGTGCTTCTTCTTCCGCTATCCGGGGGGGTCTTCTTCGGCTATCCGGGGGGTCTTCTTCACTCTCCGGGGGTCTTCTTCTATGTTCGCCGCTCTCCGCTGTTGACTCGGCGCACCCCGGTTCTTCTTCCAGCTGTCCGGTGCCTTCTCCTTCAGCGCTGAACGTCTATCTTCTTCTTCCGTGCTGTGACGTATTCTTCTTCTTCCGGGCTGTGACGTCATCTTCTTCACTTCTCCAGATGTTGACACGCCGGCTCTTCTAGCTAAAATGGCAAGTGCGCTGCTTTCATCGGACCTATATAGGCCTCACAGTCCCATCATGCTCTGTACCTACCCATGTGATACCTACCCACGTGGGTAGGTATCACATGGGTAGGTACCAGAGCATGATGGGATTGTGAGGTCTATATAAATCCGATGCAAGCCACGCACCCGTCATTGCAGCGAGGAAAGGCGACGTGTCAACATCGGGGGAAGAAGAGAAGTGAAGAACATGACGTCACAGCACGGAAGAAGAACTCACAGCACGGAAGGAGAAGAAGACGTACAGCACGGAAGGAGAAGGCACCGGACAGCGAGAGGAAGAACCGGGGTGCGCCGAGTCAACAGCGGAGAGCGGCGAACATAGAAGGAGACCCCCGGATAGCGGAGAAGACCCGTCAGGGTTAGCGGAAGAAGAAGCCCCCCGCCGAAGACGCCGGAGGAAACCCGCCGGGGGGTGGGGGCTTTTTTAAAAGCGACCCCCCCAGGCGGTGGAAGAGAACCAGACGACGGCCCCCACCCACCCGAAGACTTCAAAGAAGAAGCTCCCCCTGGTAAAAGAGCTAATAAAGAAGACAGGGGGAGCCTCCGGAGCAGAAAAATTAATTATTTTAAAAACCCTTGTGTGGTGTGTTTATTAACTTTGACATTTTTCCTACAGGTGAATGGTTAGGGGTACGATGTACCCCATATCCATTCACTTAGGGTGGGGGGCCAGTATCTGGGGGCCCCCTTATTAAAGAGGGCTCCCAGATTCCGATAAGCCTCCCGCCCGCATACTCCGACAACCAACGGCCAGGGTTGTCGGGAAGGGGCCCTGTCCTCATCAACATGGGGACAGGGTGCTCTGAGGTGGGGGGGCCGCAGTGCGCCCCCCTGCCCCAGAGCACCCAACCCCCCCATGTTGAGGGCATGCAGCCTGGTACGGCTCAGGAGGGGGGCGCTCGCTCGTCCCCACTCCCTTCCTGGCCGGCCGGGTAGCGTGCTTTGGATACGGGTCTGGTATGGATTGTAGGGGGACCTCCTACACCGTTTTTTTCGGTGTAGGGGGGCTCTCCTTACAACCCATAACAGACCTAAGGGCCCGGTATGCTCCTGAGGGGGAACTCATGCCGGATTTTTATTTAAAATCCGGTGGGGACTTCCCCCTCAGGATTCATAACAAACGCCGCACACGTGTAGAATTGGCAGGAATCCAAGTCGGATCTCCCGTCGCTTCTATGACGCGCTTGCTGGGATGTGCTGTCACTATTCCAGTGAGTGCGAGATGTCGGCGAGATCTCGGCACCATGTCGCCGAGAATCAGCGCGATGCTGTCGTGCTAAAAACACAATATCACAAACACCTACTGTATGTATGCAAGGAAAGCTTGACAAGATTCTCATCAAGCCTGACAAGAACCTTGTCGAGGAAAACAACAATTCTTTAAAGCGGTAGTTCCCCCTCAAAAAATGTTTTACCCTTAGATTGATGCTCATTTTGTCTAGGGGAATCGGGTAGTTGTTTTAAAATCGAAGCTGTACTTACCGTTGTAGAGAGCGATCTTCTCCGCCGCTCCGGGTATGGGTCGTCGGGTATGGGCGTTCCTTCTTGATTGACAGGCTTCCGACAGGCTTCTGACGGTCGCATCCATCGCGTCACGAGTACCCGAATAAAGCCGAACGTCGGTGCGGTTCTATAGGGCGCCTGCGCACCGACTTTCGGCTACTTCCGGAAAATCGTGACGCGATAGATGCGACCGTCGGAAGCCTGTCGGAAGCCTGTCAATCAAGAAGGAACGCCCATACCCGAAGACCATACCCGGAAGCGGCGGAGAAGATCTATCTCTACAACGGTAAGTACAGCTTTGATTTTAAAACAACTAGCCGATTCCCCTAGACAAAATGAGCATCAATCTAAGGGTAAAACATTTTTTGAGGGGGAACTACCACTTTAACGATGAGATTCTCGGTCGTGTGTACGAGGCCTGACAACACTAAAAGCTGAAATTGGCCTGGGCAGTAAGGGGGCAAAAGTTCCTGTTTTCGAAGAGGTTAAAGGAGTTGTAAATGAAAAAAAAAAATGTCACCTTAATGCAATCTATGCATTAGGTGAAAAAACATCTGATGTTGTCGGCCCCCCCGAGCCCCCGTTTTACTTACCTGACCCGTCTAATGTCCCGTGCGGTCCAGAGATCCTCTTCGCCGCTCAGCCTGGCCACTGATTGGCTAGAGCGGATGGATTGAGAGCAGCGCAGTCATTGGCTGGTGTCAATCACATCCAGTGACGGGGCGCGCCGAGGGGCGGGCCGAGTGATACAGTGAGCGGCTATGGCCGCTCTCTGTATCACGGGAGCGCGCCCGCAATTACTCACCACCATGCGAGCTCTCGCATGATTGTGGTCAGTAATTGCGGGGAGGACCAGAGACAGCCGCCGAGGGACCCAAGAAAATGTGGATCGGGGCCACTCTGTGCAAAACGAACTGCACAGTGGAGGTAAGTATCACATGTTTGTTATTTTATAGGAAAACATTTTTTTCCTTTACAACCGACGAGAGTGTTTTTACTTTGTTTTTTGTATAATGTTGCTGTATATCGTGACATTTTAGAAATGTTTTCCTACAGGCTGAAAGGTCTACTTTAATATCAGTCTGCTCTTCTCTAGAGAGAACAATAATGTGATCAACACCTGCAAATCTGCATCTCTACGACAGAACGCAGATATAAGCAATTAATATTATTAGCATATAATTCTAAATTGCCAATATGTTCTTTAGTGCTGGCACAGTTGGCACACTATAATTACTCAGCTTGTAAAGATGAAGACTTGCCATGTGTATATATACGAGTATAAAGATGGTTCGGAGGCCTCTGCCAGCGGCTGGGAACAGGGACTTGTAAAATGAGATCCATACAGAGGTATCTCTTACTGCTTATTATCGGCACCACATGCTCCTTCCTGAATATTCATGAGCAGGACCCTTCCATTTATTTGCATCTGTCATAATATCTATGTTATATTAGCATATTTACAGCATCTCTGTTGGTGAAGATCTTTGAATTATTAATAAGATAAAGGATCATGTAAATGTTATCATACAAAGGCATGAGGTCATTTGATGAAGGCAGGTGAGTGATTTTTTTGTTTTGTTTTTATATAGGAGAGCTAGTTAGGGTGAATAAAGTACATTTGTGTTCAGCTTCTGAAGCCTCGTACACACGACCGAGGAACTCGACGGGCGAAATACATCGTTTTGCTCGTCGAGTTCCTTGTTAGGCTGTCGAGGAACTCGACGTGCCAATTTTCTCCATTCCCGTCGAGGAAAAAGAGAACATGCTCTTTTTTTGGCTCGACGAGTTCCTCGACAGTTTCCTCGTCGAAAAATGTACACACGACGGGTTTCCTCGGCAAAAAAAAAAAAAAACAGCAATTTTCTTGCTGTTTTTTGCCCAGAAACTCGTTGTGTGTACGAGGCCTGAGAATTAGCTTAGTTGGATATTAGCCACTTCAGCCCCGAGCCTTGTTTTGAGATTTTGTTAAAAAAAACATTTTTTGCTCTATTTTTTTTCTAACACCCTAGAGAATAAAATGGCAATCGTTGCAATACTTTCTGTCACACCCTATTTGGCAGAGGTCTTACAAGCGTCCTTTTTTTGGGGAAAAAAATCACTTTTTTGGGAAAAAATACACTTTTTGGGGGAAAAAATACACTGTTTTGAATAAAAAAAAAAATGTTACACCAAGTAAATTGATACCCACCATGTCATGCTTCAAAATTGCGCCCGCTCATGGAATGGCGACAAACTTGTACCCTTGAAAATCTCCTTAGGTTATGTTTAAAAAATTCTACAGGGTGCGTGTTTTGAGTTACAGAGGAGGTCTAGAGCTAGAATTATTGCTCTCGCTCTAACAATTTCGGTGATACCTCACATGTGTGGTTTGAACATTGTTTTCATATGCAGGCGCTGCTCATGTATGCTTTCACTTCTGCTTCTTTTTTATTATTATTTTTTACCTTTTATTTTTTATTTTTACACTGTTCTTTTTTTTTTTATATTGTGTCACTTTTATTTCTATGACAAGGAATGTAAACATTAATTTTAATAGAAAAAAGCATGACAGGACCTCTTTAATGTAAGATCTGGGGTCAAAAAGGTCTCAGATCTCATATTTACACTTATGCCGCGTACACACAATCAGTCCATCCGATGAGAACGGACCGATGGACCATTTTCAGCGGTTAACCGATGAAGCTGACTGATGGTCCGTCGCGCCTACACACCATCGGTTAATAAAATGATTGTGTCAGAACGCGGTGACGTAAAACACAACGACGTGCTAAAAAAAACAAAGTTCAATGCTTCCAAGCATGCGTCGACTTGATTCTGAGCATGCGTGGATTTTAATCGATGGTCGTGCCTACTAACGATCGGTTTTGACCGATCAGTTAGGAATCTATCGGTTAAATTTAAAGCAAGTTGGATTTTTTTTAACCTATGAATAAATGACCTATGGGGCCCACACACGATCGGTTTGGACCGATGAAAACGGTCCATCAGACCGCTGTCCTCTGGTTAAACTATCGTGTGTATGAGGCCTAACACTCTTTCTCTATACTGTATACACAATTTGTTTTTTGGGAACTTTGCATTACGTTGATAGACATTATGGGGTGGTTGATTGAGTTATAATCAGGTTTTTTATTTTTTTTATTTTACATTAGTTTATTGTTGCAATACTGAGTCTAATGCCGCGTACACACTCTCTGAATTTCCGACAACAAATGTTCGATGGGAGTGTGTATAGGCCCCAATCGGACATTTGCTGTCGGAATTTCTGACTACAAAAATTTGAGAGCTGGTTCTCAAATTTTCCGACAACAAAATCCGTTCTCGTAAATTCCAATCGTGTGTGGACAATTCCGACGCACAAAATTCCACGCATGCTCTGAATCAAGTACGAGATGGAAGCGATGGGTCTGGTAAAACTCGTAATGGAGATAGAACATTCGTCACTCTGTAACGGACTGAAAAGCAGGAGGCTGAACAGCACGAATCGTCTCTCTCACCAAACTTCTACTAACACAACTGGTATTGAACTTCCCTTTAATAATGCCGTTGTACGTGTTGTACGTCACCGCGTTCTTGGCGTTCGGAATTTCCGGCAACATTTGTGTAACCGTGTGTATCCAAGACAAGTTTGAGCCAACATTCGTTGGAAAAAAATCCACGGTTTTGTTGTCGGAATGTCAGATCGTCTGTACGCGGCATTACACTCTTTCTGTATATACACAATTTTTTTTTTGGGAACTTTGCATAATGTTGATAGACATTATGGGGTGGTTGATTGAGTTATAATACATTTAATATATATATATATATATATATATATATTAGTTTATTGTTGCAATACTGGGGAGTCTAATGCCGCGTACACACGATCGGAGTATCCGATGGTCTAAAACCAATGGATTTTTTAATCGGAATTTCGTTCAAGCTGTCTTGCATACACACTGTCAGACTGAGGCCCCGTACACACGGCCGAGGAACTCGACGTGCCAAACACATCGAGTTCCTCGGCCAGTTCAGCCCTGAAGCCGCCGAGGACCTCGGCGGGCCGAGAGCTCCCATAGGACAACGAGGAAATAGAGAACATGTTCTCTATTTCCTCGCCGAGGTCCTCGTCGGCTTCCTCGGCCGAAAGTGTACACACGGCCGGGTTTCTCGGCAGAATTCAGCCAGAAACTCGGTCGGAAGCTGAATTCTGCCGAGGAAACTGGTCGTGTGTACGGGGCCTAAGTTCCGACCGTCCAAAACGCGGTGACGTAAAACACTACAACGAGCCGAGAAAAAACAAGTTCAACGCTTCCGAGCATGCGTCGACTTGATTCTGAGCATGCGTGGATTTTTCTCCGACGGAATTCCACATGATTTTCCTTCGGATTTTTCTCCATCGGAAGAATTTAAAACATGTTCTATTTTTTTTTTATCTAAAAATCCGATCGTGTGTACACGGCATTACACTCTTTCTGTATATACACATTTTTACACATTTATATACATTTTTATTTTTTATTTTTTGGGACCTTTGCATTACATTGATAGACATTATGGGGTGGTTGATTGAGTTATAATCATTTTTTTTTATTAGTTTATTGTTGCAATCCTGGGGAGTCTGACACTCTTTCTGTATATGCACAATTTTTTTTTTTTTTGGGGGGGGGGAACTTTGGATTACATTGATAGACATTATGGGGTGGTTGATTGAGTTATAGTCAGGTTTTCTATTTTTTTAGTCTACATTAGTTTATTGTTGCAATACTGGGGAGTATTACACTCTTTCTGTATATACACTTTTTTTAGGGGGCCTTTGAATTACATTGATAGACATTATGGAATGGTTGATTGAGTTATAATACTTATATTTTTTTTTGGTTTCTAACAGTTGTGCTATAAATAAATTGATGCTCAATGTTCCTTAGAGTTCTCTATACTTTCCACATTATCTTTTTTAAGAGTGCAGCACATCCACCTTCGAGCTTTTCGCTCCATCCTCGGTTACCTTTATTGTTATTATTTTTGTGTTCGCTAGAACCTCACATCCCATTGTTCTTGCTCTATAACTACTGCTCCACCAACACAACAAAACAAGAGAAAGAAAAGAGACAGTCTTAGGTTTGAACTTCCTAGCGAGCGTCCTTTAGAACCACACTGGTCTGACTTCCATCAATACATTGTGTTTCCACTCTAGCTGCCATACAGAACTAGTGCTGTGTGTGTGAAGGGCACTCGTACTAACATAAAAGAAGAAAAAAAAAAGGCAGCCAAGTTGGCGCTTTATTAAATTCTAAGCAGCAGTAACACTCGTCCTGCAGTTATAGTTATATTGACCTGAAGAAAGGCAATCACATCCCTAGCAAAACCTTTGGCAATTATGTCTATGTCTGAGAAGGGGAAAATAAATTGCATATTGACTTTGGTAATGGCAATTAAGATTCCTCTTCGGATGCCTTAATCTGCATCCATTTCTTCAATGTATGTGTATGTTATAGGCTTCCCATATGGTTATTGCTATTATCTCTTACTTGCAGAAGAGGTTAGCGCCTGGAGGACAAAGAGTGGAAGTAATCACCCGTAACAGTATATGAAAACATGCAAGATGTAACGAAATTCAGCCTCCTAGCCAAGCTGAAGTCGTGTAACGATAGCCGCTGTTGGGATATCACACATAACAAATGGTGCCGTTTCTGGCACAGTACTATTGTACTGGATGAAATAACACTTGCCATATAAAATAAACAATCATAAAATTAAACTAATGTCCTAGGGATTCAATAAAACATTATCATTTATGGCACTATGGGTTCTGTTGAGAGATTTGTGCAGCACAGTTAGAGATCCTTTACATTTGACTTGCCCTCTGAAGAGCGATCAGTGGTAAATAGGTGGCTGGGAAGTGATTTTTGACCTCTTCACTGCCTATTTTAACTCCCACACCCATGTCCTCGGAATACTGATTCCTCAATGGGAGTATCTGCATTTATTCTATTCAGTTGATGCACATGCCATGTTCTGATGTGGAAAGTTGCAGTGTCGGCATGCATTTCTTCACAAGTAATTAAAGTGGTAGGTGAGGCAGGTGATAGGTGAGGCCGCGTACACACGGTCGATCCAAACCGATGAGAATGGTCCGACGGGCCATTTCCATCGGTTCACCGCTGAAGTGGCCTGATGGTCTGATGTGCGTACACACCATCATTCCAAAAACCGATCGGGTCAGAATGCGGTGACAACAAACACACGACGTGCTGAATAAAACAAAGTTCAAGGCTTCCAAGCATGCGTCGACTTGATTCTGAGCATGCGCGGGTTTTGAACCGATGCTTTCTGTACTAACCATCGGTTTGGACCGATCGGGCAGCGGTCCATCGGGTTGATTTTAAAGCATGTTTTAAAATTTTGGACCGAAGGACAATAGACCGATGGGCTATACACACGGTCGGTTTGGACCGATGAAACTGAACCTCGGTCCATTCTCATCGGTTTTGCCCGACCGTGTGTACGTGGCCTAAGTTGTTTTGTTTATCTTTTACCTACAAGTAAGACTATAATAAGGTAGAAAAAATGGGCGTGATATTAGGAAAGCCTTTGCTAAATGTTATACAAATATGCATCTAGCGTAAGTGTTCATTCAACAAGATTATCGTTGTTGAAAATATGTGGAATTCATATGAATTTTAAAAAGGGATTATTTTGCATTTCAGAAGTTGTATAAATCCCTGATGAAGGTTCTGCTTATGCATCTTTTATTGGAAATGCTTTGGAGATCCCTCTACTTATCACCATCCATTTTCTACCGGTGGTAGTTCAGCAAGTACTGTAGTTGGGAAATACCACTTCCAACCAAATCTAATACATTATGCAATGCTTTAAAAATTTTGTGCAACATGTTGAATTATTCTATATAATTCTTCATCTATTTATATGTTAAAATAAATCTTTTTTTTATATATAGAATAATCTTTTGAAACCATTATTTCAAATTGCCTTAAAAATCCCAAACTAGAGGTTTTGAATTATTTCTAAGACTATAATAAGGCTTACCTGTAGGTATCTCCTAAACATGCACCGCTTAGGACAGTGGTCTCCAAACTGTGGCCCTGGGATCAGATGTGGCCATTTGCTTGATTTGATCTGGCCCTTGGGGCATTCTTCCCCTCACTATCAGCAACAGTGGGATAGATCCTGACACTTGTATCGACAATGGGACACTATGCTCCCCATGAATACCAATTATGAGACACTAATCCTCCCACTGACACCAAAGATGTGGCACAATTCCCCCAACTGGCACCAATTATGGGACACTATTTCTCCCACTGACACCAATGATGGATCACTATTCCTTCCACTGACACCAATGATGGATCACTATTCCTTCCACTGACACCAATGATGGGTCACTATTTCTCCCATTGATACCAATGATGGGTACTCGTCCTTGCATTGATACCGATGATGGGGCACCATTACAGCCACTGACACCAATGATGGGACACTATTCCTCCCCCTAATGCCCTAATGATGGTGGGGCATTGTTTACGCCCACTGATGCCAAGACATTTTCTTCTCCCACTGGCCACAGTTCACCCCCCCCCCCTTAAAGTTTGAAGGACGGTAAACTGGCCCTTTGTTTAGAAAGTTTGGAGACCCCTGGTTTAGCAGATATTTACTTGTATTGCAGCTGGTGACGTCAGAGGTGTATGCACTCTGAATGAATGGCAAACTTGTGCCACTCCTTCAGAGCTCTGTGCCATGGCCTTGCACATGCGCGGGAGTGAAGCTATCGCAAATTAGCCATTCAAACCACCGGAGCATGCAAATCCAGAAGGAAGACCAGGTGAAGATGGAAGCCCTGTCAGAACGCCACTGGAGGGCTTAATTTTTAGGTAACTTTCACATAATGTGCTAGTATGTGTATACTATTTATCTTGCAGGGGAAAAGTTGTTTTTCTTGCTCAGTTTACTACCGCTTCAACCCTTAGGGCAGGCATAGGCAATTAGCGGACCTCAAGCTGTTGTAAAACTACAAGTCCCATAATGCCTCTGCCTCTGGATGTCCTGCTTGTGGCTGTCAGAATCTTGCAATGCCTCATGGGACTTGTAGTTCTGCAACAGCTGGAGGTCCGCTAATTTCATATCCTTGCCTTAGGGGAAGTCTCACCAAAAATATAATTCCTATTTCAGAGGATGCCAAAAATCTGACTTGTATATTAGTTCAGACTTCTGGCAAAATCAGTGAGCCGATCACACAAGCATGCAAGAAATTACATTTCTTGAGAAGTTCTTCTATACACAAACTGTGTACAGAACGCCTCCAAGTTCCCATATTCCATTGAATTTTGCAGAACATTACAGAGGCTGCAGATTAAAAAGAAAATATATTTTGTAATAACATCAAATTAGAATATGGCCGGTGCAGCAATTATATATGCTATATTATAATTTTTTTTAATATGCTATTTAATTATTTATTTTCACAAAAGTGGAGTTATCTTTTAAACAAACTTGGCCTAAGCAGCTCAGTGAGTTAAAGGGGTTGTAAAGGTACCATTTTTTCCCCCTAAATAGCTTCCTTTACTTTAGTGCAGTCCTCCTTCACTTACCTCATCCTTCCATTTTGCTTTTAAATGTCCTTATTTCTTCTGAGAAATCCTCACTTCCTGTTCTTCTGTCTGTAACTCCACACAGTAATGCAAGGCTTTTTCCCTGGTGTGGAGTGTTGTGCTCGCCCCCTCCCTTGGGCTACAGGAGAGTCAGGACGCTCTCTACGTTGCAGATAGAGAAAGGAGCTGTGTGTTAGTAGGCGTCCTGACTTTCTTGTAGTCCAAGGGAGGGGGCGAGCATGACACTCCACACCAGGGAGAAAGCCTCACATTACTGTGTGGAGTTACAGACAGAAGAACAGGAAGTGAGGATCTTTCAGAAGAAATAAGGACATTTAAATGCAAAATGGGAGGATGAGGTAAGTGAAGGAGGACTGCACTAAGGTAAAGGAAGCTATTTAGAGGAAAAAATTGTACCTTTACAACCCCTTTAAGTTGAGAGTTTCCGTTTCCATGAAATGTCAGCAACTGCAAAATCATTAATTCACAGCGAAAAAAATCTCCAAAATTACTCATTCGCTCATCCATAATGGCCACAAACAGGTCAATACTTTTTTTTCCCACCTGCAATGGCTCTTAAAGGCATGAGGAACCCAACACGATAAGATATTTCACAGAAAGTAATTGTCCTTCTGAAATTGTCTTGGGGTTATGTTATATGATAAAAAAAATTTAAGAACATACTATAGCAGTCTGATAACAAAGCACATAGAGACGTGAATGTCTTGCAGCACAGTATGGAACATTAAGAGTCCAAGTTATTGTAGCTGTGCAGTCTAGGCCATTAACTGCAGAAAGGTCATGTGCGCATAAAGGAAGACATTAAAGAGACATTACCTGCTTCGTTAGTCCTGATGACTCGGGAAGGTATGCTGGGGTCCCCGGTTCCAATGCTGTTAGTGGCGACGACTCGGAATTCGTATTCCACCCAGGGATTCAGATCGACTGCCATGGCCGACTCCATATCTCCGCTAATAATGTCAGGAACTGTGAAGTGAAGATGTCACATGAAAACAGGGCTGTTTATATGTTTCATGAATAATAGCCTGTCAAAGATACCTCAAAGCGTCATGCTTCTGAGCTCAAATTGTATACATTTGTCTTTTTATATACCAGCATGTAGTTATAGGCCCACCTTTCATAATAAAAAAAAAATGGTTTGCAGTTTGCTTTGTGATTTGTAGATCTGCTTTGGGGTATGAATTGCAATTTGCATCATGACAAACCTTATGGTGTAAATATGCCATAAAGCCCAAATCCAGCCCAAAGGGGAGCGGGAGAGGGGATGGATAGGGAAGGGCTATAATGAAAAATATTATTGCAGTATATGTCCTTTTTGGGCAGACTTTCCCTCACCTCCTGTGCTGGTGACAGGAAGACAGGAAGTGTGGAAAAACGCTCCCCCTGGGATGACCCAGACCAGCGGAGGATTTGGCCCTTCCCCTATGCTATTCACTATATGGCCTAAAAAATCCAATCACGACAGCATTTCTGACAATGTTCTCCAACTCTGAAATATGCCTTTAATTTTAAAAGATGTGAGCAACTGCATATAGCAAAGCAGGGACAAGTAGCCAGGCACTTTTAATACATTTTGTTTTATACAAAGCGTTA
This sequence comes from Rana temporaria, assembly GCF_905171775.1. Lineage (NCBI taxonomy): Eukaryota > Metazoa > Chordata > Amphibia > Anura > Ranidae > Rana > Rana temporaria. The sequence goes on along the minus strand of NC_053490.1, from coordinate 53,100,367 downwards.
TTACATTTCAGACAGTCAGATTATATTACTTGCAGCAATAAAAGTGAGAGAGCACCGCAGTCATTTTCCTATTTTGTTTGTTATAAAAAGCTTTTCAGGTTCCATGAACCAAACATTATTCCTTTTCTTTAAGAGCTTGATGGCTGCCGGCATGTGGACTTGTGATCCAATTTTGAAAGTGTTGATACATAGGCAATTTACTGCTTCAGGTAGCTATAAAAGTACGCTTGAGTCCAAGAACTTTACCCTTCCCTGTAAACATTGTGCAGCCAGCAGAACAACCAATATTTCACAGCCCTGGGAGAAATATATCTATAGCGATTTGCTTACTTACCCAAAAAATATAATACAAGTCTAAAAATCAAAGTCACCTCTCAGATCACAGCTACAAGGAAATTGCGTTTGTTCTCATCTGTATTTTTCTATTTTATTCTAGAGGCTCTTAATTTGGCAATCCAAATTTACTTTCTTATATTATTCTATCTTGTTTGGCCATCTCTGCGCCTTTCTGGATAAAGCCAGCAAAGTTATTATAAAGCCTCATACACACGTTCAGACTTTCATCTGACTTTTTTCGTGGATTTTGCTCCGAATAGGCTTTGGCCGTGAACCTGGTATGCATACACAAGGCAGGACTTTTTCAGCCAACTTTCACCAAATCACGTGTTTTTTCAGCTCTTTACCGTTACCCTGTGGGCAACTTTTGCTATTGTTGTCTGATCTTTAGCATTAGTTCTGAGCATGCGTGTTTGTATTTTGGACTTAAGTCGGATGGACTTGTGTACACACGATAGGATTAGCCTCCATCGGACATTTGTTGCCAGAAAGTTTGTCTGTTTGCACAGTGAACATTTGTCTGATGAAAAACACAAAAAGTTTGTCCGATGGAGCGTACACACGGACAGTTTGTCCGATCAAACAGGTCCGTCGGACATTTGTTGTCAAAAAGTCTGATCGTGTTTATGGGCCTTAAGAGAGGAGTCACAATATGCTTTTTGGGTCAGGCAACCAAGCTGAGGTGGATTGGGGCCTAAACTTAAGGATGTAATCATTCACACTGCTTTGTATATGTAGGCCTACATACAGTATGTACAGTGTAACAGTGTAGCACCCTCCTAGCATAGAGAAGACTGCTAGGTAAATGTAGTTAGCTCCAATGTAATCAGAGGCGCAAGGGGCTGATCAATTAGGGCTGCTCTCTTCTACTGAATTCTAGAACCATAGCGGGAGGAAGAGAAGGGTATACAGCCTGAATATTTTTGGGACTCTAGTCAATCCCTAGGGAGATGTGCCCAGAAGGTGTGAGAGAGCTCATAAATAGCTTGAGGCCTGAGCAGCAGCAGCAGAATTTCTGGGTCCAGTCCTGCTGGAGGAGACCCCTGTGTAGATTTCTAGAAGAATCCTTTGGGAAGACACTGAGGTTCCAGCTAGGCTTAGCTGGGGGGGGGGGGGGGGGGGGGGCGTTGTGGTGCTATTTGCAAGTTTGAGTCCAGGGATCAAGTTGGGTCTGGAAAAGCCCACTGGAGAGAGCCAAGAGGAAGTTTGTGGGAGAGTCCAGCTGTATGGTGTATGAGTCTACATCTCCCTCACTAGGAAGAGACTGGTGGATATTGGCATCCGATGATCCTGTGGCTAAGTGAGTAAACAAACCTATTGCTGAGGAGTTAGTGATTGTGTGTAGCTTTTAGACTTTGGAAGGAGTCTAGTCACTGTCAGCATAGAGATCCTGTGGGACTTTCATTCTTGTACTGGGCAGCCAGAAGGTCAAGGAGTCCTCAAGATGTTCAGTTCCACAGTTTTCTGGGGAATCTCATGTTCCCTCTCCCTATCCCAGTTCATCATTCTCAATAAAACCCCAAAAAATAAACCCCTAGACTGTTTTGAACTAGTGGAATGCAGAAAAATGTGCCTGGCTATGTGTGCTCTAAGGGGAAAGTAGGACCAAAATTCACCAGCGGCTCTTTAGGGGGAGTGCTTCGACAGTATATTCATAAATGTTATTCACTGACATTTTATTCAAAATCAAGATGTTTATTGGTTCTTAGAACTGGAACTCCACCACACACATTTTCAGTTTTTAGACACAATGGTTATTTTTAGATTCCCTATGAGGTTTTTATTGTAGTCTGTGTTCACATTGGTACATTTTGAGAGATGTAGTCACACATTTGCACTGAAGCATAAATGGACTGTGTGCCATTAATTACTAAAATGGTTTATATGTCAATCATGTGCAAAGAAGAATTTACTATTTAAAGGGGTTGTAAACCCTTCTGTTATTTCCAGCCCCCTGTTTTACTTACCTGAGCCCTGGAATGTCCCACACCGAGGACTTGGCGTCTCTCTTCCCAGTTCTCGGCTCTTGATTGGATAGATTGATAGCAGTGCAGCCATTTGCTCCCTCTGCTGTCAATCAAATCCAATGATGCGGGCGCCGAGGGGGGGGGGGGGTGGTGCTTCAGTGAACTGTATTGCAAATGTTACTGTGCATGCACGTATATTTGTTCACATGCGCAGAAAAATAAAGTAGAACTATAGGCAACATTTTTTTTAAATTTTGGATAGAGTAAAGGAATTTAAAACCTGTGTTGGTTTATTTTTTGACATCTGTGCCCCATTGGGGAGATTTGCCTTCACTTCTTGCCTTCAGTGGATCTGCCTTCCACTAACTTCCATAGCCAAAAGAAGTGAGAGGAAATCCCTGCAAATTATGGGAATCCCTTGGGGACCCCTAGGCCATAAGAACTAGTGTCCCCATTGAAAGATTTCCTCTCTATTACTTTTCTTAGGGACAACCCACAGTTTGGGATTTTCTTTTACTTTTACTTCCAATGCTAATAATAAACAGGACCAATAGAGAGGGTGAATCTCCCTAATAGGGACACAGAGGGCAATAAAAACTGACAAGTGTTTTAATCCCTCTCCACTCTATCCAAAACTAAAGAAAACATTTTGGGGCAGATTCACGTACTAATGCATGGGTGCAGCGTATGTGAGATACACTACGCCACTGTAACTTACTTTTCAAAGCTTTGAATTCACAAAGAATTTGCGCCGTAAGTTACAGCGGCGTAGTGTATCTTTCGCGATGTAACGGCGCGTAATTCAAATCGGCGAGTAGGGGGCGTGTTTCATTTAAATGAAGCGTGTCCCCGCGCTGAACGAACTGTGCATGCGCCGTCCCTAAATTTCCCGCCGTGCATTGCGCTAAAAGACGTCGCAAGGACGTCATTGTTTTGATGTGGACGTAAATTACGTCCAGCCCCATTCACGGACAACTTACGCAAACAAAATAAAATATTTTCAAATTCAACCCGGGAACGACAGCCATACTTAAAGCGGGGGTTCACCCTTAGAGGGCACTTTTTAGCCTTAGATTCCTGCTCGTTTTGTCTAGGGGAATCGGCTATTTGTTTTAAAATATGAACAGTACTTACCCGTTTACGAGATGCATCCTCTCCGTCGCTTCCGGGTATGGGCTGCGGGAATGGGCGTTCCTTCTTGATTGACAGTCTTCCGAGAGGCTTCCGAAGGTCGCATCCATCGCGTCACGGTTTTCCGAAAGAAGCCGAACGTCGGTGCGCAGGCGCAGTATAGAGCCGCACCGACGTTCGGCTTCTTTCGGCTACGAGTGACGCGATGGATGCGACCGTCGGAAGCCTCTCGGAAGACTGTCAATCAAGAAGGAACGCCCGCTCCCGAAGACCCATACCCGGAAGCGACGGAAGAAGATGCATCTCGAAAACGGGTAAGTACGGATCATATTTTAAAACAAATAGCCAATTCCCCTAGACAAAACGAGCAGGAAGCTAAGGAAAAAAAAAAAAAAAAAAAAGGAATTGGTTGAACTCCCGCTTTAACATTGCATACGCCACCAAATAGCAGCTTTAACTATACGCCGAAAAAAGCCGAACGGAAACGATGTAAAAGAATGCGACGGACGCTCGTACGTTCGTGGACCGTCGGAAATAGCTAATTTGCATACTCGACGCGAACGCCACCCAGCGGACGCCGAAAAATTGCATCTAAGATCCGAAGGCGTACTAAGACGTACGCCTGTCGGATCTAACCCAGATGCCGTTGTATCTTGTTTTGAGGATTCAAAACAAAGATACAACGCTGTAAATTTGAAAGTACGCCGGCGTATCAGTAGATACGCCGGCGTACTTTCTTTGTGGATCTGCCCCTTTGTATTTACCTGTGTTAAATTCCCATGTGTGTGTATTTTACCCCCTATTTCTGTCACTGCTGGTGTCCTCATAAACATACTCATCCGCTTAGCGAATCCAGCGTTGCTCTGCTGTGATTCTTCGCTCCATTGGTGCCACCATCTTCTTTCTGACATCAACGGGAGCCCAGCTGTCTCTTCTAGGATAAGTCAGCTGCCTCCCTGATGATGTATGCCAGTTCTGCCCTGCTCCAGTGCGATGTCCATCTTTCTTTAGCCTCTGTAAGATACCTGAAGCCTCCTGGGATATTTGACGTAGAAAACTCATAGGACGGAAGGAAAGGAGGAGAGGTCATTCTCGCCTTGGTGAGAACAGAGGAGGGGTCAGGCCGCACATAAATAAAAAAAATAAAAAAAAAGGAGGTGGCTTTATATATATTGTGGATTGAAAGCTACAACCATGCAAAGTCATGGAAATGAGTGAAGGCTTGCGTTAAGCGCTAGCTGGCATATGAGATTTCATATGTTGGTGCTGGTAAATAAAGATTCCATCGACAAATACACATACAATATAACTTTTTACATGTTGATATTGACAACAGGGTTTTTTGACACATTACTGAGCTTGGTGCATTTTATTGTTTGGCAAGCCAGTCAATAAATACACTGAGGTGCATATTGGAAGGTGACCCCTATCAGAACGGAAGCACACAAAAGTAGCAATATTTGGATGTTCAACGTACACATCAAACAAGGCCTGCGCTGTATGCAATGACCATCAGTGACCATTAATCTAGACAGGTTTAGGGATTGTGATCGATATGTACGTGGATTGCAATGCAAGTATACCATAGTGATTTATCCCTGATCTTGTTTATTTACTTTAGGAAATCAGGCCCACATGATTGGTTGTTATACACACCTAGCCAGATTCAGGTAGCTTTACGCCGGTGTATCAGTAGATACGCCGACGTAACTCTGAATCTACGCTGTCCTAAATTTAAGCGTATTCTGGAAACCAGATACGCTTAAATTAGGCTAAGATACGAGCGGCGTAAGTCTCCTACGCCGTCGTATCTTAGGGTGCAATATTTAGGCTGGCCGCTAGGTGGCGCTTCCGTTGAGTTTGGCGTAGAATATGTACATGACTAGATACGCCGATTCAGAAACGTACATGCGCCCGGCGCATTTTTTTTACGTTGTTTGCTTATGGCTTTTTCCGGCGTAAAGTTAGTCGAACAAATAGCTGGCCTAGTCAATGTTAAGTATGGCCGTCGTTCCCACGTCGAAATTCGAATTTTTTAGGTTGTTTGCGTAAGTCGTCCGTGAATGGGGCTGGACGTAATTTACGTTCACGTCGAAACCAATACGTCCTTGCGGCGTACTTTGGAGCAATGCACACTGGGATATGTACACGGACGGCGCATGCGCCGTTCGTAAAAAACGTCAATCACCTCGGGTCACCACCCATTTACATAAAACACGCCCCCTCATCCTCATTTGAATTAGGCGCACTTACGCCGGCCCCATTTACGCTACGCCGCCGTAACTTAAGAGGCAAGTGCTTTGTGAATACAGCACTTGCATTTCTGACTTACGGTGGCGTAGCGTAAATACGATACGCTACGCCGCCTGAAAGATGCACCGCCGTACCTGAATCTGGCTAACCATTTTTACAGAGTAACCTTGTACTGTAATTTATATAAGAAAAAGGAAGTCTCTGCCAAAACAAATTGCCAAGCAAAATTATTCAGTATGTATTGTAAAATTCTGAGCCCCATCTCTTCCAACTCCAATTTCAAAGCTCTCTATATATAACCTGACCTAAATTCAAATCAGGTGTCCACAGGCAGATCAAGGTTTTCCTGCCCCTCATCTTCGATGATGAAAGAAGAAACCCATGAAGGCCCAAGATAGATGTCACTACTAAACATGTACCGGCCTATTAAATGTATCCGCTTCCATATAATAAGGTGTGACTGCAAATTATACATGGCATAGGGTTTAGGGCTTCGTTGTTTAGCCACGGATTATGTAAGCAATTTAAATTGCCTATCGTATAATCTCAGAGTTTCATGATAATGATACTCTTCCATGTTACATATAATGCTGAAAATCTGCCAAAGACAGGTATTATGAAAACTATATATATATATAAAAAAAAGCCAAGACCAGCTACATTCCTCTGTATCCCTACAGGGAATTCTTGTTAGCCGTCTGCTATTGTATCCTATCAAAAGACAGGGGAAGAAATGTAGCAGGAGATACTGAATGGAGGTTAGACAATTAATTTTCTTCTGGATACTGCTAGCAAGCCTTGCTTCAGCAATTCATTCTCATTAAGCCAGCTGCGAGATGACAGTCCAAGATGAATTGGAAAAAAATGTTTTAGTATTGTAAAAGGTAAAATAAAAGCCGTATTTCGAAAATAAAAATTAAAAAAGAAAAAAGACACAATAAGTGAACATAATAAAATAATGTTTTTTTTTTTTTTGTTCAGTTTTAGGCTATTTTATTAGATCGCCCCTTAACCACTTTAGCCCCGGGCCTGTTTTTCAGAGTCGGTGTTTACGAGACAAAACCATTTTTTTTTGCTAGAAAATTACTTAAAACCCCCAAACATTATATATTTTTTTTTTCTAACACCCTAGAGAATAAAATGGAAGTCATTGCAATACTTTTTGTCACACCGTATTTGCGCAGCGGTCTTACAAGCGCACTTTTTTTGGAAAAAATTCACTTTTTTAAATGAAAAAATAAGACAACAATAAATTTGGCCCAATTTTTTTATATATTGTGAAAGATAATGTTACGCCGAGTAAAATGATACCCAACATGTCACGCTTAAAAATTTCGCCCGCTCGTGGCATGGCGTCAAACTTTTACCCTTAAAAATCTTGATAGGCGACGTTTAAAAAATTCTACAGGTTGCATTTTTTGAGTTACAGAGTAGGCCTAGGGCTAAAATTAATGCTCTCGCTCTAACAATCGCGGCGATACCTCACTTGTGTGGTTTGAATACCGTTTTCATATGTCGGCGCTACTCGCGTATACGTTCGCTTCTACGCGCGAGCTCGTCGGGACGGGGCGCTTTAAAAAATTTTTTTTTTTGCTTTTCGCATTTATTTTTATTTATTTTACAATTTTTAACACTGAAAAAAAAAAAAAAAAAATTATCACTTTTATTCCTATTACAAGGAATGTAAACATCCCTTGTAATAGAAAAAAGCATGACAGGTCCTCTTAAATATGGGATCTGGGGTCAAAAAGACCTCAGATCTCATATTTAGGCTTAAATGCAAAAAAAAAATTAAAAATTTGGAAATGTCATTTTTTCAAATGACAAAAAAAAAAATGTTTCTTTAAGACGCTGGGCGGGACTGACGTTTTGACGTCACTTCCGCCCAGCGGAGCTATGGGGACGGGCGAAGGAGATTTTTCCTTCAGTCTCGTCCCCGCTCAGCTGCCGGATGGTCGCGATCTCCTCCGCCGCTACCGACGGCTCCGGTAAGCGGCGGAGGGCGCGGAACAGCGGCGGGAGGGGGGTGGGGCCCCTCTCCCGCCACCGATAACGGCGATCTCGCGGCGGATTCGCCGCGGAGACCGCCATTATCGTTAACACGGCCGCCCACAGAAGAGATGAATATCTCGATTGTGGCAGCAGCTGCTACCGTTACCGAGATATTCATCTCTAAAGTGATGACGTATAACGGCGGTGGGCGGTCGGCAAGTAGTTAAATCTGACATTTCAGCTTTTTAAAAAGCACATATAGATGATCTAGGAAGGAAGCCATGTGCTTGCCCTTAGGGTCAGGGAGGAATTTTGCCAATACTGGAGCAAATTGAATCATGCTTTATGAGGGTTTTTTTGCTTTCCTATGGGTTCTGTGGTTAGAAGCTCTTTGATTTGTTTTACAGTTTATTTTTTCATTGTCCTAAAGGTCATGTTGCCTGCAGTTGTAAAATCTTCACACTTAGGGTCTCTACAAAGGCTGCAACCAATATGATGGGGGCTCCAACTTCCCTAACAGATTCAGAACTTGCTTTATATTATAGAGAGGATTTCAAAAGTGGTGTCACCCCCAGGAAGTAGGGACATTTAAAAAGTGGGTATGCTGTGTAGCGACTATGGCCCGGATTCACATAGAGTTGGGCGGACATTACGCCGATGTAACGCAAATGCCGTACGCCACGCCGACGCATCGCAGAGAGGCAAGCATGGAATTCAGGAAGTCAGTGCTCCCAACGCTGCGTCGGCGTGGCGTAGGTTTCGAAGGCGCAGGCCGGCGTAGGTGGAAGTGGGCTTGACCCATGCAAATGAGGCGTGACCCCATGCAAATGATGGTCCGAGCGCCAGACAAGTACGTTTAACGAACTGCGCATGCGCTGTGACGTGGACGCATCCCCCTGCGCATGCTTACAACCACGTCGGGAACAACTGCCTAAGATACGCCGGATCACTGCATACGCCATTAACGTAACCTACACCCAGTCAGACACATGTCCAACGTAAAATACGCTGGCTTGGCTGGCTTGTGTTCCCTGGTGCAGACCTTTGCATGTCTGCTGCTGGGTTACACCTCCTTTATGGGGCTTAACTTTAAGCCGGACGTACAACTTATGCGCACCTCTCGTAGTCTGCGTCGGGCGCACGCAGGTTCGTGAATCGCCGTATTTCCCTCATTTGCATATTTAAATGACTAATAAATGGGAGCGGCACCATGCTCCCAGCCTAAATGTGGCCCACTCTATGCCGGCGTAAGCAAGATACGTTGGCGGGGTGTAGCCTGGTTTTAGCCGCATCTCTGTTTGTGGGACTTGTGCACAGATACGACGGCGCACATTTGCACTTACGTCGGCGTAACTTGTTATACGTCGGCGTAAGTGCTTTGTGAATCTGGGCCTATGCATACAACCATCATGAAGCAAACTATGGCATCACCTAAATCTCCTGTAAAAAAAGATCACAGGTCTTGGGGAAACTTTGGAGACTGGGCTCATGTTGCCTATCTTCAGGATATACATTTTAATAAAGCAAACCCTCCTAAATGTTATAGTTTTATCCAAAAAAAAATTACCACACTCTCCAGACTCCAAATCAATAAGGGTCTTCATTCCTATCTCTAGATCCCTGCCTTCGTCTTTTCAAGACCAAATGACCAGATGATCAGGGCAGATTTATCTTCCTCAAGAGGAGTATCAGTGAGCAACCAGTAATGCTAGTAAACGTACTGTATACCTCCGGTTAGAAAGGATTCTTGGAGGTTTGTTTTGAAGATCTAAGGCTGGCCTTGCACGGTTGGTACTTTTAGTAAGTTTTTGTTCAACCAGTGGACTAAACTTAAACATTTTTTTTGCCTTTTTCCATCCCAACCCCCGAAGTGGCACCTGCCGACTCATACCTGAAATATTAAAAGAAAAACTCTACAGACTGAAAGAGAAGTCAATAGAGGGCTCATCTAGCATGCAGACACTAGAGACTGAATCCTTTTTCTCTCAAGTTAACCAAGCATACTCACACATTGACTATTTCCTAGTGCACCAATCTATTTTTAAATACAAATATTATATTTTTATGCTTGAATAGCACAATTCCCATGTTCAAAAACAGAGATTTCATTTTTATTATCACTGTAGGGGACACCAGAGAATATGTGACTACATTATTCTAATAGAGTCATTTTATGCAGGTCAGTGAACCTGTGTTCTTTTCAAACATCCAGATATGTTCAGGAGAGATATTATGAGGGTTAAAGGAAAAGTGAAGTCTCCACTTTCATATCTTGTTAATAGATGGCAGAACTAATATATGATGAGTACTGACACACTGCGTAGGTTCTCCTCTATCTCCTCAGTTGTTGGCAGGTTATTACAGTGAATGGTGGTTTTGCTACTTTTTATGAAATGAAACCTTGTACTGGGCCCTCGTCAGTATGATTTAAGCAACATGCCAAGACTGATCTCGTAACAGCGGAAGTTGCTGATCCCATTAAAATGCACTGGGATATGCAAGTTATTTATGATTACGCTGAGTTATGCTCAAGCAACAAACAACATACTCGTACACCCAGCAAATCCAGAGATGTTCTTCTGTGATCTGCTACTCCCTGGCTACATGCTGGGTCTTGTGCTGCCATCTTCCTTTCTCACATCAATAGGAACCAGCTCTTTCGTCTGGGTTCTTGCAGCCGGTACCCGATAACAAGACATCAGGTTTGCCCCCCTTCAGCCACTGTCTGTAGGCTAATAATTCCCAGGATATCTAAAATGGATATACCAGAAGTTTGCTGGAGCAGTACTTGCATCATTCTCTGCTAGACAAAAATGGAGGCAAGAGGCACGCCAGAGCAAGATACAACAAAAAAATTTACTTTCAAGATTTGGGATGAGGAGAGGGTAAAAAAGATCCAAACTGCTTTTTTTGAAGGCCACCTAAAGCCGACAACATATTTAAAAAGAAGGGAGCTGCACTGGGCCATCGTAAAAATCACTTCTTCATTACAAGACCCATGACAGGTGGACAATACAGAAAACATATTATCATATGCCATATCATATGCAATATCATACAACACCGGAAGGCTTATATTTAAATCAAAGCAGATTTAAAATGCAGGAACGCTTAGTCAAAATGCTAAAAAAAAAACGTGCTACTTCCCATATTGGCAATACGTTGTAAAGAATCTTGGAATCAGGTTAATTGGAGTTTTCCTACGGTGTTTATCAGGGCTTTTTTTTCAGCCGAAACATAGAGGAACACAGTCCCGGATCCTCCAGCACTGAATGTATGCAATGGCAAGGCGTGATGGGGTGTGATGGAGGGTCTACTGATGCTGGCTGCTGGGGTGCCTTTTGTTTCTGGAGGGGATCTACTTTTGCGTGGCAATCAATTGTTGCTGGTGGAGGATCTTTTGTGACTGGGGTTTACTGGAAGGGATCTACTGTTTAGGGAGGAGACTACTGTTTCTGGCTGCTGGAGAGTCTATTAATGATGTTGGCTGCTGGGGGTCTATTGTTGGGGGGGGGGGGGGGTGTCTATTACTGCTGGCTGTAGGGGATCTATTTAATTGCTTTTCTTGTTATCATTAACAAATTCCCTTCAGATTACTTAGAATCACAAAATAATAGGAACAAACTGAAGAAAAGGCAGGATCAATGAAAAGCGTTTATTGATCCTGTGCCTCTGATGTCTTTGTACCAGAGGAATTTTTAAACCGTCTTCAATAAAGGGGTTAACAGAGTGTGGCCGTCCAGCCTTTTATTCAATTTGTTCCTATATGCAGAGCCAGCACCTGTTTCCATCAGAAGGTGGGAAATATTATAAGATGTCTGCCTAGAGTGGTGTTCACTTGTTATTTGTATACCAAAATGATACATGCCCTATATTCTCTAAAAGGGACCGTACTGAGAGCTGGGTAGAGGGGGGGACCAAGGGTCAGTGCTCAGAGCTGGGTAGGGGCGGAACCAAGGATCAGTGCTTGGAGGTAGGTAGGGGGCAAAGACACAAAGTGACTTAGAAGGGTGGAGTTTCTGCACCTATTCTCTGAGAAAAAAAAAACACTGGTGCTTATAGGATGTACTGTAAGTTACTGGTACTTTTTATTCTGATCAAACGTCTGCTTTAATAGCATGCCTGTGTTCTGATTCTATATATATATATACAACATTTTGTCCTTTTAAGCCGGGAATCAAGCCTACCTGTTCTCACAGTCTGCCAGCCTAATGAGAAAGGGCTCCGGGCTTGTAAATTGTAACAGAGGATGGGGCTGTGATTGTCAGCTCCAGGACTCCAGGACAGCGTTGCTGTAGTCTCGGTTATTTCCTCCACGATCACCACCCCTGGGGGACCAGGTGGACCTGAAAAACAAACATCAAATTGAATGATCAAGTGTAACAGTGCGAAAAAGCATAGGTAATGTTTGCAACAAAGCTGGCTTCCAAGTGGATGTGAAAACATTTGTAGAACCACATGGCTAGCACTCCCGCGCATCCAGCTATATGTAGGACTTCGTTTGTCAGGCACTGGTCTGTTGTGTTTATATTGGCCTTATATGGCAAAAATACAATACGTCATTTTTGGAGTGTATTACCTACTGATACATTTTATTAGGACTATAATATAAGAATATCTTTTAATTATGATGAATGTTTGCAGTAGATTTGAGCAGCAGAATTCATTTTACTGCATACGTGTTTTCTATTTTCTGTCATGTAGCTATTATTAGCTTAGTATTGTTTATCTTGTTTGGGGGATGTCATGTTATCAACTGTGCCACGTCTATATTTTACTTGTCAACACTTTGATTAATTTTCAAGGTGCAACAAGAAGAACTAGAAAGGGAAACACAAATCATAGTATAAATACTGATACATATCATGGATAATCACACATGCACATACCTCCCAACCTTCAGAGATGAAAGAGGGACACCTTATGGTGACATTCACAATTTCTGCATTGCCAGCACATGTCCCTGAATGCATATGGCCCTAAATGTGAGAACCACTCAGTACAGCACACAGCTGCCACGTATTTCAGCCTGTCATCAATTTTGACAGGCTAATGGCAGAGGAAACTGGACACTGCGCCTGTTCTTCATGGGTACCTGAAAACTCCAGGATTGATGCTGACAAGCCAAATCTCCAGACCTTAAGCACAAAGTTTGTGGGCAAAGGACACACATGCCACCTGTCATGCAGGTCACAAAACAATAATACTCCAGAAAATGATTGGTTAAACCCACAACTTGTTAGAAACGTTAGACACTCTCCTATGCAGCCCACTGCTCAGCCACTGTTTGCCACTAAGGCTCCCTCCACTTGCACAAGCCTGCAACGTTTTCTGTTGCCTGTTCCCCTCACTCAGCCGTGATTGGCTTGTGGGGCTATGGAGTTCATGTTGCTTGGTAGTGGCCCAACGCTGCCTGATCCTTTCTCCAGTCCTGGTTGGCAGGTGGCAATGGAACTCTCTATTTGTACATCACAAGCCCAGGGCTCTGGTCTTATGATAGCATTCTGCTTCTTAGCTCTCTACCCCTGCCTTGTTCTGGATTCTGCTGTTGCTGAGCCCTTGGCTGGACAACTGATTATTCTCTGATTACTAGCTGCCATGATTATTGCATTTTATTGCCTGCCCTGACACTTACTTGGAGTACAAATTACTATTTGATTGTGCCCTGCTCTGACCCTTGTTTGGATTATAGATTACTCTCTGATTGCCATCTGCCCTGATCCTTACTTGGATTACAGATTATTCCATAATTGCCGCCTGCCCAGACCCTTTGCTAAATTATGGACTCTGCCTTCACTCATTGCAAGTCAGCCAAGGCCACTGCACACTTAGTCACATCCAGTCACCAGCCCTGGTCACTCCTGCAAACATTACTGTCCTTAAATCTTGAAGTCATCTGACACATTGCATTACTTTCTTTGTCTGGGTTGCTGGGGAGCATACTAGTTCTGGGAATACAGCTCTGTGACCTAAATCCTGGGGATATTCCAAATACTGGTAGGCAATACTAGTCTTAAGGGAAAGGTGATTGCTATAGGGTAAACTGCACATTGGTCTGACGATTTTCACAGAACAGGGTGCAACCCTATAAACTTTACACAAGTACTGTATATTTACTTTTCCTTTATACTGGCTTTTTATTCAAATTTAGATGCAGTTCTTTAGAACAACCTTTTTCGCACAGGAGAACCCTTGAAACAACTTTCCTGTCTCTGGGAACCCCTAACAACCTCTGGTTGAGAAAGGCTGTTTTAGAGGTTGGATTAAGGCTGGGTTCACACTAGTGCCAGGGGCATCTCGCAGCAGGGGTCCAGTGTGTCTCTGTTCTCCATTATAGGGACGAATCAAGCCTGAATTTTTGCCTAAATTTGGCCCTGAAACTGAGCCAAAAATGAATAGGGCTCCTGTGCAACCCGTTCCACAGCTGCCATGGAGATATGTGAACCAGCTCCATAGAGAGCCGGTCACAATCTCCTGCCATGCGAATTGGCACTATTGTGAACCCAGCCTAAATGTATAACAATTTATACTTTCTACCAAATTGAGAGACAACTGAGCTGTATAGAGAAAGTTGGTTTCAAAGGGGCCATTCCTTTCAAGCCAGGAAGAGCTTGGAGCTATAAACACATATAAGTATACATCAACTTTTACAAGCCTTCCCTAGCTCACAGGTCACAGATGTAGAGGGATGGTTTTATAAAAGTTAATTAACTATATATATGTTTTTTTATTTTTTTATTTAACCTGTCATTAAAATCAAACTGACAATAAAAGATGTCCCGCAAAGAAGATAGTAAATACCGCTGCAGCTGCCCACACAACTGAACACTGCTGTAATGAAGAGAAATAACCCAACAAAGTCTCTTAAGTAACTGACACTTCCAGAAGTGTCAGATTCTTAGTCACTTGCTGCACTCAGTAGTTGACCTCCCGCTGACCCATACATCACTACTGCGTCCTGTGTCACTTTAACCACATTACTTTGACGTTTAATATCAGGGTTACAGCAGCAGCTAGTTGTCATAACCCTAGTATCATTTTTTTCTGTGGGCGATATGGCATTTACAAAAAGTAGGCAGAAAGTCAAGTAAGGACAAGATGGCCCCCCCTCGGCTCTATGCACTTGGAGGACACGAGCAACCTCCAACGTCACTTCTGGTAAAGGTAAATGAGAGATCTGGCATATTTTTGACCACAGATCTCTTAAAAAAGTAAACCTGTCCTACTTATTTTTTTTTTTCCATAAAAGTTTTTATTAGGAACAATATAATAATATACAATCTTCATATAAACAGAAGGCGATTGAACATCGCGAACATATACAGAATAAATGTACCCTATATAATGCCCTGTACGCACGATCGGATATCTGATGGAATCTAATCCGATGGATTTTTTCGTCGGATATCCGATGAAGCTGGCTTTCATCAGTCTTGCCTACACACCATCAGTTAAAAATCCGATTGTGTCCAACGCGGTGACAAAAAACACTACCACGTGCTGAGAAAAATTAAGTTCAATGCTTCAGAGCATGCGTCGACTTGATTCTGAGCATGCATGGATTTTTGACCGATGGATTTCCCCACAGACGATCGGTTTTTGATCCATAGGAAAAATATAAAACAGGTTCTATTTTTTTTCACCGATGGGAAAAAAACGATGGGGCCTACACACGATCGGTTTGTCCGATGAAAACGGTCCATCGGTCTGTTTTCATCAGACGAACGGATTGTATGTACAGGGCATTGCTCTTAAGAACACAGCGGAACACAACAAGTAATAATATTTATATTATAAGAAATGTTTACATAGAAATAAAATGGATCAAAAAATAAATAAAAATTAAAGAGACTGCGTGAAAATAAAAAACCATAATAAAATAAATAATAATAAAAAATTTAATATAGCGCCCCATTCCACCGTGCTTAAGTGCAAAAGCGAACACATATGTAAGTCGTGCCCACATATGTAAACAATGTTCAAACCACACTTTTGGGGTATCACTGCAATCGTTAGAGTGAGGGCAATAATTCTAGACCCTCTCTGTAACTAAACAGGTAACCTGTAAAAACTTTTAAAGCATCGTCTATAGAGATTTTTAGGTACCATGATTTGTTGCCTTTCCACAAGCGTGTGCACATTTTAAAACATGACATGTAAGATATCTGTTTACTCGGGTAACATCATCTTTAGGATTATACAAAAAATTGGGTTAATGTTAGTGTTTTTTTTTTTTTAAATAAAAAAAACTGTATTTTTCCCCGATTTTATGCATATCATAGAATGCGGCACAAATACAGTGTGACCTAAAATATTGCAACAATCACCATTTTATTCTCCAGGGTCTCTGCTTAAATATATATATACGGTATATATATATATATATATATATGGGGGTTGCAAAAGCAAGGAAAAAAAATAAAATATATTAGATGAACATTCGACTGTGCATAGTTGTATGTCACCAACATGGCACTGCGTCTGACATCACAACCTGCAATGTATATATTTACTGTTATATGATTGTAAAAAGTATCTGGCTATAGATTGTAAAATTTTTACAAGACTTACTTATATTGTGGGCAATATTTCCTATGAACAGTAAATGCCTGCTTTAATAGCATGTGTACCATGCGTAATACTATAGCAAGATGTATAGTACCGTTTATAACATTGCTGAACTTCTACATTGCAGCCTTGAGTTTGTGCGGATAGATCGATATCACTTTTGCACATTTGGACAATGGCTGAAGGAAAAAAAAGGAGCCATGTATGGTCAGCTTAAGGTGGCCATATTGCACAGGGGACATTAAAAGAACCAAGGTCTAAACATGGGTATACAATAAGTAGAATGTCTTTGAACATTTTTCGTTGAAGGGAATTTCTCTTTGTTTTTCCAATCATTTGTGGGATCAAATCAACAATTTTTTTGACCGCACTGAAGAGGAAATTTGAAGGAGTCCATTAATTCCAAAATTGAATGTTAAAAGCAAATAAAATCTTGAACACTTTTGAATGACCTTTGAGGATTTTCAGTTCTACTAATGTTTGTACACATTTTCGTACATATTTTCCTGAGAATTTTTATTTGAAATTCTTTTAGTGTATGCCCAGCTTAACTGCAAAGGGACAAAAAAGTACAGGCAGAGGTTGACAAGAGGTTTTCTTCTCTGACTGGAGTGTCACTTTAACTGATAAATGCAATCCATTATAAGAGCATTACATATATTACACTCGGACAATTGCATTTCAGAAAAGTTGAAATATTCAACGAAAAGCTTGTTGCCAGGGTTAGAGAGAACGTCTTTATGCTGAAGAAGCAAAGGCTGAGAAGTGGCAATGTATCACTCTGCAGTCACCAGTGAGGAATAGGTGACAGGCAAGCCGCGCTATGCAGATGTCATTCCCCTCATTGCAATATCATTACATTTAATGCCGGCCGGTAATCATTCATACTGTCAGATGGATGGTTAGCTTGGAGAATCCTTTCTTCCCAGGGGCTATATCATGCCTCACAATCGCTTGCCAGCAACAGGAGAATAACCAGTTTGGAACAAAATAAATGTAGAACCTTTGTAAGATCATCCAGAAAAAGACATCCCTGAATGTTCTCAAATGAATTCAATCACCACGGGAGACATTTCACTTTTTTCAGTATTAATGTTTTCCAAGACCTTTTGCCATTGTATTAAAATGAAAAAAAGAGACATCCTTCATTCAGAAGGTGGAATGTGAATTCATTTTATCGCTAACCCTAAAGGTTTAACCATATTTAAGCAATAGATAGGCCAGTATTGGAAAGAAGGCCACTGAGGACTATGGAGCACAAACATGCTTGCTCAAGGATCCTGGTCATAAAACTGTCTTTGACCTCTACAGTAATGCCCCGAACAAACGTTCGGACTTTCCGTCACAATTCCGCTCAAGCTTGGCTTGCATACACACGGTCACACAAAAGTTCTCTGAACTTTCGTCCGTCAAGAATGTGGTGACGTACAAAACTACGACGAGCCGAGAAAATTAAGTTGCTTCCGAGTATGCATCGAATTGTGTCCGAGAATGTGTCAGAATTGCTACAGACGATCAGATTTTCCAATAGGATTTTTTTTGTCTGAAAATATGAGAACCAGCTCTCAATCTTTTGTTGGCCGAAATTTCCGACAGCAAAAGTCCGATGGAGCATACACATGGTCGGAATTTCCATTCAATAGCTCACATGGGGCTTTTTCTGGCGGAATTCCCTATCATGTGTACAGGAATTAACATGTATGATGTTTTTCAGTGATTGAAGAAACTGAGCCTCCATGATTGAAAGAATTGTAATCCAATAAATGAAAGGGATGGGCCACGGAAAGTCAGGTTGGGGAGGAAATGGTTAAATAAGGATCCTCCAAATGTTGCAGGTTCAATTGCACATGGAAAGAAGCCCACAGTGTGCAGATAAATCATAGTAAGCAATTTCAGTACAGAAGAGGATCATATATGACTTTGCAATAATGAAGCTAACAATGGAGTTCCTCTTTAAAGAGTAACTTAACTTTTGTTGAGAAAAAAACATTCTCTTCTGGTTGATCTGTGTACATTGCAAGGATTTTACCAAACTTTGTTCCAGAGTTAACTTTTGTTATGCTGAAGAAATCATTGTGTGTTTGTCTGTGTCTGTGTGTAAAGTGAATATAATGGGAGTGGTTTCTTAATTATCAAAAACGTGCAGGGCTCTAATTAGGAGTATCTCACCGAAAATGACATTTTTGTCACAGGGGAAGCCTGAAATGTGACTTGCATCTTAGTTCAGACTTCTGGGAAAATCAGTGAACCAATCACTAGACATGTGCAATTTTTTTCGTTACGAATACGTTTTCCGTCAATTTTCGTTATTTTAGTTGATTCGTTAACATACGAATGAACGAACGGTTTAGCGCAATTAACGAATAACGATATTTTCAAAATAACGAATATGGAAAACAACGAAGATACGAAAGAAGAAAGAAACGAAAACATAGAAACAACGAAAATACCGAGCCCAAAAAAAAAAAAAAATTATTACGAAAAACAAAATGAACGAAAATGCAAACTTACTAATATTCAAAGAAAACAAACGAAATGCCGAACAAAGAATAAAAAACGAAAATCAAAACTAACAAAAAATAAATTACGAATCTTCGGAAAACGGAAATGAAAACAACGAAAATACGAAATAATGTAAATTAGCTTTCGTTAGTACTGAAATATTTCTGGACATTGACCAATAGCCACTGAGCGTTGTCCCTTTCCTCTGAAGAGGTTTGTTCCTTCCCCCAATGAGCTTCTTTCTCATTACCTCCTGGCTCCTTGTGTCTTTTTCTGTGTTAGACTGCAGTGCATCTAATTTCTAGATTTGTATTTGTAATATCTGACATATTTTAGTTTTCTTCTACGTCAGACTTCATTCTAGACAGGGTGTGTGTGCTAACTAAGACAGTCAAGTCAATCACAGTAAAGTACGAATTACAAAATTACGACGAGTAGTGTGTCGAATAAGCGTAAAATGTATTCTAACAGAATTACGAATGCAATCAAATCTACAAAAGTACGTTTTTACAATCAAAGGAAATTAGACATGAAAATACGAATGATCATAAAGCAACGAAGATATATTTCTTACGAAAATATGAACGCGGCATGATGGAAAATATAATGTAAATACGAATAGCAAAACAACGAAAATTAAACCAACGTAAAAACGAAGGAACGAATAAAATCATTTTAAAAATACGAACGCGGCAGAATACAAAATATAACGAAAATACGAATCTCGATTCAACAAAAAATAAACTAACAGAAAAAAACGGAAACGGAAAAAGTGTTACGAAAATACTAAAGAGTACGAATATGATAACTAACGCCTTACAAAATTACGACTTGTTACGAATCACGATAAACGAACAGAAACAAAACAGAAATAAACGGAAATTTTTGCTGTGCACATGTCTACCAATCACACAAGCAGGAAATTACATTTCTGGGGGGGCGTTCTGTACACATTCTGCGTACAGAACATCTCCAGGTTGCCATATTGCATTGTTTTTTTTTACAGAAAATTACAGCACTGCAGATTGAAAAGGAAAGGTCATTTTTAAAAACATTCAATTACAATATGACTTGTGTCGCAATTGTATATGCTATATTATTATTTTTTTATTATTTGCTAATTTTTTCTCCCACGAAAGTGGAGTTACCCTTTAAGAATAAAGAACTCCTTACTGAATAAATAAGTAAACAAGTAATTGAATAACTAAATACCATCACTGTACCTGAAATCTTACTTATGAGTGGACTGCCCCTTTAAAACTTGCAAACAGCTGCTTTAAAATTCACCCCATCAAAACAAAAAAGCTGCAATTCCTATAATCTATTGTCTTGATTTTTCTTGACATTGAAAGATATCCTTTTCTCTACTACCGCAGTGCAAGACTGAACAACATTTCCCTTTCAATATGGCAAGCTATAAAAAAGTCCCGAAACGCAGAAAAACTCTCCAGTGCAGCATTCAGTATCTGTCAGCACATTCACATTTGTGATTGCCTGTGTACGGTACTTATCTTCATTATGTACCTTTAAATTGCATCGCCTTCTGTTTTATATGGAGAAATTGCAATTTATGATTAAAACCTCCATCCGTGGAGAAGGTTTGTGGACTGTTTGGCGGCGCAATGGAAATAATGTAATGCCTTTTATGATAATGCATCATCATCAGAACAGAAAATAGATGTAAGTGCATCTGATTTTCTGGTAAATCAAGCAAGACGTTCAGTCATGATAGCACAGGCTTGTTGTGCTCCGTTCACTCCGCCGAGCAGAAGGTTATAGCACACTGAATGGGTAGCATTTTGAAGATTAACTTGCGTTACGGCAGACGGAGCATGGCATAAGCAACTCTTTCCTTGCTGACGTTCCATTTTGTTTTTGTTACTTTTAAACATTGTTCCTTCTGCAAAGAGCATGAATATTTAAATGAGCACACCACTCATGTTTCTTTTCTTAACCCCTTCAATACAGGGCTTTTATACCCACCTCCATACCGGGCCTATTCTGGCACTTCTCTACTACATGTACAAATCATCATTATTTTGCTAGAAAATTACTCAGAACCCCCAAATATATATATATTTGTTTAGCAGACAGCCTAGGGAATAAAATGGCGGTCATTGCAACATTTTATCTTTATTATTACTATTATTATTATTATTATACAGGATTTATATAGCGCCAACAGTTTGCGCAGCGCTTTACATCAGGGAAGACAGTACAGTCACAATACAATTCAATACAGGAGGGATCAGAGGGCCCTGATCTTGCACGGTATTTGCGTAATAATTTTTCAAACGCCTTTTTTTCGGGAGAAAAATGGTTTCATCAATTAAAAAATAACAAAACAGTAAAGTTAGCCCAATTTTTTTGTAAAATATGAAAGATGATGTTACGCCGAGTAAATAGATACCTAACATGTCATGCTTTAAAATTGTGCACACTCATGAAATGGCGCCAAACTTTGTTACTTAAAAATCTCCATATGCGACGCTTTGAAAAAAAATTACAGGTTACCAGTTTAGAGTTACAGAGGAGGTCTAGTACTAGAATTGTTGCACATGCTCTAACGCACGTGGCGATACCTCACATATGTGGTTTGAACAACGTTTACATACATCGGCGGGACTTACGTGCGCTTTTGCTTCTGAGCGTAAGCTACCGGGGACAGGGGAATTTAAATTTTTTAAATATAATTCTTTATTCAAGGATTTTTTCCAGTTATAACAAAACACATAAACAATACCAACAATATAAAGGGAGGGAATAGGCCCATGTTACAATACAACTAAAAAAAATCTAGCCATCCGGCCCGACTAAAAAAAAACTTAAATACAGTCAGTAATTAAGACCTTCTACATATCAGGTTAACACTTCATCGGCTTAAGGATATAAATCCACATAACATAGGAAAAGAAAAGTATTCACCTTGCCCACTTTGCCTGGCTCCTGGCTAGGGTCTATACCTTCCTTGTTAAAACTTTCATTAACCGTCCAGTTCTTACTGATCACATTGTTTAAATATTGAGCTACCACCTGCTCATCCCCTTTTCCTTTTACCCCCTGTTTCTCTCGACCCCCCCCCCCCCCACACCTCTCCCACCCCATCCACACAAAAAAAAAAAACAGCTAATTCCCCTCTCTCTCGCCCTCCTCCTCCTTCCCCCATTTCCTCCCCTCCGCATCACCCCATCTTTTCAAGCAGGCTCCATGCCTTCAGTTTACTAATATAAGGCAGACTGACATATTTTTTTATTTTTTTATTTTACTTTATTTATAAATTTTTTACACTTTTTTACATTTTTTTTATCACTTTTTTTCCTATTACAAGGAATGTAAACATCCCTTGTAATAGGAAAGGTGTGTGACAGGTCCTCTTTAAGGAGAGATGTGGGGTCAATAAGACCACATCTCTCCTCCAGGCTGGAAAACATGAGATTGTGAAAAAAAATTCACCGATCTCATGCTTACTAGCCGCAATTGCAGCTTTGTTTACATTCCGGTACCCGGGCGTGACATCATCACATCACGCCTGGGCCTCCGACGGTCATAGAGATGACTGGTGACCATCTGGTCACCATTCATCTCTATGCTTCCTATCCGGCGCTTGGCGATTCTTTCTTCGGGCCCCCTATGGCACGGGAGAGCCCGGAGAAGCACCGGATGGCGGCAGGAGGGGGGGTGTCCTCTCCCGCTGCCTATAAGAACGATCAATCGGTGGAACCGCGGCTATGATTGTTCTTATGGTGCGCAGGATCGCCACCAGAACACAATGATATCTGAATGATGCCTCTAGCTGCAGGCATCATTCAGATATCACCGCACAAAGTACAGGACATCATATGACAAATGAGAAATGCAAAAAAAATATATATATAAAATGTGGTACTATTTGCTCCGGGAAGGGGAAAGAATTCCTTCCTAATCCCTTTATTTTTTATTTATATTTACTTATACTTACTTTCAACAATTGGGTAAATTCCAAACAATATCTTGAAACACATGCCATATAATTTATTATGTTAATTCCTGTCCTCTACTCTCCACTAGCAAACTAAAGGGGAGGGCATTAACAACACAAAAGAAAAACACAAAAGAAAGAAAAAACAAAAATGAAAAATTCCAAAAACATAATGGGGAATAAAAAGAAAAAAGAAAAAAGAGGAAGATAGGAGAGGACCTACAACAAATATATAGGTAAAGCTGTCAGGAAAATGTAGTTAATAAGTATTATTCAGTAACTCGTATTCTGACTCACTTTTAAAGTCTGAAATTATTTCAGAATATAGCTTATTATTCTTAAAGTCAAACCATTTCGCCCATGTCTCAAGATATTTCTTGGTCAGCCCTTTATTTCGGCAAGTTATTTCTTCCATTAAACAAAGCTCGTCAACCCTTTGTAGCCACTGTGAGATAGTAGTAGAAAATCACAAAAATATAGGTACCTATGACTCATCTACCGCAGTCATATGCGGTAGATGAGTATGCGGTAGATGAGTATGCGACAAATGCAATCCAGCAAGTGTCACACTTACCAACTATAGAATTATCAGATTTCAGTAGTATACCTATCACAGGATTAAACTACTGTATCCGTTCCTCTAAATTATTACGGCATATGAAAAAAGGGGGAGAGAGAAGGTCTCAAAGGAATTCGGATTAAGATTGCAAATTTATTCAAAAGTTATCCACGTTTAAAAATTATATTTATTCTGAAGAATACAAGTGTCCCCAGAGCACTAATAAAATTTGACTCTAGTCTAAAAGAGGACAGGTGGCCACCACAACCGATCATACAACTCACACACACTTTCCTACAGTGACAATCAATGAAATTGAAGCACATCCATAGAGTTTTGAAAAATAAGAGGTCAAATTAAATTGACTATAGTTAATACCTACTGTGAGATAGTAGCTATTAGACGTTTTCCCCAATATAGTGGGATCAGAGACAAGCAGTTAACAAATATGGAGCCTTAGTACACACAATCATTTTTCGGGTTGTAAAAAACAACGTTTTTCAGGCCCTAGAAAAAACATTTTTTTTTTCAACTTGATCATTAAAACGGCGTTGCCTACACACGATAGTGAAAAAATGCTCTAGCAAAGCGCGGTGATGTACAACACGTACAACTGCACTATAAAGGAGAAGTTCCATTCGGATGACGCCACCCTTGGGGCTGCTTTAGCTGATTCTGTGTTAGTAGAAGACGATTCGCGCTTTTCTGTCTGTTACAACGTGATGAATGTGCTTACTCCATTACGAACAGTAGTTTTACCAGAACGAGCGCTCCTGTCTCATAACTTGCTTCTGAGCATTCGCAGATTTTTCACGTCGTTAAAGCCCACACACGACCATTTTTTTCAAACCGAAAAACGACAACGTTAAAAACTTTGTGAAAAAATAGAGCATGTTCAAAAAAAAATAAAGGGGAGGTTACTGCTAAGAGCAGTGACAAGGCGGACTTTTAAGGCAACACAGGAACATAGGGTTTAGAAAAATATAAACTTTTAATTACAAAAATACAATAAAATACATAGAGAAAATACAGAGTATACGCTCAATTGCAAAAATTCCTTTTCGTCTTCGCGTTTTGCCTTTTGGCTTCCTCAGAACGAGGTTAGGAGAATTTGACAGTGAGGTATTACTTATTTCATTAATCGGAATGATCGTTAGCCATCCAATGCACCGGGGGCATTTAGGATCACAGGCGTACCAACAAAATGCAGAAAAGGGCAAATGGTAATGTGACATCCGGCCATCCTAGTCGCATTACCATTTGCCCTTTTTAATTAAATCAATAAACAAACATGTTTTTTCCTTTTTATCCACTCGCTCTCAGCATATGCTACACAGGCGCCAATGTCGCCCATGTCCCTGTACATTTGTCCACTCTCCTCCCTGTCTGGCTTGACCAGCAGTGTGTGACATTTCCATTCGACTCAGGGAAAATGGCGCAGATATGGCGCCTGTCAGCTCACTATGCTGACTTCAACAAAATGGCCGCTGCTGTGTTCAATTTCCCGGACACTATTTAAAGATGATACAGTGCTCTAGTAACCATCCCCTGATGAAGTCACGTGATGTGACGAACACGCGTCGGGACACCAGAGCACCAATCGGGAGCAGCACCAGACGGACGGCAGACGAGCGCGGCGCTTGTGGATTTGCGACCGTTCCATCACTGCTCTATGTGAGTTTTTTATCGTTATTTTTGTGTTTTTATTAAACATTCGTTGTACCGTTTTACGCGATGTGCCCCCCCCTCTCTCACTTCTCCCTCCCCGGTTTCTTCCACCATACTATGAGCAATCGGCTCAGAGGATATTGAGGGATCAGAGCTGTGGCGGAGAGAAGTTACAGAGACGAGCTCGGCGCTCGTGGAGATAGGCACCCTTTCCATACACATTGTGTAAGTAGTGTAAGTGTACACTTACCCATCTTGGCAAAACCTTTTCCTTATATGTGGCAGGAGGACCAGGTTACATTATACATTTCTTCTTCCTATATGTATGACCAACCACCGAGATCTTACAGAGTGACACCCACCTAACAGGAATCTGGAGTATTGGTAACTGTTTTTTGGCTTTAAGTGACAGCTGGGAGGTAAGCTGACAGGATCACTTATGGTGTGGGCTGCACGTTTTTGTGGATTCGATTAGACTGCACACCCCCACCCACTTGAATTTGGATTTTGTTTTCACTGTTAACGATTCACCTACTTTATCAACTTCACCTGGAACTGTGGTTATTTTGTTTGCTTTGGATTAATCCGGGACTATAGTATACCTTATTTTTATCTTCATTTTCAGTTTTATATTTTTGATTTTCACTTTTCCATTATTTATATGGTTTCTCACTGGAGTATTTACACCATGGATTTTTAATACAGTCCAGTTAGGACTGCACTCATAGATCACCGTCCAGGTCCCTTCCATTTTGTTTGTTCACTCCCCAGGTCCACATCACTCCACCCCTTCCCCTCCCCCCCCTCCCTTCCCTTCGCCTACCCAATCACTAGTTTAATTCACAGCGCAAACACTTACACCTTTTTCACCAGTGGGAAATTATTTTGATTACAACTTCAGGTTCCACCACAATAAAAATAAAAATAAGACCCGCTGTACTGTATGCGTACACATAATAAATAATAAATGGTACAATTGAAGGTAGGAAATTACAAATTGCATTCTTCCAGCTCTTTACTGATTTGACATTGCTGAAATTTAGGCTGGATAAGAAGTGCATTATTAGAGTATTCACAGAAACACGAGGAATGATTAGAACAAACTGTCTCATAAGGCCCCTAATCTACTCTGCCCTGAATATCAAAGTGAGGAGCGTCTTTTCGTTTTATTGTCTTAGGTTTACGCATTGGTCTATTGTGACAGATAAAACAACTGGTAATAGATAAAATAATGTAAATACAGCTTTATCCCCCCTCCAGATGGAGAATGAGACTGAATCAGCACTGTAGTTTTTAGCTCTTGAAGTTTTTTTTTTTTTTTGCTCCTAAGCAGTTGCACTTTCCGCAGTTCAGTGAAAAGCATTTGGGTTGTATCTCCCATATTTAAACACATTTTATTGCTTGGAGTATATCACATATATATGGTCAGATTCAGCTCATGCTTTTACTTGTTTTACCTTCCATTAAGGCTCTGCCTCTATTGTTAAGCCCTAATGGAGTGTGTATGTCATATCATTTTTAATTGAATTGCTTTGGGGAAGAGACAGACCCTGGTTGGGGCTTTGTAGTTGGAGAATTTAGGTAAGAGCCACCTAAAACAATGCAATCACTGCATTTTCCATAGAGGGAATGGAGCTGAGCTGCCATACCCATGGTTAGTGTTATCTTACATGGCGTGTAAGCAGTGGCTAGATTCCATTTTAGGTTGCTATCCACCCTATTTCACAGCTAATGTGTGGGCTGGACTTCCTCCGCCTTGCTGGGGTACAAAAGTGGGATAAGGAGCTTAAAGCGGTAGTTCACCCTCTCGGACTTGATTTTACCATCGAGACAGGCATTGTAGCGCGAGCTACAGTATGCCTGTCCCGATTTTTTTAACCCCGGACTCACCTTGTAATCGTAGATTGTAGATTTCGGCTCCCGCGGGGAATGGGCGTGCCTATGGAGAGGGAGGATGATTGACGGCCGGCCCTGGCACGTCACTCTCCCCGAAGACCGCCGGAGTAGGTCTTGGCTCTTCACCGCGCCTGCGCACAGGCTATGCGCAGGCGCCGTGAAGAGCCAAGCCTATTTCGGCTATTTCCGGAGAAGCGTGACGCGCCAGAGCCGGCCGTCAATCATCCTCCGTCTCCATAGGCACGCCCATTCCCTGGTATCTTCGATGTGCGATTACAAGGTGAGTACGGGGGTAAAAAAATCGGGACAGGCATACTGTAGCTCGCGCTACAATGCCTGATTTTATGGTAAAAGAAAAAAAAATGTTTTTTTGCGTTGATAGGGTGAACCCCCGCTTTAAGGAGAGGAGACTGTCACATGAGAAGTGAAGCCATGGACGTCCCCATTATGTGGTGGTGTTCCCATCAGCTGTCCCTGTTTGGGCCTGTGAACGATTCGTGCAGAGACAGAGTGCACCACCTCTATGCAGGAAAGTGCCTGTTCATCTAGAGAAGGGGTCTCCAAAAACTTTCTAAACAAAGGGCCAGATTATTGTCTCTAAAACTTTAGAGGGAACGCACTGTGGCCAGCTGGTCTGGAAATTTTCCCGGCATCAGTGGGAATAAACATTACCATATTTGGTACTAGGGGTAGAAATAATGCCCTATTATTGGTGTCATTGGGTGGAATAGTTCCCCATTGCTGGTGTCAGTGGGAGAAATCGTGCCCCACTGTTGATGTTAGTTGGCAGAATAGTGTCTTTGTTTTAGAAAAGAAAGTTCCAACTGGATATTCAGTTACTGGGAAGTAAATGTGCCTGACCTAGGAAAGACTGGTCCTCACCAAAAGGCCAGAGGGGTGTGATGTCCCTATGAATACAAGATGGCGGAAGTTTCCCAGCAGGTAGGAAAATGACTAACCCTAACCCCTCATTTTCCACAGTGTTACAGGAGGCTTCTCCTAGCATGGCAGAGAATTTTTCTCTATGACTCTAGGACAGTGGTCATCAACCCTGTCTTCAGGGCCCACTAACATGCCAGGTTTTATGTATTACCTTGGGGAGATGCAGACTAGAATACTGCAATCACTGAGCAGCAAATTATATAACCTGTGATGTATTTCAGTTATCTTGCAAACCTGGCTTGTTATTGGGCCCTGAGGACATGGTTGATGACCACTGCTCTAGGAAGCTTGCCTATAGGCATCCAAAACTTTAGTCTGAGCGACTACAAGCCTAGGGTTAACACTTTTTCTGGAAAAATATCAGGCTTATGGTCTCTTTCCTATTATTAACACATGCAACACATACCAATTTTTACTTGCCAGTTGCAACTTACGACCCTGCAATTTCAGGTGCTCAAATCATTGTGCTATTTTACCTAAAAAGCTATGTCTCACGAATGTGTCCGTGGCTGGTGTCAACTTGCTAGTGACAGAATTGCTAAAGAGGGCAAAGAAACCCCTCATGCTCCATCGTTGGCCAAAATACTGCAAATACCCTCCCCAGCAAGGGTGTGATGCCCTCCTGGTCCAGCCAGCTGGGAAGTGATGCCTTAGTAAAAGTTGAGCAATTTCTTTATCTTCTCTAGTGATCCTCTTGATGTCAGGTTGCCACCAGCAACATGATTGCCTGTGTCACATAGGCCAAAATCAGAGTTATGGTTTGTTGCAGACCAAAGAAATGTGCAATATCTGGTGAAGCTCTGCATAGAAACCAATCAGCTTCCAGTTTTTTTTTTGTCAAAGCTTAATTGAACAAGCTGAAGTTAGTAGCTGGTTGTTTACCATGCAGAGCAGCATTAGATTCAGAGTGGCCCCGTTTTAGTAAACCTCCCTCATTGAATGTCACATGAAGGGTGATGGGCTGTTAAAGGTAGGAGGCTATGCTACCAAGGTGATATATTTTACCAAAGCTTCTTTATTTCCAATGTGATGCCAGGTTTTCTGAGTAATACAGTACTACCAGGGCAATTCTATGGTGTCAGAGTCACAGATATTATGCCAAATGAAGGAATGTTGTATTTTTAGTGATTACTAGTGTTGCTCACGAATATTCGTATTGCGAATATTCGGCTCGAATATGGCATATTCGAGTATTCGCGATATATTTCGAATTTCGCGGTGAATATTCGCAATTCCGAATATTC
Source organism: Rana temporaria (assembly GCF_905171775.1). Lineage (NCBI taxonomy): Eukaryota > Metazoa > Chordata > Amphibia > Anura > Ranidae > Rana > Rana temporaria. The sequence goes on along the minus strand of NC_053490.1, from coordinate 53,071,351 downwards.
GCATTTTTTCAATTTTATTTTTAAAACAGATCACATCCTATCGACGTCTAAAAGCATTGCTGGTATGATTAGAGACCCTGGGCCGAGTAGCTAAGCTGAGGTGATCCTTTTATGTTGCCGAATATAAAAAAAAAAAAAATGTGAATTTTCGCTAATGCGAATGCGAAAATGATTGCGAATTTTCGATAACTGTGGTAGGAGAACTCTAATTGTCTCTGATGCAAAAGGGGGGGGGGGCTTTGTGTATGTTTCTGTTATGAATATTTGTATGTTTGATATTTTTTTTTTTTGTAAGAAGGAAAAAATTGCGCATACCTTAAAAAAAGGGGAGAATACAGCAGCAACTCAAAAATGTTATACAACATAAATTAATACAAGACAGAAAATGGAGTCGCTCTACAAGAATAAAAAATATGTCTAGTGACAAGACATGTGGGCAAATTATAAAATAAGCAAGCGCAAATAACTTGTGAAATACACAGTGAAACAAATATATAAAGAAATATAGTCCCAATAATAGAAAAATAATCTTTCATAAAAATGTCTTTGTTATGTGAAGTGAAAAAAAGTCCAAAGCATGCAGCATGAACGTGTTCAATCTTCAAGGTGTTTGATTGACAAACGGCTGTGACAGATGGATAGAGTAAAGAATCACCACCAATGCAAAACACTTTTTATTTTCTATTGTAAAATATCAAGAATATTCTGAGCCAATCAGAGTGCTCCTTCCGCATTTGCCAAATATTCGCAATTATTTTGTATTGTAAAATATCAAGAATATTCTGAGCCAATCAGAGTGCTCCTTCCGCATTTGCCGAATATTCGCAATTATTTTGTATTGTAAAATATCAAGAATATTCTGAGCCAATCAGAGTGCTCCTTCCGCATTTGCCGAATATTCGCAATTATTTTGTATTGTAAAATATCAAGAATATTCTGAGCCAATCAGAGTGCTCCTTCCGCATTTGCCAAATATTCGCAATTATTTTGTATTGTAAAATATCAAGAATATTCTGAGCCAATCAGAGTGCTCCTTCCGCATTTGCCGAATATTCGCAATTATTTTGTATTGTAAAATATCACGAATATTCTGAGCCAATCAGAGTGCTCCTACAGCATTTGTCGAAATTGCGCAGTAAATATCGCATTCGCATTTTGCGAAATTTCGAAAAAATATCAAGAATATTCTGAGCCAATCAGAGTGCTCCTACCGCAGTTATCGAAATTTCGCAATTATTTACGCATTCGCAATAGCGAAAATTCGCAATCATTTCATTTCGATAAAATATCACGAATATTCGAATTTAGCGAATATATCTCGAATATTCGACTATATATTCGAGATATATCGCGAAATCGAATATGGCGTATTCTGCTCAACACTAGTGATTACATATTTTCATTAATTACCCCAGTACTTATTTATTTATATTTTATATTTGACCTCCAAATTTTTATTATAGTGCTCAATATAGAGTTTTGTTCATTAGCTACTAGAGGGAGAATTCTGTACCATTTCTCTGTCTTTCAAATTCAAACTGCAGGCAAGCAACCAAATACACAATCAATATACATACTGTATATATTTGGGCCCATGTTGAGACAACATGCAGTTACCTAATGCAATGTTTTACACTAGCTTTTATCTAGTGCCAAACATTGCACTTGCACTGCTCCCCATTATCTATGCGAAAAAATAAAAGCTCATAAACCCAATCGCGTTCTGCGTTCCACCAATCAAAATTTCCTCCAGATACCCAAAGCCAGATACAAGTCCAAAGGAGAAAGGAGATTCGCGGTCCAAGGGCCTAGACTATGGAACGCTTTACCAACCAGCATTCGGTTGGAGGAGAATCACTTAGCATTCAGGAGAAAGATCAAGACTCATCTCTTTTGATACCAAAGGATACAGGAACAACAGGCGCCCAGAGGCGATTAAATTCGCATGTGCTGCGCTATATAAGTTTTCATTCATTCATTCACATTTGTAGTGTACTGTGTTAAAAAAAAAAGGGCCATGTAAATTTTTAATCTTATGGCTAGGAGATAAATTTAGCACAAGAGTCCTTGGAATATAACACATGCCTTTCCATGGTGATTGGATCAAGTTGTCGGTTGTACTTGTGTGCATATAAATAAGGAATTTCCTGAATGTTGAATGTAACTGACTACTACTAGATAGAACATGATCTAAATAAATGATAACCTTCACATTGTAGCATATGGGTCATCATGGCTTTCACTCGTGTGTACCTGGAAAAAGCCTGTGACTCTACATGGGCATCTGATATCAACAATAGACATACAAGTGAATTTGTGTAAGCCTAGGTTCACACTGCTGCGAATTCAAAATCGTGGTAAAATGCGCGATTTTACCGCGATTTCGGCCGCAATTTAATGTAAATCGCGGCCCAAAATCGCAAAAAGTAGTACAGGAACTACTTTTTGAAATTGCAGATGCGGCGTCGCACTGATTAGGACAGTGCCATTGCCGACAATTGCCGCCGATTTGAGATGCGATTTGACATGTCAAATCGCATCTCAAATCGTTCCAAATCGTACCCAGTGTGAACCAGGGCAGAAGGCTATATAAGGTGGATTCTATAATGGAATCCTTATCAATAGTAGACTCTACTGTACCTTGTTTCATTCATTTCTTAGATATGTTTAAGGAGCAAAAAACTATTAAAGACATGCATGATCTAATTTAGGGAAAATCAAACTTGACCACATAAACTGATCTGCAGGTTCTTTGACATTTGCAAATTTTGTCTAAACCCCAAAATCCAATAAGCTTTTTGTATTTGTTTAACAAAATTTGGTGCCAACCTCAAAAAAAAACTGAAAAAAAAATCTGTAAATGTAACATTAGACATCTAACTATTAATCTCTTGGGCGCTCTGTGCTAATTTTACATCCATACCATCAAGTTCTCATATAAACACTGCTGAATCTGTGGACATACTCAGAAAGCCACAAGTTAATACTGTGCTTAACAGTCATAAAACTCAAATTACATTTACATGTACCAAAATACAAAATGTTTTCTCTCTCACTGATGACTCAGGAGTGATCAAGAACGTCTTTAATATTTATGAACCTCCGTCCAATGTAAGTCCTGGGGAAAGCTGAAGCTATAACAGCAATGATTAATAATAAATGCGGCAGCACATTAATTCATTCTCATCACCATGATGTCTGGCATGACAATTCGATTTAGCTTCATTTCGCTCATACAAGGATCAAATGAATTAAGTTATGGTGTTTATCCACTGGTTATAATCTTACCCTGTACATACAGAGCTCAGAGACGCGTGTGCGAATTGCCATGTGACCTGAACAATTGGCTCACATTTGTGCAATGAGATAATATGGATTTATGGAATCCCTGGTATATGCAAGTGCACAGTAGAAGGGGAAAGCAACTTTGACCAACTTTAAAGCCCAGGTCCACAAACATTTTTGGCTTTGACTGAGCCGGGAACAGTTAAAGGACTTTGCTTTTCAAAGGCCACATGGGGCTCCCTTGTTATTTTGTTTGTGACCCCTGGCAGTGTGTAGTGGGAGTAGGAGCATTTATATGTAACTGTGGAATGGCAGTGATCTCTACGAGCCTGAATGTAACATGTCTTAGTCCCTGCTGTCTTCTGCAGCATATCCTCAACCAAACCTGTGCAATCTCTGACCATCCCTTCTTCTAGTATGTCTGCAGTCCTGTAGGCCTAATTTACACTTGTAACACTTACACATTTACACTTGTAATTTACCTTATTTCTCCATTTACATGGAAGGGGTCATAGGCTGCGCGGAATGGTACAGGAGGGGGTCAGAGGATGCGTAGACATGGTACAGGGGGTCAGAGTCTGCATGGACATGGTACAAGGGGTCAGAGGCTACGTGAACATGGTACAGAGGTCAGAGGCTGTGTGGACATGGTACAGGGGTCAGAGACTGTGTGTACATAGTACAGTGGGCCAGAGGCTGCGTGGACATGGAACGGGGGTCAGAGGCTGCGTTAATATATGGTACAGGGGGCCAGAGGCTGTGTGGACATGGTACGGGGGTCAGAGGCTGCTTGGACATGGTACAGGGGTCAGAGGCTGCGTGGACATGGTACAGGGGTCAGAGGCTGCGTGGAGATGGTACAGAGGTCAGAGGTACGTGCACATGGTACGGGGGTCAGAGGCTGCGTGGACATGGTACGGGGGTCAGAGGCTGCATAGATATGGTACAGGGGATCAGAGGCTGCGTGGACATGGTACGGGGGTCAGAGGCTGCGTGGACATGGTACAAGGGTCAAAATCTGTGGGGACATGTTACAGGGGTCAGAGGCTGGGTGTGTAGTGCTCTCCTATTGAATGGCTTAGCTCTGCTCTAGCTGTCCTCCCTCCTCGGCTCAGGCTAATCAGCACAATACAAATCAGTTTCCGACCGTGGCAAGATGCTGACGAGAATGAAGTGCCTGACATTCAAAAATGGCGCCAGGCGGCCTCAACGTCACTGCACATGTGCCTGCCCCAGCCGAGTGTGTACGATTTTTCCCAAGCTCGGCGGGCTTTGGAATGGCTCATGCACAATTGCGCAGTGGACCCGCAACCATATTTTTAACCGACATTTACGGACGGCCCGAAAACTGTCTCAAATTTATGGGCTGCTCGTAAATTAATGGGTGGTTGGCAACACTACACTGCCCACTCGTGAAACAGGTGCTAAACCTGGGAACCAGGGCCCTAAATAGGCTCTGCCTGACCCAAGAAGGCTGCCAGAGTCACATGGGGTAGCAGCATTCAATAGGATAGCTTCCCCAGTGACTCAACAAACCATAAAGAACCCTGTCCTTCTTGACAACCTCTCCAACAACAGTGTCGCTGAGGAAAGAGCCATCTGCAGTGGAGAAAATAGACTGTAACTGCCTACAAACCGCTCGTCAAACACCTCTGAAAAACAATCCATCGCGGATTGCATTTCAGAGGAGTGAAAATGACAATCTCAAGCTCTAACAGTTCTCTCTAGCTAACCAATTACTAAACATTATGTGCAGCTGTATGGTGACACCAGGGACCACAGTTGAGACCCCCTATACATTGTAAGTTGAGAACCACTGGGTTAGAGCTTCTGTCAAGTTTTAGTGCTGTCTGTGGCCCTATTGGGGAGATTTTCTCTAAATTCATGCAAAGATGGGAAGTGGTAAGAAATCTATGGTGCAAACCAATGAGAGTGATACTCACGGAAGTGTCAATTTCCAAGCGGACTTCAGCAGAGCAACAGAATAAATAAAACACACAGGGTTTCATGACTTCCCCAATTATTCTTACCATTTGAAAGACTTCTTTTAATTTCTGTTATATCTCCCAAGTATGTACACAGACAGCAATAAAAACTTTAAAGGGGTTATATCCCTTCCGCACTCCTTCCAAATCTAAAATATATTGGCTAGAGTTGAGTTATACCAATGGCTAAGAGATCTGACCGGTGTGTCCTAACGGGGGGAGGGGGGGAGCATCCCCCTGTCAGAATACAATACAATAGCTCAGCGGGGGAGATCACTGTACCAACATTGCATAATTAGAACAGCGGCTCCTCCCGAGCTCTTCAGTTTATTTCCAATAGGCCTGCTGTGTTGAACAAAAGAAAATGACCAAAACACACTGGTCAGCGCTCTCAGGTGGCGAGAGTGCTGATCGGTTGGCAATCGGCAGACCTTTTTTGGTCATGCCTCTTCAGAAGCTGTCTGAATGGACCGGATGCCATTCACGCGGGCAGAATGTTGGCTGGTCTTTATTGAACCGCAGGGGATTAGGAATCCAACACTTCTGATTGTATCTTCAGCTTGGGTTTTCTCGTCACTGCTGTTTTGGGGAGCAGGAGAAACTAGTCTTGTTTTTTTTTTTTCTTTGTAGGTAAGATTATATTTCCAACATATGTTTTAACAATCAAATAATTGTAATTATTGGTACTCACTCTATATTTCTATTATATGCCTTTACTAAGAAATAAAAATGCATTGATAAAAAGTACAAAATATTTAAGCTTAACTCCATGTTTAATGTCCATTTATATAGTGGGATGAGGACTTCCTGTCCTACTCCCGGAAAAAATTAAGTTGTGCTTAGCGCTGCTCAGGCATTTTCGTGAAATTTTATTTTCTATGAATGAATACTAAGGCCTTGTACACACGGTCGGACCAAACCGATGTGACTGGTCCGTCGGACCGTTTTCTTCGGTTCACCTCTGAAGTGGCCGTACGGCCGTACACACCGTCAGTCCAAAATCCGATCGGGTCAGAACGCGGTGACAACAAACACATGACGTGCTGAATAAAACGAAGTTCAATGCTTCCAAGCATGCGTTGACTTGATTCTGAGCATGCGCGGGTTTTGAACCAATGCTTTTCTGGACTAACCATCGGTTTGGTCTGATGGGGCAGCGGTCCATCGGTTCGGTTTTGAAGCATGTTTTAAAATTTTGGACCGAAGGAAAACAGACCGATGGCCTATACACACAGTCGGTTTGGTCCGATGAAACTGAACTTCGGTTCATTCTCATTGGTTCGGTCCGACCGTGTGTACGGGGCATAAGTTTCCTTTGATTGGCTAAGATGGAGAGGTGGACAGATGAAGTCACAATCTCCATCTCAGTCAATCGGTGGAAGCTTTGTATTCATTCATAGCTTCCCATTAATGGCTGAGCTCAGCCCAACTCGGTTTTGTTCCGGGAATGGAACAGGAAGTCTCTATCCCTCTATCTCTATTTATACGTTACATACATACAGTTAACACAGCGCCCCCAGAAAGTGCACCTGTTAGTGCAGTAAAGAGTTAAATTATTTAAAGGGACATTAAACACAGAGATTAGCTTTAAAGAAAATGATGACGTTTTCTGCTCCCCTACCTCTTATTTCTGTCCGGGGCAGCAGGTATATATGTTGTTATCTCAGAAGATCTCATTAATGTAATTAATAATACATGTAGCAGAGCTATTTTCTGACATGTAAAGGTATTTCCCCCAGAGAATGTGAAACTGCAGAATAATGTCCCAGAATCCTTTATCACTAATAAACACGGTCATCGCTGAGAGACAAGATAGGCAGCAGAGTGTACGGGAAAGTGGACTGGATAATTGGACAGGATATTCCATACAACTCATGTAAAGAATAGAAGAAGCTTACAATTTCCTGGAAAGAGTGAGACAGATGATGTGTCATCAGGAAGGTCAATAATAGAAATGTGTTTAAAAGTAGCTGGCTTATTTATTACAGTAGTATTAAATTGTGATGTACAAAATGCATTAGACCGTAGCTAAATGCAATAACTTACATCACTTAAATGCAAAAACCATTTAAAACCAGGACGCCCATTCCTTCCCGGTATATTATCATTTGTTTAGGCTAGGGGGTCATACAATGGGGAGAATTACTTACCGGATTCTTCCCTGGATCCGCAGATTTTCTCCCCCACAATATGGATGGCCAGTGTCACAAAGCTACTTGTGCTGTGTAACCACCCTTTCAGTGACATCCTCGTGTACAATGCGAGACCAGCGACCACCAATGATCGCCCATCCACATTCTAGGGCTGGAGTGCGACACAGGAATAAAGTAAGACAGGAGGGAAGGGATGGAGTTTGTGTCTCTGCAAAACAGGGAATAAATTCCAACTCTTCCCCTAGCAAAAGCACCTCACAGTACAGTAAAACACAGGCTAGGCATACAGTTATTCCTTTTATCACCCCTGATGTTAACACCTTCCCGGTCAGTGTTATTAGTACAGTGACAGTGTATATTTTTATATGAATTTCTAGCCACAGTGACAGACATACGAAGGATGGAACATTTGACTGCATTGATTGATGGTTCATTACCTAGATTCTATAAGATTTGGAAGGTGTGGGATGAATCTGAGTTTTCTCTTAAATCGACCCATTCAGTGCCTTAAAGGGTCACTAAAGGAATTTTTTTTTTAGCTAAATAGCTTCCTTTACCTTACGGCAGTCCTGGTTTCATGTCCTCATTGTTCGTTTTTGCTCTAACCCTTCTCTGTTCTAAACACTTCCCGGTTGTCTGTTTCCTGATGAAAAAAGTCATGGGAGCTTTCTCTCTGTGGTCACTAATCAAGGAGGTGTGATTACTGTGTGTCTAAAACCCCTCAACACCAATCAGTTTCTTTTTCCAAACCATCACTGCCCTGTATTGGCTCTGTGCAGCAGAGAAGCAGAAAACACGCAACAACGAAACTGAAACTGTAGGTACATTATCTGATTGATTTTAATCTATTTTTAATCATTTTTAAAAGGAATAAGTTAACTATTATGTCTATATACCCTGTAATTGCCAGTAAATGCCAGTAGGAGGAAAAGGTTGCCAGTAAAAATTATGGCTGTGACGCTCGACGCTGTGACGCTCGACGCTCGGCTCGGAACTGTGCATATGCAGCTCAGGTCCGGAGCTGACTGAGACCATCCAAGTGCATGCTACAGTGTGTTTGGGTGGTGCGCGTCTGGTGGAGGCAGTGTATGAGTGTGTTGTGTGATGTCATGGTGCAAGGGAGATGAATGGAGCGGCCAGAACCTCGTGTGTGGGTCTGTAGGACGGGAGTAAGGCAAGCCAGGAGCAGGACTGTCAGTGCTGTTTGGACTGAAGGGACCACCTGGCATGGAGAGAGACCATCACTGTGACTCAGGAGAGGATGTGTCATGTCGGTGAGGTCTCAGCATCATCTGTGCTGCTACACACTGCTGTCAGTATCACTGTGAGAGTCAATTTCATGAGTGCATCGCCCATTCTAATGTATTGCCCTCCTGAGTCCTGTCCCTTAGCTACTTACTATATCGGAAAAAATATATATGCTTTTTGCCTTAATATCTACATTAAATCACATTGCTAATTGCATATTGTACTTATTTGTAGCCTAAATACTGGAATTTGCACTTAAAACTGTAATTTTGGAACTGCCAGTAAAAACTTAGCTGTGCCAGTAAATTATGGGTGTTGTGTCAGTAAATTTCAATCTGGTAGGTTGGCAACACTGAGTACACCTCTTACAATATGGTTCGGTAATGATTGTGACCATCTCCCTTTTACCCTATGGAGCTATTGGTTCTTCCTCCAAAGTTTTCCCTTTTAGAAGGTTTTTTGTTCTCTCTATGAAGTTCTCATTCAATCGATTGTACAGTATGGTATGATGTAGTACATATGTGTAACTGAAACAAAAATAGAGCATTGATGTGTTAGACTACAGCCATGGCCAAAAGTTTTGAGAATGACACAAATACCAATTTTCACAAAGTCTGCTGCCTCAGTTTTTGAGATGGGAAATTGCATATACTCCAGAATGTTATGAAGAGTGATCAGACGAATTGCAATTAATTGCAAAGTTCCTCTTTGCCATGAAATTTAACTTAATCCCATAAAAAAAAATTCCACTGCATTTGTGAAGAAGGCTTCAGAGTGCCCAAGAAAGTTCAGCAAGCGCCCGGACCGTCTCCTAAAGAGGATTCAGCTGCGGGATCGGAGTGCCACCAGTGCAGAGCTTTCTCAGGAATGGCAGCAGGCAGGTGTGAGCGCATCTGCACGCACAGTGAGGCGAAGACTTTTGGAAGATGGCCTGGTGTCAAGAAGGGCAGCAAAGAAACCACTTCTCTCCAAAAAAAACATCAGGGACAGATTGATCTTCTGCAGAAAATATGGTGAATGGACTGCTGAGGACTGGGGCAAAGTCATATTCTCCGATGAAGCCTCTTTCCGATTGTTTGGGGCATCAGGAAAAAGGGTTGTCCGGAGAAGAAAAGGTAAGCGCTACCATCAGTCCTGTGTCATGCCAACAGTAAAGCATCCTGAGACCATTCATGTGTGGGGTTGCTTCTCATCCAAGGGAGTGGGCTCACTCACAATTTTGCCCAAAAACACAGCTATGAATAAAGAATGGTACCAAAACACCCTCCAACAGCAACTTCTTCCAACAATCCAACAACAGTTTGGTGAAGAACAATGCATTTTCCAGCACGATGGAGCACCGTGCCATAAGGCAAAAGTGATAACTAAGTGGCTCGGGGACCAAAACTTTGACATTTTGGGTCCATGGCCTGGAAACTCCCCAGATCTTAATCCCATTGAGAACTTGTGGTCAATCCTCAAGAGGCGGGTGAACAAACAAAAACCCACTAATTCTGACAAACTCCAAGAAGCGATTATGAAAGAATGGGTTGCTATCAGTCAGGTTTTTTGGCCCAGAAGTTGATTAAGAGCATGCCCAGTCGAATTGCAGAGGTCCTGAAAAAGAAGGGCCAACACTGCAAATACTGACTCTTTGCATAAATGTCATGTAATTGTCGTTAAAAGCCTTTGAAACGTATGAAGTGCGTGTAATTATATTTCACTACATCACAGAAACAACTGAAACAAAGATCTAAAAGCAGTTTAGCAGCAAACTTTGTGAAAACTTATATTTGTGTCATTCTCAAAACTTTTGGCCACAACTGTACACCATGCATTTAAGAGCTCACAAAAATCCATGCATGCTCAGAATCAAGTCGACGCATGCTCGGAAGCATTGAACTTAATTTTTCTCAGCACGTCGTTGTGTTTTATGTCACCGCGTTGGACAGGATCAGATTTTTAACCGATGGTGTGTAGGCAAGACTGATGAAAGTCAGCTTCATCGGATATCCGATGAAAAAATACATCAGATTAGATTCCATCAGATATCCGATCGTGTGTGCAGGGCTTCACAGAAGAGGTCTAGTGTTAGAATTATTGCTGTCGCTCTATTGTTCGCGGCGATTACTCACATGTGTGGTTTAAAATTTCCATTTACATATGCGGGCACGACATATGTATGTGTTTGCTTTTGCTTTTGCATGCGAGGACGCGGGGATGGGGGGAAATTTACATTATATATATTTTTTATTGTTTATTTTATTTTTATTTTTTAATTTTTACACTTTTTCTTTAATTAACTTTTTTTTGGATCACTTTTATTCCTATTACAAGGAATGTAAACATCCCTTGTAATAAGAATAGGAATAGGGCATGACAGGAATAGAGCATGACAGGAATAGGGCATGACAGATCCCCTTTACAGAGAGTTGTGGGGGTCTATAATACCCCACATCTCTCCTCTAGGCTGGAAAGACTGAGATGACAAAAAAAATCTCAGCCTTTCAAGCTAAAAACAAGGCAGTGTATACATCTGCCGATGCCTGAAATTACGTCATAATGTTGCACCCGGCCTCCGAAGATTATAGAGATGGCCGGCGACTATCTGGTCCTTGGTCAGCTCTATGGTAAACTTCCACCACTGGCTGATTCATTCTCAGGCGAGCTGGAAGAAGCACCGGAGGGTGGCGAGAGGGGGCAGAACAGCCACTATGATTGTTTTTACTTTGCAGGGGATCGCCGGCAAAAAAGAATGATGTCAGACGGGCTTTTTTTTTGGAAAGTCCGGCTGCATGTAGCCTCCATCTGACTTTTTTTGTTGGAAGTCCAACAGACATAAGATAGAGAGCCTGTTCTTATTCTTTCCGTCTGACTTCCGGACTCACGGCGGACTTTTGCATGGTCAAAAGTCCCAACGTGTGTACGAAGCATTAGAGGCGCCTCTCTTCTCTTATATATTCAGTAGCTCCTGCTGGATTTTGCTTCTAATCCCCTGGTGGATGCTTCCATTTGTGGATGGATATTTTATGGTTACACAACTTATCACGTTGTTTAATCCTTTTTATGGACTATAAACTGAAGGACTTAAGAATAAATGGTTGTGAGGCCGGTTGGATGTACTGCCAAATTCTCTGAAACGCCTTTGGAGACAGCTTATGGTGGAGAAATGAACATTCAATTCAAGGGTAACAGCTCTGGTGGACATTCTTGCAGTCAGCATGCCAATTGCACGCTCCCTCAAAACTTGCGACATCTGTTGCATTGTGCTGTGTGATAAAACTGCACATTTTAGAGTGGCCTTTTATTGTGGCCGGCCTAAGGCACACCTGTGCAATAATCATGCTGTCTAATCAGCATCTTGATATGCCACACCTGTGAGGTGGATGGATTATCTTGGCAAAGGAGAAGTGCTCACTAATACAGATGTAGACAGATTTGTGAACAATATTTGAGAGAAACAGGCCTGTTGTGTACATAGATAAAGTCATAGGCCCGGTTTCACAAAGCACTTACGCCGACGCATCTCCAGATGCACCGCGTAAGTGTAACTATGCGCCGTCGTATCTGTGCGCCATGCCCACAATCTGAGATACGCCTAAAAATAGGCTTCCTACGACCGACGTAACTTGCCTACGCCGTCGTATCGTGGGCGCATATTTACGCTGGTGCCCTTTTTCTGCTCACATTGATTTTCTATGCACATATGCAAATGAGGGAGATACGCCGATTCACAAACGTAGTTGCGCCCGGCACATAATATACGCGGTTTGCGTAAGTCGTACGTCCGGCGTAAAGTTATTCCCCATATAGGAGGCGCAACTCATGCAAAGGTATGGACCAGGGAACACAAGCCGTCGCTGGCTCCCAGTTGATGGTGGCTTCACATGTGGACTCTCTGATCAGAAGTGCATTCTTTGATCAAAAGTGCGAGTTAAAAACCAGGAGTTTGAAACAGGAGGTAAGACAGGAGTCTTCATTATTTTTTTCAATCACTGATCCAGAACAAGCTTGCAGCTAATAAAGTTGGAACTCTTGCTATATAGATTCAGCGGTGCAGCAGACGCTCTCATCTTAGTCTGCTCACCCCAGGGATAGTGAGAGCAGGACGCTCTCAAACGAGTCGGCTCTCCCCAGGGATAGTGCAGCCAGGCAGGGTCCACCACACCCCCCTAGCCAATTGATCCAGGGTTGCACCGATCGCCGTTAAGGGGTCAGGAAGGAATTTTTTCCCCCGATCGCTGCAGATTGGCACAGCACGCCTGGGGTTTTTCGCCTTCCTCTGGACCAATCGGGGTGAGAAGACTCAACGAGTGACGGCTCACTTGGACAGTCTTCCACCCATCACGTCTGGCGTCTCGCGGCTCTTCCCGCATCCGCGCCAGACCAGGCCTCATTCGCGGCCGCCGCAATTAGGAAAGACTGACGACAATGTGACTGGCGACAATGGCTAATCTGCGATACTCTGCGCACTCTATTCGGGGTCTGAGACAATTCGCAACAGCATTACCAGCCGTCACCAAAAAGGCCTTAAAAATAGAGCAACTTTTGAGATTCGATCGACGATCGACCATCAAAAATTTTAACTATTTAACCCAGCTCGAGCACATATCATGTGCTTTGATCAACACAAGATCGGCAGTAAAACACCGATTAGAAATCCACGATTTCTTACTACAAAACGATCTAGACTGCCTCTTTATTACAGAAAGCTGGCTCTCAGACGACTGCAACACCATTCTCGGAGAATTGGTGCCAGAAAACTATCGCATTATAACGGAAAACAGAATAGGGCAAAGAGGAGGAGGCCTGGCGGTGATCCACAAGAATCGCATTACAATCACTAAGCCAGCCCTTCAAAATCCTCTTCCATTCATGGAAACCCTTACTCTTCAACTTCAAACTTCCCCCCAGGAGACTGTTCACATTCTCCTCTGCTATAGGCCACCTGGGCCAAAATCGCAGTTTTTGCCATCATTAACGGATTTTATATCCACTTATACCCTTAACAGCAAACACCTTTTGCTGCTCGGGGACTTTAATCTGTGGGCCAACTCCGCACAGGATCCCATTGCGGACGCCTGCATTGATCACCTGGAGGGATTAGGGCTACAGCAACTTATATGCGGGCCAACACATGCTTCAGGTCACACACTCGACCTAATTTTCAGACAAAATCTGAAAATAAGCATTTTAGAAAATGAACCATTGCCATGGACAGACCACCACGCAATTAATTTCATAATCTCCAAAATTCCCCCAGTGATAAAAGCACCCAAGCCGGTGACAATACACTGGGCTAGATCTCAGAAGAAGCTCCATTCGGAACTCTTCAAATCTACCTTGGGAAACAGAATCAAAACAATCCATCCACATCAAACAGCCGCAGATACATTGGATGCCATAAACGCAGCCCTGCTACAGTCAGCCGATTTAGTAGCACCGAAACGCAAAGCCTGCATCCGAAAAAGAAAGTCCGGCTGGTTCAACAACCAGCTGTCGCTTCTGAAGCAAGAGCGCAGAAGGGCGGAAGCCGCCTGGAAAAGAAGTCCTGCAGAGGATAACCTCATCATCTACAAGGCAATAACAACACGATATCATAAAGAAATCTTCAAAGCCAAGAAACATCATTTTTCTATGGCGATTAACAGCGCCCTAAACCGCCCCCGCGAACTCTTCAAGATGGTCACCCAGACCATGAACCCAGGATGTCTTGAAGTCCCCAACTCAGACACCCAAGAGTTCTGCAATGAATGAAATCGGATTTCTTCATCAACAAAATTGAAAGAATCCGGGAAAGCATCATGCAAAACAATACCCCCCTCAACCCCACCGTCAATCAACCACAAAACACCCACAGAAACGCTCTACAATCAACAAAGTTCACTCTGGAACCGATCTCCATCGATACCACAAAAAATATCATTGGTGCTTTGCGGAACAGCACATCGCCCAATGATATCATCCCCACCAAACTGCTGAAGGAATGTGCCGACATCCTGGCACCACCCATCACACAGCTTATAAACCAGTCATTTAAGGAAGGCACAGTGCCATCCCTGTTGAAAGAGGGCACAATCCAGCCCATCTTGAAAAAACCTAACCTGGATCCCAAGGACCCAACTCACCGCCGTCCCATAACAGGCCTAAATGTTCTCTCCAAGATAATGGAGAAAGTAGTGGTACAACAGCTGCAACAGCATCTAGATACCCACAATCTACTGGATCCATTACAATCAGGCTTCCGTCCCGGACACGGGACAGAAACGGCCTTACTCAAAATATGGGACGATGCCCTCGAGGCCGCAGACGAAGGAGAATCTTGTCTCCTGGTTCTGCTGGACCTAAGCGCAGCCTTTGACACGGTAGACCACAAACTGTTACTGATGCGACTAGCCAAGGTAGCAGAAGTCGCAGAAGGTGATTTACCATGGTTTTCTTCCTTTCTTGAAAACCGATCACAAACAGTTAAATTGGGTTGTTTCACGTCGGAAAAGCGCACGGTGTGGAGTCCCCCAAGGATCCCCCCTGTCACCGGTGCTTTTCAACATCTATCTTCGCCCTCTCTTTGATATTATCAGTAGCCAAGAACTACTCTATCACTCTTATGCAGACGATACGCAACTGTATTTTCGCATCTGCAACAAAAAGGATCATCATCTCAGTTTAGAGAAATGTCTCTCTTTGATAGAAAACTGGATGACTAAGAGTTATCTTAAACTCAACAGTTCAAAAACAGAACTCCTTATGTTTCACGCCAGCCGAAAGAGTCAACTGGCAACAACCTGGACACCCCCGCCCATTCTGGGCCAAATCATCACCCCTAGCTCCAAAGTCAAAAGTCTCGGGGTCATCTTCGACACCTTCATGACAATGGACGCACAAATAGGGTCAGTAGTCAGCGGAGCGCACCATCTGTTGCGCCTACTACGCAGACTTATTCCATTTATCCCCAAAGAAGACGTAGCAGTCGTGGTGGGAACAATCGTGAATTCCAGACTGGACTATGCTAACGCCCTGTACCTCGGACTCCCAAAGTACCAAATCTCCCGTCTGCAAGTCGTTCAGAATACGGCCGCCAGACTGGTGACTGGGAAAAAAAAATGGGAATCAATCTCACCTTCGTTGAGAACCCTTCACTGGCTGCCAGTAAAAGACAGAATTGCATTTAAAGCACTCTGCCTGACACATAAGTGCATCCATGGGAAGGCTCCGCAATATCTTTGCGACAAGATAGAACCTCACAATTCGAATCGCGTTCTGCGATCCACCGACCAAAATCTGGTCAGGGTACCAAAAACCAAATACAAGTCCAAAGGAGAAAGAAGGTTTGCTTTTCAGGGTCCTAGACTATGGAACGCTTTACCAACCAGCATTCGGTTGGAGGAAAACCACCTGACTTTCAGAAGACGAATCAAAACTCTGCTCTTTTGATGTCATGAGACACGAACAACTAGCGCCCAGAAGCGATTCAGTTCGCATGCACCGCGCTTTATAAGTTTTTCATTCATTCATTCATTCATTCATTCATTCATTCATCTTTTGTCGTTTACGTTGTACGTGAATATGACTAGGCGTAGGTTACGTTCACGTCGTAGGCAGTGATTCGACGTATCTTAGGCAGTTGTTTCAACGTGATTTTGAGCATGCGCACTAGGATGCGGCCACGGGACGGCGCATGCGCTGTTCGTTTTAAGTACTTCTATGGCGCTTGGCCCATCATTTGCATGGGGTCACGCCTCATTAGCATGGCTCACGCCCACTTCCACCTACGCTGGCTTACGCCGAGGAAACCCAGCGTAGATTTGAGAGCGAGTGGGAGCACTGGCTTCCTGAATACTGTGCTTGCCTCTCTGCGCTGCATCGGCGTAGCGTATATTTGATACGCTACGCCGGCATATATATGCGCCACTGTATGTGAATCCGGGCCATAGATCTTTGAGTTCAACTCATAATAAATGGGGGCAAACACAAAAGTGTTGCGTTTATAATTTTGCTCATGCCTTGTACACACGATCGGTCCATCCGATGAAAACGGTCTGATGGACTGTTTTCATCAAAATACGATTGTGTCAGAACGCGGTGACGTAAAACACAACGACGTGCTGAAAAAAACGAAGTTCAATGCTTCCAAGCATGTGTCGACTTGATTCTGAGCATGTGTGGATTTTTAACCGATGGACGTGCCTACTAATGATCGTTTTTTTTCTATCGGTTAGGAACCCATCGGTTAAATTTAAAACAAGTTGGCTTTTTTTTAACCGATGGATAAATAACCGATGGCGCCCACACACGATCGGTTTGGACCGATAAAAAAGGTCCATCAGACCATTCTCATCGGTTTAACCGATCGTGTGTACGCGGCCTCAGTATATATACACCGTAAAATGATATCTATATACACACTACAAACATACGGGCAGGTGTGACCTTCTCTGGTCCTAATTCCCATAGGAACTTGGTAAAAAAAAGAGGCAAATACACAAAACAATAGAAGAGTAATACATTCCAGTTTACAGCAGATAACAACATGGATAGAAAAAAAGGATGCGTTTGATGGAAAAGATGAGGCTGGGTAAATGATGGATGGACTTCAGCTGTATAGTATGTTCCTTCTCCATGTAATCAGTGCTCCTTGACCTGCCATGTTTTTAGAAGTAAGCGGTTTGGAAGCCTTCCTGCGCACTCTATGATAAATATATGGCTTACAATGCTCAGATAAAATGGAGGTGACAGATTATCTACAGCAGAATTGATTTCGCACTCCAACTAAAGTATATTAATAACTGCTCTATTCTTGTCATTGTCACCTGGGGAATAACGATAAAAAAAAAATGTGAACAAAACGTTCAGTTCAAGCTTATAGTAGTGTTCTTGTCACCTTTACTGTGATTAATGCCTTGTCTTATTAGCATAATCAATCTAAACATCTAGATGATAGCGAATTGCTGACGCAGCTGAATTTACACCTTTGAAGTTGTGAACAAGAAATGGTTACATGTTCTCCATGTTATGGCTTACTGACATGGATGCATCAGGGAAAGCTGGAGTTTTTAAAGAGAATTTTAAAGGGGATTTGTAGATAATTTCCTAAACATTTTCGGAATAAGGGTTACCACTGAGAATGGCGAAGTGTGTTTTAATCATTTGTGCCTGTGTTATCACTTTTTACATTGCTCTCCACACCTGTCAGTCCTGAGCCTCACATACTGCTAGCCTTGCAACCAGCGTGACATATTGTAACACAGGGAAGGAGACGGCTGCGCAAAGACGCTCAATTCTTCTACGCTTTTCTTTGTGTTCCATTGTGCGTTCTTTGTTTCCCTGGATACCTCAAGACACCATTCACAGGAAGAAAAATGTTCAGCTCTATTCAAAAGTACAAAAGTGTCTGTCTATCTGTCTGTCTGTCTATATACCTATTTAAATCATGTAATTAAGAATATAATACTGGATTATATCTATAGCAATATCAGTCTATATCTTTTATCTACTGTATCTATCTATAGAAATATCAGTCTATAGCTTTTTATCTATCTATCTATAGAAATATCAGTATATACTGTATACTTTATGGCCCAGATTCTCAAAGGGCTTATGATGGCGCAACACCATGTACGCCGTCGTAAGTCCTAATCTGGGCCGTCGTATCTATGTGACTGATTCTTAGAATCAGTTACACATAGATATCCATTACATCCGACAGGCGTAAGGCTCTTACGCTGTCGGATCTTAAATGCATTTTTTTTTTGCCGCTAGGTGTCGCCTCCGTCGTTTTCCCCGTCGAGTATGCAAATTAGCTAGATACGCAAATTCCTGAACGTACGTGCAGTCGGCGCAGTGAAGTTAAGATGTTTACGTTAGGTTTGCGCGGCGTAAAGTTGCCCCTGCTATATGAGGGGCAACCAATGTTAAGTATGGCCGTCATTCCCGCGTCAAAATTTTAAAATTTACGTCGTTTGCGTAAGTCGTCCGTGAATGGGGCTGGACGCCATTTACGTTCACGTCGAAACCAATGACGTCCTTGCGACGTCATTAGGAGCAATGCACCCTGGGATATTTTCCGGACGGCGCATGCGCAGTACGTTCGGCGCGGGAACGCACTTAACCCTTTCATGCCTACGCCTATGTATGACATTTGGTGTTTACAAGTTAAAATCCATATTTTTGGCTAGAAAATTACTTAGAACCCCCAAATAGTATATATATATTTTTAGCAGAGAATCTAGAGAATAAAATGGCGATTGTTGCAATATTTTATGTCATACGGTATCTGTGCGGCGGTGTTTTAAACACAACTTTTTGGGAAAAATTAACTTTCATGAATTTTAAAAAAATGAAAAAGTAAAATTAGCCCAATTTTTTTGCATAATGTGAAAGATGATGTTACACCGAGTAAATAGATACCAAGCATGTCACGCTTTATAATTGCACGCACTCGTGGAATTGCAACAAACTACGGTACCTAAAAATCTCCATAGGCGATGCTTTAAACTTTTTTTTACGTTTACCAGGTTAGAGTTACAGAGTAGGTCTAGTGCTAGAATTATTGCTCTCGCTCTGACGATCGCGGCGATACCTCACATGTGTGATTTGAACACCGTTTTCATATGCGGGCGCGACTTCCGTATGCGTTTTCTTTGCTGCGCAAGCTCGCGGGGAGGGGGGCGCTTTAAAAAAATGTTTTTTGGTTTTCTTATTTTATTTTTATTTTTTTATAATATTAAATTTTTTTTTTTTTTTTTTTTTTTACATTTTGATTACTTTTATTGCTGTCACAAGGAATGTAAACATCCCTTGTGACAGCAATAGGTGGTGACAGGTACTCTTTATGGAGGGTTCGGGGTCTAAAAGACTCCCGATCCCTCCTTTGCACTTCAAAGTATTCAGATCGCCGAAAACGGCGATTCTGAATACTGTGTACTTTTTTAAATCCGGCGCCATTGGCAGCCGAGAAACCCGGAAGTGACGTCATGACGCCGCTTCCGTGGTTTCAATGCGGAGACTGAATCAAAGCTGTTTACGGCTTAGTGTCAGTCTCCGCCTGAACACAGAACGCGGCGGATGGTGGATCGGGTCTCCCGGTGGGACGGGAGGCCCGGTCAGAGCGGCGAAAGGTGGCGGGAGGGGGGGGGGGATGTCCCCTCCCGCTCCTCCAGCATAACAACCGAACGGCTTTTAGCCGCATCGGTTGTTATGTTTGGATAGCCGATCGCGGCTCTAAACAACGGTACCGGGATGATGCCTGCGGCTGCAGGCATCATCCCGGTATAACCCCCGAAAGCCGAGGACGCATATATGCGTTGCGTCGGCGTGAAAGGGTTAATTTAAATGCTCCACGCCCCCTACCCGGCTAATTTGAATTAGGCGGGCTTGCGCCGGGTGATTTACGATACACCGCCGCAACTTTACAGGCAAGTTCTTTGTGAATAAAGCACTTGCCTGTTAAACTTGCGGCGGCGTAACGTAAATCAGATACGTTATGCCCGCCGAGTTTTACGCCAATCTACGAGAATCTGGGCCTATCTGTCTATCTATCTAGAAATATCAGTCTATATATTTATCTATCTATAGAAATATCAGTCTATATATTTATCTATAGAAATATCAGTCTATATACTTTATCTGTCTATCTATCTGTAGAAATATCAGTCTATATATTTATCTATCTATAGAAATATCAGTCTATAGCTTTATATCTATCTATAGAAATATCAGTCTATATATTTTATTTGTCTATTTATCTATCTATAGAAATATCAGTCTATATATTTATCTATCTTTAGAAATATCAGTCTAATTATAATAATATTAATATGCTAATATTTTCTATATATATCTATTCCTAAAAAAATATCAGTCTCTATCTGTCTATCTATCTATTTATCATTGGAATAACAGTATAATAATCAAGCCCAGGCCAAATCGTTCGCCCATTCCTAATTGAAATATTAGTCTAATATTATTAATAATAATAAGCGAATATTTTGAATATCTAAATAAATATCAGTCTCTATCTATCTCTCTATCTATATATTTATCATTGGAATATCAGTATAATAACCATGCCTGGGTCAAACCGTTGCCCACCCCTAATTGAAATATCAGTCTAATAATAATAATAATAATAATAATAATAATAATAATAATAAGATAATATTTTGCTATATCTAAAGAAATATCAGGCTCTATCGATCTATCATTGGGATATCAGTCTAATAAAAATAATCCAATATTGGGCTACATCTATAGAAATATCAGTCTATATCTATCTATCTATCTATCTATCTATCTATCTATCTATCTATCTATCTATCTATCTATCTATCTATCTATCTATCTATCTACAGTATCTCACAAAAGTGAGTACACCCCTCAAATTTTTGTAAATATTTTATTATATCTTTTTATGTGACAACACTGAAGAAATTACACTTTGCTACAATGTAAAGTAGTGAGTGTACAGCTTGTATAACAGTGTACATTTACTGTCCCCTCAAAATAACTCAACACACAGCCATTAATGTGTAAACTGCTGGCAACAAAAGTGAGTATACCCCTAAGTGAAAATTTCCAAATTGGGCCCAATTAGCCATTTCCCCTCCCCGGTATCATGTGACTAGTTAGTGTTACAAGGTCTCAGGTGTGAATGGGGAGCAGGTGTGTTAAATTTGGTTTGATAATAAATTTACGATTTACGATACACCGCCGCAACTTTACAGGCAAGTTCTTTGTGAATAAAGCACTTGCCTGTTAAACTTGCGGCGGCGTAACGTAAATCAGATACGTTATGCCCGCCGAGTTTTACGCCAATCTACGAGAATCTGGGCCTATCTGTCTATCTATCTAGAAATATCAGTCTATATATTTATCTATCTATAGAAATATCAGTCTATATATTTATCTATAGAAATATCAGTCTATATACTTTATCTGTCTATCTATCTGTAGAAATATCAGTCTATATATTTATCTATCTATAGAAATATCAGTCTATAGCTTTATATCTATCTATAGAAATATCAGTCTATATATTTTATTTGTCTATTTATCTATCTATAGAAATATCAGTCTATATATTTATCTATCTTTAGAAATATCAGTCTAATTATAATAATATTAATATGCTAATATTTTCTATATATATCTATTCCTAAAAAAATATCAGTCTCTATCTGTCTATCTATCTATTTATCATTGGAATAACAGTATAATAATCAAGCCCAGGCCAAATCGTTCGCCCATTCCTAATTGAAATATTAGTCTAATATTATTAATAATAATAAGCGAATATTTTGAATATCTAAATAAATATCAGTCTCTATCTATCTCTCTATCTATATATTTATCATTGGAATATCAGTATAATAACCATGCCTGGGTCAAACCGTTGCCCACCCCTAATTGAAATATCAGTCTAATAATAATAATAATAATAATAATAATAATAATAATAATAATAAGATAATATTTTGCTATATCTAAAGAAATATCAGGCTCTATCGATCTATCATTGGGATATCAGTCTAATAAAAATAATCCAATATTGGGCTACATCTATAGAAATATCAGTCTATATCTATCTATCTATCTATCTATCTATATATCTATCTATCTATCTATCTATCTATCTATCTATCTATCTATCTATCTATCTATCTATCTATCTATCTATCTATCTATCTATCTATCTATCTATCTATCTATCTATCTATCTACAGTATCTCACAAAAGTGAGTACACCCCTCAAATTTTTGTAAATATTTTATTATATCTTTTTATGTGACAACACTGAAGAAATTACACTTTGCTACAATGTAAAGTAGTGAGTGTACAGCTTGTATAACAGTGTACATTTACTGTCCCCTCAAAATAACTCAACACACAGCCATTAATGTGTAAACTGCTGGCAACAAAAGTGAGTATACCCCTAAGTGAAAATTTCCAAATTGGGCCCAATTAGCCATTTCCCCTCCCCGGTATCATGTGACTAGTTAGTGTTACAAGGTCTCAGGTGTGAATGGGGAGCAGGTGTGTTAAATTTGGTTTGATAATAAAGGGACCTATTTTAATGTGCATACAACGCGTGGTGACATCGCGAATGCACTAGTGAGTAATGTGCCAACGCCCCGTCATCGCTATCCTGGGGACACATGCGGTTTTCACCTTGCTGATCAGGCTGCAGGAACTAGTTCTGGGAATCCTATATAATATCTCTGGGTTTATATACCCAGGATCTCTTGGATTGCCCTATGATATGTTAATATATATCCTGTTCAGCCCAGCTCTGTGAAATTTTGAAACAACCGCATGCTAGTGATCCCTGGATTCGAATTTCCAGTGCCTACCAGCACTTGACTGTCCGAACACTTGTATGCTCACAAATCAGTGTTTTTGATTATTTCCCCACGTTTGGCTGGCTTGATATAGCTTGTCCGCCCAGCCACTGTGGGGCTAACACGCTATTATCGCTTGGTTACCCCCAATGCGACCTATTCTTTAGATGCAATATCTTATGCTCCTGAGGAAGCGCTAACGCGCGTAACATGTAGAGCAAGCTCTTCACCAAATCTTGGAATACTACACTGGATATGCAACTCAACATTGTACCTGTAACTGTGCTTTCTAAATGAAGCCTATATATGATATGATTGTATAGTGTTGTAATCACAGTTGTGGTATTAGTTGCTGACCTATTCTCTTTTGATTTTATGTCATTCCACTTTTTATGATATTTCATACTAAATAAATTTCTAGTTTTCTACATCTTTTGGTATTGTGTGCCCTTAAAGCCCAATTTATTAGTTCCTTCTTTCAATATCGTGTTAAATTTGGTGTTATCGCTCTCACTCTCTCATACTGGTCACTGGAAGTTCAACATGGCAAAAAACTCTGAGAACCTTAAAAAAAATGTTTCAGATATATAGGCTATAAGAGGATTGCCAAAAAACCTGAAACTGAGCTCCAGCACGGTGGGCAAGGCCATACAGCCATTTAACAGGACAGGTTCCACTCAGAACAGGCCTCACAATGGTCGACCAAAGAAGTTGAGTACACATACTCAGCGTTATATCCAGAGGTTGTCTTTGGTAAATAGACATATGAGTGCTGCCAGCATCACTGCAGAGGTTTAAAGGGTGGGGGGGTCAGCTTGTCAGTGCTCAGACCATAAGCCGCAACTGAATCAAATTGGTCTGCATGGCTGCCGTCCATGAAGGAAGCCTCTTCTAAACATTAGGTACAAGTAGGCCCACAAAAAATTTGCTGAAGACAAGCAGACCAAGGACATGGATTACTGGAACCATATCCTGTGGTCTGATGAGACCAAGATAAACGTATTTGGTTCAGACGGTATCAAGCGTGTGGGGCGGCAACCAGGTGAGGAGTACAAAGACAAGTTTGTCTTGCCTACAGTCAAGCATGGTGGTGGGAGTGTCATGATCTGGGGCTGCATGAGTGCTTCCGGCACTGGGAATGAACTACAGTTCATTGAGGAAACCATGAATGCCAACATGTACTGTGACATACTGAAGCAGAGCATGATCCCCTCCCTACAGAGACTGGGCTGCAGGGCAGAATTCCAACATAACAAACCCCAAACACACTTTCAAGACAAGTACTGCCTTGCTGAAGCTGAGGGTAAAGGTGATGGACTTGCCAAGCATGTCTCCAGACCCAATCCCTATTGAGCATCTGTGGGGTATCCTCAAATCGAAGGTGGAGGGGTGCAAGGTCTCTAACATCCACCAGCTCTGTGATGTCATAATGGAGGAGTGGAAGAAGACTCCAGTGGTAACCTGTGAAGCTCTGGTGAACTCCATGCCCAAGGCAGTTGGCAGTGCTGTAAAATAATGGTACAGAAATTTGAAATAAACTGTTAGCGCAAACACTGGTACTACCGAACACTTAAGAATCGGGCAATGTATATGTCTAGAAAACAGTCACAGTTTTATAGTCCATATAGTGGTACAAAATGGCCAGTCCTAAAAAGGAAGGAGATGGGAAGATGATGGGCGGCAGCTGTCCTCAGAGAAAAGCCAACTCTGTTAGGGCAAGACAAGGAAACAAAAAAGGGAAAATAATGGTGACCACACAAAATATTGACACTTAGGGCCCAATTTGGACATTTTCACGTAGGGGTGTACTCACTTTTGTTGCCAGCGGTTTAGACATTAAAGCGGAGGTTCACCCTAATTGTCAAGTTTTGCTTGTTAAAACCAGCAGCCATTGTACTGTATCTTACCTTGGAATGAGGGCCTTTTGTGAGCTGTCACTCACTTTTCCCCGCGGGAGTGGGCGTGGTTTCGCACTTTTACAAACTGAGGACATTTTATTCCCTTGATATAGGGAAAGTCACATACATAACAATATCCCATACACTTGAAAACCTCACACAGGTCCTGAACAGAGGACTTGGTGTCGGTTTTGCCCCAGCTGTACAATGAGGTACCCGCCTGATACAATCACACACATTGTGCCACACAGCTGCTAGGAAAGAAGAACATTCCGCTCATCTAGTACACTAGTTTGCACAGCACTGATTCATTAGTCAACGAGGCTGACC
This sequence comes from Rana temporaria, assembly GCF_905171775.1. Classification (NCBI taxonomy): domain Eukaryota; kingdom Metazoa; phylum Chordata; class Amphibia; order Anura; family Ranidae; genus Rana; species Rana temporaria. Next base: position 53,046,137 of record NC_053490.1, on the reverse strand, counting down.
CACAATTGAGCATGAAAATGTAATTACTGTTCATCATATAGATAATTTGCATCAGACGCCTGGCATTTGTGACATTTTAAAGTGCTAATCTTTAATTTCTGCTAATTTTAAACACTGCAGAGTTGGACGTGGAAGATGGAGGCACCTGCAATGTACTGAGCACCAAAGCCCAGTGCCAGTATGACTAGGCAATAAATCAATTGGATGGTGTTAGCATACTCACCCCTAACAAGCAGTTCTGCCTCATCTGATACACTGTCAGCCGTGGTCTGCACCCTGCAGCCATATCTTCCAGCGTGCACCAGAAGAATGTTCCTAATCATTAAATCTGCAGAGGAGGCTTGCTGCAAAAGAAATAAATGTCCAATTAAGTACAATTCAAAAATCTATATATGCAACATGCATCATAAAAACACAAAACAGGCTAAAAATCAACATTTAAAGTAAAGCCACATTGAAACATATTGACAGCTGAATCATATACATACATACAGCTGAAACACATACATTGCCCATTTTCTGGAGATCTGCCCATGCCTAGCGTGCTACACTGCTGCTAGGGGGAAGGTGGCAACACCTTTCAACGCAAAATGGTTTGGCAGATTTGGTGCCAATGCCCAGCTTTGTCTGCGGGCTTCTAGTGAACACCTCCACACAGCTCACACCTAATATGTGCTTTGAAGGCCCCAATGCTTCTTCCTCTTCCACCCATCGGTTTACAATGTAGGCACTCCCACTGCAGGGTCAGTTTTCATATAGTGTGCAACACCATTAAGTCTGAAAGATTTATTTAGATTCTATTAGCTTAAAGGGCAGTGGCGTTGGGAGGGGAAGCGTGAGCCCTGAGTAGGTCCCCAAAAAGGCCTGTGTCTCAGGCATGCACAATTCTATTGTTAGCCCTAAGTGCCACCGTCGAGTGGGGACCAATCTGATCCCAAGCACCGCCGAGTGTGGCCGAGTGCGGCCAAGTGTGGCCAAGTGACATAGCAGGTCTCATCTTCTGGAGCTTGCAGCGCCTATGATGGACATCCCACTGGTCCAATGCCAGGGCCACGGGACATGTGACGTCCATCGTAGGCGCTGCAGGCTCCAGAAGGCGGGAATTTCAATGCGGCCGTCACACTATGTCACTATGAGATCCCCGCACCCCACTTGGGCAGGCGGCTCTCCTCTCCTCACTGCATACCGCACACTACGGCTGAGCTGCAGGACACATGAGGTCTGTCTCCTGGTCAGGTAGGTCAGTGTATGTATGTCACTTCCGTCAATGTATGTCAGGTATGTCATCCATTAGGTAGGTCAGTGTATGTATGTCAGGTAGGTCAGTGTATGTAAGGTAGGTCAGTGTATTGCAGCCATCAGGTAAGTCAGTGTATGTATGTCAGGTAGGTCAGTGTATGTCAGGTAGGTCAGTATATGTATGCCAGGTAGGTCAGTGTATGTATGTCACGTAGGTCCATGTATGTATGTCAGGTAGGACAGTGTATGTCAGGTAGGTCAGAGTATGTCAAGTAGGTCAGTGTATGTCAGGTAGGTCAGGGTAATGTATGTCAGGTAGGTCAGTATATGTATGTCAGGTAGGTCAGTGTATGTATGTCAGGTAGGTCCATGTGTGTATTTATGTCAGGTAGGTCCATGTATGTATGTCAGGTAGGACAGTGTATGTCAGGTATGTCAGGCAGGTCAGTGTATGTCAGGTAGGTCAGGGTAATGTATGTCCGGTAGGTCAGTTTATGTATGGCAGGTAGGTCCATGTATGTATGGCAGGTCATTGTAATGGTCAGTGTGGGTCAGGTAGGTCAGTGTAATGGTCAGTGTGTGTCAGGTAGGTTAGTATGTCACGTAGGTCAGCGTGTGTCAGGTAGGTGAGTTTAGTGGTCAGAATTGATGGGCACTGGTAAGCCAGGCAGTAACCAGCAAGTGAGCTTACCCCCCTCCACACAACCACACAGCCAAAAACCCGCGCCAACCCCCAGTGCCAGGCTCGGACTTCGGGCTCAAGCCGTAGTCTTTTTGCCACCTAGCAACGCCCCATTAAAGGGTCAGTTCACTTTTCCCAATGCTAAGCTCAGAGGCTACAGGGTGTTCAGCAGTGGTAGTGTTCTATAAACCGGACAGGACTGGAGGGAAGCTCACATTAGGAGACATTTTATGCATCCCAAAACAAAGAAAATAGTACTTCTCAAATGCCCCTCAAACGTGTATAAGTTGGATCAGCACAGTGAATAGACTGATACAAGACAGACAGGATCATCTGGTCAGACTTTAGTAGACTTCAATAAAATAGTGGCCATCTGCACACAGACTCCAACATCCTGTTGAATGAATGTGAATAAGCCTGATCTGCACAACGCATTTCGCCCTTTTCAGGACTTAATCGTAGAGACTGTCTATTATAAGCATATGCAACTTGAATTAAGCGACATATTTCTTCACAGTATTTACATTTACTGTTCACTGATTACATGAGTCATTCATGCAAAAAGTGATAGTGGTTTTATAGGCTGAAGGTTTTTCACCTTAATGCATTATATGCAATAAAGAGGAGGTCCCCCCAACCGCTGCAAAAACAAATGACAAAGGTGACAAATAAGAGGAAGTTCCACTTTAAGGTGAAAAACATTCTGTGCCAGTGAACTTCCCCAGCCCTCCCCCCCACCCCTTATACTTACCTGAATCCAATCCTAACTCAGCACTGTGCACAAGAGCATTAGCTCTCCCAGATCCGTCCTGCCACACTGGGCAGATTGATGGCGGCGGCAGCCATTGGCTCCCACTGAGGTCAATCAAACTCTGTGAGGAGGGAACGGGGGGCGGGGTGGAGCCACCCTGTCTGTGTCAATAGACACAGACAGGCACGCTCGGGTGCAAGCCCCCATGAGTGCCCCCATAGAAAATTTATTTTTATGGGGCCACTCATTGAAGAGGAGAAGCCAGGATTGCCGGTGGGGGACCCCAGAAGAGGAGGATCTGGGCTGCTCTGTGCAAAACCACAGAGCAGGAAAGTAATTAAAATGAAGGTTTAATATCGCTTGAACTAACTCTTTAGATTAGAAATAACTGAAAGATTTGAGGGTATATGTAAATAATCTAAATCTTTTTATCTCCCTGTCTCTACCTATCTCTTTTTTTCTTTATGTATACTTTATTTGTTAAGGTGTATCTAAAATCATCCAAAAAAAAAATTACCAATCCTTAGATGTAGTGGCTACATTTGTTTTATTTTTTCAGGCTAAGAACATTTTCAGCAAGTACAGAAAATACCTGTTAATCTTGCCAGAATGTCTTTGTCACTTCTTATGAGCTGAAAAGAAAGCACTTCTGCCCGTACAATCACCTTCTGTGTGAAGCAGCCCCCCTAATACTTACTTGAGGTCCATCTAGAGCCAGCGATTTTGCACGAGAGACTCGGCTGTCCGGGACTCCCCTCCTCATTGGCTGAGACAGCGGCGTGGCGCCATTGGCTCCCACTGCTGTCTGTCAATGTCAGTGAGCCAATGAGGAGAGAAAGGGAGCTCTGTGTCTGAATGGGCACAGGGAGCTGTGGCAGGGCTCAGGTGCCCCCATAGCAAGCTGCTTGCTGTGGAGGCACTCAACAGGAAGGAGGGGCCAGGATCACAGAAGAGGGACCCAAGAAGAGGAGGATCCAGGCTGCTCTGTGCAAAACCACTGCAACAGCGCAGGTAAGTATAACATGTTTATTATTTTTATAGGGAAAAAAATTAGACTTTACAATCACTTTAAAGTCATAAATAAAACAGACACATTTTATTAGTACCAGTATCAATATAGCGTTGACAATTTAAATATATACTGTATTGTACATTCACATTAGTCCCTGCCCTCAAAGAGCTTACAATTTATGATTTCTACCTCACGTTCACTCCGGTGTAAATTTAGAGAGGAGCCAGTTAACCTACAAGCATGTCTTTGGAGTGAGCAAGGAAGGAGGGGCCAGGAGCACCGAAGAGGGACCGAGAAGAGGAGGATTTGGGCTGCTCTGTGCAAATCCACTACACAGAGCAGGTAAGTATAACATGTTTGTTATTTTTAATATAGTATCACTTTAAATTGCAGCCTGTGTGACAATCATGGCTCCCTCCTTAGATACAATACAGAAATGAGTGTAGACATGGAGTGACAAGACGTGTGTTATTCACAGGATCACCAGGTAAAAATAAAGGGAAAAAACTGATTGCAGCCACAGATTTTGAAACACTTTAAAAGGAAAAGTCCACTAACACAAAACACAACCCTATGGCCAGACTATCGACAGCCAGCTACAGTATTTACATGTGCATAACAGAGTATAATAGTTTCTTCTGGATCACCGGCTTTTTTCTATCATAATTACTTTTTCTATCGGCTTTTTGTGTGCACAATGCTCTTTTCTGCAGCTCTCAGAAGCTTCTCGCTGTTTGTGCTTATGCATCGTAGACAGGAGTGCACATCTTAGAGCAATGATATGCCAGCCCAGCAATAACAGGCTAATGGACAATGTGCAACCAATCGGCTGTCTGTCAATCACAAGAGAGGTGGGCGTTCCCGTAGCCATAACTAGTTTGTAAAGACTGGTCTGCCAGTACTTGGGTTGAACGTGATGACACACTGTGGATTATCACATCAGTTTCCCGTTCTACTCGAACGTCCATGTCATAGGATGACAACTCTACTCTTGCATTGGGTCACATTGAGTAAGTGTTGTCATCCTACGAACAGAAACCCATCTGATGGCTCTTACTGTAGGATTACCCGGTGCAATTGCTGTCATAGTATGCTTCCAGAAGATAAAAGAAAAAGCATAGTAGCTGCAGTATTAACAAAGCTACCACTTCTTACATTTTCAGTTGAACTCAGAGGCCCCGTACACACGACCGAGTTTCTCGGCAGAATTCAGCCAGAAACTCGATCGGAGCTGTATTCTGCCGAGAAACCCGGTTGTGTGTACACTTTCGGCCGAGGAAATCGACGAGGATCTTGTCGGGCCAAATAGAGAACATGTTCTCTATTTCCTCGTTAGTCAATGGGGAAACTTGGCTCGCCGAGATCCTCGGCGGCTTCACAAGGAACTCGACGAGCAAAACGATGTGTTTTGCTCGTCGAGTTTCTCGGCCATGTGTACGGGGCCTCAGGTGATCGTGCTAGGGAAAGGTCTGCGAACATACCAGGGAAAGTGACCTGAGGTGTGCCGGGGTCACGTGGTCAATATGCCTAAAAGGGGGCATACCCAAGTAGAAGCAAAAGAGAAGAAATAGCAAGAAAAAAGGGGGAGGGTGGGTGGGACACAAGAGAACCGTCGCCCAGAAAGGAGGGTAGAGGGCGGGTTTAAATACCTGCCGACGACTCCTACAAATTCAGGCTGACCTGCAGTCAGCCTTCCACTTGTTGGTTTTGATACAATTACCTTTCAAACAAGCCCTTACTGACTTCAAGAGTTGGAGTCGTTGATTTAATAAGGCAAATAGACTAATTAAGTTTCAATTTGCATGATCATTTTCCCCAAAACTTGGTGAATGTGGTGGAATTTCACATTGCAAAAATAACCAATCAAGTGCAATGAAATAAAAAAAGCATATTTTCTTTCAAATGATTGGATGATGGAAGTTAGCAAAGTTTTTCCTCATTCACCAAGATCTAGGGATAATTCCCTGGTAAAGTGCAACTTCCCTTGTAAAGTGAGCAGAAATCCATCAGAGAATGCACTACTGAATGCAGTATGGTTTATTTCCTAAAGCAAAATAGGCTGTTCACTTTGCACACTGGGATATGTACACGGGCGGCGCATGCGCCGTTCGTAAAAAACGTCAATCACTTCGGGTCACCACCCATTTACATAAAACACGCCCCCCATCCTCATTTGAATTAGGTGCGCTTATGCCGGCCCCATTTACGCTACGCTGCCATAACTTAGGAGGCAAGTGCTTTGTGAATACAGGACTTCTCTCTCTGACTTACGGCGGCGTAGCGTAAATCCGATATGCTACGCCGCCGTAATAATGCGCCGGACTACGTGAATCCGGGCCAACGTTTTTTTCATGCCGAAAAATGATCGTGTGTACGCGGGCATTATACAAAAATACCCAGGCTTTTTTTGAAGATACAGAGTTTTGGAATTCGAAACTTGAGCGTATGTTGCTACCGTTTCCAATACCCCTGTACAGTTTGTTAATTAAGAGACACATCTAAACTTTTTTGAATTTATCTACAGCCGTGGCCAAAAGTTTTAAGAATGACACAGATATTAATTTTCACAAAGTCTGCTGGCTCAGTTTTTATGATGGCAATTTGCATATACTGTAGAATGTTATGAAGAGTGATCAGATGAATTGCAATTAATTGAAAAGTCCCTCTTAATCCCATTAAAAACATTTCTACTGCATTTGTGAAGAAGGCTTCAGGGCGCCCAAGAAAGTCCAGCAAGCGCCAGGACTGTCTCCTACAGTTGATTCAGCTGCGGGGTCGGGGGAATCACCAGCGCAAAACTTGCTCAGGATGGGCAGCAGGCAGGTGTGAGGGCATCTGTATGCACAGTGAGGTGAAAACTTTTGGATAATGGCCTGGTGTCAAGAAGGGCAGAAAATAAGCCACTTCTCTTCAGGAAAAAATTCAAGGACAGTCTGATATTCTGCAAAAGGTACAGGGATTGGACTACTGAGGACTGGGGAAAAGTCATTGTCTCTGATGAATCCCGTTTCCGATTGTTTGGGGCATCTGGAAAAAACCTTGTCTGGAGAAGAAAAGGTGAGCGTTACCATCAGTCCTGTGTCATGCCAACAGCATAGCATACTGAGACCATTCATGTGTGGGGTTGCTTCTCAGCCAAAGGAGTGGGCCTAAGAACAAAGCCATGAATAAAGAATGGTACGAAAATATCCTCCGAGAGCAACTTCTACCAACCATCCAAGAACTGTTTGGTGAAGAACAATGCCTTTTCCAGCATGATGGAGCACCTTGCTGTAAGGCAAAAGTTATAACTAAGTGGCTTGGGGAACAAAACATAGACATTTTGGGTCCATGGCCAGGAAACTCCACAGACCTTAAATAACTTGGCATATAATAAACAAAATATTATAGAAACACATATACACATTTAACACATCAAGTTATTCACCACTAATGTCAATCATTAAACTATGGCAGCTTCCTCTTTGGGATCTCTAGCAGTTCAAGCACATCCTTATTGGGGATTGGTGCTCAAAGCTGGACAGCATGCTCAAGATGTGGCTGTACAGAGTTTTGTAGAGTGGTAGAATTATAGTTTTGCCTCTTGAGTAAATTCCTCATGCAATGCACGCTGTTTTAGCATGGTAGTGCAGGCTAGGGGTTAAAACAGACACCAAGGAGGAGATTTGAACATGGAACTCCCTTAAGGGAGCACCACTTGTGTGAAATGAGCCCTAAGTCCTGGTTCACACCTCTGAATTTTTTTGTGCGTTTTCAGTTTTGCAGAAACACACTGCAGTCCATTTAACATGGTTTCCTATGGATGTAGTTCACATCTGTGCAATTATTGTAGCGGTCTGGTCAGTGTGTAGTGGTCAGTGTAGATGTCTGGTCAGTGTGTAGTGTAGTGGTCAGTGGTCTAGTCTGTGTAGAGGTCTGGTCAGTGTGTGGGGTTAGTGCAGAGGTCTGGTCAGTGTGTAGTTTAGTTTAGTGGTCAGTATGTAGTGCAGTGGTCTGGTCAGTTTTTAGTGTAGTGCTCTGGTCAGTGTGTAGTGCAGTGGTCTGGTCAGTGTGTAGTGTAGTGGTCAGTGTGTAGTGTAGTGGTCAGTGTGTAGTGTAGTGGTCAGTGTGTAGTGGTCAGTGGTTTGGTCAGTGTGTAGTGGTCAGTGGTTTGGTCAGTGTGTAGTGGTCAGTGGTTTGGTCAGTGTGTAGTGGTCAGTGGTTTGGTCAGTGTGTTAGTGGTCAGTGTAGAGGTCTGGTCAGTGTGTTAGTGGTTTGGTCAGTGTGTAGTGTAGTGGTCAGGTCAGTGTGTAGTGTAGTGGTCAGTGTAGGTCAGTGTAGAACTCGGGTAGGTTAGTGTTGTGGTCAATATAGGAATCAGGTAGGTCAGTATAGGAATCATGTAGGGTCAGTGTAAAGGTTAGTGTAGTGGTCAGTGTAGTAGTCAGGTAGGTTAGTGTAGTGGTCAGAGTGTAGGAATCAGGCTGGGCAGTACTATTGTAGGAAGGGACTCGGAGTACTAAAAGTCCACAGGTTAGGGGGCGCAAATTACTTGCCTTGCCCCGGGCGCTGACAACCCACGCTAAGCCACTGCCGAAAGCTGTAAAAACCTGTCAGAAGTTTTAGCACTTTTCCAGTCCATTCCGAAACTAGAAGAAAACATTTTGCCTGAAATTACACTTTAACATCTAATAGCTCTGTATTTACAAGGTGCCTATAATTTCCAAATATATAGCAACTTTCTCCCACACAAAATGAGATTTCTGAGCTACTCATTCTTCTGAAGCCAAAACCATTGACCTTTTTTTCATTTGTCATTTAAAATTCCACTTGATGAAGAAAACGTTTTAGCCCTGGCTGAAAATGCAAAAAAATGTTTCAGTGTCTGAATGTCACAGATTGACAGTTGCCTAATAACTTTCAGAGGAAACGCAACTAAAACATAAAAAAAGTGTAATGAAAAAAAAAGTGGAATGAAAAAAAGCCATGGTGATTCTCATACACATAATTTTCAGCAATCAAAAGCCTGAACCAAAACCAAGAATTGCTGATGAGATTAGACAAGAACATTACAGTTCATCCAATGACTAAAATTCTGATGGGTTGAATAAAAGGTGACATTAGCGGCAATTATAAAGCGCTCCCCAGTCTTAGGGACATGTCTGTACTGCGTTGATTTAAAAAGGCTACTCAGAAGGCACACAATTGTTGTCAGCTTTTCTCTATAATTAAACCTTTCTCTACTGCTGAGTAATCACTCCAATCTGACTTTGTATAAATGTTTTCACCTTCGTTGTTGTAAAGGCGGTAAGCTATAGAAAGAATTTGTTTGTTCGTTCCTTAGGTTCTTGGGAACCAATCTTCTGCCTATAGGGCTAGAAATAGTTCCTACTTCTTTTATCTGGTCTTTATGTCTCTTTCACCCGTACAGAATGTTTTCTCTTGTGTCTAGTAATGAAGACCAGATTGAAATCACATTTTGGAACACAGACAAAATGACTTTTTCTTGGCCTCTTTCATGGTCCTCAGCTGGAAATATTTTGAGATATATCAGTAGGCGCAATAAGTCACTCATGCACCGTTAAATCCACATATTTATAAAAAGAATATCAAAAGAAGAGTTGAAAGGTTTCATGACTCCAGCTTCTGAAACTATATATTTTTTATGACCTAAGGCCAGGCAATCTAGCCAATGCATGGTCAAAGGAACTAACCTGGGTATTTTGTTATTTTTTATGTTTTTGTGCTAGCAAAAAGCGTGCAGTTCAAATATTCCTAAAAGAGCCGTCTATCCTTAAAGTGATACTAAAGTAAAAAAAAAAAAATCTTTAAAAATAACAAACATGTCATACTTACCTGCTCTGTGTAATAGTTTTGCTCAGAGCAGCCCAGATCCTCCCCTTCTCGGGTCCCTCTTCGGTCCCCTCCCTCCTGCTGAGTGCCCCCACAGCAAGCAGCTTTCTATGGGGGCACCTAAGCTTAAAAAAACAAAAATTACTGACAATTTTGAAAAAATATATATTTTTAATACTTTTTGCTATAATAAATATATAAAAAAAATCAGTTTAGGACAAAATGTATTCTTCTACATATTTTTGCAATGAGCGTACAGTATATTGATTGGTTTACGCAAAAGTTATAGCGTCTACAAAATAGGGGATATATTTATGTAATTTTTATTATTATTATTTTTTGTTATGAGTAATGGCGGTGATCAGCGATTTTTAGCGGGACTGCAACATTGCGGCGGACAGATCCCCCCCCCCAGCCCCAAACCTATAACCCAAATAAATGAGGGATTGCAGTCCTCTGAAAAATATTAAGACACACTAGGGGATATTAGTCCTCAAATATTCCTCATAATTCATTGTTGTAAAAAATATGCCAATAAATTATTACTTCAACTAAAAAACAGAAAAAAAATCGATATACTTGACCAATATCTAATATAAAGAAACCTACTTTATGTGCTGGATGCTAATAAAAAAATAAAAAAACGTTGTTAGTCCTCCAATTGACAATTGACAATGCTGACAATTTTGCTCTTTTAAATACTGGGACATGTGTAGTTTGCTTGAAAACAATTCCTTTTCCTGCTGGTTTAAATACTAATAGTCTCTAAGCATTCTGAATGACAGTCATTATAATAATTGTTTGTCATTCAAAGATAAATGCAGTTTATTTTTATTCAGCAACAGCAGAAATATTATGACAGTACGCCCTCTGCATCTCCTTTATTTTGATCAGTGGAATCATTACCCAGACATAATTTTAGCAACAACTTTTCAATAGGATACATTGGTTTCAGCTTTAAATCAATTGCTTGCAAAGCAATTAAACTATTTTTTTCTTTGCAATATGCCAAAGCTTCAAATTTACATTGAAAAAAAAATGGAAATGAAATCAGTTTTAAAAAATATACTGAACATATGCTAATTTTTACTGTGCTAGTATCAGGTCATTGTCCTCAGGATCGCCCCAACAGGAGGTGAGCAAGCAGTGGCGGTGCGTCCATAAGGGCGCACATGCGCCACCTCATCTCTCCAGCCGCCCTCTCAATGACCAATGGATAGATTCATGCTTAGCATGAATCTATCCATGGCCACCGCTGCCAACCCCTATTTAGGTGCCGGGGCGGCGGGGCTGTTTTTGAAGCACTTGATTGGAGCCATAGGCTCTAATAGGTGTCAAAGGAGGTGACCTGCGAGTGCCATGCTTGGCGCTCTCGCAATCCACTCAGGTCTGTTAGAAAAGTGAATTGGCTTTCCTCACACTGAACCGCCTCTCCACCAATCAGGTGCTTGGGTCTGTTACCCGTCACCTGATTGGCTGAAACGACAGGCGCTGTGATTGGATGCCTGAGGGGAGGAGATGCAAAGGAGGACAGACCGAGACAGAGTACGTTTCGGGCAGATGGTGAGCGGGCAGGGGGGTCACGGTAGCAGGATTTGATTGCACAGTGACAGCATTTGATGGCACAGTAGCAGCATTTGATGGGCAGAGTGGTTGCATTTGATGGCACAGTAGCAATGTTTGATGGGCACAATGGCTGGGTTTGATGGGCACAGTGGCGGCATTTGATAGGCAAAGTGACGTCATTTGATGGGCACAGTGGTTGCGTTTGATGGCACAGTGGCTGCAATTGATGGGCACAGTGGCTGCAATTGATGGGCACAGTGGCTACAATTGATGGGCACAGTGGCGGATTTGATGGGCACAGTGGCTGCAATTGATGGGCACACTGGACGGGCACCACTTCCTGTTTTTTTGAGGCACTGGTGAGGTAGCCCTGGCCTCACAAATGCTCCCTGGGAAGGCTTTGTCACCAATGTCTTCCAGGGAGGTGTCTTCAGTACACTGTGAGATCTCTTGAGCTTTTGCAAAAATCTCAGGAGATCTTGGAGAAAGGAATTATGCTTTCTTCAGCTACTGTAACCACTTCTGTTGTGTTTACGCATGGTCAAAGCATCTAAAAGTGACCTTCTGCTTTTGTTGCCATTGCTGTGGTAACATGTAAGGAAAAATGATTTCTCGAAAAAGCACTAAAACTATTCTGGGAAAAGGATTCATGCCTAGAAGTAAAAAAAATAAAAAGAGGAAAATCAAGATTAAAAAAGAGTGCATGTAACGCTATAAACAGGATTTATATTGTTTCTTCAAATTTGAGTTTCACAATTAGTTTTCCCTTCTGGACCGCCCACTGTGTATATATTTATATATATATACAGTATATATATACATATGCGTCATTGCTTTGATGTTATACACGGTGGTTATGGCAGAAGCTAGCTAACGTAACCCCGGTATTTTTGTTAAACAGTGGGTGATCCTATTTCACATAAAAGTAGTTTCAGTGGCGGATTCGCCCCGGGATCACTTTTAGGTGCACTCCCCTCCTGCAGCTTACCCTGCTTACCGGAGCTGTCGGTAGGGGCAGAAATGATCCAGTGGAGTGATGGGCAGGAAGTCGAGTGAGGGCAAGATGGCCCCGAATTGACTCTATGCCCTTGGAGAACTGAAGCGACGTCTGACGTCGTTTCCACCTAACAGCCTTAAAGGGACAATTTTTTTTATTAGTAAATGTAAAATTACTTTTATTTTTGCTTTTAAGTGTAAATGTAAGATCTGAAGTCTGTTTAAAAGAAGATTTTCACCGCTCCAGGTGAGCCCTATAGACAATCAGGGACGGTCGGATTACCAAGGTGCTGGCAATGCATGTAGCATTAGCAATAGGAGGAAGGCGATGGACAGCCGCACTCCGATATAACTTTTCAAAAAAGTTGTCTTTTATTTTCAAGCAGGAACATGCATAATCACCACAACCATAAACCAGGACAGCCGACTAGTTTCAAACTCTTGCTAGTGCTTAATCATAGCATGATTAAGCACTAGCAAGGGTGCGAAACTAGTCGGCTGTCCTGGTTTATGGTTGTGGTGATTATGCATGTTCCTGCTTGAAAATAAAAGACAACTTTTTTGAAAAGTTATTTCAGAGTGCGGCTGTCCATCTCCTTCCTCCTATTGCTTCTGAAGTCTTTTTGACCCCAGATCTCACAATAAAGAGAACCTGTCATGCTTATTTCTATTACAAGGGATGTTTACATTCCTTGTAATAGGAATATACGTGATAATTTTTTTTTTTTTTAAAAGGAAAGCTCCGTTGCAGAAGCGAACGCATACATTAGTTGTGGCCACATATGTAAACAGGTGTTCAAAACACACCCGAGGTATCGCTGTGATCGTTAGAGGGAGAGCAATAATTCTATCACTAAACCTCCTCTAACTCTAAACAGGTAACCTGTAAAAAAATAAAATCGTCGCCTATGGAGATTTTTAAGTACCATAGTGTGTCGCCATTTCTAGAACATGCGCAATTTTGAAGAATGACACGTTAGGTATCTATTTACTCAGTGTAACATTCTGTTTCTTTTTTTTTTGCCTCTTCTTTGTGTTCTCTCTCCCCCGCCCCATACCGTCTCTATATATAATTACTGGGGAACAGATATGGTTTATTTGTTGTCATGGTGGGTGTTTTGTATATATATGTATGTGGTGTTAAAGTGGAGTTCCACCCATAAATATAACATTACATCAGTCGTTTTAAAAAAAATGTCATTAGTCCTTTACAATTTTTTTTTTTTTTTTTAGATGCCTTCAAAGTGTTGTTGCTAGGCAGAATAGTTAATCTTCCCACTTCCTGCACCTAGGTGCTTAATGCTTCCTAACCTACACTGCACAGACTCCTGGGAATGTAGTGGGTGTAACTTTCCAGGAGTCTGTGCACTCCCCAGTCTCAAAGAATCATTTGACTTGGACAGCACAGGTGCTGAAACCTGATCTGACACTGCTTGTGCAGCACTGAGCATGTTCGAGATCTGCAAGGCTGAAATCCAGGAAGTCATACAGTCTGGCTTCATGATGCCTACACTTAAGATGGCCCCAGTCAATTTCTATTTTATAAAGTGTCTAAATGCTGTAACAACCTAACAAAACGGACCTTAGTTTACAGGCCAACTTTACTAGAATACATTAAGCGTGTGTATTACAGGGGTATTTATATTTAAAAAGTGAAATTGTGGCCAGAACTCCGCTTTAAGGAGAAGGGAGAAGATATAAAAAGAAAGAAAAATGGAAGATAAGGTAAAGGGAAAGAAAAAGGAAAAGACCAATGTTTGTAGGTGGGGTTTTATTTAGATTTTTTGGGGGGGTTTGGATTGTTCTTGTTTTTGTTTGTGTACTGTTTTTGTATGTTTTTGTCTGGGTTTTGGGAAAAAAATATAAAAATGTATATTTAAAAAAAAAAAAAACACTCTCTTTCACATTATACAAGAAACTTGGGCTAAAGTTTTAAATTCATTAAAACTTTTTTTTAATTGCGTTTGAAACACTGCTGTGCAAATACAGTGTGACATAAAATATTGCAACCACCATTTTTTTCTATAGGGTCCCTGCTAAATATATATATATATATATATATATATATATATATATATATATATATATATATATATATATATATATATATATATATATATATTATTATTTTTTGGATTCGTTTTGGAATGGATAGGGATCGGAACACCTGTCAAGTTTTTATTGTCTGTGCCCCCATTAGGCAGAAGATTCACCCTTTCTTTTTGCCCTGTTTACACTATCCAAAATAAAAATAAAAACATTTTATCTTTAGTATTATTTTTAAAAAAGGTAGTATATCAATATTATATTACCTAATGAGTAAATTGTGGTATATGCGTTTTTATAGGTAACAAGTTCAATTTAGAGACATCGCCCTGCATTTATTTCGAAATTTCAAGACTCCTGTTATCATATGAAAGATTTAAGACACACAGTCAGAGAGGTAAAAAAGTTACCACGAAGGCTGCGACATTTGCTGCACCACATGCAAAAAAAAAAAGTATTTTCATTATCATTAACAAATGCTCATAGTAAAAAAGGTTTGGAAGGATTTATTACAAACAGTTCTGCAGCACATGATAACTGAAGACACCGCTTGTACATTGTGTAATATGATTTGGCGCATTAATATATGTTAGCACCATTCCTGATTATAAATAGCAATTCATATCGCTGATGTAAAATCTGAATGTAGGATAAAATAATGAAATGTTTATGTGAAATGTATATTTTTACAATCTGAACATTTGCAGATAATTTCATTTTTTACTGCCTAAAGTGCCTTCAGCAAATTCCTACACATTTGGACTATACGTGACTTACTGCAATGATTAAATTCATTCTGTCTCGCTCATTACAGGTTCCAAAATATTCAACGCACTTGTCCAATTTGAAATGATCTATCACAGACTTTGCTGAAATGCACATGTATGCAGGGTTACCTTAAGGGTAAGCAGACCCAGGAGGTCATCAAACTCCAAACTAGTTAAAGTTGAATGTCAAACAAAACTTTTTTTTTTAAAAGTGAGGAAGTATTATAAGCTCTGTCAAGTTGCTAAAGATTCAATAAGAGTGCCAACCAGCAATTGTAAAATCAATCTAGCGATCGCACTGATCCCAGATCCACCTCTTCAGGCACTGCCAAACCACCTGGCTGCAGCTGCCCTCCAAGCTAACTTCTCCACCACAGTTTCCCAGACTGACTCTTCACCAGTCCACCCGACTGACTCTCAGGCCTCGTACACACGACCGAGTTTCTCGGCAAAAACCAGCAACTGCTGGGAGATATTTTTTTGCCGAGGAAACCGGTCGTGTGTACATTTTCGTCAAGGAAACTGTCGAGAAACTTGACGAGCAAAAAAGAGAGCAAGTTCTCTAATTCCTCAACGGGAATGGAGAAACTTGCCTTGTCAAGTTCCTCGACAGCCTAACAAGGAACTCAATGAGGAAAACGATGTGTTTCGCCCGTCGAGTTCCTTGGTTGTGTGTACGAGTCTTCAGTAGTGCTGACCTGGTCCTGCTGTCCTCTCTCCTTTCTCATGTGCCTCTAGAAAGGGCTTTCTCCATGTGTTATAGCAGGATCCTTCCAACACACAAGCTCCAGCCCAAGGTCACCCCCCCCAGACTAGGGGCACCCTCAAGGGCCACCGACAGCCTCCTCAGCACTCCATCTACATCTTCCACCCGACTGCCCCTGCTGGCATGATTCAGGCCTATTTATGAGGTGGCCTGCCCCCTGCCAACCCTTTACTGGTGATTGGCTGAGGTCCTCATTAATATGCCAAGCAGCTCCTTCTAACCTCCACCCACTATGTCTGGCACATTCTCCAATGTCCCAGAAAAAAGGTGGAGGCAACAGAGAGGCTTCTAGGATGAGTCGTCCAGCCCTGAGTCACTAAACCCTAACCCAGATTCAAAGCTCAGGCCCAGCCCCAAGCCAAAGAAATCTGCCTACACTATCACCTACAGTGAGGGAAAAAAAGTATTTGATCGCCTTCTGATTTTGTATGTTTGGCCATTGACAAAGAAATTATCAGTCTAGAATTTTAATGGTAGGTTTATTTTAACAGTGAGAAAAAGAATAACAGATGTGTGCAAACCTGGTGGCCAACCACAAGAAACATCTGACCTCTATGATCGGCACCAA
The DNA here is from genome assembly GCF_905171775.1 of Rana temporaria. Classification (NCBI taxonomy): domain Eukaryota; kingdom Metazoa; phylum Chordata; class Amphibia; order Anura; family Ranidae; genus Rana; species Rana temporaria. Next base: position 53,029,912 of record NC_053490.1, on the reverse strand, counting down.
GTAATTTCACTCATTAAAATGGAAATCAATGTATAACTTGTTTAAATGCATTTTTCTGGATATTTTTGTTGTTTTTCTGTCTCTCATTGTTAAAATAAACCTACCATTAAAATTATAGACTGATCATTTCTTTGTCAGTGGGCAAACGTACAAAATCAGCAGGAGATCAAATACTTTTTCCCTCACTGTAGCACTACAAACCTACACTACTAACAAGCACACACTAGAATGTGGTACACCAAGATGATGTTAAAGCTGAAGTCTGGGCACAAAAACTTAAATATATTCCCAAAAGCCACAAAGGATAAACACCGTTCTGCAATAACAATATGACCACCGACAGGTAAAGTGAATAACATTGATTATCTTGTGGCAAAGGCACCTGAAAATGTGTGACATATATTAGTCTACAAGCAAGCATTTTGTCCCTCACGTTGAAATAATGAAGACAGAAAAAGTGGGCAAGCATAAGGATTTGAGTGACTTCGGCGAGAGACACATTGTAAAGGCTAGATGAGTCAGGGCAACTCAAAATAGGGTTATGGTTAACAGAGCAGTGCAAGAAGTACAATGATAAGTGGGAAGAACCTAGTGACAGAGAGATGAGCAGGGAGGAGACCTGTAAGTAGGGATGAGCGGAACACCCCACGGTTCGGTTCACAGCAGAACATGCGAACACGAACAGGCAAAAAATATGTTCAAACACGCAAACACAGTTAAAGTCTATGGGACACGAACATGAAAAATCAAAAGTGCTCATTTTAAAGGTTAATATGCAAGTTATTGTCAGAAAAAGTAACTGCCGTTTTTTCGGGAGCAGTGATTTGTAATGCTTAAAGTGAAACAATAAAAAATAAAATTTCCTTTAAATTTTGTACCTGAGGGTGTCTATAGTATGCCTGTAAAGTAGTGCATGTATCCTGTATTTATAACAGTCTCTGCACAAAATGAAATTTCTAAAGAAAAAAAAGTAATTCAAAACTACTTGCGGCTATTCATGAATTGTCGGGTTCCAGCAATACAGATAAAAGTACAAGAAAGAGAATCACCGCTCTAGGTGGGTCTACTATATGGTCACACGTTTAAAACAGGATTCCAAGGGTGCTGGCAGTGCACTGGGCAAGCATGAAAAGTAGATGAAAGATGGATAGCCGCACTCAAAAAAAGAAACGTGCAGGTTGTCTTTTATTCAAATAAACAGCAAATACATCACTGAATCATAAAACAGGAACAGGGGAACAGCCGACGTTTCACACAAGATTAGTGCTTATTCATGGCTTATCCACAGATAAAAGTAATTGAAAGTCATTGAAAAAAAAAATGCGTGGGGTCCCCCCAAATTCCAAAATAGTATTTATTAATGTTGCTGTTTATGTTTTTGCTATAAGGTCAGCTATTTTGCAACTGGAGCTAGGATGGTGTACAATTATCTCTTTTACTTCAACCCAGCTGCAGTTTTGAACTTGTTCACAGACCTGACAATTTTAAAAAGAAAATGTTGAAAATTATGACTTTTACCTGTAAATAAATGCCATGCTTGTACATAGAGATTATACCTTACTAGCTGTGGGTTTTATATCAATCACCAAGGAACCAACAAAGTTGTTTTGGTTTCCTTGCTGATGATGGCCTTACCATCTAGATGTCACACAAGAAGTGTCTTGCAGAAAACTGACCAAGTAAATGCATTGTTAAAGGAGATTAACAAAAAAATCTTTGACATAGTAATGTACTGTATAGCTAAAAAAAATGCAGAGCTAATCATCTATTGCAGTGGTCACCAACCTTTCGGACCTCACGGACCACTAAACTCACAATTTTGCATCCCGCAGACCACTAACATTAATTTTACATGTCTTATACACAATGCTCCGGCTCTGTGCCCCTGTCCCCCTGGATTACACTGCTGCCTTATGCACACAATGCTACGGCTCTCTGCCCCCTCCCCCTGGATCACACTGCTACCTTATACACACACAATGCCCCGGGCTCTCTGTCCCCTCCCCCTGGATCACACTGCTGCCTTATATGCAAAATGCTCCAGCTCTCTGCCTCCCCTTCCCCTGGACCACACTGCTGCCTTATACACACACAATGCTCCGGCTCTTTGCCCCCTCCCCCTGGATCACACTACTGCCTTATACACACACCGCTTCGGCTCTCTTCCTCCTCCCCATGGATCACACTGCTGCCTTATGCACACAATGCTCCGGCCCTCCTTCCCCTGGATCACACCGCTGCCTTATACACAAAATGCTCTGGCTCTCTCTGCTCTCCCCCTGGATCACACTGCTGCCTTATACACACAATGCTTCAGCTTCTCTGCCCCCTCCCCCTGGATCACACTGCTGCCTTATGCACACAATGCTCCGACCCTCTGCCCTCCCCCCCTGAATCACATCGCTGCCTTATACACACACTTCTGCAGCACTCTAACCCTCCCCCCGCTCTCTGCATCATACTACTGCCTTACACAGACTCATCATTAGATCTCACCTCCTTTTCCAGCCATGTGCTTGAGCTGCATACTCCCTCCCACAGCCTGTGCTCAGCACTGCAATTGGATGTCCCCTCCTGCTTCACCTCCCATTCTCTGCACTTCTCTCAGTGCCTCCCTTCACAGCAGCCAGAACTACAGAGGAGGCATCAGGTTTCAAAGTATTGGCTGTCAGCACGCATTGAGAACAACACTGGAAACAACATTGTGCAGCATACATCCGCCACTATGTTGATTTGTAGCAGAACCCATAGGACCAAAATTTTCTTGTGGACCATCAGTGCTCCACAGACCACTGGTTGGCGACTGCTGATCTAGTGCCTCTAGTAGCCGTATTTAACTCCAACAGAAAGTCCCTGTACTTCAGGTGTGGTGCCCACTGAGAGAAGCAGATGACTTCAAAGGCTAGCATGGTCCAACCTTGCATGCATCACTATGGACATTGCAACACAAAGCCAAATCAGCTAAATTATTGTTCATGTAATAGACCATTAAAATTATTCTCGTTGACGGGTCAAAAACACTTGTCAAGCTTCTCCTTTCAATGTCTGTGTAGCAGCCTGCTACTTTCATAGCTGTCGCTGCCTTAAATTTAGAGGATAGTCAGAGATTTGGCTATCTCTGACTGTATTGTTTTGCCAAATTTGGGCCTCTGTTCCAGCCATGGCTGTGAGTGACCACTATTGTTGACTGGGGTGTTGGTACCACCCCAGGCCAAGGGTGGCAGGGTGTATTGGGTGTTTTTCCTCTGCAGCCAATCAGTGGGGGTTGATTGCCTCGCTGTGCATGCTGGGGGAGAGTACTTAAGGGGCAGACGTCACTGGTTCTGGGTCGTCACCGTTGTTGCAGATCCTGGCTGCCGTCCCACCACATCCCGTGTGTGGCCCTCATGGCCGAGGGTGCGTGTTCAAGTGTTCCTGGCTCCGGGACCATGTTGGTCCGGGGTTGTGATCTATTATGTAGGCCTGGTAGTCAGACTGGGTCTACGTTCGCAGAGTGGTCCTGTGCTGTCCGTCCTGAGGGAGGAAGCCACCCAATGAAGCACCTGTCTTGGAGAGCACCGAGCACAAGGCTGGTATCTCAGGAGAGGCCTTGAACTTCATCGAAGGACGCACGATTGCTGAGAGGTTGAGTGATGGTCGCCTGTCAGTTCTGAACTCACAAAAGTTTATTCAAGAGATATCCGGGTGCTTAATCCTGTGTTGAGAAGGATTCTGGACCGAATACATCTCCACCCTTTGGGAAGGTCTGTGATAGAGACTTTGCTAAAGTTTCCATGTGACATCCTGGCTTCTAGGCTATCCAAGTGCGCAATACCCACTCTGGCTAGAGTGGCGACAAAGCTACATTGCTGGAAGCAGGAGTGTTTCCGAAAAAAAGTTATACACCTGAACCCACTACCTATTACCCTTTTCCACCTCTTCAACTACTAATTTTATTATTTTACCCTGTTGGGTAATAAAGCACAGAAAAAGAAACCTAAAGTGTGGACATTGAAGTTTTTCTCAACTCTCATCTTGTACCCTAGATGGCAAAGGAATAGGGGTAACATGCCACCCAAAACAAACCAGCAGCTCCTTCGGGGATAGTGCTACATCTGTATAAGCCCTAAATAAATGTGAAGATTGTTTGTTTGAAAGATTTTCTGCAGCAAAACAAGTAGGTAGATTCACAAAGAGTTAGGCCGGCTTATCTACAGATAAGCCGACCTAACTCTGAATCTAAGCCGACCTATGTTTAAGTGTATTCTCTAACAGAGATACACTTAAACATATCTAAGATAGGACGGCTTGCGCCGTCCTATCTTAGATTGCAATGTTCTGGCTTACCGCTAGGTGGCGCTTACATTGCGGCCGGCCTAGATTATGTGAATGAGGGGATACGACGATTCACGCCGATTCACGAGCGTACGCCGGGCCTACACCGTCGCATTACGTCGTTTGCCGCCTAAAGTTATTCCACCTATGAGGTGGAATAACAATGTTAAGTATGGCCGCCGTTACCGCCGCGAGGTTCGAATTTTTTACGTCGTTTGCGCAAGTCGTCCGCGAATCGGTATTTACAACGTTTACGTACGCGTCAAAATCAATAGACCCGTACGGCCTACTTAGCCGCAATGCGCATTGGGAAATGTAGTCGCCCGGCGCATGCGCAGTGTATTTGAATTAGGTGCGCTTACGCCCGCTCGTTTTAGGCTACGCTGTAGCCTAAAAAGAGTAGGCTAGGCAGTCCTAATTTTAGGCGCCCCTACGTGAATCTACCTAAAGGTACTGAAATCACCCCTCCTTGGTGGACAGGTGAGGTTTTTGTCTGAAAGCAAGTCCTGGATTTAGCTAGTTCAAGGGCCCAGCCACACTTCTGATTATATGTTTTTTTATTTGAGGAGAGGAATTTTGCATGAAGGCAACCCATTCATTTTGGATTGGCCCTCAATGCTCCTCAACACACTAAGCTAAAACATGCAACTGCATTATTTTTGACATTGGCACCACAGTATTTACCCCTATGCAATGTAGGGTGCCTTTTTAATTGTATATGTGTACTGGAGGGGGGGGGGGTAATTCTGTGCACCACGGTGCATGGCGGTAACTGCAACAAGCACTTATGTGTTCAGCCTTTAAAAAGCTGGAGCTAATGCCATAACATCCAATTTTTTTTTAGGATGGACAGAATTTTTGTGCCGCTAATGGGAGTGTAAGATGTAGCGTTGCATTGGAGTAGCTAGAGTTACCGTATTTTTCGGCGTATACCGCGCACTTTTTTGCCCTGAAAATCAGGGCAAAATCGTGGGTGCGCGGTATACGCCGATACCCGCGCCGAGTTCGAATACTGCGCCGACATATACCGAGCGCAGTACACTCGTGTATTGTCGGGCAGTCTCGGCTCCTCCCGCGCTGACGTCCTGGACGTACAGGACGTCAGCGCGAGAGTAGCCGAGCATTGCCGACAATACACGAGTGTACTGCGCTCTGTATATGTCGGCGCAGTATTCAAACTCGGCGCGGGAAACGAGCGGGGAGGACGCGAGGACGCCGCAGAAGGACGCCAGACCCGACGAAGAGGACACCCGAAGCCGCAGACGGACGCCGGACCCGACGAGGCCGCCGATGGACGCCGCACAAGGCACCAAAACTGTAAGTACAAAAAAAACTTTTTTTCCACAGGATTCGGGGCAACTTTAGGGGTGCGCGGTATACGCGGGAGCGCGCTATACCGCGATAAATACGGTATTTAGCCATTCGAAAATGAATAGCTCAGTGTGAAAATCAATACTCCAATTTATGGGCAGCCAGCGTAGGGAATCGAAAATTGGTAATATGGGAGCAAGATGAGGTTGACTGAGTCCTGAAAATGTATTTAGCCAAACTACTGGCTCTAGATTTTGATTTAGAAAAAAAATCCTGTATCTACCGTGCCAATAGAGGGGTATTAAACCCAAAAGCAAGCATTTATTATTATATTAATATTGCAGACTACCAATTCTTAGATGGGACGGCTGCATTTATTTTCTTTTTTAGGCTTTCTTTCTTCTATTTTTGTCTGGCGATCCAGCCAGTAAGTCTGATGTTTTTCAAAAGAATAAACTTTCCTGCTGATGTAGCAGCCAGTGTGTTGATACAAACTGTTTGCCACTGTCTTGGGTGTTTACAGTGTTCTGCTTTTATTTATTTATGTAAAACCTTTATCTCAAAAGGAAACAACTGTTGCTCTAGCTGCTTATATAAATGTTTCGCTGGAGTTTGGCTTCAATTTGTTAGTGTATCTAAATCTGATAGTACATCTAACCCTCCCTTCCCCAGATTTACAATGCTGCTGTCCAAAGGTGCCCTCTGTGCTCCTTCATCAAGAGTGGGGGGCACTCTAAAGCTGCATTCACACTACAGTGTTTTGAATCACAGGCAGATTTGTTGCGGATCTGCCTGCGATTTGACAGCGCCAAGGTGTGAATGTGAGTCCCGCGTTTTGTCATTCACACCTCGGCGCTGTCAAATCGCGGGGAGATCCGCAGCAAAATCTGTAGTTTGAATACAGCCTAATGTAATGGAGATAGCACATTTGTCACAATGTAACAGACTGAGAAGCATGAAGACTAAAAAAAGTGCGAATCGTCTCTCACCAAACTTTTACGAACACGAAATCGGTAAAAGCAGCCCCAAGGGTGGCGCCATCCGAATGGAACTTCCCCTTTATAGTGCCGTCATACGTGTTGTACGTCACCGCGCTCTTCTCAAGCATGTTTTTTTTCACGATCATGAAAGGTAGGCTTGACAAGAATCACGTCGAGAAAAACTTCGTTTTTTCTAGGATATTAAAAACGGTCGTGTATATGTGGCATAAGAATGTCTTAGGTCAAGGTAAAATCTATGGGAGGAATATGCTGAAAACGACGGAAGTCAAGCAGAAAACAAATGGAAGTGGCCAAACTTAGCAGTTCATCAGGCTATCTATAAAAATCATTAGGCAAAGTTTAATAGAGAAATGAAGCTTGCCAGGAAATCGTTTTCCTCAAGCTTGATTGATAATCAAGACAACCCAAAATTCCCTTTTCTCTGCTATAGATAAATTGATTAATCCTTCTTATCGGATCTCATCAGAGTTCTATACACATAGAAAAATGTAATGAGTTTGCAATGAGAGGATTCCTGCCATCTGAGAAAATATAGTGGGTATTTGTCCTCGCAGTATTACTCTTCTTCCATGCTGCCCTGTGATAGCTAAATGTCTGTCTTTCTGGTATTGACCTCAATGTACTTATAAATGCCATATCACTTTTAAAATCTTTAAGCTGCTCTTTTGAGTCTTTAATAATAAATACCCTCAAGAGCTCCAAATATGACATAAAACATGGCTATAAACCTCATTAAAGTGGTGCTTAAGGCATTCTCTGCATTACGGTAAAAAACCTTTTGTGCTACAGGATCCCCCCTAAGCACCACTCATACTTACCTGAGCGGCGCAGGTTTTTTTTTTCTGAAAATAGGTACAGGACGACCCCTTCGGCCCTTACACACACCCTCCAAACCGCATCAACTGGTGGGTGTGGTACAGGGCTCAAGTCCTGTGGGAACGGAGTTCCTGCACTTTTTTCACAGCAGGAACGCAGTTCCCTTTGCAGGACAAGAGCAGTCGAGCTGCCCGAGCCGATCCTTCACTAAGCGGCGATGCCCAGCTCGAGTCACTGTCAGGGGCAGGCGAACCTTAGTAATCCTTTATGTTACTGGCCGTTTCCTGTATATGGATTCATCAGGTAGTGTGCGGGTATTCCGTCACTTCCTCGATGCCGCAATGTCTCCTGGGAGCCTTTGTCATTGTTCCCAGTTGACATTGTGGAGGTCTGCCGCGAGTTATCGTGGGATTTAGAAAGAACTTGCGGTTTAGTAGTTATGCATATCAGCGTATCTTTTTTTTTTTTGGTGGGGGAGTGGATCTTGGGTGGGAGTTCCCACACTTTTTTCCCCAGGACTTGACCCCTGGTGTGGTAACATTTCACCAACAGTGGGAGAGTCTTAACAGGGTCATTCAATACCAGGCATGCATTATGTACAGAGTGCAGATTTCAGGGGTGCGCTGCATGCAGAGTGCGGAGTTCAGGTGTGAGCTACACACAGTGTGAAAAATTCAGCCTTCTTCCACAGCTGCTTACCTCTGCATCCCCCATCCACATCTCATGCTTACCCCTCGTCAGCTCTGACCTCCGCATGCAACCCCCCCTCTACTGCCCCCATCTTCTTCATTAAAAGCTCCACCATCTTCCACATGTCTTATTTTTGTTGCTCTATTAAAGGGTCACTAAAGAATCCTGTCTTCTGGGGTCCCTCGGCAGCTGTCTCGGCTCCTCCTCGCAAAAGCTTTCTACCTCCATGTGAGCGAGCTCGCATGGTAGAAAGCTTTTGCGAGCGCACTCCTGTGATACAGCGGCGACTGTATCACTCGGCCCCGCCCCCCGGCGCGCCGCGTCATCCGCTGTGATTGACAGCAGCGCCAGCCAATGGCTGCGCTGATATGAACCTGCCCAGCCTAGCCAATCAACGGCCAGGCTGGGAACCGAAGAATGTCACATGGACGCGCCAGGGACTTTTGAAGGGTCAGGTAAGTAAAACGGGGGCTCGGGGGGGGGGAGCGGTACCATCGGATGTTTTTTCACCTTAATGCATAGGATGCATTAAGGTGAAAAAACATTTACCTTTACAACCCCTTTAAGCTGAAGCACCCAGCCAGCTCTTGTACCTCCCTGCATACTGTAGTTAGCTTTACCTCTCTCACTTGTGGGGAGATCATTCAGTGGTGATGTTGGCATTTGCACTGCACCCCATGTACCTGCATCTCCCGTGTCCCCACTCAAGAGATCTGATCCGTGGGAGCTGTTGGGGAATAAGCTGCCACTTGTAAGTATAGAAGCTTTTGTGTTTTCAAGTAATAGTGGTCAGCAGGGAGCAGAGGGCCTGAGCCAAGTTCCAGCTGAAAAAAAAGCCCTGCCTGAGCCCAATAACGATCCAGAGCTGTGCCCAAGAGCAGTAGCTTTTTCCTCTCTCTCCCACCTCACAGGGCAGATTGATCATCGGACAAAAAAGAGAGCCTGTCGAAATTTCCAATGGAAAAACTCAGATAGGGCACACACACGGTCAGAATATCCGATGAAAAAGTTCCGTCAGACTTTTTCCATCGGAAATTCCGATCATGTGTACATTAGGCATTAGTGTTTCCAAACCTGCCCATAGTTCATCTTTTACACGCAACCTCATATATGTGCAGATAGTTTCAATAACTCCTCAGCAAAGTAATTTCCCTATCTGTGTAAATATGCACAAAGCATGAGCTGTTGGTGGAAATCAAAGACCGATTTGTGGAAAAACAAAAAAAGAAAAGTTAAGTGGTTATCTTAAAAACAACCTTAACAAAAAGTTTCAGTCCAAATTTTGAGTGCATCATATCATTGAAATTGCAGTTCTAATGCTGCGTACACACAATCATTTTTCAGCATGAAAGAAAACGTTGTTTTTCAGCATGTCTAAAAAACAATGTTTTCCCAACTTCATCATTAAAAGGATGTTGCCTACACACCATCGTTTTTAAAAAATTATCTAGCAAAGCACGGTGACGTACAACACGTACAACTGCACTATAAAGGGGAAGTTCTATTCGCCTTTGGGCTGCTTTAGCTGATTCCCTGTTAGTAAAAGACGATTCACGCTTTTTTGTCTGTTACAGCGTGATGAATGTGCTTATTCCATTATGAACAGTAGTTTTACCAGAACGAACGCTCCCGTCTCATAACTTGCTTCTGAGCATGCATGTTTTTTTTTCGTCGTTTTAGCCAACACACGATCATTTTTTACAACCCGAAAAACGGCATAGTTTAAAACAACGTTAAAAATGCAATGTTCGATTTTTTTTGGTAGTTTTTCAGAACCTGAAAAATGATGTGAAGCCCACACACGATCATTTTAAATGACGTTTTTGAAAAACTAAGTTTTTTTCATGCTGAAAAATGATCGTGTGTGCTGTATGACTTGAGAGTTGAAATAAACTCAGGTAGCTCTTCTTTCTGGTTTTCTAAAGCCTCATACACACGGTCGGACATCCGACAAACTTTGCCTTGGATTTTTGTCCGAAGTGAGTTATCCAGTCATATCCATAGCATACACACGCTTGGATATTTCTGCAAACTTTTCTAAAACTTTCCCAACATCACGTGGTTTTTCTGCTCTTTACCGCCACCCTTTGGTTAACTTCTGCTATTGTTGGTTGATTTTCACATTGGTTCTGAGCATGCGTATTTGCACTTTGTACAAAAGTCCGATGGCTTGCTGTACACACGGTCGGACTAGGCAATAAGACTTTTGTTGTTGAAAAGTTTGTCCATTTGCAGACCGAACTTTTGTCCGATAAAACCCGAAACAGTTGGTCCGATGGAGCGTACAGACGATTGGACAAATTTGAAAACTTGTTGATTTTGAAGTTTGTTGGCCGAAAGTCCGACCGTGTGTACGGACCTTTAAATGTTAATAATTCCTTTGATACACTTGGATAGAAGATCTTACTTGAATAGACATATAACTGGGTCAGCCTTTCTAGCGAAGTCCGAGATGGGTCAAATATAAGTTGTTGTAAATATCATGTTGCATTGGTTATTCGCGTTTCACGTGGTTGTGGAATCCAAGGCTCGATTTTCGGTCTTTTATTATTTAACTCCAATATCCTTCCTCCCAGCTAGTACATTCAATAAGTGTAACATCTGTTAGTATCAGTCGGCTGATGATGCTCAGTTATTTTTTTCTCTTTTGTATTATACTTGCACGTGAATTTGCTATTTTGATGGCATTAATCTGTTGGTGTCTTAGATTTTTATTTTATTTTTTAGAGGAGTTATCAGAAATGCTGCACAGCAAAAATTATAATATACCGTATTTATCGGCGTATACCGCGCACTATTTTGCCCTGAAAATCAGGGCAAAATCGTGGGTGCGCAGTATACGCCGATACCCGCTTTACCCGCCATGAGTTTGAATACTGCGCCCGCATATAGCGAGCGCAGTACACTCGTGAATCTTCGGCCAGTCTCGGCGCCTCTCGTACTGACGTCCTGAGCGTACAGGACGTCAGTGCGAGAGGCGCCCGAGCCTGCCCGAAGATTCACGAGTGTACTGCGCTCGCTATATGCGGGCGCAGTATTCAAAGTCGTGGCGGGAAACGAGCGGGAGGACGCCGCCGAAGGACGCCGGACCCGCCGAAGATGGACACCGGACCCGCCGAAGATGGACACCGGACCCGCCGAAGATGGACACCGGACCCGCCGAAGATGGACGCCCGACCCGCCGAAGATGGACGCCCGACCCGCCGAAGAGGACACCCGACGAGGCCGCAGAAGGACGCCGGACCCGACGAGGCCGCAGATGGACGCCGCGCAAGACATCAAAACTGTAAGTACAAAACAACAAAAAATCTTTTTTTCCCACAGGATTGGGGGCCACTTTGGGGGTGCGCGGTATACGCCAGAGCGCGTTATACCGCGATAAATACGGTAGTATATTTCGACCTTTCTTTGAAGCCTCCAAAAAATAGGCTAATGCCCTGTACACACGATCAGTTTGTCTGATGAAAACGGACCGATGGATTTTTTCGTCGGATATCCGATAAAGCTGACATTCATCAGTCTTGCCTACACACCATCGGTTAAAAATCTGATCGTGTCCAACGCTGTGACGTAAAAGACAACGACGTGCTGAGAAAAATTAAGTCCAATGCTTCGGGGCATGCGTCGACTTGATTCTGAGCATGTGTGGATTTTTGACCAATGGATTTCCCCACAGACGATCTTTTTTTCTATCGGTTTTTTAACCATACGAAAATTTTAAAACAGGTTCTATTTTTTTTCACCAATGGGAAAAAAACTGATGGGGCCCACACACGATCGGTTCGTCCGATGAAAATGGTCCATTGGTCCGTTTTCATCTGAGGAACCGATTGTGTGTACAGGGAATAAGAGTTTCAAAGTCCTTTCAGAAAAGGGATCTTGGAGTTTAGAATCACATTACTAATGTCTGAGTAATGGCTCCTTATCATTTATGTAATACTCCCAAGGTCTTTGATTCCTTCTTGTGCTGACACTGAGAAGTTGAAGCAAGCTTTTGTGCCATCTATATTGAACTAATGTAATGCTCTTTTATTTGGCCTAACCATGAGCTCTTTTGTAAATATGAGTTCAGAACACTAAGTAGTTAGCTTGCCTGCCCTATATCTCTGTATCCTAAGCATAGATATCACCAGGGACATCATCTACATTGAGTTTGTACAAACCAGCACCTTTTAAATCATACTGTTATTCTTCAAAACAGTGACAAAACAATAATTATTATTGTGTTACCTGTGAGCTGCTATGATGTGTTAATAAAATGTGAAATAAAATAAATGAAATTGAATAAAATAGCTGCTAAGCACCTTACACCCTCTGATATAAGTGTATATTCAGACTTTTTTTTTTATTTAAATGGCGCAGCACTTATTTACAGTGTACTGGCTCTTTATGAATGTATATACCCTACAAAACAGCCAATAAAAAACATTAAACATCCACCAAAATTGCCTGTGATCTTCAATTAAACCAATCTTCTTATGCTACAACAACATTAACTTTCAGTTTACTGGCCCTTTAAAAACGTGTATACCATATAAATACTACAGTAAAAAATCCCTCTGAGGAAGTCACGTGACCCTGTGACAAACCGCATAGGGGAAGGGCTACTAGATTGGTTTAAAGTGATTGTAAAGGCTCTTTTAAAAAAATAACAAACATGTTATGTTTACCTCCTCTGTACAGTTTTTTTTTTTTACAGAGCAGCCTGGATCCTCCTCTTCTCGTGTCCCTCTTTGCTGCTCCTAGTCCCTCCCTCCTTTGAGTGCCCCTCTGCCAGCAGCTTGCTACAGGGCTCACCTAAGCTGAGTCAGAACTCAGACCTGGTCCCACCCCCTCTCGGCTGACTGACTTTGATTGACAGCTGCGGGAGCCAATAGCACCGCTGCCCTGTCTCAGCCAATCAGGAGGAGTGTACTGGATGGCTGACGGGATCATGGACATTGCTGGAGAGAGAAAGAGCTCAGGTAGGTAATTGGGGGGTGCTGGGGAGGCTGCTACACACAGAAGGTTTTTTATCTTAATGCATAGAATGCATTAAGACAAAAAAAAAAACTTCTGTCTTTAACTCCTTTAAAGAGGAAGTAAACCCTGATGGGTATTACTTCATCTTTGTTCCCTGCAAAGTAAAGGCATAATGGGCTATTATGCATCACACTAGCCCTAGTCCATTATGTGCCACTTACCTGCAGAAGAAGCCCGCATGTCAGGAGAGTCAGAACACTCTCTACGTTGCAGATAGAGAAAGGAGCTGTGTGTTAGTGGGCGTCCTGACTCTCCCGTAGTCCAAGGGAGGGGGGCGAGCAGGACACTCCACACCAGGGAGAAAGCCTCGCATTAATGTGTGGAGTTACAGACAGAAGAACAGGAAGTGAGGATTTCTCAGAAGAAATAAGGACGTTTAAAAGCAAAATCTAAGGATGAGTTAAGTGAAGGAGGACTGCACTAAGGTAAAGGAAGCTATTTAGGGGGAAAAAATTGTACCTTTACAACCCCTTTAAACTGGGTATACACAAGTGGAATTTTGAATGAAAATATATTTGAAAATTGTTAGGAAATTTCATACGAAAATTCTCAGCACATTTGAATATTAGTCAAAAGTAATTCAAGATTTAATTTGCTTTTAGCATTCAATTTTGGAATAAATGGACTTCACCACATTTAAAAATTCGTACATTCGAGAAAAATTTCCATTTTGCATCTTTGCATCAGACTTTTTAACAACAACGGTCCGACAGACGTGTTTTATCGGACAATCCGACCGTCTGTATGCTCCATCGGACAATTGTTTTCAGTTTTTCAAGGGACAAATGCTCTCAAACTTTCCGACAACAAATGTCCGATGGAGGATAATCCAATCGTGTGTACACAAGTCCATCAGACTAAAATTTTTAAGTTCAAACGAGCATGCTCAGAACCAATGCTAAACATCAGACAACAATAGCAGAAGTTGCCCAAAGGGTGGCAGGAAAGAGCTGAAAAAACACGTGATTTGGTGAATGTTCGCTGTGTGTATGGCTACCAAGTTCACGGCCAACGCCCCTTCGGACAAAAATCCACGGAAAAGTCAGATGGTAGTCCGACGTGTGTATGAGGCTTAAGATAAAAAAAGCCTATCCTCCACTGCCTCCAGTACCTCTTTGTTCATCTACTGATAGCTGCCCTCATAGACCAAAATAAGGGGGTGAGAAGGGCCAGTATGGGGCTTAACTTTCTTATACAAATGTATAGAAATGTCTACATGATATGATTCAAATGTGTGCAGTCACTTCTAGGTGTCTGCATTTTTTTTCTTCTCAGGTAGAAATGTCATCATGAGTACCGTATTTTCCGGCGTATAAGACGACTTGGCGTATAAGACGACCCCCTAATTTTCCAGGAAAAATGTTGGTTTTGGGATATACTCACTGTATAAGACTACCCCCTTCCTACTAGTCTTTCTGGAAGCTGAGGGTTAGCCAGAACAACCGCTGACAGAAACAGGCTTTTTTTTAAGCCTCACTATGCCATTACATGCCTCACTGTGCCATTACATGCCCCCACTGTGCCATTACATGCCCCCACTGTGCCATTACATGCCCCCACTGTGCCATTACATGCCCCCACTGTGCCATTACTTGCCCCCACAGTGCCATCACATTACATGCCCCCACAGTGCCATCACATTACATGCCCCCACAGTGCCATCACATTACATGCCCCCACTGTGCCATCACATTACATGCCCCCACAGTGCCATCACATTACATGCCCCCACAGTGCCATCACATTACTTGCCCCCACAGTGCCATCACATTACTTGCCCCCACAGTGCCATCACATTACTTGCCCACACAGTGCCATCACTTGCCCACACAGTGCCATCACTTGCCCCCACAGTGCCATCACTTGCCCCCACTTTCGCCCCCACTGTGCCATCACTCACGTTCTGCAGGCCGGTGACAGTCTCCGTCTGCTGCGAGCATCCATGATTTCAAAGCCGCGCCGTCTTCTCAGCGTGTCCTGTGATTGGCGGAACACAAATTTTCCCAGTAGCGCCTCTGTTCTGTGTTCCGCCAATCACGGATGCCTTCTCATCTCGTCCGAGGATGAGAAGGCATCCGTGATAGGCGGAACACAGAACAGAAGCGCTGCTGGGAAGATTTGTGTTCCGCCTATCACAGGACACGCTGAGAAGATGGCGCGGCTTTGAAATCATGAACGATCGCAGCTGCACGGAGACCGTACCCGGCGTATAAGACGACCCCCGACTTTGGATGCATTTTTTTGCATCCAAAAAGTCGTCTTATACCCCGGAAAATTTTAATTTAGGAAGAAACAGTTCTTTGTTGTACAATTTATAAATAAGCAATTTTAAAATACAATTTACAGTTCAACATAATTATACTGTTTTTTTGTTTTTTTGTTTTTTTTTACTTTCAGCAATTGAAAACTCAGAGATTTATAAAGAGCGCCCACAGCGGTTGTTTTGCTCCCTGCTGGCTGAGAAACAGACCAGCGACAAGTTTATAACACACATTTAGATACTTGAAAAGAAAACCAAAATAAAAATAATTTGATTAAAAAAAAGATACTTGAAAAGAAAGCCAATAAAGTAAAACTGCAAGTCTACAGCTATAT
The DNA here is from genome assembly GCF_905171775.1 of Rana temporaria. Taxonomy (NCBI): domain Eukaryota; kingdom Metazoa; phylum Chordata; class Amphibia; order Anura; family Ranidae; genus Rana; species Rana temporaria. The sequence continues at coordinate 53,014,163 of NC_053490.1, read as the reverse complement.
AATTTGTATGACTGTTTGAAAAGAGTCTTAACAAAAAAAAAAAATCTATATAAAAGAAGAACAATCTATATCTCTTTGCTGAATAGACTGATAAATTGAGGAAAATGTGTTGCCTTTTTTTTATGAACAAAAATATTGCAGGAAAATACTTTGTTATTTCATATTTTATCAGTCTGCATTGAAATGGTCAAGTATTTTCAGTACCACCACAGCATCCAATTCATACACAGTCAGCTCTTTGAGATTTGTCAGGAGTGCTTTGTGTGTTCATAGTAGGAGCCAGTTATATTATCAGCTGGATATACGAGTTTGAAAATAAACATTATTACTTATTGTATTAAAGATGTGTAGATGCTTCTTAGAACTTTCAACATTCTGTTTATGCACTCCTTGCTAATTTCATTTACTAATTTAAAGAGATTGTCCACCCATGACATTTAAACATCTATCGGCTTCAACTGGACAAAAACCCTGTTTGCCATAACACGGGAACTTTAAGACCTTGTACACACGACTGAGAAACTCGAAACATCGTTTTCCTCATCAAGTTCCTTGTTAGGCTTGTCGAGGAACTCGACAAGCTTGCTTTGCGTACACACTGTCAAGACCAAATCTCCTCGTTCTCAAACGCGGTGACATACAACACATACAACGGCAGGGGAAGTTCGATTCCACTGGCTAAACTCTTGGGGCTGGTTTTGCTAATCTCATGTGTTTGCGTGTTAAGTAAAAGTTTGTTAAGAGACGATTTGCACTTTTCAGTCTGTTACAGCTTAAAAAATGTGTTATCTCCATTACAAATGCTACTTTTACTCCCGTCTCATACTTTATTCTGAGCAAGCGCGGGTTTCTTGGCATACACACGCTCGAGTTTCTCGTCGAAAACCAGCCCGACCAGGAACTCGACGAGCCAATTTGAGACTCCCGTCAAGGAAATAGAGAACTTGCTCTCTTTTTGGCTCGTCGAGTTTCTCGACAGTTTCCTCGACAAAAATGTACACACGACCGGTTTCCTCAGCAAAAAAATATCTCCCAGCAAGTTTATTGCTGTTTTTTGCTGAGAAACTCGGTCGTGTGTACAAGGCCTAAGTGGTCCAACAGTAGTGCATATCATGGTTGTAAGACAGGCCAATAAAAATGGCAATACAATAACAATAATTATAATATTAAAGTAAATAGCATTATGTACTTACAGCTCTAATATTTTCAAAATGTCCATCATCCTTGTCGAAGTCCACAGGTTGCTCATTTAAGGTCCAGAAGAAGGAAACATCTAATAAAGGATCATGAATGGCCTTGCAGCTGAGCACCACGCTCTCCCCGACTGTCAGTTCTGTTCTTTTTGGACTTAATTCTATTTTTGTTGGTTCTAAATGGAGAAAAATTGATACAGGGAATATATTAACTATATGCCTTTAATATAGCAGACAATATGGACAGTGTCAGATGGGTGAACTCAGAGCTGAGAGGTTCAAATAGCAGTGTTGTGTAAGGCTCGCTTGTTGGTCCTAGGCTGCTCAATCTGAAAAGCAATTATCATCTATCTATTTGTAACGCCATGTTCCCATTGAGCAGGCGCTATGTGTTAAATTTTAGTTGCCTGAGCTGTAGTTTAGCTCAGAAGGATTATGCTAAATTGATGGTTCTGTTTTAGTTCAGCTGGGTTGCACAATTTTCCCCTTGACGGTGGGTGTCGCTGTTACCACAGGTCAAGGTTGGAAAGGCAGCAGGCTGGATGCATTGGGCATCTCTTTCCCAGAAGCAGCTCAGGGGGCGTGGTCTACCCGCTGTGTGTTCTGGGGAGGGGTACTTAAGGGACAGACACCATTTTGACAGGGTTTTCCGATCCTGACCTGATGGCCCTCCTGGCCGCAGGGATGTGTGAGCTGTTTCGTAGCCTATAGAACAGTAAGGTAACGGCAGGCCCAAATATAAACCAGCAGCTCCTTTAGGGGTAGTGCTACATATGTATTTATCATATTATTTATATCATTAGCCACTGGGCAGAACAGTGGTTTAGTGGTTAGCACTTCTGCCTGACAACACTCGGAAAGTCAGTTTGAATCCCAACCACAACACTACATCAATGGAGTTTGTATGTTCTCTCTGTGCTAGTGTGGGTTTCCTTTGGGTACTCCGGTTTCCTCCCTCACTCCAAAGACATGCTTGTAGGTTAACTGGCTCCTCTCTAAATTTACACCGGAAGTGAACGTGAGGTAGGAATCATAAATTGTAAGCTCTTTGAGGGCAGGGACTAATGTGAATATACAATACAGTATATATTTAAATTGTCAACGCTATATTGATACTGGTACTAATAAAATGTGTCTGTTTTATTTATGACTTTAAAGTGATTGTAAAGTCTCATTGTTTTCCCTATAAAAATAATAAACATGTTATACTTACCTGCGCTGTTGCAGTGGTTTTGCACAGAGCAGCCTGGATCCTCCTCTTCTTGGGTCCCTCTTCTGTTATCCTGGCCCCTCCCTCCTGTTCAGTGTCCCCACAGGAAGCAGCTTGCTATAGGGGCACCCGAGCTGAGTCACAGCTCCCTGTGTCCATTCAGACACAGAGTCTTGAGCTGACCCCGCCCCTCTCTCCCCTGGCGTCGCTGCTGTGTCTCAGCCGTTCAGAAAGGAGAATCTTTCAGGGACACTCGTGGACATCACATGACACAGAGGGACCTTAGGTAAGTGTTAGGGGGGCTGCTGCACACAGAAGGCTTTTTATCTCAATGAATAGAATGCATTAAGATTAAAAACTATTTATTTCAGAATAATGACGAGTTTCTGAATATACCTGTAAGCTTTGGTTGTCTGCGGGTAAACAAGATAATTGTTCCTGAAATGAATAAATTAGATTTTTCAAGGATAACATCTGCTCAAAATGTATATTTCTGAATGCTCATAAGAGAAGTTTCCACCATCTAATATGAGTTAATTAACAACAAATTATGTTATTTTCTGTATTGAAATTTGTATAAATTCCTGCTGTTCAGACTGTGGGTCAGATAAACCTTTGTAGGTGTGCCAAATAATCAGCTTTTTTTTATATTCACCAAATAATAATTACATTTAAAAGGGTTTGAAATAAAAGATGTGACTAGCGCGATAAATAAATGCCTGGTATCCATTCAGATGCCCTTCATACAGTATCTGTATTCTGCATTCTATTGAGTGGTTCCTCCGGGGGGGGGCACTAAACTTTTTGCCACCTCTTTCTTTTCTCTACTACACTCACGTCCCCCCCCCGCTTATTATTTGTAATCCATCCTCTCTCTTTTTCATCTTTCTCTCTCTTTTCCTCCCTGAGTCCGTTTTATGGAATGGCACTTCGCCAAAGACTGGTCATTAATTTGTCATTCTTTTTTTTTTTTTCTTTATACCCTGGACTTGGCCAGTCACTACACTCGTCTTGTTTGGAGTGCAGTGAAGGCCAGGACATTGTTTCAAACTGTACTCTTGTTCTATCAGTACAGTGGACGTTCATATTTAAAGGGGTTGTAAAGGTAAATGTTTTTTCACCTTAATACATCCTATGCATTAAGGTGAAAAAACATCCGATGGTACCGCCCCCCCCCCGAACCCCCGTTTTACTTACCTGACCCCTCAAAAGTCCCGTGCGCGTCCATGTGATCGTCTTCGGTTCCCAGCCTGGCCGTTGATTGGCTATGCTGGAGGGATTGATAGCAGCGCAGCCATTGGCTGGCACTGCTGTCAATCACAGTGGATGGTGCGGTGTGCCGAGGGGCGGGGCCGAGTGATGCAGTCGGCGCTATGCCCGCCGTTGTATCACGGGAGCGCACTCGCAAAAGCTTTCCACCATGCAAGCTCGCTCGCATGAAGGTAGAAAGCTTTTGCGAGGAGGAGCCGAGACAACCGCAAAGGGACCGGTCAGACACAGAAAGTGAACCTTGTAACGTGTATCCAGCACGTCTTTGTGTGGTTAATGATGACCAACTAACATTTTTGGACTCGGGCTGCGAATGGCTTGACCAAGATTTTTCTACTTTATGACAGGATTAGATTGAGGGGAAGGAAAGCATTTTTCTCCTTGTTGGGGCATTTTTTTCCCCCTTTTTTCTACCCATCTCCTGCAAACAGGCTGCCCGGGCCCCCTTTCACCTTCTTTACCCATTGCTGGTTCAGGAACCTCCAATAGTGTGGGGTTTTTTTTATTTATTTTTTTGTTTCTGTCCTTTTTTTGGGTCTTCCCCCCCTTTTCTTGTTTTCCCCCATCTTCTGCAAACATGGCGACTGGGCCCCCTTTCACCTATTTCACCCACTGCTGGTTCAGGAACTTTCAATGGTGTGTTTTTTTTTGTTTCTGTTCTTTTTTGGGTCTTTTTTTGTGTGCCCCCTCCTTTTCTTTTGTTTCCCCATCTCCTGCAAACAGGCCGGCTGGGCCCCCTTTCACCTATTTCACCCACTGTTGGTTCAGGATCCTCTAATGGTGTGTTTTTTCTTGTTTCTGTTCTTTTTTGGGTATTTTTTTTTCTCTCAGATAACTTTTTATTAAAAAAATTTGATTGCATACAGCATACAGGAACATATGACACAGCATAAGGATAGACAGGAAAATAAGGCATGCATCTGCCTGTGTTGTATGTATTCAAGTTATAAGTAATACGGGCCATCTACATGTACAGTATCTTGGCAATAGCTAATACAAAGCTGAAGACGAGAATGCCATATCACATCAATATGCATAAGTGCACTGCAAAACGTTGAACATGAAGGGGGTCTCAGGGGTACCCCCAAAAAAGAGGAAGGAGGAAAAAAGGGAGAGAAAAGAAATATGATGGGGGGTAGAGAGGGGGGAAGAGGGTAAGGTCATCGAGTTAGCTTGTTTACCTGATCACGGCAGGTCCTCCCGAAGGCGCCAAGGCCCCCAGACCATGTCGTGGGCTTGCAATCTGTCCTGTATTGGGTATTTTTTTAGTGTGTTCCCCCTCCCCCCCTTTTTTTCCCCCTTCCACTTCTTCCACTATTTATGATTGTTTCACTCCTTTATCAGTTGCCGGGACTGTTCATCATGTTTATCATGTTCACTGAGCAATATAGAATTACATTGGATACATCCACTTTCATGGCATCCACCCAAAACAAAAAATTATCTTTTTAACACACTGAAATCTAGGCTGGGAGGACTTATGTTTTAACTCTGCTTGATTCTCAGTGAAGTTACAGCCAATTCTAAATGTTCAGACATGATCAAGAGGATCTTTCACTATGATCACATAAAAAGATGATATGGTCAAGTCACAAAATTGTAAAGCAATCGGGGTCGCTATTACAGCTCATTATTTGCTCTTTTTAATTATCTGTTGCGTTTTGTAATTTAGTAATATCTTTACCATACAGTTTAGGTAAATGTACTGCATGTAAATTATTGTATCAATTTTTTGCAGGATTTGGAGTGTAAATGTCAATTCGCAAAGACTATCAGAATAATTTATAATTCTTAAAAAGGATGTTAGCTTCAGGTGGCTTATAATTTTGAGTTTCAATAGGTGTCTTTGGAGAAGAGCAGAAAATGGAAGCCATTTGAGGTGGTAATAAAATTCCAATTTACAAGATAACATAACGATTTGTAAGAAATAAAGACTTTCCGTGATTAGCTATATTACACACAGAAATGAATGACTGCACACCTTAGCAACATTTATGTTTGTGAACTGACCATTTTGGAGAGAAAATTATAATGAGATAAAATGCCAAATGCAGTTAAAAATCACTTCTTCATTTCAGTGAACTGACCCACATATCTCTAAATAATAACCCCTTTCAGCTTATTATAATTACATATAAAAGTTATTAATGCCAACAAATGGTGCATATTATGTTTTGCACTGCTGAGTAAACTGTATTCGGGAATTGCCACATTTAAAATGTATGTATGAGCAGAACAATTTAGAAAAAAAGATTCAGATGTCTGAAATACATGCATGGATACAGAAAAATACACTTTTATCCTGCCAGAATTCCAGTGAGCTCTGAACATCCTGCACTGATCTGACAACACTGCCTGTGATCAACTAAAATTCTAAGCACTGTTGGACTACAGAAAACCCTCCCCCTTAGGTCATGGACGTGAAAAAGAGTCTGGGGGTTCTGTAGTCCAACATTAGAGAACTGGGCAGGACTGACAACACAATTGGGATTTTAGTACAGAGAAATTAACTGTGTTTCCAGCTGAAACAAGAAGATAAGAGCTTAAAGTGAAGTTTCAGGCAAAAATTGAACTCCATTCAAAACCAACATACCCCCTTGTTTTTTTCATAACTTTTTGGTATGTTTTCTTCAGGACTTCTGCCCCATGGCGCCGCAGTGAGGTACGTCACTTCCGCTGCTTTTTTTTGTGTCCTCCTCCTTCCCCCCGTCGCCTTCTGGGGCCTGTGTGTGTTCCAGAAGACGGCGGGACTATTTAGAAAGCGTTGAGTGACTCGCGCATACGCAAGGCTTAGTAAGGATGCCAACGTCTGCATCCGGAGCAAATAGATGGGTCAGCTGTGGGTGCCGATATCGAGGGCTCCCCGGACAGGTAAGTGTCCTTATATTAAAAGACAGCAGCTGCAGTATTTTTAGCTGCTGACTTTAAAAAAAATCACTCAGGCTGGAACTCCGCTCTAAATGGGTTGTAAAGGAAAACATTTTTTTCCCTAAATAGGTTCCTTTACCTTAGTACAGTCCTCCTTCACTTACCTCATCTTTCAATTTTGCTTTTAAATGTCCTTATTTCTTCTGAGAAATCCTCACTTCCTGTTCTTCTGTCTGTAACTCCACACAGTAATGCAAGGCTTTCTCCCTGGTGTGGAGAAAGCCTCTTGAGCGGGGAGGGGGCGAGCAGGAGTGTCAGGACGCCCACTAACCCACAGCTCCTTTCCCTATCTGCAAAGTAGAGAGCGTCCTGACCCTCCTGCTCGCCCCCTCCCCCCCAAGAAGCTTTTTCCACACCAGGGAGAAAGCCTCGCATTACTGTGTGGAGTTACAAGAGGCAGCCGCCCATTCACAAAGCGCTGTGCTAGTCGCGCATGCGCAGTAGGAAACGGGCAGTGAAGCCATAAGGCCTCACTGCCTGTTTCCCTTAGTCAGGATGGAGGCGCCAGGACCGAGCGATCGCCGTCGAGGGCCCATCACCGCTGGCGCCTAGGACAGGTAAGCGTCCTCATTAAAAGTCAGCAGCTACACTGTTAGTAGCTGCTGACATTTAAAAAAAAAAATGTGCGGGTGGAATCCCACTTTAAACAAATAAACCCTTTACAACCACTTTAATTAATTTTTGGCACATATATCATATTTTTTTGTGCAGCTATTTTAAAGGGATTTAAAAAAAAAATTGCCCAGCTATTCACTTTAAGACCCCTTTCACACTGAAGGTGCACACTGAATAGCACCTGTAAAGTGCATGAAAACCGCCTCTCAGGCCTTGTACACACGATCAGTCCATCCAATGAAAATGGGCTGAAGACAGAGGCCGCGTACACACGGTCAGACAAAACCGATGAAAATGGACCGAGGTTCAGTTTCATCGGTCCAAACCGACCGTGCGTATAGCCCATCGGTCTATTTTCCTTCGGTCTAAAATTTTAAAACATGCTTTAAAATCGACCCGATGGACCACTGCCCGATCAGTCCAAACCGATGGTTAGTACAGAAAGCATCGGTTCAAAACCCGCGCATGCTCAGAATCAAGTCGATGCATGCTTGGAAGCCTTGAACTTCGTTTTATTCAGCACGTCGTGTGTTTGACGTCACCGCGTTCTGACCCTTTTATTTTTTGGAACGATGGTGTGTACGCACCTCAGACCATCAGGCCACTTCAGCGGTGAACCGATGGAAATGGCCCGTCGGACCATTCTCATCGGTTTGGAACGACTGTGTGTACGCGGCCTGATGGTCTAATGGTCTGATGTGCCTACACACCATCAGTTCAAAATCCGATCGAGTCCAACGCAGTGACGTAAAACACGACGTGCTAAAAAAAACGAAGTTCAATGCTTCCAAGCATGCGTCGACTTGATTCTGAGCATGCGCTGGTTTTGAACCGATGCTTTTGCGTACTAACCATCGGTTTTGACCGATCGGTCAGGCGTCCATCAGTCCGATTTTAAAGCAAGTTCTAAAACTTTGGTCTGAAGGACAAAAGTCAGATGGGGCATACACACGGTAGGTTTGGACTGATGAAACTGAACTTCAGTCCGTTTTCATCAGTTTGGACTGATCGTGTGTACAAGGCCTCAAGCTTGCCCAGTGTAAAAGCCAGAATGCCTTCACACTGGGGCGGTGCGCTTGCAGGACTCAAAAAAAGTCCTGCAAGCAACATCTTTGGGGCGGTGCGGGGAGCATTGCAGGAGTGGTGTATATCCCCTGTTGTGACAGCGAGTGGGGGATTTGATCCCCCCGCTCACTACCACAATTTAAAAAAAAAAGCGCAGCTCGTGTTCGCCTGGACTCGTCATTTTTTCACAGAGTTCTTCATTTGCAGCTGTCAACTTGTAGTTCTCAATAAACTACCAGGGTGCTGCTGAGCTCTCTAGTAGTTCATTGAGTCTTCCTGTCAGTGTGGAACTGCCTGCTTGTATGATGTACAAGCTGACAGCTTACGCTGACAGTCTGTAGGAGTCTGTAGGGCTCTGCTGATCATGGTTGCGATGCTTCCCAGGCTCCTACAAAAAAATTGCAAAAGCTAATTTTTAATCTGTAAAAAAAATGTTCAATAATGTTTTTTTTTTTTTAAAGTGAACTTATCCTTTAAGAATCCAAAAATAAATAAAGAGCCTTGCTTGCTAGCAGCAGTGAGTGAATCTGTATAAAAAAAATAGAATACTGGGAACTCTAAAAAATGGCCTCTCCTATGAGTTGTATGCTGTTTTGGAAGGAAGCAGACAGGGATGGACTGGCCATTGGGACTACAGGGAGTTTCCCGGTGGGCCGATGGCTCAGTGGGCCGGCTTCAGCTCCTCTGTCTCTCCCTTCCCGCAGCGCTCACCTCCTCTCCCTCCCCGCAGCACTCACCTGTGGGGAACAAAGAAGCAGGGGGAGGACCAGAGGAGCAGGGGGGACGACAGAGAAGCATGGGGGAGGGGACAGACAGCTGACTCAACAGCTATGGCCTGGGAGTTTCTCACTTCTGCCTAATCTTGTCCCATAAGGGGGGGCACCGAACTGATTCTTTGCCCCGAGTAAAATAATGTCTAGCTTCCCCACTGGTACTGCCTATAAGAGTACCAGTACCAGCCGTTCTACTCTAATAAAGTAGAAGGGCTAGTGGCTAGTAAAGGGGGAGAGGGGGCTTGGGTGGCTGGGGGGGGGGGGGTGCGGGAGTTGTCCGGCCGCCATGGGAGAGACCTGTCAAAGTGGGCCAGTCTGGATGAAGTCCAGGGCCAATTTTTTGTCCCAGTCCAGCCCTGGAAGCAGACCAAGGTGATTACACCAGAATATAACATACATTAGGCTTTTATATAATTGATTCACTTTATGGAACTAACTTTGCAGTGTAGATAATACTAGAGGGTTGGGGTGTATATTTCTACACTTCGCATGCTTTATAAGTAAAATACATCAGGGTACCTGTAACAGACACAACTGCTGTAATTTCCGCAGAGCCAAACACGTTCTCCCCTCGGCATGTGTATTTTCCTTCATCTGACTTAGAAGCGTTGAAGATCCGTAAACTTCCATCTGGAAGAACTGCTATCCTGGAAAAAACAAATCTGTTATTTTGCACGTTCACCTCTATAGTCACGTATCTTTTATACAATACAAACTGTTAATTTATGTTCTTGTGTACAAACTGTTAGCGTATGTTCTTGTGATGTTTTTCCTATTATTTATTCAGTTGTGATGTAGCTTCTAATAAAAACTTCTATTATAAACCTACTTCACCTACCCCCTTCAACGCTAGAGGATTAATAATTACTTTTTGGTAAGATTCCAGTTGGCAAGTTTATACAATGATACAACTGCTTTCTAGATGTATCTTAACATTTAAATGAGAAGTATGGGAAATGTTGTTTTTTTTTTGAAGAATGATACTTACCTTACCTGACGGCTCCAAGACTGAGAACCGAGCGATCAAACACCATTGATCTCTCAGTTCTCAGAGCTTTGTGAGCAGAGAGCTGGTAACTCTCAGGCCCCGTACACACGTCCGAGGAACTCGACGTGCCAAACACATCGAGTTCCTCGGCGAGTTCAGTGTGGAAGCAGCCGAGGATCTCGGCGGGCCGACTTTCCTCATTGAACAACGAGGAAATAGAGAACATGTTCTCTCTTCGGCCCGACGAGTTCCTCGTCGGCTTCCTCGCTGAAAAGTGTACACGGCAGAATCCAGCTCCGACTGAGTTTCTGGCTGAATTCTGCCGAGAAACTCGGTCGTGTGTATGGGGCCTCAGTCACTGACCACCCCCCATCTCACTGGATTGCTGGGCTCTGGAGGGGGCAGGAGCGTCTGGCTCAGGCTCTCAGCAACTCGCTGAGAGCCTTAAAGGGGTTGTAAAGGTAAAACAATTTTTCCCTAAATAGCTTCCTTTACCTTAGTGCAGTCCTCATTCACTTACCTCATCCTTCCATTTTGCTTTTAAACGTCCTTATTTCTTCTGAGAAATCCTCACTTCCTGTTCTTCTGTCTGTAACTACACACAGTAATGCAAGGCTTTCTCCCTGGTGTGGAGAAAGCCTCTTGAGGGGGGAGGGGGCGAGCAGGAGTGTCAGGACGCCCACTAACACACAGCTCCTTTCTCTATCTGCAAATTAGAGAGCGTCCTGACTTGCCTGCTCACCCCCTCCCCCCTCAAGAGGCTTTCTCCACACCAGGGAGAAAGCCTTGCATTACTGTGTGTATAGTTAGACACAAGAACAGGAAGTGAGGATTTCTCAGGCCTCGTACACACGACCGAGTTTCTCGGCAAAAACCAGCAAGAAACTTGCTTGGAGATATTTTTTTGCCGAGGAAACCGATCGTGTGTACATTTTCGTTGAGGAAACTGTCGAGAAACTCGACGAGCCAAAAAGAGAGCATGTTCTCTATTTCCTCGACGGGAATGGAGAAAATTGGCTTGTCGAGTTCCTCGACAGCCTAACAAGGAACTCGACGAGGAAAACGATGCGTTTTTTACCTTTACAACCCCTTTAAGGCCCGTACACACGATCGTATTTTCCGACGGGAATTATGTGATGGCAGGCTGTTGTCGGAAAATCTGATTGTTTGTATGCTCCATTGGACAATTGTTGTTGGATTTTCCACCAACAAATGTTGGATAGCATGCTTAAAGATTTTTCGCCAACAAATGTGTGTTGTCGGGTTATCCGATCGTGTACACAAGTCTATCGGACAAAAATCCAAAATACAAACACGCATGCTCAGAAGCAATGCTAACCATAACACAACATTAGCAGAAGTTTCCCAAAGGTTGGCGCTAAAGAGTTGAAAAACCACATAGTTTTGTGTTTGTTGGCTGACAATTCTTTGCCATTTGTATGCAAGACAAATTCACGGCCAATGCCCTTCGAACAAAAGTCCTACGCTTTGTCCGCAGAAAATCCAATCGTGTGTACGAGGCTTTAGCCGGGTGCCGGTCCAGGCATGTGGGTGGACCTGCAAGGTGCAAAATCTGGTGCAGCTCTGCATAGAAACCAATCAATCAGCATAGAATGCATACAGGTAAAAAACCTTCAGCCTTTAGGATTACTTAAAGAGGAAGTAAACTTCCTTTACTGACATTCACCTATAGGTAAGCCTATCATAAGGCTTACCTATAGATGGTGTAAATATCTCCTAAATTAGGGCTTTCACACTGGAGCGGTGCGCTAGCAGGACGGTAAAAAAACTCCTGCTAACATCATCTTTGCATCGGTGAAGGAGTGGTGTGTATACCGCTCCTCCACCGCTCCTGCCCATTGAAATCAGGGGGCACCGCGGCTATACCGACAGCAAAGCACCTCTGCAGAGGCGATTTGCAGTGGTTTTAACCCTTTCTCGGCCGCTAGCGGGGGTTAAAAAAGCTCACCAATAGAGGCCGAATAGCGCCACAAAATTAGCGGCGCTTTACCACCGACACCGCCCCTGCCCCAGTGTGAAAGCGGCCTAAGCCTATTTCTGACATTTGTTGCTTACAAGTTAAAATCCGTATTTTTTGCAACCCCCAAACATTATATATATATATATATATATATATATATATATATATATGTCATACATATATATGTCACACAGTATTTGAGCAGCAGTCTTTCAAACGCAATACATTGGGAAAAAAGACACTGGCCCAGATTCAAGAAGCACTTGCGCCCGCGCAACCATAGTTGCGCGGCGCAAGTGCTTACTTGCTCCGGTGTAACGAGTGCTCCTGATTCAGGAACCTCGTTACACCGAATGCAGCCTAGGATGTGACAAACATAAGCCTCCTTATGCCTTCACATCCCAGGCTGCATTCTTGCGTTGGCCGCTAGGGGGCGCGGCCTTTGTGATCGGCGTGTAGTATGCAAATTGCATACTACCACCGATTCACAAAAGTTGCGCGGGCCCTGCGTACGCAAGGTACGGAGTTTCCGTACGGCGCCTTTAGCATAAGGTTGCTCCTGCTAATAGCAGGCGCAGCCAATGCTAAAGTATAGCTGCGCCTCCCGCTCGCGACGTTCAAATTTCACGTCGTTTACGTAAGTGAACCGTGAATGGCGCTGGACGCCATTCAGTTCACTTACAAGCAAATGACGTCCTTGCGATGTCATTTGCCGCAATGCACGTCGGGAAAGTTTCCCGACGGAGCATGCGCTGTTCGCTCGGCGCGGGAGCGCGCCTAATTTAAATGATTCCCGCCCCCGGCGGGATCATTTACATTAGGCAGCCTTGCGCCCGGCTGCTTAGCATATTGCCCGCGCAATTTACGGAGCAACTGCTCCGTGAATCGCGGGCAAAGCGCAATATTTGCGTGGGCGCAGAGAAAAAAATTTGCTCTTTGCCCACGCAAATATTGCGCGATTCTACTTGAATCTGGGCCACTTTGATGAATAAAAACAAAAACAGTAAAGTTAGCCCAATTTTTTGGTATAGTGTGAAAGATGATGTTAGACCGAGTAAATAGATACCGAACACGTCAGGCTTTGAAATTGCTCACACTAATGGCGACAAACTATGGTACCTAAAAATCTCCATAGGCGACAATTTAAAAAAAATGTAAAAGTTACCAGGTTAGAGTTACAGAGGAGGTCGTTTACTAGAATTATTGCACTCTCTTTGACAATTCCGGCGATACCTCACATGTGTGATTTGAACACTGTTACATATGCGGGCGCGACTTCCGTATGCGTTTTCTTTGCTGCGCAAGCACGCAGGGACGGCGGCGCTTTAAAATTTTTCTTATTTTTGTATTTATTTCTAACATTGTCCCTTTAACAAAAAATGAGATCACTTTTAGTACTATCACAAGGAATGTAAACATTCCTTGTGACAGTAATATATGGTGTCAGGTCTTTATGGAGGGATCAGGGGTCTAAAAGACCCCAAATCCTTCCTTTGCACTTAAAAGTATTCAGATCGCCAAAAACAGCAATTCTGATTACTGTAATTTTTTTTTAATCGGCGCCATTGGCAGCCGAGTAAATTGGAAGTGACGTTGTGACGTTACTTTAGTGTTTTTACATACTGTAGGAGACTCGATCAAAGCCTTTTCGGGCTTTTTATCCAAACTCAGCCTAGCCGCCGGACGCGTCGTATCGTGGATTGGGACTCCTGGTGGGACGGGAGGCCCGGGAAGAGCGGAAGAAGGTGGCAAGAGGGGGGACTTCCCTCCCTCCCCTTTAGGATAACAGCCGAGCGGCTTTAAAGTTGCATCGGTTGTTATCACTAAAAAGCCAACCGCCAGCTCTAAAAAATGGTACCAGTTTAACCCCTCCAAGCCACGAACGCAAAATTGCACATGGTCGGCGCAAAGGGGTTAATATCCAAAGTTAACCTATCTATATATAATCCCATGCTTTTTTTTTGTTTATGAATCACTTTAAAAAACACCCCCTAGCAATTCTAGCTCTGGCCATCATGAGGTAGGCTACTTTCACACTGGGGCGGTTTTCAGGCGAGTTAACACTAGAAATAGCCTCTAAAAAGTGTCAGAAAACCGACTTTACGAAAATTCCTGCAAGCAGGATCTTTGGGATGGGTTGGGAGTGGTGTATTTAGCGCTCCCAAAATACCCTGCCCAGTGCATTGCATGGGCAGCACTTCCAAATTGCCTTAAAAGTGCTAAGAAAGCGCCGCAAAATTAGACTTTTTATAATTTTTGGGGAGGTAAAAAGCACCCCGTTAGCGCCCAAAATGCGCTGCTAAAATGAACAGCACTTTAGCGCTAACGGCCAGCGCTGCAAGTGTGAAAGTACTCTAATGCCACGTACACACGGTCGGAATTTCCAACATCAAATGTTCGATGGAAGCTTGTTGTCGGAAATTCCAACCGTGTGTAGGCTCCATCGGAGATTTGCTGTCGGAATTTCCAACGCCAAAAATTTGGGAAATTTGTTTCTCAAATTTTCCGACAATAAAATCTGTTCTCGTAAATTCCGATCGTGTGTGGAAAATTCCGCACAAAATTCCACGCATGCTCTGAATCAAGTACGAGACGGAAAAACTAGCTTTCGGAATGGAGATAGCACATTCATCACGCTGTAACGGACTGAAAAGCACGAGGCTGAAAAGGGCAAATCGTCTCTCACCAAACTTCTACTAACACGACCAGGGGCGGACTGACAACTCATGAGGCCCCCAGGCAAGAGAAGATTATGGGGCCCCCGGGCATACAGATGGCCACCACGCCAGGAGGCATTACAGAGGTGGGGCAGCTAAAATCTCAGGATTTTCACATCAAAAGCATGTCGGTTTTGGACATATCAGGGACAGATGTAAAAAAAACACAGATTTTTACATACTTGGGCAGTGCCCGAGTGCCTCAATGGTCAGTCCGCCCCTGAACACGACTGGTATTGAACTTCCCTTTAATTCCTTGGCGTTCGGAATTTCCGACAACATTTGTGTGACCATGTGTATGCAAGACAAGTTTGAGCCAACATCTGTCACGAAAAAAATGCACGGTTTTCTTGTCGGAAATTCCGATCGTCTGTACACGGCATAAGGGTTGATGATTCATGTAGCATTTGCTGCCTGGAATCCATCTACCCTTAGCTTAGGCTTGCACGCAGGAGGACGTACTTAGCTGAAAAAGCCCCTCCTCTCCATCCAATTGAAAAAAATAAATGCTCATGAAGACTCCTGGGATGTATGACATCGTTTGGCCTAGGCCAGATAATAGGAAGCAAATAAAGAAATGCATAAATAGAAGGTTAAAGTAAATAAAACGATATATTTACTAATGCTAACAGCATAAGGATTACAAATAGCAATGCTGATAGAGAGGGTTGAGTTCCACTTTGATATAGGATTCTTCCATACTAATCTTCCACATGCCAAGACTGCACTGTAAATATAAAATGCAAGGCACATACATGCATTCAGAAAATGTTTTCTAAATGCAAATATCATTTCCTAGGATGGTGTTTTTCTTTCATACGATAATGCAAAGAGACTTATGCAGAAGAATAACACAGCATTTACAGCATTTAGAAGGATTGTCATTTTAATCACACCAAGAGTAAATTGCTGATGGATTTATCCATTCACACAAATTGTTTATTTGCTTTGATGAGACAGATGTGAGGAATGCATCCCAAGGGAATGATACATTGAAGTGTATTGAAACACAAAACCCAAAGTTTTGATAACGTGCAATTTACCTATCCTTACAGTGTTTCCCCGAAAATAAGCCTGGGTCTTATATTAATTTTGGCAACAAAAGATACAGTAGGGCTTATTTTCGGGGTAGGTCTTACCATGTAATGTGCCGTCTTCTCCCCCCCTCTCCCTCCCTGCCGGTCAGGAATCCCCAGTGGGAACTGAGTTAAAATGCTTGTAAAATCCTATAATCCACTCTATTACAGTATTATATAATGTACAATGTACAGAAACACACACATTGTACATTATGTAATACTGTAATAGAGTGGATTATAGGATTTTACAAGCATTTTAAACTAGGGCTTTTTTTCGGGGTAGGGCTTATATTGCAACCCTCCTGGAAAATAACGCTAGGTCTTATTTTCGGGGTAGGTCATATTTTCTGGGAAACAGGGTAGATGTGGTGGCTGCATTCGTTATGTCTTCACATGTCTCTGGTCCACTGGAGGAGCAGCGGAGACACCTTTGGACAGTGGCATTGTTAATCTGGGAGATGGTAGTATAAGATGCACTGGCATATTTAGATGAACTCGACTAGTAAATTTGAAATAATTCTTTTTAGCTCCAGCTAACTTTTTTTAAAGGGGTTATAAAGGGTTATGTTTTTTCACCTTAAAGCGGGGGTTCACCCAAAAAATGTTTTCTAACATTACATTGAGCCGAGTTGTGAGAATGACATTATGCTGTTTTTTTTATTTCCTTGCCGTACATACCGTTTTATCTATATTTTCACTTGCAGGTTCTGGGTATGTAATCTGCGGGACTGGGCGTTCCTATTCACATGTTAATTGATTGACATGCTTCCGACCGGTGCATACAGCGCGTCACGAGAATCAATATACGCTTATTGGGATTCTTGTAATCACAAATATGCAGCATAATACATATTAGCCTACATTTTTGGAAGAAATATTTTTTTTTACATTTTTATTGGATATATTTTAAAGCAGAAAGTAAAAATATATATATATGTATTTTTTCAAAAATCTTGGCCTTTTTTATTTACAGCATACAAAACAAAAAAAAACAGTGGTGATCAAATACCACCAAAAGAAATTATATAAATTGTGGCATGACCACGCACTTGTCAGTTAAAGCAACGCAGTGCCAAAAAGCAAAAAATAGCCCGGTCATGAAGGGGGTAAATGTTCCAGATGGCAAGTGGCAAAATTATTGTTTGTTGTCTTAGATACACTTTGAGTATTAGAATTTAGTTGTACATTATCTGTGTAAATATGTTCCTGTTTAGGGATATATTTCATTATATATATAAAAAAAATTATACCAATAGTACCCACGCTGAGAGTAAGATTTGCTGAAGTTCACACCGAGCATCAGAATGGGCAAGAAAAGGGACTTTAAGTGACTTTGAACGTGGCATGGTTGTTGATGCCAGGCGGGCTGGTCTGAGTATTTCAAAAACTGCTGATCTACTGGGTTTTTAATGCACAACCATCTCTAGGGTTTACGGAGAATGATCCGAAAAAGAGGAAATATCCAGTGAGCGGCAGTTGTGTGGACAAAAATGTCTTATTGATGTCAGAGGTCAGAGGAGAATGGACAGACTGGTTCGAGATAATAGAAAGGCAACAGTAACTCAAATAACCACTCGTTACAACCAAGGTATGCAGAATATTATCTCTAAATGCAAAACACATCGAACTCTGAAGCAGATGGGCTTACAGCTGCAGAAGACCACACCGGGTGCCACTCCTGACATCTAAGAACAGGAAACTGAGGCTGCAATTTGCACAGGATCACCAAAATTGGACAATAGAATATTGGAAAAACATTGCCTGGTCTGAGGAGTCTCGATTTCAGCTGCGACATTCAGATGGTAGAGTCAGATCCATCCTGTCTTGTATCAACAATTCAGGCTGGTGGTGTAATGGTGTGAGGGATATTTTTCAGAGAATAACACAAAAACCTTTCTACCCAGTGATGTAGCAGAGGGTACGTCAGAGGGTGCTGGGTCATGTGACGGGTGGCCCTGCCACCTCTATATAAGTAATGTCACAGCTTCAGCGCGTCATTTGCTGGGCTGTGTCCAGCGGTGAGAGGAGGTCGGGGATGCTGCGCTCCGGATGGATCACCCGTCGCTGGATCTTCTCATCGCTGGAGATCACCCGCAGCCGTCGCAGGATCAGGACAACGTTGAAGCAGGAAGTCGGGAACGAGTGGATTATCACCGCTGGAGTTTTTTTTTTTATTATTAATAAAGGACTTTATTCTACGCTGTGTGTGTTTTTTTTTACAAGACTTTACACTTACTTTGTGAAATGGTAGGGGTACAGTGTACCCAATTACCATTTCACACAGGGGGGGGGGGGGGTCAGGATCTGGGGGTCCCCTTTGTTAAAGGGGTCTTCCAGATTCTGATAAGCCTCCCGCCCGCATACCCCCACAACCACCGGGCAAGGGTTGTGGGGATGAGACCCTTGTCCCCATCAACATGGGGACATCCTCCCCATGTTGAGGGCATGTGGCCTGGTGCGGTTCAGGAGAGGGGGGCCGCACTCTGTCCCCCCCTCTTTTATGCGGCCGGCCAGGTCAACGTGCTCGGATAACGGGTCTGGTTATGGATATTTAGGGGGAACTGCGCGTCATTTTTGTTTTAAATTGACGGCGGGGTTCCCCTTAATATCCATACCAGACCTGAAGGGTCTGGTTATGGATATTTAGGGGCAACCGCACGTAATTTTTTTTTTAAATTGATGGCGGGGTTCCTCTTAATATCCATACCAGACCTAAAGGGTCTGGTTATTGAATTTGCGGGGACCTCCGCACATTTTTTTTTAAAAGTCCGTGTCCCATTGACTACAATGGGGTTCGGAGTTCGGGTTCGGGTTTCCGAACCCAAACTTTTTTTTTTAAGTTCGGGTTCGGACCCGAACCCGAACCTCCAGGTGTCCGCTCTAATCATAATCACAACAGAAACTACCCAAATGACCCTGATCAAAAGTTTACATACCCCAGTTCTTAATACTGTGTATTGCCCCCCATTACCATCAATGACAGCTTGAAGTCTTTTGTGGTATTTGTGGATGAGGCTCTTTATCTTCTCAGATGGTAAAGCTGCCATTCCTCTTGGCAAAAAGCCTCCAGTTCCTCTAAATTC
Organism: Rana temporaria; assembly: GCF_905171775.1. Taxonomy (NCBI): domain Eukaryota; kingdom Metazoa; phylum Chordata; class Amphibia; order Anura; family Ranidae; genus Rana; species Rana temporaria. The sequence goes on along the minus strand of NC_053490.1, from coordinate 52,995,262 downwards.
TTGGGCTGCCTTGCATGAACGGCATTTTTGAGATCTCCCCAGAGTGGCTCAATGATTTCTGAGGTCAGGAGACTGAGATGGCCACTCCAGAACCTTCACTTTATCCTGCTGCAGCCAATGACAGGTCAACTTGGCCTTGTGTTTTGGATCTTTGTCATGTTGGAATGTCCAAGTACGTCCCATGCGCAGCTTCCAGGCTGATGAATGCAAATGTTCCTCCAGTATTTTTTGATAACATACTTCATTCATCTTGCCAACAATTTGAACCAAATTTCCTGTGCCTTTGTAGCTCACACATCCCCAAAGCATCAGCGATCCACCTCCGTGTTTCACAGTAGGAATGGTGTACCTTTCATCATAAGCCTGGTTGACTCCTCTCCAAATGTAGCATTTATGGTTGTGGCCAAAACGCTCCATTTTGGTCTCGTCACTCCAAATAACTTTGTGCCAGAAGGTTTGAGGCTTGTCTCTGTGCGGTTTGGCATATTGGAAGCGGGATACTTTGTGGCATTTGCGTAGTAATGGCTTTCTTCTGGCGACTCGACCATGCAGCCCATCTTTCTTCAAGTCCCATCTTATTGTTCATCTTGAACTAGCCACACGACATGTTTTCAGAGAGTCCTGTATTTCACCTGAAGTCATTTGTGGGTTTTTCTTTGCATCCCGAACAATTTTCCTGGCAGTTGTGGCTGAAATTTTAGTTGGTCTACCTGACCGTGGTTTGGTTTCAACAGAACCCCTCATTTTCCACTTCTTGATTAGTTTGAACACTGCTGATTGGCATTCTCAGTTCCTTGGATATCTTTTTATATCCCTTTCCTGTTTTATACAGTTCAACTCTCTTTTCCCGCAGATATTTGACAATTATTTTGCTTTCCCCACTCAGAATCCAGAAACGTCAGTGCAGCACTGGATGAAAAATGCAAGGGTCTGTCAGGAGTCCAGAAACTCATTGACCTTTTATACACACACACTAATTACAAGCAAACAGATCACAATCAGGATGGTTACCATTTAATAACCATTCAAACCCCTTTGTGTCAACTTGTGTGCATGTTATTAGGCCAAAATCACCAGGGTATGTAAACTTTTGATCAGGGTAATTTGGGTAGTTTCTGTTTTCATTATAATTTAACAAGTTGATTGATAATAAATGGCTTCAGCCAAACACTAACCATGAGTGAGAGAAAAGTTTTTGTGTTTTCATTCATATTCACTGAAAAATGGGCAAGAAATCATAAATTCTGTTAGGGTGTGTAAACTTATGAGCACAACTGTATATAACTACTCACAGAAAGCATATTAACCCAGTAAACCAAGTTTCAGTATATGGTCGATGCAAAGTTTCCTAAGTGGAGTTTAAGAGGTTTTATTTTTTTTAGATCCAAGTCAACAGAGCTTTGGGAATTGGACACCTGCTGGTTTGCATGTTATCACCTTTACCTGACACATTTCAAGAAGAACTGATATAAAATTATATTTTATCAGCTCATTTCTTGCTGTCTATATATAGATTATTAAAAAAAAAAAAATCTGCTATGTTTTATATTAATTTAATGATCAGTGTATCAGCTTGTCATAAAATGTTTCCACAAATCAGCTACCTACACAAAAAGGTGACTCTTCCCAGGTGGAGGCGAATAATTCACTATTAATTATCCCTGCATTTTCTGAGCAACAGACACTTCTTTGATTATATCTAAAAAGACAGATAAGGCTGAAAGGCTATGGAGTCATCTGCCCTTTGGCATTTTTTGAAGTCCAGATGCCATTAATTTGTCCTTTTATATTAAGCTGGATGTTGAGTATGTCAAGAATCTTTAACCCAGCATGAAACGATGCTATGAAACACTGTAAAGTACCTGAAAACGTATCCTTCAGCATTGCACAAGATATACTGTACAAAGAGAAATGGAGAACATAAAGTCCTAAAAGAACAACTTCAGACAAGAAAAATCAATCAGTGAACTGCTAATGAGATTCCGGACATATAACTATAGAAAGTCCACAAAATTTAGCTTAACCACTTAAGCCCCGGACCTTTAGGTAGCTAATGGACCCGAACAGTTTTTGCGATTCGGCACTGCGTCGCTTTAACTGACAATTGCGCGGTCGTGCGACGTGGCTCCCAAAAAAAATTGGCGTCCTTTTTTTCCACAAATAGAGCTTTCTTTTGGTGGTATTTGATCACCTCTGCGGGTTTTTATTTTTTGCGCTATAAAACAAAAATAGAGCGACAATTTTTAAAAAAATGCAATATTTTTTACTTTTTGTTACCGTAAAATAAATATCCCCCAAAAATATACAGTTTAGGCCGATATGTATTCTTCTACCTACACACAGCTCTCCCTGTTCTTCAGCTCCGGGGACCGATCGCGGGACTCCAGCGGCGATCGGGTCCGCGAGTCTGGCGGCCTCGGACACGGAGCTTCGGACCAGGTCGCATGCACGCGCGACCCCGTGGCTGGGCTTAAAGGGCAATGTACAGGTACATTGATGTGCCCAGCTGTGCCATTCTGCCGACGTATATCGGCGTGAAGGGGTCCTTAACCGCTTAACGACTGCCGCATGTACATATACGTCGGCAAAATGGCACAGACAGGCAGAACGACGTGCCCGCACGTCGCTGCCTAGACGTGGGTCCGATCGGGACCCCCCACCGGTACATACGACGATCGGTAAGCCTCTGGGAGCGATCTGGGATGAGGGCACGGCTATTCATTTCTAGCCGCCCCCTTGCCATCGCTCCCCGGAGCTGAAGAACGGGGAGAGCCATATGTAAACACGGCTTCCCCGTGCTTCAGTCAGCACGTCCATTTTAATTGAGAAGAATAAATGTAGATGGACTACTGATCACAGCAAGTTTGATTGCAAATCCTGCCCCCCCTCCTGGCTGCAGCGACTTGACACAAAACTCCCGCAGTCTCTCCCTCTGGCAGACATCCAGCTCCCCTGGCATGTCTCTTCCAGAGCTTTCCACTGTGCTTTCAGTGTATTTCAGTGCACCAAAGTCATCTTTAACCCCAAAATTGCATACATAAATTAGCAGTTTTGACAGTAGTGGAGTATGACGCAAAGCCAACTGGTCACCTTGGCAGGAAGACCTTTCTTCGTCCTTGTTTTGGCCTTGACCGCCACTATTTGGCTTTTTTTTTTTGTCTACGCAGCTCAGCATGAAATATGATACTTTTTAATCTACATATGCACAGGCTTTTCTAAAGTTATGAGTTTAATCTAATGTCCATCTTGAGGAAAACCATAAAATTGTTTTGTAATTGAAGCTCTGGATTAAAATTCAAAGCAGGAGTAGAAATAGTGTTTCATTTGATATCTTCCAATATATATTTACAGCTAAAGACCCGCATTGTTACCAGCAGCAATAAAACCGTTTTTTGCAAGAGTGCAATTACCATCTTTCAGCTCATCAGGCAGGAATACACAAACATTTCCCCTTCGAACAGGCAAACAACGATTACACAAGCACATCTTCAGAAAGAATGCAATCATTAGTGGAACGGGTTAATTATAAATGCTAAACTCTCTTCTGGGTATAGTTACCCTGAGCATCATTGCCAGGGGTTAATGAGATCCAGAACTTGTTAACAAATGGAGCATCCTGTGTGAAGGGCAAACAACATCTCAACTACTACAACTGCCATTAACCTTGACAAAGCACCAAACAAGTGCCTGAGAATTCACGGGATTACCTCCAGCTTCATAGGCTTTTATTTCAGAGCCATAAGTACTTTGTATATTTAAATCTGCTAATCGTGTTTACATGGACATGTTTGTCAGCTCTGAGCAATCGTTTAACACAAAATGTTTCACCACTTAAAGTGATTACAAAGTCTATCATTTTTTAAAATAACAAACATGATATACTTGCCTTCTCTTGTCTACCCTCCTCTATTTCGGGTCCCCTGCTGGCACCCCTAGATCCTTCTCTTCTGAGTGTACCTTCATAGCAAGCTGCTTGCTTTGGGGGCACACCTGCAGGCTTGATCCTGAGCCGGGCTGCCTGTGTTCATAGACACAGACAGCACAGCTCGGCCCCACCCCCCTACTCCACTCCATCATCACAGGATTTGACTGACAGCAGTGGGAGCCATTGGTTTGTGAGACCAGGTGAAAGGAGAGAGCCGCTACAGACAGACACAGTGCTGCATCTAGAGAGGATTTGGGTAAGTACGGGGGGGGGGATGAGGGGCCAATATTTTGAATATTTTTTTTTTTTTTTTACCTTAAAGGGGTTGTAAAGGATTTTTTCCCCCCTAAATAGCTTCCTTTACCTTAGTGCAGTCCTCCTTCACTTACCTCATCCTTCCATTTTACTTTTAAATGTCCTTATTTCTTCTCAGAAATCCTCACTTCCCGTTCTTCTGTCTGTAACTCCACACCGTAATGCAAGGCTTTCTCCCTGGTGTGAAGAAAGCCTCTTGAGGGGGGAGGGGGCGAGCAGGAGTGTCAGGACGCCTATTAACACACAGCTCCTTTCTCTATCTGCAAAGTAGAGAGTGTCCTGACTTGTCTGCTCGCCCCCTCAAGAGGCTTTCTCTACACCAGGGAGAAAGCCTTGCATTACAGTGTTGACTGATGGTCCGTCGCGCCTACACACCATAGGTTAAAAAAACGATCGTGTCAGAATGCGGTAACGTAAAACAGAATGACGTGCTGAAAAAACGAAGTTCAATGCTTCCAAGCATGTGTCGACTTGATTCTGAGCATGCGTGGATTTTTAACCGATGGTTGTGCCTACTAACGATCGGTTTTGACCTATCGGTTAGGAATCCATCGGTTAAATTTAAAGCGAGTTGGCTTTTTTTTAACCGATGGTTAAATAACCTATGGGGCCCACACACAATCGGTTTTGACCAATGAAAACGGTCCATCAGACCGTTGTCCTCTGTTAAACCTATCGTGTGTACGAGGCCTTAGGGTTTACAACCACTTTTAAAGACAATGCAAATATTATTTATACTGGCAAATTAGTCAAGTTAACCAACATATCCTGATGCTGCTAAAATTGATCTTAGTACCTAGGCTCGTACGACCTCTGGCCATGAAAGGATGAAATATGCAACATCCACAGCAGCCAAATTAAAAAAGAGCAAGCATTGACTTTTTCAGAGGACATACAATCCACTACTTAGACTGATTGTCCAATTAGTGGAGTTACTAATGTAGATCCAATTGTCAGCTTTCAAAAATTCACACGTGAATTCCTTGTTTTCCATCACTGGTTGACTTTTGAAAGTTGACTTAGAATGAAAATCCATGGTTTAAGCGTTATGCCGTTGTGCCTTTTTTTCTGATGTTTACATATATTTAGGAGATAACGCTGACAAAACACAAAGCTCTACCTACAGTCTTCTGTTAAAGTTTTCAAATTTTTGCCTGTACAACTTCTTCAAAGTGTGTAAACAATACTGTTTTCCTCGGTGCACGCCATCTTCCTACAATGCGGATGCTGCAACTTGAATATATTCATATTTATATTTCATTCATTCTCTCCAAAAGAAATCCGAATAAAATTACCATATATACAAATACAAATAAAAATTTAAATTTTGGAGCTTCGCTGCCTCCTGCTAAATCTCATCTGTCACTTGTGCTCTTTCTGTAAGTCATTCCAAAAACAAAGGATAGCAAATGAACAGGCTACATCAGTTTAAATTTCCTAATTGTTTTTATACTTGTAAATGTGCATTACAATGTTCTCATGAATAATTAAATAACGCCCTTCCTTACCTCACAACCCACATTGCTGCCACTACCAAAAAATGTTGTTTCCATTTCCTCTAAGTTGGTGTTATTTAACCTTTTCTGTGATCTTAAAGTAAAGTTGCCATTCACTCTCAGGCCTCTTACACACAACCGTTTTCCTCGACAGAATCCATCAAGAAACTTGGTGGGAGAGCTTTTTTGGCGAGGAAAACGGTCGTGTGTACGTTTTTCATCGAGAAAACTGTCGAGGAACTTGACAAGGAAAAAAGAGAACAAGTTCTCTTTTTCCTCGACGGGAGTCTCAATTTCCTCGTCGGGCTGGTTTTCGACGAGAAACTCGAGCGTGTGTATGCTAAGAAACCCTTGCATGCTCAGAATAAAGTATGAGACGGGAGTAAAAGTAGCGTTTGTAATGGAGAGAACACATTTTTCACGCTGTAACAGACTGAAAAGTGCAAATCGTCTCTTACCAAACTTTTACTTAACACGCAATAACATGAAATTAGCAAAAGCAGCTCCCAGGGTTGTGCCAGTGGAATCGAACTTCCCCTGCCATTGTATGTTTTGTACGTCACCGCGTTTGAGAACGAGGAGATTTTGTCTTGACAGTGTGTACGCAAAGCAAGCTTGTCGAGTTCCTCGACAAGCCTAACAAGGAACTCGTCGAGGAAAACGATGTGTCTTTTCCGACGAGTTCCTCGGTCGTGTGTACGAGGCCTTATTTTCTGGAGACCGTTTCATCATGTGGGGGGTCTGTTCCCCCGAAAACGGGCATCCGCAGCAAAAAAAAAATCTTTTGTCCCCAGCACAAGTCAGCATTCAAAAATTATGCTGGCAGAGCCCTCTGCGCATGCACAGCCATTCATGCTGCTGCGCACCAGCAAACCACTCAAGCCACGCTGTGCAAAGCGTACAAGCAGTGTTATTGGTTAGTTCAAAAATGGCACCAGTGGAGCATCCTTCAGTTTGTGGCCACCCACGTCGCCATGCATGCACAGACCGCCCCAGCTCTGCTGTTTCAGAATTGGATTGGCACTTGCAGTGTGAGTTAAAGTCTGCGCACTGCTGCTTTATTCTAACTGCCATCACACGTGCCGCAACAATCCCCATCTTTCCAGTTTTTTCAGTTTAACAAATGGGGGCATGGTTTTGTGGGTGTGGCTACAAATGAGGGTGTGGTTGTGTTGGCATGATCAGGTTGTCCCTGGATTTAATTTCTAAATATGGTAACCTTCGCCTAAAGAAGAACTTATAGGGGAGCTCCAGGCTCCTGTGTAAAAATTAAACATCTACAGCTACAAAAACTGTAACTGCTGACTTTTTAATAAACAGACACTTACCTGTCTCATGATCCAGCAATGTGCTCACCTCAGTTGTTTTTATCTTGTATATGCTGTTCCCAGCGCTGGCATTTTAACTATGGACATCCGGCTGTGACAGCTTGTGGTTTCACAGGCAGGTGCCCACTGCGCATGCTCGAGCTGTGCTGCACATTGTAAATGGACCAGCACTCTTCTGGGACCTGTAACGTGTCACAGAAGACTGCAAGAGGGAGGAGCGGAGGGGAACTTCTGCTTCCGATCACCTAGGTTGTCGGAGAGGAAGTGGAAGTGTACATTGGAAAAGAAAAACTGTAATGCCGTGTACACACGACCATTTTTCGGATTCTAAGAAATTACGTTTTAATGGTCTAGAAAAAACAGTTTTTTTTTCAACCCGATCATTAAAACGGCCTTGCTTACACACGATCGTGAAAAAAAAATGCTCTAGCAAAGCGCGGAGACGTACAACACATACGACGGCACTCTAAAGGGGAAGTTCCATTCGGATGACGCCACCCTTTGGGCTGCTTTAGCTGATTTTGTGTTAGTAAAAAACGATTTGCGCTTTTCAGTCTGTTACAGCGTGATGAATGTGCTTACTCCATTACGAACGCTAGTTTCACCAGAACGAGCGCTCCCGTCTCATAACTTGCTTCTGAGCATGCTCTTTTTTTCACGTCGTTAAAGCCCACACACAACCATTTTTTACAACCTTAAAAACGACAACGTTAAAAATGTCGTGAAAAATTCGAGCATGTTCGGAATTTTTAATGCCCATTTTTTAGATTGTGAAAAATGCTCTGGAGCCCACACACGGTCGTTTTTAATGACATTAAAAAAAAACTTCATTTTTTAGAACCCGAAAAAACGGTCGTGTGTACACGTGGAGCAATGGGCAAAATTTTTCTAGCTCCTTGCAGCTTTTTTTACTATGGGACTTAAAGCAGAGCTCCACCCAAAAGGTGAAGTTCCGCTTTAAGGCCTCCTTTTGCGATCCGGTGTACGAAATAGAGCTTTTGAGGAGAAGCGGGTACCTGATTTTGACAGGTGGCCCTACAGAAGAACTTCCTCTTTTGGGTGGAGCTCTGCTTTAAGTCCCATAATAAAAAAGCTGCAAGGAGCTAGAAAAATGTTGCCCATTGCTCCTGAGGCCTCGTACACACGACCGAGGAACTCGTCGTAAATGAAACATCGTTTTCCTCGACGAGTTCCTTGTTAGGCTTGTCGAGAATCTTGACAAGCTTTCCTTGCATACACACTGTCAAGACAAAATCTCGTCGTTCTCAAACGCGGTGACGTACAACGCGTACGACGGTACTATAAAGGGGAGTTTGATTCCACTGGCGTCACCCTTGGGGCTGCTTTTGCTAATTTCATATTACTGCGTGTTAAGTAAAAGTTTGGTGAGAGACGATTCTCCATTAGAAACCCTACTTTTACCGAAGGCACGCTCCCATCTTATACTTTATTCTGAACATGCGCGGGTTTCTAAGCATACACACAAACGTGTTTCTCGTCGTAAACCAGCCCGACGAGAAACACGACGAGGAAATTGAGACTCCCGAAGAGGGGAAAGAGAACTTGTTCTCTTTTTTTCTCATCGAGTTCCACAACAGTTTTCTCGACGAAAAACATACACACGACCGTTTTCCTCGGCAAAAAAGCTCTGCCACCAAGTTTCTTGATGGATTCAGTCGAGGAAAACGGTCGTGTGTACGAGGTCTTACATTTTTTCTTTTCCAATGTACACTGCGGCGCACATGTAAGATTAGTGCCGGGGATGATGAAACTCTTAGGCCTCGTACTCACGACCAAACATGTCTGCTGAAACTGGTCCGCGGACCAGTTTCAGCGGACATGTTCGTTCGTGTGTAGGCAGTAACGTACAGAATTCCAGCAAACAATCGTCGGCCAGACCGTTTTCCAACGAACAACTGTTTCCTGGTCTTGCTTTAAAACAGTCTGCTGGAATCGTGTCCGTCAGACATGTTCGCTCGTCTGTACACAAAAGCAGCGTACAAAAACCCCGCGCATGCTCAGTCCAAATGAGGAGACGGGAGCGCTCGTTCAGGTAAAACTCGCGTTTCTTTGGGATATGGCACATTCGTCATTAGAAACCTTTTATTCTAGCAAGAGAACAATGTCTTAAAAAGGCGCACTAAACCACATTTTAAAGCCTCGTTTTCTTAATTCTTCTCTTGCTAGAATAACCCCGTTCTCTTGCTGATGCAATTTCATTAGAGTTGTCCCATACTGAAATGTCACATTTCTTGCTTGTGATGTAATCCTTTAATAATGTTTTCTATGCCAGACGTGTGTTTTGGTTGGTGGTCCTCCATAATTTAGAGTAGTCATTTTTGTAAAGGAATGTGCATTTTTTTATTTTTTTTTTTTGTTTCTAGTTATGTCACCAGTTAAACTATTTTTTTTTTACATGTTTTTTTCATTTTTTTTTTTTTTTTTGGTGTTTCATTAGAGAATATTAAACCATGTTGGCACACCAAATGTCCCCCCCCCCCAAGGAGTGTGTCCTTTGTAAATTACCCATTGTATATTTATTAAAGGTTTGCTGCCTAATAATCCCCACAGTATATCAAACAATAGACATGTTTTCAAATGAAAGCAAAAAGCCTTTTATTCAGGCAAATGTCATCACAAAAAATAAAAAGAACGGCAGCACTAGAATAGATAGCAAACTATATGCAAACTTGCATTTCCAACATGGTGAAGGATAAACTTCCAAGCCTCAGGAGCCAAACACAAAAATATGAAGCAGCAGCACACAAACAAAGGAACCCAAACTGTGGTAGTACAAACAAGATGTCCTTTATGTGGAAGGAAATGGAAGGCAGAAAATCAACGTTTCCTCCTCTTTCCAGCCTTCCCTCCAGGCAGCCTTCCAGCGGATCGAACACGGGGTCTTGCAGGTGGGGTTGATGTGGCAGCAGGAGGATGGTGTTCCGCAAGCCGGGCCGGGTCACATAGCCCAGTGTCTGGGGTCAGCAGGCCCCTCTGCATCCACCAAAGGACCTGGTTCATCAGGGCCTTTGCCAGTCTTCTCTGGTCCTCCTCCCCTTCATTTAAATCATGGGCCAATGAGGCACTGAAGGCCTCTGTGGGGTTGAGGGGGGCCCTAATGATGGCGCTTGCCTCCTGGATCATGCGGAGGCTTGCCTCCTCCACAGGCCTCAACTGCCTCCTTCGGCCTGATGGCCTCACCTGGGGGGGAGAAGACTGGCTGGTGGTGGTTGTCCTGGGCGGGGGGACCTGCTGCAGGCCACTGGGCCCAGCCTCCTCCTGGCTGCCACTGACCCCGGCCTCCTCCTGGCTGCCACTGACCCCGGCCTCCTCCTGGCTGCCACTGACCCCGGCCTCCTCCTGGCTGACAGACACCTGAGGATCTGCCACCTCCTGGCTGATCTCTTCTTCCTGTGTGGAAAAAAAAGCAATTTTTGTACAATTTCGCTAAATAAAACCACACTCATTTTCATGTTTTTCGTTTAGTATTTTCTGTTCATTATTACTTGAATACACTCTACTTCTGACCCCTGCAGTTGTCATCCCTGACACCTATTTGTCTGAACACCTTTTTTTTTGCTTTTTCCCAGCTTGGTTTTTTTTTTTACAATATCTAATCATTAATCCACCAAGAATTCTTTACGCCATAAATATAGAGGAAACTACTATACCTCCTCATCGAAGGGTGGCAGATCTGCATCTCTGTCAGCCAGGCCCTCTTCCTCCGACTCTGCAGGGCTGTGGTCATCTGGGGAAGGTCCGCTGGAAGGTAGCATGGAGGAAAGGTTGGAAGAAAGACTGGACATCGTTTTCCTGCCTTCCATTTCGTCCCGCAAAAAAGCCATCTGTTTATAATACCACAGTTTGGGTTCCTTTGCTTGTCTTGCTGCTGCTCCCGATTTTTTGATTTTATTAGCTTTGTATGCTCTCCTGTATGTGCTTCTGAGGTTGGCAAGTTTATCCTTCACCATGTTGGCAGTGCATCCTGGCACCCAAGTTTGCATATAATTTGCTAGCTCTTCTAGTGCTGCCGCTCGTACCTCTTTATTGCAATATAAAGAGTGTTTTGAATTCCACAGGATGGGCGTGTCCTGGTATTTTTGAAGTAAGGCCTCTATAGATTCCTTGCTTTGTAGGAGGTCCATTGTAATTTTTCCTAAATTAGATTTCTTTTTGAGTCTAGATTCCAAAAACATAAACCACAGAAAAATAAATATTCCAAAGGATCAGCGTTGACCTTGATCTAATATGTGTCTTCAAATTTATTACCTATATCTAATTACAAACACAGTCTCTCTTGTTTCAACAATGATTGGCAGCTCGGCCGCATTGCTTGTACCAAACATTGATTTGCTAGATGCAGAGCCATTGTTCACATTGCAGTAAATATTTTAAATATATAAAATTAAACAATGCTTACAAATGACAGTTTTCATCTAGGCACTCTTTCATGTGTAAATCTCATGCCCCTGACAATGGATGACATAAAAGACACTTCCTAATGACCTCTGTACAACCAACACTTGAACAATACTTTGCCTGATCTGAATACACCATTCAAAAACTTGTCAATGAGGTACAGCATTGTTCACATCTCTATTTTGTGAGGTGTCCAAAAGCATTTGGATACCAAAATAACATTGTGGTACCCCATAGACAGAATAGCTTAAAAAGGGTGCAACCAACAGCCCAAACCCCCATCCCATGTGTCTACATTTTCAAGGCCTCTGCTGATCACATTTTTAATTTCCTTACCTTCCTGTCTCTCGCTCCTCGTTTCTCACGCTCGCCTAATTACCGCGTAAGATGCGTAATCACGGCGTAAACCTTTTAAACACTCCGCGTATTTATGAAACCCCGCCCTCGTCACCTTTGCGAGGCCCCTAATCAATGAGTTTAGGAAATATGGCGTTAACTGTGTATGTTCTGGATGCGCTCGAAGATTCTCCGCGTAACGGACGTAAACACGTTGTTTGCATTCTCTACACTCCGCGTATGTATTAAACGCCGCCCTCTTCTCCGCCCATGGCGTAAGAATTCATCTTTTCCACGCCCATAATCTCTGTGGGAAAGGAAAGATGGCGATGTCACACGAGCGGGCACGATGCTCTCATGCCACAAGTGAAGGGACAGAGGCAGGGACGTCCCGATCAAGGAAAAGAAGATATAAAGCCACTAATATGCGGTTCCAGGAAATGGTGGAGTTAGTTTACATCATGCGAAAGAAGGACTATGATGGTGAATTAGGGCCATACAAGACCCCTAACCGCCGAAAGGCACATATTATGGACAAGGTGGCGAGGAGAATGCAGAGGATGTTTGGGATCACCAGGTCCAAGGAACAGCTGAGGAAACGATGGTCAGACTTAAAATTGAGGGAGCCACATCAGATGAAGAAAATACTTAAAATTCTGCGTAAAAGTAAGTAAATATATATTGGGGTTGGGGGGGGGGGGGTGATTGTCTGCAATAATGTGTTGCCATGTATATTTCACCATCTGCCTCCTTGGCCTGCTTGTAATTTTAAAGACATGTTGTCATTTATTTTTTAGGACATAAATAACTACATATTTACAAACAGTGTTCTTAGTAAACAACGTAACATCACATAGTTTATCATAAAGGCTCGGTTAGTCCAGGAACAACACACCTGGACATGGCTCACTGGCCAAAAACTTTGTTTGTAAACATTGTGTAAAAGCTAGTTCAAGAAAAAAAAAGTATGAGAATGGGAAAGGCAAACAGGATTCATTCTAAAAACAGTGGTAATAAAGCAGATGTTTTCACATCTGAAATGCAGAGCACCTGTGTCTCCACAAATCAAAAATGGGTTTTGGTAGGGTCTCCCAGAAATACAGTTTAGGGGGGACATCCATGTGTGTCACTTTGCTAAAAAGGGGCAGGATCAGAGCTTGCCATATAGAAGTAATTGCAAAATGTAGGTTTGGTGAAAGATAAAAGTAACTAAATGAAAGCATCTTCTAAGCAATGTGTGCGATTTATGCTCTCCAATATCTGTGTGCTGATGAGTCTACATTTTTTTTGGTTTATTTCAGGGGAAAGAAGTCGCCAGCATTTGGAGGAGGCAGAGAGGGCCAGACAAGGCCAAAATCTGCCATCTCAACATGTGGAGGAGGAGGAGGATGTGGAAGGAGAAGAGGATGTGGAAGGAGAAGAGGATGTGGAAGGAGAAGAGGATGTGGAAGGAGAGGAGGATGTGGAAGGAGAGGAGGATGTGGAAGGAGAGGAGGAAGGAAGAAAGGAGGAAGGAAGAGAGGAGGAAGAAGTAATTTTGGACTTAGAAGTCATAGCAGATGAAGGGCAAGTGGCGGAAGAACAATTTGGCGAATTGAAAGAAGGTGGATTGATGGATGAAGGAGGAGTCCAAGATGATGGGGAAGTGGTGGAAGAAGGAGGAGTGATTGAAGATGATGGGGAGGTGGTGGAAGAAGGAGGAGTGATAGAAGATGTCGAAGAGGTGGAAAGGAGAAGCCCATCAGGTCAGTGTCACCCTAGCTTGATTCAAAAAAACATATGTAGATAGGCCTCATCGAAAAATAAAGTTGTAAATGCCTTTTTTTTTGTTGGTTTTAGGGGAGGAGGATGGTGTGCCAATATTTTCACGTGCAAGTGCTGCTATAATTATTCAGCAGGTAATGGAGTGCAGCACTGAAATGCACAATATGCGTGAAAGGATGTTTCTCATGGAACAGAATGTAACAAATGTGCTTTTGGAATGCAGCACGGAAATGGACAATATGCGGCAAAGAATGATGGTGATCGAATCTAATTTTAAGAACATTATTGACATGATGGGCCGTGTCAAAGACTGAAACACCCCCCGCCCATCCCCCGCCCCCACAAACATTTTTACAGTTTGAATAATGAATACGCCAAAATTTGAAGATACACACACAGTGTGCCAACATGTGCTATCTGCCATCACAGAATATCTAGTGTCTGTGCTTTGTGGGTCCAACCCCCTCCTCCATCCTCAAGTAGTTGAGAGGAAGGGTTTGCTCCCACAAAACACAGACATTGATCACCCATGATGTCAGATAGCACATGTGGCCATTTGTCTGTTGAACCAATGACATTTGGCGAGTTTGCACTGAATGTGTGTATCTTCCAATTTTGGCGTGTTCCAGTGTGAAAGCACACCATGACTGACTGCTGTTGTGAGTTTTTATATTTTTGGAATTGGATTTTGTTACTTTTTGACCATGTTGAACATTTTGGGATACTATAAAGTTTAGACCATAAAGAATAAACAACGGTAAAAATTTTTAAAAATATATATATAGAATTATAAATCTCTCTAATCACTGAATTTAGTGAAGTAGAGATTTGACTCCAAATTCTCACCTAAAAATTTTGTTTTAGAAAAACACACCAAAAACAAAAAAAATGTTAAAAAAATTATTGTTTTTTGTGCATAAAAAATATGCACAAAAAAAAAATTAACGCGCTAAACACCCCACCAAATATAATCTATATATATATATATATATATGTAAACAATAAATCTAACTATATTTGAGAAAAAAAAAAGTGAACTTGTTAATAAATGTATAATCTGCATAATATTTTTGGTTGAATTACCTGAAAAAAAAAAAAGTTTAAAAAAATTTTTTTTACTCCTAAGTACAAAAGCAGGGAGTAATGAAAAAAATATAAAATAATTTTTGGGGTCATGAACAAGCAAAAATTAAAATACTTGACCTCAAAATTTACAAATGGAGTTGCTTCTTATTTCTAGACTCAATACCCTGTTTGTAGATGAGTGAATACTGTGCAAAATGTGGTTAGTTACTAAAAGTGGAGAAATCAATTATGCATTACAATTGAAGAAGTTAGCTAGAGAACCAGGAAGACAGAGAAAAAGAGAAAAAGCATTAATGACAAACAACTGTATAAAGTCCAATGGTCTAATTATTTTTTATTTTTGAGAATATTCCTTTCTTTGGGGGCCGAATTAGAAAGAAATATGATCTGGCATAGCAATGGCCCCCCGACCCATGAAGTACTCAACATATTTGTCGCGTACCTCACGAGCTGATTGGGGGGCCAAGCCAGCGCGACCAGTGTCCAGCCCGGGAAGGGGATCTGAGGGTAGTCTTGCCTCAGAACCGATGTCGGGTAGGTACGTCTGGGAGTGCCTGCGTAAAAAGTTGTGCAAAATGCAGCAGGCAAATACAACGGTGTCCAATTTATATTCCGCCAGATGTATCGATGTCCTGAACAGGCGGAACCGGTTGGTGAGTATCCCAAAGGCATTCTCGACTACCCTCCGAGCCCTGGCCAACCGAAAATTAAACACACTCCTCTCTGAGGTGAGGGTCCTCTGGGGAAAAGGCCGCATGAGGTGAGGACCAAGCCCGAAAGCCTCGTCCGCTAGGAACACAAACGGAAGTCCTTCCACATTATCTTCATCTGGTGGCAATGCCAGACCACCAGCTTGGAGACGATCATAGAAATCAGTCCGTGCGAACACTCCCCCATCAGACATCCGGCCGTTCTTCCCCACGTCCACATATAGAAACTCATACTGTGCCGACACCACCGCCATCAACACAATACTATGATAACCCTTGTAATTATAATAGTAGGACCCCGAGCGGGGTGGGGGCACAATGCGGACGTGTTTCCCATCTATTGCTCCACCGCAGTTTGGAAAATCCCACCGCTGGGCAAATTGGGAAGCCACAGACTGCCATTCCTGTGGTGTGGAGGGTAGCTGTGGGGACAAACAAAAAAAGAGATTTAGTACTTTGGAACAAAAACATCCTACAAGCATCCTTGTGACAGTTCACAGTATTAAAATTGCATTAGAAAAATGTGCATGGAGAATTTGGGAAATGAAATATATAGGGCCACTTCATTAAGAGACTCCACAGCCCTCTGATGGGGACAATAAAAGTTTGAAGGGGGGGGGGGGGACACAAAAACCAAAAAGTCCTGTTTGAAAAAATGGCAAGGTGGGTTTGTCCCTAGGATAGCATGCTGGACAGGTTAATATTGGGTAAGGGACAAATATGCAGGTAGGCCAAGAATAAAACATGTAAAGCTGATATCAACATGCATAGGGAGAAAAGGTAACGTTAGTTAAACACACAGCATATCTGGGAAAATAAAAATAAAGTTAGTTGGCCACATTATTAGAGCCAGGAAACTTACCTTAATATACTCCTCATGCATAACTTTGATGATGGCAGCACACGTGTCCGGTATGATGACCCCAAGCGCCTGCGGAGAGATGCCTGTCGAGAACTTGAGGTCCTGCAGGCTCCTCCCAGTCGCCAGGTACCGCAACGTGGCAATAAGCCTCTGCTCGGCCGTGATGGCTTGGCGCATCACAGTGTCCTGCCTCGTGATATAGGGGGACAGAAGATCCAGCAGACGGTTGAATACGGGGTCCGTCATGCGGAGAAAATTCCTAAAGTCATTAGGATTATTCTCCTGGAGTTCCCTAAGCAGAGGCATATGTGAGAACTGGTCACGCTGGCGCAACCAATTCTTGGTCCAGAAACGCCTCCGCCCCCTGTTTCTGGCCAAAGTACTGGACAAATGAACATATCCAGCAGCCATCCCATAAACAGCACCAACTCGCGAAAATTGACGCTGCTGCTCCATCATGGCTTCAAACCGGCCGGCTGGTCAGTCAAGAACACACTGAAACAGAAAGCACTCGCAAATCCAGCACTACCTGCGACAAACGCGTGACAAACAGATACGAGCGCACAGGATGCAACTGCTAAAGCAGAAACAACCTGCTTGCCTATAGCCGAATGACAACTACGTTACCGCAAGCACACGCACTGAACCCGTGAATACACGCTGTCAAAGCCTGGAGACCGAGAAGCGCGAATCAGCTCTAACCAAACCTTCACTAACACGAGCAAACCCGTAACTAGCAAAAGAGGAACAGAGGGCGGCGCCATTAAGTTTGGTCTTCCCCTTTATAGTGACGTCGTACGTAGTTTACGTGCACGCGTTCCGGTACGACGGGAATTTGGTCCGCTGGTGTGTACACGCCAGCGGAACAAAACACAAATCAGCCTTGTACGCCGGAAACTGTCGGGCAGACAGTTTCCAGCGCACAGATCCGGTCGTGAGTACAAGGCCTGATGTGCATCATCAGTGGCCATCCAATGGCCAAATAGGGACATCAAAGGACCAATGTAATGAAATATTTTGACAGTTTGAAAAAAATATTTATATTCCCAGTTCTTGTAGGAAGCAATTACGACAGTTTCCTGATCAGGCTATTCATTAGAACATTACATTCTATACAAAGGAAGCCAGAAAACAGAATGAACCAATAAATGTCAGTTATGAACGGTATCACGCTATACTTTTCCCACCAAGAAAGCCAAATCATTTACAAGGGTTATGGACCACTGATTACTCTCTTCCTGATATCTGTCTTCGTGTAATTGCTATTTGTACCTAAAAGCATTTGTCAGACTTGAATTAGGCGTGTTAATAATATGCCTGCTTAAATTTAGCATTTATTCAATCACAAAACAAAGAAACAGATAGCTTCATGAAGCAGAGCAGAATTCTGGAGGATGAAATACGGGAATATTGTAGTCTGGTCTGTATTGGAGTCTGTTGTCTAACATTCAGATAGGTAGAATGCTGTCATATAGCCAGATTCAGGTAGATGGGCGCATCTTTGTGCCGGCGTAACGCAACATATATGCGCTACGCCGGGATAAGTCAGAGAGTTAAGTACACGATTCACAAAGCACTTGCTCTCCACGTTGCGCCGGCGTAACGTAAATTTGAAGGCATAAGCCGGCGTAAGTGTAAGTAGGTGTCAACTTATGCAAATGATGGCCTGAGCGTGGAGCAGTGGATTACGCCCAGCGTATCATCAACGGAGCATGCGCAGTGATGTCGACGTATGATCGCTTCTTTGTGCGCATGCTCACAACTACGCCGGCCCAACTTCCTGGTATACGCCGGCCTACCAGCTTACGCCGAGTGCATAAATGCGCCCAGACATGCGCCCGTCTGATGCAAAATTACATCCTGCCTTTCCCCCCCCCCCTGAGCAAGGTAATTTTTCTGTTCTTTTTTGCTGGGCTATTTTGCTGTGCTATGGCTGCTACAGTCAGCAAGAGGAAGAGGAATGTTTCTCCCCAGGAGAGGGCAATCGTCATTGCTGCCATGGAGAAATATGATACCTTCCTCCATGGTGCCCCGAGTCGGGATACCAGCCGCACGATCGCTACTCAAGTTAGTGCCCTTGGCAATGCCACCCGCAGCGCCAAGGACATTAACAGGTGGCGCTTCCGTATATTTACACGTCGAATATGCAAATTAGTTAGATACGCCGATTCAGAAACGTACGTTTGCCCGGCGCATTTTTTTACGTAGTTTACGTTAGGCTTTTTCCGGCGTATAGTTATCCCTGCTATATGAGGCGTATCCTATGTTAAGTATGGACGTCGTTCCCGCGTCGAGTTTTGAAAATGTTACGTCGTTTGCGCAAGTCATTCGCGAATAGGGCTGGACGTAATTTACGTTCACGTCGAAAGCAATGACGATTTGCGGCGGAATTTTGAGCATGCGCACTGGTATTTTTTCACGAACGACGCATGCGCCGTTCGTAAAATACGTCAAATACATGGGGTCACAGTAAATTTAGGTAAAACAGGCCCACACCATCCACATTTGAATTACGTGGGCTTACGCCGGACAACATACGTTACGCCGCCATAACTAAGGGCGCAAATTCTTTCTGAATACGGAACTTGCGCCCTAAATTACGGCGGCGTAACGTATCTGAGATACGTTACGCCGCGCGGATAGATACACCAATGTATCTGAATCCGGCCCACTATATCCATTGCAAGGATTTTAACAAACCAAAGCTTCAAATGTTTCTGACTGATGTAGGTCTTAACCTGCATATTCTAAAACTGCTAAATGGAAGGGTTTTCCTTCAATTTCTTCTCTAAATGTTACCGGAGAGTGCTAAGTGAAGTCTCCCTTGTTTAGGCAAATAGGCCGAAAACCAAGGTCCAAGGCTAGCTGACGGTGTGGATGGAGGAATCTCCATTGATGGCTATCTTATTCAAACCGTTGTAGCTTCTTGTATACCGAAATACTGACTCCATCTGATAGGATACAGTCATGGTTCAGTTGACAACTTTGCATCCCAGGCAGATGGTGTCAACAGGGCCATACACTGCTCAGCTGGAACTTGGTGGAACTCAGTTATACCACCTTTGGCTCAGGCCCTCTGCTCCCTCCTCACCACTATCAATTGTAAATGGAAAGGTCTGGCTTCCTGGGTTTTCCAAGTGTAGTATGAGGACAAAGGAAATCCAGTTGCCCGGGGTGCTGTGCAGATGTTGACAACCCCCTGGATGATCTCCCTGCAAGTGAGAGAGGCAAAGCTACCTACAGTGTGAGGGGAGGTACTAGAGAAGAAGAGGGGTGAAAGTGAGATGTGGATGGGGGATGCAGAAGTAAGCAGTTGTGGAAGAAGGCTGAACTCTGCACTCTGTGTGTAGAAGACCCCTGAACTCTGCACTCAGTATGTAGTGCACCCCTGAACTCTGCACTCAGTATGTAGTGCACCCCTGAACTCTGCACTCAGTATGTAGTGCACCCCTGAACTCTGCACTCAGTATGTAGTGCACCCCTGAACTCTGCACTCAGTATGTAGTGCACCCCTGAACTCTGCACTCAGTATGTAGTGCACCCCTGAACTCTGCACTCAGTATGTAGTGCACCCCTGAACTCTGCACTCAGTATGTAGTGCACCCCTGAACTCTGCACTCTGTATGCAGTGCACCCCTGAACTCTGCACTCTGTATGCAGCGCACCCCTGAACTCTTCACTCTGTATGTAGTAGACATGCACACTGAAATATATTTCAGAATTTCGTTTTTGTCTAAAAAATGTATTTATTTAGTTACTTCCGAAATTTGTTGTTTATTTATTTTGTTTAGTTAAAAAATGCATTCGTCCGAAAATCCGAATGAATTAAGGTTGAATCTGTCAATTGAAGGCTTATAGTGTCTGTCGAATGTTCTAAGAATGTTCTAAGAAGATTTGACGAAGCAGCTAAACTGTACAACGCCACAATCGTACATTTCTGGTCGAATGCTCCGCCCACAAGCTATAATAGAATTCTAATGCTGTATGACTAGTAATAATTATATTTATTAATTATTATTACTTGTCAACCAACATTAGAATTCTTCAATAGCCTATGGGCCGAGCATTTGACCATAAATGTCCGTTTGTGGCGACTGCTTAGTTGAATCTTCATGCCGAATCTTTCCTCTCTATGTCAAATAATCTTGGACTAATAGAGTTAAGGTTAGGCACATTCAACCGCAGGTTCGATAGACACAGATCGCTATCGTCACCGTCATGTCGAATCTTCTATCTATATCAAACTGTTGTCACAACAAAACAAAAATAAAGCATTTTTTATGTCGGATCTTTCAGATTTCGGATTCTGTGCGTTTGTTATTGTTTGTTAAAACAAACGCGAAAATCAGCCCAAAATTCGGACGAAAACAAATGCACGTGTCTAGTATGTAGTACACCCCTGAACTCTGCACTCTGTATGTAGTGCAGCCCTGAACGCTGCACTCTGTGTGTAGTGCAGCCCTGAACACTGCACTCTGTATGTAGTGCAGCCCTGAACTCTGCACTCTGTATGTGGTGCACCCCTGAACTCTGCACTCTGTGTGTAGTGAACCTTAAACTCTTCACTCTATATGCAGCACACCTCTGAACTCTGCACTCTGTATGTAGTGCAACCCTGAACTCTGCACTCTGTATGTGGTGCAGCCCTGAACTCTGCACTCTGTATGTGGTGCACCCCTGAACTCTGCACTCTGTATGTAGTGAACCTTAAACTATTCACTCTGTATGCAGCACACCCCTGAAAACTGCACTCTGTGTGTAAGCCCACTGATCTCTGCACTCTGAACATTATGCACTCCTGGTATTTAATGCCCCATTTAAGACCCTCCCACTGTGAGTGAAATTTGACCATACCCACTATTTGATGCAGTTTGGAAGGTGTGTGTGTCGGGGGGTTATGGGGGGTCCTGGTTAAGTTCCTGCACTTATTTTCTGAGCAGAAAAGACCTGGAAATATGTATTGATCATATTCACTGCTGATAAGATTGCAATCAAATAAGAGTATTTGTAGAATAACATGTACTTTTAATTTGTGATATTTTCCCGAAATAACTCATGCTTTTTTTTTTTTTTTTGTGTGTTGCAAAATAAATGTTTGAGAAAAGCTATGAGTAATTTTATCTCAGATTTTAACAGGAAAATAAATCTTTGTGAATTGAGTCCCAAAGATTGAAGTTTCTTAATGGTATCAGGAACAAAGAGCAAACGTTCATCTTGCACAAGGTGAAGGTGGTTTGCAAAACAATGGATGGTCATGTATGAAAAATTAACCCTTTACATCCCAACACAGAATCCAGAGTAATAGCAAATATCTTCTTGAATGTTGGTACTACCTCCTTTATTGGCTTTCAGCTGCTGTCTCAGAACTGTCCCACGTCTGTCTCATTGTGACTACAGCCGTGTATCCTTACTGATTATCTATCACTGATATTGACGCATAGTGGAATGATCAGTCTGTATAACAACAGCCTTTATGAGCTGTATGTCACTATAATTGCAGTTGCAGAAAGTTTTTCGGAATCAGCAGAATCGGATGAGTCTTCAGATAATGCTCTCAGTGCGGCCATTCAGCAGGGAATGTTTGTTATAAGAATTTTGTTGATTTGCAGAGATCCTTGATGGATTTTAATAGAAACCTATGACTACTTTTAAGAGCTTATGCTGACCAGTTTACTACTGAACGATTTTAAAGTGACACAAGCAAGCTTCTATATGAATTCAAGAACGTAAAACTTTAACTGCTTGCCGACCAGCCACCTTAGTAGCTATACATGATCTCGCGATTCAGCCAATAGGGCCGCGTGCGCGTGCCCCCGCTCGCCCCTGGTCCCGGCACGCATGCCCGGCGGACCTGATCACTGCCGGGCACCCGCGATCGCTCGTTACAGAGCAAGAACCGGGAGCTGTGTCACACAGCTCCCTGTCCTGTCAGGGGGAGAAATGCCCCATACAATGTATGAATAGCGATCTGTCATTTTCCCAAGTCAGTCCCACCCTCCTTCAGTTAGAACACACACAGGGAACATACTTAACCCCTTCCTCGCCCCCTAGTGTTAACCCCTTCCCTGCCAGTGACATTTTTATAGTAATTAATGCATTTTTATAGCTATGATCGCTGATCGCTGATGCCAATGGTCCCAAAAATGTGTCAAAAGTGTCCGAAGTGTCCGCCATAAGGTCGCAGTACTGATAAAAATCGCTCATTGCCGCCATTGCTAGTAAAAAAAAAAAAAAAGACTAAAAATGCCATAAAACTATGTCCTATTTTGTAGACGCTTTGGCCCAGATTCTCAAAGGGCTTACGACGGCGCAACGCAATGTACGCCGTCGTAAGTCCTAATCTGGGCCGTCGTATCTAAGCGACTGATTCTTAGAATCAGTTACGCATAGATATCCATTAGATCTGACAGGCGTAAGGCTCTTACACTGTCGGATCTTAAATGCATTTTTTTTTTTGCCGCTAGGTGTCGCCTCCGTCGTTTTCCCCGTCGAGTATGCAAATTAGCAAAATACGCGAATTCCCGAACGTACGCGCGGTCGACACAGTGAAGTTACAATGTTTACGTTAGATTTGCGACGCGTAAAGTTGCCCCTGCTATATGAGGGGCAACCAATGTTAAGTATGGCCGTCGTTCCCGCGTCGAAATTTAAAAATTTACGTTGTTTGCGTAAGTCGTCCGTGAATGGGGCTGGACAAAAGAGAGCATGTCTTATTTTTCCTAGACGGGAATGGAGAAATTTGGCTCGCCGAGATCCTCGACAGCCTAACAAGAAACTTGACGAGCAAAACGATGTGTTTCGCCCATCGAGTTTCTCGGTCGTGTGTACATGGCTTAAGACAAAGGTTACTCCATGACGGAGCCCAAGGTTATATCGTTTTCCCAACAATGAGGGGTGCAAAATTTCTACTGACAATTTTCAGACGAAGCACTCGAGGTAATCCCAAATTATGCTGAAAAATATATATCTTATTAACTTTTTTTTTTTTTCTATTTAAAACGTTATTACTGCACAAAATTTCTCAATTACTTTTGATTGAGCAAATCAAGCCTATATCCTTCCTATTATTTCTGTAATAACAAGTGTTTAAAATTTTAGCTACGCTGCTTTGCAGAACCTCCGATGTCATTTCTGACGATCATGTTCAAAAATGTTAATATAATTTTATGCAAAATAAGAGACGAGAATATAAAAATGGATTGGCTTGTAATCGTTATTCTTAATTGCTTGCTTCAGGCGAAATTGCCAATTTTGGGGAAATCGCTAGAACATATCACTGATGTTTAGGCTAATATGTATATTCACGCTCATGGGAATTAAGGAATATTATTGCACTTCACTCCAGAAAAAAAGATGGTCATTGTTTCCGATAGAAGCTGAAAAATCAATTCGGTCTTTTTTTCCTATATGAACTTAAGCTCATTTTTACCTCATTAAAAAAAAAAACGCATACTATGATATCAATATTAACTAACTCGTATAATTTAATTATGTTTTCAGTAGGCTATAGAAACATTTTAAAAGTGGCAAATTAAACACTAAAACAAGTTTAGAATGTTTGGCTAAAGCAGACTAATTGGGGTTAATTTACTAAAACTGCAACGTGCAAAATCAGGTGCAGCTGTGCATGGTAGCCAATCAGCTTGTAACTTTAGCTTGTTCAATTAAAAAAAATGGAAACTGATTGGTTTCTATCCAGAGCTGCACCAATTTTTGCACTGTCCGGTTTTAGTAAATCAACCCCAATGTGACAACTGTGATCTTGCCCACTGACTTCTAAAAAAAAAATTGATACAACGGAATGGCTTTGCTGCTTGGACATCCAACAGCAACCAGTCATATGGCCAAATGTCTAGGTATTTGGTGTCATGGGGGTTGATGTAATAAAACTGGAGAGTGCAAAATCTGGTGAAGCTCTGCATAGAAACCAATCAGATTCCAGTTTTCAAAGCTTAAAGCGTAACTCCACTTTTGTTGAGAAAAAAACATTCCCCTCTGGGTGATCTATGTACATTACAAGGATTTTATCAATATTTGTTGCAGATTCCTACCTATTGTTATTCTGAAGAAATCCATGTGTGTTTGTCTGTGCCTCTGACGGGTGGGTGGGAGTGGTTTCATAATTAACTGTCAGATGTGCAGCTGCAGAGCACTTATGAAGAAATCTGCTGGGCCGGCATCTCTTTAGAGGTGTTCCTATTGAAAGTATCTCTCCAAAAATGAAATTTTTGCTGCAGAAGATGCCTGAAATCTGACTTGTGTCTTAAGCCCCATACACACTATCAGTTTTCCTGCAGGTTTTCTCTTCAGGTTTACCAAAACCATGTAGTGCAAGGGCCTGCCTGATTGCATACAAATTGAAACTCTTGAGGTTTGACCTCATATTAGATGGTTTTGGTAAACCTGAAGAGAAAACCTGCAGGAAAACTGAAGCCTCGTACACACGACCGAGGAACTCGACGGGCGAAACACATCATTTTCCTCGTCGAGTTCCTTGTTAGGCTGTCGAGGAACTCGACAAGGCAAGTTTCTCCATTCTTGTCGAGGAAAAAGAAGACATGCTCTCTTTTTGGCTCGACGGGATCCTCGACAGTTTCCTCGTCGAAAAATGTACACACGACCGGTTTCCTCGGCAAAAAAAAATCCCAGCAAGTTTCTTGCTGGTTTTTGCCGAGAAACTTGTGTGTGTACGAGGCCTGATAGTGTGTATGGGGCTTTAGGCAGACTTCTGGGAAAATTGGTGAGCCAATCACACAAGCAGGAAATTATATATCTGGGGAGTGGCCAGTACACATTCTGTGTACAGAACAACGCCATGTAGCCATATTGCATTGCTTTTTCAGAAAATGAAAAGGAAAGGTAATTTTTAATAACATTTAATTAAAATATGATTCGTGTCACAATTATATGTGCTATATTATTTTTTCTCTATTTGCTATTTTTTTCCCCACGAAAGTGGAGTTACCCTTTAATTGAACAAGTTAGAAATGGATTGGCTACCATGCACATCTGCACCAGATTTTGCATTCTCCAGTTTTAGTATATGAACCCCTACATCTCTGCTTAAAGTGGTTGTAAACCTCTAACATGTAAAATGAACAAAGCATATTCTTCTATAGTGTCTACTTGTTCCAATCCAAAACACAGAGTGTGATTTCTGTCTGCAGTCTCGCACCTGTGCTATCTGCATGAGCTATTTCTGACAGGTTTGCCAGGAGGACGGGGGGTGGTTTCCTTATGAGACTTTGTAGAGGGGGTGTGTGTGTTCATTCCCTCCACTCAGATCTCAGATTACACTTAGCTCTCCTCTCTGAGTTGTGCAGTGTGGGATGTCAGATCACTACCCTCTGCCTCTGGAAGCTCAGAAAATACTTAAACTTGTACAACTTATGTAGGAGGATTTGTTTCATCTATGTGCATCACAGGAGGGTAGACACATAGTCACTGTACAGGTTTACAGCCACTTTAAGAGGATGTCCAGCCAATCTGAATTCTGTCCCTCCCCTTTAGCAGAGATCGCATGACAAAATGCCTAGGCACCCACAGATATCATGGGATCGTAAAGCTGCATTTTCTGAAGCAAAAATAACTATTTCAAGGTTTTTATCACTTTTTTGCTTGCTAATAGCACGTTGGGGAAAGTTGTAGCAGGAGATATGTCCATTTTTTAGAATATATTTGCATATGTGCAATTTGTTTTATTCCAAATATCCGAATTAACAAAAACACGTAATTTGTAAATTTGTGCATTTGACAATTCGGAAATTCAAAAATTTGGAAATTTGAAATTTCGAAAACCCCAAAATCTGAAAATCTGAAATGATAACAAACTAATAATAACTTAACTATTACTAACTAATACATTTTAGGTATTGGATTTCCTTTCAAATTTGGCTGGTGGTGAACGTAACAAATTTATCCGAAGTTACGATATATCTGAAATAACGAATGGCGTATCTAAATACAAATTAATAATAATAAATAACAATAATAATAATAAAAACATGTTATTATTTATTTTTTTAATCATTAATTCATTCCATTCCATTTGTTTAGATGCAGCATTTAACAGCCAAATTTGAAAGGGAAGTCCAATACCTATAATTTAATAGTTATTAATAGTTATTCTTTAGAATCTTCGTATTTCCTTTCTTATTGTCGGATTCTACGAACATAACGAATGACCCGTAAAAAAAAGAAAAAAAGAAAAAAAAGGATGATACGAAAACGGAAACAAAGTAATTTGTCTAATATTTGTGCTGTTTTTACCAAGTTTCCCTTTCAAATCCAGGGTTTTCTTCTTTATTACTGCCACTACCCTTTTTTTTTCAGTCAAACACCAATGACCTTTGTCTGCATAAAGTAACTAAAATCTATCCTAGGGATCAGTTACTGACTGCCTGTGTTTACTTTTCTCATTCAGCGCTATCCTATGGATATGAATTAATATATACGTTCTAGTTGTTGAATGGATATTCAGCCAGCGCAGAGCTTAACTTTATAACACCGATTTACTGTTTAATAATGGAAGATGTGTTTGCACATCCAAAAAAAAGCACAGATGTGTGTGCACATTAAGGGGATGCTGGGATTCTTTTACAACAACAGAATCAAAAAATGTGATTTAATTTACAGGGTTTGGCAATCCACCTCCTATTATTTCCCTTTAAGTAATAAAAAGAAACCATCTCCAAATATCAAAACTGGTCTTCTTTCATAAAATGTAGAATGGAGTGCAAATTAAAAAGGAAAACATGCTACACATTTGTTACTGATTGTCTGGTCAGGCTCTCTATTACAGATTTGGTCCCAGATCAAATATTTAAGGGCCGGTCCAGAGTAAATTGTGGTGACGAGAAAGGTCAGGCTCCCTGCACATTTCCCTCCCTGAAAGGGGGCACACTCCCTTTGTGAGCTACATGAGGGTGCCAATGAACTGAAACCCCAAATTATGGACAGCACAGTAGCTAAGTGGTTGACAGCCTCCGTTCCCAGTCCATGTCTTGTATGGGGAAACGCGTCAGCTAGAGCACTAGCCGTTGGTGTCATCACGCAAACAGTAAGCTGGCTTGAGCTGCGGCTGTTTTGAAATCTTCTTACCGTGTTCTTGGAT
This sequence comes from Rana temporaria, assembly GCF_905171775.1. Lineage (NCBI taxonomy): Eukaryota > Metazoa > Chordata > Amphibia > Anura > Ranidae > Rana > Rana temporaria. Next base: position 52,967,908 of record NC_053490.1, on the reverse strand, counting down.
GTAAGCGTTTGCTACATTTTTACAATAAATTTACTTTGGATATACTACACCATGAAGTCCTTTCTTCTACACCTATTAAAGAGACCACCCAGGACTATCTGAAAATATAGGATGATCTTCTTCCTGAAGCCTCTTCTTTAAAGTTGGATATCCCACTGCAACAGAAGGAGTATTCTCCCCTGAAAAGAGCCACAGGAGGAACGTATTCCTGCCGGCAGGCTTGTGCACCGGCGTCTTTGATCTCTATAATTTGAGATCATACGAATCTGGTAAGCAGCATTGATATTATTTCCTGACTTCAGAATATTGGAAGATTTACAGTGTTTCCCATCATGGTCATTACACCTATATTGACTATTATTTTTGAGCATATGTATCTTTGATCACTTTTTTATATTGATCAATTCACCTATCATGTTATATGCATTTTTTGTTCATTGGCAATTTATATCAATGTTTCTCTTTGAGATATAACACTTCAAACACTTTTTTGGTATCACTTTTTTATTTTATAATTTTTTCACTTTTTAATTGAATAGTAGTGGATGCATGCTTTTTTATTTATCCAAGTGGTTAGCTGCACTAGGGAATTTTCAACCATGACACTACCTGCACAAAGTTTGCATGTTCTCCCTGTGCCTGCGTGGGTTTCCTACCACACTCCGAAGACATGCTGGTAGGTTAATTGGCTCCCATCTAAGCTGGCCCTAGTATGAGTGTATATGAATGTGAGTTAGGGACCTTAGTTTCTAAGCTCCTTGAGGACAGAGATTGATGTGAATGTACTATATATATGTCATAGCTCCCAACTGTCCCTGATTTTGAGGGACTGTTCCTGATTTGAAACCAAGTCCCTCTGTCCCTTTTTCCTCCTCACTTGTCCCTCATTTTGGTCTGATCTATATAGTTGTAGAGCAAAAAGCACTTTTTTATCTTTCAAAAGGTGTTTGCCAGTGCTAAATCTTTCATCCAAATTCTAATATACTGCATTTATAAATTTCAAAAGCCACTTTAAAGAGATAATAGTGGTAAAAAAAAGGCACTTGTGGGTTTAACTAATATTTGTTTTGGTATCATTTTCATTTAAAGGGGTTGTAAAGGTAATTTTGTTCCCCCCTAAATAGCTTCCTTTACCTTAGTGCAGTCCTCCTTCACTTACCTCATCCTTCCATTTTGCTTTTAAATGTTCTTATTTCTTCTGAGAAATCCTCACTTCCTGTTCTTCTGTCTGTAACTACACACAGTAATGCAATGCTTTCTCCCTGGTGTGGAGAAAGCCTCTTGAAGGGGGAGGGGGCGAGCAGGAGTGTCAGGACGCCCTCTAACACACAGCTCTTTTCTCTATCTGCAAAGTAGAGAGCGTCCTGACCCTCCTGCTCGCCCCCTCCCCCTTCAAGAGGCTTTCTCCACACCAGGGAGAAAGCCTCACATTATTGTGTGTAGTTACAGACAGAAGAACAGGAAGTGAGGATTTCTCAGAAGAAATAAGGACATTTAAAAGCAAAATGGAAGGATGAGGTAAGTGTAGGACGACTGGATTAAGGTAAAGCAAGCTATTTAGGGATTTTTTTACCTTTACAACCCCTTTAAGAGGGTGTGCCCTATGCCTACATACTTTTGCTAATAGGCGTCCCTCATTCCCATCTCAAAAAGTTGTGAGGTATGTATATGTAAAGCGCTGTGTAAAATAATGAATGCATCAAATCACATGGTATCACATGTGTATTCTAAAAAAGTAATGTTTGCACTACTCTCTCCTTGGTCCAGTGTGTTTTGCAGCCCATTCAAATGAATTGGCTGCAAATCAGAAATGTGCCAGAAACGCACAGAAACATGTTTCGTGGGAACCGGCCCTAAGTGTTTGTTGCACAGATGGGGAGAATATCTTCTTTAGCCTAAAATGGAAAATAAAACAAGTAGACCTGTGTGTATCAAACGTATTTTGATCTAAAAAAAAATATATATATTATTTACTAACAGTAAATTTATAATACTAAGTGCTTGTATGCTAATGTTAGGATTCTTTATATAACAGATTTTGTTGCTAGAATTTTTTATTGTATTTTGAATTTGCAGTCCTTGAAATTGTAATTGAAAAAAGTGTTGTTAGAATGTTTTTGAAAGACCTTATGCAGTCTTGAAGGTACAATCTCCTAATAATTTACATCAAGACATTTCATGTTTTCCTTGATGCAAAGACCAGTTATAGGGGGGGGCAATGACCATTTGTTTGTACTGTCAGTATCCACAGACACAGTTTTTTTTATTAGGAATCATACAGTGCTTTTGCTCATATTTATGCTGGTGATGCTCTAGTGCTCAGGTGCGCCCTGTATATGATGTTGTATATGTAATATATAATAACTATTTCCAAAGTCATTTGTATGTTTTTCTTAATGTTATTTTTTACATTTGGCATTGTCGCATTGCATTGAATGTTAATTACTTTACAATTAAACACAGTTGACTCCTCATAGAAGGTTAATAGATTGGTTTGGCAAGAACAATTCTTCATGAATAAATGTTAACTGCTTGCTAATTTCTTTACTAAAATCTTGTATATAGTCCCTTATCATCCCCTCCAGGAGCTTGCATACTATTGATGTTAGGCTAACTGGTCTGTAATTCCCAGGGATGTATTTTGGCCCTTTTTAAAATATTGGTGCTACATTGGCTTTTCTCCAATCAGCTGGTACCATTCCAGCTAGTAGACTGTAAAAATTGGGAACAATGGTCTGGAAATTTCTTGACTGAGTTCCCTAAGTACCCTCGGGTGCAAGCCATCTGGTCCTGGTGATTTATTAATGTTGCGTTTCCCAAGTCTATCGCTAATTCTGTCCTCTGTTAGCCATGAGGATGCTTCCTGTGATGAATGTGATTTTTTCATTTGGAATTACTGTATACACTCTTGTTGTCCACACTCTCTTCTATACTGACTGTGAGCGACAGCACAGGACAGTATGTGGAATGCTGGTATCCACAGACCTGTCATGGGACTTCACTTGCTCAATCAACATTGACTGTTTTTGGTATCATTAGTAAATATATAGGAAAGAATATGTTATTTACTTGTTTAAACTTTTTTTTTTTTACATGTGTTCGGTTACTTCCTGGTTTCTGGCCTAGGGAAATTCTGTCATACTTTCCAAGAGTCTTCAGGAGGGGAGAAAGGGCTTGCCTGCTAACTTACCCTTATGCTCTGTACACACGATCGGTTCATCCAATGAAAACGTTCTGATGGATTTTTTCATCAGATATCCGATGAAGCTGACTTTCATCAGTCTTGCCTACACACCATCAGTTAAAAAAACGATTGTGTCAGAATGCGGTGACGTAAAACACAACAACGTGCTGAGAAAAATGAAGTTCAATGCTTCCGAGCATGCGTCGACTTGATTCTGAGCATGCGTTGATTTTTAACCGATGGATTTCCCCACAGACGATCGTTTTTTTTGTTATCATTTTTTAACCATCAGATAATTTTATAACAGGTTCTAAGTTTTTTCACCGATGGGAAAAAAACTGATGGGGCCCACACATGATCGGTTCATTTGATGAAAACGGTCCATCAGACCGTTTTCATCAGACGAACCGATCGTGTGTACGCGGCATAACTCAAGATAGTTGTGGCTAGAAATGCTAGGGGGTGATTTTCAAAATGATTTCTCTACAAAAAATAAAGCATGGAGTTTGCTGTGAAGAGGGGCGGACTGACCATTTGGGCACTCGGGCACTGCCAGAGGGCCCCATGCCACTAGGGGGCCCAATCAGGGTTGCCAGCCTCAGTAAAATTGTTTTTTTTTTTAAATCCCAAAAATCTCCATTACCTTTTCAGTGTGAGTATGTGTATTCTGTGTGTATGTATACTATGGGCCAGATTCTCAAAAGAGATACCACGGTGTATCTCAAGATACACCGTTGTATCCCTGTATTTGGCCCCGGGTATCTATGCGTCTGATTCCTAGAATCATTTACGCATAGATACGGCGTAGATCCGACAGGTGTAAGTCACTTACACCGTCAGATCTTAGATGTAATTCCACGCTGGCCGCTAAATGGCGTTTACGACGATTTCTCATTTGTCTATGCAAATGAGCCTGATACGCCGATTCCTGAACGTTTTTGCGCCGCCTCGTCGTCGTTTACATCGTTTCCGTAAGCGTAAACTTACCCCTGCTATAAGAGGGGTAAGTTTACGAAGGTCCGTCGTATGCCATGTTAAGTATGGCGTCGGGTCAGCGTCGTCTTTTTCCGTTGTTTACGTTGTTTTACTAAGTCGTTCGCGAATAGGACTTTACGTCAATGACGCTCACGTCGGCATCATTGACGTTTTCCATCGTGAGCTGGAGCATGCACACTGGGCTATTTTTACGGCCGGTGCATGCGCAGTTCGATCGGTGCAGGGGCGCGCTTAATTTAAATACAAGCCGCCCCCTTTGAATTACGCGGCCATACGCCGGGCCATTTACACTACAACGCCGCAAATTATGGAGCAAGTGCTTGGAGAATACGGCACTTGCTCCAGTAAGTTGTGGCGGCGTAGTGTAAATGGCTTACACTACGCCGCCGCGGATTCTATGTGAATCTGCCCCTATGTGTGCATACTGTGTGTGTATATTGTCCGTCTGTGTATACTGTGTGGCCCCATAATCTATTGCCTGGGGGCCCCATAATCTCCTATTGCCCGGAGGCCCCATGAGTTGTCAGTCCGCCCCTGGCTGTGAATATAAAAAAATAAAATTACATAGCGTGATTGGTTTGTGGTGCTCAGATGCAGTGTAGTTTCGCTTTAAATGACATATGTGCCCAAGTACCAAGTAAACACTTTGGGGTTGATTTACTAAAGTCAAAAAGACTGTGCACTTTGCAAATTGGAGTTTCCCTCTGCAAGTGCAGTTGCTCCAGAGCTTAGTAAATTAGGAAAAGCTTCACTTTGCAAAGAATACCCAATCACATGCAAGGGAAATTAAAATAAAACAACATATTTGCTTGCACATTATTGGATGATGAAAGTCAGCAGAGCTTCTGCTCATTTACTAAGTTCTGTTGCAACTGCACTTTGCAAAGTTCACAGTCTATTTGACTTTAGTAAATCAAACCCACAGTGTAATTTGGGAGTCACACCACTTTCACTATTTTCCAAACTCTTCTCTCCAAACCGAGAGTCTCAACAATGCGACTTGCTCGTCAAACAAATCGATTTAATATTAGGAAAAGTTCAAAAATAACAATGAATTCATAGAAGCTCACATTAATCCTAATGATTTTTTGAAAGATTTTTCAGTACTGCTTCCAGTGACAAGATTACAGTGAATTAACGCTTATCAGGGTATGCCATTACAACAGATGTCAACTGTGGAATTTCTAAAGCGGTTAAAGAGACCCGCGTGTATGTGACAATTTCAGCCGGCTGATATAAAATCCTCAAAGATCCAAGATTACATTGTAAATAAACAGAATGCCAAATCTATATGGGTCTATAATGATACGTCCCAGGGATGCAGGCTAATATAATAGAGACATTTATTCTCAATAGCAGACAGCTGTTTCTGGCTTTTGGAATATCATTGCTGTAACATATGGAAAGTGTCAGACTGATCACAAATGCAATTCTTCTGATTTTTACATAAAAAAAATATCGGTTCTTTCTCAGGGATCTCGCTTCTAATTTTTTTTGTAATGGTCATTAACAAATCTCATCGTTCCAGTGTGTCTACGCAAACAAGGTGAAGCATAACTTTTATTTGTATTTCTTTAAAATCCCATGATATATCCTATTGTTTTATTTGTTTGGACTTAAAGATGAAGTAAACCCTCTAAAAATGTCTTTACAAAAAAAAAAAAAATGCAAGAGAAAGGCATAATGAGCTAGTATGCATAGCATAGCTACTAGCTCATTATGAATTACTTACCTGAGATCGAAGCACCCAAAGCGACTCTCGTTCCTCTCCTCCGCCGAGTGACTTCCGGGTATCGCGGCTCCAGCGCTGTGATTGGCCGGAGACGCGATGACGTCACTCCCGCGGTCAGTGACGGCATGATCGCCTTCACTAACGGCATGCTCAGTGCGCCTGCGCCGTTGACTATGGCGCACATGCTCCGTAGTCAACGCCGTACTGGTAATATATCTTTTCTCTCAAATAGGATTGCAGTTATATCGGTTATCGGTGCCGTTACTAAGCATTTGCACGCGTATCCATACTCATGCAAATGCTCGGATACCTGAAACCAATAAGGCTCGGTTCTCTCAGCTGTCAGTTTTTTTTTTCCTTGCTTCTATTTTATAAACTTTTAATAATTAGAATTTTTTTTTCCTTTTTTCATTAATATTTTTACACCTTTAAAATAAGAAAAAAAAAATATTTGTAAATTACTTTTCAATGCTTTGTACTGTACCACTGACAGCTTTAGTGTAAACAAAACAGTTGTGGTTGGTATCGGTAATTGGTACAGATGAGTGCTAAAAAAAAATTATCAGTACTTGTAATCATAAAAAAATTGTATCAGTGCATCCGTACTCTCAAACCATCCCAATGGGTCATTTACATTGTCTTTTTGTATCCCATCTCTCAAAGTATTCAGTTCACAATTTTAATTTATACATTTATCAAGGAATCGTGTGTACGAGGCTTCACAGAGAAACGCAATTATATAATCACCCGCACCAGCACAGTGATGTCACTAGACTTTTAATGTCATCACACTGGACATGATTTCAGCATGTACCAATGTGCAAGGGGCAAAACACTGGTAACATCCCAAAAATTTTTTAATTTAGAAACGTTCCCCTAAGCAATTTATTAGTAGTGTTGAGCAGAATATGCCATATTCGATTTCGCGATATATCTCGAATATATATTCGAATATTCGAGATATATTCGCTAAATTCGAATATTCGTGATATTTTATCGAAATTAATTGAATGCGATTTTTCGCTATTGCGAATGCGAAAATAATTGCGATTTTTTTTAATAACTGCGGTAGGAGCGCTCTGATTGGCTTAGAATATTCGTGATATTTTATCGAAATATCGCAACATGCGAATGCGATATTTATTGCGCAATTTCGAGATATGCTGGAGGAGCGCTCTGATTGGCTCAGAATATTCGTGATATTTTATCGAAATATCGCAACATGCGAATGCGATATTTATTGCGCAATTTCGAGATATGCTGGAGGAGCGCTCTGATTGGCTCAGAATATTCGTGATATTTTATCTAAATATCGCAACATGCGAATGCGATATTTATTGCGCAATTTCGAGATATGCTGGAGGAGCGCTCTGATTGGCTCAGAATATTCCTGATATTTTATCGAAATATCGCAACATGCGAATGCGATATTTATTGCGCAATTTCGAGATATGCTGGAGGAGCGCTCTGATTGGCTCAGAATATTCCTGATATTTTATCGAAATATCGCAACATGCGAATGCGAAATTTATTGCAGATATTTCGAAAACTGCTGTAGCAGCACTCTGAAATCGAATATGTATGATATTTTAACCAAAATACATATTGCGATTGCGATTTTTCGATCGCGCATGCGCAATTGCGCGAACAACACGCGACCATTTCCTGGAGCCTTGCCAGTTTCCCAATATTACAGCAACATGGTGGGAAGCAATTTCACAAAGTCTGAGGAAAAGTTGCTGATTTGTGTAAGTATTTTGACCACTGTTATTTCATCATCTTCAACTGCATTTAAGTCTAGTTTAAAAGTTAGTATATATGATCAGATATTAGTATTTAACCAAAAATGTGTCTCCTGCTTTTACAAAACTACAAGTCCCAGCATGCCTGGACAGCTGCAGACACCCTGGTTGGCAAATGTGTATTTAGGCACTTTTCCTTGTTATTTAGCATAATGAATTTAAAATTTTTTTGGACATAGGACGTATGCGAACGTCCTGACTTCAGTGTCCTCAAGGCCCAAGGACGTTCGAATACATATTGCCCTTTAGATGTTGCAGAACTACAACTTCCAGCATGCCTGGGAATGCTGGCACTTCTAGTATTGTAAGTTCTGCAGGCCCACATTTTTCAGGCCTTTATGCACGGGTCTCTAAACTGTGGCACCCTAGATGCAGCAAAAGTAAAATTCTTAGCATGCACTGAAAGACCGTGGCTGATGGGAGTAGTAGTTTTGCAACAGCTGGAGGTGGACTGGTCTTGAAACCCAGAGTTAGGTAACAAACCCGTAGTGTTTTGCAACCATTCTGCCTCCAGCTGGTTATTTTCTGTTGAAAAGCCTGTGGCGTGCAAAACACAACCCAAAAACTCCACCCGGTGCAAGGAAAAATTTGCACACACCTAAAGAGTGACATCACAAAAAACTGCGACGGTTGCATACGTCAGTGGTCCTCCGAAAAGGTCCCGTCTCTGACCCCCCGGGGCGTTAGGCTCCTAGGCTCCTGACAGGGAAAAGAGTTACTGTGGTCCATACAGCCGAAGCCATATGGACCCATCTCGGTCCAAGCAGCGCAATCAACACGCGAACAACACGCGACCATTTCCTGGAGCCTTGCCAGTTTCCAACTTATGATCGCAGCGCAATCACACAGCAACATGGTTGGAAGCAATTTCACTAAGTCTGAGGAAAAGTTGCTGATTTGTGTAAGTATTTTGACCACTGTTATTTCATCATCTTCAACTGCATTTAAGTCTAGTTTAAAAGTTAGTATATATGATCAGATATTAGTATTTAACCAAAAATGTGTCTCCTGCTTTTACAAAACTACAAGTCCCAGCCCAGCCCAGCATTTAAGTCTAGTTTAAAAGTTAGTATATATGATCATATATTAGTATTTCACAAAAAATGTGTCTCCTGCTTTTACAAAACTACAAGTCCCAGCATGCCTGGACAGCTGCAGACACCCTGGTTGGCAAATGTGTATTTAGGCACTTTTCCTTGTTATTTAGCATAATGAATTTAAAATTTTTTTGGACATAGGACGTATGCGAACGTCCTGACTTCAGTGTCCTCAAGGCCCAAGGACGTTCGAATACATATTGCCCTTTAGATGTTGCAGAACTACAACTTCCAGCATGCCTGGGAATGCTGGCACTTCTAGTATTGTAAGTTCTGCAGGCCCCCATTTTTCAGGCCTTTATGCACGGGTCTCTAAACTGTGGCACCCTAAATGCAGCAAAAGTAAAATTCTTAGCATGCACTGACAGACCGTGGCTGATGGGAGTAGTAGTTTTGCAACAGCTGGAGGTGGACTGGTCTTGAAACCCAGAGTTAAGTAACAAACACGTAGTGTTTTGCAACCATTCTGCCTCCAGCTGTTTTTTTCCTGTTGAAAAGCCTGTGGCGTGCAAAACACAACCCAAAAACTCCACCCGGATGCAGTGAAAAATGTGCACACACCTAAAGAGTGACATCACAAAAAACTGCGACTGGTACATACGTCAGTGGTCCTCCGAAAAAGGTCCCGTCTCTGACCCCCCGGGGCGTTAGGCTCCTGACAGGGAAAAGAGTTAGCAACGCATATCTCCCCTATACGTGTATCCTGTGTTGTTAATAATATATTCATAATTATGCAAATGATAATGGCTGCTATATTTATGCAAAAAAGGTGGCGACCGAAATGGCAGGATATAAAATCTTTCATGTTACCCCTGTCATTGATTAATAAGGCGAGAATGCTTCCAATTGTTGAATAGCATACATTTACGTCATATATCCATAAGGCTGTCAACAGAAGTATTACAATATACTTTGTTCTTCATCTTGCAGAAGTTCCTGGAAACAGGATACGATGATCTGCGGCGGCAGCCACAGAAAAGGGCTGTGGTCAGCGCCCTAATCGCTGACTTTGGCGGCCAACATGACCACAAGGCCATTGTTAAGAAGTGGTCTGACCTGAAGAGGCGCCAAATGGGTAATGTCAGACGTCTTCGGGCTAAATATCATCCAGGTAAGTTATTGTTGACAGTTATGTTTTTTTTTAAAAAAGTGTATTTTGTGCGTGAACTCGAAAGAGAGAGGAGCCGGCCTGCAGGAGTTGGGAGGCCTCCCCCAGAGGCAATCTGCCACCTTTCTCCATGCCCCGGTTGGCAATGGCGGGTGTGAGGGGGTCCTCCCAACCCAACCTCGCATAGCACACCCACCAGTGGCGGGGCTGAGACCACCAAACTCAATTCACAGGTAGCCGAGAGCGGGATCCGAACCCCTAGCTGCAGAGGTGAATCAGTTGTCAGTGCAGTGGCAATCGCGTGGAGCCACCGCAGCTCCTTTGGTGACAGTTATGTAAGGTCATATGTAATTCATGTAAGGTCAGATGTTGTTAACCAAGATGCCATGTTGTGCTAACATATATCACCACCGGCCAAGGTATTCATAGTACTGTTGAAAAAAGACATGGGGCAGCAGACAGGAACACAGAAGTTATGTGGGAACATAATTTTCCCATTGCTTTGCATGGGACTTTAAAGAAAAACCCCGACCATGGCAAGTGGGGGTGGGTAAGGTTTAAACCACCTATCCTATGTTTGTGGCTGACATATAAGTAACCTGTGTGCCAAGTTTCATATAAATATCTTTAGCCGTTTGTACGTGATGCTGGAACATACATACATACATACATACATACATACATACATTTATGCACACACACACGTTGAGTTTTATATATATAGATTACCACTAAATTCCTGTGTTAGGAGTGGGGTTGTTATAGTAATCCCGTGTGCTCCATCAGGCCCTTTTTTTAACATGAGATGGTCTGAACAAAACAAAGTAGACAAAAACAGCTCATTTTAACATGGTTGCATCCCAGCTCACGCTCAGTCCCCTGTAGTGCCCACAAGACCCTTTAATATAACATTGTCCCATTGGTTAACTGTCTATATAAATCAATTTGTATTCATATACAATACAGCAGAGTACACAGAATTTGCATACGTCATTAGAAAACATTTTTATAATATATGAACATTGTGTTATTATAGGAGCTCCAATGCCAGTTATCCGCGCCAAGCGCAGAAGGCGCCAGGCCGATGAGGAGGAGGAGGAGGATGCGGCAGAGGAGGATGCGGCAGAGGAGGAGATGGATGAAGAGGAGCAGCCAGGGCCCTCCCACTCCCCAACCCCAGCTCCTGCTGAGGAGCAAGCTGAGGAGATTCCCCCCCCCACCACCCCAACTTCTCAAGCGGAAGAGCAGGAGGAAGAGAGCGGTCCTGTGAGCCTCGCTCAGGAAGGTAAATATGTGCACAATGATTAATAACATTTCAACAACAAAATGTAGATATAAAAATGGACAACATATAAAGCGCACCTGTCAGATTGTAGAACCATAATATGGTATTGATGCTAGAAGTATACAGGTAGTGCATAATTATTAGGCAAGTTGTATTTTTTGAGGATTCATTTTATTATTGAACAACAACCATGTTCTCAATGAACCCCAAAAACTCATTAATATCAAAGCTGAATTTTTTTGGAAGTAGTTTTTAGTTTGTTTTTAGTGTTAGTTATTTTCGGGGGATATCTGTGTGTGCAGGTGACTACTATTACTGTGCAGAATTATTAGGCAACTTAACCAAAAAATAAATAGATACCCTTTTCAATGATTTATTTTTAACAGTGAAACCAATATAACATCTCAACATTCACAAATACACATTTCTGACATTTAAAAACAAAACAAAAACAAATCAGTGACCAATATAGCCACCTTTATTTGCAAGGACACTCGAAAGCCTGACATCCATGGATTCTGTCAGTGTTTTGATCTGTTCACCATCAACATTGCGTGCAGCAGCAACCACAGCCTCCCAGACACTGTTCAGAGAGGTGTACTGTTTTCCCTCCTTGTAAATCCCACATTTGATGATGGACCACAGGTTCTCAATGGGGTTCAGATCAGGTGAACAAGGAGGCCATGTCATTACTTTTTTTTATTTAATACCCTTTCTTGCCAGCCACGCTGTGGAGTACTTTGACACGTGTGATGGAGCATTGTCCTGCATGAAAATCATGTTTTTCTTGAAGGATGGTGACTTTTTCCTGTACCACTGCTTGAAGAAGGTCTCTTCCATAATCTGGCAGTAGGACTGGGAGTTCAGCTTGACTCCATCCTCAATCCGAAAAGGCCCCACAAGCTCATCTTTGATGATACCACCCCAAACCAGTACTCCACCACCACCTTGCTGGCGTCTGAGTCGGACTGGAGCTCCCTGCACTTTACCAATCCAGCCACGGGCTCTTCCATCTGGCCCATCAAGACTCACTCTCATTTCAGCAGTCCATAAAACCTTAGAAAAATCTTTCTTGAGATATTTATTGGCACAGTCTTGACGTTGCAGCTTGTGTGTCTTGTTCAGTGGTCATCGTCTTTCAGCCTTTCTTACCTTGGCCATGTCTCTGGGTATTGCACACCTTGTGCTTTTGGGCACCCCAGTGATGTTGCAGCTCTGAAATATGGCCAATCTTGTGGCAAGTGGCATCTTGGCAGCTGCACGCTTAACTTTTCTCAGTTCATGGGCAGTTATTTTGCACCTTTGTTTTTCCACACGCTTCTTTTGTTTGATGATCACGCTTCAGAAGCTTTGCAACTTTAAGAGTGCTGCATCCCTCTGCTAGATATCTCTCTATTTTGGACTTTTCAGAGTCTGTCAAATCCTTCTTTTGGCCCATTTTGACAAAGAAAAGGAAATTGACTAATAATTATGCACACCTGATATAGAGTGTTGATGTCATTAGACCACACACCTTCTCATTACAGAGTTGTACATTACCTAATATGCCTAATCTGTAGTAGGCTTTCGAGCCTATACAACTTGGAGTAAGACAACATGCATAAAGAGGATGATGTGGTCCAAATACTCATTTGCCTAATAATTCTGCACTCCCGGGATGTGTTAGACACATAACAAGTGTATACACATGATAATGATTGATTAATAAGCAAAAAAAAATTTTTATTTATTTGGTAACGTTATTTTAAATCCAATTTTTTTTTTTATTATATCCTAACAGTATCAGGAAAGATGAGGAGGCAGACCGCGCTGATAAAGACAACCCACCAGAGGATCCAGGCAAATCAGCGCCAGATCCGCTACCTTATTCAGCAAAATGTGCTGCTGGAGCAGCAGCAATTAAAAAATATTGAGAAGCTGGAGCGCCTTCAGAAGCTCAATCAGAGTTATATCTGAAATTATGTTTTTATTAATAAATATTATTTTTTGGAAATGTTTCATTTCTTTTTGAGATAGATTTGTAGGTTTTTCAACACATCTAACTTAACATCAAACAAATCAACATCAACACATTTAACTTCATAATAAGCAAAAACATTTTATACTATTATTTTATTTAACAGTAACCTAGGACAAACTAAAGCACACGACACAGACACGACGAACACAAAATAAACAGTTGAAAAATGAACATAACAAAAGCAACAATATATATATATATACAAAGAGAGAGAGAGGGAGAGCAAGAAAGAGAGAGAATGCAGATGAGCTCTTGCAGACAGCCCAATGGTTGCAGTATAAATGCCGCAAAACAGTGTTTAACATAAGGTTCATTGTTATAGTTACACTTGCTGTTTAGATCCGGTCTGGTAGCTTGTAGCGGAGGCTGTTGGTGGATCCGCTGTGCCAGAGAGGTCATGAAGCTTTACTCAGCATGGAGGCAGCAGCAGGAGTATTAAAATATAATATAACTAGACAATGCATTTCCTGAGGAAAATGCGAGTGGGAATGCTGAATAGCTTAATTGGTGAGCCCCTTGCCAAAGACATTCACCATAACCACTACACTATCTTTAGGACACACAGCTTCTTTCTCTATCTGCAAAGTATAGCGTATGCTGACTTCCTGGTCGCCCCTCCCCCCTCAATAGGTTTCCCCTCCCCCCCAGGTCAGTGAGGAGGAATATTGCACTGAGGTCAGGAAAGTGATTTATAGAAAGAAATAACATTACAAACGCTTTTAATTCACAGATCTAATACATGATTTAAGCCTCCAAACAAAGCTTAATAAATCCTCAAACGTACATGCAATTGATACAACGACTACACCGTTTGAAATACACGGCCCTTGTAAACGCATCGATATGAAATTTATGTAGATAAACTTAAAAATGTGGCCATGTCTGCGATTTAGAAAAGAGCGTCTTTGTGAGTTCTGCAGCAACATTTTTTAGATAATTTAACATGAGAGTCTATGAGACATAATTTCTGGCTGTTGCTCCAATAACTAAAACTAAAATACGTATCGCAGACTTGATCACATTGCCATAAACCAGACAAGCATAGCTACGTTTTGATCTAAAAATTGTGTATGAAAAGTAGATCTTGTGGGCGTGAGACCAATTTGTTTCCCCTTTTTGTAAAGATATTTTTAATTACAAAGATCTAGAATGTTAAGGTCACATGACAGACTCTAAATCCCCTCCATAGGATTACATTATAACCTATCGCATTTTTGTGAAAAATTCGCAAAACGTAAATTGCGTTTTCACCAAAAAATTGTAAACGCTAACTATCTGAAAAGTCATAGCCGGATAGCTAAATATTTTGTGACCGCTTTACAGTTTTTTCAGTGTCTGTAAGTGAAAGTATGAAGTAGCTGAAACTTTTGGCAGGGCATGTGAATTCAAAGGGGAAAAGGATGTTCTCATTGACTTCAATGTTAAAAAAAGGGTCTTAAAAGCTAAAAATTTATAAAAGTGTAAAAAGTAGGAAAAAACTTGAACAAGTCCCATCATTTGCTGAAAGAGACGAACATTTTTACAGTTGAATGGTCTCAATAGCTGAAAGTATGCCGAAGTTACGCTGAACCAAAAAACGTAAGGAATAATAAGATTACTAAATTTACGGATATCAATACTGGAAATGTTTATTAAAGCATTCACACTAATTAAGATTAATACATTTACGGGTATCCATAGTAGGAATGCTTATTAAAGCATTCCCACTAAGTATCACACAGGCACGATTTACAAGCAGTAGTGGTAATAGTAATACATAGCATAAAAACACTTGGGGAATACTTTACAGCATTAGTAGTGGTCATAATAGTCAATAGTGTACCAAAAAATTGGGACACAGGTGTCTTGACTGAGCTGTAATAGTAGTAGTAGACATTGACAATACAGTGTCAAATCACTCGGGCAAGAGGTGCCATGATGAACAGCAGTCTTAATAAGAGTATATAGGGTGTGAAATAACTGCTGACATAGGTGTCTTGACTGGGCAGCAGAAGCAGCAGTAGTAGTATTAACAGTAGTAGTTGATACAGAGTCATATCACATGGGCAGGAGGTGCCATGATGTACAGCAGTCTTAATAAGAGTATATAGGGTGTGAAATAACTGCTGACATAGGTGTCTTGACTGGGCAGCAGAAGCAGCAGTAGCAGTATTAACAGTAGTAGTTGATACAGAGTCATATCACATGGGCAGGAGGTGCCATGATGTACAGCAGTCTTAATATAGGTGTCTTGACTGGGCAGCAGAAGCAGCAGTAGCAGTATTAACAGTAGTAGTTGATACAGAGTCATATCACATGGGCAGGAGGTGCCATGATGTACAGCAGTCTTAATAAGAGTATATAGGGTGTGAAATAACTGCTGACATAGGTGTCTTGACTGGGCAGCAGAAGCAGCAGCAGTAGTATTAACAGTAGTACTTGATACAGAGTCATATCACATGGGCAGGAGGTGCCATGATGTACAGCAGTCTTAATAAGAGTATATAGGGTGTGAAATAACTGCTGACATAGGTGTCTTGACTGGGCAGCAGAAGCAGCAGTAGTAGTATTAACAGTAGTAGTTGATACAGAGTCATATCACATGGGCAGGAGGTGCCATGATGTACAGCAGTAGGAATAGGAGTATA
This sequence comes from Rana temporaria, assembly GCF_905171775.1. Classification (NCBI taxonomy): domain Eukaryota; kingdom Metazoa; phylum Chordata; class Amphibia; order Anura; family Ranidae; genus Rana; species Rana temporaria. The sequence goes on along the minus strand of NC_053490.1, from coordinate 52,952,057 downwards.
TAGAGTGTCAAATAACTGCTGACATAGGTGTATTGACTGGGCGGCAGCAGCAACAGCAGAAGCAGCAGTAGTAGTATTAACAGTAGTAGTTGATACAGAGTCATATCACATGAGCAGGAGGTGCCATGATGAACAGCAGTAGGAATAGGAGTATATAGAGTGTCAAATAACTGCTGACATAGGTGTATTGACTGGGCGGCAGCAGCAACAGCAGAAGCAGCAGTAGTAGTATTAACAGTAGTAGTTGATACAGAGTCATATCACATGGGCAGGAGTTGCCATGATGTACAGCAGTCTTAATAAGAGTATATAGAGTGTGAAACAACTGCTGACATAGGTGTATTGACTGGACGGCAGCAGCAGCAGAAGCAGCAGTAGTAGTATTAACAGTAGTAGTTGATACAGAGTCATATCACATGGGCAGGAGGTGCCATGATGAACAGCAGTAGGAATAAGAGTATATAGAGTGTTAAACAACTGCTGACATAGGTGTATTGACTGGGCGGCAGCAGCAGCAGAAGCAGCAGTAGCAGTATTAACAGTAGTAGTTGATACAGAGTCATATCACATGGGCAGGAGGTGCCATGATGTACAGCAGTCTTAATAAGAGTATATAGGGTGTGAAATAACTGCTGACATAGGTGTCTTGACTGGGCAGCAGAAGCAGCAGTAGCAGTATTAACAGTAATAGTTGATACTGAGTCATATCACATGGGCAGGAGGTGCCATGATGTACAGCAGTCTTAATAAGAGTATATAGGGTGTGAAATAACTGCTGACATAGGTGTCTTGACTGGGCAGCAGAAGCAGCAGTAGTAGTATTAACAGTAGTAGTTGATACAGAGTCATATCACATGGGCAGGAGGTGCCATGATGTACAGCAGTCTTAATAAGAGTATATAGGGTGTGAAATAACTGCTGACATAGGTGTCTTGACTGGGCAGCAGAAGCAGCAGTAGCAGTATTAACAGTAGTAGTTGATACAGAGTCATATCACATGGGCAGGAGGTGCCATGATGTACAGCAGTCTTAATAAGAGTATATAGGGTGTGAAATAACTGCTGACATAGGTGTCTTGACTGGGCAGCAGAAGCAGCAGCAGTAGTATTAACAGTAGTACTTGATACAGAGTCATATCACATGGGCAGGAGGTGCCATGATGTACAGCAGTCTTAATAAGAGTATATAGGGTGTGAAATAACTGCTGACATAGGTGTCTTGACTGGGCAGCAGAAGCAGCAGTAGTAGTATTAACAGTAGTAGTTGATACAGAGTCATATCACATGGGCAGGAGGTGCCATGATGTACAGCAGTCTTAATAAGAGTATATAGGGTGTGAAATAACTGCTGACATAGGTGTCTTGACTGGGCAGCAGCAGCAGCAGAAGCAGCAGTAGTAGTATTAACAGTAGTAGTTGATACAGAGTCATATCACATGAGCAGGAGGTGCCATGATGAACAGCAGTAGGAATAGGAGTATATAGAGTGTCAAATAACTGCTGACATAGGTGTATTGACTGGGCGGCAGCAGCAACAGCAGAAGCAGCAGTAGTAGTATTAACAGTAGTAGTTGATACAGAGTCATATCACATGAGCAGGAGGTGCCATGATGAACAGCAGTAGGAATAGGAGTATATAGAGTGTCAAATAACTGCTGACATAGGTGTATTGACTGGGCGGCAGCAGCAACAGCAGAAGCAGCAGTAGTAGTATTAACAGTAGTAGTTGATACAGAGTCATATCACATGGGCAGGAGTTGCCATGATGTACAGCAGTCTTAATAAGAGTATATAGAGTGTGAAACAACTGCTGACATAGGTGTATTGACTGGACGGCAGCAGCAGCAGAAGCAGCAGTAGTAGTATTAACAGTAGTAGTTGATACAGAGTCATATCACATGGGCAGGAGGTGCCATGATGAACAGCAGTAGGAATAAGAGTATATAGAGTGTTAAACAACTGCTGACATAGGTGTATTGACTGGGCGGCAGCAGCAGCAGAAGCAGCAGTAGCAGTATTAACAGTAGTAGTTGATACAGAGTCATATCACATGGGCAGGAGGTGCCATGATGTACAGCAGTCTTAATAAGAGTATATAGGGTGTGAAATAACTGCTGACATAGGTGTCTTGACTGGGCAGCAGAAGCAGCAGTAGCAGTATTAACAGTAGTAGTTGATACAGAGTCATATCACATGGGCAGGAGGTGCCATGATGTACAGCAGTCTTAATAAGAGTATATAGGGTGTGAAATAACTGCTGACATAGGTGTCTTGACTGGGCAGCAGAAGCAGCAGTAGTAGTATTAACAGTAGTAGTTGATACAGAGTCATATCACATGGGCAGGAGGTGCCATGATGAACAGCAGTAGGAATAAGAGTATATAGAGTGTTAAACAACTGCTGACATAGGTGTATTGACTGGGCGGCAGCAGCAGGAGAAGCAGCAGTAGCAGTATTAACAGTAGTAGTTGATACAGAGTCATATCACATGGGCAGGAGGTGCCATGATGTACAGCAGTCTTAATAAGAGTATATAGGGTGTGAAATAACTGCTGACATAGGTGTCTTGACTGGGCAGCAGAAGCAGCAGTAGCAGTATTAACAGTAGTAGTTGATACAGAGTCATATCACATGGGCAGGAGGTGCCATGATGTACAGCAGTCTTAATAAGAGTATATAGGGTGTGAAATAACTGCTGACATAGGTGTCTTGACTGGGCAGCAGAAGCAGCAGTAGTAGTATTAACAGTAGTAGTTGATACAGAGTCATATCACATGGGCAGGAGGTGCCATGATGTACAGCAGTCTTAATAAGAGTATATAGGGTGTGAAATAACTGCTGACATAGGTGTCTTGACTGGGCAGCAGCAGCAGCAGAAGCAGCAGTAGTAGTATTAACAGTAGTAGTTGATACAGAGTCATATCACATGAGCAGGAGGTGCCATGATGAACAGCAGTAGGAATAGGAGTATATAGAGTGTCAAATAACTGCTGACATAGGTGTATTGACTGGGCGGCAGCAGCAACAGCAGAAGCAGCAGTAGTAGTATTAACAGTAGTAGTTGATACAGAGTCATATCACATGGGCAGGAGGTGCCATGATGAACAGCAGTAGGAATAAGAGTATATAGAGTGTTAAATAACTGCTGACATAGGTGTATTGACTGGGCGGCAGCAGCAGCTGAAGCAGCAGTAGTAGTATTAACAGTAGTAGTTGATACAGAGTCATATCACATGGGCAGGAGTTGCCATGATGTACAGCAGTCTTAATAAGAGTATATAGGGTGTGAAATAACTGCTGACATAATTGTCTTGACTGATCCAAAGGGGTCATGGGAGAAAATCATGTGGTCAGATGAGACTATAATATAATTTTTTGATCATAATTTCACTAACCGTGTTCGGAGGAAGAATAATGATGAGTACCATGCCAAGAACGCCATCCCTAATGTGAAGCATGGGGGTGGTAGCATCATGCTTTGGTGGTGTTTTTCTGCACATGGGACAGGGTGACTGCACTGTATTAAGGAGAGGATGACCGGGGCCATGTATTGCAAGATTTTGGGCAACAACCTCCTTCCCTGAGTTAGAGCTTTGAAGATGGGTCGAGGCTGGGTCTTCCAACATGAGAATGACCCAAAGCACACAGCCAGGATAACCAAGGATTGGCTCTGTAAGGAGCATATCAAGGTTCTGGCGTGGCCTAGCCAGTCTCCAGACCTAAACCCAATAGAGAATCTTTGGAGGGAGCTCAAACTCCGTGTTTCTCAGCGATAGCCCAGAAACATGACTGATGTAGAGAAGATCTGTGTGGAGGAGTGGGCCAAAATCCCTCCTCCAGTGTGTGCAAAGCTGGTGTAAAACTACAAGAAATGTTTGACCGCTGTAATTGCAAAGAAAGCCTACTGTACCAAATATTAACATTGATTTTCTCTGATGTTGAAATAGTTATATTCAGCACTGTAAATACATCAGGTCCGGGGCTTCATCAGGGAATGCATGGCAAGGGACCCTTCAGCGCCCTGAACCGACGACGGGTGCCAGAAAGTCACCGCCGATCCAGGACTCATTCATCTTTATGAATGTGAGTCTGTCCACGGAGTCTGTGGACAGACGGGTCCTCTTGTCCGTGACCACCCCACCTGCCGCGCTGAATGTCCGCTCAGATAGTACGCTGGAGGGGGGGCAAGACAATAACTCCAGCGCATACTGAGCGAGCTCGCGGCAGGTGTCCAATCTGGCAACCCAGTACTCCATGGGGTCGTCGGTGCTCATACTGTCAGAAGCACCGACGGACGCCATGTAGTCTGCCACCATGTGGGCCAGCCGCTGGTGGTGACTGCTGCTGCTGCTGCTGGTGGTGGTACTGGGTCGCTCGGTTTGGAAGAACATCCTCATCTCTTCCATTAGGTCCCCTGCTCGGCTGCAGCTGGGTGCAGCCACCTGCTGGGTGAGATGAGGGGGGACAACTGGAGGCCGGGGAGTTGCCTGCTCCAACCGTCTGACAATGGCTGCCTGCAGTTCCTCCATCCGGTGCTGCCTCCGGCTGGCTGGGATGAACTGCTCCAGTTTCCCCTTGCACCTGGGATCCAAAAGGGTGGCCATCCAGAAATCATCCCTCGTCTTGATGGTCTTAACCCGGGGGTCCCTCCTGAGGCATCTCAGCATGTGGGCAGCCATGGGGAAGAGCACAGCCCGCTGTGACTCCTCAATGCTGGCCAGGTGAATGAGGTGCGACTCTTCTTCCCTGAGGCGCTGCTGGTCAAACTCAGACATGCCCAACCCCCGGACTATCGGTGCCCCCAACACCGGCTCTCCCTCCTGACCAGGCCCTGACTCCGGGACGACACCAGCAACCACCTCCTCCTCCTCTTCATCATCATCCTCCTCCTCCTCCTCCTCCTCCTCCTGGTCCTGGCCCTGGTCTCGGTGGAGCATTGCTGACTCCTCCTGCTCCACCAAGGCACTCTCCCCAGCCTCGAGCAGGCGATCTAGTGTCCTCTCCAGCATGAACAGTATTGGCAGCACGCTATTGAGGCCAATTTGCTCACTGCTGACCATCTTGGTCGCCTGCTCGAAGGAGGACAACACTTGGCAGACCTGGTTTATCTGCCCCCACTGCGCACAGGCGATGAAAGGGAGTTGTGGTGAAGCCCTCTGAGTGCCTAGTTCCATCAGGTACTCCCTCACCGCCCTTTGCTGCTCCCACAACCTCTTCAGCATGTGGAGGGTGGAGTTCCACCGCGTCACACTGTCCACAATCAGCCTGTGAAGGGGCAGATTGTACTTCCGCTGCAATTTGGACAGGGACGCGGTAGCGGTTGGGGAGCGCCTGAAGTGGCTGGCAATCCTACGCGCCTTTGCCACAATGTCACTCAACCCTGGATAAGTGCGCAGGAACTTCTGCACCACCAGGTTGAGGACATGTGCCAGACAGGGCACGTGCGTCAGACTGCCAGCATGGAGGGCGGCGAGTAGGTTGCTGCCGTTATCGCAGACAACCATACCTGGCTGGAGCCTTCGGGGTGTCAGCCACTTCTGGACCTGAGCTTGAAGTGCTTTCAGCACTTCTTCTGCAGTGTGTCTCCGGTCCCCTAAACTAACAAGCTGGAGCACGGCCTGACAGCGCACGTGCCCCACACTTGAGTAGCTACGGGGGCGCTTGCTGGGAGGCTCAGCAGCTGCGGAGACAGTGGCTTGAGGGAGACCAGCAGTTCTCCCCTGGACACCCCGGGGCGGCACCACAAGATCGGTTGCCGACGATCCCTCACCGACGCCTCGGAGGGAAACCCAATGGGCCGTGAAGCTGATGTAGCGTCCCTGCCCATGCCTGCTGGTCCAGCCATCCATTGTCAGATGAACCCTGTCGCTGACAGCGTGATCCAGCGACAGGGTTACATTCTGCACAATGTGCTGGTGTAGGGCAGGGACACCAGTCCTGGCAAAGAAATGGCGGCTGGGGACACGCCATTGGGGTTGGGCCTGCTCCAACATCTGCCTGAAGGGGTTGCTGTCAACTATGTTGAAGGGCAGCAGATGTTGGGCAATAACCCTTGCCAGGAGCCCATTGAGGGAACGCACACGTCGGTCTCCAGGGGGGAAGGGAGTGGTGCGGTCAAAGGCGTCTGAAATCGACGCCTGGCGCCGGACGGCAGTGCGGGACACAGACGTGGAGGGTGCTGTGGAAGTAGAGGTCTGGCTGCCGGTACCAGTACCTCTACTAGAGGGAGCGGGGGGGCATGACCTGCTGGAAACAGATGAAGATGTGGCAGGGGCTGCTGTACCCTGCTCACTTGTGGTGGTGGCGCTGCTACCACCACCACGCTTCATCTCCTCATACAACGCCCAGTGGTTTATCCTCAGGTGCTGGTTCAGGGCTGTGGTACCCACCCGAGCCAAACACTTCCCTCTCTTCACCCTCACTTTACAAATCCGGCAGATGGCCACGGTAGGGTTGTCTGCCACCAGGGTAAAGAAATTCCAGACAGGTGACTTCAGCACCGCCCTCCTGTCAGATGGGGTGACGCTTACTTGCACCTGCTGGGATTCGGTGCGCACAGGTGGAGCTGCCTGCTGCTGCTGCTGCTGCTGCTGCTGCTCCTCCTCCTGACACCTCCTGCTGCCATCACCAGTGGAGACCCTGACGATGGTCTCCCTGGTGGTGACCTGGCGCACCGTTTCACCAGGGTGCCTACCTTCCCCGTCGTCACTGACGTAGTGAGCCGACGCGTCAGATGGCAACCATGATGGGTCACCCTCTTCGCCCCCAGAGATGTCAGACCAAGGGCTGAGATGTGTTGGTCTGAGGGAACCACGTGACATGGAGCCTCTAGCCTGGCTCCGCTGTCCCCTCACCCACGCCTGGGTCTGACTAGGTGCTGCTGTTTCCTGCACCAAAACAGCAGCACCAGTTTGAAGGGATGTCTCTGGGATACTGCCAGCAGGTATCCCATCCTCCTCATCCATCCCTTCAAAAAGGTCCTGACCATCAGGACAGAGCTGGAGGTCTGCCTGATGCATGGCCTCCCCCAAGAGATCCCTATCACTGTCGCTGTCGAACAGTAAGATGCTGGACTCTTGGGGGCTGGGGGGGGGGGTAGTACAGGCAACGGTGTAATGGTGGTACTACTGTGAGTCGGGACCGACGACTCAGTGGCACTGCTGTGCCCCATGTAGTCCACCACTACTTGAGCCTGAGATGGCAATATCGGGCGGCTGCCCGATGGGAAGAACTCCCGGATCAGGCGTACTCCCCTTGCACCCGATCCTCTACCACTAGTAGGGGCACGAGAGGTACCCCGTGCTGGCAGCGATCCAGCACTGGGAGTAACTCCCCTACCCCTACTGCCACGGCCACGGATGCCGCTCATAATTGCTGATATGTGTGTGGGGGGGTTAAACTTTATTGGGGGGGAAAATGTGAACAAAATGTGTTTTTGTGTTTTTTTTACAAGACAGGCACGCAGACAAAGACGTACACAGACAGCTACTAAACTATAAGAAAAGTAGTACACCAGACAAGGACTACAAAATTAAAGAAAAAAAAAAAAGCACTAAACAAACACTAACTTTTTTTTTTTTTTTTTTTTTTAAACACAAAACACAGACACTAAACACACACTAAGCTAAGCTAGATGAAATAAATGTACACTAACAGTGTGTACACTTACTACACAAAATTTAACTAAACTGAACACAAAACTTAGCTTTTATAAAAGCTCTTTAGGGAAAACTAAACAAAATTTGAACTGAGATGCCTATCAAATATCACTGAACAGCGAACCTGCAAGATCTGACAGTAACACAAGATGAACAAAACTTAGCTTTTAGAAAAGCTCTTTTATAAAGCTCAGATCAATATGTGTTCTGAAATCTCTTGCAAATATAACTGAACAGGGAGGATTGCAGGATCAAACAGTAACACAAATGAAAAAAACAGCACAAAACAGCACAAAACGTAGCTTTGAAAAAAGCTCTTGGGTCTATTGCTTTGAAAAAAGCAGTTGATATACTGGAAAAGATCCACTGGAATCACTAAATAGCAATGCTGGTGATGATCTAAATCAATCAAGAACAAAGACACAGGAAACCAGGAACACAGAAACAGCCTCCACACTCTATAGCCAGCTTCTGAATCTGCAATGAAATGGTGCTGGGAGTGAGCTTATATAATGTCCATGCAGGCAGGTTCCTATTGGTTGCTAACCTGTGACGAGTGTGGAAGGAGAACTCTGATTGGCTCTGATGCAAAAGGGCGGAGCAAATAATCGCGCAATATTCCTATTGCCGAATATTCGCATTGCGAATATTCGGCAATATAAAATGATCGCTTCAGCTACTCGGCCCAATGGCTCTAATCATACCAGCAATGCTTTCAGACGTCTATGGAGATCACTAGGATGTGATCTGTTTTAAAAATGAAACTGTAAAAATCGCTCTGATGCGGAAGATCGGGGCGAGGAAAATAATCGCGCGATATTGCGTTTGCCGAATAATCGCATTGCGATCTTTCTGGAAAATTCAATGAACGCTTCAGCTACTCGGCCCAGGGTCTCTAATGATACCAGCAATGCTTTTAGACGTCGATGGAGATATCTAGGATGTGATCTGATTCAAAAAAAAAATTGTAAAAAATCGAATATTCGGAATTGCGAATATTCACCGCGAATTTCGAAATATAGCGCGATTTCTCGAATATGCTATATTCGAGTCGAATATTCGCAATGCGAATATTCGTGAGCAACACTATTTATTAGGGGCAGAGCAAAATATTGAGTCCTTGCTTTTCCCAAAACGAATAGGAATTAAAACAAAAACACAAAAAGGAAACAGTTAAAGGAGTTGTAAAGGAGAATTTTTTTTGGCTAAACTTAATCTCTGCCAGGTACACAGATAGAATTGTGTAATCATTATCTTTAAAATCAAATCAATACCTGTGAAAATCCTGCATTTAGATCACCTCCGGCGTTCCAGTTTCATTGCTGTGCTTTACTTCCTAATTTTCGGCGCTCGTTCATGTAAGGGACGTCACCATAAAAACCGAACTACATTTCCCAGTATGCATTGCGGTATCGCGCATGCGCAGTGCATTTTTTTTGTTGAAAAACGGCACGAGAATAGGAGTTCTTCACACAGCAAGGGGGCGGAGTCCAGGCGGGCAGTGAAGCTTAGTAAATGAAACTAAGCCAAGAGAGGCGGTGCTGTGGCGTCATAGACACGCCCAATAATACACACCTCCATGCAGTATCTCGATCGTAGAAAGCGTCCTGACACTCTGCTGTAGTCCATAGGAGGGGGTGAGCACGTCACTCAACACAAGGAGTAAAACCTCCCTTTACTGTGTACAGTTACAATCAGACAACCAGGAAGTGAAGATTACAGATAACAAATACAGACATTTAGAAGCAAAAACTAAGCTTGAGGAAGTTAAAGGAGCAATGTCTTAAGGCAAAGGAAGCTAATTCTGCCAAAAAATGTTTTCCTTTACAACCCCTTTAAAGTGGTGGTCAATCTCAGGTATGAAATATGAACAAAGCATATCCCTCTATAGTGTGTACTTGTCTCAATTTAGAGCACTAAGTGTAATTTCTGTCTGCTGCTTCTTCCCTCTGCTATCAGCATGAATCCCTTCTGACATGTTTTCCTGACACCAAGAGAAAAAACGTGACAGGGGAGGGAACTCCAGCAAACAGCTTGTGATTGACAACCTCGGCTATGTTGCTGGGTGCTTTGTGAAGGGGGTTGTTTCCCTTTCCTCCAATTAACTCTCAGAGTTCTACTCACTGAGTTCTGCAGAATGTAACTCTAACTCTCCGCCCCCATGTTTTATGACAGCTCAGACAAGCTTTATAAACTCTGCACTTTGAATGACTGTAAAGAAGAGAGGGCTGCAGATTAGACGGTACAACATATAGAATCACTTTACATATAACCCTAACACTTTCCTAGTTCTACCCCATTTCTAGCACAATTCCTACCATATAAATATGTAATACCAAGGAGACCTACAGTCATGTGACAGATATTTTTAAAAACTGTATTATGTGTAGCATCCTCTAGTGTGCTAGTAGATTGTTCAGGCTGGCAGTCAAGGCTGTGTGTTTTTCTGGGTCAGGGTTTGAGTGACTCGGAGGGCTGGATGACTCACAGGCAGCATCTCTAAGACCTTCCCCTACTTCTAGAAACTTGCAGAAGATGTTAGAAGGATGGGAGTGGAGGCAAGGAGGAGATGCCTGAAGTATTCTGAGGGCCCTGACCAATCCCTAACAGAAGGTTTGGGAGGGGGCAGGCCCCCTTAAATACTCAGGGTCAGCCCAGCTGGGGCAGTGGAGTTTGGGTGGAAGCTGGAGATTGGGTGTTAGGCTGTCGGGGGCTCGGGTGCAGAAGGGACCCTCTTCACAACACACAGAGGTGTCCTGACCAGAGGCACAGGAGCAAGTGAAGGACTTTAGGAGAACACTGCTGGGCAAATCTCCAGAGAGGAAGAAATCTCCAAATCTCCAGAGAGGAAGGTGAGTGCTACAGTCAGAGAGGACTGAGAGGCAGCCTGAGAGGACTGAGAGAGAGCAGTCAGTGATGGATGCAGAGTCAGTCTGGGAGGACTGTGGAGAAGTAGCCAGGAGGGCTAGTGAAAGGGGAATCTGCAGCCAGGTGAACTGGCAGTGCCTCAAGAGGTGGTGCTGGGATCAGTAGCCATTAATGGAGAACATGTGAGCACTAATAATTTTTGCTACACTACCAAAGGGGTCATGGTCCCTGCCTGTAAAGATAAGCCTTACCTGTAGGTACCGTGAATATCTCTTACATTTGCACAGTTTAGGAGATATTCACTGTATCCTGATGACATCAGTACATGCACACTGAAAAAATGGCCCGCTCGTGCTGTTTCTTCAGTAGTCATGCCATGACCGGCGGCTCCCGCGTGCATGCGTGGGAATGACGCCGGAGCCCGCGAACCCGGAAATAACTCCGGGAGACATGTCGCTGGTCACAGCAGTGTGCGGGGACTACTGCAACAACAACAGGTAAGTATTTCATAATGAGCTAGTATGTGATGCATACTAGCTCAATATGCCTTTGCCTTGCATTTTTTTTTTTTTTTTTTACTTTAAGGTACAAATGCTGCTATACAGTGGTTTCTAGGAAGCTAATATATTGTATGGAAGATTAAGGTACGTATACTAGTCACCCCTAATGAATTTTAATGAATACATAACTTGATTAAAGGGTGTTTTTTTTAAACTATTTGCCAGGAATTCATATTGGAGTTCGGCTTCAGACTTTAAACTTGAATACGTTTCCTTTCATTTCTGAGTTCTGACATCCTTCAAAGCTTTTGTCATTCATTAAGCCAAACTATTATTTTGTTTTTGGACCATTAATCGTAAAGATAAAAACAAAACATTTTCCAAACTTTTTTTTGTTGTAAAAGTGATTGAAACATTTCCAAAGAACTAATTGTAAAGTGGCGTGTTTGATGTATCATCAGAGCGCACGATACAATGGAGCGGTATTTGCACACAGAGATGCGGTTGCGCAGATTTGTTATAAGCCATAATTAGGGCATTGTTTTACGGCTAAACACGATCTGAGCGCAGTTATGTTCTTCTTCACCTTCCACTATCAAAGTACAGCAATTTGTTTTAAAACAAAAACATTTTTTGTTCTAATAGATATTTGATCTGTGGATGTTTTAACTAACATGACTGTTGTAGCTTCCAAGTGTCCATTATAAATAAAATATGTGATTTACTGTGTAACCAGCTAATGGTTTAAGCATGCTGTGACTTCTCTTTGTATGGATGAAGTAGCCTGCTATTTTCCAGCAGGTGTTAGAATGAGTTCACATTACCCAATGTGTCCTATAAACATAACATCCTATGTATGGGAATGGAAGGGGAAATCATTATATGGCCTTTGCAACAAATGTTCCTGTGTTGGTGTTGGATGTGATAGTGGGGATTCTGTAAACAAAATGAATGGACATTGATAGAAATCATAAAGTGCTAGCAGAAAAAGAGAGGTAAACGTAACCACTTCAGCCCCGGAAGAATTTATCCTCTTAATGACCAGGCCATTTTTTGCCATACGGCACTACGCCGATTTAACAAAATGTATGTACTTTTTTTCCCACAAATAGAGCTTTCTTTTGGTGGTATTTGATTACCTCTGCATTTTTTATTGTTTGCGCTATAAACAAAAAAAAAAGACAATTTAAAAAGATATATATTTTTTTTCTTTTTGCTATAATCATTATCCAAAAAAAAAATGTCTTCATCAGTTTAGGCCGATATGTATTATTCTACAAATTTTTGGTAAACAAAAAACTTGCAATAAGCGTATATTAAAGAGGGGGTGATCCCTTGCGCTTCCAAGTGGACCTAATAAATATGTGAAAAATGCTGGCAAATCTAAAGTGTCAATTGTACAAAAACGGACAATGAAAATAAATGGTGATCAGCGCAACTTCCGTTATTTTCATTATCCAATAAGCGTATATTGGTTTGCGCACAAGTCATAGGGTATATATTATATATATATATATATATATATATATATATATATATATATATATATATATATAATTGTATTTTTTGTTTTCATTGTGGCCGACATCTTTGACACTTTTTTGGGGCCAGTGACATTATCACAGTGATCAGAGCTAAAAATAGCCACTGATCACTGTATAAATTATATTGACAGGGAAGAGGTTAACGCTAGGGGGCGTTAAGTGTTTCCTAGGAGGTGTTTCTAACTGTGGGGAAGTGTACTCACTGGAGGAGGAGAGAAATCGCTGTTCCTCATCACTAGGAACAGACAATCTCTCTCTACCACTGTTGCCAATCTATCAGATTGAAATTTACTGACACAACAGCCAAAATTTACTGGCACAGACACGTTTTTACTGCCATTTCCAAAAGTTACAAAACTACAGTTTTAAGTACTAATTTCAGCATTTAGGCTACAAACAAGTAGCAATGTGATTTAAGGTAGGTAGAAATTAAGGCATAAAACATTGTTCGTATTTTAATTGTTATATACCTGTAGTAACTAAATAGCTCAGGGACAAGACTCAGGAGGGTAAGAAATTAGAATTAGAAACACACACATGAAATTGACTCTCACAGTGACACTGACAGCAGTGTGTAGCAGCACAGATAATGACGACACCTCACCAACATGACACGCCCCTTCTGAGTCGCAGTGCTAGTCCCTCTCCACGTCAGGTAGTCCCTTCACTCCACTCCAGTCCAAAAAGCACTGACAGTCCCACTCTTGGCTTGCCTTGCTACCCACACAAGAGACTCCGGCCACCCCACTCGGATTCCTTTGCACCATGACATCGCATGACGCTTAGGCACTGCTTCTACCAGACCTGCCCTCCACCAGTGCCGCCCAAACACACTTCAGCAGGCACTCGAATGGTCTTGGCTAGCTTTGGACCAGAACTACGCATGTGCAGTTCTGAGCTGAGGGTCACAACCATATTTTTTACTGGCAACCATTATTTTTGATGCGTTTTACTGTGTTTCAGTACAGACCAATGCAGGAAACCTCCCTTGTAATAGAAAAAAGCATGACAGGATCTCTTAAATGTGAGATCTGGGGTCAAAGAGACCACATATCTAACATTTACACTAAGATGCACTAAAATCCCCTTTAAGACCATTGGGCTAAGTGACGTTTGACATCACTTCCACCATCCAATGGTGTGGAGCTGAGCAGGGGCCATCTTTTCCTCACTCCGCATCCAGCCTGTGGGGGGAGAGGATCCGATCGTCTCCACTGCTACGACGTCTCTGGTTAACTACCGGAGCACAGCGGGAGGGAGCTCTCGCCCACCCCCAATAAAAGCGATCTCGCAATCAGCTTCTAACTTAAAGTGTAAGTAAACCCACCTATCATTTTCAGGCATGGAACCTGCCATCTTGGCCTATGTTTAATCTTCAACTGCCATGATGCTGCACATGTGATCAGTTATGACACCAGCCATTGGATGGTTTGACAGTTTGGTTGAGAGCACAACCAATGTGACAGTTAGCAACCCCGGCATGCCAGAAATGTAACTGCTTTTTGAAACTGTTAGATCGATGGGTTTACTTCCGCTTTAAGCTTGTTCAATTAAAGGGTTTGTAAAGGAATTTTTGTTTTATCTTAATAGCTAGCTTTACCTTAATGCAGTGCTGTTTTCATGTCCTCAGTGTTCGTTTTTGCTCTCAAGTTGCTGTAATTCTTCTTTGATATCCACACTTCCTGGTTGTCTGTTTCCTGATAACCACAGTACTGGGAGCTTTCTCTCTGTGGTCACTAATCAAGGAGGTGTGATTACTGTGTGTCTAAAACCCCACAGCACCAATCAGTTTCGTTTTCCAAACCATCACTGCCCTGTATTGGCTCTGTGGCTCTGTACAGCAGAGGCAGGAAACAACATGCAAAAACGAAACTAGAAACTACAGGTACATTATATGATTGATTTTTATCTATTTGTAATCATTTCTAAAATGAATCAGTTAACTATTATGTCTCTATACCCTGTAAACAGTCATTTCAGCAAAAAAAATAAAAATTCCTTTACAACTCCTTTAAGCTTTGACAAAAAGAAAAACTGTAAGATGATTGATTTCTATACAGAGCGGCACCAGATGTTTGTTCCAGTTTTAGTAAATCAACCCTACAGTATGTATGGAAATGGCTCTTGGGTTATGTAATTCTGGGAGCAATGGTGTTCATTCCACACTGTAGGCATGGAAAGCATTCTTGGGTGATGTAGTTTTGAGCTGCTGCATTGATTTGGGTTTCTAAAGGCAAATAGGCTGTTTACTTTGCAAGGGAAGTTGCACAGTACAAAGGTATTTTCCCCAAGTATAGTGAGTGAGGGGAAGTTCTGCTTACAGCCATCATCTTATCAAGCAAAAATTACGTTTTATTATTTTCCTTGCACATAATTGGGTATTCTTTGCAAAGTGGCATTTCACAATATTTACTAAGCTCTAGGAAACATTTCCTTTCACTGTGCAACTTTCCTTGCAAAGTGAACAGCCTATTTGCCTTTAGTAAATCAACCCCATCGCGTGTATGGAATGGGCTCTTGTGTGATGTAGTTCTGGGAGCATCTTTCAATAGAGGCTGACCTCCCAGCACTTGTCCCTGCAATAGTTTTACAAGCCTGGAGGTGATGTTATAGGCTAGGGGTAGGCAACCTCGGCACTCCAGATGTGGTGAAACTACAAATCCCATCATGACTTTGCCTCTAGGAGTCGGTGATTGTCAGTGTCTTGCAATGTCTAATGGGACTTGTAGTTTCACCACAGCTGAAGGGCCGAGGTTGCCTACCCCTGTTATAGGCAGTAATAAAAGATGCTCCTCACTACAGGAACAAAGTAAGAGAAAAAATATATATTGTTGGGATATGACCTAAGGTTAAATTTGAGTAATACCCAGACATACTGTACAGCTATTTATTAAATTATTTACAGGCATGCCCTAACTTTTGCACATCTCTTTAATATGCTTACATTTTTGTGCCTCCATTCCATTTTTGTCCCCATTTTTGTCCCTCTTGTTTCCTTTAGCCTCTGATTCTCAAAGTCGACAAGTCTCCAAATTAAAAGTGTATTATGCTTCTCAAGCAGACTTTATTTTTAATGTAAGCTGAATGGTAACTGGTAAATGTATTTGAAAATGTAAAAAAAAAAAAAAACCTTTAGAAGCTGGAAGCATTTACGTCTTTGATAGCTGGGATATATCTTTAAGCTGGAAAATCATTTCCTTTCAGAGCTCTCATTCATGTAATGGCTCTGTCTATAGTAAAAATAAATGTACTCTACAGTTCTAACAGAATTGGGCTCTTAAGAGATCTACAAAGTCCTCACTGTTCTCTTCTCTATCAACCTCCACATGGATTTTTCCCTTTCTGTAATCCAGCATTTACATCTCTGGGCTCCATCCCTTCTCTGAAATTATTTTCCTCCAATTACATGGCTAGTGATCACCTTTTCTATTAGTGTTCTCTAAGCTGTTGCCAGTATATGCGTCTTGTCATCCATATTTGCACACGATGGGTAGAAGTCGTGTTTATTACTCGATAATTGGTCCAAAAAAACTTGGTTCTGTGACAGGCTAATTAGCAGAGATGGCAATCGCCCCGAATGTCACCAGAAAATTCGAATTCAGCCTTGGCGATTCAGGTTAGCTGTTTCCATAGGAATGAAAGGACTAATGAAGAACAGGAAAAAAAAATCTCATTATGTCCAGGCAAAAACAATTATTAAAGAAAAGCTCACTATTTAAAACAGACAAATGTTTCCTGCAGATAGGTTGTAAGTCTCTTATTTCTTGCACTGTACCCCCACTCATTCATAACCTTTAAAAAAAAAAAAAAATCTATAGCTGTTTTTCACTCACCTGTCCATGTCAATCACTGGCACTGCTTCTAGAAGTGGGAACCAGTGATCCAGCACTGCAGATTATCCACACCACCAACTGGTCCCCATCTTTGGGATTTCATCATACTCCTGCAATGTTCTGTGGTGTGATTGGACAGCCAATTGCAAGTGTCCACGTCACCCAGAAAGCAACATTGCCACCCGAAGAAGGACCATCTCAATTACAAATTATAGAATGCTCAGGATCTAGTGC
The DNA here is from genome assembly GCF_905171775.1 of Rana temporaria. Lineage (NCBI taxonomy): Eukaryota > Metazoa > Chordata > Amphibia > Anura > Ranidae > Rana > Rana temporaria. The sequence goes on along the minus strand of NC_053490.1, from coordinate 52,935,421 downwards.
CCCATGTGACCATATATTAAGGTATTTGGGGGTTGGACATAGGCATAGACTTTAAAGCAAACTTGTTCTTTGCTCATGAAAGTCCATGCCAACAACACACACTCACCTTTCTTTTTCCAAGCAGATCAGTTTGGCAGCCATGAGTAAGTAAAAATACCAGGTATGGGAGAGCACGACACTCACTCCCCTTCCTCCCACATGACAATACTGGTGCTTGGTGATGTCACATGGAGATAAAGAGGGGTTCCTCACCCCTGTGTAAGCTCCAGGTTAGGACTTTGAGCTTATGCAGGGTTTCCTCTACTCACTTCCAAATGCCATATCATGTGGTGCTGGAGTTAAAGAAAGATGAGTTTGTTCAGATGGGCAGGTCAGTATTAATGTGAACCTGCTAAATCATTTTGGGAGTTTGTGTTTCAAATTTGGTCCCTTGTTACTAGTACACCATATCAGAAGTTTCCGGAAATAGCTTTACTCTCCATGTATCCAAGCTCCAAGGGGGCAACTAAAAAGGGACCATTTTGTTTTCTCCTTTCTGCAGGGCAAATACTTATACGTAGACACTGAAATACTCAGGCCGCTCCTACTATTAAAGAGTGAGTAGTTGAACTGTACTATTTAACCTTCCTGGCAGTATGATTATGTCAGATTTTTGATGCTTAAAGCCATACAATTGTTTTGCATGGAAATTTGGCGTTTTATATTGTAGGCCTGCAATTCTTAGGAAAAACTCACTTAAATCTGTCCAAACCTTATGCCTTGCACACACGGTCGGACTTTTGACCATGCAAAAGTCTGCTGTGAGTCTGTCAGATGTCTGACAGAAAGATAGAGAATGGGTTCTCTATCTAAGGTCCATCGGACTTCCGCCAAAAAAAGTCAGATAGAGGCTACACACGATAGGACTTTTCGAGAAAAAAAGCACGTCTGACTTTTTTTCTCGGAAAGTCCAGCCACGTGTACGAGGCATAATAGACATCACGGGTATGATAAAGTTTGAAACACAAAATCATAAATTTGAATAAATAACTATAAATAATTTTAACAAACAATAATATAATAATAATAAAAATTATTCAATAATGTAATCAAATCAAAAACACTGAAATTTGTCATTACTTTCAGTGTTTTAATGACGAATTTCCCCACAAATCGATATCGCTCAATCCTGCGAGTGATTCTAATTTATTATCGCTGTTTTCTAGCTGGTATAAAACCACCTTTGACGTAAAGGGACACTTTTTGGTTGCTGTGGACAATCTCCAGTTTCCAGGCAGAAAAAAAACAGTATTTATAATATAAAAGTGCATGCAGGGCACTGGACAAACCACTAGGGACAAAAGGGATGTGTAATTATTTGATACAGTACTGTAATGTGTAAGATTACAGTGTACTGTATGTATACTGTGTTTAAAAAAATGTAATTTGGCGCCGTGCTCCGTCCTCGTGCGTCGCAACGCTCGCAGGGAACTGAGCGCATTACTTGGCACTGTGAAGCAAGCGGAGGAGGAGACAGCTTGCACACACAGCGGGGAGACATCACAGGATCCAGGGGACCAGGTAAGTAACTTTCCCTGGATACTGTGATGGAATCCCGAATGTGGCTCGGGGTTACCACTTTTGGTATGGAATAGTCACCCAGAGCCAGACTTGGGAATACCGCTAAGGAAGTTAAGAATGGAGGAATTCATGGCGAGTATACAGGAATGCTATCCTAAGTATATGTCTGTGTGGTCTCCTTGGATCGAGTTCTTAAACTCTGATCCTTCTTATAAGTAGCTTCTATTTTAGAACTTGGCCCTAACTTAAAATGGCGGTGTGGATTGAACTTCTTTGGTTGGGAGAGAGATTTCCCAGATAGATAGATAGATAATCTTTAGGTCCTAAGAAGTGTTATGAAGGACTGCCATATTCCTGTTCTACTAATGTCATGATATATGGGATGCGGTGTGCTTTCTGAATGCAACTGTGCAAAATATATAATAAAATGTAACATGTAAAAAATGTAAACCTGCTGCTTTGTCACACACAAAGCACAGATTATTTTTTTCTTAACTGTTGTTCTTTATTGCAATTTACAGTAAGTCAAGTCAGTACAAATACGAACAAACAGATAAATTAGATAGACAAAAAATTGATAACTTAGTTGGGCAGTGCATAGGTATATGCACAGTGAGTTATACTTTCATTCGAGTGATAAGAGAGAGTAAATCAGGAGATGAGATCACCTATGCTAGCCAGAAACACCAGCTTTCAACAAGACAAAAAAGAGGAGAGTCAAGATAGGGCAGGGACACTAAGAAGAGGGGGCAAAAGAACAAAAAGGTGAGCGTGTTGCATTAGCGTATGTCTCGCCAGTGTTTTATAACATGATTTAAATAAATTTAACGATGCATCTAAACCGGTGTCATTCATTATGTTTAGCCATTAAATAGGTTCACTTAAAAGGGTATCTCTAGAGTCTAGACAAAACTACAAAGCAGATATCAGTGGAGTGAGAATAAGTGCAGTATATGTATAGTATTCATAAATCCATGGTTTTAGGTCCTATTCAGTGAGTTTCAGCCTCTGTGATGATCCTGTGGGGTGTCAGAGATTTTATCACAAACTTTTATAGACCTGACCACAAGTAGAGCAGATGCAGAGACATCGGTCTTTTTATATACTACTGCTCATTGGATTTCGCCAATACCCTGTGCAATAATGTTTGTCACTGCTCATAAATATATATCTGTAGGTCCGTAGGAAAATTTGGAGATCTTCAGACCACTCTTTACAGAAGGCCACTACTCTTTTTTTGCAGACAGTCCCTGAGAAAGTCCCAGTAAAGATCCTACTTTTATTAAATGACAGGAAGTTGCATAGACTTGACAACTGTGATGTCACCACCCTAATAATGATTTTTTATATTTAATTCTTGAGACAGGAACTAGTGAGGAAGTATAACTCTTTTAGGGCAGTGATCCCCCATAACCTCTTATAACAGGGATATCCCCTATAAGTTCGAAATAGAATAACTCAGGGTAACTCTGGAATATACCAAACACAGTGGAAGTTTGAAAACCTGGTAAGGCAAAAATGGCATCCAGATCTTAACTTCTCAACCAAAAATACAATCTAATCCTTTTCATTAGGATCGAATTGTATAAAGGTATATATACTGTAGCTACAAATTTCACATAATAATTTGTCTTAAAGGAGTTGCCTAAAATTAATGTCTGCAAGGTAGACAAAATAGTGTAATGATTCTGTTAAAAAAACTAATAAATACCTATTAAATTCCTTCATCTATATCACCTCCGGCGTTCTAGTTTCTGTTCTCTCATTTATTTCCTGGTTTGCGCCGCTCGTTCATGTAAGAACTACATTTCCCAGTATGAATTGCGGCACGCCCAGTAATTCACACCTCCTTGAAGTCTCTAACACGTAGAGAGCGTGATGTAGTTCCCAGGAGGGGGGAGCACGTCACTGACCACCGCAATAAAGCCTCCCTTCACGGTGGTGAGTAACAATCAGACAAGCAGGAAGTGAACAGAACTGAGAGGAAATAGAGCAACTTCTGAGCAAAAACGAACAATGAGGAAGTGAAAAGAGGAATGTCTGCAGGTAAAGGATGCAAATTATAAAAAATAAAACAAAAATTCCTTTACAACCCCTTTAATGTAATATGTATCTATGTGGCTTACTTTTAACCCTTTGAGGACCATAAGATTACTGTCATCAATATAAAAATAATAATATTTTTTTTCCCTTTAAGGATGTATTTTACCAGTAAATAAAACCATTTCCATACTTGTGTAATTTTTGGGGGAGGAATTATGACACTGGACAAATGTGACTATTTAGGTCACTTTCTATGGAACGTCAAAATAAGCAATTTTTTATTTTTACGTTTTTTTAAGTTCGTACACTTTAGTTGCTGTAACTAAGCCATTTCAGGAAATAAATGGCAAAAAGCTAGATCCATTTGTTGATAAGAACTAATATTTTGACTCAAAAAAAATAATATGTTCTTAATCAGATGATACAGGCAATTAAAAACATGGGACAAATACGTCCCTTGGTCCTCAAATATCCAAATGTTTAGCAAATTTTAGACAATGTGCATAATAACGATATAAACTATAAGACAGTTTGTAAATACTGCCATTCACATATTGAATAGCTGCAAAACATGAACCTTAAAATAATGTTTCTTTATATGACCCCTAAAAAGAGAAGAAAATAATTTTAGAGTGTAAAAGATTGTTTTGCCCATTTTTTACTGAAAGAGAAAATAAACTCTGCATTCTTTATCACGCTTTTCATGTACTTTGATTAGAAAAAGTATTTACAAGCATTACATGTATATAAGAAAGATTCTGACGTGCTATATCTTATAAGTTTGTAATAAAATCATCTTCCAGAATTAGGCTGTGGGCCATCTTCAGTAAAGTTTTTTTGTCTCCCCCGCTGTGGACGTCATTTCCACCCTTCCTTGTGCCCCTGCTGAAATCTCGTGCATGTGCGATTGTGTGTTACCCAAGCCTTTCTCGGATCCCCTGGTTTACTCCCCATGTGACGTCACACAGATACGAGGGGAGAACCAAAAAGATGGGGTTGAATGCCCAGTCTCGTGAGGCCTCTAAGATGTGCCACAGACAACAGAACTTACGTACACGGCATGATATTGATGGGGAGATGGCACACAGAGCATGCCGTGAATCAAAGGACAGGAAGTAATCGATCATTGCGGGATGGATTGCAAGAAGAAGAAACAAGTAAGGAAACTTTAACACGCAGCAATCAATAGCTTTACTAATGAGGATTGCAATGTGCTGTCGGGATGGGGAATTTACAACCACTTTAAGTCTAAGGATTTTTAACCCACTGACTTCTAAAACTGTACAAGACCAGAGGATTGAGAATCCCCTCATGCTGCGTACACACGATAGCTTAGTCTGATGATAACGGTCTGATGGACCGTTTTCATCAGACCAAACCGATCGTGTGTGGGCCCCATCGGTTATTTATCCATAGGTTAAAAAAATAGGAACTTGTTTTAAAATTATCTGATGGATAAAAAACCTATAGAAAAAAACGAATGTCTGTAGGTAAGTCCATCGGTTAAAAATCCATGCATGTTCAGAATCAAGTCGACGCATGCTTGGAAGCATTGAACTTCATTTTTATCAGCACGTCGTTGTGTTTTACGTCACCGCGTTCTGACACGATCGTTTTTTTTCTGATGGTGTGTAGGCACGACTGACCATCAGTCAGCTTAATCGGATAACTGATGGAAAAATCCATCAGACCGTTTTCATCAGACTAACATATCGTGTGTACAGGGCATAACTACTTTCCCACCCACTGAGGATTTTTAGATGTTCCCACCCACCTTAATTTTATCAGTCCGTTCTCCATAGCAGGAATGGCATTAAAAATCTATCGGTGAGAATGGGACCCCATTGTTATTGATACCCCGAGCACGCAGACTTCTGAACTCAAACACAGACATCTCATCACCAAACTCCCCAGGGGAAGTAATAAACATGTAGACATAACGGTACAGCATACACTAAAAAACAATGTTAGCTTTGAGTACGTCAACTGTTTAACAGCATATCAATTTTTTTATTTTTTATTTTTGTGGACATTAGATAATAATACATTTTCACACTGGGGTGGTTTTTAGGCACTTTAGTACTAGAAATAGCCTCTGCAAAGTGCCTGAAAACAGCCTCCCATTCAGGGCGGTGCGCTTGCAGGACATTCCGAAAAGTTCTGCAAGCAGCATCTTTGCGGCAGGTTGGGAGCTCTGTATTTAGCGCTCCCAAAATGCCCTGCCCATTGGAATGAATAGGCAGAACTTTGAAAGCGCCTTATAAGCACTTTGAAAGCGCCACAAAACTGAAGCTTTTAACCTTTTTTGGGGGGTTAAAAGCTCCTTGCTAGCATCTGAAATGTGCAAAAATGCTGCTTAGACCGTGCTAAAGTGCCACTAAAATGAGCAGCGCTTTAGCGCTATTGACCGACGCTTTCAGTGTGAAAGCAGCCTTAGATTTTGTGTTTGTGGGGAGATATTCAGAAATTCTGAGGCCGAGTGAGGAAGGTAAATCTGGCAAAGAGAGGGAAAGTTAGAAGGGAAGAGAGAGGGAAGGGAAGGGAAGAGGGAAAGAGAGAGGGAAGGAAGGGAGGAAGAAAAGAGAGAGGGAAGGAAGGGAGGAAGAAAAGAGAGAGGGGAGGAAGGTAGGTAGGAAGGAAGGGAAGAGAGAGGAAGGAAAGGGAAGGTAAGGGAAGGGAAGGGAAAGGAAAGGAAAGGAAAGGAAAGGAAAGGAAAGGAAAGGAAAGGAAAGAAAGCAAGGAAGGAAAGAAATATGTTTATACACGGTCAATAATATAGAAGTTTTAGATTAGCTATTTAAATTTAAATGGTTCTTCAAAACATTGTATATAAATTCAGATATAGATGCTTTTAGAGATAAATAAACTATAATGAGGTAGCTCTAATGTTTGCAATATACAGAGCCTTTGTGAATTAAATATGCAAACACTTTTCAAAATGGGTCACAAGTGATCAACCCATAATGAAGAAAGCATATATAAAGGCAATGTAATTTATACTCTGCTGTCTACTCTAGTACAAGCAATGTTTAACATCATTTGCATTATAGCTTTTATTCCATGTCCGTACAAATGAGTTGTTTACTATAACTCACTCTAATTGAATTGCCTTTTAATGGGGTTAGGTCTCTACTACTTCATGTTAGCTGAAGAAATGTATACAGGTATACATATAAAAAGGTTGTATTACATTTTGTGTGTTTAATGTGAACAGTGCTGATTAATATACAATTTAAAGGGTTACACCACTCAGAGCTGACTAGTGATGCAGGGGAGGAAAATGCACCAAGAAAAAACAGAAACTATCATGTAACCATTCTATGCATTAGATGTTCTTAGGTGGCTATATATAACATAGCAAGTTTCTAAACATCCTTCTGACATCATCTGGTCACATATTATTTTTTCTTTCTTTTTTCCTGGAATATCAAAGTGATTTTTGTGTACTGGTTGGGTTCTTGCCTGAAGGCACAAAGTACAGGCAGGTATAGCAACAATCACTCAAGAACACCAAAACAATGAAATATGCATGTACTGTTTGTCTTTCTTGTTTTTTTCTACTGTCAAGCATAGGTGGATGAAAGAGGTTAGTATCTTTTTATTTTTTTATTTTATTGTTATGTAAAATGTAAACTGACATAGACATATTTTAGTACAGAACCAAATCCCAATCGTATTTACCAGACACAAAAAAAAGGTAAAAAGAGGACACATTAAACACCTTTGGCCAATTATGGCTCAGGGGGTTTAGTACACACCCCACACTATATAATGCTGCCTGGAAGTCGGCCTTGTGTAGTGTGTTGGTGGTTTACAGAGAGAGAGAATGTCATTTTTTGGAGTTAGATAGAGCAGGCAGGCAGGCAGGCTAGTCAGTTAGAGTTACAGGGCTAGATTCACGTAGGAGCGCGTATCTTTCTTCCGGCGTAGCGTATCCTATTTACGCTACGCCTCCGCAACTTAGACGGGCAAGTGCAGTATTCACAAAGCACTTGCTCTGTAAGTTGCGGCGGCGTAGCGTAAAATGGCTGGCGTAAGCCCGCCTAATTCAAATGTGGAAGAGGTGGGCGTGTTGTATGTAAATCAATCGTGACCCCACGTAAATGATGCGCTTAAAGAACGGCGCATGCGCGCGCATGCTCAGTATCACGTCCAATTTTTTCCCTAAGTTACGCCGGCTCAATGCCTGCGACATGAATGTAACCACACCCCTATTCGCGTACGACTTACGTAAAGGACGTAAGAAGATATGCTTGTGACGACGTGCACTTTGCATTTGCTGCGCCTCATATAGCAGGGGTAACTTTACGCCGGACGTAAGCCTAACGTAAACGGTATAGCGGGCGCAAGTACATTCGTGAATCGGCGTGTCTACCTAATTTACATATTCAACGCGGAAATCAACGGAAGCGCCACCTAGCGGCCAACGTAAATATGCACCCCAAGATACGATGACGTAGGAGACTTACGCTGCTCGTATCTTGCCCAAATCTATGCGTAACTGATTCTATGAATCAGGCGCATAGATACGACGGCTCGGATTCGGAACTTACGACGGCATACGTGGAGATATGCCGTCGTAAGTCCATCGTGAATCTGGCCCATAGTGTGTAGAGGATATATATGCATCCCAGGTGTTGTATATATATGTATACACTGTATTGAGTTTAGCTAGATCCGCTCTTCGTAATTTACTGACAGGCAGGCAGGTGATTGTGCTAGCTGCAGTATTTTCATGTGGTGTACTGTCTGTGTCCTCTGTACAGTGTGCACCTAAAGCTACGTCTATAGATTTGCTGGTGTTTCTCATATTGATTCCTAAAGGCAGTAGAGCTGCACGATTCTGGGAAAAATGAGAATCACAATTATTTTGCTTAGATTAAAGATCGCGATTCTCTCACGATTCTCCAAAAAATGCATGGTGCTTTTGTTAGCATGCATTTTTGTGATTTTTTTTTTTGATTTACACTGCCTTGCTGCAGAACAGCCTATTAATTTGAGAATGAACTGCCTGTCACCCCTCAATAGCACCAAAGTGCATGGGCCTTTTTTTAATTTTATTTTTTAATGCCGCTGCATCAAAATGCATGGTGCTTTTGTTGGCATGCATTTTTATTTTTGTGATATTTTTTTTATTTACACAAAAAAAAGGCCCATGCATTTTGGTGCTATTGAGGGGTGGCAGGCAGTTCATTCTCAAATTAATAGGCTGTTCTGCAGCAAGGCACATACTCTGATGCATTGCATAGATGTGAAGTTGAACCTTTAAAACACAGCCAGGAGGCAGAGGGGCACCAAAAAAACCAAATTTTCAAAAAATCATTTGTCATTGGGACAGAAAGTGAGGTGCAATCTTCTGAACAGATGCACACAGACGGCAAAACAAATGTTACAGGGGTGATAACCCTTCTCTATGTTTTCCAAAAAGCTTAAAAAATAGATTTTTTTGGCTGGAGCTACACTTTAAAAAAGTACCAGTTAAAAATTACAAACAGATTATACTTAACAACAAACCTACAGTCCCTGTATTGTTTGCACCGTCTGTATACTGCTGTTCAAAGTATATAGTGCCAAAGGGTCTGGTAATGACCTGGGGGGATGGGGGCGGGGAAACCCATGCTATTTTATCAATGATTTTTAAACAATATTGCAGACATTACATTAACGCCGCAAGCAGTTTTAAATGACTTTTTTCTTATAGTAACACCCAGCAGGTACGATATTTAAAGCGGAGATTCACCCGAAATTTTGACCTTGGCTCAAGTAAACTAGCAGGCAGAGACAATAACTAATCCATTGTTTGTTTGTTTTTTAATGGTGATCCTTACCTTAGTACTGCAGCAGTTTCTCCCCTGTCAATCACTATTTCCCGCGGGAGTGGGCATTCCTAATCATAGGCTGTGATTGACGTGCTTCCGACCGGCACATACTGCGCGTCACGAGTTGCCGAAAGAAGCCGAACGTCGGTGCGGCTCTATACGGCGCATGCGCACCGACGTTCGGATTCTTTTGGCAACTCGTGATGCGCCGGTCAGAAGCACGTCAATCACAGTCTGTGATTAGGAACGCCCACTCCCGAGGGAAAGCCGGGGGTGAAAATAGCCCTATACTGGTATGTAGGGGAAAAAAAAAACAACAGCATACTGTTGGTCTCCTAGGTCGGCTCCATGTATTGTTAGAATTTTTTTTTAGAGTGAATCCCCGCTTTAAAGGATTTTTTTTCTTCACTTTTAGCATCATTAAAATCACTGCTCCAGAAAAAATGACCATTTTTAAAACTTTTTTTTCCATTGATACATGTTCCCTGGGGCAAGACCCGGGTTCTCAAACCTGTTTTACGACAATAACTTGCATATTAGCCTTTAAAATTAGCACTTTTGAATTCGAACGTTCGAGTCCCATAGACTTCAATGGGGGTTCTAAATGTTTGCGCGAACGTTTGGTCCGTTCGAAGGTTCTGGTGCGAACCAAACGGGGGGGTTCCCCGTTCGGCTCATCCCTACTATAGATATGTAGTGGGGAATATGGACACAACACACATTAGATCACATGAGATTCTTTAGCCTCATACACACAATCGGATTTCCATCGGACAAATCCCTGAAATTTTGTGTGGAGGGCGTTGGCCGCGAACTTGTTCTGCATACAGTCGGAAAAACATTGTCGTCCAACAAACACAAAACTATGTGGTTTTTCAGCTCTTTAGCGCCACCCTTTGGGCAACTTCTGATAATGTTGTCTTATGGTTAGCATTGGTTCAGAGCATGCGTGTTTGTACTTTGGATTTTTTTCCGATGGACTTGTGTATACACAATCAGATAATCCAACAAGACACATTTGTTGTCGAAAATTTTTAAAGCACGCTATCCAACATTCGTTGGCAGAAATTCTGACAACAAATGTCTGATGAAGCATACAAACGCTTGGATTATCCGACAAAACCCTGCAATCACACATTTGTTGTCGGAAAATCAGATTGTGTGTATGAGGCATTTGCCTCAACCAAAAAAGCTCTTCCTTTCCAAGAGGAAAGCTGCACCCGATTTTGCTCTCTCCAGTTTTAATAAACCAACCTCATTGTATTCTAATGCTGTTCTCCTTCTGCAGCAGCCTCTACCAGGCACTGATGGGGGGCTCTGGAGACAAAAGATGGTCTCCATACCAGACTGACAAAATAACCCTCTCCAACGCTATAATTATACAATTTTACACTCAAAGAAAACATATTTGGACTGCAATATTTTTATATGGTTAGATTTGTTAAAGTGTTCCATTTAAAATGGGATGGTATGCATCAAAGCGTAGCTTGTGTTATATTTATCTTTTTCTTTTTTAATTTAATATTTATTTTATTGAATTGTAAAAAAAGTTATTATTTCCATACAAAATACATATTCATACCAAACAGTACTGTACATAACGTCCATAATAATTTATCCCACCCCCTCCCCCTTCTCCACCCCCCTCCCTAGATCTGACTTTTCTGCCTTCTTATGTTGTCTCGACCCTAATCCGTTTCTTCTCGTTCAATATGTTTATTCAAAGGTATTTCCAATTTCCATATAATAAAAAGTACAAACGAAAGTGTACAAACAACTTATATGGACATATGCAGTAAAAGATACACTTTAGGCCCCATTCACACCTAGGCGTTTTTACGCCTGAAGCGCACTGCTCACAAACGCCAGAGGGGAGAATTAACATTATTCCCTATGGTGACTGTTCACACCTGAACGCCTGAACGCCCAAACGCCTGTCGCGCGAAGCTCAAACAAGTCCCGGACCTTTTTTTGTCGCGCGAATCGAGCGACAGAGGCGTTTGAGCGTTTTTTTTTCCCCATAGAAAGTAATGGGAAACGCGCGTATTGAGCGTATCGCGCGACAACAGGCGTTTGCTATGGGCGTTTCGTCGCTTTAATCAATAGAACTTGTCGCCCATGCAGAAGATTAAAAAAAATCTACCAACATAGCAACAAGTGATGAAAAGATGATAATTTTTCCTATTGGCTAAAATAAGAAACGCCGAAGTACAAAAACGTCGCACGACGCTGTATGCAAACGCGCAAATAAGCATGAATACGCGCGAAAAAAAAACGCCCGAAAAAACGACCGAACGCCCTACGCTCAGGTGTGAATGCAGCCTTACAGGGATCGATAATCTTATAACAATTAAGTTAGATGTTATATCAACAATCGGTAATTTTCTAGATGTTGGTTATTGTTTATATCATAAAATCTAACGAGTATGTCTCTATGGAGGAGCTTCCATTTCCAAATCTATTTGTTAGAGTGTTATCTCAGTGTAGTTAATTTCAATCTCTGTTATACTTATCTAAGATTAAAGTACAGTAAATAATATCAAGTATTTAATGTGTGGTTGAAATTATATGTAAATTATCACGTGTATTAATGAACAGTGAAGAATATATTTCCGGGGGTACACATTTACCTTCATCATATCAGACTCAATCCAATTTAGGGATGTTTTCAGGTTCATTTGGAGTAGAACCTTGGGATCTTAGTTTTACTACTATAAATTTAACCAAATTAAAATATATATGAAATAAATTAAAATTAACAAAAATAAGAGTAAAGAGAGATCATAGAAGAGAAGAAGAAAAAAAAAAAAACGTGACCCCGCCCCCTCTGACGCAAGGGGGAAGCCTGGGCTTCCCCAGTGACATAGCAGAAGGTGCGTCAGAGGGGGACGTGACGGATGGCCCCGCCTCACCAATATAATAAATGTCACAGCTTCAGCAGCGTCATTCGCCGGGCTGTCTCCGGTGGAGAGAGGCGGCCAGCGATGCTGCGCTCTGGATCCCGGACGATCTTCTCATCCCTGGGCCAGAGAGGAGATCACCCGTCGTTGGATACAGACAACGTTGGAGCGGGGAGCCTGGACCGAGTGGATTACCACCGTTGGATTTATTTTTATTTTTTTTATTAATAAAGGACTTTTGTCTACGGTGTGTATGTGTGTGTGTGTTTTTTACAACTATTTACACTTCCTTCGTGAAATGGTAGGGGTTAAATGTACCCCATTACCAATTCACATAGGGGGGGGGCAGGATCTGGTGGTCCCCTTTGTTAAAGGGGTCTTCCAGATTCTGATAAGCCCCCCGCCCGCAGACCCCCACATCCACCGGCCAGGGTTGTGGGGATGAGACCCTTGTCCCCATTAACATGGGACATCCTCCCCATGTTCAGTGCATGTGGCCTGGTACGGTTCAGGAGAGGGGGGGCGCACGCTGTCCCCCCCTCTTTTCTTACTTTTCTTTTTTGATACATGTCCCCTGGGGCAGCACCCAGGTCCCCAAACACTTTTTAGGACAATAACTTGCATATTAGCCTTTAAAATTAACACTTTAGATTTCTCCCATAGACTTTAACAGGGTGTTCCACGGCTTTTCGAATTTGCCACGAACACCCCAAATTGTTCGTTGTTCGCCGAACAGGCGAACAGGCAATGTTCGAGTCGAACATGAGTTCGACTCGAACTCAAAGCTCATCCCTACTGGTAAGTATAATTTTTTTTTCTAATCTGTTTCAGTTGTTTAGTTTCTCTCATCGGTGCACCAGATGTACTATCTAGACTGTGATCCATAGAGAAGTTAAAATCTCCTGCGATAATCAAATATCCTTGTTTAAACTCTTCCATGGCATCTAGGATCCCTTTAAAATATATTTTTGGATATTTATTAGGGCAATAAACATTTACCAGTGTATACCTAATTCCCTGTAAGGTCCCTTTCAAGAACAAAAACCGGCCTTCAGGGTCTACTTTCCTCTCCTCCAGCTCAAAACTTATATTTTTTCCTATTCCAATAGCGACTCCTTTCACCCTTTTATTAGGGGAGTCCCCATAATACCAGGTTGGAATAGCTTGTGAGTGCATTCTTATATTTGAGTCCAAAGATAGATGCGTTTCCTGTAAAAAAAACAATATCTGCAGCATATCTTTCTAGCTCTCTTAGTACCATGTGTCTTTTTTCCGGGGAATTCAGTCCTCTTACATTATATGTCATAATTTTGACCTCAGTCATCATTTTTATATTCATTCAGCTTACTTACTTCAACCCAAAGATTCTTATGCTGCAATCTTTGAATATCCCTGTTTCTCTGGTCTACACATGCATCTATTAACAGAAATGTACAGATCTTTCCCTCCTCCCCCTCCCCTAACCTCCCAATCTCACCCCCCCTCCTCCCACCTCCTCTCCTCCCCTCCCCTCCATCGATCTCCTGGTCTAGAGCAGTAGCTAATTTCTTCACCATGGGGGCACTCCTGTCTCCCCTGCTCTATAGAGCCCAAGGCGGCGTCCCCTTAAAGACACCCTTGTCCTTCTGCTCTCTCTGACCTGAGGTGGAGTTCTGTATGGCATTGATCACAAGACGGAGCCAGTGGTAAATTTACTATTTTTGCAGAAACTAGAAACTGTTCACCTTTAACAAAGTTACCATCATTCTTCAGTCTAAGGAAGAGAAACAGGTGCATCCTGGGAACTCAGACTCCATCTTAGAAACTGAAAGAATGAACCCGTGTTTAGAGCACATGCTGGAGTAAAATTTGCATCCCCAAATGCAGCATCGCTTTTTCACCAAACTCTGTTTTGTTAAAAAAGCTTCAAAGTGACACCCAGTCTGGCTTTTTGCAGAATAGGAGGTTTTAGCTGCATGTTGAGTTACACACAGGGAAATGTGTATATGAAGCAAGAATCTGTTGCACCTTAAGCCCTGTAAACACAGGACCGAATGCTGGGCAACATCGGCGGCTACAATAAAAAAAGCACAACATTCGGCCCGTGTGTAGCAGCCGATCCGACAGAACCCGGCCAAACAGAAAACCAGCAGCTGACTGACCCTGGATCAGCACTCAATGGATCAATGGCTGAGAGCATTGATTGGAGTGTTCTGGTAAATTTGTTAGTGCATCTAAGGGTGCTTTTACACTGAGGCAGTTTTCATGCGTTTTAGCGCTAAAAATAGCACATGTAAAGCGCCTGAAAACTGCCTCTCATGCCTCCACAGAGTGAAAGCCAGTGTGTTTTTCACTTTTTGAATTTCCCGCCAGGCTCCGTCCCCATGCGTCGCATCGTTCGCAGGGAATGGAGCTCGGCATACAGAGCATCGGGCGGAATTGGTATGGAAAATTCACCCCGAGCCAAACTCGGGATTACCACTAAGAAGGTTAAGGTCTGAAAATGCCAGGACGGTACAGATATATCCAAAATTAGCCCTTTTGGGAAAGTAGACAGTCCAAAGCTGCAGTTTTTAAAACCATTTTAAAAGATTCTTAAAACTACATTGAGATTTTAGTAATTGGAATTAAATCAACAAAGTCACTTTAAAGCCAGGTACATACCAGCGGGTTGAAAGAAAAAAAGATGTTAGCTACGGTCAGAGTCACGTTACTAACGATTCAATGTTAGTACAGCGATCTCCCCCGCTGAACTGTTGTGCTCTGACAAGGGGTAAGATCAATGCTCTCAGCCATTGAGCCATTGAGTGCTGATCCGTAGCCGGTCGGCTCCTGGTTTTTCATTTGGCTGGCTTCTGTCAGATTGGCTGCTATACACACAGGCGGAATGTTATCCATTTTCTATTGCACCCGCTGATGTTGCTTTGCATTTGGCCTGTGAGGACAGGGTTTAAGGTGCAACAGCCTCTTGCTTCATATAGCCCGGATCAACTATAGTATTAGCCACTGATTTTCAACAAAGAGTTTATAAACAAGAAAGATATCCAAAAAACATGAACATGACAATGGGCTCTTACTTGAAATATGTTGTTATCCTTTGTATTTTCACCTTGGCTCCCTAGGACAACAGACTAGCGATAAAAGACGTTTTTCTACACTGCTGAATTTCTAAAGTATAACATGAAAAGAATGATAAGATCCGAAATACTACCAATGCTGGATGGATGTCAGCAAGTTGTTGTCAGAGCCAAATCAATTACAGGTTGCAGGTGTCCTGAATTAATTAAGGGAAGCCGTTTCAAATCAGGCATGAAATATCTGCAGAGCGCCAAATGACCCGGAGAAAGATTTACTGGAAATTGAAATGGGAAAGTAAAGTAAGAAGAGCTTAGAGAGGAATATTTCCTGAGATAATGTTTAATTAAAGAATATGTTTACAGTTAAGAAAAGAATGTCATTGACAATCTTATGATACTCATTCCGGACCGACTGCATGTAAGTGTGTTTGTAATGCTATTTCCAACTCCAAATATGTGAGGGTTAGGGTGAGGAAAAATAACTCTGTACATGTTAAAAAAGTGAGGGTTGTCACTGGCAGGATTTTGTTTAGTTTTATATATTTATGTTTGTATATATTTGTCCAGTTGGTAATTCTATGGTCCAGCTCTTTGGTCACCATGTCTGATATGCATGAAAATGTTCTTACATTTTTTTTTACGAGGTAGGTCACCAGGTCTTTCCCCAACCCTCCAAAACTACTCAGGATTGGGAGTGACAAGCAGAATGTGATAACACATGTGCACAGCCAGTTTCCATGCACATGCTGGGGCTAATACAGAAGCCACCGAGGGGGTCTCCTGTGGCAGCCAAGGGGGACGGATGAGGAGATGGAGCTATCGACTATGATGGACGTTGGGCCCCAGAACATTCCTTTGCTTTACCGAGCATCAAGTTACCATTGGCTACTACCTGCAAGGTCTTAGTGGGATTATTGTAATTGATCCCTGTACTCACTAATACTCACGTTTTGAAGCACTTGTGTTAACTGGGTTTCTGGTCTTGGGACCCCCTTACCTCTGTTCTGTACTCTGTACAGTCAGTAGGTCCATCTCCTCATCCGTCCCCATTGGCTGACATGGGAGACCCCCTCGGTGGTCTTGGCAATTTGAGCTGGCAGGATCTCTTTAGAACTTCTCCTGACGAATCGGCTCTGCCGCAAAACTAGTAGAGACTCGCTTCGTGACTCCTACTTCCACCGCATTTTTTCGCAAGTGGAATAATTAGTTTTGGTGACATGTATGGTTAGTCATGACGTCCTATTTTATTGTAAATTGTTGTTTGTTTTTATCTGTTGTTACATTAATACATTAATAATTTCTTATTTATGTACCTTTTTGCCACTGGAGTTGTCAGGAAGGTATGTGATATTTCTTAAAATATTATTTTCTGTGGACTGTGGGCGCATTTGTGAAACAAACTGTATGGTGGAGTACCTCAGCCTGTCTAACAACCATTCCATAGCTCTCTCTAAATTAGTATGGTCATCCATACCTCTGCAATAAAATAAATCTACAGAACAGTCATAATTGTCTGGAAACTGAAAACAAAAACAACATGGCACTGGGCTGTTACCTGATTACACAGCTCAAAACCTGTCAGCTCTTTTTGGACTTTCATCCCACCCTAGTTTACTGGCCAGCAGAATCTGCTGGATGATACAAATGATGGACTTTTTATCATCTGCTTGATTTTATCATAGCATTTATGACTATGCTATTTTACCTATAAATACATTTTAGTGTTGCAAAGGTAATGCGCAAGGCTTGTGCGTCCTCTCTTTTTGTTTTCTTGTAGAATTATTACACAGCCCCTGACTCTTATTGCCCTCCAAACCAAAAGCAGTCTTTTAATGACTCAATGAGGTCTTCTGAATTTAGACACCTATTTGAACTCCCCGAAGTGCGCTTGTGCCCAGACTATGGACATTAAATGATTTACATATTATTAACAATCAGGAAATAAGCTTTAAAATGAGCCATCCCTGACCTCTCTAATTGTATGTACTGTGAAGTTATTAATTCTCCAAGATCCTCAAAGATCACAACAAAGACTCTAGAGTCACTCTAGAAGCACTTCAACACGCAACACCTGGATTTCCATCACATTCAATGGTGCCGTTCACACTTGAGCACGTGCCACTTGAAGCTTGAAGATCATAGCTCAAAAAAGTACTTTTAGGGCAGAGTTGTGTGTTTTGACTCCTATATACTTCATTAGGAGCCCCTGAAAATTGTCCGTAATTTGCCGCTTGAAAAATATGCGTGTTTTTGCATGTTTTCTTGTCTAGTGCCTAGGTTTCAGTTGGCTAAAAAAATAAAAATACTCAAGCTTGCTATGTCTGCAAAAAATGTCAAAAGATGCTCAGCAAAAGTGTGATGCCACGTACAGACGATAATTTTTTCTGGTGGTAAAAAAACGAAGTTTTTCAGGCTCTAGAAAAAAAACAATGTTTTTTTTCAACTTGTTCATTAAAACTAAACATACAAATAGTAGCGCTAAGTGATAATAATAGTAGAAAAATCAAGTGAATGATGTGTGAACAAAAAAAGGGACAAATATAATAAAAAGTCCAAATATATGGTGAACAAAACTTGATTGATTTATGAGCAGGGTAAGTAATCTCAGACCAACGGTGATTAACTCTTGACCGTGATGCACACTAGTGATATACTCGCCACCAAAATAACAGAGGCTTACCGAATATGTTGAACCCTAATGAGCCTACGCCCAGAGTGTCAACAAAGCTGAATGTATACAAAGGCTGTGACAATGCAGGATCCGATCTTCATATGGCAACACCACCAAACGAGAGGAAGATGTCCAAGACTTAAAGATGGTATCTCCCAAACAGTCAAACCAAAACACTGATGTATAAAGGAAAAGCGAAACAGAAGAAGCACATAGCGTAATAACGGAGGCACTGAGCTTTTAATAATGGTTAGAAACACTTACATGAAAGTGAAGAAAAAAGGCATATCGATCAATATGTGCGTGGCAGCAGTGAAGTCACCCCAGACAAAGCAAGTTTTTGTGAAACGCGTCCTTTATACATCTGTGTTTTGGTTTGACCGTTTGGGAGATACCATCTTTAAGTCTTGGACATCTTCCTCTTGTTTGGTGGTGTTGCCATATGAAGATCGGATCCTGCATTGTCACAGCCTTTGTATACATTCAGCTTTGTTGACCCTCTGGGCGTAGGCTCATTAGGGTTCAACATATTCGGTAAGCCTCTGTTATATTGGTGGCGGTATATCACTAGTGTGCATCACGGTCAAGAGTTAATCACTGTTGGTCTGAGATTACTTACCCTGCTCATACATCAATCAAGTTTTTTCACCATATATTTGGACTTTTTATTATATTTGTCCCTTTTTTTGTTCACACATCATTCACTTGATTTTTATACTATTATTATCACTTAGCGCTACTATTTGTATGTTCTGTTTGTTGTTTGCCATTGCTCACTGTTTTTTTGTAGCTGCTTACTTATTTGATAGCGCAGACTTATTTCGTTTTTGTATTTTGTTCATTAAAACGGCCTTGCCCACACACGATCGTGAAAAAAAAATGCTCTAGCAAAGCGCGGTGACGTACAACACGTACGACGGCACTATAAAGGAGAAGTTCCATTCGGATGATGCCACCCTTTGGGCTGCTTTAGCTGATTTTGTGTAAGTAAAAGACGATTTGCGCTTTTCTGTCTGTTACAGGGTGATGAATGTGCTTACTCCATTAAAAACGGTAGTTTTACCAGAACGAGCGCTCCCGTCTCATAACTTGCTTCTGAGCATGCGTGGATTTTTCACGTCGTTAAAGCCCACACACGACCATTTTTTACAACCCGAAAAATGACAATGTTAAAAACGTTGTTGAAAAATAGAGCATGTTCGAATTTTTTTTTGCCCGTTTTTCAGAACCCGAAAAATGCTCTGAAGCCAACACACAATCGTTTTTTAATGACATTAAAAAAATCTTAATTTTTACAACCCGAAAAATTCTCGTGTGTACGCGGCATAACAGAGAGATGAGCTCATCACTGTGCAGCTTCTCCTTTCACTGTCCAGTCCCACCCAGGGCCCATAGATAGTGGGCCCTGGGATGATGCTGGTCACCAGAGGACATCTAGTGGAAGAAAAAATACTGTGGGGGGAATCTGTGGATTGAAAGTGGACATTGCAGAAAAAGCAGGTTTTGCTATTTGTATCTATTAATGTGCCATTAATTTTTATCATTTTATTTGGTTGGAGTCATACTTTAGGGTATAACTACCCTTATTGCGCTGACCCTTTAGTCAGCTCTGTCTTCATGGCCTCAATACAAAAATAAATAAAGCTAATTAAACTTTACACTTTATCATTAAAAAACAGTCTTTGAGCTACAAATAAGTGACTATCTCGTCTCTAGTTTCTCTCGTATCTCATCTCTCGTATCCAGTTACTAGTTTGCTTCAGTCAGAAGGAAGTATTTCCTCAGTCTCCTTATTGTAATTTTATAATAAGTTACAAAATGTATATGGGCTGATCTATGTCTTGTGAACAAGAACTACACCTTGTTTGCCATATTCTGTAATTTGAGTCTGCTCAATAAAATCTATGTAAAAAAAAAAAAAAAAAACTACACCCGGATATCCATGATTGTGTAATTTTTGAGCCAACTTCTCATTTTGGGAAGTTATATTGATCCTGGATAGTGCAGGAACAAAGACGAAGCTGTTTTTTTGGAGGTAAAAGAAGCTAAAGATATCGCTAGGAGAGTACTGCAATTTTTTTAAAGGTAATAAATACCTGGACGTGTTACCCTTACACATTATTTAGGAGGCATGCACAAAACATGAAAATACCTCTGATTCTAGGTCTACTTTAAGTTGAATCTGATCTATCTACAGTGACCTCTCATTCCCCCTTCCACCGTTGAGTTCAGATGCCTCAAATACCCCTGTGGTATCCGGTGTAGACAGTTTGTTCAGAACTGTTTAATTCTTCATTCTCTTTTGTCTAGGTCCTGTTCATATATAAAATATTAGTACAGAAAGTATAGGCTCTTTGTATATACAGAGATTGTTCTGCGGTAGTTAGATAACAGCATTACTACTGTATGTTTTGAGCAATAGGCTTTACTTTTTCAAGTGCATCCAATACACTTTATATTTTGTCCTTAGCATCCTCCAAACTTTTTTCCTTTTTTGAAGAGTACTAATTCTTCATTAATTAGAATAAACACATTTTAAAACTAATGGAAATAATGTGAAACAATTGTATATTTGTAATTTGAATTGTTAGTCTAAGATGATACAAATTTTAGCAAGCAGTATATGATTATCGTAATAGAAGGGGGGGAATATATAAACCCAGAGAATAGCAAGTGATGCCCATATGTGGGACCAAACACCACACGTAAAAGGAATCAGAGGACTATATTCAACAATGTATACTCAAAATTTGTACTCCTGATGAATCGGTACAAATCCAGCAAAACATGTTGAGAACTGTAATATCCGTGGGAACCCACCATATTTGGATCCTCCTTCACTGGGAACACGTATGCTGGTGACACACATGGGTGGTTACTATGCACCTTCTATGATGTATTAAAATGTCTTGTCTTTTGTATCAATAAATACAATTTTATAATATATATTTTTTTAATTTTGAGTATACATTGTTTAATATTGGTACCGTAATAGTCCTGCTTTAATGTTCTTTACTGGGTAATCGGTTGGGGACTGGTCCCCTGGTCTTCCCCATTCGGTTTCAATCGGATGATGGTGCACCTTATGTAGTCTAGCCTCAATCTACATTTATAGAGGTTATAATCCTTTCAATTATTACAACACATATTAACGAGCGTCACAATGCACCTCAAGGCTGGGTTCACACTCATGCAAATTGGAATGCGGGTTTCCCTGCATCCAATTCGCATGACAGAAGACTGACTGGCTCTCAATTGATCTCTGGGGCGGCTGCAGAGCGGATTGCACAGGGGTCCTGTGCGTCTTTGGCTCTGTTCCAGGTCTGAATTCAGGCAAATATTCAGGGATGCACCGGACCCCTGCTGTGAGCCGCATCCGAATTAAGTGTGAATCCAGCCTAATGCACCATGGCACCTATTTATCTGAATTAAAAAATTGTTATATTTTTTTAATTTATTTTTCAGTTCTGACTATAATAAATAATATTAATAAAAATATAGAATTTATAATACGAGTATATACAAAGGGGCAGATCCACAAAAGAATTACGCCGGCGTATCTATTGATACGCCGCGTAATTTTAAATTTCCTGCGTCGTATGTTTGTTTTGTATCTACAAAACAAGATACGACTGCATCTGGGCTCGATCCGACAGGCGTACGTCTTAGTATGCCGTCGGATCTTAGGTGCATTTTTTCCGCCGGCCGCTAGGTGGTGTTTCCGTCGAATTCCGCGTTGAGTATGCAAATTAGCTAGTTACGGCGATCCACGAACGTACGTCCGGCCGGCGCATTTTTTTACGTTGTTTGCGTTCGGCTTTTTCCGACGTATAGTTACCCCTGCTATTATGAGGCATACTCAATGTTAAGTATGGCCGTCATTCCCGCGTCAAATTTAGAATTTTTTACGTCGTTTGCGTAAGTCGTTCGCGAATAGGGATTTGCGTAGAATTACGTCACCGTCGTAAGCATTGGTTTGTTCCGGTTTAATTTCGAGCATGCGCACTGGGATACCCCCACGGACGGCGCATGCGCCGTTAAAAAAAAACGTTGTTTACGTCGGGTCACGACGTATTTACATAAAACACGCCCCCATCAGATCCATTTGAATTCTGCGCCCTTACGCCGCCAAAGATACACTACGCCGCCGTAACTTATGGCGCAAATTCTTTGAGGATTCGGAAAAAAAAAAAGTTACGGCGGCGTAGTGTATCTTAGATACGCTACGCCCGGCGGAATAATGCGTCGATCTACGTGGATCTGCCCCAAAATATCTATTGCAATCGTTTTAGGCTTGTATATTTTAAATAGAAAATTATTCCCCAATAAATACAAAACGATTGCAAATCTTTACCTATGTGACATAAAAATATGATGCCTACATAGGTGTCTGATTCAACTGACAGCTTGCTTCATATATCCCCTTCACATCTGTTTATTTCAATCCACAAAATCTCTCCCCCATGTAATATTAACATTTTTGTTCTGAGAACACAATGCAATATTCAACAAAGTGGAAGAAAAAAATAACACAGGGTCAAAGCGGCTGCATTGTATTTGTTAGGCGGCAGTTATTGCCCAACATGAAATGCACAGAGGCCAATAACAGACGAGACATAAGAAAATACTCTGCCAATTTCCAATAGCCTTGCACCTGACCTGGCAGTTCTTGGAAAACATGAGCTCAGCTGTTAAACCAAGCCTTAAAAACAACATAATCAACCAGAAGGATGTTACAAAGATGGAATAGAGCCATTAACTGGTCATCTTGTCTGCTTTGAATAAAATGCACAGATGGTTTGATTATGTCACGGTTAAGCAAACACCTGGGTGAAAGATCAAGGTTGCCGAGTAGATAGCCACTTCTGTTACAAGGCTAAATCACAAAGGCAACGATTGATAGCTATACATCCCAGTGGTTTTGGAATTGTCTTTCTGGTCATGTATTATATACATATACATAAAATGCTCAAGTGCACAAGGACAAGGGCCAAAGTGATAGCCTAAATTAAAATGTTCTATAAACCTTGGCTTTAAGAGTGTGCTTGTTATTGAACTTTTAATGGACTCTTCCAGCTACATTTAACCTTTTCGAACCCAAAATAATTAATTCCAAGTGGTAAACATGTTACACCTCTGTGTTGTGACAACTCGCATTTTATAGCTTTTTACTGCAATACGCATTAACGTATGGTACCCTAGTGACTTGCATTGCCACACCATTCATTTACAATAGCACCCCAATGCATGAGTACTACAGCGGTCAATGCGCCCATGCTGCAGTGTGCAACAAAACACATGGCATGTGTAGTGGTGGGCTGTATTAAAAAATGTCACAGGTCTTTTTTTTGGTCATAGTGATGCGTTTGCAGTTCAACATGAATGAGTTTCCTTAGCACAATAAAACAAAATTAAAAATACTTCGACCCCTTTCACACTGGGGCGCTTTTCAGGCATTTTAACACTAAAATAGAGCCAGAAAAGCACCTCTCAAGCCACCCCAGTGTGAAAGCCTGAGTGTTTTTACACTGCAGTGGTGCGCTTGCAGAACAAGGGAAAAAAATTTCCTGCAAGCAGCATCTTTGGGGCAGTGCGGGATCGGTGTATATCCAGCGCCCCTGCCAATTGAAATTAATAGGTAGCGACTGCAAAGTCATTTTGCAGCGCAGCAAAACTCGACCGCTAGCAGAAGTTAAAAGCGCCTGCTAACAGCTAAAAAGCGACGCTATAACAACAGTAAAACTAGTGGCACTTTACCACAAATGCCCGCACAACCCCAGTGTGAAAGAGGTCTTAATGTTACATTGGTTAACCACTTCCATACAGGGCATTTTCATCCCCTTCCTGCCCAGGCCAATTTTCAGCTTTCAGCGCTGTCACACTTTGAATGACAATTGTGCAGTCATGCAACGTTGTACCCAAATAAAATTTTGATCATTTTCCCCCCACAAATAGAGATTTATTTTGGTGGTATTTGATCCCCTCTGCGCTATAAACAAAAAAAGACCGCCAATTTTGAAAAAAACACACACAATATTTTTTACTTTTTGCTATAATAAATATCCCATTTTTTTTAAAAAAAATAATATTTTTTTTCTTCAGTTTGGACCGATACCTATTCTTCTACATTTTTGGTAAAAAAAATCGCAATAAGCGTATATTGATTAGTTTGAGCAAAACTTATAGCGTCTACAAAATAGGGGATAGATTTATGTCATTTTTATTATCATCATTTTTTTACTACTAATGGTGGCGATCTGCATTTTTATTGTGACTGTGATATTGCGGCGGACATATTGGACACTTTTGACACTATTTTGGGACCATTCACATTTATACAGCGAACAGTGCTATGAAAATGCACTAATTACTGTATAAATGTGACTGGAAGGGTTAACACTAGGGGTGATCAAGGGGTTAATTGTGTGTCCTAGGGAGTGATTCTAACTGTGGGGGGAGGGGACTGATGAGAGGATGAGACCGATCGTTGTTCCTATATATAAGGAACATACGATCAGTTCTTCTCTCCCCTGGTAGGACGTGGATATGTGTGTTTACACACACAGATCCACGTCCCTGCTCTGTGTTGAGCAATCATGGACATTGTGGCCGCCGGGGATGCGCATCAGGTTCACAATGCAGGGAATCTCAGGACATCATATGATGGCCGTTGTCAGCGTTGACGGCGGTAGGCAGGGGTTAAACACAAAAAATCCTGGATTATAGGCGATGAAAAAGCATCCTTAGAGATAAACAAGCCAGGTTTGAAAAAGTGTGGAATCCCTAGATTGCATACCTTCAGGCTCCCTAGACACTGGGACATCTTGTGGTTGGGGGTCTGGACAAAGAGGACCAACTTCTGTCTTTTCTCCTCTCTTTCTTTCATTCTCTCACTCTCTTTTTTTATTTTTCTTTATGTATTAATGATTCCTATATGGATGCTGACAGGGGACCATAGAGCCTCCCCTATCTAATATATACTCGGATGCAAGGTATCGTGCCATGAGGCACTGGAAATAATTCTTGAATCTTGACATTATTATTCCCTTACCTCTCCATGTAACTGAGCTACAGTATGTTTAACCCAGAGTTAATTGTAATGTTCTTTCATTTATATCTCCATTTTGACTTTTGTAATAGGTTGCTTACACTTTTTGAGCTTAAAGGAGAAGTACAGCTAAAGCTTGTTTGGCTGTACTTCTCCTGTGGATCACAGAAGCGCAGTTCATTCTGCACTACTGTGACCCATTTTAAGGAGACAGTGGGCTGAAGTCCGCTGTCTGCTGACATTATAGGGCCAGTCCAGGCTCAGGCAAAAAACGACACACTGGGGTCAGGATCCACCCACATGCCTGAACCAACCCGGCTCAGTCTCTCGGAGAGCCACTAAGAGCCTGAGCCGGATGCTCCCGCCCCCTATACAAGCCCAGTGCTCCAGTGAGCGAGGAGAGGGCAGAGCAGAGAATGGTAATTGACAGTCACCGGCTCTCTTCCTGGGGAGCTGTGAGAAGCGAGTGATCTGCAGTGTTAGATCACTCGGTTCTCAGTGCTAGAGCTGGCGGGGGGCAGATGCTGCATCGGATCCAGTGGCGGCTGGTGCTCAAAAATTTTGGGGGGGCGCAAACAAAGAAAAAAAAAATTCGCACCACTGTGCCATGCCATCAAACGCAGCCACTGTGCCATGTCATCAAACGCAGCCACTGTGCCATCAATTGTCACCACTGTACCATGCCATCAAACGCAGCCACTGTGCCATCAATTGTCACCACTGTACCATGCCATCAAATGCAGCCACTGTGCCATCAATTATCACCACTGTGCCATGCCATCAAATGCAGCCACTGTGCCATGCCATCAATTGTGGTCACTGTGCCATCAATTGTCACCACTGTGCCATGCCATGAAATGCAGCCACTGTGCCATGCCATCAAATGCAGCCACTGTTCCATGCCATCAATTGTGGTCACTGTGCCATCAATTGTCACCACTGTGCCATGCCATGAATTGCAGCCACTGTGCTATGCCATCAAATGCAGCCACTGTTCCATGCCATCAATTGTGGTCACTGTGCCATCAATTGTCACCACTGTGCCATGCCAAACGCAGCCACTGTGCCAATTGTCACCACTGTGCCCATTCATGCCGCTGTGCCAATTGTCCCCACTGTGTCACTGTCCAGTCATCCATCCACCTCGGAGCTTTATATTATAACCTGCTGGGACTTGTAGTTCTCCATCGTCTCCTGGGGCTCAGGTGCATGCAATCCACCATCTTTGTCCAGTTTTTCTCACTGCTGGGACTTGTAGTCCCATAGATGGTGGATTGCATGCACCTGAGCCCCAGGAGAAGATGAACTACAAGTCCCAGCAGGTTATACATACAATAAGGCTCTGAGGTGGATGGGTGTGGATGGCATGCACCTGAGCCCAGGAGAAGATGGGGAACTACAAGTCCCAGCAGGTTATAATATAAGACACCCATCCACCTAGGAGCCTTATATTATAACCTGCTGGGACTTGTAGTTCCCCATCTTCTCCTGGGCTCAGGTGCATGCCATCCACCTCAGAGCCTTATTGTATGTATAACCTGCTGGGACTTGTAGTTCTCCAATCTCCATCTTCTCCATTAGCCCCAGGAGAAGATGGAGAACTAAAAGTCCCAGCAGTCTAACTACAATAAAAGGCTCCGAGGTGGATGGGTGGGGATCAGGCAGTGAATGTGCATTTTAAAAAAAAACAATAATAGGGGGTGCTTCCTGACGGCAGACATTTAAAAAAAGTTTTCAACCAGCGGGAGGGGGGGGTGGTGCTTCCTGACGGCATGTTGAAGTCTCAATAAGCGGGTGGGGGGGTGTGCCGGCCGCCGATGCTGTTGCTGCTGCCGCCGAAGCACAGAACAGTACAAACTGGGGTGAGGGGAAGACATGGAATGCAGCTTACCTGTTCCACGAACGGGCGCACTGAGCTGGATAGTGCCGACGTCACTTCCTGTTTGTCCAGTGACGTCGGAACTAGCACAGAGACGGGCGGGTGCACATAGAAAGTGTATGCACCCGCCCGCCAATGACAATACTACTGTCAATCGCGCCGGAAGCATATGGCGCGCTGGGAAGCGCCACAATGGCATATTTTGGCTGCCAATGTAGCGCCACGTCTGCAATCCCGTGATTGCACAGACGTGGCGCTACTCCTACCGCACTGTCCCCGGCGCCCGGCGCGCGGACACAGTGCACATAAGGACCTTTTTAGGATTTTTTTTTTTTTAAAGGCACAGGTTTAAATAATTTTTTTTTTTTTTTTTCTTCTGACTGGGGAGGGGGGGCGGCGCCCGGGCGCCCCCTATGGACGGGCCGCCACTGATCGGATCGATGCTGCATCCACCTAGGTTAGTATCCCATACTTCTCTTTAATGCCTTTGATAAACTGTTGCCAGCTTGTCAGACTAGGTCCTTTTGATTTGTATGTATTTTGACTATTATAATCTGGCCCTTGACCTGGAGGGGGTCATCCACTTTTTGACATTTACTCGATACTGTTTGTATTCTTATATTATGTGACATTTTTAAATAAAAACCCATTGAAAAGAAAACAAAAGGAAATACAAAAACACTCTTGTTATTCCTTTTGTTTTTCAGTGATTCAAGAGAGCGCCCAGTCTGGTCCACGGGCAGCCCCCTCGTTGTTAGATTATTGCAGATTTGTTTTTTGGGCTACCCATATTATTTTCTTTCATGCTAGTGCTAAATCCTCACCTAATCCATTAAAGCGGAGGTTCACCCTAAAAAACATCTATATACCATTACATCCAGCATACTTCCGACATGTACAGTATGCTGGTATTTTTTATTTATTTCGCTGCACATACCGTCTTATAGTTCATTTTTACCCGGCTTGACGTGTGGATAAGGCACGTCACGCGTTCTGAAAATATCATAACTGGGACTCGGCTCTATACGGTGCTATGCGGCACCTGCGCACAGACTAGGAGCCTTGTAGAGCTGACTGCGCAGGTGCTGTATAGAGCCGAGTCCCAGTTCGGCTATTTTCGGACCGCGTGACGCACCTTATCCGCACGTCAATCATCTACGCCTCTTCATAGGAACGCCTACTCCCGGCGGTAGTGAGAACCCAGAAGCCATGTGAAAAAGAACTATAAGACGGTATGTACAGCGAAAAAAAAATACCAGCATACTGTACATGTCGGAAGTATGCTGGATGTAATGGTATATAATTGTTTTAGGGTGAACCTCCGCTTTAACCTCAGGATCATATGTAACAAATGGCTGTTATTGCTTTTTTATCATTATTTTTATTGAAATTGTTATCTATTTTATGTTTATTGGTTTGGTCATTTACCATGAGCTGTTTGATGCATTAGGAGCAGGGTAAATTAGACTGGTGTTGAGTGCAGTTTTTTTGGGGGTTCCTCCATTGCCCAATTAATCAATTAATTTAGTTACAATTTCTTAGCACAATGCCCATTAACGTGTGTAATACCGAATATCCCTCTTACATTGTAAGCTCTAATGAGCTCCTGTATTGTAACTGTAATGTCTGCCCTCATGTTGTAAAGCGCTGCACAAACTGTTGGCGCTATATAAATCCTATATAATAATAATAGTCAATGCACATGCATTAACCCACTGCAATAGAGAGGAAAGGATGAGAACATGCTCTTAAATGTTCAGTACACCAAAAACTGTTATTTCATGATGATGCTGGAGAGCTAAAGGGCCTGACTATTGCTTCTTTTCTTTTTTTTAAGTCTCTATTGTAAGATATCTGCACTTTGGGTCCTGGGTCTGCACAGCTACTGTGGCCGTTATGAGAGTTTGATTCTCTTCCTGCTGGGCATATTTTTATTTTATATCACCATGGACTTCTATTACTGGACTATAATAGCAATTGACCCACCAGGCTTGACCGAAAAATTATTAAATATCACATTTTGGTGGACATGTCATTTAAATCTCTTTAGTAACACACAAACATTGGGATGCTTCATGGAGGGATTCTATTTAAAGGGCTTAGTTTCAACATCCTAATTCCTAAAGGAGAATCGCACAGCATCATAAATTCATTGAAATTCTAGAAAGCTTAAAATGTCTTAATCCCCCAATACATCTTTTGCAGCATTCAAGAAGCTTTTTGCATGTCAAGCCAATAAAACATGCTGTAAAACAGCATCATGTAATGTGTTGTAATCATTATTAATAAAAATATGTAACATCACTTCTGGGGATTTTTAATTTACTTTTCCCACCATGCAACTTAAGACGTACCACCGTGCTACTTAAGCTGTGCCCATGGTAATTGACCCGATCGGGAAAACACCTTTATGTTTCTGCGTACAAGTCAGGAATCCAATTATACTGTAAAACCTTTATGACAGAGATTATTTGTCAGCATTGTGCATGCTTGATGCAATATATTACGGAGTGTAAAGAATAATAGAGGACAACTGTGCCGTACGAAGCCAGCCGGCGATTCCAGTGCGGGCCTGATATCCCAGATGTGACGTTAATGTGATATGAAAGCATATTAAGCTTCAGCAAGAAGGATTATGAACTCATCAAAATTTTAATTACAGAATCTGCTGAGAAGCTTTTTATATCAACTAGAGGCCAACTTTCATCATCCATTCACTGGAAGGTAAAATAAGAAAGCATCAGCATAAAGCTATCTATCTATCTATCTATCTATCTATCTATCTATCTATCTATCTATCTATCTATCTATCTATCTATCTATCTATCTATCTATCTATCTATCTATCTATCTATCTATCTATCTATCCATCTACCTATCTACCTACCTATCTACTTACCTGGCTAGCTTTCACTCGCAACCTCACGTTTGGTAAAAAGACTATGGGGCAGATCCACAAAAGAATTACGCCGGCGTATCTATTGATACGCCGCGTAATTTTAAATTTCCTGCGTCGTATCTTTGTTTTGTATCTACAAAACAAGATACGACTGTATCTCGGATCGATCCGACAGGCGTACGTCTTAGTAAGCCGTCGGATCATAGATGCATTTTTTTCCGCCGGCCGCTAGGTGGCGTTGCCGTCGAATTACGCGTCGAGTATGCAAATTAGCTAGTTACGGCCATCCACGAACGTACGTCCGGCGCATTTTTTTTACGTCGTTTGCGTTCGACTTTTTCCGGTGTATAGTTAAAGCTGCTATTATGAGGCATACTCAATGTTAAGTATAGCCGTCATTCCCGCGTCAAATTTTTAATTTTTTACGTTGTTTGCGTAAGTCGTTCGCGAATAGGGATTTGCGTAGAATGACGTCACCGTCATAAGCATTGGCTGGTTCCTGTTTAATTTCGAGCATGCGCACTGGGATACCCCCACGGACGGCGCATGCGCCGCTCAAAAAAAACGTTGTTTACGTCGGGTCACGACGTATTTACATAAAACACGCCATCATCACATCCATTTGAATTCCGCGCCCTTACGCCGCCAAAGATACACTACGCCGCCGTAACTTACGGCGCAAATTCTTTGAGGATTCGAAAAAAAAAAAAAAGTTACGGCGGTCGTAGTGTATCTTAGATACGCTACGCCCGGCAGATATATGTGCCGCGCTACGTGGATCTGCCCCTATTTGTCTTTGACCTTCTTGGATGATAGGTAGCGCAATAGAACAGTGATAAGTAGGATATACCTACATGAGCAATTTTTAGTAGCTCAATCATGCTGATTATTTTTCTAGCAGTTGCTAAGAATAGTGATCAACCGCTAAACAGATGGCTCCAATATTATAAGGTACACATGCTGAACGTAGTAGCGATTAAAGCGAAACTGAATTTGAATTGTGTCCCAGAGCAGTTGCCATAATTTGCATGTATGTATGTTAAACATGTTTTGCCATATGCTATCATCCGCTGTGTTTAGCTATCACTTGATATTTTTAGCCATTAGTCACTAAGCGATTTTTAGTAGTGTATATGTAAAAATCATTCTCTTACCTCTGCTCCAAGACTGGCTCATTGGGTCAGAAAGGTCAAGAAAACCTTGTCTTAGGATGGATAACAATAATAATAAAAATAAAAAAGTGTTGCACTGTCGCATAGTTATTACAGGCATACCATACTTTTAAGTACGCAATGGGGTTTATTTACTAAAGCTGGAAAGTGCAAAATCAGGCTCACTTCTGTAGAGAAACCAATGAGCTTCTAACCCCAGCTTGTTCAATTAAGCTTTGGTAATAAAACGCAGAATAAAAATCCAGAAATGACCCTGATTTTGCGCTTTCCAGCTTTAGTAAATAAACCCCATTTTGTATGCCTGTAACTCCACAAAAAACGCGATAAGTAATAAGGATCCTCAATGACAGGAAATAAATTAATTTAGTGTCCATAGGAAAAGTCCATAAAAGTGATACACAACTAAGTGCAAATGTCCTCCAGCCCCTAATAGGTATAACACCCAGTGCTCCCCATAGAAAATCATGGCAAATATATTCTCTTACCAGATCCTAAGACCAATCAAAGTCTGTACTCACATTAGTGAGCCTGACTTCTCACTTTTGGGTATAAGCCAGCATTACTTTTCAGCCGTCTTGTAGATGCTGTGGGAGTCACCAAATAAATGTATCCTTAAGAACCCTTCGACCGGCCATGCAGTATGTCAATGAGAAGAGAAAGAACTCATTGTGCAGCGTCCAGTAAAAGCAAAAAGGTCTACAAGGGCCTCAAGGAATTTTATTGACTCATATTGGCCAATGCAGTTATACATATGTTATATCTAGAGGGCCACTGGGGATCCTGAAAACCACTGCAGTGGACCACACCGCTTTCAAAGAATACAAGGCATTCTCTGCGTGGAATCTACCCTTGTTCAGGTGGCGGTATTCCCTGAACAGTGGTGGTGCTGTTCAAGGGACCTCCTGTGTTCAGCGTGCAGAGGGGAATTCTCTCAAACAAGAAATTGAACATCGTGGCTATCACTGTACTACCGTGCATCCCCAGCAGATCATCAGATACAAGATATAGATCATTTTATCATGCCAAGCTAGACCATTGTAATATGGCAATCAAGATAATTCCTGACTCGCTTTAGGACATACATACATGTTACACACATTATAAAGTGATCAGCTAGATTGAATTACCTCATCAGTAAGCAAGGTTTTAAAAACTTTGGCCCAGATTCACATATCTGGACGCATAGTTATGCCGGCGTAGCGTATGGAATATACGCTACGCCAACGTAGTATAGAACGCAGAACACAGTATTCTCAAAATACTTGCTCCCAACTTTGCGCCGGCGTAACCTAAATCCGTTGGCGTAAGCCCGCCTAATTCAAAGTAGGTGGAGTGTGGGCGTGATGCATTTAAATGAAGCGTGACCCCATGCAAATGAAGGGCCGAACGAACGGCACATGCGCGTCGAACATACTCCCTAAGATACGGCGGCTCAATGCCTACGATGTGAACGTAACCTACGCCCAGCCCCATTCACGTACTACTACGTAAACAACGTAAAATATGACGGCTGTTCCGTCGTCCATACCTTTGCATGGGATGCGCCTCCTATAGGTGGAATAACTTTACGCCGGACGTACGCCTTATGTAAACGGCGTATATTACTGCGACGGGCACAAGTACGTTCGTGAATCAGCGTATCTCGGTCATTTGCATATTCGACGTGTAAATCAATGGAAGCGCCCCTTGCGGCCAGCGTAAATATGCGCCCAGGCTCCGACGGCGTAGGAAACTTACGTCGGTCGGATGAAGCCACATTTCAGGCGTATCTTGCATTAAGAATCAGGCGCATAGATACGACGGCGCATCTGTGCTCTTACGCTGCGTATCTAAAGATACGTCCGCGTAAGTGTTACCTGAATACGGGCCTTTGTGTATGCACATCTGTTTAATTTGACCACATTTGCAACTGATTGACTTTGGTGACTTCTGGCTTATTAAATTAGTTTCCATATTCTATAGCAGTCATCTCCAGGTGCTGCCACACAGCTCCATGTTATTTCCAGGGCACTAAAACCAACCAAATGTTAAGCTCTGGCATGCACCCTTCCCTCTCCATGACTCCCTATTGTCCAGTGAGGCTGCCAATTACATTTATGGGCATATCGGCATTGAGAGGCGGCGGCCAGAGAGTGAACCTCCGAAGTCTGATTACAATTTGCATAATAGAACAGGTTTAGAGTCTCTGGAAATATACTTAAGCTTCCTGCTTACACCTAGAGGGGCCTGCCATGGAGTCATTTTAATATGTGTGAAGTCGCCACAGGTATAATTTAAAATTTATGATAAATAAAACCCAGATTAAACCCATGATTAAGTGAGTGCAGCTGAAAACCAAAGAGAATTACACCTAATCTGTTTCATTTACAGTCAATATGTAATTCCCACTGAATATATTCAACTTCATTTCAAAGTTTTCCCCATGTGAAATCTTGTGAAACATCCAGCCTTGTTTCTTATCTTAACATAGCAATGTGCCCTTTTAACACGCTGGCTTACAATCAGCGATAAGACGCTGGTTATTAAAATATAATACAGCACATGTTATTTGTAGACTATCTTCTCTGGCAGAGAAAAATAGATTTAAAACGAATATAATTTTCTGTCATTAAAGTGAAACCCCATCTTCCAGGATGTTTTTCAAAATACAATTTCTACACTACACTAGAAACTTAATTATTGTAAGAACTTTCCAATTCTAAAGTTTTTTTTAACAGGGGGGGTATGGGGGGGTCGCTACTCCTTGGAAAATTGAACTTGTGGTTTGTGGGCTTCTGAACTCCAAATTGCCACAGGGGCAGTACAGGCACCATTCTTGTAGGTCACAGGTATCAAACACAAGGTCCGTGGGAGGAATCCGGCCCTCCAGGCCATTTCATGTGGCCTTCGCACTTCTCCTGCAGCTGCAGGAGAGCTCCAGCCCTCCTCTGGTCCTACTCCAGACCCTTACTTTCTGCTTTCAAGCAATGCATCCAGCGTCTTCCCAGCAGCAGCATAAGGAAAGGGGGGTGCACTGTGATGTAAAGGAGGGTGGGGGGCTCAACTTCTGATGGTGGGGGGGCTCTTGACATCTAATGTAGAGGGGAGGGGATGCGCTGGACATCTAATCTTAGAGATACATCCAGCCCTTTTGAGGCAATCATAATCAGTGGCGGCTGGTGCTCAACATTTTTTGGGGGGGGCGCAAACAAACGAAAAAAAAAAAACAATTGCAGCCTCACTGTGCCCATCAATTGCAACCACTGTGCCCATCCAATGCAGCCACTGTGCCCATCAAATGCAGCCACTGTGCCCATCAAATGCAGCCACTGTGCCATCAATTGTCGCCACTGTGCCATCAAATGCAGCCACTGTGCCATGCTATCAAACTAATCCACTGTGCCATCATTTATCGCCACTGTGCCCATCAATTGCCACCACTGTGCCATGCCAAACGCAGCCACTGTGCCATCAATTGTTGCCACTGTGCCCATTGTCACCACTGTGCCATCAATTGTCACCACTGTGCCATCAATTGTCACCACTGTGCCCATCAATTGTCAC
The DNA here is from genome assembly GCF_905171775.1 of Rana temporaria. Classification (NCBI taxonomy): domain Eukaryota; kingdom Metazoa; phylum Chordata; class Amphibia; order Anura; family Ranidae; genus Rana; species Rana temporaria. Next base: position 52,900,831 of record NC_053490.1, on the reverse strand, counting down.
CACTGTGCCATGCCAAACGCAGCTATTGTGCCATCAAACACAGCCACTGCGCCATGCCATCAAACGCAGCTATTGTGCCATCAAACACAGCCACTGTGCCATGCCATCAAACGCAGCTATTGTGCCATCAAATGCAGCCACTGTGCCATCAATTGTTACCAAAGTGCCATCAATTGTTACCACTGTGCCATCAATTGTCACCACTGTGCCCAGCAATTGTCACCACTATGCCATGCCATCAAACGCAGCCACTGTGCCATCAATTGTCACCACTGTGCCATCAATTGTCGCCACTGTGCCCATCAATTGTCACCACTGTGCCCATCAATTGTCACCACTGTGCCATGCCAAATGCAGCCACTGTGCCATGCCATCAAACGCAGCCACTGAACCATCAATTGTTACCACTGTGCCCAGCAATTGTCACCACTGTGCCCAGCAATTGTCATCACTATGCCATGCCATCAAACGCAGCCACTGTGCCATCAATTGTCACCACTGTGCCATCAATTGTTGCCACTGTGCCCATCAATTGTCACCACTGTGCCATGCCAAATGCAGGCACTGTGTCATGCCATCAAACGCAGCCACTGTGCCATCAATTGTTACCACTGTGCCATCAATTGGCTCACCAGACTATATCTTTATGGAGCTGACACATTCCCGGGCCTCTCCGTCACTTACCGCAGCCGTTAGAAGCAGCAGAAACAATCCAATCAACTGCATAACATTATCTTTCACATCATAGAAAAACATGGGGCTAACTTTACTGGTTTCTATTTTTTTTTATTAAAAAAAGTGCATTTTTACCAAAAATACAGTGCGACATAAAGTATTGCAACAATCTCCATTTAATTCACCAGGGTGTCTGCAAAACATATATATATATATACAAATTATGTGAGCAGACTGCAGTTCCTCTTTAAGTGGTTAATGACCACATCCATCCTAAATGTCAATAACCCATAACTGGTGTTTGCAATATTTTCATATTAGAAGCAGAGGAGAATCAGCAATATGATTTGCACATTTTACAAATGTTACAAAGTATATGAAATTATTATTTTATTTCTTATAAAATAAAGCTCTTCTTTTTTTTTTCCTTTAAGGCGTGGATGTGTTTCTTATTTTACACCCTGGCCATTGTTTTTCCAATTTGCAAAGATTTATGCCACGCTAAAAGACAGTAAAATATGAGTGACAGGAAAATCTCCTGGGATTAGCAATAAACTAAAATAGAATTATTCCTCCAGTCATCCCATTCTTCACTGCAACCGGTTCTAATGAACTGATCCTAATGCAGCGCCATTAAGTTGATAAACCGCTGCCTTGAACCTTTGCTGGCTTTTATAATCTCCTAAAGGACAATCCATCAGGGTCATTTTTAAGAGATTATATCGGAATATTAACATATTCATTGACTGACTGATTTACAAAAGTTATCATTTGTATAAGTCACACAATGAAATGGAAAGAAGTCCTAACATTTTCCAGACTTTGTGCGCTGTGATTTATCAGTAGAGTTATTAGCTCCATGTGTCGCTCCACTTACAGCCGCTCGTACTGAAGTCTGCCAGTCCGTCCTTTCATCTCAGCAGTCTCCCACTACAGGTTTTATAGATCTTAAGATTGGGGCGAGGTAATTGTTATTAGGCGCAATACCTATGTTCTCCCCGATCTACAGATTTTCTGTAGACAAAGAATTGTCAGTGAATTCCCCAAGACTTGTGGGGGGCTGAGAATTAAATTCTGACTGCAGAGCTGGGAGCAGAAGCATTCTGGATCCTGAATATTACACAGGAATATATATATATATATATATATATATATATATATATATATATATATATATATATATATATATATATATATATATATACATATATATATATACACACAGTATACTGTATATATATATATATATATATATATATATATATATATATAGAGATAGATAGCGTATATACACTCATGGGCCACTTCATTAGGTACACCTTGGGGTTGGACCCCCTTTTGCCTTCAGAGCTTAATTCTTCATGGGATAGATTCAACAAGGTGTTGGAAACATTCCTCAGAGATTGTGGTCCATAGTAACATGATAGCACCCATGATGTGACTCTCCTGTTCCACCACATCCCAAAGGTGCTCTATTGGATGAGATCTGGTGACTGTGGAGGCCATTGGAGTACAGTGATGTCATTGTCATGTTCAAGAAACCAGCGGTGAGATGATTTGAGCTTTGTGACATGGTGCATTATCCTGCTGGAAGTAGTAATCAGAAGATGGGTACACTGTAGTCATAACGGGATGGACATGGTCAGCAACAATACTCAGGTAGGCTGTGGCATTTTAACAATGCTCAGTTGGCACAAAAGGGCCCAAAGTGTGCCAAGAAAATATCTCCCTCACACCATTACATTACCACCAGCCTGAACTATTGATACAACGCAGGATGGATCCATGCTTTCATGTTGTTTACATCAAATTCTAACCCTACCATCTGAATGTCACAATTGAGACTCATCGGACCAGGCAACGTTTTTCCAATCTTCTATTGTCCAATTGTGGCGAGCCAGTGCAAATTGTAGCCTCAGTTTCCTGTTTTTAGCTGACAGGAGTGACACCCAGTTTGGTCTTCTGCTTCTGTAGCCCATCTGCTTCAAGGTTCAATGTGTTGTGCATTCAGAGATGGTATTCTTCATACCTTAGTTGTACTGGGTGGTTATTTGAGTTACTATTGCCTTTCTAACAACTTGAACCAGTCTGTCAAATCTCCTCTGACATTAACAAGGCATTTTCCTCTGCACAACTTCCGCTCACTGGATATTTCCTCTGTTTCAGAGCATTCTCTGTAAATTCTAGAGATGGTTGTGCGTGAAAATCCTAGTAGATCATCCATTTTTTAAATACTGTATATACTCGAGTATAAGCCAACCCGAATATAAGCAGAGGCACCTAATTTTACCACCAAAAAATGGGAAAACGTATTGACTCGAGTATAAGCCTAAGGTGTCCATCTGCATGTCTCACTGTGTCCATGCCTCACTGTGCCCATACCTCACTGTGTCCATGGCTCACTGTTTCCATGCCTTGCTGTGTCCATAACTCACTGTGTCCATGCCTCACCATGTCCATGCCTCACTGTGCCTCACTGTGCCCATGCCTCACTGTGTCCATGCCCTGCCGTGTCCATGCCTCACTGTTTCCATACCTCACTGTGTCCATGCCTCACTGTGTCCATGACTAGACTTACGTTTAACATGGGAGTATATAGTAGGGGTGCATGGCTTTGAAAAATCGGTGTTTCCTGGCCGTAGGTCCCCCAGACAGCACACTTGTAGAGAAGAACTGGGGCTACATGTGTGCCAAGTTTGGGGTCCAGGGGACCTACGGCCGGCCGGTACCGGGTCCCCAAAGTCCGGGAGATCAGGCGCAAAAAGGTGACTCGAGAATAAGCCGAGGGGGGCATTTTCAGCACCAAAAAATGTGCTGAAAAACTCAGCTTATACTCGAGTATATATGGTACTCAGACCAGCCTGTCCGGCACTAACAACCATACCATGTTCAAAGTCACTTAAATCCCCTTTCTTTCCCATTGTGATGCTTGGTTTAAACTTCAGCAAATCATCTTCACGACGTCTAGATGTCTAAATGCATTGAGTTGCTTTCACATGATTGGCTGATTAGCAATTTGTGTTACCAAGCAATTAAACAGGTGTACCTAATAAAGTGGCTGGTATATGTGTATATATATATATATATATATATATATATATATATATATATATATATACACATACATACACATAAATTAGCCAACAGTATGTAAAGAAGAGAAGTGCAAAGTGCATTACAGCAGGTAGTATGTATCGGGGAAGAGTGTAAAGTGTATGGCAAAGGTCAATATGTGTAGGAGATGTATAGCATTTTATTTGATGACTTCTTTCCTGATCCATCCTTAGACACACCACACTGGGCATCTCTGCCATTAATTTCACTGACAGAATTTTTACCTCCTTTTACCCAACAAGTACAATGCCCACCTGAGAATCGATAGAGGATTCAGGATTGGGACCCCTGCGGCACTGAGAGCGACCGATTTCACTTCTGGTGGAGATGGGGCATTTCCTCCACCTGCACTCACAGAAGGTGTGTTGATATGGCTATTTTTGTGATTTTTATAGCATAAATATGGAGCAAAATTTTAAGACCATATAGTGTTTGGAAGCAAAGTTTCCCCTATTCATGTGCTAATGAACTTGTTGGACTGCTTCGTGAGTTCAGGACAGAAAATGATGCTACAGGAAGTAGGGGGAGGGAAGAGGACAAGTCATGTGCTGGAAGACAAAGGGGTGCATGGGGAACTCCATGATGACATAATAACAAGGAATGTCTGCGCCAGAAGGAACTTCACCTGGATGAGGCTAGCATCTGATTTCTGCAATCGCTCGAATTAGCTGGGAGTCCTGGTTGCCTATAGAGTTTGTGAAGCCGCTATAACCTGAACTAAGTAAAGCTGCGTACACGCGATCAGTCCATCCGATGAGAACGGTCTGATGGACCGTTTTCATCGGTTAACCAATGAAGCTGACTGATGGTCCGTCGCGCCTACACACCATCGGTTAAAAAAACGATTGTGTCAGAACGCGGTGACGTAAAACACAACGACGTGCTGAAAAAAACTAAGTTCAATGCTTCCAAGCATGCGTCGACTTGATTCTGAGCATGCATGGATTTTTAACCGATGGTTGTGCCTACTAACGATCGGTTTTGACCTATCGGTTAGGAATCCATCGGTTAAATTTAAAGCAAGTTGGCTTTTTTTTAACCGATGGGTAAATAACCTATGGGGCCCACACACGATCGTTTTTGACTGATGAAAACAGCCCATCAGACCGTTGTCCTCTGTTTAACCTATCGTGTGTACGAGGCCTTACTTTTAGCATATTTCTATTATTATACAGACCATCGTTCATGCTTGTTTGATAGGAAATAGGCCGCATGTATATGTACGTCAGCAGAATGGCACGTACAGGCACATTGGCGTACCTGTACGTCCCTGCCTTGACGTGGGTCGGGGGTCCGATCGGGACCCCCCCCCCCGCTACATGCGGCGGTCGGAAACCCGCGGGGAGTGATCCGGGATGAGGGTGCGGCTATTAGTTTCTAGCCGCCCCTCGCGATCGCTCCCCGGAGCTGAAGAACGGGGAGAGCCGTATGTAAACACGGCTTCCCCGTGCTTCACTGTGGCGGCTGCATGGATCGAGTGATCCCTTTTATAGGGAGACTCGATCGATGACATCAGACCTACAGCCACACCCCCCTACAGTTGTAAACACACACTAGGTGAACCCTAACTCCTACAGCGCCCCCTGTGGTTAACTCCCAAACTGCAACTGTAATTTTCACAATAAACAATACAATTTAAATGCATTTTTTGCTGTGAAAATGACAATGGTCCCAACAATGTGTCAAAATTGTCCGAAGTGTCCGCCATAATGTCGCAGTCACGAAAAAAAAACGCTGATCGCCGCCATTAGTAGTAAAAAAATAATAATAATCAAACTATCCCCTATTTTGTAAACACTAGAAATTTTGCGCAAACCAATCGATAAACGCTTATTACGATTTTTTTTACCAAAAATAGGTAGAATAATACGTATCGGCCTAAACTGAGAAAAAAAAAAATGTTATATATGTTTTTGGGGGATATTTATTATAGCAAAAAGTAAAAAATATTGCATTTTTTTCAAAATTGTCGCTCTATTTTTGTTTATAGCGCAAAAAATAAAAGCCTCAGAGGTGATGAAATACCACCAAAAGAAAGCTCTATTTGTGGGGAAAAAAAGAACGCCAATTTTGTTTGGAAGCCACATCGCACGACCGCGCAATTGTCTGTTAAAGCGACGCAGTACCGAATTGTAAAAACCCCTTGGGTCATTTAGCAGCATATTGGTCCGGTCCTTAAGTGGTTAACTCTCGCAGTGCAGGGGTCCCTCTGTAAAGGGTAGATGTTTGCTTTAGTTGAGCTTTAACAAAAAAGCCCCTAAAGCCCATAAGAACTTACCCTGAATCCACTATCACATGCTACTTCATTGTCCCTCTTCCGGAAGCAGGGTCAATATTTTGGTATAGTCACAAATGAATTCACTAAGGGTGAACTGCTGACCTTAAACAAATTCCTGTGTGATTGTGTTGGATGGATTTGGAATGAGACAACAAGGACGTTTGGCTACCACCTCATGCAGAGCATGTTAGGTGAAACACAAGCACATTAGTTCGGAGATGTCTAAAAATGTGATGGTGTTACGATAGAGTAAAATGCCTAAAAAATGACCCAAGGAGAGCAGCACTGTGTACAGTATATACCCCATTGTCAGGTGTATGGTGGAGCACATCATTAGCCTTCATCTGACATAACATTAGCCTACAAATTTATCAGCAACAGCTTTTTACCAGAATAAGCTCCAAGCTTCTGCCATATACGATTTATTGCTTTTTTATGTCTGTTGACAGGACAACAGTGCTTAGCATTACAATCCGTGGCATTTCCTACAAGTGTGAATAATTCTCTGCCAAGATGCTGCATGTACTCTTTTTTGTGGCGTATAATCTACCAGCATGTTCTTCTGTCACCATACAGGCGGATTATACTGTAACAAATGAAATAGTAAGTGTTACATCTCACATGAAAAGCATGGGATTAGGGCTTGTACATGAAGCGCCAAGCGGAGGCTGCGGGCGTTGGTAGGGGGTACTTATAACCCAGTCACACCAGTAGGTTGAGGAAAAAACAATATTAGAAGGGTTGATGGTGCCCAGAGAATGTCCTCCTTTTGATATTGACCCGCCAACGTACTCAATTTACTGCCTAAACTTTGAACGGCTTATGCTAATGACAGACCAGACCGAACAAATATTAGCAAAACTCACACGTAACTTGTTTTTATTTGACTGCGGAACTATCTGGTTAATTGCAGTAATCTCTTTAGCGCATTAAAGTTATGATAATTTGATTAGAGGATATTTCAGTGCTCCTGCCTTCCATGGGACCTCCCTGATTGAAGCAATAAGAAAAACATTGTAGGGGGTCAGACATTTATATTACGCTGTGCTTCTTGTCTAGTAAAAGCGAGTAGACACTCTGCAAGATATTATTAATATTGCATCAGAGCCTTCCTCTACAGGGGAGGAGGAACATTTAAGAAGAGATTTGAACAAGACACTAAACTGACAGTTTTATCGCTTTCGGTGGTATTCTATCTATTATTTCATACCTGAGAATGAATCTCCATAATTGGTTCCATTGTACACTCAATACTGAGAAGAGACTATCGATCCCTACTGAGTCTACTAGATTTACTATGATCTGGACTATCGCTAGAGACATTGGGGAGGATTAACCCCATAAGCTTCGAAATAACACAGAATTCTTGGGGGACACATAATCATATTGACTTTATTTGCACACTGAATGGAACTATGTACAGTAATTCCTTACTGACTCATTTTAATGGTTCAAAGGACAATGCTGTGCTTCTATCACAAGGACACCCTATAGGCCCTTTTCACACGTGCGGACCGTATGTCCGCTTTTTCATCCATCCGTTTGCGGATGAAAAACTGACATACATTGGTCCCTATGTGATTGTGGGTGTCAGCAGATAAGCTTCCGCTGACACCCGTAATCACCCGCCTCTGCAAAGATCCGATTTTGCGGAAGGAAGAAAACCCTATTTTTTCTTCCGTCTGCGGATCGGATTGGATGAACACGGACATACAGTCCGTGTTCATCCGATCCCCCATAGGGGAGAGCGGAGAAAAGACAGGGCGGTCCCTGCACAGTGTGCGGGGACCGCCCTGTCAGCCGCCGGCTCAGCGGGGATATACGGAGCGATCCCCGCTGAGCTTACGGACACACGGAGGCGGATCATTATTGATCCGCCCCGTGTAAAAGGGCCCTTATACAGAGCCACCGCAATATACATGTTTGAATGTGTATTTTTTTTAGGGCAACGCTGCTCAGTAAAAAGTCTATAGTAGTGGTTTCATTTAATTGGTTTTGTATTTTATTAGTTGTCTATTATTGCTTGTGATATTATAGTACATTTTGTATTACTTAACCGCTTGAGCCCAGGTTCACACTGGGCTGCGGTAGTGAAGCCGCACGAGTTCAGCTGAACTCGCACGATTTCACTCCCGCTGGCAGTCCCGATTTCGGCCGCGATTATAGAGACATCTGTGCAGGTTTCTGCACAGATGTCAATGTAAATCGCGGCCCGAAATCGCAAAAAGTAGTACAGAAACTACTTTTTGAAATCGGTGCAGCGCCGCAGATGCGGCATCGCACCGATTAGGACGGTGCCATTGCTGGCAATTTGCGTCAAATACCGCCGTTTTGACATGCGATTTGACATGCCAAATTGCATGTCAAAACGCACCAGTGTGAACCAGGCCTATGACTTGGACCATTATGCAGGTAAAGGACCTGGCCCCTTTTTGCAATTCGGCACTGTGACGCTTTAACTGACAATTGCGTGGTCGTCCGACGTGGCTTCCAAACAAAATTGACGTCTTTTTTTTCCCACTAGTAGAGCTTTCTTTTGGTGGTATTTGATCACCTCTGTGGTTTTTATTTTTTGCGCTATAAACAAAAATAGAGCGACAATTGCTATAATAAATATCCCCCAAAAATATATAATTTTTTTTTCCTCAATTTAGGCCGATACGTATTCTTCTACATATTTTTGTTAAAAAGCGTTTATTGATTGGTTTGTGCAAAAGTTATAGCGTTTACAAAATAGGGGATAGTTTTATGGCATTTTTATTAATATTTTTTTTTTACTAGTAATGGCGGCGACCAATGATTTTTTTCATGACTGCGACATAATGGCAGACACATTGGACACTTTTGACACATTTTTGGGACCATTGTCATTTTCACAGCGAAGAAATATAAAAATGCACTGATTATTGTGAAAATGACAATGGCAGTGTAAGGGTTAACCACTAGGGGGAGCTAAAGGGGTTAAGTGTGTACTAGTGTGTGATTCTTACTGTAGGGGAGCGTGGCTGGACGTGTCACATCACTGATCATCATTCCCTATGACAGGGAACAGACGATCAGTGACAAGCCACAGAGAAGAACGGGGAAGGTTTGTTTACACTCACCTTTCCCCTTTCTTCAGCTCCTGTGACCCGATTGTGGGACACCAGCGGCAATCAGGTCCGTGTGTCCCACGGGCGCGGTCAAGAAGCTTCTAAACAGGTTGCCGGCGGCGCACTCGCGACCCACTGCTGGGTTCTTTTTTTTTTTTTTATAATTCTTTATTTTATGTATATTTTTTTTTTCACAATCACAAAACAATCTCTTCTGCATCATATATACCTTAACATCCATATTTCACATCAACTAAGCATCTCTTGGTCCTTATATACCTTTCTTCTTTCTTTATTTTCACCCTCTCAGCTCTCCCTTGCCCCAATACTGCCCCCTGCGTGGTCTTGCCTCCCCCGACCTCGCCCAACGGAGGAGCATTCCACCCAAAGGGAGTAATATTTCCCCCTTATTCCCCTCCCCAATCCCTCGCAAGGGAGAAAAAAAAAACAAGATTATTCCTCTCCCCCCTCCCCCCTCAAGGGTTCTGTTCCCTGTATTCAATATATGGAGTCCAGGTCCTCCGGTACTCCTCCTCTCGCTCCCTCAGCCCCATAGTGAGATTTTCCATCAGCTGAATCTCTGTTATTCTACTAAGCCATTGTGTCCTTGTTGGAAGTACTGTACTCTTCCATAGTATTGGTATACAGGACTTTGCTGCCGTAATCAAATGCCTTAACAGAGACTGCTTATATTTTTCCACAGATAGTGGGATGTCATGTAATAGAAATGCTGATGGTCTGTCTCCGAGATTCACCCCAGTAATTTCACGGGTTGTGTCCGAGACCATTTTCCAAAATTCTTTTAGTTTTTGACAACCCCAAAAGATGTGTATCATAGTGCCTTCTTCTTTGTGACATCTCCAGCAAATGTTTGAGACTTGAGGGAAAATCCGATTTAACAATGTTGGTGTCCTATACCACCTTGTCAAAACTTTATAACCCCCCTCCTGGTATCTGGATGCTATTGACGCCTTATGCGTGAATAAGAATATCTTATTTTTCTGTTTCTCTGAAAACTTTATACCCAGATCTCTTTCCCACGCCTGTATAAAGACAAGTTCTTCTGGTGCATCTGACTCGATCAGTAAGTTATATATATTTGATAATATATGTCTCATTGGTTCTCTTTTTAAACATATTTCTTCAAATTTCGATGGACTCCCTATTTCTTCCCCTCGAAGTTTCAAAGATCCTATGAAAGTTCTGAGCTGGTTTCGTCTCCATAAGTCTAGATCTTCCCCATATGCATTCTCCATCTCCTCGTTATTCATCACATGGTTACCTATCATGAAATGCGTCAGTCTACTAAATCCTCTCCTCAGATTACTAAAACATCAGTCCTTTAGACCTGGCTCAAAACCTGGATTACCCAAGACGGGTGTCATTGGGCCGATACATTTCAACAGCTTTATTTTCTTCCCTATCCTTCTAATAACTCTGAGTGTAGCACTTATCATTGGGTGTTTTTTTGCGATTTGGGGTATATTAATCTCAGCTATCCACGCCATGCCTTCTAGGGGGGAGTTACTAATCTCCCGTTCCAAGTTAACCCATGGTTTGTTCTCCTGATGTGTACACCAATCCACTATTCGTGCTAGGTGTGCGGCGTCATAATAACCCATTGGATCTGGGAGTCCCACTCCCCCTCTTTCTTTTGGCAGAGTCAATATATTTCTCCGCACTCTCAGAGATTTTGCTGCCCAAATAAACTTAATAAACCTGGATCTCAAGTCTCTCAGAAATCCCGACGGTATTTTTATAGGTAAGGTCTGGAACAGATATAGTATTCTTGGCATCACATTCATTTTTATTATGTTGATTCTGCCAAACCATGAGAAGATCTCTTTATCCCATTTTTGCAGATCAAGTTTAATTTGTTTTATCAGGGGTACAAAGTTTAGTTCAAAAACTCTGCTTAACTTACATGGGATCTTAGTCCCCAAATATCCCAGATGGGAGTCTGTCCATCTAAAAGGGAAATTGACTGCTAGTTGTTGCTGCATTCGAATATCTACCTCCACTCCCATAGCCTCTGACTTGTTATAGTTCACTTTGAAATTTGACATTTCCCCATATTTTTTTATTTCCGCTAGTAGACATGGTAATGACGTTACTGGGGAAGTGATCGAGAACAGTAGGTCGTCGGCATATGCTGCCACCTTATACTCATCTCCCTTACCCCGGATACCCCTGATATCTGAGTTAGCTCTTATAGTTCTCAGAAGTGGTTCCAGGGTAAGGATGAATATAATGGGGGAGAGTGGGCATCCTTGACGCGTTCCATTCTGAATAGGAAATGGTCCTGATTTTATCTCATTGATTTTCACCCTCGCTGAGGGGCATGAATAGAGACTTGAGATCCAGTTTTGCAGACCCCTCCCCAATCCTATGTGTTGTAGTAAGATTTTTAGAAAACCCCAATCCACCTTAAAACTCTTTGAGTATTTTCTCTGCCTTCTCTACCCGGAGTGAATCCTACCTGATCCGGGTGTATCAGGGCGGGGATATATGTCAATACTCTATTGGCCAATATCTTCGCCAATATTTTTAGATCAACATTTAGCAAAGATATCGGCCGATAGCTGGCACACTGAGCAGGGTCCTTCCCTTCCTTAGGGATTACTTCTATTTCCGCCATTAATGTTTCCGCCAGCATCCTCTGTCCCTCTCGAATCGAGTTAAAGGCCGCGATGAATTTAGGAGCCAGCTTCTCGGCGAAAGTTTTATAATAGCGTAGTGTATACCCGTCGGGGCCTGGTGCCTTACCCATCTTTAGTGCACTAAGGGCCTCTATGAATTCTTCAACTGTTATCGGACCATCTATTTTCTCAGCATCTTCTGCCGATATCCTGGGCATCCCTGAAGCTTTTAGATACTCCTTAATCCTTCCTTCTCTATTAGGGATTTGAGGCCCTGCGGATTGCCTGTCTAGTTGATATAAATCCGAATAGTAGTTCTTAAATGCTTCCGCGATCAGCTGTGTGGGACTTCACCAGCACGTCCCCTTGTATTTTGATTTTTTCAATCTGATTCCGAGCTCTCGTTTCTCTGAGTGCGTTCGCCAGAAGCCTGCTAGGTTTGTTTCCGTACTCATAGTAAGCTCTTCTGCATCGGCTTAATTTCGCTTTTGCTTTATCTGTTAACATAAGGTTCAGTTTGTCCCGCAGACCCGTCAATTTCTCTTCGATCCGATGCGTCTGCGATTTCTTATGCAGTGTTTCCAAGAGTCGGATCTCTCCCAGCAGGGTATCAAGTTTGGCACTCAGAGAACGTTTTCTCTGTGTTCCCAACGCTATAAGCACCCCTCTCAGATAGCACTTATGTGCCTCCCAGATACACTGTGGCGCCATTTCATCTGAGTCATTAATAGAAAAAAAGGTATCTAACTCCTGCATTATCCTAATCTTGTATTCTGGGTCTTTTAAAAGTGTTTCATTCAGCCTCCAGCTCCATTCACGAGGGCCTCTCTCTCCCCATTCTATACTGCAATTAGTGGGTGCATGATCCGAGATTGTGAATGACCCTATTGATGCTTCTCGCAGCCGAAGAAGTATATTCTGATCTACAAAAACATAATCAATTCTTGTATATGTCTTATGTTTAGCAGAGAAAAAGCTATAATCTTTATCATGCACATGGAGAGTCCTCCAGCTATCTATTAGCTGCAAGCCCTGTAACAGGCTCCTTGCTTTACGTAATTTCGTACTGGATAGATGGGAGACTCCTTTTGATACATCTAATGTCGGATCTAGTGCTATGTTCAGATCTCCGCCCATTATTAGGATCCCTTCCTTATTTTGTTGCACTGTTTCTAAGTATCTTTCCAGGGCAGATGTAGGATCATCATTGGGTAAATATAGATTTACCAATGTGATCTTTTGATCCTTTAACAGACCCTTAACTATGAGCATCCGTCCTGTATCATCCATTATTACATTTGATTCTTTCCAGGGCAATTGCTTTGCTAGCATAATTGCTACCCCATTTGCTTTAGATGTCTGTGAGGCACCATGATATACCGTTGGAAACCTAGGATTACCCAGTTTTGGAATCTTGTCCTTTCTAAAATGAGTCTCTTGTAAGAAAATTATCTGTGATTTAATTCTACCTAGTTCCGCCATCAGTTTTGAACGTTTTTCTGGACTGTTTAGTCCCTTTACATTATAGGAAGTAAAGTTTACCGAATCCATTTTGTCTCACTTTCCACCCGCTCTAGGTCAATTCTCCTATGGTGGCCAGGGGCATGCGAGAGGGTGCCCCAAGATCCCAGAGGGAAGGAGAAGAGGGGGCGAGGAAGAGGAGAAGAAGGAGAGAAAAAAAAAAAAAAGATCCCTCCCCTGTCCCTCGGGACCTGGTCGTTCGCCCAGGGTCCCAAGTAGTTTCCTTCCCTTTCCCTCCCCTCCCCCTAGCCCTTGTCAGCAGGCCCCTAACAATCTGTAGGGCGCCCTGCTGTTGCTATTAGGGCCAGTGAGAGGAGGTAAAAAAAAAAAAAAAAAAAAAATAAATCGAGTAAGAAAAAAAAAAAAAAAACGCCTCTGGCTTGCCTCCTCTTGGAGGAGAGGCGTTATAGGTGGGGAGAGTGTATAGGCAATGAAGAGCGAAAAAGGCAGCCACGGTGCCCCTCAGCGTTTAGCCGCGCACACCACTACTAACCCCTACTAACCTTATATCCCCCTTAGGGCAATGTCAACCCTTCCTTCTATCCATTCCTTCTGAGCTTTTTTTTTTTGGGTTCTTAAAGGGGACGTACCTGTATGTACATGTGCCCAGCCATGCCATTCTGTCAACGTATATCGTCGTGCGGCTGTCCTTAAGTGGTTAATAAATACTGTGTTTTTGGATAATACTTTTTCCTTTCCCCGATATATCACTGTTCAATAATAATTTAGGGGTTGATTTACTAAAACTGGAGAGTGCAAAATCTGGTGTAATCTGGGTCGATTACTGTGGTGATACACATGGAGTGTCACTTTTTTAATTACATGTTTGTTTGTATTTTATTGTTTTATATTAATATTAATAAAAATTGTATTTTGCTTTACATGTGCATTCTTTATATTTGCTTATCGTACCGCAATAGTCCAACCGCCCACAATCTCTCTGGTTTTTGGTTTGGGACCCAAATTCCAACCTTTATTCAACTTAAAATCCTGGATGATGGTACTTTTAAATAATTCTACACCATGTGTATCCTATAGAAGCCAATCTTATACCAGCTTCCAGGTTTTCTTGCCAAAGACTAAATGAACAAGCTGATGTTAGAAGCTGATGGGCTACCATGCACAGCTATACCAGATTCTGAGTGCTCCAGTTGTCTCCACCAGTGTGTACATTTCAGGCATACGATATTTAAAAAGGGTTATTTTCTAAGGTTATTGTCCACTACCATTAAAGTCTAGGCAAAAAAATAAATAAAAATGTTCAGTACACCTTATGCACTGCGGCCATCCTGGTATTCCGAAAAGACACAAGGCTACGACTGTATTCATGCTCAAATTGGTACATTTATTACGGTCAACTGTGCACACGGTCAATCAACCAATCAAGCTCACAGCATTGATGACTTAATTTAATTTCTTACGCCACTTTTATATAACAAATCTCATGACTATTGATGCATCAAGGTTGATTTACTAAAGGAGTAGAGCATGTTCATGTCATGTTGCAAAGGAATTTCCACTTAGCTAGGTGAAAGTGGTAAAATGCACTCAATCACAAGCAAGGGAGAAAAAAAACTGTGCTTTTTTCTTGCACATGGTGGAAAAATGGAAGTCAGCAGAGCTTCACCACATTCACTAAGCTAAGTAAATTTTTTTATTGCAAAGTGAAAATTCACTTGAGCTGCCTATTACCCGTTGGTAAATCAACCACCTTTGTTGACCATTACCTCATTGTCCTATCATTTAACTAATAAAATATTTTATTTTCCTATGATTTAATGAAAATATCTAGATTCAATAGGGGCAGGAGGGCATCTTTCCTTGCTATTGTGGCTTTCTCAACCAGGATTACGTGAAACCCTAGGGTTCCTCTAGGTTGCAAGAGGTTCCTATAACAATGGGCAATTTCTGCCTCTCAGATAAATAACCATTAATACATTGATCTTTTTAGATATCTGTAGGGGGGATTATTCCCAATGATCATCACACTAATGTACTGTGAGCTGAAGATATAGTTATTATTATAGTAAAAATTATTAGCAGGAGTTCCCTGAGCCTGGAAAATTATTTTAAAGATTTAGCCGTGTTAAAATGATGGGGAAAGTTGCTTTAGAGCCCTTTCACACTGGAAACGCCTATAGCGGAGCGTTAAAATAGCGGTAAAACACTGTTATTTTACTACGTTTTTACAGCGTTTTCAATTCATTTCAATAGAGGGGGCGTTTTTGGAGCATTTTATGAGCGTTTTAATAGCGCTATTTTTACCGCGAAACGCGGCAGAAACGCTGCAAAAACGCACCAGTGTGAAAGGGCTCTTAGAGTCCAGGGATCGACAAACGACGGCTCTCCAGCTGTTATGAACCATTGTTCAACTCTGACATTCACAGGCATGACTAGGCATGATGGGGATTGTAGTTCCTGCACATCTGGCGGGCCATATTTGGGACCATCAAACATCAAATAAAACAAAAAAAAAAAGGAAACCCAACTGTTTTTCTAATATATAAAAATGTTCATTCATGAAGCCTTTCTCCTAGTCAAAGCCCTAAGATCACTTTTTACAATCTCTGTGGTATACAGGAGTTATAAGGGGGGCAAAATGAGCAATTGCCCTGACTCCAATGACATATGGGACCCCCCCCTATACAAAAATGATATATAAAATGATATATAAAATATAATAATAATAATAATAATAATAATAATAAAAACATACTTTCTTTTATTAGATGCATCTTGAGAAGTAATATTTTGCTGGCCATCATCTGTAAAACTTTGGACTGGTATATTATATCGTATTTTAAAAATTAATTTTGGAGGCTCAAGCAAACCACACTTGGAGCGCTATGACTGCGTGTGTGTGGGCATGTTTGACCCCAGAACGACATTGTGTCATGAATTCAAAAAATGTGGGACTGTCAATGAGAATGTAAACTAACTCTGTGTATAAGGGGCACCGTGATCCTGAAGTGCCCCAGGCCCCCCAAGGTTTAAATACGTCTCTACATGCACATTTTCACAATTTTTTTACACCCAAAAATTCTGCAAGTACATAAAATACCGGGATTTGATTTTGACAGAAATCCTTCATGCTCCTAACTTTCTGTTGGAGTTGACTCTACTAGCAGGGCTTTTAAAAAGACAAAGTTAGGGAAAGGTGCATGTATTACAGAGGTAAATTGCATATGTACTTTTGTTTATATACTTTAAATTCCTATTAAAGGATAACCTATTCCTATTGAAAGGCCATCCACTCTTTAAAGGAGAAGTACAACCAAAGCTTGTTAGGATGTACTTCGGGTCACACAACGAACTGCAATCCTGTGACCCATATTTAGCAGACATGTGTCTGAAGTCCGCTGTCTGCTGATGTCACAGAACTGGTCCAGGCTCAGGATCGTGACCATATGATCAGAAACCATCCACATGCCTGGATCGGCATCCAGCTCAGCTTTTCAGCGAGCCACTGAGAGCCTGACCTGGCTGCTCCCACCCCTCCACAGCCCAGTGCTCCAACAAAGAGAGGGGGGGGGAGCAGAGAACCGGTGACTGACAGTCACCTGCTCTCTACTCAGGGAGCTCTGAGAACAGAGTGATCTGCTGTGTTTAATCGCTCAGTTCTCAGTGTTAGAGCCAGCGGGGACGGATGCAGCATTGGACCATTGCTGCATCCACCCATGGAAGTATGATTCTACAAAAAAATGGATTCCCATACTTCTCCTTTAACCTCCCTGGCGGTATGATTCTTTCAGAAAAAAGGTGCTGAAAGCGGTACCATTATTTGCAAGGAAATTTGGCGTTTTATACTGTAGGCCTGTAATTCTTAAGAATTAATTCACTTAAATCTGACCAAACAAGAGTCTAGTAGGGATCCCGGGTATGACATTTTTTTAAAAACAAAATTATAAATTAAAATATAATAAATAATTATAAATAATTATAACAAATAATAATATAATTATAATAAAAATTAATCAATAATGTAATTAACTCAAAATCACTGAAATTTGCTCAGTTGCGGAATTGTCGCTGTCATTACTTTTATTTTTTTATGACGAATTTCCCCACAAATCGCTATCGCACAATTCTGCAAGTGATTATAATTTATTATCGCTGTTTTCTAGCTGCTCTAAAACCATTTTTGACATAAAGGGACACTTTCGGTTGCTATGGACAATCTACAGTTTGCAGGGAGAAAGAACAGTTTTTATTATATAAAAGTACATGTAGGGCACTGGGCAGATCACTAGGGACAAGGGGGGTTTGTATTTTTTACATACAGTACTGTAATCTATAAGATTACAGTATACTGTATGTAATGTGTTTGTTTACGTTTTTGAATTTGGCGCCGTTCTCTGCTCCCGTGCATCGTAACGTCGCAGGGAACGGAGATTGGCGGCACAGGAGGACACTGTGTGAATCGAGCGAGGTCCCGCTCGCTCACACAGCGCGGTGGCATCGCTGGATCCAGGGACAAGGTAAGTAAACACTCCCTGTGGATTCAGCGAGGCAAGCCCGAGTCTGACTCGGGGTTAACGCTTTTGGTATAAAAATCTCACCCCGAGTCAGATTCGGGAATACCGCTAGGAGGGATAAAGGAAAATAAATTCCTTCCCATAATGAATAAAGACTGCAGTGGGCATATGCAGAAGACATAGAGACTTTTGAAGAAGTAGCTGTGTAGCTCTTGGTAGGTCATACAGCAAAGATCTTGGAGGATCAGGGACATCTAAGTATCAAGCCTTGTACACACGACCAAGAATCTCGTCGTAACAGAAACATCGTTTTCCTCGATGAGTTCCTTGTTAGGCTTGACGAGAATCTTGTCAAGCTTTCTTTGCGTACACACTGTCAAGACAAAATCTCGTCGTTCTCAAACACGAGGGCACTATAAAGGGGAAGTTCGATTCCACTAGCACAACCCTTGGGGCTGCTTTTGCTAATCTCATGTTACTGCATGTTAAGTAAAAGTTTGGTGAGAGACGATTTGCGCTTTTCAGTCTGTTACAGCGTGACGAATGTGCTATCTCCATTACGAACGCTACTTTTACCGAAGGTGCGCTCCCGTCTCATATACTTTATTCTGAGCATGGGCGCGTTTCCAAGCATACACACAAACGTGTTTCTCGTCGTAAGCCAGCCAGACGAGAAACACGACGAGGAAATTGAGACTCCCGACGAGAAGAAAGAGATCTTGTTCTCTTTTTTTCTCTACGAAAAACATGCACACGACCGCTTTCCTCTCTGCCACCAATTTTCTTGATGGATTTTGTCGAGTAAAAACGGCCATGTGTACGAGGCCTCAGACTTGAAGGGTTGCTGGGGGGTGTAAGATGGATCCCTAATGCAAAGAAGACGCAGAACTGGAAAGAGGACTCAATAGTATGCATAAATCACAACTTATTTAGCAGTTTGTCTAGAGTGCTGCTTTAAAGAATACATTAGGATCCAGAGACCAATAAAGCGGTGACTTTTTTTATACTTTTATTTGACATTGAGGTAAGATAAAATTACTTAAGCAGTAAGAATGGTCGAGCCTGACACTTAACCAATATGCTTATTACCATCCAGAACAAAATATATCAAAAGGTAATTCGGTCCCATTGATACAGAAAGGATTTAAAGAGTCCTAAACCTTCACATCTTTGGAGAAATCTAGGCCACTGTGACCTTTGAAGATGTAATAGCTGTCTGATGCTGTTAATTAAAAGGAACATTTTACATTTAATTTTTTTCTTCCAGCGTCGAACTAATCATGTTGCGGCAACCATCTTAGCTTAACTTGTGTAAAGGTGTTAATAGGCTCGCCGAGGATGGGTGTTATTTGTCCGTGGATAATGAAACTAGCCTTAACAAACACTGTCAATTACTACATAATTATCAACCTTCATTACCCATCGTTATCTCTCTCCTTCAAAGTTCTCTTTCGCTGTTGTTTTTGACTAAAGGACCTATAGAGGACCTGTACTTCTGAGAATGAAATTTGAATGAAATTATAATTGTTTGGGGTCAATGTATTTTCATTTGTTAACCACTTCAATACCAGGCGCATCCTGCCCAAGCCAATTTTCAGCTTTCAGCGCTGTTTAAATGACAATTTCGCAGTCATGCTACACTTTACCCAAACATAATTTTTATCATTTTGTTCCCACAAATAGAGCTTTCTTTTGGTGGCATTTGATCACCTCTGGGATTTTAATTTTTTTGCTAAACAAATAAAAAAAGACAGAAAATTTTGAAAAAAAAAATGTTTCTTTTGTTTCTGTTATAACATTTTGTAAATAAGTATGTTTTCTCCTTCACTGATGGGCACTGATAAGGCGAGCGAAGCCACTTTCCTCAAATTACACGTTGCTGTGGATGCCGGCCGAGGTTCGGAGATTTCCGTCGGCAAGGATTACGCCTGCGCAGTCCTTACAGGAACCAGCTCGTTAGCCGGAACCAGATCGTCAGATCAGCGGCACTGATAATGCGGCACTGACGGGCACTGATAAGGCGGCACCAATGAGGTGGAACTGACGGGCACTGACGATGGGCACTGATAGGCAGCACTGATGGGCACTGGTAGGCGACACTGATATTCAGCACTGATGGGCATTGATAGATGGCACTGATGGGCACTCATGGGTGCCACTGATAGGCACTGATAGGCAACACCTATGGGCACTAAAAGGCTGCACTGATGGGTACTTATGAGTGGCACTAATAGGCGGCACTGCTGGGCACAGATGGGCACTGATAGGCGGAACTGCCCAACCATTCAGGGGGTGTTGCAAAGAATGTGTCTCACCATCTAAAATACAACACATAAATAAGACGTTGTGTAGTAATCACATGTATAAAAACATATAAAACATAAACAATGAAACATTGTTTATGTTTTTATATATGTGATTATTTCAGCACCCCCTGAATGTGTCCTGACGAAGCAAAAAAGTGGAACGCGTTGATGGACTGTTGTTTACATGGACTGCACCATGATTTCTCATCCATTATATGATATGTATTTCTTAAAGCGGTGGTTCACCCTAAAAAGCAAGTTTATACCATGAAATCCAGCATACTAGCGTGAGCTACAGTATGCCTTTATTTTACTCACTGTTTAATCCCCTAGTTAAATTTCAGACTCCCCGCGGGGAATGGGCGTTCCTATGCACAGGGGACAATGATTAACGGCCAGCTATGGCGCGTCACGCTTCCCGAGTAGGACTCAGCTCTTCACGGTGCTTTACGGTGCCTGCGCACAGACTAGGAGCTGACTGCGCAGGCGCCGTGAAGAGCCAAGTCCTATTTCGGCTATTTACGGGAAGCGTGACGCGCCATAGCCGGCCGTCAATCATGTTCCCCTCTGCATAGGAACGCCTACTAGTCTGAAACTTAACTACGGGATTAAACAGTGAGTACGGCGCAAATAAATAAAATAAAGGCATACTGTAGCTCGCGCTAGTATACTGGATGGCATGTTAGAAAAAAGAAAACATTTTTTAGGGTGACCCCCCGCTTTAATTAATTATTTTCTTTTCTCTTTTTTGTTCTATTGCCTTATGAATTGTTATCAATAATATAAAAATATTTTTATACTACAGCTCTCATCCAAAAGTGCCTTTAAAGTCCGACCTTGGGACAGTTTTCTGCCCCCTTTTTTTCTCTTTCACCAATATTGGAAACGGATGTGGCCGTTGGAGTGCTCTCTATTTATATTTATATTGACCACTCTTGTTTGCAGTACACAATTATAATGGTCGCCCCTTCCTTCCACTCCAAAGTGCTTTTTCCCATGAAAAACCTGCATTAACATTTTCCCATCAGACATTTCCACAAAGATTATAACTTTTTTTCCTTGCGATGAACTACTACTCATCATCGCGTCCCTTCCACCAATTTCTTCTTTCTATTGCTTTCTCTCATCCATTATCGAAGAACATGAGAATTCATCGTGCTCATTTGGTTGAGATTTATGCCTTGCAGCTTAGGAAACCCAAGGGCAAAATAATCCTGAAAATATATTTAGTGACAATGAAGTACCTACAGAGAAAGCCATTAATATTCATTTCCAACAAAAAGAGAGAGAGGGAAAATATATGCCAATAACACAGAGAACCTTAGACTATGCTGAGAAAGAAAGTATGAGTCATCCAAAAATAATAACTCAGGCTTGAAATATTTCAATTTTCGGTGAATAAATAAGTGGCTATGCCTTAAAAACACTCCACTGCAAAACTTTCAGTACAACAATCCGCATAATACAATATCATGTTTAGGACTTGGTTATGAGAGCAATTTATAGGTGATTGAAAGCAATAAAAATAAAATACAAGCAGAAGGATGGAAGTTACCTCAAGATACATTAACCTCCCTGGCGGTATGATTCTTTCAGAAAAAAGGTGCTGAAAGCGGTACCATTATTTGCAAGGAAATTTGGCGTTTTATACTGTAGGCCTGTCATTTTTAGGAATAACTCACTTAAATCTGACCAAACAAGATTCTAATAGGCATCCCGGGTATGACATTTTTTTAAAAACAAAATTATAAATTATAATATAATAAATAATTATAAATAATTATAACAAGTAATAATATAATTATAATAAAAATCATTCAATAATGTAATCAAATCAAAATCACTTAAATTTGCTCAGTTGCAGAATTGTCGCTGTCATTACTTTTTTTTTTAATGATGAATTTCCCCACAAATCGCTATCGCACAATTCTGCAAGTGATTATAATTTATTATCGCTGTTTTTTAGCTGCTCTAAAACTATTTTTGACATAAAGGGACCCTTTTGGTTGCTATGGACAATCTACAGTTTACAGGCAGAAAAAAAAGTTTTTATTATATAAAAGTACATGTAGGGCACTGGGCAGACCACTAGGGACAAGGGGGGGGGGTGTATTTTTTACATACAGTACTGTAATCTATAAGATTACAGTATACTGTATGTAATGTGTTTGTTTACATTTTTGAATTTGGCGCCGTTCTCTGCTCCCGTGCGTCGTAACGTCTCAGGGAACGAAGATCGGCGGCACAGGAGGATGCTGACTCGGGAATACCGCCAGGCAGGTTAAAGACATACCGTATGTATGAATTTTTATGTGTGTGCCTGGGTGGCAGGAGCAATAGTTCACACCCCATCACTCGGGAAATATCAGGATAAGACAGCAGTGCCTGCAGCCCCCTGGCTCTGAGAAATTCTAAGGCAGCCCATACATTCTTCATTTTGTTTTTTTCCTTCAACTGGTAGGCAAAAAAAGAGATCCAATTCCACCATACACACATTCGATGTGGATGGAGAATCCTCCCAGCAGCCATATAGGAGGTGGTGTGGATAGAGGGGGTGGTGCCATTCTCCCTTAATAGGCGGGCCACCCCCTCTATCCACACCACCCCCTATATGGTTAATGGAAACTATCCATGGCTGCCGCAGCCACCCCCTATTCAGGCGTCCGGTCCCTTTCATGACGCGGGACGCCTGAATTACAGCGGCAGAGGTGTTTTTTTTTTTTAAAGCACCCGATTAGAGCCATAGGCTCTTATAGCCTTCAAAATAGGGTGGACTCAGAGCATTGCATTGCACTTGGAGCCCAATCAGGAAACGTGGGTGTGTTACCCATTTCCCGATTGGCTGAAAGGTCAGGCGATCCTATTGGACGCCTAGGAGGAAGGGAGGAGATGCACAGCAGAAGTCGGCGTGATCTCAGAAGAGAAGAGGACACTAGAGATGCTGCCAAATGCCTGCCGCAGCCTGATCCCCTGCCAAAGTGCCCACCGATGTGCCCGCTGATCCCTGCTGCCGAAAAGGTAAGTGCCGGTGGATCGACAGACAGCAGGGGGGGTTGAGGCACCATGAGGGGGGTGGTTGCTTGTCTCCCCCAAAAACAAAAAAGCACCAGTCGTGGCCGGTTTATGGTAAAATTATGTTCTTTCCACTTCCGGATTATGGTCCCAACAGTGCTCACTGGAACATTTAGAAGTTTATACAGTAAATCCTTCTGTAACCAATGCCATCCGTCCGTATGTTTGGCAGCAATAAGGTTGTGAAGGTCTTGAGAGAGCTCTTTGCTTTTACCCATCATGAGATGTTTCTTGTGTGACACCTTGGTAATGAGACAACTTTTTATAATCCATCAGTTGAGACTGAACCAGCTGGTATTAATTTGCACTGACGAGGGGCAGTATTGCTTTCTAATTACTGATATATTTCAGGTAGTGTCTTAGCTTCCCATGTCTTTTTGCACCTCCCTTTCTTCATGTGTTCAATATTTTTTCCCTGTGGCATTCCATTTTATTACACATAACTTCATTTCTGAACTTATTTGTTTTGGTTTCTTTGTATGTATGGATTGCATGGGTTGTTACCGACATGTGGTGAAAATCTCATGTCAATAGCACCTGTAGGCCTCTTGCCCATGATACTCCTGTTTGAGCATCTACTTTTTCAGACGTAATTTAAGGCGTTTTTTTCATACGTATTTTTTTTTTTTTTTTTACTGAACAATTCACTGCGCTTGCGCCGTCCTATCTTAGATTGCAATGTTTTGGCTGACCGCTAGGTGGCGCTTCCATTGCGGCCGCCGTAGATTATGTAAATGAGCTTTAACGACGATTCCCGAGCGTACGCGAGCCTGCCGCAGTCGAATAACGTAGTTTCCGTAAGGCCTTAGGCGGCCTAAAGTTATTCCACCTATGAGGTGGAATAACAATGTTAAAGTATGGCCGCCGTTCCCGCCGCGAGGTTCGAATTTTTTACGTCGTTTGCGTAAGTCGTCCGCGAATCGGGAGTTACGTCGTTTACATCCACGTCAAAATCAATAGGCCCGTACGGCCTACTTAGTCGCAATGCACACTGGGAAATGTAGTCGCCCGGCGCATGCGCAGTGTCAAAAAACGTCAAAAACCGTGAGGTCAAGCCTCATTTCCATACAACATGCCCCCCTCAAAGTCATTTGAATTAGGCGCCTCTTACGCCCGCTCGTTTGAGGCTACGCCGCCGTAGATTAGCAGGTAAGTGGTTTGAGAATCACTACTAGCCTAGTTAATTTACGGCGGTGTAGCCTAAACAGGCTAGGCTAGGCCGTCCTAAATATAAGCCTATCTACGTGTGTATATATATATCTCATTTCCCTAGAGTTATTCTTACATTTCTAGAGTGCGGGAGGAAGCCACTATACTAAGAAGACACAAACAAGTACAATCTCCAAGCGTATTATACCTGTTTCAAATAGAAGCCGAAACCTGCAGCAAATAAGCTTTGCCACCTACTTGCATAGTTCCACCTCATTTATCTTGCAAACCAAGAGCAGATAAAGTCATGACCAACACCAGGTTGAGACTGTAAATATTTTTTTTTTTCTATCATTTTAACAAGTAGAATCTAACGCGTGTTTAAATTCCCATTACAAGGTTGTCAGCACAAAATTAGTACATGATGGGTTTAGAGATATGTGTTGTTCAGAATTTACCAAACTGTGAAATCGACATTAGACAAAAGGCCGCAAATGAGAACAATGCTGGGAAAGGCAATTTTCTCCTGATTTACCAAACATATTAAATAAATGGAAAACAACTTATTTAAAATCTCAGTCTCTTCTGAATAGATTACAGCTCATTTGTAACAGCATTTGCAGCCCAATGCTCCAGCACAAACCTGCATTAGGCAAACAATGTACAATTATTTGTGAATGGCGCTTACATCCAAGCCTGTGATCGGAGTCAGCCCTGTTACCTCTACACTAGATCAGCCTTTTTCAACCATGGTGCTTAAGCACCCTGGGGGGGTCTTTCTAGGCTCTTTAGGGGTTTACTGCATGGGTGTCTGCTCCATAGGGCAAGGGGGGTCAATTGCCCCCCCCCTGGAAGTCAGAGTGGACTGCACGAGAGTGACGAGATTGCTCCGTGTATGATGTGTCTTCCCTCCCCCTAATGCTGAGTGCAGGAGGATCCGAAGAACTTCAGTGAGCTTACACTGCCTGCCGCTGATTGCATGCAGGAGGGAGCCGGTGGGCGGGCCCAGACAAGGGGGAGACAGCTTAAGAATCCAAAAGCATGGTGAGGATGCGCCCATATCTGCCAGCTTCCTTTCTATGGCGGCAGCAGCAGAACACCCTTTCTCCTGGGCACAGGCTCCTTTCAGGTTGGGATGCTGGATCCGGGCTGTAACAAAGCTCCTCTATAGGTGGGTGGAGCAAGTGACCTTACACAGACTGCAGCCCGATCACTGCTTCCTGCTCAGCTGACATCAAGGCTCACCCTGGGGCAGACTGAAGATAACAGAGGACAGATGCCACACTGCATATTCCCCTCCCGTGAGTCCCAACCTGTTTTGCCCTCCAAGCTGTATGATTCTGTGCTGTAAACCTGTTCTGCATCTTGCAGTGCAGGTTTACTGAAAGAGAAAGGAAAAATCTCGGCGTAGTCAGGAATATTTTGGGACTTTTTTTTAGGCTCCACATGTATGCATTCCACACACATACCATATCATATTAAAAATTATTATTTTTGATAATGTGGAATATCGTGTGAATGTGAAGTCCCAGTATATTTCTGACGTTGTCATAAGTATAAAGAGACATACAGAATACAGCCCACCTCCCGGAAAGGGAAAAGTCCACCCTTGCACTGCTGGGGGGAAATTTCCACTTTTACGTCTATGTTTCCATATGGAATGAACCCCGATTTTCTGTTATACAAAGCTACAGGTTTTCATTGTGCAAAATTACAACCTTGGGCACGGTGCAGGACAGCTGCCAGAGTCCTAACAACCACTGACGTCATTGGTTGGTAAGGAGGATATCAGGTACCTGAGCAACATCCTTGTTTGACCCCCTCATCTCTCTCTGTCAGCACTGGGGTTATGTTAGCTGCATAGGGGATAGAAAATGAGGACGAAGAAATGCTGAACTACTAGTCAGTACTTCTGAAAGAATAAATCACCTCTTATGTTGGGTGTCCTACATGTGGGGATGCTGTTGGGAGTAGAAGTAATTGCCTTAAAGCGGAGGTCCAGCTTTAAAAAAAAAAAAATAATAAAGTCAGCAGCTACAAACACTAACTGCCTCCTTTTAATAAGCACACTTACCTGTCCAGGTTGCCCGTGAAGTCGGCAGCCCAAAGCTGATCCATCGATTGTGGCTGGTCCCGGCCATCCTCACTAAGGGAAACCTTGGAGCCTTGCTGCTTCACTGCCTGTTTCCTACTGCACATGCGCGAGTTGCACGTCGCTTTGTGAATGGGCGGCTGACTTCTGGGAGACACACAGTTCCCAGGAGTCAGCGCACCCCACTCTCCAGAAGACAACGCAAGGAGGACAAGACCGAAGAGCACCAAGGACAAGGAAGGGGCAGATTAGGAAGATCTGCCCAGTAACGGCCATTTCTGGTAAATATAATTTTTTTTTTAGCCTTTTTGGCTATTTTTTTTTTAGGGTGGACCTCCACTTTAAGATTGTTTTGTTCATATTTTAAAGTGTGTCTTGACTGTAAACACTGCACTAGGTCATGTGCATAAACATAACTTGTCACACATGGGCAGCAGATAAAGGCATTGTGTAGATATGGAAATTTGGCCAATGGTCCAAAGAAGGCCACCAGTCACTTTATAAAATTAACAAAGCAACTAGTGCACAGACCTCAGTGCAGTTAACCTTTTAATAACAAACACGGAATGAAAAAAACATAATTCATCGCACTCACAAAGGGGGGAACATGTGAAGAGCCCATCGGTAATGACAAGTCCAAGCGGCAGTCTCAGGCCTCGTACACACGGCCGAGGTACTCGACGTGCCAAACACATCGAGTTCATTGGCCAGTTCAGCCCTGAAGCCGCCGAGGAGCTCGGCGGGACGAGAGCTCCCATAGAACAACGAGGAAATAGAGAACATGTTCTCTATTTCCTCGCCGAGGTCCTCGTCGGCTTCCTCGGCCGAAAGTGTACACACGGCCGGGTTTCTCGGCAGAATTCAGCCAGAAACTCGGTCGGAAGCTGAATTCTGCCGAGGAAACTGGTCGTGTGTACGGGGCCTCACAGTTAGTGTCAAGGGATAAGCTGGGGAAAATTGGCTCAAAGGCCTGGCTTGTCAATACCCAGGATGGTTGCATTCCTTTGCAGCACACAAATATTTGTGCACTGACGCACGCCACATGCAATAGATTTTGGCACTCTCTGGCCTTTATAAGAATGACAGTTCCTCACAGACTTTGCTGACTGGTCTTCGACTCCCTGATACCTGTGTTCCTGTGTGCTTGTTACTTCTGGATTTCCTGTTACCGACCCGGCTTGCTTCTGGACTTTCCCTTGCTTCTCTTCTAGCTCTAACCTTGGCTTGTTCCACAAACCTGTTGCGGACTACCTCCTGCGTATGACCCTGGCCTGCCACCAACGACGATGTTGTTTACTCCTATGCTTTACCACTGTGGTTGGACCTTAATTTACAATCCGGACTTCATCTCCTGCCTTATTTTGTACATGTGCATGATAACTGGTGCCATACTTTTCTCTCCTTCTTTCTTTCTGATACTGTTCTTCCATTTCAGTTATTATTTTGCTGGTCAAAGGCTATATATTAAACTTCTATGTATGACAAGCCATGCTTAAGATCTTACCTTTTTCTTTTGTACAATGCTGCTTTATACCCTAAAAATATCAATAAAAGATTAAAATGAAAAATGTATAAAATAAAATAAACAAAAATGTTCCCCCTATACCCGACGGCCCCTAGATTCTGACACATTGTCTATCCCTCACACCAAACCCTAGCCTCACCCAAACTGTAAAACGTATCCAAACACTAATTAATACTTAAAGTAACTGATCGCTGCCGTAAGAAAATCTAATCTAACCTATAAAACACTTCAGTCCCAAGCAGTCTCCCTTTACAGGAGGTGGGCTCATTTTTTTGGCTGTATATTTCCTATTGGCTGTCCAGCACAGATGTTAGCACAAAGGAACTGTCGAGGATCACTATATTGTATATCTGTGGTGCTGGATTAGTGATCCTCTGCATTGGTTAGGGATCCAAAGCGCAGACTTAGTCCCCTTTCACACTTATACGACTTGTCTCACGATTTTGGGCTGCAATATCGTATGACAAGTCATTCTCCATTATTTTCAATGACTGCCATTCATACTGGCACGACTTTAAGTTGTGCCTACTTCAGAGCAGTCCTTGCACTACTTTGGTCCGCTTTTGATGCCACTTACACAGGCATTCATTGAAATCGCGGCCGCGTATCGTGGCAAAATCGCGGTAAAATCGCGGTCGCGAAATCGCGGTAAAATCGTGTGACTTTGAAGTCGTACAAGTGTGAAAGGGGGCTTAGTTTAATACAGTATACCTTGCTTCACAAGTTAAATCAGAACTAAAGTCTTTTTTTTAAAAACTGTAAACAGGTTGCTCTTTATTGCATTGTTGTTTCTGCAATAAAATAAACCTACCTGCCAGCTTGCAGTCTTCTTTAGAATGGATACTGAGCTGTGCAAGCACAGCTCAGTTTACATTCTGGCACAGATCCTGTTTGCCTGAATGATTAAAATCCATTTGCATGCACAGGAGTGAATATCATCCAATGCCGGCCAAAGAAGATGGCCAGCAGAAGAAGCCTGGTAGAAGATGCTGCCGAAGGACATTGGATTATTGAAGATGGGGTCAGCATTGGGGACTTTAGTTGGCTTTAAGAAAAACAAGTGCAAGAGGAGTTAGAGCAGGGTGAGAGGGGTTAAGATTGCCTAGAGACAAACTTTTACCTCCTACCTAACAGTTAACCATTATACAATTTAATATGAAACATTAAAACATTTAAAGCAACCCCAAGGACTCTACAGTGCATGGTATTTTTTTGCTACCTTGCTAGGGTCACTTTAATGCAAAAATGCTTTTATTTTGAATGAATAAATGAATGAATAAATTATTCTGCTTGTGCAGCCCTGAAAACTTTCAAAAACGTTGATAAAGCCAATGTAGAATTGTGGCGCAGAATAAAAAAAAAAACATAATTAAAGCGCAGTGTCAAAAAATGTCACTATCTAAATTAATTTCCCTTGCCATTGTCTCTTTTTCCTTGGGCTGTGTACCCTTCTCTATGACTTTATCCAGACTTCACAAAGCCTCATGTGACTTTAGAGAAGGTTTGAAGAATGAGCCTGTGACCTGACTTTTCAAAGCCCAGCTGCAATGACACATTTCAAAACCATTCAACAGCTTTCAAATAAGGAAACTTTCAGCATTTTTAATAGACTATTATGACAAAAGGAAAGATTATCAAAATCATGAGAAGAACTAAAAGGCAAAATCTAAGCTGTAAGTGGATTTTTCATGTGCAATGTTTGATATTATTAAAGGCGATTTTTTTTTTTTTTTTTTTTTTTTTTTTTTTTTTTTTTTTTTTTTTTTTTGTTTTTTTTTTTTTTCTTCCCACTTCAGACTCCACCAAAGATAAAAAGGATCTTTTAGGCGAGGAGGGGGCCAGACTCTTGGCCCATATTTCACATGCCGATATCATCTCCTCTATGGTATCGCATCATAAGTGGGTGGTAATCTTTTATTTGATATATATATATATATATATATATATATATATTATCCTTCTTTTTTTTTTCTTTTTTTTTTTTTTCCCCTTCCTTCTTTTCTTTCCGTTTAAATATTTCAAAAAGGAAAAAATTACTTTCCCTCCCTTTCCATTTCCACTTTAATTTTCAGAGAAACTACATCACTCTGGAGATCTGTATGGGAAAAAACTACCCATCCTAACCCTCCCCCCCTCCCCCCTCCCTCATCTTTCCCTGCCAGTATCTATTTATTAATTTGATAGTTTCGGAGCCAATATTATACTCAAGCTTCCCTTTCTTAATTACATCACTGTCCCTTGCGCCCTGGTTCTTGCTTGTATGTGTGCGAGAGGCCTCCCGGAATCTCTCTATTAAAGGCGATTTACATCTTTTTTTCTCTTTATTTCCCTGCGTTCCCGGCGTTCTAGTTTCTGTTCTCTCATTCACTTCCTGGTTTGCGGTGCTTGTTCATGTAAGAACTACATTTCCCAGTATGCATTGTGGCACGCTCAGTAATTCACACCTCCTTGAAGTCTCTAACACGTAGAGAGCGTCCTGCCGCACAGATGTAGTTCCCAGGAGGGGGCGAGCATGTCACTGACCACCGCAGTAAAGCCTCCCTTCACGGTGGTGAGTAACAATCAGACAAGCAGGAAGTGAACAGAACAGAGAAGAAATAGAGCAACTTCTGAGCAAAAACAAACAATGAGGAAGTGAAAAGAGGAATGTCTGCAGGTAAAGGATGCTTATTATGGAACATTTTTTTTCCTTTACAACCCCTTTAAGGGAGACAGTATTTTTACAAAACATCAGGAGCATTCAGAAGGCCCTGCTTGTGCAAGTGTAAATCTATAGAGAGGGGCAAATGATAAAAAAGGTAACAACTGTGTGGTGGATGAGTTGATGGTTACGGGTGTACTTAGAAATACAAAGACTGCTGTGTTAATTCAAGGAGAGGTGGAAGTGAAGCGCTAGTCTGGATTCAAATCTAAACCAGCCAAAAAAGAATAATTGGTTGAAAATAATGGGTTGGCAGCTCTCCACAAACTATGGACCCCCCTATTAAGACAAATGGGTCATCCAAATTGAGAAATTGGAATGTAAGTGAGTTTTTAGGTGGAGGCACTATAGGCTTCCCTGAAGAGATGCATTTTCAGGGATCAACTAAAGGTGGAGTAGAGGACAGCCAGCCAGATTGTAATAGTGAATATGGGGGAGAAGTGAGACTATAGAGAAGAAGGTCTTGAGAGGCGTGAAGAGGACAATTTGGGTGATATTTTGAGATAAGGCTGGTGATTCTGGTCAGTATTTAGAATTTTTTGCATTGGGCAAGTCAATGTAACTGGAGGGATTGGCAGAGAGCATTGGTAGACAATGAGTGATTGGTTATGTGGATGACCTCATGCAGGGAAAAGTAAAAAATTCACTTGTCTCCCTCACCAGTAACATATACTCACCTTCCTTCACTCCATGCCTTCCGTTTAACTACCAGGTGCCAAGAAAAGAAAGCCCTGTGTAAGCTAACAAACCAAGTTGTTAGAGCTTACACAGGGATACGTCTCCTTTTGAGGCCCCATGTGACAGTTTTGGGCCAATCACAAGACACCAGCGCTGCCACATTGGAGGGGGAGTAATGCCCTGTAAACACGATCGGTCAATCCGATGAGAACGGTCTGATGGATTTTTCCATCAGTTAACCGATGAAGCTGACTAATGGTCAGTCGTGCCTACACACCATCAGTTAAAAAAACGATTGTGTCAGAATGCGGTGATGTAAAACACAACGACGTGCTGAAAAAAATGAAGTTCAATGCTTCCAAGCATGCGTCAACTTGATTCTGAGCATGCATGGATTTTTAACCGATACAAACGATCATTTTTTTAGGTTAGGTATCCATCGGTTAATTTTAAAACAAGTTTCAAATTTTTTTAACCGATGGATAAATAACCAATGGGGCCTACACACGATCGGTTTGGTCTGATGAAAACGGTCCATCAGACCGCTCTCATCGGATTGACCGATCGCGTGTACTCGGCATAACATGCTTCCTCATATCAAAAGTGCTAGGTTATGGAATGGAAGGAATGGAGCTGCCGGGGGAGCAATATAAATGTGTGTTTTGCCCCGTCCTAAAAAGCAAGGTCCACTTATTTAAATTGGGCCCCATGCCAAAGTCCTGCAAAAAACAAAAAAAAAACTTCTAAAAAACTTCTAAAATATACTTACCTTACCCCTAGCTCATGCACTGGAGAGGGCGATGTCCTAATCCTTCCAGAGAGGTTCAACGAACACTAAAGGGGAGATTTACTAAAACTGTAGCGTGCAATAAAAACTTAATTGAACAAGGTTAAGTTAGAAGCTGATTGACTACCATGCAGAGCTGCACCAGATTCTAAGGCCCCGTACACACGTCCGAGGAACTCGACGGGCAAAACACATCGTTTTGCTCATCGAGTTCCTTGTGAAGCCGCCGAGGATCTCGGCGAGCCAAAATTTCCCATTGAACAACGAGGAAATAGAGAACATGTTCTCTATTTCCTTGCCGAGATCCTCGTCGGCTTCCTCGGCTAAAAGTGTACACACGGCCGGGTTTCTCGGCAGAATTCAGCTCCGATCGAGTTTCTGGCTGAATTCTGCCAAGAAATTTGGTCGTGTGTACGGGGCCTAAGGGGTCCAGTTTTAGTAAGTCTGCCCTAGTGTATTACAAATCTCACACAAATGCCCGGTCTATTTCAGTACTTCATCTTGGGAGATTTGGGATCCTCAGGCCTCGTACACACGACCGAGTTTCTCGGCAAAAACCAGCAAGAAAGTTGCTGTTTTTTTTTTTTGCCGAGGAAACCGGTCGTGTGTACACTTTTCGATGAGGAAACTGTTGAGGATCTCGTCAAGCATGTCTTCTTTTTCCTCGACGGGAATGGAGAAATTTGGCTCGCGGAGATCCTCGACAGCCTAACAAGGAACTCGACGAGCAAAACGATGTGTTTCGCCCGTCGAGTTTCTCGGTCGTGTGTACGAGGCCTTAGTGTTTCCAGCATCTCACTAGGATTTGGACGTCACTCTTGTCTTGATTATTTTTAATGCTGGTACAGCTCATAGCTTATATGGAGCAATAATTATAAGACTTCTGTGTAGGTATTCTCTGGATACTATTGCAATAGACCCTGGATATGAAGCTAGATCATAGCATACCATGTAGGTATAAAGTGAAGGTATGAAGTATTATTCAAAAACATGTTTATTTTTTTATTGTGGCCAGAGCTAGGCTATATATTTATCTCTCACTTCGATCTAAGCCAGGAGTCTCAAACTGGCGGCCCTCCAGCTGTTGCAGAACTACAAGTCCCATGATGCACAGCGAGGCTGACAGTTACAAGCATGACAACCACACAGGTAGTACTTCAACATCTGGAGGGCCGCCAGTTTGGGGCCCCCTGAGATTTTAAGCCAAGTCAATGTAGATTCATAGCTAGCTATCAGTCTGCTTAGTAATGAAAAGACCATACACAAACCGTTAGAAACCAATCAGATTTTTATTATTCACTGATCTAATAATATCCTACTACACATATGGTCTACTGATATTATGTTACAATGGTCAATAAAAAAAAAACATTATATATATATTTATATTATGTAGTGTTTATGTGTACATTTCCATGCATATTTTCCAGTTCATTAAAGTCCTATGAGTAGGATGGTCTTTTTCAGCGATGCTGGCATTCAGATTTACCTATAATTAACTCAACTGTGATTAATAGCTATGGATAATTTCACTTTGCATGTTATTGTTGCTTGTTGCATTGAACATAGAACAATTCTGCAGAAAATATAGCATTTTTGTCTGAAAAGTCTTAAATTTAATGTATAAAGCTTCTTACTTATGTGCTTCTCTTCAAGCCTTATAATTCCGAAAACAGCAACCTGTTTCAAACCTTTCAAACCCAAAAGGACAAAATATCCATTTATCATTGGGCCTGAGAGCCGTACCCCTCCCTCTGCTTTACAAGCCTCAATGTCTACAAGAGTCAAAGCTGACATCTCAAGCCAATGAATTATATGTCTGAATATTAAATATACATGCAACAGAGGAATTGATGTATTCCAATGAAATATACATGGGCAGTGGGAAGAAATGTCTTGAAACATTAGCAAGATTATCAGAATAATAGTTCTGAAAGCATCCAGTCTATCCGGGTTGACACATCGCATCATGAGTAAACAGCAATGTCACGCACTACATTATACCTAGTAAGCTCAGTTATCACTGCTGGTATCATACAACAGGGCGACGGATAGAACGCAGATGATGTGCAAAGTGGACTAACCCGAAGTAGCCAATCAGAAGTCATCTTGCAACCAGAATTCATCTTGCAGCTAATCGGACTTAAAATGTCACTACTAAAGTAATACATTGGAAATGGCTTGACCTTTAAGAACTTTAAATGGCATTTGAAGGCACCAGGCATGCAAAGATATATCTTGTTCAGCTTCCTTCATGTTGCTAAGGCTGAACTGCCACATTCCTGTAATCTAAATAAGGACATCACATAATACTTGGCCTTACCTGATACTTGTGTTTCCAGCACAAGACTCTGAGGCCTCGTAAACACGACCGAGTTCCTCGGCAAAAACCAGCAAGAAACTTGCTGGGAGATATTTTTTTGCCGAGGAAACCGGTCGTGTGTACACTTTCGTCGAGGAAACGGTCGAGAAACTCGACGAGCCAAAAAGAGAGCATGTTCTCTATTACCTTGACGGGAATGGAGAAAATTGGCTTGTCGAGTTTCTCGACGGGTTCACAAGGAACTCGACAAGCAAAACGATGTGTTTTGCCCGTCGAGTTTCTCGGTCGTGTGTACGAGGCCTTACAGTTCTTAAAGCTGAACTCCAGGCAAATGGCTAAATTGGCAGATGTAATACATTTACATACCTTTCAACTTTTTGAGATGGGAATGAGGGACACCTTTTAGCAAATGAATGAAGGCATAGGACACACCCCTTTAAAGTATAATTATTAAAAAAACATAGTTAAATCCACAAGTGCTTTTTTTACAACAACTATTCCTTTATATTGGCCTTTAAAATTTACAATTGCAGCAATTTAGAAATTGGATGAAAGGTTTAGCACTGGGAAACACTTTTTAAAATATAAAAAGTGAATTTTATATACAATTATATAGATCAGACCAAAATGAGGGACAAATGAGGAGGAAAGAGGGACTTATGCCGCGTACACACGATCATTTTTCAGCATGAAAAAAAAAATTGTTTTTCAGCATGTCCAAAAAACTAAGTTTTCCCAACTTCATCATTAAAACGACGTTGCCTACACACCATCGTTTTAAAAAAAATGATCTAGCAAAGCGCGGTGACGTACAACACGTACGACTGCACTATAAAGGGGAAGTTCCATTCGCCTTTGGGCTGCTTTAGCTGATTCCGTGTTAGTAAAAAACAATTCACGCTTTTCTGTCTGTTACAGCGTGATGAATGTGCTTACTCCAATATGAACGGTAGTTTTACCAGAACGAGCGCTCCCGTCTCATAACTTGCTTCTCAGCATGCGCAGGTTTTTTACGTTGTTTTAGCCCACACACGATCATTTTTTACAACCCGAAATACTACATTGTTTAAAACGACGTTAAAAAATGCAGCATGTTCGAATTTTTATTTATTTTTGTTTTTCAGAACCTAAAACATGATGTGAAGCCCACACACGATCATTTTAAATGACGTTTTTGAAAAACAAAGTTTTTTTCATGCCGAAAAATGATCGTGTGTACGCGGCATAAGTCTTCAACATAACAATTTGCATCTGTACTGAAGCTGTTAGAAAAATGTCAAAGTCTCATAGCCAGGTCCCCTTTGTATTGTAAACTATGGATAATCCAAGACAGATGATCCTTGGTGGCTGTAAGCATCACTTTTATTGTTAATGAATATAGCTACAGGGCAATGCTGCGTAGATACAAGAATCTAACGTGATTCCTCCTCAAAGCTATTCCAAAGAAAAAGAGGTTCTTCAAGAAAGAATTAAGCTCCACTTATTCACAAAGATAATTTTTTATTCATGTACTACACTACAACCCATACTGAGGATTGATTGTTAAATATGGTTCTGCCATACATATCTATTGAGATGTACAAATGCTTTCAAACTTACATGCTTAAAGAGCATGTATAGCCAGCATTGAAAAAAACACCCGGCGATATGACTACTAGTTCCACAATATTGAAAATATTATACACATGTACACAACTGGAGTCAATAAACATAATTATATAGCACTATACCAGAAACATGGGAAACACAACACCTGGCGGGTTATTGTAAAGCCTTGTACACACAATCAGGTCTTCTGCAGACAAAGCCTCAGGCCGCGTACACACGGTCGGTCCAAACCGATGAAAACGGCCTGAAGTCCAGTTTCATCGGTCCAAACCGACCGTGTGTACGGCCCATCGGTCTGTTGTCTTGCTTTAAAATCGAACAGATGGACGGCTGACCATCGGTCCAAACCGATGGTTAGTACACAAAAGCATCGGTTCAAAACCCGCGCATGCTCAGAATCAAGTCGACGCATGCTTGGAAGCATTGAACTTTACGTCACCGCGTTCTGACACGATCGGTTTTTGAACTGATGGTGTGTACGCACATCAGACCATCAGGCCACTTCATCGGTGAACCGATGAAAACGGTCCTTTGGACCATTCTCATCGGATGAACCGGTCGTGTGTACGCGACCTCAGATTTTTGTCCGAAGGGCATTGGCCAGGAACTTGTCTTGCATACAAACAGCACACAATTGTTGGGCAACAAACACAAACGTAGTTATGTACTATGTGTTTTTTCAGCTCTTTAGCACCACCCTTTGGGCACCTTCTGCTAATGTTTTGTTTGGTGAGCATTGCTTCTGCGCATGCGTGTTTGTACTTTTGTCCGACGGACTTGTGTGCACACGATCGGAAAATCAGAGAACAGACTGCTGTCCACTGAAAATTTTAAAGCCTGACATCCAACATTTGTCCGCAGAAACTGTCAAATTTTCTGCCAACAGGCTATCAACACACTATTCCCGTCGGAAAATCAGATCGTGTGTACGAGGCTTAAGTGTCAACTTAGTTAAAAGTTGTTGTTTGTGGAGCCCTTAAGGATTAATGAGGGCTCCAGGAAGACAAGTTAAAAGTATGTACAGGCACCTTATGATGTCTGCTATTTTATAACAGTGCTGGATCTTTAACTTTATCTTTAAGGGATAGTTGATGTAAATTTTCATTATATGTTTTTATGTTTTGTTCTTAATTTGAAACTCCTCTGCGCTGCTTTTCTCCTGAAGTTTTTGTGATCTGCACTCCCCTACATTATGCATCACAAGTAGCTACAATTAATCTAGACCATGGGTCCTCAACCTTTTGAAGCACAAAGGCCACTTAGGTGCACTGAGCTATTGACTTCTTTTACAGTACATCTTGCAGGTGTGTTGCAAGTTCTGAAAGCGCACCAAAACTCCTACATTCAGAACCAAACTCACAGGATATAATAGAAGTCTATGGCTCAGTGCAACTAATTCGCAGGAAAGCCACAGATGCACTGCGCTGCACCTGCGGGTCAGTGCGAAAACAGCCAAATAACCTTTTTTTATGCCTGCCGAAGTACAGTGTATGTGATGTTAAAGTGGTAGTAAGTGCTTTTACTTATTTTGACCTACAGGTAAGCTTATAGTAAAGCTTACCTGTAGGTAAAATGTATATCTCCTTAACGTGCACCGTTTAGGACATATTCTTGCGAGCAGCAGCTAGTGACGTCACCGACGCATGCGCTCTGAAGGAACGGCATACTCGTGCCGTTCCTTCAGAGCTGAGTGCCGCTGCTGAGACATTACTGCGGCTTGTCCAGTCAGACTGCCAGAGTCCCCAAACCTGGAAGG
Source organism: Rana temporaria (assembly GCF_905171775.1). Taxonomy (NCBI): domain Eukaryota; kingdom Metazoa; phylum Chordata; class Amphibia; order Anura; family Ranidae; genus Rana; species Rana temporaria. Next base: position 52,863,040 of record NC_053490.1, on the reverse strand, counting down.
AAGACCGGGTGAAGATGGAAGCCTCTGCAGTAGTGACAGTGCACCGCTGGAGCGCTTTGCTCTAAGGCAAATCTTTCATAATGTGCTAGTATGTGATGCACATAACTTTTCAGGGTTTTTTGTTTTGTTTTTTAAATGCCTTTACTACTGCTTTAATACACTGACTTTCTTTTCATTCTCAAGCTTCTACTGGCATTACTCTCAAGGCTGTTAGAAAGGTCCCAGGCATTTGGTATAACTCCGCCTGGGACAGAAGCCCGGGCTGCAGAGGAAGCATTGGTTTATGTGGCTCCTGCTCCCTCCACGGCCACCTGCTTCCTTTGGAAGCAGGACTCCATGCATTTTGATGCTCTGGGATGACGGGTTGACAACCTGTTGCTCTTAAGTTGAGGTTGCCTACATGCAATCCCAGAGTATGGGCATGCGCTTCCCTGGTGTGAGGTCATGGGCCACATCAGATAAATCTGCAGGCCACATGTGGCCCACGGGCCATGGGATGAGCACCCGTGATCTAGGGTGATTCCAACGACTCTATTTTCTGTGTATCCAGGGCCATTGTGTGTCAAGAGATCATCTATTGCAAGTAAAATAGGCAATAATGTGGGGTCCAGAAGTATGCAGTAAAATGAATAATTGTGGACAGGGAAGGGGAATTTGAAAAATATAATTAAATGTTGTATACAAATACACAACAAATAGAGGTGTCAGCTTTTCATGTCTGCTGGCAGTTTAGTACTTTAAAAGTTAACACATGTTTACTTTGAAGTGGATCTTTCAGTAACTATACAAGTCTTCTTAAATGCATTCATAAAATGTCACATATACAGCAACAGTCCATACAGTATATATTTTTAAACTGCACCCTTAATTAATAAAAAGTATTAATTGACATCAAGGCAGACTTTTGTGCCTAGGCACAGTTCCTCATGATTTATCTAGAAACAACATGTGAAAAGTATACTGAAGGCAGGATAAAGTACTTTATCAAGAAGAAACAGTAAGACTAAGTTGTATGTAAATGATAGATTTTTTACACTGGTTGGTTACAAAGTCTGAGGCCCTTAGCTGGGTTAGAAACATGTATACGAAGAGCCAAAAACAAAGACTGGACTGCAAACACTGGGACCAACATAATTAGGTTATTCCAGGGCCAATATCTTAGCCCAGGGCATAGATGCTTGCCTTGGGTGATGCCTGAGATGTCCCATCTGGGGAGAAAGGATTAAGACTGATAGCTTACACAAAGCTGACATTTCCTTCTCTCAGCAGCTGAAAGGACTCAGTTGGCCAATGAGTAAGAAGCAACAGTGGGACTTTGCTGTGTGTAAGTGATGGATTTTTTTTTTACGCTGGTCGGCCAAAGTTTGAGGGACTTAGCTGTGTTGAACATCTATACAAAAAGCCAAAAACCTAAAGACTTGTCTTCTGACACCAGAACACACATACTGTATTTATTGGTGTATAACACTCACTTTTTTACCTTGAAAATAGATGGTAAACTGTGCCTGCGTGTTATAGCTAAAGGATCCTCGGATAGAAAGGAAAATATGTGCTTCTAAGGAGAGATAATTAAAGTAAGCCTATTGACTTTCACAGTAAAATAAAACATATCTGATGCTTGGTCAGGTAAAGGGCAGACACAGGCCGCTTGTACTAGTTTTGGGAAGATATATATATGAAAAGTTCAACTTGCGGCAGAGTTACACAGTATAGATTACCTGCATATGTGTACAAAGTAAGTGCAGCAATCAGAAAGGAGCCCAGGAAAACAATAACATCTCATAACAGATTAATTATAGAAGTAAAGTTGACAGTTTCTAACCTCTTGTTCTGCCTCACAGCTCTGTCACCCTTCATCCAGGAGATGGTTGGCTTGGGAGATGCCTGTGGTTTACACTCCATAATGACTGCCTTGCCCTTGGTGATGATTATTGTTTTTTGCCTTTGGTTGAGCTCGAATGAGGGAGCGGATGCTGTTAAGCGAAAACACATATGAAAATAACAATCACAGATCTAAATCACAATAAATCCCCCACTGCTTTTTCGTGCATTGCTGTGCCGTGCTTTTATAGAATGTTTATGCAAAGACGGCTTTCTTTTTAGGTGCTTTCAAAGAACTACACAAAGCAGCCTTTATTTTTTGTTCGGAGATCTGAAATCAAATGCAAAGGTTATCTGCAAAGCAGAATTTTCTGTGTGTTCACGTACGAGTGGTGATGAAGGCATGAAAGCGTTTATCACAAGCTCAGTTTAATGTGGAAGGTATTGTTTTCAATTATATTATCAATTGTTTTTAGCTATTATATCACTCTGCATGTGCACAAAGAAAATAAGAGTCTTATGGAATTTGGCAAGAGTGGTCGATTGTCCTAAAGAATACGGCATCTCATCCCAAGAATTAAAATCACAGGGAATGGGGCATATGGGATTATTGCGGTGCCACAGAAAGTCAGTACCAATGTTTTTAAAGAAAATTTTCATAAGTTTTATTCGTTACATAGAAAAATTAGGAAATATCATTTGCATATACAAAACAATGTTTTAAAAAAAGTTCGATCTCATGGATAGTATAGTAGGAGCATTTATCTAATGAGTAGCGGTCAAGTTTTCCCTACCCAGGCTACTCATGCTAAACAAACTAAGGCCTCGTACACACGGCCAGTTTCTTTGGCAGAATCCATCAAGAAACTTGGTGGGAGAGCTTTTTTGCAGAGGAAACTGGTCGTGTGTACGTTTTTCATCGAGGAAACTGTCGAGGAACTCGTTGAGCCAAAAAGAGAGCAAGTTCTCTATTTCCTCGACGGGAGTCTCAAATTGGCTCGTCGAGTTCCTCGTCGGGCTGGTTTCCGACAAGAAACTCGAGCGTGTGTATGCTAAGAAACCCGCGCTTGCTCAGATTAAAGTATGAGACGGGAGTAAAAGTAGCATTTGTAATGGAGATAACACATTTTTAAAGCTGTAACAGACTGAAAAGTGCAAATCGTCTCTTAACAAACTTTTACTTAACACGCAAACACATAAGATTAGCAAAAGCAGCCCCAAGAGTTGTGCAAGTGGAATCAAACTTCCCCTGCCGTTGTATGTGTTGTGCATCACCGCATTTGAGAACAAGGAGATTTTGTCTGTTACGTGTGTACGCAAAGCAAGCTTGTCGAGTTCCTCTACAAGCCTAACAAGGAACTCGACGAGGAAAATGATGTGTTTCGCCCCAAGAGTTACTCGGTCATGTGTACGAGGCCTCACTGGGCCAAGGCAGTGATAAAAGTGCCAGTGTGAGTGCACCTTAAATCAGAATAAAGCACAGAACATTCTCTGGTTAATAAAAGAAATAGGCATGTGCAAAAGGGAAAATTTTGTTTCGTTTCGTTTCGTTTTAATTCGTTATTTAATTAATTAATTAAGTTAGGTTCGTTACATGTGTTAATTTCGTTTTCGGAACTCGTTCGTTTTCGACTGAATTTCGAAAAATCCGGTCGCATTCGAAAATATTTCGACCGTTTTCGGAATTCGTTCGTTTTCGACCGAATTTCGAAAAATCCGGTCGAATTCGAAAGTATTTCAAATCGAAAACCCGCGGACGAAATTCGATCGGAATTCAAAAAATTTTTTTTTTTTTTTTTCGAATTCCAAATCGAAAACCCACAGACGAAATTCAAGAAAAAAAATCGAATTCCGATCGAATTTCGTCCGCGGGTTTTCGATTCGGAATCGAAAACGTTTGTTTGGATTCGGTAAATTCATTAATATTGCAATTCGGGAATTCGTATGCATCCGAATGTCCGAATAATGAAAAATTCGTCCGAATTTCGATTCGGAACGAAACGAAATGCACATGCCTAAAAAGAAATAGCAGGTGTCTGGTGGTGTTTACTAGAAGGGAAGACCTTTACTTTTAAAAGTTTAAATTGAGTATAAGTTCACCTAAAATTCTGAAAAGGTAAAATAGTCTATAAGATGCAATGTTCACCCTTGGTTTTCAGAGCCCCTTAACACTGTGTCCCTCATCAAAAATGCAGCAGATCAAATTATCTTTATTGAAAAAATATCATCTGACTTACCCAGAACCTTAAGCTCAGCGCTTCCATAGATGATCCCATAAATATTCTCCGCTAGGCATTGGTACATCCCGGCATCTGACTGACTGATGTTGTGAATTGTCAACATGCCATTAACCATTTCAAGTCGGTTCTGTAATATATATTACAAATGGTGTATAACAAACATGTACTTAGCTTGATTATCATCATTATAATACTATAATGTATACATTTCATAAAACTCTGTTTTTGTAACTGAGTTACAAAAACAGAGCCTTGGAGCATTCCCCAGCTCAAAAAGGTACCACGTAAATCGGTACCTAACAACAGGTTATCTACCTAAACAATACTATTGGCAACAGAAAAAAAAAACCAATGATACAAACAATAAAAAAACACTGCTCAGTCACTCCATTTGGAGAAATTATGAAATGAGTGTATGCTACTTGTTTTCGATAGAGGTGTAGTTTCCCAAGAGGGAACATTGGTACTAGGCCTAGAATACTAAGGATTCAAATATAGGAGGTATCATGATGGTCTTAAGCAGGTTTTAGCATAGAGGAAGTGTTTTTTTTTTGCTTTTAAGAAGATTTCCAGATGAAAGATTATTTTGTTTGTTTCCAGTGTTGATTGGAGCACTGCACAGATGGCATGTTGGACCCCTCCTGACCTGGACTGTTGCACTATGTGTGGAGAAATTGTGTAGCATGCTGCCAGGAATGGGCATTTTGACCCCAGCTTTAGCAAAATACAACAATAAAAATAAAAAATAAAAAATTATATGGCTGCAGCCTGAGTGCATTACAGTAATAAAGATACAAATCTCAATTTTGCTATAAAGACAGGTCGGGAATGCAAGCTCTCATATTTGTATCCTCTCAATAACAGGGGACTTGTACAAGCAGTTAAATACAGATTGAGTACAGAGGTGAGGCTCTCTCTTTTTCCTTAAAACTGGAATGCAGTTGGTTGCAATGGTTATCTGGAGTTTGATTACTTTTTTACACAAACCTGTATTTTGGATTCAAAATAAAGTGACAGCTTTGCAGAGAAGCGAGTGCACGCTTGACAGTTCCATCCATAATAACATTTTATTGGCAGGGACACGGTAAAAGTAGTGAGAATCCTTAATTAACCTGAGCGCACCGTACCTGTGGTAGCAAGGGGAGTCCATTCTTTAGCCAGCGATATATGGGCCTTGGCTTTCCAGATGCTTTACACTCCCAGCGGAGCTGATCTCCACTGTCTAACTGCGTATCATTAATCTTCTCTATCCACTGTGGCTGGGCTGTTACAGAAAAGAAAAAAAGTAAAGTTATGTTCTAATGAAGTGCACAGAAAATAAAAACACTTGATCCGTTATTAATTAGGACAAACAATCAGGCACACAGAATGTGACATTGTGCTAAAGAAAATAGCGGAAACAGTTTCCGTCAACAATTATTGGGAACATTTTTTTTTTTTATAAAGCAACACAAATGAGTAACCAAGAAGATATGAGCTTTATGTTCTGGCCAGTGGTTACTGATTTCCCCAGGCCATCTTAACGTCCCATCCAATTTAAAGTAAACCTGTTGTTAAAGTTTTAGTTGTCAAACTAACTTGTGCAGTAGGCCGCATCAGATGTCAATCGGTACACTTTACTTGTCAGAATGCTACTGCAAAGCGCTTTGGGAGGAACAGAAAATGGAACATTCGTAGTATGCTGTGGAGTAAGCACAGCGACTATAGTAATTACAGCTGTGACTATAAGGGATCCCCTTCTATATACCCCTATTTAGTACCTGGCAGTAACACTTGGAATTAGGCAAAGTACACTGAGCAGAGAGCAGTGAGTGAACTTGAGAGTTTTTACTTTGCCCAAAATGTCTGCGAAATTCAGGATATTTTGGTGATATCTTTTGCTGAAATGCATTAAAGTTAATGGAGAAGACAAAGACAAAATTAAGTCTTTTATTTTATGTTAAAGTAAAAGTGTGGCAATTAAAAAAACAAACATACATTTTCACCTATATGGCTGCAGCATCGATCAGGTGCTGCAGTTGTTCCCTCTAAGGCCGCGTACACACGGTCGGACAAAACCGATGAGAATGGACTGAGGTTCAGTTTCATCGGTCCAAACCGACCGTGTGTATAGCCCATCGGTCTGTTGTCCTTCGGTCCAAAATTTTAAAACATGCTTCAAAATCGAACCGATGGCCCGCTGCCCGATCGGTCCAAACCGATGGTTAGTACAGAAAAGCATCGGTTCAAAACCTATGCATGCTCAGAATCAAGTCGACGCATGCTTGGAAGCATTGAACTTCGTTTTATTCAGCACGTCGTGTGTTTGACGTCACCGCTTTCTGACCCGATCGGTTTTTGGAACAATGGTGTGTACGCACTTCAGACAATCAGGCCACTTCAGGGGTGAACTGATGGAAATGGCCCGTCGGACCATTCTCATCGGTTTGGAACGACCGTGTGTACGCGGCCTAAGTCCAGCTCTAAGACCAAGAACTGCACAATCACATGACCACTGATCACTCAGTTCTGAGTCTTCACTGAGCAGAGAGCAGTCTCTGCTCTGCCCCTCCAGTGCTCACAGGAGTGCCAGGCTGTGGAGGGGTGGGTGTGGCTGGCTCAGACTTTCAGTGGTGCACTGTGAGGCCCATCCAGCTGCTGGTCAGGCATCTGGATGGATCCCGATCTTAAATTCAGGATCGTTCCCTGAGCCTAGACTGGCTCTGTGACACCAGCCGACAGCAGAAAAAGGAGCCCTTCTGTGACCCAGAAGAGAAAGTACGGTCAAAAAAGCATTAGTCATACTGCTCTTTTATTGGGCTATAAAGCTCAATTCCATGCACAAGAAATATCTACCTTTGCCATGCCCCCTCCCCACTGCAAGGGCTCCCCCACCCTCCCCCCACTGGGAGAGCACAATAGCTCCACGGGAGGGATTCCCCCAACAACGATGGTGTTGATAGGGGAATCATCGCACCGTCTATGGCCGGCTTAAGGTGTAAGGCCCTGTTCAAACCTGAGTGATTTTCTGCTTAAAGCTTGTAGCTCTAAAATGCTCATCAAGCAAAATCCCATTCATTTCAATGGCCCCTGTTCACATCTGTGCACTCTGCCACCTGAAGCAAAACACCTGGAGCTCCAAAAAGTACATGAGCTTCTTTTTGGCAGATTACAAGCCTTTTTGGCCCCATAGACTTAAAAAAATGCCTGACTTGAGCTTTTCACAAGTGTTTTACAAGCATTTTACAAAAATGTTTTAATAACAACAGCACCCCACCCCTAATTTCCTCTCCCTCTCCTTCCCTTAGTGCTTTATATTCGCTAAACAAAAACACCTGTAATATAAAATACTTTTAATATACCTCTAAAGCACTTTAACCTCCCTGGCGGTATGATTCTTTCTGAAAAAAGGTGCTGAAAGCGGTACCATTATTTTGCATGGAAATTTGTCGTTTTAGATTGCAGGCCTGCAATTCTTAGGAATAAGGCCCCGTACACACGGCCGAGGAACTCGACGTGCCAAACACATCGAGTTCCTCGGCCAGTTCAGCACTGAAGCCGCCGAGGAGCTCGGCGGGGCGAGAGCTCCCATAGAACAACGAGGAAATAGAGAACATGTTCTCTATTTCCTCGCCGAGCTCCTCGTCGGCTTCCTCGGCCGAAAGTGTACACACGGCCGGGTTTCTCGGCAGAATTCAGCCAGAAACTCGGTCGGAAGCTGAATTCTGCCGAGGAAATTGGTCGTGTGTACGGGGCCTCACTCACCTAAATCTGTCCAAACCAGAGTCTCTAATAGACTATGACAAAGTTTGAAACACAAAATCATAAATTATAATATAATAAATAATAACAAATAATAATTTAATAATAACAATAGTTTTTATTCAATACATTTTAACAAATAATATATTCAGATACTCTGATTTTTTGGGGGGTCAAACAGGGGTGCAAAATGATAATTCAATAAATGTCTCGGGTGTGGAAATCCTTAAAGCACGGTATGGCGCAAAGTCCAACATCACAGTCGAGACAACAGTAGCGCGTTTCTTTGCGAATTTTCCTTCCGCTGGCGTCGCGCTTGGAGCAGCAAACCACACACATCCGTGTGGGTGCTGCTTTTTTTGGAGTGGGTGGTACATGGTCCAAAAAATGACGACCAGTTAGTCGCTCTGGATTTACAACCCCAGAAGCCCGTCATCCAGAACGGTTTACCGCCGTTGGTGTTTGGTTTTTGAGGAAAATTTGTTCAGCCACCTTCCACATAAAGTCCGCATGGACCATAGACCTGACATTTTTATTTTTTGAGCAGGATGAAAGAGTTCCAAAGACATTGCTCCAAAAGATGTCGGAAAATCTTTTTATAATATTTTTTTTGCTGCTTTCTCATTGCAGGGTAAAAAGTCATGGCCTGGTCAGCCCTGTCCACACCTCCCATCGTGTGGTTGTAGTCCAACACCACCTGTGGCTTTAGAACGTCTTTTCCACCTTTGGTATGGACCATGGCGGTCGAGGTGTTGTGGACCGTGCTCAAAAGGGAAACGTCCTTTTTGTCCCGCCACTTCAGAGCCAACATTTTCCCCTTTTGCCATGCAGCTACTTGTCCTTTCCCAAGCTTTTTGTTTGGAAATCCTGACGGCATGTCACGCCGGTTAGGCCTCACAGTCCCATAAGCGTCTGTCCTATTCAGAAGTAGGAACTCGTATAGTTCTGGGGACGTATAGAAATTGTCCGTAGTGATACAGTAGCCCTGGTTGAGCAAGGGCTCTATCAATGAAAGCACTGACGCGGTTGCCATCCCAAAATCACTGAATCTCGGGGAGAATTTGGTCCCTTTGCCAGTATAAAGTACTGAGTTCCAAATATATCCCGAGCTGGACTCACATAACAAAGGATTTTATCCCAAAGCGAGCGCGCTTAGACGCAATGAATTGAATCCAGCTTAGGCGACCTTTGTAGGCCATGAGACTTTCGTCTATTGTAATGTCCCTCTCAGGTATGTAGGTCCGCTGGAAATTCTGCAGGACCATTTGGTAAATATCCCAAATTTTTTTAAGCTTTGGAGCTGGATGAGACCGTTCGTCAAATTCCTCATTATTTGCAAAGTGCAAATATTTCATTATAAGTGAAAACCGATATTCGGACATTACTGTTCCAAAAAAAGGTGTGGCCAATAATTTATTTGTGGTCCAGTACCACTTTTGGAGTGGTTTTCCCACCACTCCCTGCAAAATTAGGAGGCCAAGGAATTTCCATATATCCTCGCAGGTCACAGGCTCCCATTTTCTGCGTCTTGAAAATAACTGCTGGGTAGCAGATTGCTGTTCTTCATACCGATTGGTCTCCAAAACAATTTTGTCGATCACCTCATCGGTCAAAAATAGTCGGAGGTATTCTAAGGGATTGTCATCCTCTATGTCCACTTTTATTCCAGGTGATCCTGTGAACGGAAACCTAGGGGGCGCTACGTGCTCCGTAGCGCAATCAATTGCGCACCAGGTCCGCACGTCGCTGGGCACAGGTGCAGGATCGTCAACCACATCACTTTCTGCATCCGACGATGAACTTTCCCACACGTCGCTGTCGCTCAGCTCCTCCGCAATGGATTCGGCATCGCTGTCGCTGTTTGGCAGCAGGTCGCATAATGAGTTTGATGCAGAGGCGTGCTTTGCCATTATTGCTGTGCAATATACAGACACTGATACAGTAATTCTGCAGACAGGGCACTGGAAAGCACTGGGGGGGGCAATCAAAGGTCACTGTATTTTTTTTTTATTTTATCCAATGATATCAGTGTGTTTTTACTGTGTTTTACTTTGTTTTACTTTTTATACGTTTGAATTTCGCGCCGCCCCCCCTCCTTCCGCCCCCTGCGTCGCGACGCTCGCAGGGAAGGGAATCAGGGGAACACACAGCATCGGGCGGACATCCGCCCGCCGTGCACTGCGAGGATTCAACGCTGGATCGCGGAGAAAAGGTAAGAAAACCTTTTTTCTGCATCGAGCGAGGCAAGCCCGAGTGTGACTCGGGGTTACCATTCGCAGCCTGAAAATCTCACCCCGAGTCACACTCGGGAACACCGCCAGGCAGGTTAAAAAAAGCCCCTTTGTACACAATAATGCAGAGGTAAACCAGAGGGAAAAGTGGAGAGCCCCATACTTGAGTTGGGCTCATCGAATCTCATCAATGAATGAAAAAAAAAGTAAAAAAAAAAAAAAAAAAACATAACTTAAAACTGCAGAACACAAATAAACAACTGATATCCTCCCATTCTGTCTAATTTCCCTGATCACCAATGTCACCAGGAATATAAGTGAAGGTAAATCCAGAACATGAACAGACAGTAAATCTTCCAATGGAGCAAGTTGCTCCCATGAAAATGAGGATACTACGCACACTGAAATATATCCTCTCACTGCCAGTCTACACAGCAGGAAGTGAAGAGAAATTTCCCTAATCATATACAGATGGCAAAATAAAAAATTGCTCTAAAACAGTTTTAATCCACCCCTACATTTTCCAAAATAATTATTTTGCCTTTATAGATATTTTAAATGAAATAGAAACAACCTAAAAAAACACCCTCTAAAGAAAAACGTGATTACACACGACTGTTTTCCTCAAGAAACTTGGTGGCAGAGCTTTTTTGCCGAGGAAAACGGCTGTGTGAATGTTTTTTGTTGAGAAAACTGTCTTGGAACTCAACGAGAAAAAAAGAGAACAAGTTCTCTTTTTCCTCGTCGGGAGTTTTAATTTCCTCGTCATGTTTCCCGGGTTTACGCCGAGAAACACGTTAGTGTGTATGCTTAGAAACCCGCGCATGCTCAGAATAAAGTATGAAATGGGAGCGTGCCTTCGGTAAAAGTAGGGTTTGTAATGGAGATAGCACACTTGTCACGCTGTAACAGACTGAAAAGCGTGAATCGTCTCTCACCAAACTTTCACGCAGTAACATGAGATTAGCAAAAGCAGCCCCAAGGGTTGCGCCAGTGGAATCAAACTTCCCCTTTATAGTGCCGTTGTACATGTTGTACGTCACCGCGTTTGAGAACGACGAAATTTTGTCTTGACAGTGTGTATGCAAAGAAAGCTTGTCAAGATTCTCGACAAGCCTAACAAGGAACTCGTCGAGGAAAACGATGTTAAATTTACGACGAGTTCCTCTGTCATGTGTACGAGGCCTAATGCCGCGTACACACGGTCGTTTTTCGGCATGAAAAAAATGACATTTTTAAAAACGTCATTTAAAATCATTGTGTGTGTGGGCTTCACATCGTTTTTCGGCTTCTGAAAAACGACAAAACATTTTTTTCGAACATGCTGCATTTTTTTTTTAAATGTCGTTTTTCGGGTTGTAAAAAATGATCGTGTGTGGGCTAAAACGACGTAAAAAACCTGCGCATTCTCAGAAGCAAGTTCTGAGACGGGATCGCTCATTCTGGTAAAACTACCGTTCAGAATGGAGTAAGAACATTCATCACGCTGTAACAGACAGAAAAGCGCAAATCGTCTTTTACTAACAAGGAATCAGCTAAAGCAGCCTAAAGGCGAATAGAACTTCCCCTTTAGAGTGCCGTCGTACGTGTTGTACGTCACCGCGCTTTGCTAGATCCTTTTTTTTAAACGATGGTGTGTGGGCAACGTCGTTTTTAATGATGAAGTTGGAAAAACTTTGTTTTTTCCATGATGAAAAATTTCATTTTTTTTCATGCCGAAAAACGACTGTGTGTACGCGGCATTAGAGTTTCTGGAATTTTCGCTGACAGAGAGACAAGTAATTCTGCAGTGAAATACAATTTGTGAAAATCCTGTTGTCCACAGCAAAGCTGAACAGAGAAGATAAAAGTCATTGTAGAAAACGGTGGACACTTTTCCTGTACACCCCTTGTATTTGGTCATCTGACTACAGATAACATGACCAGGTGCAGGGGATACAGAGGATGGACTGGGAATCTTCATACTACTCTGTGGGTTCCTTAACATCCTCTATGTACAGATCTACCCTGAAAGATCTTCTTATGGTATGCCATGCCCAATTGTCTCAAGCTGACCCTACATCCTACAATTTTATTGTACAAGCTCTTTTGGATTTTCTCAATTATGTACAACATTGTAGTATGCTAGTCCACCTGACTAGATACATAAATGTCTACCACAAATGCAATTTTTAGGTTGGTTCTCATTTTAAATTTTTTGGGAAATCTAAATAAGATTGCATGGACATTTTACAATGAGATTGTAATGTGTATGGCCAGCTTAACTTCTTCCCCCACAGCCTATAGCAGATTGACTGAGGAAGAAGGTACTAATTTGAAACACGTCAGCAGCAGTGGTTCCCATGTCCTCTCTCTTCATTACCTGGAGACTGTTGATACCAAACCGATTGCCATCAGATTAAGGTCTTTTAGATTGTGTTTTTTCCTTCACATGTTTGTGAGTACAGTAGTTTTTAATATATTCTTTTATTAAACTTATCAAAGGATAATGCACAAGGCTGGTGCACCCTCTTTTTCTTTGTCTATAGCAGATGGACAGCTGGGCGGGCCTTTCATCCTTCCGAGTAGACATCATATGACGTCCTCCCAGTCTCTCCGCTCATGTACTTGTGCATGCTCCCTCAGGCACAGCACATCACTGATCAGGGTAAAGAGCCAATGACATTGGCTTTTTACCACATGATCGTTGTGTCCAATCACAGCTGATCACAACTATCAACGAAGTCCAGTAACTTGCTGTTAACCGGCATTTTCTCCTTACACACCAATCCTGTGTGAGGAGAAGAATCCAGGAACAGTAAGGTACTGATTTAATGCCTTGTTTAAAGATGCTTTTTTGATCATGTTTTTTTGTAGTTTACAGAGCATCATATAGAAAAGATGATCCTTTGATCATATTTTTTTTGCAGACAAATCGACAATACAATTGAATATAAAATCCCTCTATGTATAGCCACTATTAGGCCTCGTGTTCTTCAGAAGCGAATAGCAGGCCATAAAGAATGGAGAAATCTGGCCAATGGGAATGCATAGCTTCTAACCTTATCACATGTTAAAAAGAATAAGGTTCCATGCAGCTCCACTTAAAGTAAATTTCAGCCAATAATATAGTGGCAGTAAGCCTGTGGTAATACGTATTGAAATTTATTGTTACGGAGGCCATGGTATATGCCCTTCACTCACCTAAATGACCCTCAGCTTATTTGCAGTCTATCATCTGCTCCAGATGCAATGCCGTGCATCAATCATGCTGAATAATAAAGGAGTCACACGCTCAGTCCCCGGCTAAGCTTGGCTTTTGTTTTATGTTCTTAGCCGCACAAGAAGCTCTAATCCAAAAGGTGCTGTACTTCATTTAAAGGTCTGGCGTACAGGGACACAGTTGTGTGTTAATATTTCCATTGGTATTTTAATTCACTCTTCCAAGTGATTCACTGATAACTTAAGGGGAAGTTATCAGTGACCCTGTCTTTTCTGGAGATCTCGTTCCCAAAGTAGGTTATCCTTATGAGTCTACCTTTATAAATTCTTACAGCTGGTAGAGCCACATTGAATTTCAGTGCAATATATGTATTACCTACAACACACGGCCAGTAAAGATTCAAATGATGGCCAAATTGTATTCAAACCTCACTTAACGTGAATGCCTTATTACAAAACATATACTGTAAATAACTGCTGAAACTCAACAGCCTTTCAAAAGCTGCCATGATAGATCTAACCAGTTTACCAAGCTCTTCCCCTGACGATTCCATACTCTCCTCCCCTCATTTGTTTTGTACCAGTTCTTGTTAAATGATTCAGAGCATGCAAGGATTGTTTCCTGCTCTGCACAGAGTTCAATTAATCTGCATTTTCTTAAAATACCAATAAAAACGATTGAAACAGAAAAGGTGTCATGAAACTTTGGGATGAGAGGGGGGGCATACCCCAGTACAGATTTGCATTGTTAATAGACCCTAAATCTACTTTGCAATATGTCTGACATCATGTATCACTACATTTTTCTTATGCAATTGTCTTTTTTTTGGGTGAGGGATGGGTCTGTTGCAACATTTTTGATACACATGGTCCTTCAGTTGGCTGTTGGCCTGCCTATCTAATAGACCTGATAATAAATCCAAAGACTAACTGAGGCCATGTGAAACACACATGGCAGACTGACAATGCTTCTGCTAATTGTGAGGGAGTGGATTATTATTTGCACGTCTTTTGGCAGGCTCTCAGTTAAGAAACTTTGAAACCAATCCACAAGACAATTATGTGCTGAAAGAGTTAATTTTTCCATATTCACTTCCTCTTTGTTCTTCCCAATAAAGACTACTGATTTGCAGTGTGGTGGCAGAGAACAACTGCCACCACCTCCTTGTGTACTCAGCCTATCTGTGACTATACAAACAGTTTAGCATAGTTTTTGTGCATCACTGTGCTCTGCTGTTAACAAGCCAAGCATAGTTTAGCTGACATGGCCCCCTCTCCCTGCAAAATTACTCAGTTAGGATCTATATCTACTTTAATCACTTGTCTACCGCCCGCCGTCATATGGTGGCAGGACGAAGACCCTCTCATTCTGGGCGGACGTAATATGACGTTGCGCCTTCCTAAGCCACTAGGGGGCTCACCGCCGGTGGCGCGCGCCACGTCACTGGGAACCCGATGTGCATGCCCGGTGGCCGCGATGTCCGCCGGGCACCCCGCGATTGCCCAGTAACTGAGCAGGACTGTGGATCTGTGTGTGTAAACACACAGATCAACGTCCTGTCAGGGAGAAGAGACCGATGGCATGTTCCTTGCACACAGGGACACCGATCGGTCACCTCCCCAAGTCAGTCCCCTCCCCCACAGTAAGAATCACTCCCTAGGAACCACATTAACATTAAAAATATGTAGAACAATACGTATCGGCCTAAACTGAGGGGGAAAAAAATTGTTTAAAGAAAAAAAAAATTGGATATTTATTATAGCAAAAAGTAAAAAATATTGTGTTTTTTTCAAACTTGTCCCTCTTCTTTTGTTTATAGCAAAATAAATAAAAAACTCAGAGGTGATCAATTACCACCAAAAGAAAGCTCTATTTGTGGGGAAAAAAATGATAAACATTTCATTTGGGTACCACGTTGCATGACCGCACAATTATCATTCAAAGTGTGACAGCGCTGAAAGCTGAAAAATGGCTTGGGCAGGAAGGGGGTGAAAGTGCCCTGTAGGCAAGTGGTTAAGGACAGCAGATATCTGTAAATTATCTGTTAACCTTCTTAAACTTTTATATATGTTTAGATTAAAAAAAGGCCTCTGTCTCCCTGCTGCAATGTGAACTTGTAGTAGTTTTCATTGACACCTTAAAGGTTAATTTTCCAGATGCATGGAGTGCGAAAACTATCAGTAGTAGATTTACTTTTTACGTCCATGACTCCCAGGATGGCCAATCTTAGGGGATTCCTGAGCTGTCATCCTTAATGATGTCAGTTACATAGTGGGAAGTATTGCAACTGCAAAAGCTTGCAGTTCAGGTTTACTGAAACATGGGAGAGTGTACAGCAAATCAGATGCCTTGCAGAAAAACCACAGTTATTATAAAAAATGAAGTACATCCCATGGAAATGGCGAACATTCTCAACATATTTAAAAAGGCAAACATGAAAGTTTTACTGAAACAGTGCCAACAGGTAAAGGTAATACAGTATCCTTTAATAAGAACACAAGAAACATGACCTTTATCAGTAATTTCTTCAACAAAAACATTAATAGATTTAATAGTGAACTGTGGAAAATATAAGTACACCATTGGCATCAGAAGCTGGTGTAGCAGAAATGACCTATTGTAGGCATTTTGTATAATTGCCCCAGTCTCTGACATTTGACCACATTTCCATGCAAAATCCCTTCAGTTGCAAAATATGTCTGTGGGTTTCCTTGCATCCATTTAGGCCCCTTTCACACTGAGGAGTTTTTCAGGCGGTACAGCGCTAAAAATAGCACCTAAATACCGCCTGAAAACTCGTGCCCAGCCTTTTCAATGTGAAAGCCCGAGGGCTTTCACACTGAGGCGATGCGCTGGCAGGAGAGAAAAAAATCTCCTGCAAGCAGCATCTTTGGAGTGGTGAGAGGAGCGGTATGTATACCGCTACTTCACCGCTCATTCCCATTTAAAACAATGGAAAACCGCGGTAATACCGCCCGCAATGCGCCTCTGCAGAGGCGCATTGCGGGCGGTGTTTACCCTTTATCGACCGCTAGCGGCCGAATCCCGTGAAAGGGGCCTTAGGGACACACAATGTTCCCTTCATTGTTGCTGCATCCGACAGAATAGAATTTACCATAAGTCCATAACCCAACAATGAATCAAGTGTCATTAAAACACCTGAAGCCTTGGTAGAAATAAGATACGTTTTCTCAACTTGCATATCTTATAATATCTTTATATTATTCTGCGCTTTCTTCTAAGCAAAACTGGAAACTTATAACATAAAAAATTACAAGAGCATTTCCCCTCTTCTTCATATACTATTGGCTGACGTCTATGTCCATCACATTTCTAGAGAGACATGGGGGTTGATTTACTAAAGGTAAATCCACTCTGCACTGCACGTGCACTTGAAAGTGCTGTCGCTGTAAACCTGAGGGGAAGATCAGAAATCAAGCTTTTTGCTGATTTTATAATCCAATCATGTACAAGCAAAAATGCTGTTTTTTATTTTCCTTGGATGTCCCCCTCGGATCTACAGCGACTGCACTTCCAAGTGCACTTGCAGTACACTTGTAGTGCAAAGTGGATTTGCCTTTAGTAAATAAACCCCACAGTGTGTCACAGTAGTATCTTCTGCTATCCCCTCCCCCACAGCGGTATCCTCTACCTCCTTTCACATCATCCATCCCCCTAGTCAAATACTACTATTCCCCCCTCCACTTTAGTGCCCTCTGCCCCCCATAGCAGTGTCCTCTGCACCCTTCCTTACACACAGTAGTGTCCTCTTCCCCCCTCTGTAGTGCCCCAATAGCAGTGTCCTCTGCAGTCCCCTACCCCCTCCACAATAGTTTCCTCAGCCCCCCCCACCCCCCCGCCTTGTGCCCTCTGCCACCCCATAGCAATGTCCTTTGCACCTAGCCCCCCTCTGTAGTACCCTCTCCCTTTAGCAGTTTCCTCTGCAGCCCCCTCCCCACCCAAAGTAGTGTCCTCTCCTCTGCCCTCCTTCATAACACTATCCTCTGTCTGTATCCCCCCATTAGTGTCCTCTGCCCCTCTAAAACCATTTCCCTTTCGCTCCCAACACACAACTGTAGGTAGCTCTCTCCTACCTTACAGCGTCTGTACATGACAGAGGAGTTGAGAGGCTGCACAGTGCTGGATGGAGGGCGGGATCGGGAGTTGATTTAGTTAACTTTTTATGCCAAGAAGCTGATGATTGGTTGCTAGGACTGCCTAGCAACCAATCATCTGCTAGTTAACTTGCAAAGTTAACTAAAGTAGCTCCCGATCCTGCCCTTCATCCAGCATGGCTTTGTCTCTCGCTCCTCTCTGCTAGTGATGGGAGAAAAATGCCGGTGGAGATAAAGGGAAGCATCGGTACAGCCCTAATCGAGATCTACCTGTCAGCTTTCTGTGATCGACAGGTAGCTCGCAATCGATGGGTTGCCGACCCCAGCTCTATATGGATATTTTGTAACATTTTGTAAATCATCACAATAAAAACATTACATTTCTAGGAATCTGCACTTACTATAAACTTGCAGTTGCCCTCGGAAAGCATTTTTCCCCCTGGTGTTTTCAGCTTTGCATTCATACGTCCCAGCATCTTCCAGCTGAACATTTGGGATCTCCAGAACCGCCTGCATTTTTCTTAGCCGCGCTTTATTCGGAATAAAGCCATTCACCTTCCTCCATGAGATTGTAGGAACGGGGCTGTCAAAAAAGTTAGGAACATGTAAAAGTGTTCTATTCTTGTAAAGCCAGCACTTAATTTCTGCATTTTATGGTTAAAAGTACTCCAAATCACAATGAAAAGCCATATACTTCTTGATACACTTTATACTGCATTCCCAGGGGGGGGAAGCTAAATCTCTAATGAACAGTACAGGCTTTTAGTCTTATTTTTCATAGCCTGAATATCATAAATATATGTTGATTTCCTTTTTCTGAGATGTAACTAGTGATGGAGAATGGAGCATTACAAAGAACAAACAGCGACTCACCGTTACAAAGCAGACATTATGAGAGTAATTCAATAATTTTTTTTAAATCAAAGTTTTGGATGGCAAAGCTCTGGTTAAAGCTAAACTCCAGCCAGGGAAACCCTCCCTGAACAATCACACCCCCGGCCCTCTGTTTTTTTAAAACAAGGGACGGCAACAAGGTGGGTCAGCAGTGAGCCTGACTGCATTATCAGTCTTCACTCCCAAGGAGGCACCATTAAGGGTCAAGTGACAACAAATTCAGGTAAATTCAAAGGGTTTTCAAAGCAGTGAATGGATGGGAATATGGTGGATGGACGAAAATATATTTTTCGGTTTAGAACAGAGGATTAGGATTTTTATTACATCGAATCAAATCTATCCTTGCATGGTCAGTTTGCATCTTTTGTTCCCATTGGGGAGCTACAGGGCAGCCGTATCGATGAATAGTGGGCCTGGGGTCCTTTAGTCAAACACGCAGTAATCCAACCTTGATATATACACTGGCACAGCCCTTCACAGTCTGAGTGACAGCGGAATCATTTTGAGTCTTCATCCCCAGTCGTAAGACTTTGGGGTTGATTAACTAAAGGCAAATAGACTGTGCACTTCGCAATCTGCAAGTGCAGTTTCTCCAGTACATAGTAAATGAAATAAAGCTTTGCTTTGCAAAGAATACCCAATAGCATGCAAGGAAAATGAAAAAAACAGCATTTTTGCTTGTACATGATTCGATGATGGAAGTCAACAGAGCTTCTGCTCATTTACTAAGCTGTGGGGCAACTGCTCTTGCCAGTCTTTTTGCATTTATTAAATAAACCCCTTTATGTTTAGGATTTTCAAGTATGAGACATGTTTAGTGAAAGTGTAAGGTTGGAACTGATGTATATTCCCTTTGCATACACTTTGAGGCCTTTCCACTTTTTGCTGAAACTATGATAAACCTTTATAACCCTGTTATATCCACCTTTTGCCAATGTTTTATGTACTATTCTAAGTTATAACCTCTAAAATATTGTGATCATGCTTTACTTTTGTATTTCAAAGTTGACCCACATCACCCTAAAATATTCAGGTCATTAATTTTGGCCGCAGAATCCAATAAGACCCGAAAAGTATTTATAGGCCTCGTGCACTCTCAGTAATGTGTTGACTGCATTGTAAAGATAGCTACACATCCAGCTAAAAGTACTCATAAACATTCTGGCCAAAGGCTTTATTTAGTGTGAAGGCCATAGAAGACTTTGCTGATTCAAGCTGGGGGAAATCAATAACGCATAGAGAGAAGCAAGATGATATTTTAAGTAAAATATATTAACTTTTACATTTACAATGAAAGGCTAAAAACTGCTTTGAATGTTAATGCGGTATTTTTAACTACCATTTTTTACATCACTCCTGCAAGAGGTTATAAGGGTCTATTTTATATGCATAGCAAAAGTTCACAGAAGAAAATATTAGTCTTTAAAGGAAAATTCCTGTGTCTTGTAACATTGATATGTACACTGGCTATACAAGCCACTAAGGAATTTAATATTATTAAAAATGATATTTCCACTATAAATGGCAGCAAGTCTTACATTTATACATCTTCCTAAAAATGTCAATTCCTTAGGACTCTGGCAACTGTCTTAATCACTGGAAAGTACACCAGAATCCCAACCTTATTGCTCCTGTACATGTCCGATAGCCTCTCCTAAAAGCTTGTACAGAAACTTAAAAGGATTGATTTACAAAAGGAAAATAGGTCATTCACTTTGCAGAGGTAGTTGCATTTTCAAGGGAATTTGCTCTAGAGCCAAGTGAATGTGGCAAATTTAATTTTGCAAAGCATACCCAATCATGTGCAAGGAAAATAAAAATAAATAGTATTTTTACCTAAATATGAGTGGATGATGGAAGTCGGAAGACCACATTTATTAAGCTGGGGAAAATTCTCTTGCAAAGTGCAACTTACCTTGCAAAGTGAACAGTCTATATGCCTTTAGTAAATCAAACCCATAGGGAGCAATTCAGTAAAACCGGAACACTCAGAATCTGTTCTAGCTGTGCATGGTAGCCAATCAGCTTCTAACTTCAGCTTGTTTAATTAGGCTGGATTCACACTGATACCACACGACAGTCATACCACTGTGTATCCGACTTTGCCCTGTGATTTGATGTCCAACATCCATCCGACTTCAATGAACAGGGATCCGACTTTGATCCCTGACAATACCAGGCACTGTGTCTGGTATGGATCTTTAGTGGGAACTCCACGTCAAATAAAAAAATAAACAACATAGGTTCCCCCTCTGAGAGGCCCTTCGGTCTGGTATGGATTTTAAGGGGACCCCTCAAAATTCATGCCAGACCCTTATCTGAGCATGGAGCCCGGCAGGCCAGGAAAGAGGGGGGGACGAGCAAGCCCCTCCTCCTGAACCATACCAGACCATAATTTTAAAACTAGCCATTTTGGTGTTGAAAGTGAGAAACCCAGTTTCTGTTTCTGTGCCTGCAAAGCAATCCATGACATGATCATAAAGGACCGCCAAATATCAGCCAAAAAGATTGCTACATGTATGGGAATATCACATGAGAGTGTTGGTGCCATTATCCACAACGACTTGAAAATGAGAAAGCTTGCAGCAAAGTGGATCCCAACATTTTTATCATCCAAACAAAAGAGAAAATGCGTGGAGACATCGGTGGCTGTTTTTCAAAATTTAGCAAGAAATTACTCAGATTTCCTGGACAAACTAGTAACTGGTGATGAGACATGGATCTACTGTTATGTTCCTGAGACAGAGGAACAGTCCAAGGAATGGAGGCACAGTGGTTCCTCCAGACCAAAGAAGTGTGCAAAGGTCAGTGCAAAAGCAAATGGCAACAGTGTTTTTGGGATAAGGGAGTTCTGCTGGTGGACTACCTCCAAAAGGATTCAACCATCAATGCAACATATTACTGTGCTTTATTGATGAAGTTGAGGCAAAATATCGAAGGAAAAAGTAGATGAAAGCTCTCCAAATGTGTCATCCTGTTGCATGACAACGTCTCGTCACACTCTGCAAGATAAACAATGGCAAAACTGACCTATAAGGCTTTCAAGTGATGCCTCATCCACCCTATTCGCCTGACGCGGCCCAAATCTCAAAAAACACCTAAAGTGACAACGATTTGTGAGTGTTCCGAAGGCAACTAATGCTGTAAATGAGTGGTTACACCAGCAGTCGGACACATTTTATTTGTAGGAACTTAAGAAGCTGCAAGACAGATGTCGCAAGTGCATTGACTTCCTGGGGGAATATGTAGAACAGTGTGGCAGTTACAGTTTCCTAGCCCAATTTTTTATAGGTAAGGCTCAATACTTATCAGCACCCCCTCGTATGTGGGTCATCTGTGCCTTTAGCTGTTCATCTGTGTATTTAGCTTTGTTTGAATTTAGCTTTAGCATTTACCTGACTAAAAAAAAAATGAATGGTGGGTCCTTGAATTACATTGTTTTGGTAAATCTAAATGAAATTATACAGTCAGTTAACACACATCCCTAAACAAATGGAAATCAGCAAGGTCAAAACACAGCTAAACTGCGGAAGTGGCATATTTTAGCTTTGAAACATGTCTTTGGTGCTACAGTATGTAGTCAAACTTCTTGTCCGAATTAAAAATGCTGGCCCATTCCTAAACCAAAAACGCACACCACCACGGGCACTTCTGCAGTTCAAATAGTCAGTTCGCACCATCCGAATGTCAAATCGCATGCCAAATCGCTCCAATGTGAACCAGGGCTAAAGATGTAGATGCACAACCAGCTGCTCTATATACTTTGGCCCTTGAAAATCTACTTAGGGACAAAACTATGACCCATTTACAAGGAGTTACTTCCCTCCATTCATGTTGAGCTTGAGTCCCTTAAAGGTAAGTGGCTATCTGACCTCCCTAAGCTGGATGAAGAAGATTGGGAGGAAATGTGGGAATGCTCCTTTTCCCAGTTGGTATGTACTAGGGATAGACTGATCCAATTTAAGATTGAGCACCTTGTTTACCTTACTCCCATGCAATTACATAGAATATATCCATCAGTCCCTGCTATCTGCTGGAGGTGATGATCAGATTTAGAACACGTTATAAATATATTCTGGTGGTGTTCATCAGTCCAGACATTCTGGACTGCTTTAACTTTTGTCATACTCTCATTCACTATTATTCAGGTGTCATTGACAATTAATGTCTGTCTGTTGGGTCTGGTGGACTCCCCAGCTCCTCGTAGAGCTCCTAGGACTCTCTTGGGTCTTTTACTCTTTTATGCACGTAAAGCAAGTGTTCTTAATTTTTGAAAAGCATCTGGTCAATTCAGCCTTATCATTGTACAAAGTAACCTATTTAGCTTGTGGCTGTGCTAAAAAGTTTCATAAAGTTTGGGGTATATGGATAGATTCCCCATCTACGAACAGTGACTCTGCTACATTTGACTGATGATAGTGATTTCCTGTGCCTATTTGCTCTCTGTGCATCCCACCCAGCTGATTTTTAGGGTAGTGACACCCCTCCTTTCATAATATCACCACCCTGAGTCTTGATCTATA
This sequence comes from Rana temporaria, assembly GCF_905171775.1. Lineage (NCBI taxonomy): Eukaryota > Metazoa > Chordata > Amphibia > Anura > Ranidae > Rana > Rana temporaria. The sequence continues at coordinate 52,840,273 of NC_053490.1, read as the reverse complement.
AGTACTGGAATGTATTCCCTTTTGTGGTCTGTGTGTACTTTTTGTTTTTTCACAGTTTTTTATTGTTCTGTTTTACGAGCCTTAAATCTGAATAAAAATAATTTTCAAAAGAAATGTAGATACGCTAACTCCACCAATATTTCAGCAAATATGTGAATACAATTCAACACACTAAATCAAGGGTTTATGCATAAGACCAAGACCAACCTACCCTTTGCCTGCATGGAGGCAGAGATATTCTCCACACAGGTACTTGGAAGGTTACATCTACCAAACCACTTGGTGATTCACAACCTTGCCAAATGTATAAGTTGCTTCTTTTCTTGCCTACTCTTACCTTTTACATATCCTACTAATACCATCCACCACATACTATAAAGGCTCTTTTTGCCTCTCCCCTTATTTTTTCAGTGGACACTTAAGAGCTTGGCTTCCTCCTTTCTTCTTTGTATACCTTTGAAGGCCACTACCCCAAGAGCACTAAATGTTTCTAGGTGGATTTTGTATCATTTATTTATAAAGTCAACAACTATTGCTACAAAGTTAATTTAATTTTATGAGATGAAGAAATACTGGTTGGCACAGCTTTTGAAATTTCTGGGTTTAAACAGGTTTCATGTAGCAGTTTAAAGATAAAATTATGGGATATTCCCAAAAATGAGATCACCTCTAATTCTTCTTTTGTCCAAATGAAACAAATTGATTTTTTTATAATCTTTCATTACAAGCAGGGCCTCCCATACCCTTTTTTAACTAGATAACAAATAAAAGGGCTATATAGTTAGATATTATTTTCCAGATATGCTTTATACTATATTAAAATGTAAAATGACTTTGAGAATTCCCTTTCTTTCCCCCACAACCTGGTCATTAAAGCCTTTGTTATTTTAGGCATTGAAGTAAAGTAGAAGGTACATTAAATCGCTCTCCCTATTGAGTTCACTATTTAAAAGTCATGCAATGTGCGGGATAGAATAGAGGAGGGAAGATTCCATCACGTTGAAACAGTCTGTACAAAGAAAGGAAAGATACGCTCACATCAAATACGAACAATCAGTAGGGGCTCCGATTCAAGGAGATTTATTCAAAACACAACAAAGTCTCTAAAGAACAACAACAAAATAAAAAAAAGGATCAAATTCTTGTTTTATTTTTATTTTTTTCTTGCTTGCAACAAAGGCTTGTGAAATCTTTGAAAGTTATTTTATATCACGGAGTCTTAATTGGGAAAAGATCTCTTTGTTTATTAGGCTCAAAACGCGTCATCTAAAGCCAAAGCGCAGTTTGAAGACAATGGCTAGAGAGAAGGAAATGCTGGGAATGTGACAACTGGGAGGCTGTTTGAAACATCTTTCTTAGCCACGATGAGAATGGTACATTGCATATTTAACTGCTGTGAAGATATGAATCACGACAATTTTCTGTGCCAACCCAAATAAGCGCAGGATAGAAGGAAAATGGCTAAGAGTAAACAATGTAATCACAAATACTGAACGCTGACAGCGCGTACATAAAGGGTTTATGAGATGGTGCAATTAGGTTATAATTATATTTGATGACATCATGAAGATCATGTAAATGCTCAATACAACAGAATCCAACATAATAAACTCAAGAAATATTTTAAGGGCCTTTTTAATGAGACCTCAGTGATTTTCAGTGAAATCAGTTTTTATGGCATTATAGAGGTGAGGTGTTTTGTAGCGAAAATAAAAATTAAGCCTTCCAACTCAATGTGACATCAAGTCAGATTTATTGGCAGTACGGCTCATTCATGTTGGATATAGCTTTTTAGACGCAACGCTAAAACAGCATGACACGAAAATTATGATCTTTGTTCCTCCCAAGACCTCCTGCTCTCTAGCTCCCTTGTCTCCTCATCCCATGCTTGTCTCTCAGGACTTCCCCAGAGCCTCTTCCATCCTCTGAACTCCCTACCCCTATCTGTCAGACTATCTCTTAGGCCCTGTACAAACGTCTGAGAAACTCGACGGGCAAAACACATCGTTTTGCTCGTTGAGTTCCTTGTGAAGCCGCCGAGGATCTCGGCGAGCCGAGTTTCCTCATTGACTAACGAGGAAATAGAGAACATGTTCTCTATTTGGCTCGACGAGTTCCTCGTCGGTTTCCTCGGCCAAAAGTGTGCACACGACCGGGTTTCTCGGCAGAATACGGCTCCGATCGAGTTTCTGGCTGAATTCTGCCGAGAAACTCGGTCGTGTGTACGGGGCCTCACTCTGTCCACTTTCAGACGATCCCTGAAAACGAATTTCTCCAGAGGTGCCCATCTGGCCCACACCTAAAAACTGTACATTTATTTTCTCCATCAGCACATCCCCCACAGTTATTACCTTTTGTATCTCTTGCCCCCCCCCCCCTCTTACATTACAAGCTCTAAGGAGCAGGGTGTTCTAATTGCTACTGTATTAAACTTTTTTGTAATTGTACTGTTTGCTCTTATGTTGTAAATCACTGTGTAAATTGTCAGTGCTATATAAATCCTGTATAATAATAATAATAATAAAAGATTGATTTGATAAAGATGGTTACATATAGTTACATAGTTGGTAAGGTTGAATAAAGATACCAGCCCATCGAGTTTACCCTGAGTGTGTGTGTGATTACTATTTTCCATATCCCTGTACATTGTGCTTGCTAAGAAACACATCTAAAACTTTTTTGAAGTTGTCTACACTCCCCATTGACACCGCCAACGTTGGAATTGAGTCCACATCCTTTCCTCCCTAAGTAAGAACCTCTCTCACGGGTTGGGATTAAACCACTTATTGTCCAGCTTCATTGTGTAGTCTTAAGTCTTCTTTCGAAACCTTTGGTTAGTTTCCTCTTAATGCTAGATTCACTATTCAATGATTTGTACATTGCGATCATATCCCCTCTTAATTGTCTCTTCTCCAGGAAGAATATGTTTAATGTTTGTAGTCTTTCCTCATAACTAAGATCCCCCAGCCCCTTACTAGCTTTGTTGCCCTTCACTGGACTCTGGCCATTTTAAACACATCCTTGATGATTGATGATGAGAACTAGACCGCATACTCAAGATTTGTCTGAACCAGAGTGTTCAGTGGTAAAATTATAGCTTTATCTCTTGAGTAAATACCATTCACCAATGCAGGCTAATAGTCTGCTGGCCTTGCTTGTTGCAGCTTGGCTTTGCGTGCTATTGCTGAGTCTGTTATCTACCAGGACTCCATCCTCGTTTGCCCTAGAGGTCCCCCCAATGTGTAACTTGCATTCATATTCTTAGCTCCCAATTACATTACTTACCATTTTTCAATATTAAACCCTATCTGTCATATAGCTACTCACCCCCTCTACTCTAAATAGGTCTTCTTGTAAAGTTGCTATATCCTGTTGTGACATTTTGACTTGTTTAGCTTTGTATCAGTTGTGTGTCCTTCTTTATCTTGGTAGCTTTAGAGGTTAGGTTAATATAAGATTTAGGGATTGGCTAATGTTTGGAGGTAAGTTGAGGTTTAGAGGTTAGTCTAAGGCCTCATACACATGACTGGTTTCCTCGACAAAATCCATCAAGAAAAATGCTGGCAGAGCATTTTTGCCGAGTAAAACGGTTGTGTGTATGTTTTTCGTTGAGAAAACTGTTCTCTTTTTTCTCGTCGGGAGTCTCAATTTCCTTGTCGTGTTTCTCGTCGGGCTGGTTTACGACGATAAACACGTTCGTGTGTATGCTTAGAAACCCGCGCATGCTCAGAATAAAGTATGAGACGGGAACGCACCTTTTGTAAAAGTAGTTTTCGTAATGAAGATAGCACATTTGTCACGCTGTAACAGACTGAAAAGCGCAAATAGTCTCTCACCAAACTTTTACTTAACGTGAGATTAGCAAAAGCAGCCCCAAGGGTGGCGCCAGTGGAATAAAACTTCCCCTTTATAGTGCCGTCTTACGTGTTGTACGTCACCGCATTTGAGAACGACGAGATTTTGTCTTGACAGTGTGTATGCAAGGAAAGCTTGACAAGAACCTCGTCAAGCTTGACAAGAACCTCGTTGAGGAAAACAACTTTTCTTATACAACGAGATTCTCAGTCGTGTGTACGAGGCCTCAGGATTAGAGAACCTAGTGGCCAGAGATCTGCAGGAGAAACAAGGAAATAAGTAGGGGGGGGGTGTAGGAAAAAAAGAGGAAAGGGTGGAAAACACAGGGTGGGCGGGAGGACATGTGACAGTCACGGGGCCAGCCAAAATTACAATTTTGTAGGACAAAGCCTAGCTTCAGATTGTTGGCAAGTAGAAGGAAGGTAAGACTCGACCCACAGTTTTTTTTCCCAAAATGTTTTCATGGTGTCAGCCTGTATAACTTTAAGTTGCTCATAAAACATGAACTCACAAACCCGTGCTTGACTCCCACTAAGGTTAGAGCGAGGGACCTCTCGGCTCTGTCTATTCCTTTTTGTTTTTTTGTTCGAATACGTGGCCAGCCTATATTGGGTTTTGGTACAGGCTGGCTTCCAGTTGTTTTGTTGAGCATAGCTTCATATGGTCCTTGCAGAAAGACACACCAGTAACTGTATATAGCAATCGACTCTGGTCCAGAAGCACTTGACCTTCAGGAAGACTATATATTATATTTTACATATTTTCTTACTTTAGGTAATAGTATCTCTTCAATAAAATATATAAAATCAGAGTTTTTTTCTAAAATGTGCTTTTAATTGTGAACTACAAAGTCAGAAAATAAGGCTGGAAATTAAACACTTGCCATCCCAAGCTCCCTTACACACGAAACACATGAATTAAACAACCCATAAATTGTTATTTTAAATGTAAGCAACATTTAGAGAGCAGAAATAAAAACAGTGATCTGATCCCCAGTTATTGCCTGTGAGACCAAGATAAGAAGTTGTTACATGGACACCAAAATAATGTCATGTTAGTTGATAGAGTTCACTTTGATAACCTTTTATTGCTTAACAGGACACATCTTTTGTTGACGGCAAGGTGTAAAGCAGGAGGAAAATGATAATGTGAGTTTCTCTAGCTGTTATTAGCAGCTGTAAAGGTGTTCTGATTCTCAGGAGTTTAAACTAGCACATAACAAAAGAGAACAGTGTGAAAGCATTCTTTAATGTCACATCCCGGATCGCAGATTTTCGAATTCCTCTAGGTGTACACACGTCTGACTGCTGTGATTACACATTGGGATTTGGGGAAGTTTAATAATGGAAAGGATTTAAAATAATACCTCTAATTATATTTATTTTAAAATCTATCTGGTGCAAGTATTCAGAAGAGACAGACTACTTACTTACAATTTATAGCACAGACAGGACCTATTTAAAGCTGAACGCTCACCCACAAAGGATTTAAATCCACTTTTTGTGCACCAAATGCTTTCGCAAATCCAGTAATTACCTTGCAAAAATAGTGGTGACATCATCACTGTTCTGCACAAAGAGCAGAGCAGTGGGAGGGGCCTAGCAGGTCCACTTACTACAGGCTGCCTATGCAAAAAACTACAGAATGGGGTGGATGCAGGACCAGTCACCCTGCACAAGAAGAGAGAGCAGAAGTGACTGGTTTTAATTCCCGGAAACTCCTGCACAGAGGCAATGGGGTTGATTTACTAAAGGTAAAATGAATGTGCACTTTGCAAAGCTCCAGAGCTTAGTAAATGAACATAAGCACTACTGACGTCCATCATCCAATCACGTGCAAGCAAAAAAATATATATATATATTTTTTAATTTTCCTTGCACATGATTGGGTATTCTTTGTAAAGTGAAGCCTTACCTCATTGACTAAGCTTTGGAGAAACTGCACTTGCAGAGGGCAACTGCACTTAGCGAAGTGCACAGTCTATTTGCCTTTAGTAAATCAACCCCAATGTTCCACACTGGGTTACTACACAGATCTGTAAAAAATGTACAAGGTACATAAGAATACACATGCCTCTTGTATTTAGACAATATTTGCTTATTGCCAAGATCACTCCCATAACTCATCTTTATGTCCGATTTTTTGTGCTTTTTGAAGCTGCCTGTTATTGGAAAATTTTCCACCAATTTTTATGGCTGTTACCAGAATGGAAAAGGAGTATAAATCTCTCTAATTGGGACAAAGACAGCAATGAAATCACATTTCATTGGAGCCAGTAATGGGCAGAAGCGTGTTTCGTTCTGTATTCACTTTAGTGGGATTCTCCTCACTTGTTGTTTGACCCAAACTGGGAGATAAAGAACAATAAAAGCTGGACAGATGCTTTTTAATTCATATGCATGTTTCTTTAAAAAAAAATGCTGATCTCTAATAAATAGGCATTTGACATGGGTCCACCAGTAAAAAGGGACTCAATAATAGGCTTGAAGGAAATAAAACCTGATAGAATATGCTCTTAAAGCACCATTCCACCAAAAAATTGAACTTCCGCATTTCGGAACCCCCCCCCCCCAGTGTCACATTTGCCACATTTCAGGGGGGAGCAGATACCTGTGTAAGGCTTCACCGAAGGCGGCGGCGGCATCCGAGAGCCGAGTGATAGATCGGCTTTGGGTGCTGACATTGCGGGCGCCCTGGATAGGTAAGTGTCATTATTTTAAAAGTCAGCCGTTGCAGTATTTGTACCTGCTGACTTACAAAAAAATAAAAAAATTGGCGGACTTCCGCTTTAACATGCAACCCCACTATTAATCCAGTAAATATTTTTTTTTGTTTCTGCTACAATAGGCTAGTAGGGCTAGTAGGGAAGACATAAATATCACAATACAGATAGGTGTCAAATAGGACTTGTTGCACCTGTGCCACCTGAGCTTAATTTTTTTGAGGACAGGCAGATGTCATAGTGGCTAATGACATCAGCCGACTTAGGAACAATCTATGTGCATCAAAACGTCTTCATTTTTGAAATCTTGGTGAGAAAATCTACTCTGTTATATGAGTTTCCTCTGGAGATATAACCAAGACAAGGCTCACTTCTCTACTTTTTTGAGAATGCACCCTACCAAACATTTGCTTGAAATCTCTGAGTGGCAATACTTAAAGCTGCTTAAAGTGGTTTTAAAGCCTTAACATTTTTTTAAGATGTGACAGAACCCACTGTCACTGTGTGTTTTGGAAGGGACTGGGGGCAGGCCTCTAACCGACAGACTATGGGCCAGAAAAGATACTGGGGACCCGGGACATGCTGGCACTGAGACGGGAGGGGTTACCCCGGCAGACAGACCTGGAACCTTAAGACTACTTTTCCAACATCCTCAAGTTGACCCGTTCGGTGTCCAACTGTGGCTGTTGGACCGTTTCCCAGGGGAAGTATTGTCATGGACCTTGGAATGCGGAAGTGTTCCACCTTGAAATCTGTTATACAGTGGGGGGTTTTCTGCTCTGTCTTAAGGCTCCAGACGGCTCCATTGTTCTGTGTCTGGCTATTGTGTACATTGATTGCCCCCTGGGGCTTCTGTCTCATTACACATAGCAGTCCTTCTATTCAAGCTATCCGACCTATCCCTGCAGAACCCATTTTCAAGTCCTCATTTGCATGGCTAAGAGGACCTGAAGGAGAACTACATGTACTTTACAATTGACCAATATGAAAGTGGTTGTTGGGGGCGGGATTGTTCCAAATTCTGTATAAAAGTGTGTTGTGTGCTTCCAATAAAAGGTCTTCCTGTTTGAACTTACATAGAGCCTGCCTGGTGTTTGTTCTAATGGATTCCGAACGGCACATAGCTGTAGTTCGGATCCCGGAGCCTAGGATGACCAAACCATCAGACGTTGCGATTTGCAAGCTGACTCAAGGGTCTCGTTACATAAGGTAAAAAATATTTAGATAGAAATACCCACCCCTACCCCTCCTTACACTAACCTCAGTCCTCAGCTTCCTATGAGGGCATGTGGTGGGGAGCCAGAAGCGCCGATAGGGGACCTGAGAAGAGGAGGTTCGGGGGGGCTGCTCTGTGCAGTTCCATTGCACAAAGATTGTGAGTATAAATCTGTTTGTTATTATTGTTTTTTTTTATTACATTTACAATTAATTTAAACTTCAACTACAGCATCATCCAGCATCTTCTCTTCCTTATTCCAATTATCTTCCCAGAAAACTCTACAGAGAATTACTTCTGATCCACTCAGTAAAGTAGAATTAAAAGCAAAACTTTTTTTCTTTAAATAATGATAGCCTAAGGGAGGGTTATAACCCCTAAGCATGTCTTTTTAGTCATCCATGTACCTTTGGGGATATTTCCTGTAATGGTCACCACCGTTTACGACCTTCCATCAACCCACGACAGCTCATCTGACACTCCAACCATCCAACAGACATCAGACATCCCATTTCCCAAAATAACGAGACTTGCTCCGTGTTCTGGTTTCAAATGTATGACCACTTTTAATGGTAACTTTCAGTCTTATATACAGTACAACAGGTTACAGTAATCACAGGAACAAAACCACACCCCACCCATATATCACACGATGAGCTTCAATCACATTCTTTTAGATAATTACATAGAGGAGTTAATTATCCCCCAGACGTTACGTCTCTGACAATAAGTCATTCACCTGCACCTGAGAAGTCACATTCCTTCATTAACAGGATTCAAACAAAACACCATCACACAATGATTTCCCCTCAATCCACATCTTTAGACAGACGTTCTGTCTCCGCATACAGCTTGACAAGTTCCATTCCACACACACAACAGTATTTAGCATACATAATAAGAGATCCTGGAACAGACTCAATTAGCATGTCAACAGTCTACACAGAGAGATGAGTCATAGAATAAACCAACACTTTGCACTATCTCCTGCAATATGAGCTATCAGTAATGTCCCATGCCCTGTAATTTAGGATGTAATTTCTCAGTCCCCCTATGGCCCTATCGGACATAAGGTGACCCTAGACATAAGAGTTATTAATGACGCTGGCACAGGAGTACCCCTCATCCTTCCAAAGTCTCTGTTTGTCCCGGGTCATTCCGTTACATTTCCCTTTATTCCCTGTCCCAAAGTCAAAAAAAGAAGTGAGACAAAATTCCTCCAATGTGAGGGTACCCCTGTTGTCACTAGGGCCACCATAACTAGTGTCTTCATGTAAAGATTTCTTTTTTTTTTTGTTACAACCCTGAAAGTGATTTTATTTCACTTTCACTGATAATGATCACCGGTCCGTTACAAATAGAGAGGATGAATGTCCCCAGAAGGAGGCACAGACAGCAATACAAATCTAAAACCTGACAGGTGTTCTAATCCCTCTCCATTCTATCTAAAGTTTTGCCTTTTGTTATACTTTAAAAAAATATATACAAATACTGTAGCTGCTGACTTTTAAATTAAGGACACTTACCTGTCCAGGGAGCCCGCGATGTTAGCCGATTTTCAGGTCGGCTCTCAGGTGCTGCCCTGCCGCCATTCATGGTAAGGAAAACTGGTAGTGAAGCCTTTTGGTATCACAGACCATTCATACTGCGCGAAACACGCTGTGCTTTCTTACTGGCCCAGCTGGGGGGGAAGGAGGAGGGGGGATTTATTTTACCAAAAATATGTAGCTGAATACATATTGGGCTAAACTGATGAAGACATTTTTATTTATTTATAAAAAAAAATATTGAACATGCTTTATAGCAGAACGTTGTCGGTCTTTTTTGTTTATGTTTAAAAATCGCACAGATGAGAAAGCTCTATTTGTGGGAAAAGAGGACACACATCTTTTTGGGGTAGAGTGTCAGATGACAGCGCAATTGTCAGTTAAAAAAACGCAGTGCCGTATTGCAAAAAATGTCATGGTCATGAAGAGGGGTAAACCTTTCGGAGTTAAAGTAGATAAAACCAAAGTACCTGGGGATCCAATGGGCATTCATGAAGTTTTAGCAAATGGGTTGAAGGACAGGTATGAATAAAGCTGGTTTGTTCAAAGGTTAGCAATTTTTTTGACCTATGATAGGGTTACTTTAAACAAAATTACAGGGATTAGTCTGAATAGCAGGAAGAACCCAAAAACTCAAGGGGGAGACACATTTCTAGTTACTGCCCAGAACTCTTCTGTCTATTACTAAGGCCTCGTACACACGACCGAGTTTCTCGGCAAAAACCAGCAAGAAACTTGCTGGGAGATATTTTTTTGCAGAGGAAACCGGTCATGTGTACATTTTCGTCAAGGAAACTGTCGAGAAATTCGACGAGCCAAAAAGAGAGCAAGTTCTCTATTTCCTCGAAGGGAATGGAGAAACTTGCCTTGTCGAGTTCCTCGACAGCCTAACAAGGAACTCGACGAGGAAAACGATGTGTTTCGTCCGTCGAGTTCCTCGGTCGTGTGTACGAGGCTTAAGTCAATGCCTATCTAGATAGATAGGTTGAAAGGTAAGTACAATAGGCAGAATCACGAGGAGCCAGTGATTAGAGATAACATGTGGGAATTGTGACATTATTTTCTCTTCCATTTTATAGAGACCGTTCTCCTCAGTTTAGCTCATCAGAACATCATTGCTAGTGGCAGATACATTACTTGAAGCCTAACCATTCAGCATTGCCATTATAATTACAGTACGACATGCTGAGTTTAAATAAGACAGAACAGTTCTTCAAAAATCATGTTGGTCTATAACCACTATTGAATTTGTTTCAGAGCAATGATAACACTGATGAAGAGGATACTTACAATCAAAATTTGAGCATATTTTCTGTATTGGAGTTAGAAAATTTATTTTAAAAAACTGGATATGTCTGTGTCCTAAAACTGAAGAGAAGACATGTATTTTACATAGACGAAGGCTGTTACATAAAATTAATTGAAAAAAAAAACACTAAGGGGCATATTTATACAGCAAATAATTTGACATTCACCAAACAAGCATTGCAGGTGAATCTTATAGTTTCATGTGTTTAAAATGACAGTGATTGATTTACCACCAATAAATGTTTGGTGAAAGTCATATTAACTGCCTTAACTCCTTCACGCCTAAGGGCCCTTTCACACGGGCGGACCGTTTAGGTCTGTCTGCCAGTTTTTTAGGTGGACCTGAATGGGCACTCCGTGCTCCTCTATGGAGCCACGGGTGTCAGCAGTGAGTGACATGCCCGCTGACATTTGACTCGCTCCGATCCGTCAAAGTGTGACGAAGGAAAACCCTACTTTTCTTTCCGTCTGGCGGATCGGATCCCCCAATGGAGAAACCGGCGCTCTGACAGGTCGGTCCCTGCACAGTGTGCAGAGACAGACCTGTCATCTGCCTGCTCAGCGGGGATCGATGGAAAGATCCCCGCTGAGCTAAAGCGGAGCCTGCACACGGACAGTCCCGTGTGAAAGGGCCCTTAGGGTAAAACAAATGTTAATGCCTAAGCACAATTTTGCGATTTTGACATGCGTTCGTAAAACTGTAAATATCATCACTCCTTTGTGCATCCAGGTGGATTATACCTTGTTTTCTTTCAGGACAAATTGGGCTTTAATTTGGTGGTAAATGGTCATGGGTATCTCCTGTTTTTATATTATCATAAGAAAACTGGCCCAAAATATAAAAAAAATTATATATTTTTTTAAATTTAGCTGTATATTTCTTGTTACTACCAAAACCTACCACCAGAGAACAACCCAAAATACATTTTCTTGCTCCGGGCGATCACAGCGAAACCACATACGTGTATGTTAGTTTTTGTATGTACCCGTAGTACTGTATAATAGTGCACATTTTGCTTTTATTTTTTATCCTGCCTAAAATACACTGACACTGATATTTCAAAAAAAAAATAATAATTTAAAATCTGCCTAAAATATACTGACCCTGACCTTTGACCCAAACACTAACTCTGACACTAACCTAGATCAAACCTTGATCTAGTTATTTTTTTGTTTAATTTTTTTATTATTATTATTATTTTTATTACACACAGTTTTTTTTTCTCTCTGCAAGCAGAGAGAGGGATACAATGTTTCTCTCCCCTCTATTCACGGAAAGAGAAACACAGGGATGGGATTCACAGTGACTGATCACTGTAATAGCCAATCAGAGGCTATCACAGCGATTAGGTAAAATGGAACTGGGGGTTCCATGTAGCGATTGTTAATACGGGACCCAGGGCTCTCGCTGAGACCCCATTCTCTGTGCTGGGAGCGCGCTGTGCTGCCAGCACTAAAACACATATGCATAAATGCGGCCCCACGGAAAACAGCCCAGTCCAATGGGGTGAATATATGCATACTGTCGGCGTGAAGAGGTTAAGTATGCCCAAGAACCTGAAATCTCTTATTTCACGTTTGTCAAGCAAGAAATCTGCTGCTTCAGATAATGAATTTGACATTCAGACATACTGAAATACAATGTATATCTCTCGCTAAAAGTATCTTTTAAAATCTTGGATAGGGCTAGGAAGGGTTAGAGCTTCTGTCAGGAATATGATTACTCTTCACTGGTAAAAAAATATTTTATTTCCAATGTAGAAACACACACTCAGGGGCAGATTCACATAGAATTACGCCGGCGTATCAGCAGATACTCCGACGTAACTCCGAATCTAAGCCCGTCGTATGTCTAAATGTATTCTCAAACTGAAATACACTTAAACATGCCTAACATACGACGGCCAGCGCCGTCGTATCTTAGGGTGCAATATCTACGCTGACCGCTAGGTGGCGCTTCCATTGCGGTCGGCGTAGAATATGCAAATGACTAGTTACGCAGATTCACGAACATACGCTTGCCCGTCGTAGTGAATTTACGTCGTTTCCGTAAGAGATACGCGGCGTAAAGATAAACATGCCCCCTAGGTGGCGTATCCAATGTTAAGTATGGCCATCGTTCCCGCGTCGCAATTTGAAAATTTTACGTCGTTTGCTTAAGTCGTCCGTGAATGGCGCTGGACGCCATTTACGTTAACGTAGAAACCAATGACGTACTTGCGACGTAATTTCGCACAATGCACAGAGGAAAATTTCGAGATGGAGCATGCGCAGTACGATCGGCGCGAGAACGCGAGTAATTTAAATGATCCACGCCCCCTACCTGGATCATTTGAATTAGGCGGGCTTGCGCCGGTGGACTTTACGCTACGCCGCCGCAACTTTACAGGCAAGTGCTTTGTGAATCAAGCACTTGCCCGTAAAACTTGTGGCGGTGTAACGTAAAGAAGATACGTTACGCCGCCGCAGTTCTACGAGAATCTGGCCTATAGTATGCACACATAACCTGGTGCAGCTGTGCATAGTAACCAATCAGCTTCTATGTTTCATTGTCAAAGCTTAACAGAGCAAGCTGAAGTTAGAAGCTGCACCAGATTCTGTGTGCACCAGTTTTAGAAAATCTCCCCCAATGTGAGGCAGTAGTTAATCTATATAGCCAAAATGTTGTGAAATTTTACCAGGTGGAGAAGTCTGCACGATGGAAAGCTAAATAAATTGGCTTTAAGACTTTTAAATGATGAGCAGGCTTTCTTTTCTCTGAGGCCCCATACACACGGGAGAATTTATCCGCGAATACGGTCCAGCGGACCGTTTCCACGGATAAATCCTCTCAAAGATATCCGCTGATTTCGATGGGATGGAGTGTACACACCATCCCATTGAAATCCGCGCGGAAATCCTCTGGCGATGACGTGTCGCGCCGTCGCCGCGATTATGACGCGGCGACGGGCGCGACGCTGTCATATAAGGAATTCCACGCATGCGTCAAATCATTACGACGCGTGCGGGGAATCCCTTTGGACGGATGGATCCGGTAAGTCTGTACAGACGAGCGGATCCATCCGTTGGAATGGATTCCAGCAGATGGATTTGTTGTGCAGCACAACAAATATTCGATCTGCTGGAATCCATCCCAGAGGAGATTTCTCCGCGGAAAGAGATCCGCTGGCGTGTACACACCATAGAATCTATCCGCAGAAACCCATTTGCTGGGATTTATCTGCGGATGGATTCTATCGTGTGTATGGGGCCTGAGAGTTCAGAGACGTGAAGGTTGATTTACTAAAGCTGGAGAGTGCAAAATCAGCTTCCAGTTGTTTTGTAAAAAACATAATTGAACAAGCTGGAGTTAGAAGTTGACTGGCTAACATGCACAGCTGCACCAGATTTTGCACTCTCCAGTTTTAGTAAATCAACCCCACGGTTTAATGATTTTCATGGTGGAACTCAAGTGGTCTGCACACAATTTTTTGGCTGAATTAGTAAAAAAATCACATAAACACACTCCATAATCTTGTGGAGAGCTTTCCCAAAATATTAAAAGCTGTTATAGCTGAAATGGGAGCAACAACTTCATATAAGTGCTGCGCAAACTGTTAGAGTTATATAAATCCTGTATAATAATAATAATAATAATAATATCAATGCACATGGTTTCGTAATGAAATCCCAATAAGCCTATATAGGTGTGATGGTCAAGGCGTCCACAAAACTTGACTAGATAGCACAAGTACCGGTTTGGTTTATTCTTTGCACAGAGCTTAATATATGTTCATTGTTATTTTATATTATATTATAATATTTTGGCATCATCTTACCTATTTTTACACAGATGTATATTAATGCCTTGATGATAGATCTGTGGTCAGTGTTAGTATGTGCTAAATGTCCCCTCTTGCTGTACTCCTCTTTGCCAAATAAAAAATAATTATACGCTAAGAAAAAGCCATCTTGATGCAGTTTATTCTTAATTTCACAAAATACACCAAGTCATGGTAGAAAGAACAATGGAAGTGTTTATCTTCCCCGCCGTCTTCTATACAGTGTATTGAATACTATTTACAGTATGTGCATACTATAGTCTGTCTTTACAAAGGATTCCATATCATTGCTCTGGTTTCTGTGCCATGAGTATAACAATATACAATTTATTTAAAGAGCACTAGCATCTCATTGGCATGAATACTTCCAGCTGCCAAGTTTAATAGAGCAAGTCTCTTACTCATCTCTTCCAGTGTTCCTTCCTCTGGAGTCTGTAATATTCCCTCCATTAGCTTCTTTTCTAAATTCTTAATTAACCTTTTCGCCATTTAGCAGTCACCTCCTCAATGCCATCTTAAACTTCTGATCTCTAATTATTCAAATCCTGAATGATAGCACAGCACCTCAACTGAAATGTTTTTAAAGACTAGACTGTTGATGATAAACTGCTAAAGGAAAAGGTCAGATTGACAGAATAGCTAACAGAAGCTAAATATGACTAAATGCCATGATTTGAACACGGTCTATACAATGTGTTGGCTAATGAAAAACAATAAACATGTACAGTGTGGATCGAAAGTTTGGGCACCCCAGGTAAAAATTTGTATTAATGTGCATAACGAAGCCAAGGAAAGATGGAAAAATCTAAAAGGCATCAAATTACAGATTAGACATTCTTATAATATGTCAAAAAAAGTTAGATTTTATTTTCATCATTTACACTTTTAAAACTACAGAAAACAAAAAAATGGCGTCTGCAAACGTTTGGGCACCCTGCAGAATTTATAGCATGCACTGCCCCCTTTGCAAAGCTGAGACCTGCCAGTGTCATGGATTGTTCTCAATCATCGTCTGGGAAGACCAGGTGATGTCAATCTCAAAGGTTTTAAATGCCCAGACTCATCTGACCTTGCCCCAACAATCAGCACCATGGGTTCTTCTAAGCAGTTGTCTAGAAAACTGAAACTGAAAATAGTTGACGCTCACAAAGCTGGAGAAGGCTATAAGAAGATAGCAAAGCGTTTTCAGATGTCAATATCCTCTGTTCGGAATGTAATTAAGAAATGGCAGTCATCAGGAACAGTGGAAGTTAAAGCAAGATCTGGAAGACCAAGAAAAATATCAGACAGAACAGCTCGCAGGATTGTGAGAAAAGCAATTCAAAACCCACGTTTGACTGCACGATCCCTCCAGAAAGATCTAGCAGACACTGGAGTTGTGGTACACTATTCCACTATAAAGAGATACTTGTACAAATATGGTCTTCATGGAAGAGTCATCAGAAGAAAACCTCTTCTACGTACTCACCACAAAAATCAGCGTTTGAACGTTGCAAATGAACATATAGACAAGCCTGATGCATTTTGGAAACAAGTTTTGTGGACCGATGAGGTTAAAATAGAACTTTTTGGCCGGAATGAGCAAAGGTATGTTTGGAGAAGAAAGGGCACAGAATTTAATGAAAAGAACCTCTGACCAATTGTTAAGCATGGGGGTGGATCAATCATGCTTTGGGGTTGCAGCCAGTGGCACAGGGAACATTTCACGAGTAGAAGGAAAAATGGATTCAATAAAAGTTCAGCAAATTTTGGATGGTAACTTGATGCCATCTGTGAAAAAGCTAAAGTTAAAGAGAGGATGGCTTCTACAAATGGATAATGATTCTAAACACACCTCAAAATCCACGGGGGATTACATCAAGAGGCGTAAACTGAAGGTTTTCCCATGGCCTTCACAATCTCCTGACCTCAACATAATTGAAAATCTATGGATAGACCTTAAAAGAGCAGTGCGTGACAGACAGCCCAGAAATCTCAAAGAACTGGAAGACTTTTGTAAGGAAGAATGGGCAAAGATACCTCAAACAAGAATTGAAAGACTCTTGGCTGGCTACAAACAGCGTTTACAAGCTGTGATATTTGCCAAAGGGGGCAGCACAAGATATTAACTCTGCAGGGTGCCCAAAGTTTTGCAGACTCCATTTTTTTGTTTTCTGTAATTTTGAAAGTGTAAATGATGGAAATAAAATCTAACTTTTTTTGACATATTATAAGAATGTCTAATCTGTAATTTGATGCCTTTTGGAGATTTTTCCATCTTTCCTTGGCTTCGTTATGCACATTAACCCCCTTAGCGGTAAACCCGAGCGTGACTCGGGGTGGCTTTTTTATGCTGAGATCGGTATCCCCGAGTCACGCTCGGGGTGGATGTGCAGAGAGCGCAGCGGCGTCCCTTACCTTCTCCAGGCGATCCAGCGATGATCTCCCATTGCTGTGATCGCCGCCGAGACCCCCGCCACTCCGTCCATCGGTCATCTGACTTCCTGGTTCCGTTCCCTGCACCGCAATGGTGCATGGGAGCGGAACTGGGAGGGAAATTCAAATGTTGCACCAACACAAACATATAAAAAGGTGGTGATACAATGTAATCTGAGAGGATTACACTGTATCACCTTGAAAACTGACACAGTGCCCTTTCAGTGCCCCTTGCCATTGTCATTAGTGACATATAAAACATTTGAAAATCCTATAAAAAATGGCATCAAAAAAGCGCTGTCCTACTAATGCGCTTTTGGATCAACTGAGCGACAGCGGCAGCGACACAGAGTTGATCGCAGAACAGAGCGACAGTGAATCGTGGGGAGATTTGTCATCTGACTCCGACACTGATCCAGAAAGTGACGCCGCCGATGATCCCGCACCTGACCTAAGTGATGTGCGCACTTGGTGCCCTATAGACAGCGATGCGGACCAGGTAGCGCCCCGAGGTTTCGATTCACTGGATCTCCTGGGATGAAGGTTGACTTGGAGAGTGACAACCCTCTGGCGTACCTGAAACTTTTTCTTTCTGAGGAGGTAATTTTAAAAATTGTGACTGAGACCAATCGCTACCATGATCAGCAATCTGCTACGCTGCGTGGCAGATTTTCCAGATCCAGAAAATGGGAACCGGTCACTGAGGAGGACATCTGGAATTTTCTGGGACTCATCATCCTTCAGGGGGTGGTGGGCAAACCGCTCCAGAAATGGTACTGGACCACCAATAAGATGCTGGCCACTCAATTTTTTGGCACTGTGATGTCTGAGTATCGTTTTTCACTTATTATGAAAAACGTACACTTCGCCAACAATGAAGAATTTGATGAGGCCACGCATCCTGCGCCAAAGCTAAAAAAAATCTGGGAGGTGTGCCAGATGATTGTCGCCAACTTTCAGCGGACCTACGTGCCAGAAAGGGATGTCAGTGTGGACGAAAGTCTGATGGCCTACAAGGGACGCCTGAGTTGGATCCAATTTATTGCGTCCAAAAGAGCGCGCTTTGGCATAAAATTGTATATGCTATGTGAATCTTCCACCAGTTATATATGGAATGCGGTAATTTTCACCGGGAAAGGTACCAAATTCAATCCCAGGTACAACCGCTATGGGATGGCCACATCGTCTGTCCTTTCACTGCTGGACCCATTACTGAACCAGGGATACTGCGTGACAACGGACAATTTTTATACGTCACCGGAACTTTATGAGTTTTTGCTCCTCAATAAACGGATGGGTATGGTACCGTTAGGCAAAACCGGCGTGACATGCCATCTACGTTTGGCAAGAAAAAATTAAAAAAAGGAGAAATGGCTGCCTTTCAAAAGGGCAAAATGATGGCAATGCGCTGGCGAGACAAAAAGGACGTGTGTCTCATGAGCACCGTGCACAGCACCTCTACTACCATGGTCCGCATAAAACACGGAAAAGATGTGCTGAAACCGCAAGTCGTGATCGACTATAACCACACAATGGGAGGTGTTGACCGAGCCGATCAGGCAATGACATTTTACCCGGCGATGCGAAAACAACAAAAGAAGTACTATAAAAAGATTTTCAGGCATCTCATTGAACAATGTCTTTGGAACGCTTATATTCTTTATAAAGCAAACACGAACATACCTCTTGTTCATTCTGACTTTATATGGAAGGTGGCTGAGCAGATTTTTATCAACCACCCGACGCCATCAGTGTCTGCTAACAGACCCGGACGACGCTCTGTTGACGTTGGGAATCCAGAGCGCCTGACAGGTCGTCATTTTGTAGAATTTGTAACGCCAACGAAAGTTAGCGCCTACCAGGATGTGCGTCGTTTGCTGCTCCAAGAGGGATGAACATGGGGAAAAAAGTCCGAAAAGAAACGAGGTACTATTGCCCAGATTGCAATGTCGGACTTTGTTTCGTTCCATGTTTCAAACTGTTTCACACTATGGATGTGTATTGACTTTCTTTCTTTGACTAATTTCTTTATTTTTCATCGCTTTATTGAATAAAATTATATTATTGATTAGATTATAATTCATGTGTTTGTGTTTCAAATTTATCACATCTGGAATGTCTACTAGAGTCTTGTTTTGGTCAGGTTTAAGTAAGTAATTACTAAGAATTGCAGGCCTATAATACATATCACCAAATTTCCATGAACAAAAATTGTACCGCTTTTGGTACGTAATTCCAGACAGAATCATACCGCCAGGGAGGTTAATACAAATTTTTACCTGGGGTGCCCAAACTTTCGATCCCCACTGTAATAAGTAGACACGTGCATTCGTTTTTGTCCGAATGCATTTTCATCTGAATTTCAGGTATTTTCGTTATCGTTTTAACAAACGATAACGAAAGCACAGAAAACGAAAACCGAAAGATCCAACTTAAACAAATGCTTTATTTTAGTTTTCGTTGCGGTCGAATGTGCCTAACCTTAACGCTATTAGTCCAATATTATTCTACATAAAGAGAAAAGATTTGACATAGAGAGGCATGAAGATTCGACATAGAAAGACATGAAGATTTGACGAAGTAGCTAAAAACATACGATCACAGCAAGCGGACATTTATGGTAAAATGCTCTGCCCATAGGCTATAGAAGAATTCTAATGTTGGTTGTAGTGATAATAATTAATAAATATAATTATTATTAGTCATACAACATTAGAATTCTTCTATAGCTTGTAGGCGGAACATTCGACCGGAAATGTACGATTGCCGCATCGTACAGTTTCGTTGCTCCGTCAAATCATTTTTTTTTTTTAAAGATTCTGTTGAATCTTCTTTTCTTTTTTTTTAAGATTCCGTCAAATCTTCTTAGAACATTCGACAGACACCATAAGCCTTCAATGACAGATTCGACCTTAATTAATTTGGATTTTCGGACGAATGCATTTTTTTAACGAAAAACAAAATAAATAAAAATGAATTTCGGGAGTAACTAAATAAATGTATTTTTCGGACGAAAACGGAGTTCCAAAACAAAATATTTCAGTGTGCACATGTCTAGTAATAAGACCCACAGAAATAACTAAATGAACTGTATTGGGCTTAGTTATTTAATGTAACACATTAAGTGCATTCAACCAAAACCAGCAATTGAAATTCATCTTTTACTGTCTCAGGAAATGTACAAGACAGCAAAGCAGGTCTTCACATGGATAATGTGTACTTAAACGTGGGGCATGCCTATATATATATATATATATATATATATATATATATATATATATATATATATATATATATACATACACAATGGAAAAACACTAAATTGTTTTAATATGGTAGTGTGTGCATGAAGCATATGTGAAGAGAATGAGCTACAGCAGCAGAAGGTTGTTTAATTAAGCACAGTCCCTTCAAATATTCAGTATCACAATAATTCTCAGTACATTCATTCACATATAATAAACATAAACAAGGTGGGCAATCAACATGATAAATAAATCTCAAAGTGCTCAGTAAAACAAATAAGTGTAAAAAAGTCCCAATGGAGTAATTCATTCTTCATAAATATAGCCGTTCACTGCCAACCCCCTGACAATGTCTGTGAAGAAACACGTTGGGTGGGGATACGTTACATCATTGCACACGTCGTTTGTGGATGTGGTGGTGTCGGCTCTAGTGATACATACTGCATTGTACATTTTTTCTACAAGTGCAGTTTTAATAAATTGTATTATATATTGGGAATACTACACTATGAGATTTGCCTTTTTTCATGCCTTTTATCTTTTCCGAGACTGACAGATTTAGTGAGCCATTTTAGCGATGGAGTCTGTGTTAGATGCAGAGCAACGAGGCGCATCATTGGTCTCTGTATGGGATCCGACATTCTAGTATGAAGTGCATACTTTCTTTAGGAAATTTTCTCACCGCTCCAGGTGAGCCCCGTGAGCAATCAAGGGCGGTTGAACTACCAAGGTGCTGGCGGTGCTTGTAGCAATGGCAAAATGAGAAACAAAAACTGGATAGTGCCAACCAAAAAGTGCTCCACACTCCAACCCAAAAGAAAGTATGCAATGGCAAAATGAGAAACAAAAACTGGATAGCCGCACTCCAAAATGACTTAAAAAAGTTTCAACTGTACACACACAGTCACTGCAACCAACAGAAAACAGGACAGCCGACACGTTTCACACTTGTAATTTAGTGCTTAATCATGGCCATGATTAAGCACTAAATTACAAGTGTGAAACGTGTTGGTTGCAGTGACTGTGTGTGTACAGTTGAAAATTAAAGACAACTTTTTAAAGTCATTTTGGAGTGTGGCTATCCAGTTTTTGTTTCTCATTTTGCCATTGCATACTTTCTTTTGGGTTGGAGTGTGGAGCACTTTTTGGTTGGCACAGTGTTGGCAGAGAACAGCTGTATTTATGAAGAATTGATTACACAATTGGGACTTTTTTACACTTTTGTTTTATTGAGCACTTTGCACTTTATTTCTTATTTTGTTTGCCCACCTTGTTCACGTTTATAATATGAGGGTGAATATACTGAGAAATATTGTGATACTGAGTATTTAAAAAGGTAGCACACCCTAATTTACTATCACTGATCAATTTGTTTTTAGATTGTTTTAGTAGGGCTGCATTTTTTTTTATATACCTTAGTGCAGGGTTAATCTTGATTTTTGTGATTGGTTTCTATGCAGCGCTGCACCTGATTTTGCACTCTCCGGTTTTAGTACATCAACCCCAAAGTGAATCCAATAATCCAACTGATCGGGTTGCAGCTAATGTAATGCTCTACAGAATATTTTCTGGGCATTAATTAAATCCCTTAATACCAACTGAGAATCTATGTAAATGCTGGATAGGGGTACCTGAGTGTATTATTCATGTTTTAATAATTATTAATTAGGCAAAAAAAAGACAAATGTCTCAAGTTCATCTTCTTACATTAATTCTGGTCCAGAAGAAGTCCATCATCCTTTGTTCCACCACTTTCTGTCCTGCTCAGGGCTGACGCTACCATAAGGCGGCTTAAGCAGCCGTCTTAGGAGCACCAGTATAAGGGGGGCGGTACCCAGCCATCGGGGGCCACACAGTGGTGTAGTGGATAGCACTTTTGCCTAGCAGTAAAAATGGTCGTTGGTTCTAATCCCAACCAGAAAATGACCTTCCTGAAGTTTACATGTTCTCCCTGTGCCTGCGCAGGTTTCCTCCCCCACTCCAAAGACATGCCGGGAGGTTAATGTCTAAAACTGTCCCTAGTATAAGTATGTATGAATGTGGGTTAGGGACCTTAGATTGTAAGCCCCTTGAGGGTAGGGACTGATGTGAATGTACTATATATGTATAGCACTGCGTAAATTGACAGCACTATAAGTACCTGAAATAATAATTTTCCGGGGATTCTGATTTTTATAGTGCTGTAGACATGTGTTTTTTTACAACTCCCAGTTGCTATAGGAGTGTGTTTACTTTAGTAAAGCTGACTGTTGTGATATTGGTCTCCTATGTGACAGCAATAAAAGTTGTAATAAATACAAATTTGTATATAAGGAGACATATACAAAATTAAATAATTTTAAGAGCCCAACACACACAGGGCGGGAAAATGCACCTTCGCCCAAGTAGAGAAAAATCCTTGCGCTGGTTGTATTTTCTGGTCCTGCTGGCAGCAGTTTTACCAGAAAGTACAACAGGGACACAAAGAAGACAAAACATCTGAGATGCGTTCTAGCCTATGGCCTTGTACACACGACCGAGAATCTCATCGTAAAAGAAACGTTGTTTTCCTCGACAAGGTTCTTGTCAAGCTTGACGAGATTCTTGTCAAGCTTTCCTTGCATACACAATGTCGAGACAAAATCTCGTCGTTCTCAAAACCCTTGGGGCTGCTTTTGCTAATCTCATGTTACCGCGTGTTAAGTAAAAGTTTGGTGAGAGACGATTCGCGCTTTTCAGTCTGTTACAGCGTGACAAATGTGCTATCTCCATTACGAACGCTACTTTTTCCGAAAGGTGCGCTCCCGTCTCATACTTTATTCTGAGCATGCACGGGTTTCTAAGCATACACACGAACGTGTTTCTCGTCGTAAACCAGCCAGATGAGATCTACGACAGTTTTCTCGATGAAAAACATGCACACAACCTTTTTATTTGGCAAAAAAGCTCTGCCAGCATTTTTCTTGATGTTTTTTGCCGAGGAAAACGGTTGTGTGTACGAGGCATTCCCTACTCTACTATAATAAAAAAGCATTTAAAGGATCACTAAAGGATTATTTTTTTTAGCTAAATAGCTTCCTTTACCTTACTGCAGTCCTGGTTTCATGTCCTTATTGTTCGTTTTTGCTTTGAAGTGGCTGTAATTCTGCTCGGATCTCCACACTTCCTGGTTGCCTGTTTCCTTATAACCATCGTACTGGGAGCTTTTCACTGTAGGTCTAAGCTGTCATTACTGTGTGTGACCCTTTAAGTTTCTGTATTGCTGTTGAAGAGTTCTCTTAGCTTCCTGTCTGGTGAAATGTTGTTAGCAGGAAAATAAGAACCTGTCTGTTACCATTTTTCCTCACGCTATCCAAAACCAAAAAAGTAATTTTGGCTTAACTTTAAAAGAAAAACATTCAGTTTTTTTTTTCCATGACAATGTCCTGTGGTAGAACATTCCACAGGAATTCCACAGAAATATTTTTGGCAAGTACAGAAAATACATGTTGATCTTGCCTGAAGTGCAGGATCCTTGTCCTATCACAGGAGCTGACCTTGCAGCATAAAACAATGTTATCTTATTTTCTTATACCACTATTCCCATTATGCCCCATGTAATGGAAATAACAAAGACAGACATGTTTGAAATCCAGCCTTGCCCCCATAGATACAGTAGAGGAGTGAGGATAACCACTGAGAGACATGAAGTGTGTTATTCGCAGAATTAAAAGGTGGGGGGGGGGGGGGGAAACACTAGGACTTGTAAGCGTATCATATTTTCAGTTTTGTTTTGTTTTTGTTTATTTGGGGGAGGGGATTTAACCACTACAATACCGGGCACTTATACACCTTCCTGCCCAGACCAATTTTCAGCTTTCAGCGCTGTTGCACTTTGAAAAACAAATGTTTTTTTTTGTTTCAGTTACAAAACTTTGTAAATAAGTACGTTTTCTCCTTCACTGATGGCACTGATGGGGCTGCACTGATGGGCACTGATAATGTGGCACTGATGGGCACCGATGAGGTGGCACTGATGAGGTGGCATTGATGGGCACTGATGATGCACTAATATGCAGCACTGATAGGCGGCACGGATGGGCACTGATAGGTGGCACTGATAGGCAGCACAGATGGGCACTGATAAGCGGCACGGATGGGCACAGATAGGCAGCACGGATAGGCACAGATATGCGGCATGGATGGGCACGGATAGGCAACACGGATGGGCTCTGATAGGCTGCATGGATGGGCACTGATAGATGGCATGGATGGGGACTGATAGGTGGCACGGATGGGCATGGATGGGCACTGATAGGTGGCACGGATGTATTGTAATATATTGTACTGATGGATGCCAATCAGTGCCAAACAATAATGCCTGCCAATCAGTGATGCCCATTGTGGGCACCGATTGGCATCCATTGTGGGCACTGATTGGCATCCATTGTGGGCACTGATTGGCATCCCTGGTGGTCTAGGGTGGCATACCTGGTGGTGGGCATCCCTGGTGGTCTGGTGACATCCCTGGTGATTTAGTGTGGACATCCTCGGGGGGGGCTGTGCTGATAATTGATTAGCACAGACCCCCCTGTCAGAGGAGCAGCCGATCAGGTCTCCTCTACTCACGTGACAGACGCGAGTGAGGAAAAGCTGATCCCCGGCTCTTCTTGTTTACATCGTGATCAGCCGTGATTGGACACAGCTGATCACGTGGTAAAGAGTCTCCGTCAGAGACTCTTTACCTAGATCAGTGTTGTGGGGTGTCAGACTGACACACCGCAACAGCGATCGCCGCAATGCATCGGCTCAATATATTGAAGACATTATATTAAGTTGGGTCAGGATATTGAAACCACTTTGCCGCCGTCATTTTGTAATAGGGTTAAGGTGGGCTTTGGGCTAGTGTTGATGGAAAAATTCAGCTTTATTTGAGGTGCCATACAGACCAAGAATGGATATTCTGCAACAATGAGAAATAAGTATTGAGAAGTAAGCTAACCATGGAATTACCATTATGGATAGGTTTAAAAATAAGCCTAGGCTTTAAAATCACAATCGTTGCATAGGTTGTCATTTTTTGTAAAAAGCTATAACTGTCTTTTCAATATTTCTCTCTGAATATAGAAACGTTATGATCATATGCGTGTGTTTTATTATTCACTGAAAAAAATTGTTTTCCCGAAAGTACACTGGGAATATAATTCCATGCCAGTTTAGAATCAGGATAGCTGATCATAGCAGATTTCTCTGATGGAAATTAACATAAAAGCAGCAAAACAATAAGTCAATGTATTTTTGGACACACTTATAAATTGTGGTATTAAAAAGAAAAAACGCCCCAGAAAGTCTCTAAAGGTCAATTGTTTTCCACATAATGGAAAAGAATAATTTATTTCAAATGAATTTGCAAACTGTGATGATAAATAATTTCTTGAGCAGAAAGGTGTCAATTACAAAAGCGAACAATGTGCCAAGTACCCAGACAGTGAAATGCTATCATTTATTAACACCTTGGTGCCGTAGGGACCAGCAATGTATTGCTCTTCTTTCCTCACAATCAAATAGAGCGAAATGTACTGTGTGATCAGGAATCCGCTAGCGCAGAAAGCAAAATTTTCACTTATGACTCCAGAGGTTTGGCGTACTATTAAATAATTATTAGCCAATGCCCAAAGTCTGGTAGGAGCTTGTCAAGTATTCAGTTCAGCACTACCTTTACATAAGGAAAATGGATTAAAACAAACCTGGGCCGAGAAGAATTTGTAAGCTGCCATTGCTGACTTAATATCTAGTTGTTTAATGGTCATGCTAATCCACAGGCTTCAATACTTTCAAAACAAGTAGGCTGATCAGTAGTTGTGCTTAAACACTGACTTCAGTGGGTGCTTGCTCGTTCAGACCTGACATGAATCAAGTCAGAGCAATGACAGGTTAGTGATAGAAATTAATCGTACGCAATGACACCGCTGAGCGTGCGCAATGGCACCGCGCATTAGCACCCGCGTGTTGGCCTGTGTTCATGCCTGGCATGCGAGAATGCTATGGCGAGAATGCTATGCTATT
The DNA here is from genome assembly GCF_905171775.1 of Rana temporaria. Classification (NCBI taxonomy): domain Eukaryota; kingdom Metazoa; phylum Chordata; class Amphibia; order Anura; family Ranidae; genus Rana; species Rana temporaria. The sequence continues at coordinate 52,814,120 of NC_053490.1, read as the reverse complement.
TAGCCCAATTTTGAACACATGGTGACAGACCTTACTCCCAACAGCTTCTGAAGCAGCTGGCTGAGATGGGCGAAACCGGTCAGGATTTTTCCAGAGTCTCACCTTCTCACCGTGACCAAGCAGTGACCTGTATGGGATGGAATTGCTCAAGGATGAATGTTACATCCACTGGCTCGGAGATCACCACAGACAAAAGGATCTGATAAGTATCACTGTATACATGCTTCTTGTGGATGCTGGGACATTGACCATGATCTAACTATAGGATGTACAAGAACCTCATATGCTATACTGTTGGAGATGTGGAGTGGAGTCCCCAGAAGATTGATTTTTGGATACGTTTTTCTATACAGTTGTAGTACTTTACTCACAGTGTGAGGAAGGACTGCAAAGTATATTGATATTTGCTGGTTTGGTCATGCAGGCAGGACTTCCTGATGACCCACAGTGAAAGCTGGACTTCTGTTATAATCTTTAATTTATTAACCACCTCTAGACCCCTGTCTACAAGTCTACAATTTGAACAACCTTCTTGGGTTCCCCTATGAACTATATTATTTAAACACAATTGTAGAAAGGAGGGAATGGGAAATTTGGATGCAAACTTGGCACTGTCCTTCCAAAAACAGAACAGTTGGCAAATATGCTAATTGCACACTTTCTTTTCCTTCACAAATGTCTATTACTGAGACTTTACAGTCTCTGAATATATTATGTTGGGAATTTTTTTTCCTCCAGGCTACACAATGTGAGGACAAAGAATGAGGTCACACAGGACAGTACAGAAGAGTATCGTCACAAGCTGTCCAGACAAAAAGTCAAGTGGCACAGAGGCAGTGAAAAGGGCAACAAATGTCATTAGTATGGGAGATCTGGGTATAATTGCTCATACTTTTCCTCAGGGTTGCATTTACCCAACAGCATGCACGGTATTTTGTTTAAAATCAACACTGTGTTTTTCAGAATTTTTTTGTAATGTTGTAATGTTGAAAAAAAAGAAAATGCTGGGTATATCTTGGAGAAGAGGACATACATATTTCATAAAATAAGGAATATAGAGAATTGTTGCAAACTGTAAGTTTTATAGCAGCTAGCAGTCCAAGTACATTTTTTTAGCTTTAGCTCCTTAGGACCCAGGCTAAAATAAAGTGATATATAAAGATTACAGATATACAGTATGGCCAAGTGCAAATAAAACATAACAGCTTCTAATAAACAACTGCTACTTATTTGGAAATCTGCACTTACTTGCCAAGCGCAAAGCACTCCATCCGAACGGTGGTTCCCTTAGCTGCAGTAAAAGTGAATGGAAAGTGCACCTCAATTTTTGGTTCATATTCCCCCATCACACCTGGGAAATAGAGAAAAGACATAGAAATAAGAGGGATATCACTTCTTTACATAGAAAGTTTTTATCATGTGAAACACTTCCATAAAGAAGACCAGATGTGAGAGTAATAAAGATGACCATGAGTTTAAAGGCAGCATCTTAATTTGGCTTAAACCCCAACTCTAGGAATTTGCAAAAAAAAAACACCCTTGTAGTGGGGTTCCCCTGCACGGTAAGGGTTAAATGCTTGAAGCTACAAGAAGGTCACAATGAGGTCATAATTACCTAAAGTAAACTGGTGATCAATCCCTTCCCCGAGCTATACCAAACTCTTGTCCTTGATGAGGGTCTGCTATGGATTATAAGATGGACAATGGACAGCATGGACCCCCTTAAAATCATACCAAGCTCTTTTCCAAGCATGCAGCCAGGAACGAGCAGGGGGAGGACAAAAGGCCTCTGCCACCATCAACTTTAAACCATACCAGACCAACATGGGTTTGTTACCCCTGGTTAACTCGTATCTCGAAAAATGTTAACGCAAATAAAAACACAGACACACTTAAAACATCCCTTTATTAAAAATGTCCCCAATACTGTCCCCCAATGTAGATCCGAGGTGTAGACCCACTGGCTCAGATATTCTCTTTGAAAATTACATTTCCCCAGCTAGCAGCTGATTGTACACAAAGGGATTGGGGATGCTGGCTGATGTCATTGACCAAATATGACCACGATGACCATATTTAATCAATAATAATCCCAGCTGAAGAGGATTGTTGTGGGAAATTTACTTCATGGGATATTAATTTTTGATCATCGTGTGTGTGTGTGTGTGTTTATTTACTATGTATTAATTATTCAGGAATAGGTAACCAGTTGTACTATGTGACATAGTTGGTCAGTGATGTACCACTAACTTTATTTTTCATTGGAAATACCTGAAGTCCATAATCTGGATTTGCCCATTTTATTTCTGTCAGAAGAAACATAAGTGTGACCAGGGTTTTGGTAAAAGTATTTAACTTCCTAATGGTGAGGTATACCAACAGCCTAAAGTAGGGGTCCTCAAACGTTTTAAACAGGGGTCGGTTCACTGTCCCTCAGATCGTTAGAGGGCTGGACTATAAAAAAAAAACTATGAACAATTTCCTATGCACACTGCAAATATGTTTTTTTGAAGTGAAAAAACAAAATGGGAACAAATACAATATTCTCACCATCATCATTACATCATCATCATCATCATCCCCTCATTGCAAGCCCCCCCTCACAATCATTAATTGCAAGCCGATCAAGATCATTGCAAGCCCCCCCATCATCATTACATCATCATCATCATCATCATCAGCCCCTCATTGCAACCCCCCTCACCTTTACAAGCCCCCCTCACCATCATCAGCCCCTCATTGCAACCCCCCCTCACCATTGCAAGCCCCTCATTGCAAGCCCCCCACCTTCATCATGACATCATCAGCCCCTCATTGCAAGCCCCCCCACCATCATCATCATCATTTCATCATCATCAGACCCCCCCACCATCATCATCATTATTATTGAATCATCATTTCATCATCATCAGCCCCCCCACATCATCACATCATCATTTCATCATCATCAGCCCCCCTCACCATCGCAAGCCCCACCTCCCTCCCTCACCTCACCATTGTAAGCCCCTCATAGCCTTACTCCTTACTGTGCCAAACTGCTGCCACTGTCCCGCTGTGTCATGATTCCGCTGTGTCACGAAGCTCACAGTGTTGGTAACAGTTCTGGCGCGCTATGAAAAATGTCCCGCCCTCCTCCTCCTAGACCAGCTCGTGTGATAGACAGAACACTGGCTCTATCACACAAGCTAGTCTAGGAGGAGGAGGGTGGGACATTTATCATAGTGCGCCAGAACTGTTAACACTGTGATCTCTGTGACACAGCGGGATCGCTGTATTACAACCTTGCCGTGTAATCGGAGTTGCTTGTCAGGGTGGACCGGGTTAAAAGTCCTCCGTGGGCCGCATGTGGCAATCCATGCACAGAGATAACCTACAATTTCTGGGCAGCACAGCATCAAGGCCACCTTGTAAACCCCTAAGCTACCACAATGGCTTTCCTTTTATTCCCGTCAGGCAGCTATGAATCATTTGTTTTTTATTTGTTTCCACAAGTCTGTTTTACATTTGATCTCTTGTTTTCTATCACTTCAGCTTCCTATTCTGTCTCATTTCTTCTGCATCTGGAGCATTTCAGAGTTTAAATAGATTATCACGTCTACAACTTGTTTTTGTCCCTGTAGATTTCCGACACAGCAAATTTATCTTACTCTTTTAGATTTGTTTTCCAAACAGAATCTTTCTAGCGCCCGCAGTCTTATTAATCTCTGCCTTTGTAACAAATGTACCCTTTGATAGTCATTCTGCAAATGTCCACGAGAAATGTCACTACCTTCTTCTTTAGAAATGGCTCAATTTGTTATTTAAAATTAGGGGGCCTCCAGTCTAATCAAATTTCTATAATTCATTACTGCTCTGTTCTTTGTTAAAAAAAAAAAAAAGTGGATGAAAAAAGAACCAGAGCAGTTGAAAGAAACCATTTAGGGCTTTGGAAGGGAAGAGTATTTTTAAATAGCTTTTGGATTATTTCTCTTAAGTTACTTAAACTCAATTTTACTGACATTCTCATTATGTGAGTAGTTCAATCACAAGGTTTTTTAAGAAAGTATTTGTCAAATATAAGCAGATATCATGTGACAAATGGATGTGATGTAAAGTGAATGGATTTGGTACTCGGCTAAATCATGATTTTCTGATCTACCTGAAAATGTACCTAATCCAGAGTAGACCCTACAAATCATAAAAAAGCTGTTGACAGGATTTACCATTTATGCCAATGATCTGGGTAGTCAGAATGGAATCAAAATATATTTGTTTATGTGTTTAAATATTTCTCTCTTTATTAAGTTCAGAACTAAAACATTTGTATCCATTTTTCATTATTTATATATGAAATATTTTATATGAATATGTCCCATATACCCATTCTTTGCAGTGTACAGATAGAGTGCTAAGCATGTCTCAAAGCAGCAGTTGTTCTAAACAGACTGGGAAGAGTCATAAGAGGGGCACTCCCACTCCTCCTCTGTTCATGTAGACGGTAACATCTTTACTAATGGACAAACACAGTTTAGTACAGTGTCCCCAAACTACAGCCCACTGGTTGCAATAAGGCGACCACTACAATCAATAGGCCCTGCAGGGTTCTCTCATTGTAAGCAAAAAGTAGGGTTCGGCTAATTTCAGAGTGGTGACGGTTGCCAAGACGAGGCTTCCAGCACTCAGAATATTAACACATACAATATCAGATGGAGCTTTCGCATGGCCAGTGGTGGTTGCATAGTCTGTGATGCTACCAGTCATGATTTCATCACAAGAAGTGGACCAGAACTTAAATGCCACTGAAAATCAATGGTGGAGCTACATTTCTCTAACTTACCACCAACAACGGCGCTACATTTTCCTACTGACCACCAACAATGAATCTACATTCATCTCACTGATCGCCAATGATGGGGTCACATTCCTCCTACTGAGCAGCACCAATAACAGGTTCACAATACTCCCACCAACACCAATAAAGAAGCTTTATCCCTCCCACTGAGCACGATTGATGGGGCTATAGTCTTCCCACTGGCCACCACTGGTAGGGCTATATTCCTCCTGCTGACCATCACTGATGGCACAACATTTCTCCAACTGACCAGAACAGAAGTGACAGGGCTATATTCCTCCCGCTGGCTACTAATGACCACTGACAACCAATGATGTCCAAATAAACTTCCCACTGACCGCTGATGCTGTGGCATTTATTACTTCTGTCGATGTCTTCTCCTAGTGACTGCTGACACATAGGAATTTATTATGTCCACTGGCCAATGATAAAGGAGACTTCTATTAGGCACTGACTCCTAAGCATTTAATTTTTCTGCTAACCACTAACGCCAGAGTATTTATTACTGCCATGATCACTAACACTTTTTTTTACTTCTGCTGGCCACAGCCATCTCCTAAATTGTCTGCTGACAGTGAAATGTCCCTTTGTATAAAATGTTTGAGGACTCCTGGTCTAGTAAAAAGCAGAAATTAGAAGTTACTAAAACGTGCAATGTATTACTCCCTGTAGAAAATGGTTATCTCTAAAATACAGCACTTTTCAAATTAAATTTTAAATAAAACTGACCAAAATATATCTTAGTTTCTCTTAAGATTAATCACGCTTTGTCTATACATTGATTAACTGTCCCCCTGTTAAAGAGCAGACTGATTAGCTCATCTCCAATTATCAAACATATCTAAGGTAAATACTGTTCTATTGTTAGACAAATCATTCATATTTAAAATGGACAGGCTAGAGATAGATACAAATCTAATATGCATTGTTATTTTTGCTATGAAAGAGTGATTGAAAGTGGTTTAGCACCATTTTTTTCCTTTTTTTTTTCTCTATAATATGAGTTATTTCGAATTAAATCCCCAAAAATCTGTAACGACCATTTAGATTTCAGGTTAATTGCACTTGGTTGGTGAAATTAGACATTCTAGTTGGTGCTATAAATTATTTACTTCACCCAATTCTATTTACCTTGTTTAATTAGATCTATGTAAGTATCTAGCTTGTTCATTAATAAGGCAAATAGAAATTGATAAATTAAAAAGGATCCATAGCACCAGCTAGAATGTTTTCCAATGCAAGTAATGTGAAAATCTAACTGGCCAGGAAAATTTTGGGGGTATTTTGTGCAAAATCGCTGCCCTTTGCATTGCCTTACGGGCAAGGAGCTGATACAAATCTAGTTAAATAAGGTAAATAGAAATGGATAAAGTAAAGGAATCTATAGCACCAACTGGAACTTCTCTTTCACAGAGCCAGTGTGGGTTAACTGAACGCTAGTTGGCTGGTACAGATTTTAGAATTTCATGCAAAATCCCGGCCGTTTGCAATAAGAAAAACCTAATGCTAGGCATTTGTGAGGCAATTAAACCACTTTTTACCACTCTTTCATAGCAAACACTGAATGAACAAGCACAACAGTTGTGATCCTTTCAATATTGCTCTCCATTGTTCTGATATAATTTCAGATTCTCTACTACATTATCAATCCACTTTTTCTTTCACAATGACTTCTGTTAACCAGTAAAATAGGCAAACGGAGCAACTCTAAATATGTACCATACAGTATATTTAAAGATACATAATGCCAGAACACTGGAATGAACAGACATCCAAAAATGCCAGATTCAGAGGGACCTCATCTGCTAACTGCAGTGTAGATTGTCTTTCGAAGCTTAAAAAAGCTTAAGAGTTGATTAATCTCTCCCAATCACTGAAATGCAGTGGTGGCTTCTGCTGCTCTGGTCAACAGCTAGTAGAAAAAAAAAGCCTATTTCCCTTTGCTGCTTCTTTTTTATTGATCCCATGGCAAAAAAGCCTGTTAAAAATTAATTGTTTTGGTCACTGTATTGGAGGTTCTCTTTGGACCAAAAGTCTTTGCTCTGTGTATTCTATATGCCTACCAAGAGAGCAGTGTAGATTGTCTTTGGAAGCTTATAAAGCTCAAGAGTTAATTCATCTCTCCCAATCACTGAAATGCAGTGGTGGCTTCTGCTGCTCTGGTCAACAGCTAGTACCATCTTTTGCCATGGGGTATTGACCCCATGGCAAAAGAGCCTGTTAAAAATGAATTGTTTTGGTCATTCCAAAGGTTAGAAGGGCCATAAAAGAGTATTCATTGCTCCAGTGTTTATCAAGGGAATGAGTTAAACGTATACTTTTGTCCATTTCGAAAAACCGTAGGGAGATGCATATCATTTTTTTTATTACAGTTTAGCTACATTTATTACCTATTGTATTTCTTATTTCCTTGGCTAATACACGAGTTGTAAAAATATATTGCCTAAGCCCTGGGGAACATAGGTGTATTACAGGTGACAATAGCGTATGAAGGACATAGTGTATAAGGGCTGACTTTGGCTAAAAAATGCAATTCACCTTGGCTTCTCTAAAGTCAAATAATCTTCACTATTCATACCAGACAACCTGAAATACAAAATATAATGCTAAATGTTTTATTTTTTCTAATATATGTTCTGTTAAAAAAAAAATACTTAAACCATATTTTTATTTGATACCTTCATTAGAATTGGTAGGTAATTTACTACAAAGTCTATTACTGTTGTTCATTCTGTTATTCTTTTTCTGTTGCATTGTATTAAAATAGATGAACACACTAACTTAATTACATTTCGTTTCCTAAAGATTTGTATCTTTAACAAGTACAATTTTTTGTAATAAAACACCTAATTTCTTTTTTGCATTTTAGTGCTGCTGATTTCATGCTGTCTTTTTGCAGCCATTGCCCTAATAAATGTAGTTCGGTGAAGGCTGCATTGCATTTCTCAAAGAAGGTTTACTGGTAGTGACAACAGAGGACCATGCCTGCATATTGTGTAGTAAAATGGCCATTTGTAGTCTCCATCAGAAGCCCATGTGACAGGGTCACAACACTGGAGGCCAACTGAAAGGGAGGGAGAAAGTGTTGTCGTCAACCTATAATAGGAAGTCCTTAAACAAGAACCCTCATAATAGGATCACAAGCAGTTTTTTTTAAGGAAACCTGCAAGTTTCAATATATTGAAATTTACTCTTGAAAAGGCATGTTAAAGCTTATAAAAGAAACAACTATTAAAACGTTGAAAAAGTATGTTATCACTTCAACGATAAAACAAGGGGTTATTTCTTATTTTAGGATCGTGGGCAGAGTAATGCAACTGATTCCTTTACATCCTGCAGGCATCTATGCATCTTACATATCATTCTATTATTCCAGAGTCATTTACTTCAACTTTCACTCAGCTGTTTCAGGATTTTAGAACATTGTCACTGCAAAGTATGACAAACATGGCATGTTTGCCAAGTAAAGCAGGGATTCAGAAACGACTTGCAGAATCATTCATGAATCATTGCACTTTCAAATCATAGACTTCCCGCTCTAGTGTGTGAGATTTTAGTAAAGTCTGTCATGTAACCCATGTAACTACAGTGGGCAATAGAAAAGTGAGAAAAATTACAGAAAAAAACACAATACATTGTATGTCCAGGCCGAACTTTTAGGTTTGGATTGGATCAAAACATTTATATATTTCTTAGTTTTTCTTTTCTAGTCTGTGCCCCCATTAGGGAACTTCATCCTCTTTTTTCCCCCTGTGACTGTCAGGAGCACGTAATGCTCCTATTCCATGACAGCTACTGGTCTCATTCCAGCATCCTAGTTTTGGCTGAGCTGCATTCTCCCTGTCTGCATGCCCACCTGCAAGGTTGTTGATGTAACCAGCCTCTGGGTGGAGATAAAACCTGATTTAAGCCAGCCAAACCCTCAGTGTCTTGCATGTGAGAGTGTTTTCAACACCTGGAGATCAAACCAGTTTTAAGCCAGCCAAACCCTCAATGTCTTGCATGTGATAGTGTTTTCAACACGTGCTTCAAGCTTCCTGTTTGACTGTTACTGTACCTTGACCTTGCCTGCTCCTTGGCCTGCCTGCTAGTTTGAACTCCCTTATTGATGACCTTTGATCGAATATTGACTACGCTCAGAATAAAAAACAAAAGACAGAGCACACAGGCTCATAGTGCAGTTATCTTTATTAAACTGATAGATTAAAAGAGTAAAAAGATTGCACTCACAAACTGAGTGCAATTTTAGCTACTTTAAGTTACTTTGTAGTGGCTGTGTACGTTTTTTCCCTCAGCATGACATCTGATCTGAGCTGACAACCTGGGTGATTACTAGCTGGTAACACTCAGAACTCTGCTTGCCCTGAAAAACTTGACTGTCATTGACCACTCTGCCTGTCTACCAACCGCAAGTACCTGTTTGATGTGCTTAGTTCAAGTACCTATTTGCTGTGCTCAGTTCAAGTACCTGTTTTCTGTGCTCAGTTCAAGTACCTGTTTGCTGTGCTCAGTTCACGCCTGCCCTGGGGTGGTAGCCAGGCACTTTGGGTTAGATCCACATATAATTGGATAGATGCAGCGTATCAGAGATACGCTATGCCGCTGTATCTTACCTGGCTTTAAGTCAAATCCAAATCTCGCAGTCTCTGCTCTATTTCTACCCAAAGGTGTTCTATCTGGTTGAGGTCAGGACTCTGTGCAGGCCAGTCATGGTCCTCCACCCCAAACTCGCTCATCCACACTTTATTGCCAAAAGTATTGGGCCACATCTCCAAATCATTTGGTGGAATTATGGTGTGGTGTTGTTTTTCCGGGGTTGATCCCTTAGTTCCAGTGAAGGAAACTTTTTAAGGCGTCAGCATACCAAGACATTTTGGACAATTCCATGCTCCTAACTTTGTGGGAACAATTTGAAGATGGCTCCTTCCTGTTCCAACATGACTGCACACCAGTGCACAAAGCGAGCTCCATAAAGAAATGGATGAGCGAGTTTGGGGTGGGGGAATTTAACTGGCCTGCATTGAGTCCTGACCTCAACCCGATAGAACACATTTGGGATGAATTTGAGCGGAGACTGTGAGCCAGGTCTTCTTGTCCAACATCAGTGCCTGACCTCACAAATATGCTTCAGGAAGAATGGTCAAACATTCCCATAGGCACACTAATAAACATTGTAGAGAGCCTACCCAAAAGAGTTTTAGCTGGTATAGCTGCAAAGGGTTTTGCCAACTCAATATTGAACCCTGCGGACAAAGACGGGGGATGGCATTAAAGTGCATGTGTGTGTAAAGGCAGGTGTCCCAATACTTTTGACAATACAGTGTATATGTGAAAAGGAATGCTAAAATGCACCATGTTTTTAAAAATAAAATCCATAAAAGGGTAAGTTGGATTAGTTCTTCTCTCTAGCCAAAAGTTACAAGGCTGCAATTCAATGTGGGCACTTTTTATTTATTGACTATATCCCTTTCCTTCACTTCCCTATAGGACAGGAAGTCAGGAAAAATCTCTTAAATTAGACAAAAACCTGAGGTTTTAACTACTTACTACCCTATCCAAAATAAAAAGAAAAAATAGTTATACTTTTAAAATGTTGCATTCACATAACACTACAATTGCAGCTAATTTCATAATTGCCTCAACTGTATGCATGTACTGCCCACCCTATGAATGAGTTTCTAAAAAAAAAAATACAAATATCTATTAAAGTGTAACTAAAGGCAAATCTTTTTTTTACTTTGGACAGAGTAAGGAAGGGTTAGAACTCCTGACACCTGGGTCACCGATGTGTCACCGGGGTCACCAGAGCTAGTGTCCCCATTGGAAGATTTTCCCTCTATCACTGTTCTGGTGTCAACCCAAAAATGTTTTTTTTCCTTTACTTTCACCTTTGATGATAATGGTAAACAGGACAAAAAGAGAAGGTGAATCTCCTTAACGAGGGCACAGTCAACAATAAAAATTTACAGGTTTTCTAATCCCGCTACACTATATCCAAAATAGAAAATACTGTTTTGCCTTTAGTTACACTTTAATAAAGATAGACAGACTGACAGACACGTTGATAGACAGATATCGTAGATAGATAGACAGATATCGTAGATAGATAGACAGATAGAGAGAGAGACAGATAGACAGATATCGTAGATAGATAGACAGATAGACAGATATTGTAGATAGATAGACAGATAGACAGATAGATAGACAGATATCGTAGATAGATAGACATATATCGTAGATAGATAGATAGACAGATAGACAGACAGACAGACAGACAGATAGACAGATAGATAGACAGATATCGTAAATAGATAGATAGATAGACAGATATCGTAGATAGATAGACAGATAGATAGACAGATATCATAGATAGATAGACAGATAGATAGACAGATATCATAGATAGATAGATAGACAGATAGACAGATAGATAGACAGATAGACAGATATCGTAGATAGATAGACAGATATCGTAGATAGACAGACAGACAGATAGATAGATAGATAGATAGATAGATAGATAGATAGATAGATAGATAGATAGATAGATAGAGAGATAGACTGAGATATGATTATAGCATATAGTAAAAGTATGACTAAACAGCTTTGTTATCTCCATAGGCACTGAATAGATATCACTTTATATAAATTGCCAACAAGTATAACGAAAATTAATACAGTAATGTGTTATTACAAAAGGGAACTTCTAATCTTTTTTTTATATATTGTATTAAATTGTTTTATAGGCTTCCGCCAAGTGAAATTGAATTGTAGGAAATGAATGATTGTCAAGGACATTCTAACAAACGAGATATTCATTTTACTGAGGAACCAGCCAAGGTATTTTTTGATGTTTTTATTTAATTTGTTTGGTATCAATGAAGATAAGTTTTCCTTTGAGATATATAGGAAAAGAAGTAATAGACTGATAGCAGCTAAAGTCATACAATCCAGCAGAATGTGACATGAAGATTTAATATCACTCTTTATTTTCATAGATGGAAATATACCGGTATATGACGTGATTGGTGATCCACATAAATCTGTCTCTCTGACCTGTCCAATGAATCACGACAAAATGGACATAGACTAGACCATTATACCACTTAGGGATTAAAGGTCAAGTCAAGGTCATTTCATTCTTGGATCAAAAGGGATTAAATAAGATTGAAGAAAATTGTGAAGCCATAATTTATGGTCAATCAGATATTCTACAAAATCCTACCTTTATGCGCTTACTAAATTGTTGGCCTTTGAGGTCTATCAAAGAAATGTATTCCTCACACAATCTAAATCTTATAAAATCCTAAAGGATTACAAAACTGTTTAAGGCTTGGTCTACAGCTATATATGAACTCTATAGGGGGAGGAGTGGAAATGCGTGAAGAAACCCTAGGGGCCCATACAACTCTCCTAGCTAAAGAAGGGGAAGACCCAACATTGTGTGCCAACTATAAGCCAATATCCTTGATTAATGAAGATATAAAGGCTTACGCAACGATATTGGTTGAGACGCTGAAGCTCTTTATGTCGAAATGGATAGAAAAAGACAAGATGGGCAGCGTCCCTCTGAGGGAAGAGAGGGACAAAATTCTAAAATTAATAAAAAAACATTTAAACAACTACACCTACAGGTGGGCAGTTTTTTTGCACATCCCTGCACTTTGACTGTAGGGCAGCCCATTCATTTCAATCAGCAGCCCTTCACTAAAGAAAGACGTAAAAAAAGTCCCTGACTCTTTTCGAAAAAAACATGCAGACTGCGAGCATTTGCAGATGGGTAGGGGTGCTATTAACAATTAATGGCACTGCCACGCATCTGCTAAAGGGCAGACTGATTCTATGCTTGTCAGGAAAGTACTCCCAACATGCCTAGATGTGAACCTAGTCCTAAAGAAAAAAAGAAAAGATGGATCTAAAGGGCAAAGTTATGGGCAGTCAACTCCATGCTTTCTCAAAAACATTGGTAAGTAACATAAGAAGTACAACCCCTAAAAGTGTGCACCAGAATCTGGTGGATGAGTTGCTTCTTATAAAATGTTTTATGTGTTTTCTAAGATGTTTCAATACTCTTGGCGATACAATTGTACTTGTATATTTATATATTTACAGTACCTTACATTGCACAGTTTTGCACAGTTGTTTCTGTTCTGTTTATATGTATACAGCACCTTGAAAGAAAAGTATTCATACCCCTTGAAATTGTCCACATTTTGTCATGTTACAACCAAAAACGTAAATGTATTTTATTGGGATTTTATGTGACACATAATTGTGAAGTGAAGGGAAAATGATAAATGGTTTTCCAAATTTTTTACAAGTAAATATCTGAAAAATGTGTTGTGCATTTGTATTCAGTCGATACTTTGTAGAACCTCCTTTCACTTCAATTACAGCTGCAAGTCTTTTTTGGGGATGTCTCTACCAGCTTTGCATATCTAGAGAGTGACATTTGTGCCCATTCTTCTTTGCAAAATAGCTCAAGCTCTGTCAGATTGGATGGAGAGCGTCTGTGAACAGAATTTTTTAAGTCTTGTGACAGATTCTCAATTGGATTTAGGTCTGGACTTTGACTGGGTCATTCTAACACATAAATATGATTTGATCCAAACCATTCCATTGTAGCTCTGGCTGTATGTTTAGGGTCGTTGTCCTGCTGGAAGGTAAACCTCTGCCCCAGTCACACGTCTTTTGCAGACTCTAACATGTTTTCTTCTAAGATTGCCCTGTATTTGTCTCTATCCATCTGCCCATCAACTCTGACCAGCTTCTCTGTCCCTGCTGAAGAAAAGTATCCCCACAACATAATACTGCCACCACCATGTTTCACAATGGGGATGGTGTATTCAGGGCGATGTGCAGTATTAGCTTTCCGCCACACATAGCATTTTGCTTTTAGGCCAAAAATGTACATTTTGGTCTTATCTGACCAGAGCACCTTCTTCCACATGTTTGCTGTGTCCCCCACATGGCTGCATGCAAACTGGACTTCTTATGGCTTTCTTTCACCCATGGTTTTCTTCTTGTCACTCTTCCATAAAGGCCAGATTTGTGCAGTGCACGATTAATAGTTGTCCTCTGGACACATTCTCCCACCTGAGCTTTGGATCTCTGCAGATCCTCCAGAGTTACCATGGGCCTCTTGGCTGCTTCTCTGAATAATGCTCTCCTTGCCTGGCCTGTCAGTTTAGGTGAACGTCCATGTCTTGATAGGTTTGCAGCTGTGCCATACATCATTTTCGGATGATGGTTTGAACGGTGCTCTGTGAGATGTTCTAAACTTGGGATATTTTTTTGAAAGCTGTATCCCTGACCTGTTTGGTGTGTTCCCTGGCCTTCATGATGCTGTTTGTTCAATAAGGTTCGCTAACAAACCTCTGAGGGCTTCACAGAACAGCTGTATTTATACTGAGAGTTAATTACACACAGGTGGACTCCATTTACTAATTAGGTGACTTCTGAAAGAAAATGGTTCCACTCGATTTTAGTTAGGGGTATCAGAGTAAAGGGGGCTGAATACAAATGCACGCCACGCGTTTCACATATTTATTTGTAAAACATTTTGAAAACCATTTATTACTTTCCTTCCACTTCACGATTATATGCCACATTGTGTTGGTCTATCACATAAAATTCCAAAAAAATACATATACATTTTTTGTTTGTAACAGAGTTAGTCTGGCTGAAAAAAGACACAAGTTCATCTAGTTCAACCAATAGAGGAAAAAATAATTTATATATATATACATATATATATATACACACACACACAGTATGTATACATGTACATATATTTATACACATACATATACATACATACACATAAATACAATCCTATGCATACAGAAACCTATACCCACAGTTGATCCAGAGGAAGGCAAAAAAAAACACCAAAAAAGCATGATCCAATTTTCTCCAGTAGGGAAAAAAATCCTTCCTGATCCCTTAACCACTTAAGCCCCGGACCAATATGCTGGCTAAAGACCCAAGGGGTTTTTACAGTTCGGGACTGCGTCGCTTTAACAGACAATTGCGCGGTCGTGCGACGTGGCTCCCAAACAAAATTGGCGTCCTTTTTTCCCCACAAATAGAGCTTTCTTTTGGTGGTATTTGATCACCTCTGCGGTTTTTATTTGTTGCGCTATAAACAAAAATAGAGCGACAATTTTGAAAAAAATGCAATATTTTTTACTTTTTGCTATAATAAATATCCCCCAAAAACATATATAAAAACATTTTTTTTCCTCAGTTTAGGCCGATACGTATTCTTCTACCTATTTTTGGTAAAAAAAAACGCAATAATCGTTTATCGGTTGGTTTGCGCAAAATTTATAGCGTTTACAAAATAGGGGATAGTTTTTTTGCATTTTTATTTTTTTTATTTTTTTTACTACTAATGGCGGAGATCAGCGATTTTTTTCGTGACTGCGACATTATGGCGGACACTTCAGACAATTTTGACACATTTTTGGGACATTGTCATTTTCACAGCAAAAAATGCATTTACATTGCATTGTTTATTGTGAAAATGACAGTTGCAGTTTGGGAGTTAAACACAGGGGGCGCTGTAACATTTAGTGTTCACTGTGTATGTGTTTACTAGTGTAGGGGGGTGTGGCTGTAGGACTGACATCATCGATCGAGTCTCCCCTATAAAGGGGATCACTCGATCGATGTGCCGCCACAGTGAAGCACGGGGAAGCCGTGTTTACACACGGCTCTCCCCGTTCTTCAGCTCCAGGGAGCGATCGCGACGGAGCGGCTATAAACGAATAGCCGCGCCGTCGTCCCGGATCGCTCCCCGAGCGGACCCGACCTCCGCATGTATCGGGGGGGTCCCGATCGGACCCCCCACCCGCGTCAAGCAGGGCACGTACAGGTACGTGATTGTGCCTGTCCGTGCCATTCTGCTGACGTAAATGTACATGAGGAGGTCGGCAAGTGGTTAAAAGGCAATCAGATATTCCCTGGATCAACTTTACCTACAAATATTAGTATCCAGTTACAGTATGTGTATCTAGTTAAGAATCCAGGCCTTTCTAAAAACAATCTACTGAGCTGGCCAGAACCAGCTCTTGAGGGAGTCTATTCCACATTTTCACAGCTCTTACTGTGAAGAAGCCTTTCCGTATTTGGAGATCAAATCCCTTTTCCTCCATGGCATGACAAAATGTGGACAATTTTTAAGGGGTATGAATACTTTTTCAAGGCAATATATATATATATATATATATATATATATATATATATATATATATATATATATATATATATATATATCCTGTAGTGCAGTGGTCATCAACTCTGTCCTTAGGGCCCACTAACAGGCCAGGTTTGCAAGCTAACTGAAATACAAGGACTGGAATCTGATAACTGGCAAGGGACACTAAGGCCTCGTACACACGGCCGAGGAACTCGACGTGCCAAACACATCGAGTTCCTCGGCCAGTTCAGCCCTGAAGCCGCCGAGGAGCTCGGCGGGACGAGAGCTCCCATAGAACAACGAGGAAATAGAGAACATGTTCTCTATTTCCTCGTCGAGCTCCTCGTCGGCTTCCTCGGCCGAAAGTGTACACACGACCAGTTTCCTCGGCAGAATTCAGCCAGAAACTCGGTCGGAAGCTGAATTCTGCCGAGGAAACTGGTCGTGTGTACGGGGCCTAAGGCTAGGGAGGAAAGATCTAGATCAGTGGTTCTCAACTCCTGTCCTCAGGACCCACAAACAGGCCAGGTCTGCAAGATAACTGAAAAACATCACAGGTGATATAATTTTCTGCTCAGTGATTGCAGTATTCTAGTCTGCATCTCCCCAAAGTAAGACATACAATCTGGCCTGTTAGTGGGCTCTAAGGACAGGGTTGATGACCACTGCTGTAGCAGTTTCTGTTTATATATGTACATGGGAACATACTTTTGATGCACACCAATTTAGAGGTTGTAGTTCACATGTTACCTACCAGCGGGCTTGAGGATGGGTGGATTGGAATGCCCCAAACAGTTGATGGTTGATATATATTTTCTTATACAGTCTTTTTTTTGTTTTTATGAAATCAGCATGGTGGTGCAGCGATCATTTATATACACAATGACAAGGGACAAGAAATCACTGGCGTTCCTTATTCTTTGATGTTTTATTCATGAACTGAGCCTTATGTATGTAAACATTATCATTAATGCTCAGTTACCTAATGGTAATATTATTTGCTTCAATGTGATTGGTTGCAAACTCAACCCTTTTGAGGTTATTGAGGGTAGTAACACTGCTGTAGTTTGATATGAGCTAGTAAAGTGTAAATTGTTGTCAGTAGAGGAGGCCATATGAAAAAAACATCAAAGTAACAGGACATTTAATATTGAAACACTGAAATGAAACTGAAGAAAAATAAAAAATAAAAAAAACTAATATCAATACTGGGAATGCTTATTAAAGCATTCCCACTAATAATTCAGGATTCCTATTTAGAGAATATTAAGCACTTACCATCATTGCGTAATGTTAGTGGCGTCGGTGGGCTCATAACTCTGGTGTTAGTCAGAATATTTTTTACATGACAGATATAGCTTCCAACATCTGAAGCTTGTGCTTTAGAGATGTACAGATTTCCTGTCTCTTGCGAGATAAAACGTCGAGCGTCTTCACCCACAAATGAAGGGTACTCATTAAAAACCCAACTATAGGTGATTTCTGAGGGAAAAAAAAGATATACATTTTACTTCAAATGATGTGCACATACTTAAATAGAAGCTTTTAAAGCACAAGTTATTAAAACAAATATATATTATACCAGTCTCACTTTCCTAGCTTCCTAACCTAAACAAATCTAGAAACCTCCTTCCTAGTTCCCTACCTACTTTAACAAGTCAGCTGTGGCATCGTCCAGTGTTTACCTTCTCTGAGTTAAGAACCTCTTCAGAGCTGGTTTTGCAGTAAACCCTCAGAAGCCTACATGGGCTCATACTCTGCAGTTAGAGATGCTTGGCATACGGCCCCATTCAAGTGAAGAGGGACCCACTGTGCAGGTGTGGCCAGCACAGAAGACAATATAAGCCATGGCGGTTCTTTTTAAGAAAGTAAGCATTGGTGTTGGGGTTTTTATAAGTTACTGTAGTTTTGGTTAGGAGGCTCCCGAGGTGGGCTAGATATAGTTTTTCATTAAAGTGATTTTTTTTATGTGATCTAAGCTAAGGCTGGCCAAGGACAGACTGATATCTGTCTAACAAAACTGAACAGTGAGAAGTCACAAACTTGTAGCTGTTCAGCCAGAAATCTTCTTCAAAACCTGGCTGTCCAGTGCTAAATGGATGCCCGCTTATGTCATTTTCAAAACTACACATAGTTACATAGTAGATGAGGTTGAAAAAAAGACACACGTCCATCAAGTCCAACCTGTGTGTGTGATTATATGCCAGTATTACATTGTATATCCCTGTATGTTGTGGTCGTTCAGATGCTTATCTAATAGTTTTTTGAAACTATCGATGCTCCCTGCTGAAACTGCCACCTGTGGAAGTGAATTTCACATCCTTGCCATGCTTACAGTAAAGAAACCTCTACGCCAGTGGTGTCCAAACTGCGGCCTGGGGGCCAGATGCGGCCCTTTGCTTTCCTTTATCCGGCCCTTGGGACACTATTTATCCCACTGATACAAGACACTTTTAATCCCACTAACACCAACTTTGGGGCACCATTCTTCCTACTGACACCAATGATGGGGTAATATTCTTCCCATTGACACCAATGATCGGGCACTATTCCTCCTGCTGATACCAATGATGAGGCAGGCACTATTCCTCTTACTACCATTTATTGGGCACTATTCTTCCCTCTGACACCAATGTTGGGGTATTATTCCTCCCACTGACACCAACATCTGCCCCCCCTACAGTGTAAAGGACAGTAAACTGGCCCTTTCTTTAAAAAGTTTGGAGACTCCTGCTCTACGCAGTCTAAGGTTAAACCTCTTTTCGTCTAATCTTAATAAGTGTCTTGTTAAACTCCCTTCCACGGGAAAAAAAAATCCCTATTGTGGGGTCACCAGTACGGTATTTGTAAATTAAAATCATATCCCCTCTTCTCCAGAGAGAATAAGTTCAGTGCTCGTAACCTTTCTTCATAACTTTAACCTCCCTGGCGGTATGATTCTTTCAGATTTTTGGTGCTGAAAGCGGTACCATTATTTTGCATGAAAATTTGGCATTTTATATTGTAGGCCAGCAATTCTTAGTAATAACTCATTTAAATCTGTCCAAAAAAAGAGTCTAGTAGACATCCCGGGTATAATAAAGTTTGAAACACAAAATCATAAATTATAATATAATAAATAACTATAAATAATTATAACAAATAATAATGTAATTTTAATAAACATTTTCAATAATGTAATTAAATCAAAAACACTGAAATTTGCTCAGTTGCAGAATTGCGACTGTCATCACTTTCAGTGTTTGATGATGAATTTCCCCACAAATCGATATCGCTGAATTCTGCAAGTGATTCTAATTTATTATCCCTGTTCTAAAACCACTTTTGACATAAACGGACACTTTTTGGTTGCTATGGACAATCTCCAGTTTCCAGGCAGAAAGAACAGTTTTTATAATATAAAAGTGCATGCAGGACACCGGACCGACCACTAGGGACACAGTGGATGCGTAATTATTTGATACAGTACTGTAATCTGTAAGATTGCAGTATACTGTATCTATACTGTGTTTTAACTTTTTTAAATTTGGCGTGGAACTCCGCCCCCGTGCGTGGCGCATCTCGGGAATGGAGCTCAGCGGCACTCGGCAGTCACCAGTGTGTGAATCGAGCGAGATGACAGCTCGCACGCACATCGGGGACACATCGCAGGATCCAGGGACAAGGTAAGTAACTTCCCCTGTATCCTGCAATGTGATCCTGAGTCTGGCTCAAGGTTACCACTTTTGGTATGCAAAATTCACCCCGAGCCTGACTCTGGAATACCGCTAGGCAGGTTAATTGTGCCTCGTTGGAGTATGAGCAAAGAAAGATAAAGTAGCTTTGAAGCGGAATTGTCTGCAAAACGTGTAGGCTACACCTCTTGGCACCTCCGGGACCTGCACACCCCAAATTCAAATTAGGAGACTGTAATTTGTCTTAAACTGATTTTTATTTTTAGAAGGTACTGCCTAATGGCAGACAAATAAAACTTTTCCATTTTTCTAGAATTGTAGTACTATATATTTCTTTGTTCATGCTCCACCGAGGCACAATTAAAGTCCCACCCCATTCTACCTTTTTTTGAAACATAGTTGTATATCTTTTGGAGATGGTGCCTCTGTAGGAGTACATTTGTTCCACGTTCACCCCAACCCCTACATATACACTTTCTTCTTAACTAATATCCTCATTAGCTTGAGCTAGGCCAGACCAGAGTCTTGTAGATTGGGAGAATTATTGCTTTATCTCTTGAGTCAATCCCCTTTTTAATTCATGCCAATGTTTTGTTTGCTTTTTTAGCAGCAGCTTGGCATTGCATGCAATTGCTGAGCCTATCATCTACTAGGACCCCCAGGTCCTTTTCCATCCTTGCTTCCCCCAGAGGTTCTCCCCCTAGTGAGTAGATTGCATTCATATGTTTGCCACCCAAATGCATTATTTAAAAATGTTCCACATTATACCTCATTTGCCATGTAGTTGCCCACCCCAATAATTTGTCCAGATCTTCTTGCAAGGTTTCCACATCTTGCAGAGAATAGGATTGGTCCCAGCACAGAACCCTGGGGGACCCCACTTTCCACCCCTGACCATTCCGAGTACTCACCATTTATCACACCTAGGGGTGCAACGGATCAAAAAAATCACGGATCGGATCGATCCTCGGATCAGGAGTCATAGATCGGATCGATCCTCGGATCAGCAAAAAAAATAACAAAAAGACAAATCTTGTTACACCCACCTAATCACTATCCACCCCCCTCCACCCTGGTGTCACCCCCCTCCACCCTGGTGTACAGACATGCTCCCCAGGTGATGGTGTAGCTCCTACCTGCAGGTGCAGAGCTCACCGACGCTGTCTCCACATGTCTGCAGGCAGTTCCGGGTCTGTAGTGAGCGCGCTGAGGCGGGGAGGCGTGTCACGCTGTGCTCTGACAAGCACACGGGGGTGGAGCAAGATGGCCGCCGCTCCGGAGCTAGGCCTAAGCCGGGCACTTTCCTACGGCCGAGGCTCCGGAGCGCTCCGCGGATCGCGTGGTGTGCCGATCTGAACGGGGTGACCCGTTCGAATCACGGATCGGTGACGATCCGTTGCACCCCTCTGAACTCGCCCTTGTAGCCACGTTTCAATCCATGTACTCACCCTATGGCCCCTGCCAACGGACCTTACTTTGTACAGTAAACATTTATGTCAAATGCTTTTGCAAAATCCAGATACAGCATGTCTACGGGCCTTCCTTTATCTAGATGGCAGCTCACTTCTTCATATAAGGTTAATAGATTGGTTTGGCAAGAATGATTCTTCATGAATACATGCTGATTACTGCTAATGAAACCATTTTCATTACTAAAATCTTGTATACAGTCCCTTATCATCCCCTCCAAGAGCTTACATACTATTGATGTTCGGCTAACTGGTCTGTAATTCACAGCGATGTATTTTAACCCTTTTTTTACAATATTGGAGCTACATTGGCTTTTCCCAATCAGCTGGTACCATTCCAATCATTAGACTGTCAGTAAAAATTAAGAACGATGGTCTGGAAATTACATAACTGAGTTTCCTAAGGACCCTTGGGTGCAAGCCAATTAGGTTTCTAATTATGTCCTCTGTTAGCCATGAGGGTTCTTTCTGTAATGTGTCATGAGGACAAACACTGCAGTTTTGGTTACTGAAGCCCACCGATTCCCTCCTGAAGATTGAGGAGAAGGATAAATTCAATACCTTCGCCATCTCCCCATCCTTTGTAAACCGCCTTCCTTCCTCATTCTTTATGGGGCCAATATGGTCTGTCCTCCTTTTTTACTGTTTATATACTTAAATCATTTCACCCTTACATTTCTTGTTGCATTCTTTGTAAAGCCTGAATGCTAATGATGATCCCCCAGTCTTGCATTTTTTGAAGGCCTTCTCCTTTGCTTGTATATGCATTTTTACATTGGCGTTAAGCCATCCAGGACTTTTGTTCACTCACACAATTTATTTCCCAATGGGATGCACTGCCCTTATTTAATATGCTCTTATAGCGAACCCATCTCTCCTCAGTGATCTTTGTTCCTAAGATTTTATCCCAATTTATATCTTCTAATAAGGTTTGTAGTTTAGGGAACTTTGCTCTTTTTAAATCCAATGTCTTTGTATTCCCCTTATGTTTCCTATTTGTGTGATTTATACTGAAGCCAATCGACCTGTGCTCGCTGTTTCCTAAATTGCCCCTTATTTCCACATCCACGATCAGATCTGTATTGTTGGTAATCAGTAGGTCTAGTAATCCTTCGTTTCTAGTTGTTGCATCTATCATTTGACCCATAAAATTGTCTTGCAAGATATTTAGGAACTGGTGAGCCTTATGCCGCGTACACACGATCGGTTCGTCTGATGAAAACGGTCCGATGGACCGTTTTCATCAGACGAACTGATCGTGTGTGGGCCCCATCGGTGAAAAAACTTAGAACCTGTTTAAAAATGATCTGATGGTTAAAAAACCGATAGGAAAAAAAGATTGTCTGTGGGGAAATCCATCAGTTAAAAATCCACGCATGCTCAGAATCAAGTCGACACATGCTCGGAAGCATTGAACTTAATTTTTCTCTGCACGTCGTTGTGTTTTACGTCACCGCGTTCTTACACAAATGTTTTTTTAACTGATGGTGTGTAGGCAAGACTGATGAAAGTCAGCTTCATCGTATATCTGATGAAAAAATCCATCGGTCCGTTTTCATCAGATGAACCGATCGTGTGTACAGGGCATTAGACAAATGTGTGGTTCCCTGCGCCCAGCCTATGTCTGGATAATTAAAAAATTAAAATCCCCCATTATGATGACACTTCCCATCTTTGCTGCTAATCCAAATTGTGATAGGAGGTACCCCCTCCCTCCTCCCTTATTGAAAGAAATTGATAAGAACCCACATGCACAAAAGCCCTGTATGGGCCTTCCAGTAGGTACAAATGCTCATTATAGCATCTCCAGAAGTCATAAATGCTCAGATCTCTGTGCAATCATCACAAACATATTTGTATTGGATGTTTGGATGAAGACATATCGGATTGGTTGCATTTGTACTAGTTTCACGATGATCAGAAAGCTCTGAGTTGCACTAATGAGTCCTATTGGTAAGATTTCACTACAACATCCCACTCTTTCATGCTTCATAACTAGCATTGCACATTTTACTCTGTTACCTAATGACCAAATATATTATACTTTAAACAGTAGAGCATTCTGATTTCCAGCAAGGTATTCTTAGTCATTATTTTTTCCAAACTAAACCTTTCATTAATAGTATGTGCTACAGTAAACTGCATGTTATATGTGTATCTAGCTACCGCATGCCCCTAGCTATCTTATTAAATTGCGTCGGTTTTGTATGTGGGTACCAGTTCAATATGCTGAAAGTAAGGTAAAATCAAACAGAAGTCAGACACAGGGACAGGCCCAAATGGAATCAAAATGGACAATTTGCATGCTTCTGTTGTAGACCATTGTACATCCTTATTTTCAGAGTAGTAATATTGACAATTTTATATTTTAGGTTGCAATATTTAATTTCTAAAATATACTAGAATGCAGTGGCACCTTTACTTGGGGAAAAATATTGATGTTTTATTTAATATTAGTGATGGGCCTGTGTCTGATCTGAACGCCACAATGTCCCAGCCAGCTAAAAATAGCAGAACAACGCCATTACTAGTGAAAAAATAAAAATAATAAAAATGCCATAAATCTATCCCCTATTTTGTAGACGCTATAACCTTTGCACAAACAATCAATATACCCTTATTGGATTTTTTTTACCAAAAATATTTAGAAGAATACATATTGGTCTAAACTGATGAATACATTTGTTTTTTTTTGTTTTTTTTTTTAAATTGGGGGGATATTTATTATAGCAAAAAAAAAAAAAATATATATATTTTTTTCAAAATTGGCGTTTTTTGGTTATAGCGCAAAAAATAAAAACCGCAGAGGTGAACAAATGCCACCAAAATAAAGCTCTATTTGTGGGAAAAAAAGTATGTCAATTTTGTTTCAGTACAGCATCGTATTATCATGCAATTGTCATTTAAAACAATGCAGTACCGTATAGCACAAAATTGCCTGGTCATTTAGGGGGCAAATCCTTCCCGGGCTGAAGTGGTTAAAGGGAACTCTATGACAGAATTAAGAAAAAGAAGGCATGGTGTCCCCCCAAAATCCATACCAGGCCCTTTGGATAAGTGGAACTCCATGCCAAAAAAAAAAAAAAATGGCACGGGTCCCCCCCAAAATCCATACCAGACCCTTATCCGAGCATGCAGCCGGACAGGCCAGAAACCTGAACCATACCAGGTCGCTGGCCCTCAACATGGGGACAAGGGCCTCTTCCTGACAACCCTGGGGTGTGGTTGTCGGGGTCTACGGTCGGGGACCTTATCAGAGTCTGGAAACCCCCTTTAACAAGAGGGCCCCCAGACCCCACCCCCTATGTGAATGGGTAGCGGGTACATCATACCCCTACCCATTCACCAAAAAAGTGACAAAAAGTCGTTGGGCGGCGTGATTGATGGTGGATTACATCGAGGGACTTTTTTTATTTTTAAAGGACTTACATTTTGACACTTTTTTGGTGAATTTGCATGCACCCGATACCCATTTACATGGGGGGGGGGCTGGGATCTGGGAGTTCCAGATTCCGATAAGCTCCCCTCCCGCAGACTCCAACAACCACAGTCAATGCTTGTCGGAAAGAGGTCCTTGTCCCCATCAACATCAACATGGGGACAAGGTGCTTTGGGTTGGGGGACAAGGTGCTTTGGGATGGGGTGGCCCCCTCCTCCAAAGCACCCACACCCCCATGTTGAGGACAGGTAGCCTAAGATGGTTCAGGAAGGGGGAGGTGCTTGCTCATCCTCCCTTTTCCTGACCTGCCAGGCTGCATGCTCGGATAAGGGTCTGGTATGGATTTTGGGGGGCACTACATTACAGCCGGGAACAAATTTAAATTACATTTTCTCCTGCATGTGGCATGGCATGTTCTATACATCGTACAGCAGATTCGCCACATTACAGACAGACCAAGGGGACCCCCCCAGCCCCCCAGGCCCGATATTTAAATGAACATTTCATTGTTATTGTTTCACTTTAAGCATAATTAAAATCAATGCATCTTTAAAAACAATTTAAAAAAAAAAAGTGCATTAATACGTGTCCCCAGGGGCAGTACCCAGGTCCCCATACACTTTTTATGACAATAGTTGCATATATTTGCATATATTTTGCATACTTGCATTTTTTTCATGTTCATGTCCCATAGACTTTAATAGAGTTTGCTAGAACTTTTTGCCTGTTCAAGATGTTCTGTTGCGAACTGAAGCGGGGGAGGAGAAGGGTGTTAAGCCCATTTCTATTGAATATAGAGCTGAAATTTTATTTTATATCTGACCAAAATCACAATCAGAGAGTCCGTGGAGTCAGGCTGAACAGCAGGGGGAGAGTCAGCAGAGTCAAGCTGAACAATAGAGAACCACTAGCTTTTAGGCTGGGCAGCAGGTAGAGAATAAAGAGGATCAGGGTGCTGGACCTTAAAAGCCGAATCTGGGTACCGGACCGTGTAAGCTGAATCAGGGTACAGGACCTCAGAAGCAACGACTGGATACAAAACTTCTGGAGCAGCAACACAGTGCAAGATCTTTGATGTGGTGCAATACTTCCGGAGGGGAGGCTGGGACTTCCAAAGCAGTAAAACCATTGAAACAATGACAACGTGCAAGACTTCTGGAAACAAGTCAAATAGCCACTGGAGCAGATTCAGGATGCATGACCTCAGAAGCAAAGATGGGAAGCACAATTTCTGGAGCAGAGGCAGGATGCAAAGTCTTTGGAACAGAGATGGGTGACAAAACAACTGAAGCATAGACAAGGTGCAGAGCTTCTGAAATTCAAAAGGCAGGACTTTTGGAGCAGATTCAGAGTGCACAACCTTAAAAGCAGACAAAGGGTGCAAGGCTCCTGTAAATAAAAAAGCTGGATTTCTGGAGCAGATTCAGAGTACAAAACCTCAGAAGCAGAGAGAGGATGCAGGTTCTTTAAATAGCTTTTGGGAATGGTTAAGGACCTCACTTGGCAGAACTAGCGAGTCTATTAAGTATTCATACTTCTTAGGAAGATATGGGAATTATCTTTTGCAGAGAAGGAAGTTCAGGGTGCTGATAGTTCCATACATGAATTGGCAGCAGCCAGGACAGAAGCTGACACTGGAGGAGATTGGCTGAGGCTGGCAGTGAGACAGCCTGGACTAAAAGTGCTGGCATAAAGACAGGTTGGGTTAGGCACAGTTACCAGACAAAGATGAAGATAAGACTGGAACTACTGGCACAGGGGCAGGCTAGCCTGGAACAGCTGGCATGGAGACAAAAAGGACAGTGGCTAGAGTTGACAAAGGAACAAACTAATCAGAGGCAGGGGTTGGTGAGCAGACTGGTCTGACTGGAAGGCAAGCAGGTTGGTCAAAGGCTGGCAATTACACAAGCTTGCCAGAGGCTGGTAGTGGCACAGACAGGTCAGAGGCTGGCACATGAACATGCTGGTCTGAAGCAGAAGTAAAGTGACACTGGGTAAAGACTGAGGGCCAGATTCTCAAAGAGTTACGCCGGCGTATCAGCAGATACGCTGACGTAACTCCGAATCTAAGCCCGTCGTATGTCTAAATGTATTCTCAAACTGAGATACACTTAAACATACCTAAGATACGACGGCCTGCGCCGTCGGATCTTAGGCTGCAATTCTAGGCCGGCCGCTAGGTGGCGCTTCCATTGCCGTTACGCCGATTCACGAACGTACACTTGCCCGTCGCAGTAAATTTACACCGTTTCCGTAAGAGATACGCGGCGTAAATATAAACATGCCCCCTAGGTGGCGTACTCAATGTTAAGTATGGCCGTCGTTCCCGCGTCGAAATTTGAAAATTTTACGTCGTTTGCGTAACTCCTCCGTGAATGGGGCTGGACGCCATTTACGTTCACATCGAAACCAATGATGTCCTTGCGACGTCATTTAGCGCAATGCACGTCGGGAAAATTTAGGGACGGCGCATGCGCAGTACGTTCGGTGCGGGAACGCGCCTAATTTAAATGATCCATGCCCCCTACCCGGATCATTTGAATTAGGCGGGCTTGCGCCGGGGGATTTACGCTACGCCGCCGCAACTTTACAGGCAAGTGCTTTGTGAATCAAGAACTTGCCCGTAAAACTTGCGGCGCCTTAACGTAAATGCGATACGTTATGCCGCCGTAGATCTACGGGAATCCGGCCCTGAATTTATAATTATTTTGTCCAACTAGATAATGTACAGTCCAGCAGAGCCTCTTATGAATATACAGAATAGTATTTGAAAAAATTGGTTTTGTCATTTTCAAACAACCACACAGTTACCAGAAAGGCCTGGCCTGAACTGGTAGTGCCATTTTTCTAAATATGTAAAAATGTAAAAACACGCTTGAGTAACAAAGGAATGAACCAAAAGACAGTATTCAAGCAATTTTCATTAGTTTGGTTCTGAAATATCTGGCAACAATATTTCTTTTTTTTTTCTTTCTCTAGCAACACATAATATAGCCATCGTTTGGATGCATCTTGATACAATACAATATGCAAGCAAACAATTCACAGTCCCCTGTGTAGCTACTCTAGTTGTATGGCCTCAGTATTATGTCAGGATACCATGTACTGGTATTCTGCAATGCTAGTGTGACCAGATATGTGGGAACTACACAGAGGAAACCTAACAAGCCTAAGTGAAGACAAACAGATACCACAAGTGACATAAAACATACTGTAAATACAGCAACCTATACATAACCCAGTGAAACTACATGAAATGCAGGAAAACTAAACATCTGAATAACTATGTATACAGGAGAAGTGCCAGGAAGTAACACGGGTCAGGAACAGGGCCAGAATGGGTTAAGGCAGAGATGAGCTTGGTGCTGTTATATTGATACATGCCCATATTTAGTCAATGCCATTTATCAATGTCAATGTCAAAAATATGGGCATATGTCCATATAAGGGCGATGACATCACCAGTATCCAACCCCCTAATTTACGTGTGCTGCAGGGTAGTAAATGACTCTCACAGCTGATTGTACTAAAAAATGCAACTTTGATATATGGTTTAGGAATGAGTTAAGAGGACAATCAAATTCTTCAAGTAGCAGGTTAATGGAGCTTCAGATCTAGAATATACAGTTAAAATACTGAGGCAGTGTGTAGTTGCTGAGGCAGTGCTAAACATCCTCTAAGCAGCGAGCATTAAATGATGGCTAATTGCTGGGATCTACTGACTGCTAGAAGACACCTGCTGGTGGACACTGGAACTACACCACAGTGCCACCAATAGGAGTTCTAGTTCCTGACAAATTAGTTTTACACTGCAAATTACAACAAAGCACATACACAACAGTGATGTAAAGTTTGAAGGACATAACAGATTACCCTAAAGAGGAGTTACACCCCCCCCAACCCAGCAAAAAATGAAAGGTCAGCAGCTACACATACTTTAGCTGCTGACTTAATATTAGGACATTTACCGGACCTGAAATCCAGCAATGTTGGCACCCTAGCCGCTGCCATTCATAGTAAGGGAACTTGACAGCCTGTTGGCTTCACAGCCGAATCCCTACTGCGCATGTGCGAAGCATGCTGCACTTTCTGAATGGCGCGGCGGTGAGATCTCTAAGAAGTGGGACAGGTAAAAACAGGTACCCGCTCTCTCCTCTGCCCCCGGAAGGTGCCAAATGTGGCACCGGGGGGGGAGGGGGCTGATAAGCGGAGCGCTCTAAAATACTGTACTTGCCCCACACATTAATAAAGCGATGCATTGGTGCTGTAAAGATTTAAACCAGTTTCTACCTGTCTGATGACTAAGCATCTATCCATGATGTGAAACATGTTAGCTTTTTTGTCCCCTATGTCCACTTTCTACCATTGATTGCAGTGTTGCATTTTATCCTTTGTTCATTTTGTTTCAATAAATCGCCTATCAGAGTGCGGCAGTCCAGGAACATTTCTTTTTTCCACGGATCAGCACAGAGTCTGCACCTGTCAGTACTACAGGGCGGGAGCACAGCATAGGTCGAAGGCTTGGAGCGGTACTCTTTTCCATAATTTCTACCTATCTAGTATTTAAAAAAAAAAATGCAATTCTAACCTCAAAATGTGTTGTTTTTATGGTTCAATAAGGATGTTTCAGCGAGAGCCAGCAAGTTCTGGATACTTCTTATGATGTATTTGAAAGAAAATCCTTCGCCTCGTTTGGCTCAGCTTCCCAGAATGAAAATTTAAGTAGGTGGTGGTGTCAACATATAAAGATTTCTCTATTCAAAGCAGAGGAAGACAATAAAAGCAGCCCAGAGCACGGCATTGGTATGCAGCGGAGAGGAGACATAAACTTATTTGCTGACCAGGAGGACTGTTATTTACAAAGTTTTGCTTGCAGAGAGTTTAAAACATTATAGGGAATGTAAATCTGACATTTTTCTCCATGAAAGAACATTCTTGTTTACAAAATTGTCTCCCCGGAGCTCTCCATCTGCTTTATGAAGGTCATTTTTAAACCCTTTAAAAATAGCCAAGTTATTTCCATTTATATGAAGATTTTATGGCTGGGCGAAAATGAAAATCTTAACGTCTCTTTAATAAGCACCTACTGAAAAGCGAAGGAGTCCAATAAAATAAAGTGTACCTGTCATGCCTACCTGACCAAGGTAACCATTTTATGGACAATTACAGCACACAACCAATTCATGGTGACATCAGCGTGGCAAGAATTTAGTAAGGGTGACACATTTAAAAAATAATCCTGGTCTTTGTAAAAAGTAGCATTTTTTTTTAAAAACAAAATAGCAGCTTAAATCTCTTAATACAACCAAAGAAAGTTTGACCTCCTTTTTTGAGCAGCAGTAGTGTCTTCCAACTATATGACACTATGGGACTGATTTACTAAAGGCAAATAGGATATTCACTTTGCAAGGAAATTTGCCCTATTGCTTAGTGAATGCGGTTAAGTTTTCACTTTGCAAAGAATACCCAATCACATGCAAGAAAAATAAATATAATAAAAAAAATCTGCAGCTGTCACTTAGGCCCCATACACACGAGAGAATTTATCCGCGGATACGGTCCAGCGGACCGTTTCCACGGATAAATCCTCTCAAAGATTTCCGCAGATTTCGATGCGATGGAGTGTACACACCATCGCATTGAAATCCGCGCGGAAATCCTCTGGCGATGACGTGTCGCGCCGTCGCCGCGATTATGACGCGGCGACGGCGCGACGCTGTCATATAAGGAATTCCACGCATGCGTCAAATCATTACGACGCGTGCGGGGAATCCCTTTGGACGGATGGATCCGGTAAGTCTGTACAGACGAGCGGATCCATCCGTTGGAATGGATTCCAGCAGATGGATTTGTTGTGCATGTCAGCAAATATCCGATCTGCTGGAATCCATCCCAGAGGAGATTTCTCCGCGGAAACAGATCCGCTGGCGTGTACACACCATAGAATCTATCCGCAGAAACCCATTTGCTGGGATTTATCTGCGGATGGATTCTATCGTGTGTATGGGGCCTAAGTATTTACAATATGTAAAAAATAAATACATTATTGTATTTTTTTTATAATATAGAAAGACAAGCAGATACCATATTAGAAAACAAAGGCCTTATGTCCTTAAAAATGTAAAACATAATTTAAGTGGGAAAATTTGTTAAGAGTTAATCAAGTCAAAGTAAGCCTATAAATCTCAATGGTGCCAATTTCCTTAAAGTGGTTGTAAACCCACTTTTTCACTTTTACCTACAGGTAAGCCTATAACAAGGCTTACCTGTAGGTATAAAAAATATCTTCTAAACCAGTACGGTTTAGGAGATATTCCGCTCGCAATGCGGGCGGCGCATGCGCAGGGGGGAATCCGCGGCGAAAGGACCGGCATCGCCGCTCCAGCCAATCACAGCGCTGGAGCGGTAATACCCGGAAGACACGCCGGAGCAAGATGACATCCTGCTCGGCGTGGACCAGGTAAGTGGTGTTCACCTCGTTCCGAGGTAAGTATTTGATAATAGGCTAGTATGCGGTGCATAGTAGCCTATTATGCCTTTTGCCTTGCAGGTTTGAAAAAAATAAAAAAAAAAGTTTATGAGGTTTACAACCGCTTTAAGGCTCTTTCTGCCACTTCTTGTGGCTTTACTGGGGCATTACTTTCACAATTTTCACTTTTTAATTTATAGTAAACACAGTGGGACTCAAATACATGCATTTGAATGAAATCACAATAAAAAACAGTGTTTGGTCTACTTTGCCTTTAATGCAAATGCATTGCAATGAAACATACTGCCTCCCGATAAACCCAAAACAAAGCATGTCAACTGTAGCTTCAGAACTGTTAACATCACTGCAAAGGGGAATCTGTTGAATTGTGCTTGATAGGAAAATACTGTATTTATCGGGGTTTTGCGCGCTCCGGCGTATAGTGGGCACCCCTAATGTGGACCCGCATTCCTGTAAAAAAAACATTTTAGTACTTACAGTTTTGGTGTCTTGCGCGGCGTCCATCGGCGGCCTCGTTGGGTCTGGCATCCGTCTGTAGCTTTGGTGGTGTCCTCCTCGTCGGGTCCAGCATCCTTCTGCGGCCATCGTGGTGTCCTCCCCGCTCGATCCCCGCTTCCCACGCTGAGTTTGAACCACTGCGCCGGCATATACCGAGCGCAGTACACTCGGGTATAGTCGGGCAGGCTCGGCTCCTCTCGCGGTCACGTCCTGTGCGTCCTGTACGTCCAGGACGTGACCGCGAGAGGAGCCAAGCCTGCCCAACTATACCCGAGTGTACTGCGCTCGGTATATGCCGGCGCAGTGGTTCAAACTCGGCGCGGGAAGCGGGTATCAGCGTACATCGCGCACCCACGATTTTGCCCTGAAAATTTTCAGGGCAAAAAAGTGTGCGGCATACGCCGATAAATACGGTACACTTTAAAGCGCATCCAAATCCAGGTGTAATCACTAAGGCCCCTTTCAGCCGTCACCAGGGGCATGAGGCTTGCGTCGGGTTCCGCTTTACAGCACCCTATACTGCTTTTATTTATGTGATCACTTTTAACTTACCTATTTTTGTCATTTTACATGACCTTTTAAATAAAACCTGTCATGGTTTATTTTTGACCTGCACCATCTGGAGCACTGTGTTTCTTTTTGCTTTTCCAAGCCTGTTGGAATTGTCTTTTCCCACATATCCTGCATCTGAAGGCCCATCGGTTTGGTTCCCGTCGTTCCTGGCATCCCACCTGAGTGATCGAAAACGCACCATCATCCTTGGAGTCCCTGTTGCAGTGATCCAGGTCCATAGAGGCCATCAAGCGTATTAGACTTACTGTTGCAAAACAGCTGAGTCCACACCCCATGGTAAGAGTACCTCATCATTTATTCTTGATGTCTTGGTGATCCCTGAAGACAACTAGATATTCATCAGTTTATGTCAGCGATTGGAAAGATACGTATATTTTTTGTACACGGACTATTTCACATATATAGCCAGATTCACGTAGCTGTGCCTAAACTTTAGGCGAGCGTAGCGCATCTCATATACGCTATGCCGCCGTAAGTTAGAGAGGCAAGTACAGTATTCACAAAGAACTTGCGTCCTAAGTTACGGCGCCGTAGTGTATAGTGTTGTATGGTAATGAATTGTGACCTCACGTAAATGACGCGCTGAATGAACGGCGCATGCGCCGTCCGTGAACGTATCCCAGTGCGCATGCTCAAACGTCGCAAATAGTCAATGCTTTCGACGTGAACGTAACTTACGCCCAGCCCCATTCACGGACGAGTTACGCAAATGACGTAAAACATGAAAAATGTTACGCTGTTCCGACGTCCATACTTAACATTGGCTGCGCCATCTTTTTGTTGGTTTATCTTTACGGCTGAAAACGCCTTACGTAAACGGCGTATCTTTACTGCGACTGGCGTGCGTACGTTCGTGAATAGGCGTATCTTGCTGATTTATATATTCTAGGCGTAAATCAGCGTACACGCCCCTAGCGGCCAGCGTAAATAGACAGCTAAGATACGACAGCGTAGGAGACTTACGCCGGTCGTATCTTAGCAACATTTAAGCGTATCTCAGTTTGAGAATACGCTTAAATATAGGACGGCACGGATTCGGAGTTACGACTGCGTATCTACTGATACGCCGTTGTAACTGTACCTGAATCCAGCTATTTGTGTTTTGTTTTGTGTATATTTTTTCCACCATCCCATTGTTTGTGGTGTGTGGTCTTTGCACATGGACTTATTTATTATTTTTTGTGTCACAGTTTTTGTATTTACTATCATGGATCTTATGTCACTATAAGTATTGTGTTCTGACACGTTTAGCTTTGCACTAATTATCTATATTTCCTTTTACTTTTTTTGTTTGAGTGCTGACGACTTCCTTTTATGTGGTTTAGTGCAGTTTTTTCCCAAGTCAGAAGATTTACCCCCTTCATGGCCAGGCCATTTTTTGCGATATGGCACTGCGTTACTTTA
Source organism: Rana temporaria (assembly GCF_905171775.1). NCBI lineage: Eukaryota > Metazoa > Chordata > Amphibia > Anura > Ranidae > Rana > Rana temporaria. The sequence continues at coordinate 52,780,539 of NC_053490.1, read as the reverse complement.
ACTGACAATTGCGCCGTTGTGTGACACTGTTCCCAATTAAAATGTATGTCTTTTTTTTCCACAAATAGAGCTTTCTTTTGGTGGTATTTGATCACCTCTGCGATTTTTTGCGCAATAAACAAAAAAGACAGACAATTTTGAAAAAAAAAAAAAGAAATAATATTTTTTTTTTACTTTCTGCTATAAAACATATCCAATAAATGTAAAAAAATCAAATTTCTTCATCAATTTAGGCCAACATGTCATCTGCTACATATTTTTGCTAAAAAAAAAATCCCAATAAGCTTATAGTTATTGGTTTACAGAAAAGTTATAGCATCTACAACTACGGGATATATTTATGGAATTTTTATTTATTTTTTAGTTGTTATAGCACGAACAAACGACTTAGAAATCCACCAATGTCACTCGTCATTTTAACTTAATGCATTAAGGAGATTTGTCCCTGGTTCAGGTTCATGTCATTGAAAAGGTAAAAAAGGGGCGTATTCTGCCTCCTCTGTAAAAGGGAGGTATTTTGGATCTTTAACCTTCAGACTAGGACACCTAATGGTTTAAACTTTGAATGGGATGTTACACACTATGAATAGGGTTACTCTGTTCAGGTTTGTTTCATCCCATTTGTAAATTGTTGCTCTATATCATTGTTGTTTTCTTTGCCTCCATATATACAGTTATATATATATATTATATTTTTTGATTTACACAATATGTGATTGTATCATCTATTTGTCGATATGTTGGTGAAGTGTCTAGTACCCCCATGGGCTTACCACACATTTTTTGAGGACCATCTAGGGTTGGTTTTGTTTTTTACAATGTAAAAAAGTGGTCGATCTGTATATACATTTGAGTTTTGATTTAAAATATATTTATGGCCATACTGTGAAAGAATGTTTATTCCAATTGTCACACTATGGAAGGCAGTATTTTTTTTAAAGTGTGACATGTTGTTGTTTATTTTTATTTTGTTCATAGTTTTTCGCTCACAATCTTTACTTTGGTCTTATTCCAATATACTAGGGAAGTACTATAAATTTCGACCGTATTATTTTCAATATCAGTTGATTTTCTGAGTTCATTGTATCCATGAATGTGTGGTTATATTATGATATATACAGTGGACCTATTTAGTCAGTCAATGTGATGGGCTGTTTGTATTTGTAATATATGAAAAAGGTTTTCATTCAGTGTCTTTACAATCAGCAATTATAGTGTGATTTATCGTTTTCCTTTGGTGTCTGTCTGTGTACAGTATGTGCATATGCAGTTGATTTGTTCATGCCATTTGTACTTATGTGCACCCACAAGACACCAAGGTTTTTAGAAAAACATCAAAGTTGTATATATATATTTTTACTTATTTTTGTGGTGTTTTTATTTCCCTTTTTTTTATCTTCATTATATTTTTTTCTACAAATTAAATGTTTGTCGCGGGCAAATTAAGCACTTAACATCTTCAGCTGAGGTGTGGCTATTTAAGAGGTAATCTCACACGTGCTTATAGGTTATGACTAAGCAAAGCAATTTTTGTGAAACGCGTCAGCCGTGCTTTCCTCTGTGTCATGAACATATTTCTTGATGTTGGATGTTTTTATGGAATAAAATACTTTTTTCTTTGCATCCTGGTGTGCGGTCACCTTCTCTCTTCTTGGGACACATATAAAGACAGCACATGTCCCTTAGCTAATTGAATCTCAACTTAGTAGTGTGACTTTGTAACATTTAGAAAAGTCAGTATGAAATTATCTCTTAAAATGGATATTTGGGAGTTTTAATTGCATTTTTTTTCTCTGCCATAATCTCCGGTGTCCCATTTGATTCCTTAGTACTTGTTGAGTTTCTGTAATAAGTGCTAATATAATGAAAGTGGCCTGAAAATAGCTACCTGTCTGTAAGACCAATTGATTCACAGCTATATTAAGGATTAATTGCTTCTACTCAGTGTTTTCATCTTCTCCCATTCATATTACTGCCTCTCAGGAACCAGGTTAATGATTAACCTACCATCTTTTCGCTATTGTCTTTACAACATTTAAATAGAAATGGTAAAGCTATCCAGACCCCAGGCAAAAAGAATAGACATCTTTTAGTCCAGGTATGTATTAATTGGAATATATTTAAGTGCATTTTAATTACATCTAGTATAAGTATGTGAATTAGTCTTTAATTTCCCATCTTTTAATACAGAAGTCTGTATGTTGGGAGATGTAGGAACAGCAATGCAAACCAACCAGACATTATTGCTTAGAACAGTGCTGTCAGTTTAACACTGTAAATATGCTTACATGAGGTAAGATCACAAGATGTCCTTGCCTTATGCTGCTGCCTTTTCACTCTCGATCAAGGGAAGAGTATTCCTGTAGCCATCCATCAGATGAGAAAGTACCATTATTAGGATTTACATTTTTTTGGGGAGGGGGAGGTTGAGCTCTACATTTGGTAGGTGTTTGCACCTTTAACATAGAGGACTGACCATATAATGCGGGGGGGGGGGGGGGATTTGGAACTTTAAATGAGGCCGAGCCCGGTTAGGGGGGAGTGCCTCCATCCCTGTCAATTGACGAAGGAAGCAAAATCGCAGCCAAAATACAGCAAAATTGCAAAACAAAAAAGGGGTGGGACTTTAAATGAGGCTCATGATGGCAAAAATGAATACAATGGTGGAATATAAAGTATTTAATAATGTCACATATCAAACAAGTTTAACATACATTGGAATGCATATACAGAGGGAAGCCCCTAAAAAGGGTATCGATTTCCAAGCTAGCAAAACCAGTACTAACATGTTTATGCACATTAAAAATTGGTAAATTTCAGGGGATCAGGACTGACAGCAGAAAAAAAGTCCAAGAGGAAGTTGTCCAATGAGTCTGCAATTTATAAATATACACTATATTATAAAGATTAACACAAATGTTATATATATATATATATATATATATATATATATATATATATATATATATATATATATATATATACACATACATACATTTGTGTTTATCTTTTTTGTCCGAATATAAATCCATGTTTATCCCAAGCATGCCTGGGTTCAATTACTGTTGACTGATTCACTACCTCTGCTGGAAGTCTATCCCACGTTCCAAGATTAGTTTGGAACTTTCCTCCTGCTATTTGTGGTCAATAAGACAGGACATATGAAGACGACCAGTCTTATCATCAACATTCTTGGAAGTCACCCCCGTGACCAGGTAACGCAGTTCATCCAGGCCACTTTTTCTTCCACTTTCACTATGGAATGCTTATTAACCTCCCTGGCGGTATGATTATTTCAGATTTTAGGTGCTGAAAGCGGTACCATTATTTGCAAGGAAATTTGGCGTTTAATACTGTAGGCCTGTAATTCTTAGGAATAACTCACTTAAATCTGACCAAACAAGAGTCTATTAGACATCCCGGGTATGACATTTTTTTAAAAACAAAATTATAATATAATAAATAATTATAAATAATTATAACAAATAATAATATAATTATAATAAAAATTATTCAATAATGTAATCAACTCAAAATCACTAAAATTTGCTCAGTTGCAGAATTGTCGCTGTCATTACTTTTATTTTTTTCTGACAAATTTCCCCACAAATCGCTATCGCACAATTCTGCAAGTGATTATAATTTATTATCGCTGTTTTCTAGCTGCTCTAAAACCATTTTTGACATAAAGGGACACTTTTGGTTGCTATGGACAATCTACAGTTTGTAGGCAGAAAGAACAGTTTTTATTATACAAAAGAACATGTAGGACACTGGGCAGACCACTGGGGACAAGGGGTCTGTGCATTTTTAACATACAGTACTGTAATTTATAAGATTACAGTATACTGTATGTAATGTGTTTGTTTACTTTTTTGAATTTGGCGCCGTTCTCCGCCCCTGTGCGTCGTAACTTCGCAGGGAACGGAGATCGGCGGCACACGGGGACACTGTGTGAATCGAGCGAGGTCCCGCTCGCTCACACAGCGAAGAGGCATCGCTGGATCCAGGGACAAGGTTAGTAAACCATGCCTGTGGATGCTGTGAGGCGAGCCCGAGTCTGACTCGGGGGTTACCGATCGCAGCACAAAAATGTAACCCACGAGTCAGACTCGGGAATACCGCCAGGAGGGTTAATACTTATGGCAGCCGGTGGTAAACATTTTATTGATGTAACAGTTACAGTTTAATTCTACTGTCCCTAGTCAATTGCAGCAGACATTTTGTTGTGGGATATAGCAATAGTTGGTGATTTAGTATCATGTACATTATGGTAAGCCAAATTACATAAAGCTATGCAGATTTTGCCTTGTCACCCTAGAAACACTAATGCCGCGTACACACGATCATTTTTCGGCATGAAAAAAATGTTGTTTTAAAAAATTTAATTTAAAATGATCGTGTGTGGGCTTCACATCATTTTTCGTTTTAAACGATGTTGTTTTTCGGGTTGTAAAAAATGATTGTGTGTGGGCTAAAACGATGTTAAAAACCTGCGCATGCTCAGAAGCAAGTTATGAGATGGGAGCGTTCTGGTAAAACTACCGTTCGTAATGGAGTAAGCACATTCATCACGCCAGAAAAGCGCGAATCGTCTTTTACTAACACGGAATCAGCTAAAGCAGCCCCAAGGGTGGCGTCATCCGCATGGAACTTCCCCTTTATAGTGCCATTCTACGTGTTGTACGTGTTGTACGTCACAGCGCTTTGCTACAGCATTTTTTTAAAACGATGGTGTGTGGGCAACAACGTTTTAATGATGAAGTTGGAAAAACGTTTTTTCTACATGCCGAAAAACTTCATTTTTTTCATGCAGAAAAATGATCGTGTGTACGCGGCATAAGGCAGACCATAGATGAGCCACTTTTTTCATACAACCAGCAGGTTAAATGAAAAAAAAAAAGACACCATTCCCCTTTCACACACTCGATGCAGATGGGGGAATCCTCCCACTGAGCTGTTGTTTTTTGACAGGGAGGAGACATCCACATGTAGAAGTCTCTCATTCATCCCCATGGGCTGAGCAAGAAAAAATCATTGATTTTCCTATCCATGCTAAATAGCGTGGATGGAGGAATCTTCGCTGCTAGCTGGCTATTCCTCTCTGCTTAGCACCCGTGACTACATTTGATAGGCCAGTTAAGTCTTGTTGTATATGGTCAACCAAAGTTTTTTGTGGAGTTCTTTGTTATTACTTTTTTAAGTGATCAGTAGTCAATAAAAATGGTTCCATTTGGCAATTTTGGGAGGTCTGGTCCAATATTTTATGCCCCGGAAAATGTCAGTGTTTGTGAACTCATTAAGCACCCCGAAACTCGGAAGTGGCCCGCCTCAATCCAGGGACTGTTGGTTTATTGTTTTATGCACATACATTTTTGCTTTTGTGAGTATTTTTTCATTTTAATAAATTATTGGAGTTTTATGAATTTACACTATATGGCTGTTTGGCTTTCCATTTAATTTAAATTGGTGGAGTTTGTGACTTGGGAGTGATGGGAGCAAACACTCCGATGTCAACCACATACTGAGTAGCATCTTTCACGTACATGGGCTTTTTGGCTTCGAAAAGGAGTTTGATTGAAATAATTGGCGCCTTACAAAAAAACTGTCATAGTTGAGTTTGGGTGGTTAAAGGGGAAGTACAGCCAAAGCTCACTTGGCTGTACTTCTCCTGTGGATCACAGAAGTGAAGTTCATTCTGTACTCCTGCGACCTGTTTTCAGCAGACAGTGGACTGAAACCCGCTGTCCGCTGACATCACAGAGATAGTCCAGGCTCAGGAAAGATCTTGACCATATGGTCGCGATCCGCCCACATGCCTTGACCAGCACCTGGATTGGCCTCTTAGCGAACCACTGAGAGCCTGCGCTATTTGCTCTCACCCCCTCCAAAGCCGGTGCTCCAGTGAGAGAAGGGGGGGCAGAGTGGCGGTGACTGACAGTCACCAACTCTCTGCTCAGGAAGCTCTGAGAACCGGGCGTGTTTGATTGCTCGGTTCTCAGTGTTACAGCCAGTTGCAGCATCCATCCACGTATGATTAAAAAAATACAACCCTGTACTTTTCTTTTAAAGCATAAAATATAGATACAAAAAAAGAGATGCAACAGATGATAAAGACACCGCTGAGAATAATAATAAAAAAAAAAAAAACTATAAAATTAAAAGAATTTCCACTTAGAAGTTTATCACAGGAACAGGTGTCAACATTGGAAGATTTTTCCCACCTCTTGCTATGGGGGCAACTACAAATTTTTGGATTTCCCATCACTTTGACAATTGTCACCAGAAAAAAAAAAAAAAAAGGGCTGAATCTCCCCAGCCATGACACGAACAGTAAAAAAAAAAAAACGGAGTCTTTCCAACTCTATCCAACCCCTTAAAATGTAAACACTGTACTTTAAAATAGGAGAAATAAATAAACTTTGAAATAAGTGATTCCTTTTTTTAACTATTTTAAAATATGAAATCATAAAAAAGGTCACTTCTGTAACTTTACAATAAAAATTCGACATTTCTAATAGCGATTTATTTCAAAGCATGCAATAAATTGTGGAAAGAGAACATTTCCCTGCAGGTTCTGTACTGAGATAAGCAAATCACTTTCAATTCATTGAATGCATAAGCCCGGATTTAGATGTGTGACACTGCAATTAATCTCGGCTAATTATGATTGATCCACTGAAAAACAAAGATCTGTGTGCAGTTATGTCGGCTGAGGCTTTCACAAGTGTGATCAGAACTTCATTACAAAACAGGCAGAGGATGGGAAATCACAAGCATTAAACTGTTGAAATGCATTTGACTCCCAAGGCCACTAAGGCTTCATTTTTATAGGCGCAGAATGTGAATGTGGGAAAGGTATTTCTTTGTATCTCACAGCATTTAAAGACTGCGGGCCAGATCCACAAAAGAGTTACGCTGGTGTATCTATGGATACGCCGCGTAACTTCTATTTTGCTCCGGCGTATCATTGTTTTGTATCCACAAAACAAGATACGCCTGAAGCTGTGCTAGATCCGACTGGCGTACGTCTTAGTACGCCGTCAGATCTAAGGTGCATTTTTCTGCTGGCCGCTAGGTGGCGTTTCCGTCTAATTCCGCGTCGAGTATGCAAATTAGCTAGATACGGCGATCCACGAACGTACGTCCGGCCGGCGCATTTTCTTACGTCGTTTGCGTTCGGCTTTTTCCGGCGTATAGTTACCCCTGCTATATGAGGCGTATCCTATGTTAAGTATGGCCGTCGTTCCTGTGTCGAATTTTGAAAATGCTACGTCGTTTGCGTAAGTCGTTCGCGAATAGGGATTTGCGTAGAATGACATCACCGTCGTAAACATTGGCTTGTTCCGGTTTAATTTCGAGCATGCGCACTGGGATACCCTCACGGACGGCGCATGCGCCGTTAAAAAAAGCGACATTTACGTCGGGTCACGGTGTATTAACATAAAACAAGCCCCCAACACATAGATTTGAATTGCGTGCCCTTACGCCGGGAGAATTACGCTACGCCGCCGTAACTTTAGAGGCAAATGCTTTGTGAATGCAGCATTTGCCTCTCAAAGTTGCGGCGGCGTATCGTTACTAGGATACGCTACGCCTGCATAAAAATACGATCCGCTACGTGGATCTGGCCCTGCATGTCCAATGTATACATACAATTAACAGTCCCAGAGCTGGTACATAGAAAAATATATACAGACACAGCCTGTATACACACTAAGGGGGGTATTTAAGTAATACAAAAAAATGTATAGCTGTTTGTGCATCAAAACTGTATGTAAATTTGTTCTGAGAAAATGAGGCAAAACAGAATGTTCTCAGGCTACATTCTCTGCAGATTGAATGCGTGAATGGCAGAAATACCACAATATGGCCACTAGATGCAGCAGAGTAGAATACTTATTTACTATGATAGTCAGCACCATCTAGTGGCCATAATGTGATATTTTCCCCATTAACAGGTTCAATCTGCAGAGAACATTCAAATGTTCCTTATGTGCACATAACAAACTTACATGCATATTCAATGGAAGTGCTGTGTTTTAATAAATACACGTCGTTCCAAACCGATGAGAATGGTCCGTCGGGCCATTTCCATCGGTTCACCGCTGAAGTGGCCTGATGGTCTGAGGTGCGTACACACCATTGTTCCAAAAACCGATCGGGTCAGAACGCGGTGACGTCAAACACACGACGTGCTGAATAAAACGAAGTTCAATGCTTCCAAGCATGCGTCGACTTGATTCTGAGCATGCTCGGGTTCTGAACCGATGCTTTCTGTACTAACCATCGGTTTGGACCGATCGGGCAGCGGTCCATCGGTTCGATTTTAAAGCATGTTTTAAAATTTTGGACCGAAGGACAACAGACCGATGGGCTATACACACGGTCGGTTTGGACCGATCAAACTGAACCTCGGTCCATTCTCATCGGTTTTGTCCGACCGTGTGTACGCGGCCTTAATGTCATTTACTAAAGGAGACCTGTGCTGAGTAAATAACAAATACTACCACTGCCGAACTTCTGGAAATGCTAGCTGCCTAGCTGTCATGCTAAGCCAAAGATTTTAATACTTTATAGGTCACTATGCCAAAAAAGGTGTGCACGTCAGGAGTTAGTTTGCTGCAGGTTTCATCCATGTCAGGCATTCAGAATGTACATATTAAGACCTAAAGACTATGGGGCAGATCCTCAAAGAAATTACGCCGGCGTATCTGTTGATACGCCACGTAATTTCAAATTTTGCGCGTCGTATCTTTGTTTTGGTATCCACCAAACAAGATACAACGGCATCTGTGTTAGATCCGACAGGCGTACGCCATCGGATCTAAGATGCAGTTTTCCTGGGTGGCGTTCACATCGTAAACCGCGTCGAGTATGCAAATTAGCTTTTTCCGACGATCCACGAACGTACGAGCGACGTCGCATTCTTTTACGTCGTTTCCGTTCGGCTTTTCGGGCGTATAGTTAAAGCTGCTATCTGGTGGCGTACTCAATGTTAAGTATGGCCGTCGTTCCCGCGTCTAATTTTGAAAATGTTACGTCGTTTGCGTAAGTCGTCCGTGAATGGGGCTGGACGCCATTTACGTTCACGACGAAAACAATGACGTCCTTGCGACGTCATTTGGAGCAATGCACCCTGGGAGTTTTGACGGACGGGGCATGCGCAGTTCGTTCGGCGTGGGGACGCGCTTCATTTAAATGAAACACGCCCCCTACTCGCTGCATTTGAATTCCGCGCCCTTACGCCGCGAGAAATGCACTACGCCGCCGTAACTTACGGCGCACATTCTTTCTGGATTCAAACCAGGTAAGTTACGGCGGTGTAGCGTATCTCAGATACTCTGCGCCGGTGCAGATCTTTGAGGATCTGCCCCTATGGGGTTGATTTACTAAAGGCAAATAGACTGTGCACTTTTTAAAGTGCAGTTACTCCAGAGCTTAGTAAATTAGGTAAAGCTTTACTTTGTAAAGAGTAACCAATCACGTGCAAGGAAAATGAAAAAAAAAATTGAATTTTTGCATGCACATGATTGGATGATGGAAGTCTCTGGAGCAACTGCTGTTTCAGAGTGCAACCACACTTTGCAAAGTACACAGTGTATTTGTCTTTAGTAAAGCCCTGTACACACGATCGGTTCGTCTGATGAAAACAAAGTCCCTCAGTTTTTAAATGTAAACCAGAACTTAATCCAAAGGGGAAGTTTCACTCTTCCTCCACACCCTCCCCCTCCTCCTCTTCCACATTTGGAAGATTTTTTTTTTTTGGGGGGGGGGGGCATTGGGTACCTGGTTTTGACAGATACCCGCTTCCACTTCTGGTCGGATCACTGTGGTAAATCCACCAGGAGTCTCCTTCACCTCCCTGCCCACAACCTTCTGTGACATGTCACAGGTCCCAGAAGGCTGTGGTAGCATTCACAAAGCATAGTGCAAGCAATGGCAATGGCTCGCACATGCACATTGGGAAGCTGGCTGTGAAGCCAGAAGGAGGCACATTTGGCTGCCCACAGTTAACATGCCGGCACCAGGGACCCAAAGACCGGTGAAGAACTGGCTCGGGTGAGGTTGGCGCTGGATGGTTAGACGGGTGAAAAGTCAGCAACTACAGTTTCCAAAGCCACTGACTTAGGCCTTGTACACACGACCGAGCATGTCTGCTGAAACTGGTCCGCGGACCAGTTTCCACGGACATGTTCGGTCGTCTGTACGGCCGACCGGACCGGATTCACGGCCTAGCGGACAGGTTTCCAGCGGACAAATGTTTCTTAGCATGCTATGAAACATGTCCGCTGGAAGCCTGTCCGTCAGACATGTTCGGTCATCTGTACGACTCACCGGCCGAAAGCCCTCGCATGCGTCAAAGTGATTCGATGCATGCGTCAAAGCATTGACCTTCCAGGGTCGCGCACGTCGCCGCGTCATTGTCTCGACCACGTCACCGCGTTTGCTGTCCGCGGGGATTTTGGTCTGATGGTGTGTACACACATCAGACCAAAATCCGGCAGCGGACATGTCCGATGAAAACGGTCCGGCGGATCGTTTTCACCGGATTGTCCGTCCGTGTGTACGAGGCCTGAATTTTTGAACAAGTGACTAAAGTTCTTCTTACGATTTGTGAAATGCCTTTTCTGGAAAAACGCTGCTTTGAGTAACAGCCACATGTCGCACTACAATTGACCTTACCTAGACTTACAATACAGAGATATGGGTATGTCTGATCAGGTCTGTTACTGCTTTTTGGTGACTACTGAGCTGCACAGTCATATTTAGACTCCATGTGCAGGAAAAACTAGAGTCAAGAGAATGAGAATGGTGGTTATTAGTACAATGATTATCTGACTGCATATACACTATATTACCAAAAGTTTTGGTACACCTGCCTTTACACGCATATCTGAACTTTAATGGCCTCCCAGTCTTAGTCCATAGGGTTCAATATTGAGTTGGCCCACCCTTTGCAGCTATAACAGCTTTAACTCTTCTGGGAAGGCTGTCCACAAGGTTTAGGAGTGTGTCTATGGGATGTTTGACCATTCTTCCAGAAGCACATTTGTGAGGTCAGGAACTGATGTGGACCAGAAGGCATGGCTTACAGTCTTCGCTAGAATTCAACCCAAATATGTTCGGGTTGAGGTCAGTCAAATTCCTCCACCCCAAACTCGCTCATCCATGTCTTTATAGACATTGCTTTGTGCACTGGTCCAAATCATTTGGTGAAAGGGGGAATTATGATGTGGGGTTGATTTTCAGGGGGTTGGGCTTGGCCCCTTGGCACACCAGTGCAGAAAGCAAGGTCCACAAAGACATGGATGAGCGAGTTAGGAGTGGAGGAACTTGACAGGCCTGCACAGAGTCCTGGCCTCAACCCGATAGAACACCTTTGGGATGAATTAGAGCAGAGACTGTGAGCCGGGCCTTCTCATCCACATTAGTGCCCAACCTCACAAATGTGCTTCTGGAAGAATGGTAAAACATTCCCATAGGCCAGGGGTCAGCAACCTTTTTACACTTAAGGACTGGATTCAATGTATGTGAATGCATTGAGGGCCGCATTCACCTGCTAATAAATGAAGATAATAATAATCCTAACATAGTACTAATAACAGTACAGGTTTACTCCACTTTAAGGTGCTTCACTAATACAAAGCCAGTTCACCCTGAGGGAGCATGTGGCTGGGGATCCGGTTTAACTGCCCTGTCACCCATCCTGGCACCCATGGATGGCTGATGCCATCCCTCCCAGCCAGCATGGTCTGGAGATGGGGTTCCTGTCCCTAGGGAAAATTGGGTTCCTACTCTTAGAGGTGATGGGGTCCCCATCCCAAACACTCCTAAACCTCATGGACAGCCTTCCCAAAAGAGTTGAAGCTGTTATAGCTGCAAAGGGTGAGCCAACTCAATATTGAACCCTACAGACTAAGACTGGGGTGCCAATAAAGTTCATGTGCATGTAAAGGCAGGTGTCCCAATACTTTTGGTAATATAGTGTATTTTACAATGTATCTACAATGGGCATTAATGCGATGGGCCTAGTGGACATCTTCCCTTATTTCCCTAACTTATCAGCAAGCAAATGCCTAAGCCTGTTCATCTAGAAAACAATGGCAACATTGCTACTATCTTGGAAAAAATTGTAGTCTATAGGTTAAAATAATCCAACAGACTCCGTAGTCAGTGGTATGCATACCTCCTAAATTTTGAGATGGGAAGGAGAGGCGCTTATTAGCAGTATGTACCCTTAGGACACACTCCGTGCCACTTTTCCATAAAGGAAAATTATACAAAAAAAAGGTAGTTAAAGCGGAGTTCCAGGCTTTTTATGTTTATTAAAAGTCAGCAGCTACAAAAATTGTAGCTGCTGACTTTTAATAAACAGACACTTACCTGTTCCACGGTCCAGTGATGCGGCCACCCGGAGCGTCACTCCCCTCTCCCTCCTCTCCACCGGTGCCTCCATTCACACTCTGGGCACCCGACCATGACAGCTTTCGGCTTCACGGCTGGGCACGCACTGCTCATGCCTGAGTCGCGCTGCACTAAGTGGACAGTCGACCTTCTGGGACCTGTCACGTGTCCCAGAAGATCACCTAGAGGGAGGGGCCACCTAGGTGGAGAGGAGGAGTCTATGCATTTTATGCATTAAGGTGAAAAAACTTCAGTGTATACCGGCCCTCCCCCCGGCCCCCCGTTATACTTACCTGTCCCCTCGAAAGTCCCGCGCTCAGACTATGGCCGCTCGCTGTATCACGGGAGCGCGCCCACAAGGACTACACACAATGCAAGCTCTCTCGCATGAACGTGTGTAGTTTGTGCGGGGAGGACCAGAGACAGCCACCGAGCGACCCCAGAAGACGAGGATTGGGGCCACTCTGTGCAAAACTAACTGCACAGTGGAGGCAAGTATAACAAAAATTCCTTTAGTGACCCTTTAAACTCACAAGTGCTTTTTATTTTACCACTACTATTCCTATATATTGGCTTTTGAAATGTACAAATGTAGCAATTTAGAAATTGGATTAAAGGTTCAGCAATATAAAAACACTATTTGAAAGATAAGTAGTGATTTTTTTTATACAACTATATAGATAAGACCAAAATGAGGGACAAACGAGGTGGAAAGAGGGATAGAGGGACTTTGTTCCAAACCAGGGACAGTCCCTCCAAATCAGGGACAGTTGTTAGCTATGGGTATGTGCTAATGTTCCAGATCATTGCTCGATCCTGGGGACATCACGTGCCTTTAGTAGACACAATCTAATATTGACGCATGTCACTTGTTTTTTCAGACCAATATAACACAAAAATAGAGACTCGACTACAAAAAAAGGAATGTTTGCCAAAAAAAACTCCTCCCAGAGCCCTTTTCCCCACTTCTCTATCCAGAGTTCCAATCAAGAGATAAAAGATATTTCTTAGAGCTGTCAGAAATTTCATGGACTCTGTAACAATATGTCCTATCCCAAGAGATGCATGAATAAAACATACGTATTCAAATGTATTCCTAGTTTAGGAGGGAAAATACAGAGATTTCCTTCCAGAGCTTAGATTTAAGGTTTGTGATCACCTTCGCTCAACACTGGCAATTTAAAATAGATACAGTAAAACATAAATTAATATACCGAAACAAATGGGCTGCTTCACAACAGCAAGAAATATGCTAGCCATAGCAAAAAACTCCGGCACCAAGAGCTACATTTTTATACTGTCAATTAGGGCGACTATTCCAGGTGAAAATTCTGAATTTGCGCTCAGCCTGAAGAAAGTTTTTTTGTTCTCAAACTTTTCCATGTCGTAAAACACATACAAATACTGTCAACTTTTTTTCAAAATAAAATGAAGATTTGAATGTGCTCTCAGAGCTATCCTAGGAAGAGCTATTTAAAGAAGAGGCTCAGCACAGATGAGACTCTTTGGGTTTGATTTGCTAAAGGAAAATAGACACATTTTGTCAGGAAATTTGTGAATGATGATGTCCATCACCCAATCATGTTCAAGCGCATGATCTTTTTTCAACCACTTCAATACCGTAACTTTTACCCCCCTCCTGCCCATGCAAATTTTCAGCTTTCAGTGCTGTTGCACTTTGAATTGCGCGGTCATGAAACACTGTACCCAAATAAATTTATTAGCATTTTTTTTACACAAATAGAGCTTTATTTTGGTGGTATGTAATCGCCACATTTTTTTTATTTACTTTTTTGCTAAATAAACTAAATATTGCAGTGCCGCTAAAAAGATGTTGATTGCTGCCATTACTTCCACCTATCAGTGCCCATCACTGCCACCTATCAGTGCCCATCACTGCCACCTATCAATGCCACCTATTAGTGCCACTTCTCAGTGCCCACCAGTGCCACCTATCAATGCCACCTCTCAGTGCTGCCTATCAGTGCACACCAGTGCCGCCTATCAGTGCCCACCAATGCCGCCTATCAGTGCCCACCAATGCCGCCTTATCGGTGCCCACCAGTGCCACCTTATCGGTGCCCATCAGTACAGCCTCATCAGCGTACATCAATGAAGGAGAAAAATTACCCATTTGCAAAATTTTATAACAAAATATAAAAAAATATAATTTTGTTTTTTAAAAATCTGTCTTTTTAATTTATTTCTAACAAATAGGAAAAAACACAGATGTTATCAAATACCACCAAAAGAATGCTCTTTTAGTGGGGAAAAAAATGATAACAATTTCATTTGGGTACAATGTTGTATGACCGCGCAATTGTCATTCAAAGTGCAACAGCACTGAAAGCTGAAAATTGGTCTGGGCAGGAGGTGGGTTTAAAGCGGAGCTCCACCCTAAAGTAGAACTCACGCTGATCGGGACCCCCCCCCCTCCGGTGTCACATTTGACACCTTTCAGGGGGAGGGGGGTGCAGATACCTGTCTAAAGATAGGTATTTGCACCCACTTCCGGCCACAGTCTACGGGCAGACTGCGGGCATGACGTCACCTCCTGAACCCCCCCCCCCGTTGTGCTCTGGGAACACGCGGCTCCCAGAGCACAGCGGGAGCCAATCAGCGGCGCAGCACAACTCGCGCATGCGCCGTAGGGAACCGGGTAGTGAAGCCGGAGCGCTTCACTTCCTGGTTCCCTCACTGAGGATGGCAGGGGGAGCAGCAGAGTGACGAGCGCTCGCTCGTCCTCTGCTGCGGACGACGCTGGACTCCAGGACAGGTAAGTGTCCTAATATTAAAAGTCAGCAGCTGCAGTATTTGTAGCTGCTGGCTTTTAATATTTTTTTTTTTCATGGCACATCCGCTTTAAGTGCCCAGTAAGCAAGTGGTTAAAAAAACACAATCAGAAAGCTGCAATATACTACATTTTTATTTTGGGGTTTCAAACCAATTTCTTCCAAAATTATTTTAAATTGATAACATCCACAGAATTACTAGTTCCTTTCAAATGTTACATCCAAAATGATGGCGTCGCAGTCATCCCATTATATTTAATTCACAATTATATGGGGGTAAAGCAGCAGGAAACTCTTATGAATTATGTCTTAAATGTAACTCAAGCCAAACTTTTTTTTATTTCATTTTGCTTTGAGTAGCAAAAGTTTGAACTTCAGTCAGGCTTTTTTTTTTGTAACATAGGTTGTCAGCACTTGAAACGTATTGTAAAGTCCAATGCATACATTCAGGGGCAATGCAGTACCTTTTCATCATGCTTATAAAAGGATCCTGTGCGACCTCCAAATGCTGCGTTTTGTTTTCTAGTGGTTCTTATTAAAGCAAAATAAAGAACATACTGTATTGTCAGTAATTAGATTTTCAGAACGGGGATGTGGACTAATGCTGGGAAATTTTATGAGGAATTTTTAATATCTACTGTATAGGTAAATCAACCCAACTGTACCCACCAGAAATTAAATCCTGACTTAAACTATTGATTCTTTGAATAGCCGATCTATTCGTTTACCATTGGCTGAGACGTCCCATTACTGCTTACTGTCTACATCCCCTCTGCTTTGATTGATCCTGACGGATCACAGGTTCTGGTTGCTTTATTGGCGGATTTGTGACTCCTGGAAGGATCGTCTTAACAGACAAGCTCTACTTCAACATACACCATCCAGGGATCTTTGCTTGACTAGGTCTGATAGGACCTTCCTTTTCGGTAAGGGTCAGCAAGTTGCATTTTCCATTTGGAGCCAGACTTCTTCTCCCTTTCGTTGTTACAACAGAGTGTTACACTCAAGTTTGATACACGTTTTGGACTATTAACCAATTGTTTGTCACTAATTTGCTAACACATTTTTTGATATATATTGGACTTTCATGCAGCCTTCTCCTTGATTTATTCAGTTATTTGAAGGCTCTTCGGTCTCTAGCGCTACTCCACATTTTTGTTTATGATTTATATGTTAGTATAACATTTTTGAGTTAGCAGCTTTATATAATTTTTTGTTAATTTTTGGTAAGCGCACTTTTCTCCTTTTTAAGCCTATAAGACATACTTACCCATCCACACTCCCTTGTCACCTTCTCACTTTGTCAGGGTCCTTGCTCTCTGAGGCCCCGTACACACGACCAGTTTCCTCGGCAGAATTCAGCTTCCGACCGAGTTTCTGGCTGAATTCTGCCGAGGAAACTGGTCGTGTGTACACTTTCAGTCGAGGAAGCCGACGAGGAGCTCGACGAGGAAATAGAGAACATGTTCTCTATTTCCTCGTTGTTCTATGGGAGCTCTCGTCCCGCCGAGCTCCTCGGCGGCTTCAGTGCTGAACTGGCCGAGGAACTCGATGTGTTTGGCACGTCGAGTTCCTCGGCCGTGTGTACGAGGCTAGACAGTAACAGAATACAGGTATGGGTTATTAGGACGCATTGTCACTTTGCCCAGAATTGGCAGGTGACAGAATCCATTTTGAAATGTTTGTATTTATGCCACCTTTTGGCCTGTTTAATTTACTACTGAATGTGTTTTGTTATAGCTGCAATAAGTATAAAGAAATACCCATTGATCATGTCAGAAATTCATGAGCTGCCTTGTGTCTTGTTCACACTTCCTGTGATTTCTCAAGCAGTCTAATTAGATCTTAAAGCGGGAGTTCACCCATAAAAAATGTTTTACCCTTAGATTGATGCTCATTTTGTCTAGGGGTATCGGCTAGTTGTTTTAAAATCAAAGCAGTACTTACCGTTTTAGAGAGCGATCTTCTCCGCCGCTTCCAGGTATGGTCTTCGGAACTGGGCGTTCCTATTTTGATTGACAGTCTTCCGACAGGCTTCCGACGGTCGCATCCATCGCGTCACGAGTAGCCGAAAGAAGCCGAACGTCGGTGCGGCTCTATACTGCGCCTGCGCACCGACGTTTAGCTACTTTCGGAAAATCGTGACGCGATGGATGCGACCGTCGGAGGACTGTCAATCAAAATAGGAACGCCCAGTCCCGCAGCCCATACCCGGAAGCGGCGGAGAAGATCGCTCTCTAAAACGGTAAGTACAGCTTCGATTTAAAAAAAACTAGCCGATTCCCCTAGACTAAATGAGCAGGAATCTAAGGTTAAAAAATGTTATTTCCGGGTGAACCTCCACTTTAAGTTGTTATCTTGGGACTACAAAAATGTTGTAGAGAACATGATAAGGGTTTGGCTGAGTATTTTAGTCAACTGGGCAGGGCTGACACCACTCAACCCACAAAAATGCTGCCTGTCGGCCCACAACATGACTCAAGAGCTGGGATCCTTTCTGGCAGATCAAGAGATATTTTCTGTACTTATAGGGTCTTTAACAGGATGGGAGGTGGGAGATGGGGGTTGTTAAATTTAGGCCGAGTACTCACGGCAGGACATGTCCGATGAAAACGGTCTGCAGACCGTTTCCATCGGACATGTCTGGCCGGGGCCTGCCCGGGGACTTCTGTTCGATGGCTATACACACCATCGAACAGAAGACCGCGCGTAAACAATACGCGGGGCGTGTCCGCGGTGTCGACGCGTCGATGACGCGGTGTCGCCGCGACAATGACGCGCCGGCGTGGGCGGCCTGCCTTGAAAATGCTTCCACGCATGCGTCGAAGTCATTCGACGCATGCGAGGGATGGCGGGCGGCAGGACATGTACGGTAGGTCTGTACATGTCCGGGCGGACAGGTTTCCAGCGGACTGTTTTAAAGCAAGTCCAGGAAACAGTTGTCTGCTCAGAAACGGTCTGTCAGACAATTGTTTGCTGGAATCCTGTCCGCGCGGCTGTACACACGACGGAACATGTCTGCTGAAATTGGTCTGCCGACCAGTTTCAGCAGACATGTTTGGTCGTGAGTACGGGGCCTAACACGTATTGCAGAAATGATGCACTGCACATGTTTTTTGCTCTTTTTTATTTTTCTTCGACATATACTTTAAAGAAAGAAAGACCCTACCCTCAAATCCCCTTATTATGTATACTGCCTGGTTCAAGTAAAGCCACCAAACGCACAATCCTTTGCCACTTTCTGACAGCTGCCAGAGCCACCATTCCTATACAGTGGAGATCCCCGAGTGTACCTACCCTGGCCTGATGGGTACTGGAAATGGATTCCTTCATGGACCTGGAACATTTGCTGATGTTTGGATACACATACTATGACCATGGCTGTCTGGACCACAATTCGCAAGAGTTTCAAGCCATGCTTTCCTCGTGAGGTGGGCGTCCCAAGTTAGGGGCCCCGGGGTTGGGTGGAGAGCATCTCCCCTTGTCCCTTTTCCCCCCACCCCTTTTGCCTTACCACCCCCTTCCCCCTTTTTCTGTCTCTTTTTTCACTGAAATCAATAAAACAAATTAAATAATTGAACTAAGAAAAGAAAGGCCTGGAAAGGATGAAACTCTTATTAGTTGGTTTACTAAAGGCAAATAGGCCGCTTACTTGGCAGGGAATTTTCTATTTAGCTTAGTCAATGTCATGAAAATTCACTGTGCAAGAAAAAACTCAATCACGTACAAGAAAAAATTATTGCAAATAATTGGATAATGCAAGTTTATTTGTACTAGGTTTATTTGTACTAAAATAAAAAGTGCTTAGATTTTCTCTGAACTAATTAATGGTCATATCTATTCCTCCCTCATACATCTTATGTTATGAGTGCCATTTTCACCTTCATTTTTCTGATTCACAGGGAAAAGTAATAATTGATTTTATGCTCAATCTTTATTTCTTTCCCCACTCTTTTGTTTCAAGAAGCAGAATTTTGTGAACATTTATATGCGCCGTAATAAAAGGATGACACTTGGTTACCAGTCACTGTCGCTAGGATGATAAAGAAATAATCTGTATTCTGCCGAGGCCACGCCAATCGAATATTATGCCTCTGTACAAATCTGACATACATAATGTATGCTAAATTATGCAAATGTTTCAGAGATATGGTTGCAATGTCCAAAAAATGTCATTCGATAACAAAAAGGAAAAGTCTATTTGAAACAAGCAAAATGACTATTTATTTTAAAAGAGAATAGCTTCTCTGCAATACTTTCAGTTGAAACAGTTTTAGAATGGGAAATGATCATAAAACAATTGATTTACTTGCCAACAGTTTGTATAAAAGGTTATACAGGATATTAAAGGAACATTCCAATTAGGGTAAATATAATCAGTAAACTTGTATGATGTTAGATTATAGACAGGTTGTGGCCTCTGAATACCAAACAATATAGCATTGCAGCTTTTAAATGTTTTGGGTTTCTTAAAGTGTACGTATAGCCCATTTTTTTTTTTAGATTGGGAAAGGATTTCAACCCCTATCTAGCACTGAATTATTTCCCAGCTCTAGAAAATAAAGGCTGGCTGTTGCCATTGAATCAAAACTGAAAAGGTAATTTTAATAATCCATAAAGTGCATCTAAAACCAAAATAGTATCTTATCCTTAAAGAAGAATTTAAACATCTGTTCTGAGAAACTCATTTTTTTTATCATTTCATAAGAGAGGGTAATAACCTCTGGTGTTTTCTTTTTCTTTGTCATCTGTGTGCCATTGGGGACATTTCCCTTAATTTCCTGTCCTAAAGCTGAAACAGGAAGTGAGAATAAATTCCTCCAAAGTGAGGAAATCTCACCAGGGTAACCAGAACTAGTGTCACCATTGGAACCTATTACTGTTCTGATGTCAACCCAAAAATGTAGGATTTACTTTTTTTATTTCACCTTCAATTATAATGGTAAACAGGACAAACAGATAGGGCATGGACAGCAATGAAAACCTGACAGGTGCTCGAATCCCTCTCCACAAAAAAAGTTTTGACTTTACATAGTTAGTCAGGTTGAAAAAAGACACAAGTCCATTCAGTTCAACCACTAAAAAAATAAACAAACAAAATAAAAAACAGAGTACAATCCCATACACCCAACTCCATCCAGAGGAAGGCAAAAACCCCAGCAGAGCATGAGATCCAATTTGCATAAGCAGGGAAAAAAATTCCTTCCTGATCCCCGAGAGGCAATCGGATATTCCCAGGATCAACTTTGCCTACAAATCTTAGTACTCAGTTATATTATGTACATTTAGGAAATAATCCAGGCCTTTCTTAAAGAAATCTACTGAGCTGGCCAGAACCACCTCTGGAGGGAGTCTGTTCCACATTTTCACAGCTCTTACTGTGAATAAACCTTTCCATATTTGGAGGTGAAATCTCTTTTCCTCTAGACGTAAAGAGTGCCCCCTTGTGTTGATCGTAAAGTGAATAACTCAACACCAAGATCACTATATGGACCCCCTATATGTTTGTACATGTTGATCATATCCCCCCTTATTCTCCTCTTCTCAAGAATGAATACATTTAGTTCTTCTAATCTTTCCTCATAGCTGAGCTCCTCCATGCCTCTTATATATACACTATTTATAGACTTTAGATACACTATTTATAATTGCATCTGCACTTTTCTTAGTCCCCTTTCAGAGTTTCACAAATACCTGTTGATCATGCCAGTGATGTCTACTTAATGCAGCTTCGTGTGATGGGGTGGCAATAATGCTGCATCGTTCCTGAACCCAGAGCAGAGTTCCCACTCAAGTAGGTTGTGCTCACAGTGCGGTGAGAAGATGTTGTAGAGGGTGTTTCTATCAGCAATGTCCTTGCTGAGTCAAAAGCCTATAGCTGGTCAACCAGCACCAGGCCACACATAGTCCTGACCACTGCTTTCTGGATTGACAGCACTGATTCAGTTACTGAAACCCTCCCATTGTGATCTGAAACATCTGTGTGGGGCAGTATGTGAGGGTTTGCCTCACTCAGGGAAGGTAGAGGGAGTTTTTGGTTTAGTTTATGTGGCTTGTCTGTTACATAGTATTGTATTTGATACTTATTTGGACCATTATACAGAAGACTTTAGTTGTAGTTTAAGGAAAAGGGGTGCTTCTTTGACCTTTCTAGGAATATATCTTACTTTGGAGAGATTTCCTCTCACTTCCTGTTGAGTGTATGGCCTCATACACACGATCAGATTTTCCGACAGGAATTGTGTGTTGACAGACTGCTGAACGTTTGTACGCTCCATCAGACAATTGTTGTTGGGTTTTCCGCTGACAAATGTTGGATGGCAGGCTTTAAATTGTTCCACGGACAACGGTCTGTTGGCAGATTTTCCGATCGTGCGTACACAAGTCCGTCAGACAAAAGTCCAAAGTACAAACATGCAGGCTCGGAAGCAATGCTCACCAAACACGACATTAGCAGAAGGTGCCCAGAGGGTGGCGCTCAAGAGCTAAAAAAACACGTAGTAAGTCTAGTACATCACTACGTTCGTGTTTGTGGGCCGACAATTGTGTGCCCTTTGTATGCAAGACAAAATCAAGGCACACGCCCTTCAGACAAAAGTCTGACACAAAGTCTGCGAAAAATCTGATCGTTGTGTACGAGGCTTATGAAAGTGAGGGGAAACTCCCTTTCTCACTCTACTAAAAACTAGACATGTGCACACTGAATAATTTTTTTTCGGAATTTCAGCTTTGTCCGAAAAATAAATTTATTTAGTTACTCCCAAAATGTGTTTTTATTTATTTTGTTTCGTTAACCATTTCAGACCCGGACCATTTTGCAGCTAAAATGACCGGGCCCCTTTTTGTGATGCGGCACTGTGTCGTTTTAACTGACAATTGCGCAGTTCTGCAACATGGCTGCCAAACAAAATTGGCGTCCTTTTTTTCCCACAAATAGAGCTTTCTTTTGGTAGTATTTGATTACCTCTGCGGCTTTAAAAAAAATATCTATATTTTTTTACTTTTTGCTATAATAAATATCCCCCAAACAATCTATAAAAAAAATATTTTCCTCAGTTTAGGCCGATACGTATTCTTCTACATATTTTTGGTAAAAAAAATGTAGGCAATAATCGCTTATTGATCGGTTTGCGCAAAAAGTTATAGCGTCTACAAAATAAGGGATAGTTTTATGGCATTTTTATTAATATTTGTTTTTACTAGTAATGGCGGCGATCAGCGATTTTTATCGTGACTGCGACATTATGGTGGACACATCGGACACTTTTGACACATTTTTGGGACCATTGTCATTTTTACAGCGTACAGTGCTATAAAATGCACTGGTTATTGTGAAAATGGCACTGGCAGTAAAGGGGTTAACCTGTAGGGGGCGCTAAAGGGGTTAAGTGTGCCCTAATGTGTGTTTCTTACTGTAGGGGGCGTGGCTTGGCATGTGACATCACTGATCGTCGTTCCTTATGACAGGGAACAGACGATCAGTGACGGGGGAGAGGTTTGTTTACTTACCTCTCCCCGTTCTTCAGCTCTGTGACCCGTTTGTGGGACACCGCCAGCGATCAGGTCCGCGGGTCCCGCGGGCGCGGTCACGTAGCTCAGGACCGGGTCACGTGCGCTCCGCTGGCGACGCCCGCACGACCCATGGCTGGGCTCCTAAAGGGCAATGTACCTGTACGTGCTTATGCTCAGCCGTATCGCTCTGCCGACATATATCGGCGTGAGGCGGTCCTTAAGCAAATACAAAAATGTATTCATCCAAAAATCTGAATTAAAGGTTGAATCTGTCAATTGAAGGCTTATGGTGTCAGTCGAATGTTCTAAGAAGCTTCGACGAAGTAGCTAAACTGTACGACGCCGCCATCGTACATTTCCGGTCGAATGCTCCGCCCACAAGCTATAGTAGATTTCTAATGTTGTATGACACTAGTAATAATTATATTTATTATTACTAGTCAACCAACATTAGAATTCTTCTATAGCCTATGGGCGGAGCATTTGACCGGAAATGTCTGCTCGCGGCGATCATATGTTTTTAGCTGCTTTGTCGAATCTTCATGTCTCTATAATGTCAAATCTTTTCTCTCTATAATGTCAAATCTTTTCTCTCTATGTAGAACAATATTTGACTAATAGACTAATAGAGTTAAAGGGTCACTAAAGGATTTTTTTTTTTAGCTAAATAGCTTCCTTTACCTTACTGCAGTCCTGGTTTCATGTCCTCATTGCTCGTTTTTGCTCTGATGTTGCTGTAATACTTCTCTGTTCTGGATACTTCCTGGTTGTCTGGTTCCTTATGAAAAAAGTCATGGGAGACTTTAGTTTCGTTTTCCTAGCCATGACTCTCTTTGGCACTGTCCAGCACAGAGGCATGAAATAACTTGCAAAGACTAAACTAGTTTCAGTTTTGTTTTTGAATCTAGGAGGCACATTATATGATTGATTTTTATCTATTTTTAATTGTTTTTTAAAAGGAATCAGTTAACTATTATGTCTCTATACCCTGTAAACAGTCATTTCAGCAAAAAAACTAATTTCCTTTAGTGATCCTTTAAGGTTAGGCACATTCAACTGCAGGTTCGATAGACACCGACCGCTATTGTCACCGTCATGTCAAATCTTCTCTCTGTATCGAACTGTTGTCGCAATGAAACTAAAATAAAGCATTTTTAACCTCTTTATCACCGCGCTATAGACAAAACACGTCTACAGCGCGGTGGAGTTGTTCTGGGAGGACGTCCTCCCAGAATCCTCCTCTCGCACACCCCCTGGGGCGCGCTCCCAGAATCATCTGTGAGCGCCGGGTCTAGAAGACCCGGCGCATCACAGATCGCGGTAAATTGCCGCTGATGGAGCGATCACTTGTAAACAAACCGGCGTCATGTGATGACACCGGTTCCTCCCTCTCCTCTCTGTACCGATCTGTACAGTGTGAGAGGAGAGGGGGGAGAGCGGGTGGCAGCAGCAGCTGCTGTGGCTGGATCTGTGACAATTGCAGTCACAGATCCAGCCATCCATCCCTCCCTGTGCAATACTCTGCAATACCAGCAATACTCTGCAATAACCCCACCATACTCTGCGATAACCCCCCCATACTCTGCAATAACCCCCCCATACTCTGCAATAACCCCCCCATACTCTGCAATAACCCCCCCATACTCCGCAATACCCGCTAATATGACAGAAACAATATTTTTTTTATTTTTTACAGAATTTTCAGTGTTTATTCTTTTATAGAGCAAAAAATAAAAAACCCAGAGGTGATCAAATACCACCAAAAGAAAGCTCTATTTGTGGGGGGAAAAAGACAAAAATTTCAGATGGGCACAATGTTGTATGACTGAGT
Source organism: Rana temporaria (assembly GCF_905171775.1). Taxonomy (NCBI): domain Eukaryota; kingdom Metazoa; phylum Chordata; class Amphibia; order Anura; family Ranidae; genus Rana; species Rana temporaria. The sequence continues at coordinate 52,755,996 of NC_053490.1, read as the reverse complement.
AATTGTCATTCAAATTGTGAGAGTACCGAAAGCTGAAAATTTATCTGGTTAGGAAGGGGGTTTAAGTGCCCAGTGGTCAAGTGGTTAATGTCGGATCTTTCGGATTTCGGATTCTGCTTGTTCGTTATCGTTTGTTAAAACAAACTCGAAAATTCCCAAAATTCAGACGAAAATGCATTCGGACGAAAACGAATGCACATGTCTACTAAAAACTAAAACATATTTTGACTATACATGTGATTTAAAACTCATCCACCTGGCATCCCTATGTCTAACATTGGACGGTTTCAAGATTTAGAAAATAATTGCTGGTTGCAGATTTAAAAAGTCATTTTTAATAATAATACATTATATACCTTGCATTGCAATTACACAGAATCAAATTTTAATGATAGTGAAACTTTCCTTTTATTGAGTTAAAAATGCCAACCAAACCTATACATTTCTTGATCTGTTTCAGTGTTCTTTCAGTTTAACTAATATTTAATATTAATATAATTCAGACCTGCAGCACTGGGCTGACTTTCTAGCTTATGGCGTATAACCACTTAGCTCCTATTTCCATTTCAGTTAACGCCTGTTTGATAGCTTTCTCTTGGAATAACTCAGAACAATAGAAATGTACTCTAATGGAAAAGGCATACATATTAGTGTGAGAATTGCAATGTGAAGCCGTAGGTGTTCTCAATGGAGAAATCAGCGTATTGCATTATTAATATTATCTGTTGCTTTCAGTGCTGGCTTCTTTGCAGTCTGGCGAGCGGCTGATAACACGCTCACGAGCAATATGTGCTCTGTGTACACCTGTCTGAATTTCTGAAAGTGCAACAATTTATTTCCTCATACAGAAGATGCACTGTGTGAAACTGAGAAGGTTTGTCTGTTGTTTTTATGCATTATGTGGAAATTAATGGATACGAATAAGAATTATATTGGGTAAAATTTCCACTAAGGGTAGCTATTTTTTTATGAAACACTATTGTCAATGTATGCAAACACACATAGCAATTAAAGGGGGTGTGTTGGCGTCTCAATAATGTTTAAGATGTAAAAGAATTTAATGCTTTATTTAAATCAACTTATCAAAGTGTGCAAAGTATGTTCATCCTTAGACTTACGCAAACGACGTGAAATTTAAAATTTTGACGCGGGAACGACGGCCATACTTAACATTGCTTAGAACACCTAGGAGGTAGCCCTAATTTTACGACGCGTATCTCGACGGAAACAACGTAAATTTAGATCGATGGGCATCGCGGACGTTCGTTAATCGCGTAACTAGTCATTTGCATATTCTACGCCGACCGCAATGGCCTCGCCACCTAGCGGCCGGCCTAGAATTTCATCCTAGGATCCGACAGTGTAAGTCAATTACACCTGTCGGATCTTAGGGCTATCTATGCGTAACTGATTCTATGAATCAGCCGCATAGTTAGGACGGGCGGATCACAGAGATACGACGGCGTATCAGGAGATACGCTGTCGTATCTCTTTTGTGAATCTGGCCCCCTGTTTCTATGTATGGGATGTACAATGCCTTGAAAAAGTATTCATACCCCTTGAAATTGTCCACATTTTGTCATGGTACAACCAAAAATGTAAATGTATGTTATTTGGATTTTATGTGATAGATCAACACAAAATTGTGAAGTGGAAAGAAAATGATAAATGGTTTTCAACACTTTTTACAAATAAATATGTGAAAAGTGTGGCGTGCATTTGTATTCAGCCCCTTTGAGTCAACACATGGAACGCCATGTGTGGCATTGAGCGTTTAGTGGCATTTACTGTAAAGGACAGATAAAAAACTGGCTAGAGCAAGTAAGCAGATTAGCTAAATAGAGAAAAGAGGGAAAGGTTTGGGAGCCCACTGGGAGCTAAAAACAAGTTTGTCAGAGGTTTTAAATAGCAATACAAGACAAAAAGGACAAGCTGGACACTCTATAACTCCCCCCTACAGCTGACATAATTCTCAACAGTTGTCTAATGTAAAACCGTTTGTCATTGTGAGATGGTGAGGTGCAATTTACCTCAATTCATAGGCCAAAGAGTGGCCAATAGCTAGCAATATCCATCCTTACCTTACCTTGACTGCCACATTGCTACAGAAGGTAGGCAATTACTGATTTCCTAAATGATCACAACATTCTGTCCTATATCAGTACATGACACTGGAATTCTGTTTAATACCAATGTGTCAGATTCACATCACAATTATTTTTATTTTCCTTCCAAACCATTACAGTTTGAAATCCCCAGCTCTAAGCATGATGTCGAATAAGAGCCAAGGCCATGATCAAACCAGTTTTCACCAAGAGAAGGCAATGATTGAAACATGTTGGAGTTCTAGCAGCTGCTGGGTGTTCTACAACTGGATGTGATGCTGAGCCGTTGACATAGACAGAACATGACAGAGGGTATAGTGCTCACATATGGAGCTAGATCAATAGGAAACCTGAACTAAAAGCCACAGGCAAGCAGGGCTCTTACAAAAAAACAGCTGACCAGAGCAATTAAAGGATAAGTGCATAAAGCAAAGTAAAGTTCAATTAGCCGGCGGACATTTTCCAGTGCCAAAGACAAATATTTTACTATTCTTTGTAAATTTTTAGCACTACATGGTGTCTTCTACTTACTATAACTTGAGTTTCAAAATAAACCTTTTTTTTTTCACAAAACCAAAACATAGTATAGACATTTTATTACAATGGCATTTAGATGAGTTGCAGCCAACCTTTGTCCAGGGCCAAAAATGGCTAAAGACTTTGGTGTAATAAAAAGCTTATTTTATCCACCTGCTTTCTTTTTGGAAGGTCTTTGCAGGCCTAACGGATTTCCCTTTTTGTGTGCAACAGCGTGGCAGCATGGCATTCATTTAAGCCGCGTACACACGATTGGATATCTGATGGAATCTAATCCGATGGATTTTTTCGCCGGATATCCGATGAAGCTGACTTTCATCAGTCTTGCCTACACACCATCAGTCAAAAAGTCCGACTTTGCCAAATCGTGGTGACGTACAACACTACGACGAGCCAAAAAAAATTAAGTTCAATGCTTTCGAGCATGCGTTGACTTGATTCTGAGCATGCATGGATTTTTCTTCGATGGAGTTCCACACAGACGATCGGAGTTTTTCTGTCGGCTTTTTATCTATAGGAAAAATTTAAAACGTGTTCTATTTTTTAACACCGATGGAAAAAGACCGATGGGGCCCACACACGAATGGTTTGTCCGATGAAAGGTCTGTTTTCATCGGACAAATCAATCGTGTGTACACAGGTTAAGGATATAAGCTGATATTCTGACACTGTTGTGACACATTCAACTATATATACTGTATATATATATATATATATATATATATATATATATATATGTATACACATATACATATATATATATACATACACACAGTACATCTTTTTTATTATTATTACCTTCTCCTAAGTACTTTACAACTTCTCAACCTTTTTCCAGTCAAGGCACCCTTTAAAGTTATGCACAATCTCGAGGCACCCCATTTTAAAATGTAAAAGAAAAACAAAACTAATATTTGTACGCAGTGCAACTTCCATACAAATAGGACACCCAACATTAGTGATTTATGTTGGGTGTCTGATTGGTATCCCAAAATGTCTTCCTCATTTTCTCTCCCCTCACAGGGAATGTGACCACAATGCTGACAGAGAGGGGCAGGTGGGGCTGATGTCCTTCTTATCAACCAATGGCATCACAGATTGTTAGGACGCTGGCGGCTGGCATTCACAGCACCCAAGGTTGTGTAATGCTGCACAATGAAATCAGTGGCTTTGAGTAACAAAAAAGTAGACTTGATCCACCCGCTGACTTGTACACAATTTTTGGGCAATTTGGAGCAATTTTTAGGCATTTTGTCAAGGCACCCCTGAAGATCCCAGAAGGCACCCTGGTTGAAAAAGGCTGTGTTACGGTTACTGGGATCATGGCTGAGTGAAAGGTCACAGCAATAAGCTGCGACAACATAGGTTAGCTCAAAGGGAGGGCTTGCAGTTTTCCTGCTGTGTTTTTTATTCTGCTGGTTGCTAATGGTAGCTGCGGTATCCCTGGGCAGCAACAGCCATGGGATTGGTGGATGCAGCCGAACAGCTGATTGGTAGGATTGGGCGGGCTTGTTAGCCCACGCAAAAGAAGCCAATAAAAGGACCAGGAGCGGAGGTCCCTCTGACTGTTCCTGACCAGACAGCGATGCCCGCCCACCCTCACTATCTTCGTAGTCATGTTGTTGTCCAAATAGGGGAGTAGTCGACCAGCTTTGACTGGATGGACACCATTTAATTTGTGTTAAATATATTTTAGCCAAGATGGCTTATTTATTTTTAATTAAAATATTCATGTTAACCCCTTATGGATAACACCGTGGCCATATAAATTCCGAGTTAAATAAATATGTGTTGTATTATAATATTGTGTTGTCTCTTTATTTGGAATACCTTCGTGCTAGCCCATGTGAAAACCCATTTAACTCTGAAATAAAAGTTATTTTGAAGATACAATACAGTCAAAATTGAAAGTGAAGCCTTGAGATGTATATAACAAACAGAGGCTGCACACTGTGGGGATCAATTTTTATCCAACCAACTCCCAACTGTCAATGATATAGTGCTCTCTGCACACTGCTCTGTAGACAGCAGGTTTTCAAAAAATCATTATCTTTACATTCTCCTTGCCTAAATCCTTGATCTTGTGATTCTATATTTTTTAAGAGTGCACTTACAGCTAAACAATATTTTGAGAAGACAAAACCTCTGGCAGGTTTTCTGCTGTCTGCATCCACAGATATCCTAACCTTCCTTCACTCTGCTAGAAAAAAAAGTTTCCACTGCTGTCTATGTCCTCCATGGAGAAGTTTGCCCTCATTTCCTGTCCTGGTGACACAGGAAATGAGGGAAAAACTCACCATAGTATGAGTAAGAACACAAGACAAAAATAGCTTCAGATACTGCTCAGAAAAAATGTTTAAAAATTTTAGCGGCTTAAGAAATACATATAGGGGACGCTGTAAGCTTTAATTCCAGTTGGAAGCTGCTTGATTACGGAGGCATTTATCCGCTGAAGTTTCACCTCATTATCAATAGCTAGAATGTCTCATAATATTTGCATTAGACTTTTCAGTGTGTGTGTTACCAGTGTTAATTTGGTTTATTTCTGAAACAGGATCTTAAATTTTTAGCCCTGCATGTTAGCTTGTATGCGTATTTCTTTATTTTGACGTGATTCGCATATTGGCATATTTTAAACCCACATGTGAAATCCTGAAAAGTGTTATATGTTTATGTAATTTTGCAAACATTTTCCTGAACAATATGTCATTTTTAAAGCAATTTTGTCTTGTGGGCTTACTAAAACTATATTAAAGGCTAAGTTCACCTTTTTTCTAAAGTCCAGCTTCCCTATGTACCAATATACCATTAACTGCTTGCCAACTGCCCACCGTCATTTTATGGCGTCAAGTCGGCTCCCCTGCGCGAGAGCCCGTAGCTCTACCTCGGCTCTCGTGCAGGCCACCAGGGGCACGCGCGCGCCCCCGACTCCTGTGCGCGTGCCCGGCAGGCACGATCGCCGCCGGGCACACGTGATCGCTCGTTACAGAGCGGGGACCGGGAGCTGTGTGTGTAAACACACAGCTCCCGGTCCTGTCAGGGGGGGAAATGCTGATCTTCTGTTCATAGAATGTATGAACAGAAGATCAGTCATTTCCCCTAGTGAGGCCACCCCCCCTACAGTTAGAACACACCCAGGGAACATACTTAACCCCTTACCCGCCCCCTAGTGTTAACCCCTTCACTGCCAGTGGCATTTTTATAGTAATCCAATGCATTTTTATAGCACTGATCGCTATAAAAATGCCAATGGTCCCAAAAATGTGTCAAAAGTGTCCGAAGTGTCCGCCATAATGTTGCAGTACCGAAAAAAAAAATGCTGATCGCCACCATTACTAGTAAAAAAAAATATTAATAAAAATGCCATAAAAATACCCCCTATTTTGTAAACGCTATAACATTTGCGCAAACCAATCTATAAACGCTTATTGCGATTTTTTATGAAAAATATGTAGAAGAATACGTATCGGCCTAAACTGAGTAAATTTTTTTTTTATATATATTTTTGGGGGATATTTATTATAGCAAAAAGTAAAAAATATTCATTTTTTTCAAAATTGTCGCTCTATTTTTGTTTATAGCGCAAAAACTAAAAAAACTGCAGAGGTGATCAAATACCACCAAAAAAAAGCTCTATTTGTGGGGAAAAAATTTTGTTTGGGAACCATGTCGCACAACTGCGCAATTGTCAGTTAAAGCGACGCAGTGCCGAATCGCAGAAAATGCTCTGGTCTTTGGGCAGCAATATGGTCCGGGGGTTAGGTGGTTAATGTACGTCTGTTGCAGAAATATACAAGCTTTCTTTGATTTTGATAATAAGGCCTTACCTTAGCCATTGCTATATTTCCTAGAAAGTTTCTGAGACTCCCTGGTATACACATCCAGACAGAGGAACCAGTAAGACACAGGAAGGAGTTTACCAGCTGACCTCATTAGCACACCTTCACCCATCAACTAAGTTTTCACAGCACCCCCAGCATTCCTCCATGCATGCATTTGCCTGGTTTCCCCAGCTTCTTTTCAGACGGGCTTAGACTGCATGCTATACTTCATATTCCCATCGCACACATTCCTGGATGAGCTCTTGAATTTGGGTGCTGTAGAAACAACCAGCTGGATTCTGGTACGTGTCACAATGAGAATATTTGCCAGCACACCATGGAACTATGTAAATAGCGTCCAAACGGATGATTTATTGCTTGATCACAACACAAGGAGAGTGCATGCTAAACTCCCCGGGACTGCATGCCCCTGGGGCCTGACACACCTGATGTGCAATGGCCTGCCTGATTGGATACAGAGTGATTGGATAGATGCTGTGTCCTCCTATTATATAATTTTGGTAAATCTAAAGGAAATTGTACAGAGATTGTAAAATCAGATTGTATAGTGTATGGCCACATTTATACACCTAAAATTAGCTAGTTTCAGTGTCATTGCCCTACACTATGCAATCTGATTGTACAATCTCTATATAATTCCCGTTAGATTTACCAGAACTATGGAATTGGACAACACACCTGAACAATCCATTAAATTTGTATCAAATCAGACAGGCCCTTGTACTACATAGCTGATGGGAGATCTAAAGGATCTAAAGGAGATTGTATAGGGAGTGGGGAGAAGGTAGTATTGTAATAAGGAAGTGTGATTCAGAGTGGTAAACACACCCTATCACGCACTCTTCTGTGAAGCAACAAGGAAGTGAAGGCTTCTGGGAGATGACCTACAGGAAGTGAATGCTAAGGCCGCGTACACACGATCAGTCTAAACCGATGAAAACAGACTAAAGGACCGTTTCATCGGTCCAAACCGATCATGTGTGGGCCCCATCGGTCAGTTATCCTTCGGTCAAAAAAAAGAGAACTTGCTTTAAAATTTGACCAATGGACGCCTAACCGATAGGTCAAAACCGATCGTTAGTACGCAAAAGCATCGGTCAAAAGGCCGCGCATGCTCAGAATCAAGTCGACGCATGCTTGGAAGCATTGAACTTTGTTTTTTTAGCACATTGTGTGTTTTACGTCACCCCGTTCTGACACGATCGTTTTTTAACCGATGGTGTGTAGGCACATAAGACCATCAGTCAGCTTCATCGGTTAACCGATGAAACGGTCCTTCAGTCCCTTTTTTTATCAGTTTTGACTGATCGTGTGTACGCGGCCTAAGAGATTCTATAGGAAGTGATGGAATCTGAAAATCATTTCAAAAATCCAAATAAACTGACAAGGTTTTAAACCTTCCACGGAAAAGGTAAGTGAGAGAAAAGCACATAGGGATGGCATTGGCATTGTACAATTCTATTTATTATGAAAAGTGCAATTCTGCCCTAAACTTGAACTTATCCTTTAAGGTTTGGCTTTTTGGGATAATACATCATAAAGTAAAAAAAAATTCACTTTTAAAAAAAATATTTTTTACCTTTACCCATCTCGAAAATGCTTGAATGAAAAATGTCACTAGGTATTTATTTTAAGAGTAATCCTGAATGATAATAATAATAATTATTATTATTATTATTATATACTTTTTTGCATTTAATACATTTTACTTATTGAAACTTTAACTGCTTGCCGACCAGCCGTCGCAGTTTTACTGCGGCAGAATGGCACGGCTGGGCGGCTCGCCGTCGGAGCAGATGCTTGTGCCTGGCGGGCGCGATGACCACCGGGCTCCTGTGATCACTCGTGACAGAGTGAGAACCGGGATCTGTGTGTGTTTCCCAGATCTTTCAGGGGAGAGGCGACTGATCGTGTGTTCACACAATGTATGAACACAGATCTCTCTCTTTCCCTAGTTAGTCCCATCCCCATTACAGTTAGAACACAGTGAGGGAACACAGTTAACCCCTCGATCGCCCCCTAGTGTTAACCCCTTCCCTGCCAGAGACATTTATACAGTAATCACTGCATTTTTATAGCACTAATCGCTGTATAATTGTCAATGGCCTCAAAAATTTGTCAAAAGTGGCCGATGTGCCCGCCGCAATATCGCAGTCCTGATAAAAATCGCAGATCGCCGCCATTACTATTAAAAAAAAATAATAATAAAAATGCCATAAATCTATCCCCTATTTTGTAGACACTATAAATTTTGCTCAAACCAATCAATATACGCTTATTGCGATACATTTTTTAACAAAAATATGTAGAATACATATTGGCCTAAACTAAGGAGAAAATTTGCTTTTAAAAAGGAAAAAAAAAATAGGATATTTATTATAGCAAAAAGTAAAAAATATATCTCCAGATACGCAAATATGCGCCGTCGTATCTATGCGCCGGACTCAGAAACTAAGATACGCCTGAAAATAGGCTTTAGCCCACCGACGTAACTTGCCTACGCCGGCGAAGAGTGGGCTCATATTTACGCTGGACGCATGTGGCGCTCCCATTGATTTTCTATTCAAAGATGCAAATGAGGGAGATACAGCAATTCACGAACATACGTGCGTCTGACGCAGTGCGTGTAAAGTCATACGTCCGGCGTAAAGTTATACCCCATAAAGGAGGTGTAACTCAGCAGCATCCATGCAAAGCCGGCGTATTTTACGTAGTTTACGTTGGACGTGAATATGGCTGGGCATAGGTTACGTTCACGCCGTAGGCAGTGATCCAACGTATCTTAGGCAGTTGTTCCGACGTGATTCTGAGCATGCGCACTGTGATGCGTCCACGGGACGGCGCATGCGCCGTTCGTTATACGTATCTGTCTGACGCTCGGCCCATAATTTGCATGGGGTCACGTCTCATTTGCATGGCTCATGCCCACTTCCACCTACGCCGGCTTACGCCTAGGAAACCCAGCGCAGTTTTGGGAGCACTGACTTTGTGAATTTAGTGCTTACCTCTCTGCACTGCGTCGGCGTAGCGTACAGGAGATACGCTACGGCGGTATAAATGTGCGCCGCTGTCTGTGAATCCGGGCCATTGTGTTTTTTTCAAAATTGTCTCTCTTTTTTTTGTTTATAGTGCAAAAAAAATTAAACCGCAGAGATGATCAAATACCACCAAAAGAAAGCTCTATTTGTGAGGAACAAAGACGTAAATTTTGTTTGGGTACGGCTTCGCACAACCGCGCAATAGTCAGTTAAATCGATGCAGTGCCGTAGCACAAAAAAATACCTGGTCATTGAGCAGCCAAATCTTCCGGGGCTGAAGTGGTTAAAAGAGATTGACACTTGATTTTAAGATAACATTAACACATCAAAGATTATATGAAATGTTGGCTTTCTTTTACTTGGGTTTCATGACTGGTGCATTTCTTGCATATAAAGGTGTGTGAAATCCTGACTTTACTTAATTAATTATATTTAGGGCAAATTTCCCCAAGGTAGACAGGAACAGCAATTACACAAACTGTAATATGCAAATGCAAAACTTTTATTTTTCCTTAATGGATGGAGTTGGCCTTTCATTTTTGCCTTTTACGGTTTACACTGTTATTCCAACATAGTAGGCTAGTACACACTATTTCACTTAATGAAATCTTTCCTTTAATGCTCGTTCCCTTCATTGTTTCATTGCCCTGCTTTAGCTTCTTTCAGTTTGAATACAACACATTAAAAATAAAAAAACTCCATTCCTGTCTGTGTCAGCCTGGAGATGAGCTCACAATTGCTTCAACTATTAAAGCATCTGCTACTTTCTCCTAAATCCACAAATTCCAATTCAGAAAAGATAAAACAACAAATGCTGTATGCTGTTTTACCCAAATTGAGTTTAATTTCAAGCAAACCTAATTTGTTTAATCTAAATTCTCATAAATAATGCATTGGCTTCTTTTGTTGCGAGGAGATTTTCTTTTATAACAGTTTCTTTTCTCTACTAGAGAACATTTTGGATTCTAAATAGGAAAAAAAAATGCAGTTATTTGTTGGTGTCTGCAATGTGTTTGCTGTGAATGCAAAACAACAATACATTTTTCATAAGTGTTTCAACTTGAAATTGTAACTCAAGTATTGTGTTTGGTTTTATTTTATTTGTTTGGTTAGGATTTGTTCACAGCATTTCAAATCTATAGAAATGACTGCCTGCAAAATGATTCTTTTCATTTCATTATACAGTAAGTACGGTATATGATTGGTGCAAAAGAAGAATGACTATCAAAGGGAAATGCCCGTTTTATTACAAATTGCTAAATATAATTTGATAAATAAGAAATTGTAATAATAATTCTATTATTACTTTCCAATTTCTATCTACAAGTATCCAGGATTTTCTATAACTAATAACATTATTAAATGTGTAGAGCAGATTTCCTTAGATGCACTTGTACTTCTGTAATTGTCTCACGCCTCTACCAGAATTCAGGACATACAATTATAGACAGCCTGTGATAGAGATACACCACTCTAAGATAATCACCCCTCCTAGTATCAGCTGTCTCCACAATGGACTGGGTGGCGGCTCTGGTTGCAACAGGAACGTGAGAACAAAAACGCTGGATAGCCGCACTCCAAATGTTCACCTTTTAATGTATAAAAACAGAATCCAAATACATCCACGGAACAATACAGACCAATACACACCACTAATGTGTGTCACACCAGTTATGGTGCTTACTCATAGCCAAAGTGTTTCACCAACATAAAAGTATATCGTATATACTCGAGTATATGCCGAGTTTTTCAGCCCTTTTTTTTGGGGCTGAAAATGACCCCCTTGGCTTATACTAGAGTCCATTGCCGCCCATGCCCATTGCAGAATCCGATCTGTGTATCCGAGTCCATGCAGTGTTAAAAACTTGTGTCGTTTCGTGATAGCGGGAACACTCGGTTTCCCAGCAAACACTGTGTTCAGTGTTCCGCCTATCACGGATGCCCTCTCGTCCATGATAGACGATAGGACGAGAGGGCGTCCTTGATAGGCGGAACACTGAACACAGTGTTTGCTGGGAAACCGAGTGTTCTGCCTATCACGGAACAGCACAAGGAGGAGCTCAAGTTTTTAACACTGCATGGACTGCAGGTACACAAATTGGATTCTGCAATGGGCACGGTGAGGTCAGGCTGCAAATTACCATGGGTGCTATGGTAATGGAACCTGCCGGGGGAACCAACTGGATCCTGCCATACTACGAGTACACCCAGGGAAACTCACATCCCCACAGTGATGGCACATTCCTTAACGTTACAAACGGTAGAGAGAATGTAGGTGAGAGGATGGTCGAGTTGAAGAGCTGCAAATGGGCACAGTGAGGTCAGGCTGCAAATGGGCACAATGAGGTCAGGCTGCAAATGGGCACAGTGAGGTCAGGCTGCAAATGGGCACAGTGAGGCTGCAAATGGGCATTGTTGACCCTCTTTTCCGCTTACAGTAGCTGCTACTTTCCCACCCTAGGCTTATACTCGAGTCAATAAGCTTTCCCAGTTTTTTCTGGTAAAATTGGGTGCCTCGACTTATATTCGGGTCGGTTTATATTCGAGTATATACGGTGTATGTATATATATATTCGACGCATGCGAGGGACGGCGGGCGCTCGGACATGTACGGTAGGTCTGTACTGACGACCGTACATGTCCGAGCGGGCAGGATTCCAGCGGACGGTTTTAAAACACGTCCAGGAATATTTGTCTGCTGGGAAAAGGCCCGGCGGGCAAATGTTTGCTGGAAATCTGCCCGCTCGCGCCTACACACGACCAAACATGTATGCTGAAACTGGTCCGCGGACCAGTTTCAGCATACATGTTTGGTCGTGTGTACGGGGCCTTAGAGGTGCCTCTCTTATCTTTTATACTCTGCTGTGACATGACGCTACTTGTATATCAAAACATTGCTTGTATATCAAGTCAAAGTTTATTTAAAAATGTGTCTTGTCTTGCAAAACGCTCTCAAACCAAGGTTTTACTGTGTGTGTAGGTGTGTATATATATATATATATATATATATATATATATATATATATATATATATATATATATATATCCCTCTAATCTATATAACAATTAATCAATTAAACATAGACATGTGAAACGTTGATTGTCCATTAGAATCTGTGGATATCAAAAACATGGATTGCCAATGTCCATTAACTATTTAACCAATAAGCAACTCAACTGGATTTCATGTTAAAGAAAAACAGACAAAAATCAAACAAAACCAAAAATGTTTATATATAATATAAAACTTTGTATGTAATAGAATTACTGTGCACATATATATATACACACAATTTAAAGCCTAGTACACACAAGCTGAATGTCGGGCGGCAATGGCCAGTTCAACACATTCAGCTTGTGTGTATGGCAGCAGGTCCAACAGACGTTCAAGCTCATGCATGAAAAAGGTCTGCCGACTGGCTCGTAATCGGCTCTCTCAGCCAATGGCTGAGAGCGCTGACTGGAGTGTACCGACATGGGGGGCGTCCACTGTCAGAACACAATGGCACAGCAGGGGAGATTGCTATACTAACATCGGATTGCTAGTACAGCCGCTCCGACCTGAGCTGTCAGTTTTTTTCGTTCAACCCACCGGGTAGTAGTATCTACAAGGCTTTAAAAAACAAAAAGTACAGAATATCATAGAAGGCTGCTGGGCCAGAACACTTCACATATTGTTTTTAAACCAGAGGTGACATAAGACTACAACCCCTTTTTGTGCCGTGTATTTCAAAGATGCAAGCAATGTCACTCTTGGGGCAGGGGGACGTCAGGCATCACTAAAATCTGCTGGATTTCTGAGTTTGCTCTACAGACAGTTTACCACATAAGGAAAGGTGATTATAAAGTACAGTAGAGTTGCCCTAATTGAGGCTACCCAGTAATGCAATTAAGGGAAAGATTCCTCTGCAATGTGCAGTACTGCTGAAAGTTCCACTATAAATGCAATATGTTCTTGTTAACTTATTCACATTTTAATATTTGTCCTACACACAATACAAAACAAAAAACATTAATAAAATACATACTTTTCCAGTAGCAGACAAAGATCGTCAACTCATATTTTACAATAGGTTCTGCTTGCTTGATATTCAGGTACAATATTGTTCTGCTGTTCTCCAGTTCCTTTATCTCAATTAACTCCTCAACCTTTCCATTTCTCACATCTTGGCATGAATCCTTGTCTTGAATATATTAAATTCCATCAAAGCATAATATTTGAAGCCTGACTGCCCTGCATTGATAGTGCTATCTATGGCACTTATTCTCCAGCAGAAAAGATATGGCATTATCTACTTTTCTGTCCATGTTATAGGGGGTCACACAGCATTGAATAGGCAAGGGTCAGTTTTTAGTTGATTTACCTGAAATAACCTTTTGTGCCACAGAGTAGTAGGCCTTAAAGTATAACTCTGGGAAATTTTTAAATCCTCCCTTGCAGTGGGGCTTTCCCTGTACTGCAAGAGTAAACTGCTAATTTAGTCTGGGTAGAGTAAAAGCACTTTAAAATAAGCAACTTATTTGATAATATGTTCCCCTGCAAATGGCGCTCCCCCACACTCCAGTGATGGACTTCCCCTCACCGTCATTACGTCCAATTCAAGGCAACAGGACCTTTCCTTCCTACAGTTCATTCTGCTCTTTAAAGCCCTGTACACACGATCGGTCCATCCGATGAGAATGGTCTGATGGACCGTTGTCATCGGTTAACCGATGAAGCTGACTGATGGTCAGTCGTGCCTACACACCATCGGTTAAAAAAACGATCGTGTCAAACACAATGACATGCTGAAAAAAACGAAGTTCAATGCTTCCAAGCATGCGTCGACTTGATTATGAGCATGCGTGGATTTTTAACCGATGGACGTGCCTACAAATGATCGTTTTTTTTCTATCCGTTAGGTAACCATCGGTTAAATTTAAAACAAGATTGCTTTTTTTTAACCTATGGATAAATAACCGATGGGGCCCACACAAGATCGGTTTGGTACGATGAAAATGGTCCATCAGACCGTTCTCATCGGTTTGACCGATCGTGTGTACTCGGCATTAGTATCTCCCTTTTGTAGTCACAAATTCAGATGCACCGAGAGCAGAGAGTATAAGTCAGCGTTTGTCAACTTTCTCAACACAGAGGAAACCTTGAAATAACTTTTCTGTCTCAGGGAAACGCTGATAAAAATTACTTTATCTATGTCTAATGATAAATTAGTGTGATGACCAGTGAGAAAAATGCTCTTTATGCTTGTGGTCATTGGGAATAATTACCCCCTTACAGATAGCTAAAAAGATCAACAGTGTCAATGGGAACTTATCTGAGAGGCAGAAATTGCTCATTGCTCAAGGAACCCCTAGCAAATGCTGGAGGGATCCTAGGCTTACATGAAACCCTGATTGAGAAACCCTAGTATAAGTAATGAGGTGGGTTGAGCACATCGCTAGCACCCGTTAAGGGAAGCATGTTCCTCCCTGCTGGCTACTAAATGATGTAGACTTTAGCTGTGCTGATCAGTTGCTTGATTAGTGCTCCAGAAGCAGGACTTACAATGTAATTAAGCAACTGATGGGTAGACTGCATAGCTAAATTCTACACCATGTAGTATCCAGCTGCCTCCTTGGAACACGCACATCTAAAGGGTGTCCAGGGATGAGTACTTGCACTTTTGCTACAGCGGGAAGTTACTTTATCACTTTCCCTGCTGGCTGTTAAGAAGAGCCAAAAACAGCAGCTGTAGCTACAGGGATGGACTGAGGATATGCACACATTTTCAGAATATATTTTTTTGTGATTAATGCCTTATATGAAGAATTTCACTTCAGTACTTCCTTAACTACACAGAGGTTCAACTATGGGACAAGCATGTAGCAGATGAAGTCAAATAGAAGTCAAAACTTTTGTTATGCATCATTATTCCAGGTTAACAATTCAGAAAGCCTTAAAACAATTGGAACAGCATGACAGCCAGGCACTTCTGATTTTCTGCAAATTAATTCTCCAAGATGCATTGCTAGTGTGTAATTCTGAATTAATCTAATCTTCATATCAAGTCATTAGCGTTGATTGCACTAAAACCAAGAATAGAATTTACAGAGAAACTGCCTAACAGAGAAACAAATTAACCAGATTCTGACCATGTAGCTCAGTGTTAGGCCTGGTTCACACTGGTGCGACATACGTTCCGACTTTGGGAGCACATATCGCATGATGTGTATACATCAATTGTTTCCTATGAGAGCCATCTTAACTGGTCTGACTTGTGTCGGTCCGACTTTGAAAAAGGTTCCTGCACTACTTTGGTCTGACTCAGGCACAATTTCAGCCCATTGATTTGAATGTAGGTCTCATCCCAGTCAGACCATCATCCTAACTGATGCCCCAGAAAGTGACATCACACAGGGGTGGGGTGTCCGGATGTTGTCACCAGATGGCTACGCCCCATAGCTGTATAAGAAATGGCACACATTGGAGTTAACACAAGAGCGGGAGCTAGCGTTGGGAGAAGACATCAGTGGAGGGAGAAGAACAGGCAGAAGAACCAGATGAAGGAGACAGCAGAGGGAGAAGAACCAGAGAAAGAAGACATCGGTGGAATGAGAAGAACTGGAGGAAGAAGACATCCCCAGAGAAAGAAGACACAGGGACATTCTTCGGTTTAATAAAGGACTTTGTCAAAGACCTGTGTACTGTTAATTATTATTGACACTTTTTTGGGGTGTATGAATAGGGGTACAATGTACATAGGGGGACCCGGATCTGGGGGCCCCCTTGTTAAAGGGACTTCCAGATTCCAATAAGCCCCCTGCCCACAGACCCCCACAACCACCGCCCAGGGTTGTCGGAAGCAGACCTTGTCCTTCATGTTGAGGGCATGTGGCCTGGTGTGGTCCAGGAGGGGGGTACTCGCTCACCCCCCTTTCCTGACCTGTCGGGCTAAGCACTCGGATTAGGGTCTAGCATGGTCTTATGGGGAACCCCCACTTCGTTTTTTTTTATTTTATTTTGCTGTGGGGTTACTTCCTCAAGATTCATACCAGATTTAAAGGGCCTGGTATGGTTGGATCAAAGTTGTATCCCATTGAAGTCGCATGGAAGTCGGACATAAAATATTGACACTTTGGGCCCGATTTGGTCATTTTCGTTTAGGGGTGTACTCATTTTTGTTGCCAGCGGTTTAGACATTAATGGCTGTGTGGTGAGTTATTTTGAGGGAACAGCAAATTATACAAGCTGTACACTCCCTACTTTACTTTGTAGCAAAGTATTCTTCAGTGTTGTCACATAAAAAGATATAATAAAATATATACAAAAATGTGAGGGGAGTATTCACTTTTGTGAGATACTGTGTGTGTGTGTGTGTATATATATATATATATATACACGTACGTACGTACGTACGTACGTACGTACGTACGTACGTACGTGTGTGTGTGTGTATATATATATATATATATATATATATACACACACACACGTACGTACATTTTTTTTCTTTAATCCAGAAATGTGATTATAGTACTGTAGTCTTTCTGGAACCACAACAACTTGTTCTCCAAATAACACATTTGCATATTTTATTTTAGGGCTGCTCATGAAGCATAATGCAAATAAATAGTCTTGGCATACAAATATACAATACTCTGTTGACATTAGGGACATCAGAATAATTATAAAACTCTCAAAAAATTTAATGCAATGTTGATTTTACCTGGTGAATGATGTGGCGGTGAGCACATGAGAACCACTCCTTGTCCTTCCCTTACTGAGACTGCGCTTCTTACACGGCCACTGAAATTCCCAAGATCTGTAAGCAGAACAGTATATCATATAATTCATGCTTTATATAGAACAAAAGAAACAACATACTTATGTTAATCTGCAAGTAGACCATACAACCATAGATTGCTCATTTACTTTGGAAGATCTGCCTATCTCTTAAAGCATATCCAAACCATAGCAATGAACTTCTCTTAGTTGTTTTTTTTTTCTGTTAAATAAATAATTAAATGTGCTTTGTTATATGTATGATAAGTTAAAAAGAATACAGACTGATCTTGCGCAAAATCTGTGTGTTGACCTGTTCTCGTTGCCTGTGATGACTGTTATTAGTTACATTGTTCTTCCTTAGCTCTGAGGACTCCAGAAAATGCCTCTCTATGTTGTAGGAGAAGAGTGAATTTTAGGTGGTCATGTTTTATTATTGATGCCCTAAAACCCTAAAAAAAAGGGTGATTGAGTGTTGTCTTCCTAGGGCTAAGTTTACACTATGTCAGGTTCCTTGTGTATGTGGGTACAGCAGCTCATTCATTTTAATGGTCTCTGAACCTTTTTTAAAACTGTAACTGCAGAGAAATCGCAAAGTGCTATGCTTTTCCCAGAATGGGAAAATGCACTGCAGTGCAATGAGAAGCATTTCCAATGCATGAGGGTGCCATTAAGAATTAATGGCACACCCACGTGTCAACTAACAGCAGTGCGTTTTTGCTGCGGTTTTGGGAAAGCATGTCATTTACATGCAGTCCCGCACCCGCATAAATCTGAACCTAGCCGAAGACCGGTACCGTAATTTGCCGGCGTATAAGACGACTGGGCGTATAAGACGACTTCCTATTTTTCCAGGAAAAATGTTGGTTTTGGGATATATTCGCCATATAAGACTACCCCCTATCTACTAGTCTTTCTGGAAGCTGAGGGCTAGCCGGAACAACCAATGACAGGAACAACCGCTGACAGAAACAGGCCTCACTGTGCCATTACATTACATGCCTCCACTGTGCCATCACTTGCCTCCACTGTGCCATCACTTGCCCCCACTGTGCCATCACTTGCCCCCACTGTGCCGGCCAAGACGATCTCCCTACCTTATTTTTTTTCAGATTCTGGCTTCCAGGCTGCGGGCATCCATGATTCAAAAGCCGCGCCTTCTCCTCAGCAGGGCCTCTGTTAAGTGTTTCGCCTATCACGAATGTCCTCTCGTCCGAGGATGAGAAGGCATCCATGATAGGCGGAAAACTGAACAGAGGCCCTGCTGGGAAAATTTGTGTTCCGCCTATCATGGAACAGTCTGAGGAGGAGGCGCGGCTTTTAAATCATGGATGCCCGCAGCCTGACGGAGACTGTCATTGGCGTATAAGACGACCCTCGACTTTGGATGCATTTTTTTGTATCCAAAAGGTCGTCTTATACGCCGGAAAATATGGGTAATGTGTTACTGGCAGAATGACCAGGTTAGAAAAAAGGAAAACAAGCTTGAAAAAATTAAATGAATGTAGCCATCACATCTGATTGGTAAGCTGCAATATATTACATTTTTGTTTTGGGAAATAATACGCTTTAATGATCACTGTGATCCCAAATAAGGCTAAATTATTGCAAAAATAATTTGTTCCAGTTTTCAGGAAGAAAAACATTGCAGTTACCTTTGCTGTAGTTACACTTTTAGCTTCCCCTGACTCCACTCTGCCTGCTAGTCTTAGAGCCTTTTTCGATGGGCTTTGGAGTCATGTTAATGGGAAAAGACAGTATACTTTCAGGTGCCTTTTTCTTGCATCTGAGGTCAGCTTGAGACATTTCTGAGATCATTCACAGCTTCTTAACAGGTAATTTGATTTACAGTTAACCTCCTTCTGACCTGCATGTGACCTCCTTCTAAGCTGCATCAACTGGCTTCAAGATCAGTGGCGGCTGGTGTTTTTTTTGGGGGGGTTGGCAAAAAACACCCCCCCGAGTGGCCAGCAGCACCTTCCGCCTCCCCCCGCTGTCTGCCCTTACCCCATCTAAGCAGGTAGCGGGCAGTGGCTCCATGTCCTCTCTTCCATCACGGCAGCTTCCAATACGCGGCTCCTCCCCTCCTTCTCGGCATCTAAGGCCTCATACACACGATCAGTTAACCAGAGGATCCAAGCCGATCGTGTGTAGGCCCCATAGGTTATTTAACCTTTGGTTAAAAAAATGGCAACTTGCTTTAAAATTTAACCGATGGATTGCTAACCGATAGGTCAAAACCGATCGTTAGTATGCACAACCATCGGTTAAAAACCCACGCATGCTCAGAATCAAGTCGACGCATGCTTGGAAGCATTGAACTTCGTTTTTTTCAGCACGTCGTTGTGTTTTACGTCACCGCGTTCTGACACGATCGGTTTTTTAACCGATGGTGTGTAGGCGCGATGGACCATCAGTCAGCTTCATCGGTTAACCTATGACAACGGTCCGTCGGTCCGTTCTCATCAGATGGACTGATCGTGTGTACGCGGCATAATAGGATTGCCTATCCTTTCCGCCAATCTGGTGGTGGGTTTCAAAACCCGCTTCCTGATTGACCGTGAGGAGGATCAGTTTTACTATAGCGTATTATTATTCACTGTTGTGGGCTTCGTTCACATTTTCAGCGCCCCGAGCCATTATAATTTATGGAATCCGGCGTCCTGCAAGGGGCCAGATGCATTGATGGTGGGGCACCGATGGATAGGGGGGGCCGCGCCCGTGTGCCCTTAATGGATGGGCCACCCATGTTCAAGATGATTATGTCTTTGCGTTGACTTGTATGGGGAGAGGAGTAGTTCTAACATAAACAAAAGCCCATTGGCACAGGCTCTTAAACTCATCAGTCTTCAATCCAGTGAGATATCAATGATGAGGCCACAGAGTTTCTTGTCAAAGACTTCTGCGCCCATACTGTACATGCACCATGCACTTTCTGATGAACCCTATGGAAAGTTTTACACCACTCTCCATGGGATTAAATGGAAGTTCATAGCATAAGTGCAGGTCTGGCTAAAAAGATTTTGGAAGAAAAAAAGACTCTCCCACCTCATCAGCGATCCATGCTGGATCAGGAACAGGTAAGTATAGGTCTTTGGGCTAAGGAAGCTTCAATGCTGCAAAGGAAAATAGACCAAAATTGATTTACAGTAAACCAGTCCTGATGGTGGCAAAAAGGCCTGATGGCCATCAGGTCCTGGAAGGAAAAGGAAACCCCCACAAGTACTAGGAAAACCTACCAACTCATACCGTATGCATTCATGTATTTTTTACACAGTGGTTTCAGCTATATTTTCCTATCAGTAATCTGTGTAATTTAAAGTTATCATTTTTGAACAAAAAAAGATAACACTTGTGTAATGAGATTAAACAGCATAATCTGCAGCGGATGGTTTAGGAATTCTTATCAGAATCATGGAACTCCAAGGCTATTATTTGATGATAAGGAAATGAATTAAGGTGCGGAGAAAAACAAAGCCTTAGATAATGTTAGGGGTGAGAACCTATAGGAACAAAATATGCAGTTTTTTTTGTCATTTTCTGATCATTCACGCAGATGTTTGATATCTTGTATGAAAAGACTTTATTGATGTCTGGCAAGATTGGATTAATCAAAAGACAGCATAAAAGATTAAAAGCATTATGTAAGTCAATACTTTTTTCTCACAGAACAAAATGCAATATATATATATATATATATATATATATATATATATATATATATATATATATATATATATAATAGACCAACCATTGGCACCATTTCTATTGTAAGGCTGACATTTTTACATAGATGGTAGCAAGGGCACATTCACACTCGTGCGTTGTGCTTACACATGGCAGTTTACTATACAGCAGTGTATGTACCACGGTGCATTGATATTCATTTAAAAAAAATGAAGTCCATCTTTCTTAACATGTTTCATTTTACATTTTATAAGCCACGTGGTCCAGGTCCTTTTTTCGCCTTTTGTCTAAATGTTTCTGGATCATGTCAATTTTGAGCCACTATGGATCATTTGGGGCTGTGTCAATATTATCCCCATTAAGGACTTGAGCTCCCTCATGTTCCATTGTATACACAGAGCTGAGGAAGGAATTTAATAAATATTTTTTTCCTCTCCCTTGTAAAAAAATTGTTATTAATCCTTGCACGGGATCATTTAATTAATTACTGAAGTTGGCCTTTACATGCACTTTTTTATAAATCAATATAGGCGCAGTTATTATTTTTTGCAAAAGGTGGAATTAGCCTTTAAATTGCATCTTAATTGACAGCCTGTTTAAAGCGAAGAGGCTCCTTTAAAGGGGTTGTAAAAGTTTGTTTTTTATTTTATAAATAGTTCCTTTAAGCTAGTGCATTGTTGGTTCACTTACCTTTTCCTTCTTTACAAAGAAAAAAAAACATCTAGAAGGGAAATGGAAGGAAAACGTTAGTGAACCAACAATGCACTAGCTTAAAGGAACCTATTTAGAAAATAAATAACAAACCTTTACAACCCATTTAATGCAACATACAGGCGTACCCCACTTTTAAGTACACAATGGGACCAGAGCTCATATGTAAAACAAAAATGTACTTGAAGTGAAGCACTTCTCAATGCATGTAAATACACTAGCTCTATGGGAAATCTTGGTCAGCTTGACAAGGCATTGCTCCTGGTTTTTAACATTTAACATTGGCGTCTATGGGAAATCTCAGTCAGCTTGACATGGCACTGCTCCCAAACCATAAGTGACAGAGACACCAAACTTGGGAAGCACATTAAAACCCCGTACACACGACGGAATTTCTGATGGAAAAAGTCCGACTGACTTTTTCCATCGGAAATTCCAACCGTGTCTATGCCCCATCGGAGTAATTCCATCGGAAATTCCGATGAATTCCATCAGAGTTTAGATAGAGAACATGTTCTCTTTTACTCTGATGGAATTCCGATGTGATTTTGGTTGGACAAATGTCCGATTGTGTGTATGGAGCTTAAGGCCCTGTACACACGACCGGATCTATCCGCTGGGATTGATCCGCGGATAAGTTCCAGCAGATAGATCCGGTCGTGTGTACGTCCGAGAGGACATTTCCCAGTGGATAAAAATCCAGCCGACGGATTCCCAGCGGATAAAAATTTCTTAGCATGCTAAGAAATCTATCCGCTTGAATCCAGTCCAGCGGACTGATCCGGTCGTCTGTACAGACTCACCGGATCAGTCCGTCCGCTCCCATCCCTCGCATGCGTCGTAATGATTCGACGCATGCGTGGAAGTATTTACCTTCAGGGTCGCACACGTCACCGCGTCATCGTCGCGGCGACGGCGCGGCCACGTCACTGCGGATGATTTCGATCTGATGGTGTGTACAGCCATCAGATCCAAATCCGCCAGAGGATTTATCCGCTGGAAACGGTCCGGCGGACCGTTTCCAGCGGATATCCTCTCCTGTGTACAAGGCCTTAGAGGAACCAGGACTATGACATGGTAGATTACCAAGACAAGATGGTCGACCCCAAAATTGGATATGTTGTAGTCCTGGGTCCACTCTCAGAGCTCCCCAAGTTTGGTGTCCCTATTACTTATGGTTTCATAGCAGTGCCATGTCAAGCTGACCAAGATTTCCTATAAATGCCAATGTTAAAAACCGGGTGCAGTGCCATATCAAGCTGACCAAGATTTCCCATAGATGCCAATGTGTTCATACATAAAGTGGGGTATGTCTGTACAATCTTATACACAATGTAAATGGACACTCACCATATAACACAAAAGCTTATATTTACAAAGCAGTGGGGATGTAACATGTACCTAACATTCACTGCAGGTGAATCAACCCCATGTCACTTTCAATCCTTTAGAAATATACCCCTCAAGTAAAATGTACAGTTAAAAAGGAGAAAGAAGATCCAGCACTCATCAAAATGGGAAAAGCGTAATGTGTCTGCCAGTGATTCTGTATATGTATACATAAAATGCACATTTTATACACAAATATTTTTAGCCCGGAATACAAAGAATGTGTTTTCCTGTGAGAATACCATCAGCACTTTAAACATCAAAGCTGCATTGTAATTTCAGGTCTGTCTTTTCACACATAAATGACAAGGAAAATATAGTAGTTACAGGACTATAAATATAAATCTTACTCCCACGGGTTTATTTACAGCATATTCCTCCTCAAATTGCTTTAAAAGCAGTTTTTGAGGTAAAAAAATGATTCAGAGGAACCTTCTGTTTTAGGTTGAGGGAGAGGTGAAAAGCATTAATAAAACAGGCAGTGAAGAAGGATATTGATGTATTTAAAGGAACACTCCCCTTAGAATGGAAATTGTTTTATAAACTTTCAGGTTGTATGCTCAGGCCTGAATTTACCATTACACACCTTAAGCCTCGTACACACGACCGAGAAACTCGACGGGCGAAACACATCGTTTTCCTCGTCGACAAGCCAATTCCTCGTCGACAAGCCAATTTTCTGGAGTAGCGGCTGGTGGGTCCGTCATCCTTCTTCTGCTTCTCCCTCCTCCTCCTCGCCCTTGGCCAATAAGGAAAATGGGTCTCATGACCCACTTCCTGATTGGCTGGGGGGAGAATCACTGCTCAGTTTGTAGAGGCCGATCTGGTTCCTTAAAGCAGAATGAAACCCTCCTATCCTTTAAAGACAATGAAGCTGCTTGATCTGTAACTGTCATGATGTTGCACATGTGATCAGTTATGCCACCAGCCATTTGATGGTTTGACAGTTTGGTTGAGGACACAAGCAAATGTGACCGTTTGCAATCCCAGCATTCCAGGAATTTAACTTTTTTGAAACTGCTAAATCGATTGGGTTTAGTTTCCTTTTATTATTCACTGCAGTTCAGGGACTCTGGGCTTCAGCAAAATGGCAGCCTCCAACAAGAAGAAACAGGAAGATTACTAGAGGCAATTTACAGCACACACTAATTATGGTAGAATAGTTATTATTGTGGAATGTATGTTCCTTGCTAAAAAACAGTATTTTTCATTAAGTTGTTATGGGTAAAGTTCCACTTTAAATTAAGGTGCAAAAATACCTCTGCTAGTACACTCTATATGCCATGCAGTGCATTCCTGACTCCATACTGCCTTATTCCATATGCCATGCTGTATATTCCCTATTCTGTAGCCCCTCATTCCAAATGTCATCCTGTATGTTCCCTTTTTGCCACACCACCTCATTCTGTATACTAAACATGTGTGTTTCCTATTCCACACCACCTCATTCTGTATACTAAACATGTGTGTTTCCTATTCCACACCACCTCATTCTGTATACCAAGCATGTGCATTCCCTATTCCACACCACATGATTCTGTATACCAAACATGTGCATTCCCTATTCCACACCACATGATTCTGTATACAAATCATGTGCGTTTCCTAATCCACACCACTTCAACTTCATTCTGTATACTAAGCATATGCGTTGCGTTCCCTATTCCACACCACATCATTCTGTATACCAAGCATGTTTATTACCTATTCCACAAAACATAATTCTGCATACCAAGCATATTCATTACCTATTCCACACCACATCATTCTGTATACCAAGCATGTTCGTTTCCTGTTACACACTGCCTCATTCTGTAAGCCAGTGGTCTCCAAACTGCGGCCTGGGGGCCAGATGTGGCCCTTTGCTTGCTTTTACCTGGCCCTTGGGGCATTATTCCCCCCACTGTCAGCAACCAATGATGGGGCTCTATTACTAGCACTGGCACCAATCATAGGGCCCTATTCCTCCCTTTGATACCACGGATGGGGTACTATTAATCCCATTGATACCATGGGATACCACTATTGACTCCATTGATGGGGCACTATTACTACTACTGATACCAATGATGGAGCACTATTACTACTACTGATACCAATGATGGAGCGCTATTACTAAAACAGATACCAATGATGGAGCGCTATTACTCCCCCTAATACCAATCATGGGGAGTTGTGTACTCCCACTGACGCCAGGACATTTTCTACTCCCACCTGCCACAGTCCGGCCCTCTTAAATTTTGAAGGACAGTAAACTGGCCCTTTGTTTAAAAAGTTTGGAGACCCCTGCTGTAGGCCAAGCTGTATGTTCCCTATTCCACACCACATCATTCTGTATACCAAGCATGTTCATTACCTATTACACGAAACATAATTCTGCATACCAAGCATATTCATTACCTATTCCACACCACATCATTCTGTATACCAAGTATGCGCGTTTCCTGTTCCACACTGCCTCATTCTGTAGGCCAAGCTGTATGTTCCCTATTCCACACCACATCATTCTGTATACCACGCATGTGCGTTTCCTGTTCCACACTGCCTCATTCTGTAGGCCAAGCTGTATGTTCCCTATTCCACACCACCTCATTCTGTATACCAAGCTGTACGTTCCCTATTCCATACCCCCTCATTCAATATGCCATGATGTACATTCCTTATTCCACACCGCTTTATTCTGTATACCAAACATTTGTGTTCCCTGTTCCACACTGCCTAATTCCGTATTTCATGCTTGTGTATACTGTATTCTGCACCATCAAACTCCATACACAGTTCTGTACATTCCCTATTCATCTCTGCTACATTCTATACACCTTGTTGTGTTATATTTTGCATGCCTTATTCTGCACCAACGTTACAACCCCAGCAACTCGAGTGAGTGTATGTGTGTCTGGGTATGTCAGAAATAGGGTGTCAATTGCTTGTATAGGGGCACAATTTCAGTGCTTGCTATTTACCATAAATACACCCCTACCTATAAGTGAAATGGAAACAGCAGCAGAGAAAGTTCAGGTTGTCTCCCCTGTTCGACAGGCTGTTCTGTAGGGAAAAGCTGTGTAAATCTTAGGACTGTTTACCTGAAGATCAGCTTTGAAGTGAACAGAATGAGAAAATCAAGCAAGTCTCTTCCAACATTCTTCTTTTGTAAGTTTCATATACTTTTATAACCTTTACCCACAATCAGTTTGATCAAACACTGAGGCCCTTCTGCCATATAGAGTTCCTTTGATTGGAAGATGTTTTCACGGCTTTAAACAAATTTATCAAAGTTAAAAGCATCTGCAATTCATCTAAACAAGCCTCTTCTTTTCTCACCTATCCATGTGTTAATAAAGTAAGGTAGGAATTCAAATATATTGAGTTATAGCAGCAAGAACAATGCTGTTAATCAGAAGACTGAATTCATGACTCATTGCTGCAATTTTTAATCCATTGCGTGATTAATCTCCTCAGGAAGTATGAACTTAACGACCTGATATCAGAATTTTCCCAAGGCACATGATGACTCCACCATATTAGAACTTTACAGGCTAATCTTCTTTAACTCCCACTCACTAGTGTAACACAGCCTAATCCTACATAATATTATAAGTTAGTCCTCTACATTGTTAGCCACACATCATGTTTATAACTAAACAAATTGCATATTAATTAAATCATTGCTATCTGGTAATCGAATTCGCCAAAAGAAAACAGCTTTGCAATTGCTATGTAGTTCTTGGATTGAGGCTTATTCTGTAACTGAAGATGCAAATAGTTTATATTCTCTGTTATGCCCCGTACACACGATCAGGCTTTTGCCCGGCCAAACTCACATCGGAATTCCGACAGAATTCCATCGGAGTAAAAGATAACATGTTCTCTATCAAAACTCAGACGGAATTCATCAGAAAAAAGTCAGATGGGGTATACACACGGTCGGAATTTCCGATGAAAAAAGTCTCACCGACTTTTTCATTTGGAAATTCCGATCGTGTGTATGGGGCTTTACAGAACAAATAGTGGACAGCGAAATGAAAAGTGATAGTAGTCTGCCCCTGGTGAGGGTGACTGGGTGACTTTATATATATATATATATATATATATATATATACAGGCATACCCCGCTTTAAGTACACTCACTTTACATACACTCGCGAGTAAGGACATACCCGTGAGTGTATGTAAAGTGCCTTACAAGCACTGTACAGACATTTTGCAGCCGCAGTAGAAGGAGCTGAAGCTCAGAGAGCATAGCCCGCCCTGTTCCAGTGTGCCCCTGACACCCCCACTACAGCCCCTGAGACCTTAACTACAGCTCCTAACACCCCCACTACACCCCCTGACCCCCCACTATACCCTATAAGTGAAAAAAGGTATTGTTTCACTTTAAGTACATTTTCGTTTTACATACATGCTCTGGTCCCATTGTGTACTTAAAAGTGGGGTATGCCTGTATATATATATATATATATATATATATATACACAGTATCTCACAAAAGTGAGTACACCCCCACATGTTTGTAAATACTTTCTTATATCCTTTCATGTGACAACACTGAAGAAATGACACTTTTATACAATGTAAAGTAGTGAGTGTACAGCTTGTATAACAGTGTAAATTTGCTGTCCCCTCAAACCAACTCAACACACAGCCATTAATGTCTAAACTGCTGGCAACAAAAAGTGAGTTCACTCCTAAGTAAAATTAGTGTCAATATTTTGTGTGGCCACCATTATTT
The DNA here is from genome assembly GCF_905171775.1 of Rana temporaria. NCBI lineage: Eukaryota > Metazoa > Chordata > Amphibia > Anura > Ranidae > Rana > Rana temporaria. The sequence continues at coordinate 52,728,196 of NC_053490.1, read as the reverse complement.
TCCAGCACTGCCTTAACCCTCTTGGGCATGGAGCTCACCAGAGCTTCAGAGGTTGCCACTGGAGTCCTCTTCCACTCCTCCATGATGACATCACAGAGCTGGTGGATGTTAGAGACCTTGCTCTCTTCCACCTTCCATTTGAGGATGCCCCACAGATGCTCAATATGGTTTAGGTCTGGAGATATGCTTGGCTAGTCCATCACCTTTACTCTCAGCTTCTTTAGCAAGGCAGTGGTCATCTTTGAGGTGTGTTTGAGGTTGTTATCATGTTGGAACATTGCCCTGTGGCTCAGCCTCCAAAGGGAGGGATCATGCTCTGCTTCAGTATGTCACAGTAAATATTGGCATTCACGCTTCCCTCAATGAACTGTAGCTCCGCAGTTCCGGCAGCACTCATGCAGCCCCAGACCTTGACACTCCCACCACCATGCTTGACTGTAGGCAAAACACACTTGTCTTTGAACTCCTCACCTGGTTGCCGCCACACAAGCTTTACATTATCTGAACCAAATACATTTATATTGGTCTCATCAGACCACAGGACATGGTTCCAGTAATCCATGTATTTAGTCTGCGGGTTGAAGTCAGAACTCTGTGCAGACCAGTCAAGTTCCTCCACTCCAAACTCGCTCATTCATGCCTTTATGGACCTTTCTTTGTGCACTGGTGCAGGAAGGGGACATCCCCAAACTGTTCCCACAAAGTAGGGATCATGAAATTGTCCAAAATGTCCTCATATGCTGATGCCTTAGGAGTTCCCTTAACTGGAACTTAATGGTCAAGCCCAAACCCTGAAATACAACCCCACATCATAATCCCACCTCCACCAAATGATTTGGACCAGTGTTGAGAGTTCTACTCCTGTCCTTGTTTATAGGATGACTAAGGGACTGTACCTTGGACACCATCTGCACCACTAAGCCTCTGTAAGTGAGGAAGGGTAGCACTATCCTGTGGAACCAGTACTTGAGTATCAAGCTACTATCGATGAAATCTACAAGTGAAATAGTGAGTTAAGTGAGAGAAGTGGTTGTGCTATGTGGCCTCAAGTCACCCACAAACAGGAGGACCCCAATGGCCACAAAGGTGGTGGCGAGAAACACAGTTATGAGGGGGACTATGCCTTGACCTTGTGCTACACACTGTTGTTGCCATAAGACATTCTACACTGAGAAATACCATGTATCTGGATCCAGAATGAATGTAGAGAGGATCAGGCTGCAGGAGATTATCAGCACTGATCTGCAAAAAAAGTGATAAAAGTATTCTATTTAAAAAGGCAATGGTTTATGATATGCAGTGAATTAGCGTTACTGTAGCTCCATCATCATCATCCGCACTAAACACTGCAAAATGTTTAACTACAGATATCCTTGTTCTTAGAATAAAATCACTCTGAAACTTTCTCCTTGTCACAAATGTTCCTAGAAAAGCAGGATAACTGAACAAACCAAGAAGCAGAAGACATTTTTCAGCACACATCATTACCCCATGATCCTGAGCACATTTTGAAATATTGTTTTTATTCAAATCCACAACGAGTATAAGTAGTAATTATACACGCTTGGAAAACATTCAAAATTGTGACATGCACCAAGCTCGATTTTTTTAGTGCAACTAAAATTTTAGTTTGCTGCATCTCAGAATGTGAACATTTGTATTTTTTTCCAAGTGCTGAAAGTTATGTCTTTTTAAAATTGTATATTTTCTAAGTACTGAAATTATGCATTTTTTATCGCTTTGGCTAGTTATGTTGCAGCTGCAACTGTTAGCTCTTTAAATTTGCAGAACATAAAATTCATCTTTGTTGTAAAATATATTAGTGATTAAATATACACCATTAAATTAACATTAGAATTCTGCAAACATACACTGCTTTTATTTATTTTTTTAGGTTACACAGTCCATTAAACAACACATTTGTTTAGAATCTCTTAGGGTACCCATGGAAGGGCAGATGTCTCAGCAAGAACATCTGTCTGATCTCAGCCCCGTCGGGACATGATGTGATGTACCAATAAACAGAAATAATGCAGGTGAAGTTAACACCTTCCCTCTATTCTTTCCATAGAGAAGGATCAGTTCCATTCGTACAAAATTTTCTACAAGCATGGAAAAACTCTGAGTACTTTAAGGAAGTAGCTGCTCCCCATACACAGCCCAATTCCCTCTGTTTATCAGACTGTTTGGATCTAATTAGTAGTCTTAGCCTTGTGAAAACATGGCTAAACTATGGTACTATAGCTTTTATTACAAATGGAGAGAGGATACCATTCTCTGCATGACACTGTGGTATTTGCTCTGTCGCGCAGCTTTATTTTACAAAATGCATGATGTGGCTTAGAGCCTGCATGATAGCACTATAGAGAACACTCCATGATAGGACAATATCTTGGGCACATAAACCTGATAGGTCATTTTGTTGGGGGCTCTCCTTCTAGCACTTTTTTCACCTCTTCTTTTAGGTGAATGGGCATTTATCTCCTCTGCTGTGTTTTATACGCTTCATAAGTGTGTTAAACATTTTAGTTAACCAACACCATGGCCAATAAGGCCATGCTGCTGCTCTATAAATGGGACCTTAACGTGGAACTAAACCCTTTGATTCTATTCAGCCAAGGTAGCTTCCATCTTAGCTTATTTTAATCTGTAGCTGCCATGGTGCTACACATGTGATTAGTTATGACACCAGCCATTTAATGGCTTGACAGTTTGGTTGAGAACACAAGCAAATATGACAGTTAGCATTCCCGGCATGCCGGAATGTAACTTATTTAAAACTGTTAAATTGATGGGTTTAGTTCTGCTTTTAAGTGCAGTTATGGGGTTACCTGGAAGAATTAGATAGAATATCAATCATTATGCAGAAATATAAGCTGGAGGTCAGGATAGATAACAGAAAAACATGGTTGGAACCAGTACCAGCTATGATCAGGGGCAGCAGGATAGTTTAGAATAGATGATAAGATCAGATCCTGAAACCAATGCAAGTTTGGCCAGAATAGAAAAAGAATAACACTGACAATCAAACAAACCAGACATGGGCTAGGAGGTCCAAATATGGGAACCGTGAAACGAGAGAGAGAGAGAGAGAGAGAGAGAGAGAGACGGAGGGAGAGAGAGGGTGGAAGGGAGGGAGAGAGAGAGAGAGGATGGAAGGGAGAGAGAGAGAGATGAAAAAACAAGACACACGAAAATAGGATCAAACCTCTAAATTGATTTATGTAAATCCGGCCAGATTTACAACACTGTTCATCAGCACAATTTTTGCACTTGGAAATTAAGTTACTACATATTGCAAAATATTCTCTTTTAAGGTGGATGTAAACCCAATTTATGGAATTTGATCTGGGCACATATAGCTGCAGTGTTTATTTTTTCACTCTTCAAAGCACTATGTCCCGTAGATAGCTGTCTCCTGCTCCGTTCTTCTGTTATCAGCATAACGCCTGACAGGTTCTTTGTCAAATGTGATAAAAGCAGCCAGAGTTTTGTGTTGGGGAGGATGCTATAAAGCCCTGAACGATTCAACAATCAAAGCTGAAAGTCTCCACCTTTGAGGAGAGGGGGCATGTGCCTTTCCTCCAATCAGCTGTCAATGCTGTATGCCCAGACTTCACTGCAGTGTTAAACAGGAAAAGAAAATCTCCTAACAGGATCGTAACTTTCTAAACAGTATATAATGCTGAAGACAGCAGATATACATGTAAAACTTATGTAGGGAGATTTGTTTCATCCCTGTGTATCATCTAAGGCTGTTCACTTCACTGGGTATATGTGAGGGTTTACACTTCCACATCCACTAAGTGATACAATAAATCTACTGTATACTCTGGAGACAGCTTCCCAGAGGGGGTTAGCTCTTGCGGGGAGGACATTAAGTCAGAACTTGTACACTCTTTACTGCCACTCAGTGCTTTTTTAATGTATAGCCCAAGAACCAAAGAAGTGATCACAATACATAACTAAGCAACTGTGTGTAAAGTACATCAGAATTTTTCTTTGGCTCTTAGATTTATTTAGTGCTACCCCTGAAGGATCCACTATATTTAACTAGTTCCTTCCTGAACAGTGCAGAGGCTACCTACTGCACAAGCAACAGTCTAGTCAATGCAGCTCCATTAAACAGTCTAGGGGATGTCTTTGTTAGAATTATTGCTTTCCGAACTTTAACTGGAAACTGGTTTAGGGTGGTATGGGATGCTCCAGAAATGCTGATTCGAAACAGGAGGCCACACTTCACTAGTTGCTACTTCTTTAAACAGTCTCCAAACCAGGACCCAGGGAAAAGCCAGAACCTGGACAATGTAGCAGCAGTAGTAGAGAAAAAGTTACCACTGAACCCCAAAGTAAAACAGCACACAGCCACTGGATTCTTGGGCTTGGATCAGTGCTCATGATTTCTCAGGGACAGCTGTACACCTCCTAGCTCCCACCAATCACTCTTCAGGGGGGTCTCCAAACCAGAACCTTAGCTCAAGCACTAATTAGAAATGCCCCCCCCCCCCCAGCTCTGATATAGCGGGGACCTCAATGAACATCAGCAAACTTCAACAGAACTGCCTCAAAGGGGCAGCAGCCCCTAAGGCTGGGAACTTCTCAAGCAGGACAAGAACAAGGCTGCTCCAGACTCAGACTATTTTTGTTCTCCCCTGTCACCCACTGGGCACGCCTCCCCAGGGATTGGCTGCAGAACAATATTCACGCTACAAATTTATCTCTCCATGCCCTCTATGTTGTGGATGCCTCTAGAGTGCCGGGGGAAGCTATGAAACCTGCAGCCTGTGAGATCTAGAAAGGCCCATAAAATTAATAGCTGCTCCAATCATTACATTATTATAACTGAATTTACTTATCATCTTAGAAAACTATCTAGGAGGGTGCCACATTTATATTACAACATCATGGTAGAGAGTGTGCAACTTTTTGCATGAGACTTTTATTGGCATACAACGAACCATGACTGAACATCTTAAATGTGATGGGGTGCTGAGGAGTGTATCTGCTTAAAGTAGCATGTTTTGCTTATTTGAAATGATTATGTCAAAAGTGGTAAGGATGAGGCATGGGCTATTCAGGGATCTTTGTTGTGGTTTTCATATATGGTATGTCAATGCAAAATTGTGGGTGAAAAAATTGTCCAGTACAGGGGACTGGATGTGATATCTGTGCAGTTTGCAAGATGAACTCCATGCAAGTCCCATGCAGCTATAAGCTTAAACTTACTCCTTTCGTGGTTTGCTGTTGAGTTTGAAGCAGCTGAAATAAAAACTAAGCTGTGACTACAACGATACAGTAAAGATTGATCCATTCAACAGTAAAGAGATCCATTCAACTGTATTTGCGGACACTTAGCCAGATTCACATACATCGGCGTATGTTTAAGCTGGCGTAGCGCAGCTCATTTGAGCTACACCGACGTAAAATAGAGAGGCAAGGCCAGTATTCACAAAGCACTTGCTCCCTAAGTTACTTCGGCGTAGAGCAAATGGCCCGGCGTAACCCCGCCTAATTTAAAATAGGAAGGTAGTGGGCATGCTCCATGTAAAGTACCCGTGACCCCATGTAAATGAGGGCCGTTGGTACGGCACATGCGTGCGCATGCTCAGAATCACGTCGCAAATACTCATAGCTTTCGACGTGAACGTCACATACGCCCAGCCCCATTCACGTACGCTTACGCAAACGACGTAAAATACGATGGCTGTTCCGCCGTCCATATCTTGCATGGGCTGCGCCATCTTTTTGGTGGTTTATCTTTACGCCGGCGTATGTCTAACGTAAACGGCGTATCTTACTGCGACGGGCCTACGTACGTTCGTGAATCGGCGTATCTTGCTCATTTACATATTCGACGCGTAAATCCACGTACATGCCCCTAGCGGCCAGTGTAAATATGCACATAAGATACGACGGCGTAGGAGACTTACGTCGGTCGTATCTTGGCCAAATTTAAGCGTATCTGGTTTCCAGAATACGCTTAAATATACGACGGCACGCATTCGGACTTAGGACGGCGTATCTATTGATACACCGTCGTAAGTCTACCTGAATCCGGCTAACTGTCTTTCCTTTTTTCGAGCTTAGACTTTTAAGCACATTCCACTGCTAAGAAATGGCAAGAGGAACTAGATACAGTGGGCCAGATTCACAGAAAAAGTACGCCGGAGTATCTGTTGATACTCCGGCGTACTTTCAAATTTGCCGCGTCGTATCTTTATTTTGAATTCACAAACAAAGATACGACGGCATTTGGCTAAGATCCGACAGGCGTACGGATCCGACAGGCGTACGGCTTTGTACGCCTTCGGATCTTAGGATGCAATACTTCGGTTCCCGCTGGGTGGAGTTCGCGTCGTTTTCTGCGTCGGGTATGCAAATTAGCGGTTTACGGCGATCCACGAAGGTACGCGCGTTCATCGCATTCTCTTACGTCGTCGCTAGTCGGCTTTTCCCGTCGCAAAGTTACGGCTGCTATTTAGGTGGTGTAAAAATAGACAGCCCATGTTAAAGTATGGCCGTCGTTCCCACGTCGAATTTCAATTTTTTTTTTTTTGCATAAGTCGTCCGGGAATACGAAAGGACGTAACGCACGTCACCATTCAAAACATTACGTCAGGGCGACGTCATTTCGCGCAAAGCACGGTGGGAAATTTCAAAACGGAGCATGCGCAGTACGTTCGGCACGGGAACGCGCCTAATTTAAATGATACACGCCCCATTTGACTTAGGCGGGCTTGCGCCGGACGGCTTTACGCTAAGCCTTCGCAAGTTTACAGGCAAGTGCTTTGTGAATCAAGCACTTACGCTGAAAACTTGCTGCGGTGTAACGTAAATGAGATACGTTACGCCGCTGGATTTCTACATGAATCTGGCCCAGTACCTGTTTGAGTCAGTGGCTAGTTTTGCTGGTCCATGACAAGGAAGCACAACCTGATTTTTTAAACATAGCTTGACTGGTTTACTGGTCAGTTGATGTTTACTGTAAACCTATCCATACCCATCATTACAAATAAATAAACAAATTTGTGGATGTTAGTATCAGAAATGAGCTGTGCTTACTTTCCATTAAGTGTGGAAGTCTATCTGCATCAGCAAAGCAGATGAGTGCCATTTAAAGTGAATATTTTAAATTAGAACTAAAGACATTTTTTTTCTTTTTTAGAATTAGATAGAGTAAGGGAGGGTTATTATAATCCCTTTCTGTTTTTATTTTTTGCCAATTGTGTCCAACTGAACAGATTTCCCTTCAATTCTTATCTCATATCCAAAACAGGACGTGAAAGGAAATCCATCCTTGTCACCAGAACTAGCATCCTTATTGGAAGATTTCCCCTTTATTACTGATGACAACCCAACATTTGGGATTTTCTTTTACTTTCTGTGATAATGGTAAACAGGAGAGCCTTGACTTTCAAGATTAACTATGTCTATGCCATAAACACAAGCTGTGACATTGGTGTTTTTGTTCTGTAAAGCTGATTTCACTTCCAGCCCTGACTCATATACTAAAGTGCCACCTGAACAGTTATGCTTTGTGCTACGCTATATAGCCAACATTTTGTGGACGTGTATGCTTATTAGCACTGGCAGGAGGGGGGTTGTTTGGCGGTAGCATTGTTCCCAAACCCAATTTCTGTGCAGCTCCAGCCTTCATCCAATGTAACTGTACGGGGCACCAGCTATTGGTGTCACTAGAACGAATAAGTAACATTCAATGGCAGTCAGTCATTCTACATCTGATGTATAAAAACTGTGCTGCTTGTACAATTTCTTGTTGCTGTAGTAACCATCAAACCCCCTTCATTTAAAGAGCATCTAAAGCCAAAAGTTTTCTTTTCAGCTTTGGATATTGTGCGGTAGGCTTGGAAACTTGGTCAGGTTCAGTGGCGCCTGGTGCTCAAAATTTTTGGGGGGGCGCAAACGAAAAAGAAAAAAATTGCAGCCTCAATGTGCCCATCAAATGCAGCCACTGTGCCATCAATTGTCACCACTGTGCCATGCCATCAAACGCAGCCACTGTGCCATCAATTGTCACCACTGTGCCATGCCATCATATGCAGTCACTGTGCCATGCCATCAAACGCAGCCACTGTGCCATCAATTCGCACCACTCTGCCATGCCATCAAACGCAGCCACTGTGCCATCAATTCGCACCACTGTGCCATGCCATCAAATGCAGCCACTGTGCCATGCCATCAAACACAGCCACTGTGCCATCAATTGTCGCCACTGTGCCAATTGTCACCACTGTGCCATTTAATTGTTGCCACTGTGCCAAATTGTCGCCACTGTGCCCATTCATGCTGCTGTGCCAATTCTCCCCACTGTGTCCATTGTCGCCACTGTGCCCATTGATGTCACTGTGCCCTTCGTCGCCGCTGTGCCCTGTAAAATGCCCCTTTCCCCCCCCCACCTGGCACTTACCTTTACTGGAGTCAGCCATCCATGTCCCTCGATGTCTTCTCCCGCCCTCGATGAAGCTTCAGTCAATCAGGTTACCGTTAGCCAGAACCGGTGAACCTGATTGGCTGAGACGCCTGTCAGTCCTATCCAAGAAACTCACCCCTGTACAATCCCTGGATAAGCTTCCACTGGCTCTGATAGGCACTTCCGTACAGCCAACCAGCTGCCGTTATTCAGGTGTCCGGCGCTCGAGGTCCGGCCATCTGAATAGACCAGCGGCAGCGGCGACAATGACATTGATTCATGCAATGCAATGAATCTATGTTATTTGTCAGTGGCGGTGTGGAGCCAGAGGGGGCGGCGCTCCAGCGCCCTCTATGGACGAACCGCCACTGGTGAGGTTTTGATTACTGCCAGTGTCTCCAATGGGGAAATTAACCCTTCTATGTATCACAAATTCAAATATTACCAGGACTTAAAGTGGAAAAAAATCGAGTTGTCACTGGATACACTGAGGACAACTGTCTAAAAGGAGACTTCCCTTATTTTGGAGAGATTTACTTACTTATTGGTTATGTCTATGAGACAGGAAATAAAGGTAATTCACGATAGGACACAGACAGCAAAGGGAAATCTGACAGCTGTTTCAGCTGTTCCATACTTTACCCAAAAAAGACGAAAAATGGCTTCAGATATATTCATTTAACTTTTAGCACATTTTCCAATATCAGGCTCCATGGGTCAAACAAGTACCTGCTTAGGAAAGTATAGTATGATTAGCGAGTGTAGAGTTAACCTCTTTTAAGTTATATTAGTCGTTGTGAACTTACTTTATGTTACTTGTCAAATCCTACTTTATTTCATTTATATGGTAATAATCAGTTCCTGTATTAGTCTTCTTATTTACATAAAACAGCAGTGTATCTCCATTTATTTGCTCCAAATGTAATCTGGATGACTTGCTGACAGATATCCTACTATGTTTATAATGATGAATGATAATTAGGCTTCACTTTGCATTTGCTGGCTATTGACCTCAGAGTTCTAAACTCAAATTGATCCTTCAATGTCACAACCAATTCAGTTTAAAAAAGAAATGAAAGGCAAACCATTTGTTATATATATATATATATCGGATAAAATAAGTATTGGACAAACTACCATTTTTCTAGGTAATATGCTTCTAAAGGTGCTATTGACATATATTGACATATATATATATATATTCGCATCGTCTCTGTTTTCAGCTGTCTCTCAGAGAGCTGGCGGAGGAGAAGTACACTGATCTTCCCAGTAAATGGCTGTGCAGAAGCCTGACCATTGGAGTTCAGGCAAACAGTTTTTCCAGCACAGCCAGGAAATTGACTACATTAGAATGTATGTGCTCTCATGCCGATTTTGCCGTGTTTTCCCCTCAGCCTAGTCTGTGTGTATATGAGCCCTTACTGTAAAAAAAAAACAGTATCCTCCTTAAACTGATGATACTTCTTTCCTCCATATGCAGAAATGTCCCCCTGTCCTTTGAACTGTCCTTTGGTTAAAGGGGTTGTAAAGGTACAATTTTCTTTTTCCTAAATAGCTTCCTTTACCTTGGTGCATTCCTTCACTTACCTCATCCTTTTGACTTTGCTTTTAAATGTCCTTATTTCTTCTGAGAAATCCTCACTTCCGGTTCTTCTGTCTGTAACTCCACACAGTAATGCAAGGCTTTCTCTCTGGTGTGGAGTGTCATGCTCGCCCCCTCCCTTGGACTACAGGAGAGTCAGGACGCCCACTAACACACAGCTCCTTTCTCTATCTGCAACATAGAGAGTGTCCTGACTCTCCAGTAGTCCAAGGGAGGGGCGAGCATGACACTCCACACCAGGGAGAAAGCCTTGCATTACTGTGTAGAGTTACAGATAGAAGAACAGGAAGTGAGGCCCCGAACTCGACGGGCAAAACTCATCGTTTTGCTCGTCGAGTTCTGTGTGAAGCCGCCGAGGATCTCGGTGAGCCAACTTTCCTCATTGAACAACGAGGAAATAGAGAACATGTTCTCTATTTGGCTCGACGAGGAACTCGTCGGCTTCCTCGGCCGAAAGTGTACACACGCCGGGTTTCTCGGCAGAATTCAGCTCTGATCGAGTTTCTGGCTGAATTCTGATGAGAAACTTGGTCGTGTGTACGGGGCCTCAGAGTTTCTCAGAAGAAATAAGGACATTTAAAGGCAAAATTAAAGGATAAGGTAAGTGAAGGAGGACTGCACTAAGGTAAAGGAAGCTATTTAGGAAAAAAATTGTACCTTTACAGCCCCCTTAACCACTAGCCGACCAGCCGCCGCATTTTTACGGCGGCAGGTCAGCTCGGCTGCGCGAAATCACGTAATATTACGCCAGTTTGCATTTCAGCCTTTAGGGGCACATGCTCGCCCCTGGTGCCGACGCGTGTGCCCCGCGGGCGCGATCACCGCCAGTCACCCGCGATCGCACGTTGCAGAGCGAGAACCGGGAGCTGTGTGTGTAAACACACAGCTCCCGGTCCTGTCAGGGGGAGAAATGACTGATCGTCTGTTCATACAATGTATGAACAGCGATCTGTCATTTCCCCTAGTCAGTCCCACCCCCCATTTAGTTAGAACACACCTAGGGAACATAATTAACCCCTTCCTTGCCCCCTAGTGTTAACCCCTTCCCTGTCAGTGACATTTTTACAGTAATCAATGCATTTTTATAGCACTGATCGCTATAAAAATGCAAATGGTCCCAAAAATGTGTCAAAAGTGTCCAAAGTGTCCGCCATAAGGTCGCAGTACCGATAAAAATCGCTGATCGCCGCCATTACTAGGAAAAAAAAAATATTAATAAAAATGCCATAAAACTATGCCCTATTTTGTTGACGCTATAACTTGTGCGCAAACCAATCAAACACTTATTGTGATTTTTTTTTTACGAAAAATATGTAGAAGAATATGTATCGGCCTAAACTGAGGAAAAAAAATGTATTTTTATATATTTTTGAGGGATATTTATTATAGCAAAAAGTAAAAAATATTATTTTTTTTTCAAAATTGTCGCTCTATTTTTGTTTATAGCACAAAAAATAAAAACCGCAGAGGTGATCAAATGCCACCAAACGAAAGCTCTATTTGTGGGGAAAAAAGGACGCCAATTTTGTTTGGGAGCCACGTCGCACGACTGCGCAATTGTCAGTTAAAGCGACGCAGTGCAGAATCGCAAAAAGTGGCCCGGTCATTGACCAGCAAAATGGTCCGGGCTGAAGTGGTTAAACATGCTTTAGAAAAAATGATAATACAGGCCATGGATATATTTAAATATGTTAATTAGGTTTTTCTAAGTCTCCTGTTTTCCAAACAGAACAGAACCAATTTCTTAAACAAGAGTTGTAAACAACTGTTTACCATCTTGGATGAATGGGAAATATGGCGGTAGACCAGACTAGGTGATCAGTCATCACTACTGTGCACTTTTAATGCACCTTGGGGACAAAACAATTGAATCAGCTACCATCTGGATTCAAATCTGCTGGAAAGTGTTTCAATAAAATTATGCAGAACCATTTGGAACCATTTTAAAGCACTCAGGTAATATCAGTTAACTTGAAAAAACTTCTTCAAACAGGACCATGATGAGATTCTAGGCAACTTTCTACAGGAAGAGGCAAACATTTCAGCCGAAGTTAAACAAGGACCTAAATCCACCATTTGAGTTGAAAAAAATGACTGAGGGTGGCAAGCCTTATGATTAAAAAATATTTTATCAGAAATGTTATTTTACTTTAACCACTTGCTTACTGGGCACATATACCCCCTCCTGCCCAGGTGAAATTTCAGCTTCCGGCACTGCGTCGCTTTAACTGACAATTGCGCGGTCATGCGACGTGGCTCCCAAACAAAATTGACGCCCGTTTGCGCTATAAACAAAAAAAGCAATAAAAAAATTCAATATATTTTACTTGTTGCTATAATAAATAGCCCAATTTAAAAAAAAAAAAAAAAAAATTCTCAGTTTAGGTCGATACGTATTCTTCTACATATTTTTGGTAAAAAAAAATCGCAATAAGCGGTTACAAAATATGGGACAGAATTATTATTATTATTTTTTTTTTACTACTAATGGCGGCGATCTGCGATTTTTTATTGGGACTGCGACATTATGGCGGACACATCGGACACTTTTGACACATTTTTGGCGCCATTCACATTTATACAGCGATCAGTGCTATAAGTATGCACTAATTACTGTATAAATGTGACTGGCATTGAAGGGGTTAACACTAGGGGGTGAGGAAGGGGTTAAATGTGTACCTGTATTGTGTTCTAACTGTGGGGGGAGGGGGGTGACTGGGGGAGGTGACCGATCTATGTCCCTATGTACAAGGGACACAGATCGGTCTCCTCTCTTCCCTGACAGGACGTGAAGCTATGTGTTTACACACAGAGCTCCATGTCCCTGCTCTGTCATTACCGATCACGGGTACCTGGCGGACATCGCGACCGACAGGCACGCGCATCGGCATCTCGGGGACGCGCCGGGCGCACGCGCCACCGCTCGCGCGCCCCCCCAGTGGCCGGAGGAATCCAGGACGTCATATGACGTCCTGTTGGATTTTCAGAGCCACCGTGAAGCCATCATTTGACAATGGCCCTGGGGCTCAGGTGGTTAATAGGGGAATTCACCTCAATCTTACTACTTTTACATACCCTTAAAGTGTATGTAAACCCTAAACCTATTCTTCAGTGTATTTGCAATCATGCCTCATGGTATAGAGTTTTCTTAAAGCGGAGGTTCACCCAAATAACATTTTTATCAGAGCAACTTCTTTAGACTTGTAACATGTACAGTACATACTGTATAATGTATATTTCCAATCTGGCTTCCGGGTACTTCTCCCCGCGGGAGTAGGTGTTTCTATTCTGAGGAGGCATGTCATCTGGGAGATGATTGACGTCTTTCAGGAAAAAGTTCCCCCCGGCGGTTAAGGCCCCGCCCCTGTCCGAGTCACTGAAAGACGTCAGTCATCTGGGCGACCTCCCAGATGACATGCCTCCTCAGAATAGAAATGCCTACTCCCACGGGAGAAGTACCTGAAAGCCAGATTGGAAATATACATTATACGGTATGTACAGCCTAAAAAAAAAAACGGACTGTACCTGTTACAAGTCTAACGAAGTTGCTCTGATAAAAATGTTATTTGGGTGAACCTCCGCTTTAACCTGGTAATGCTGAAGTAACACATACAGTATATGCAACATCACATAAATGATTCTACGAGGCACTGCATATATACACATCAGTGTTTGTGCTTGAAGCACGCTCCACAGTGTACTCCTAGCATGGAGACTGAGCTGTCACCCGACAGCTCCTTGTCCTGTACCAACGATTGGAAAGCCAGGAGGACCAGCTCCCGATATTATGATCAATGCGATAGCTTATGATTGCAAGGCAGTAGTTTAATATTTTCAGTCAGTGCTAAGCAGGATCTTCAGAAATTTTAATTGAAGTGACCACCCCATCAGCCCAGTCCTTAGCAACATAGGCCCTCACATTTGGGTGGTACGAGATGTGATGTTGGGTGGTACCAGTTGTGATGTCACCACGCACAGCAGCCGCTGGCCAGGATTGCCAATGCTTTGCTCCTTGCTGCAGCTTCTATATACAAAGACGCATGATTTTAACTTCTTATAAGATCAATTTTTGGGGGATTTAATACATGTTCACAATTTTTTCTACACTTTTTTGATAAGCGCCTTTATTTGAGAATATACTGTTGAGGTTATTAGCTAGTGACATGTGCCAGCAGCTGTCACAGATATATATATATATATATATATATTGTCTAGCATGGAATTTTGCACAGTTCTCTTTAGTGGGCTAATGATCAATGATCAAACATACTAAAAATTTGTTATACATCTATGGAATACACAAGTATAAAGGTTACTGTTGGTGTTCCATTGATGAGTTTTGAGGAGTACAACACGGCCTCTTCATCCTATAATACAGCACAAAGCTCAGAAAACATTGTTGGAGTGCAACAAAGTTTTTTATCCTATCAAAAAACTCACAAAAGCGACGGAAAAAGCTGGAGAAGAAAGAAGCTACAGCCAAAGCACCAAAGATCAGTCATGGATCAGACCAGAGTCACACAGCCATTCCCAAACCACATTTTTGTGATTTATATTTCATTTGAAATTATTACCATTCTACTAGTGAAGGGGAGCTATAAATACCAGAAAATTCTAACCAGGAAGATTTCAGAGATGTATAATGTAGTAATGCTCTCCAAAGAGACAGGGACACTTTAAGTTCTGGCTTAGTGCATTATAGATGATGTTAAGAATTGTAAAATATTGTTTGATAAGAAAAAAGGTAAAATCATGCAGACAAAATATTTAGTGACTATAAAAGCTATTACAAAAAACAATAATGAGACAATAATGCAACAGAAAAACAAAAAGGGATCGAGAATGGAAAGTAATTAATACGTATGACCTTACCTCACTTTAATTACCTTACTTCGCTCTGTTTTAGGTCCTTGTTCAGTACAGTGTGTGTGTGTTTTCCTAAAACTCTAATGCTAAATACCTTCTTTGCAGAGCCCTGCAGTGCTGTCATGTGACCTACCTCTGCTTCCATTTCCAAGTAAGTGAGTACAGTGGGAGGGGCTGAGCTTTCCCTCTGATAAAAGCAAGCTAGCAAAGAGCGGTCACGTGTCTGCACAGCAGGGCTCTGCAAAGAATTTATTTCGCATTTTAGGAAAACACACACACTGTACTGAACTGTGACCTAAAACAGAGAGGATCAAAGTAATTAATACATGTTTCTTTACTTTACAAGCACTAGAGCAGCTGCAGGGAATAGAATTACACAGGCAGGAGAGAGGAGCGGACTGGAGAGGGGAGGGGCCAAGAGGAGATTGACTCTCACACAGACTATGGAACTGACAGGGAGGGGGAGATGCAGAGACACTGAGGAGAAAGCTGGATGACTGAGGCACATAATCCGACCACACTATTATGCCACGTAAAGACAATCGGACATTCCGACAACAAAACAGTGGATTTTTTTCAGACAGATGTTGGCTCAAACTTGTCTTGCATAGACACGGTCGCATAAATGTTGTCGGAAATTCAGATCACCAAGAACGCGGTCACGTACAACATGTACGATGGCACTAGAAAAGGGAAGTTCAATACCAAGTGTGCCACCCTTTGGGCTCCTTCTGCTAATCTTGTGTTAGTAGAAGTTTGGTGAGAAATGATTCGCGCTTATATGTCATCTGCTGCTGTTCCTGATCTCTCAGAGTCTCCGAGAAATAATTTTGTCAGAATTCTGTGTGAATATCAGCAGCAAAACAACTTCATTATTCTAGCATTATAAAGAAGAAGAGAATGCGCTGCATTAAAAGATGAAAAAAAATTGCAGCGTGACGAATGTGCTATCTCCATTACAAACGCTAGTTTTATCAGACCGAGCGCTTTCGTCTCGTACTTGATTCAGAGAATGCGTGGAATTTTGTGTGTCGGAATTGTCTGCACACGTTTGGAATTTACAAGAGCGAATTTTGTTGTAGGAAAATTTGAGATCCAGTTCTCAAATTTTTGTTGCCGGAAATTCCGACAGCAAATTTCCGATGGAGCCTACACACAGTCAGAATTTCCGATCGAACATTTGTTGTCGGAAATTCTGAGTGTGTGTACGCGGCATAAGAGATCAGCAACCATGATAAACATGGTCAGTTTACAGAAGTCAATATAGGAAAAGGCAGGATTAGCCAGGTATTGTACAGCATATATAGGGACAATTGACGTGCCAAATGCACTGTGCTGTACTGTATCTCATGCCTTAAAGGCTCAGGAGCATTTTTTTAGGGTTACAACCACTTGAACAAAAGCCCTGGGTTATTTGGCTCTGGCAAAGTTCAGCCAACTGGTATAAGAAGAAGCAGTGTTGACTTTTAAAAAAAGACTCTTGTCTGATGTTCTTGATGGTAAATGAGAACTCCAAGCTGCTGGTTCAGTCATGACCTGACCAATCAAGTGGTCTAAGGAGTGGTATCTTCAAATATATACAGATTACATTCTGGTAGTTAGTATATCATCATCCAAAATAGGGTTACCTTTTAAATGAATACAAATAAGATGGGTAGCAATTACCTATTTCACCTTGGAGATGGAATGTGCCTAGCCCACCTCAGATACCTCCTAATATAGTTGTGTTTGGGCTTAAAATGCTGGTAATTAATTGATAAATGTAAATATTCTTGCTGTAATATTATTATCAGCTTAGGAGTTATGAAACACATTTAAGTTTTGACTCTGAAGGTAGAGATGGTTAGCTAGGATACTGTATTCACTTTTTCTGTAAGTTCACTTTTTTAATTTATAGGGTAATAAAGCCAGCCTGATGCTATAAGCTGGGATGGATATCTGTTTAAGTGTTTCAGTTACTTAAGCCTGGAAATTGCAATGTTCTAGGATAACTATTAAAATATTAGACTTTAGCTGCTTATTTCCCTAGTTGCCCATGCCCAGGTCCCGTTAATGGGGTTTATGATGGTTTATGATTGGCTAAAATAAAAGGTTATCTGTTTCACCAAACTCTGTCTTGAGGTTAGTTAACGCGGAACTATACTCGCCTTCAGTTCAGCAATGCAGCATCCTGGAGCTCCCTGCCAGCCACTGACATCTGCAGGAGTATTGATTACCAGTCACTTTCATTGGCTGGGCCAAGATGATGTCACTTCCATGCATTATGCAGAGTTCCATCAGATTGGCATTGCAGAATTTGTACAATAAGCTGTGCATGCCAGACAATGTAATTCCTGTTAGTCATGCATCTGAATATTATATTTAGAACAGCAATTGCAAAATGTAATTGAAGCGAAAACAGGGAAGTTGTATGAAAGCCTAAGACATCTTTAGATGGCATGTGGGGCAGTGTTACTATAAGCTGTCAAAAGCAGCACAAATCCAAAAGGACTTACTATTTTCTAGCTACTCTTGCAACTATAAAGGCAGTGACCTCTATAATACTGGAAAAGTTCGATATTCAGTACTGAAGCATTAAGCTATTGAATCCTTTGCCGAGGCTTCACGTCTCCAATATGAAAGGATGGCTTTCTGTGGCTTTTCTCTCCCCTTTCTCTTTCTTCTGTCTACTAGTTTCTTATATAAAAATAAATTACAGGTTTAACATCAAACTAGAGAAGGTGTTTCTCCCCTATTTCTGTAAAGAGGATAACAGTACTTAGCTAAACCATATGCTACATAGAAGGTGCCATAGGGTACCTTCCTAATAACAATGATCCTTCCTAACAATGCCACCAGAGCTTTCCAAAGCCCCATAAGTAAATACCAAGTAACTAGGTGCATAGGCTTAGGTGTGTCCTTCCCTACATCCCCCAAAAGTACCTGGATGACAATAGGTCAGGCACTTCCCTGCCAATTAGAATATTTTTAGAGGCTGTGACAGCACCCCCAATGGACCACTGTTACCTAAAATCTGCAAGATCCAATGCATTACAATGAATACTATTCATCAGTTAGCTTAGCGTCTTCTGCCTCTTTCTGGTTTGCTTTAGAACAGTTAGTAAGGTTTACTTACTTATCAGGGCCTCAAGGTAGAGATTGTGGCTGTGCAACAAGAGGCCAGACGTTATATGAGACTGTTGGAGATGACTGCCATTACAATCTTCTATTAAATCAATATTCCCACATGTATTTTCCCTGAAGCCTCCTTAAAATTAATGTTCCCTAATATTCAGTACAAATAAGGGAAATAAAAACATAGACAGATAAATAGGAATGGCTAGCAATGAGGAAGAAAATTTGGAAGAAACAAACCAGACCATCCAAGGAGCCATTGTAATTGGGCTATTATAATGGTATTTTTCCTTCACTGTGTTTGGCACTCCCACAAAAAACAAAATCTAAATAAAGGAAAAAGTATTTGTCGGTAATTTTTTGGGCAATTAATACATTTTAGTAGATTTTGAAGATTTATTAGTTATTTAAAAAAAATACTTTTGGTCCAAATCATCCAGCACTCCTGTTTCTATCAAAATCACCCTGGACAAAATCTTCTGGAATCCCAACAGGTTTCTTATTTGCTTATATCTGTTCAACGTCTCAAATTCTTTCCAGATTAACTGACCCATACAAAATCTATGGGTCCAATAGAGTCTTCTTATCCACAACATGTTTTCTCTCTTATTTTCCTTCATTCATCCTCATACAGTTAGGTCCATATATATTTGGACACAGGCACAATTTTTTTTTTTTCCCCAGGTATTTACCAAAACATTTTCAAGCTATAATATGTATATGGGCTGAATATGCACACACTTAGAGGGTATGTACATCCAAATCTGAGGAAGGGTTTAGGAATTACAGCTCTTAAGAATAGCCATCTCCCATTTTTTATGGGATTACAAGTAATTGGACAAATAAATCACTCCTTTGTTATTTCTTCATCAATTAAGCAGGTAAAATGTATGGAGTTGATTCTATGTGTGGTATTTGAATTTGGAATCTATTGCTGTGAACCTACATCATGCGTTTAAGGGAGCTGTCAAGGCAAGTAAAAAAGTCCATTGTAAGACTTCAAAAAAAATCCTTAAGAGAGATATAAGCAACATTAGGAGTGGCCAAATCAACAGTTTAGTACATTCTGAGGAAAGAAGAATGCACTGGTGAGCTCAGCAATATAAAAAGGCCTGGATGTCCACGAAGACAACAGTGGTGGATGATTGCAGGATTCTGTCTATGGTAACAAAAAAACAATTCACAGCATCCAGACAAGTGAAGGACACTCTCCAGAAGGTGGGCGTATCATTGTCAAAGTCTACAATTAAGCAAAGACTTCACAAGAGCAAATACAGAGGGTTTACCACAAGGTGCAAACCATTTATAAGCCTGAAGAATAGAAAACATCTAAAAAAAAGCCAGACCAGTTCTGGAAAAGCATTCTTTGGACAGATGAAACTAAGATTGATCTGTAGCAGAATGACGGGGAAAAAAAGTGTGGGGAAGGCTTGGAACAGCTCATGATCAAAAGCACACAACATCATCTGTAAAACATGGTAAAGGCAGTGTGATGGCATGGGCATGCATGGCTTCCAATGGAACTGGGTCATTGGTGTTTATTGATGATGTGACAGAAGACAGAATCAGCCGGATACATTTTGCAGTGTTTAGAGATATATTAGCCCAGATTCAGCCAAATGCAGCAAAGTTGATTGTATGGCGCTTCACAGTACTGATGGACAATGATCCAAAACACACTACAAAAGTAACCCAGGAGCTTTTGAAGACAAAAAAGTAGATTATTCTGCAATGGCCAAGTCAATCACCCGATCTAAACCCAATGTCACCAAAATCACTCCACTCATCCCTAGCAGTGTGGTGCATCTGTCCTGGCAGTGTGGGTAATGTATTGCCATGTATTACATTGTAGTAATTTTCATAGGGCATATACAATATGTGCTAAAGAGGGTTCCTTCTGTGACAACCTTACTAGTGCAAAACCCAGCACAGAGTGGAATGAACACACAGTCAAGGACAACAAAACCTCCTTGCTTGGCTTTTGTACTGGCAGCTGTCAGATTGCCTGAACAGCAGATGCATCTGATTGGGGTGCAGGTGCTTTTTGTCTGATAATTTTTGAACCCAGTTCCTTAAAGTTTTCAATTGAAGGGTGTCAAGCAGGAGGGGAATTTGCAGAGTCAACAGTAGCCAGCCTATTGCCAACTTAGGCACTTAGTCAGGGAAAACACTGGCTACTAGAGACCAGGAGCCTCTTAAAGGCCCTCAGCTAGTCATTGAACATCAAGACGTTGGAGTATTGGAGCTGTTAGTCCTCTGCTTTCCTTTTCCTGTTTCTTTCTTCTAAATGTTTCAACATTTCAGTCACAATCAGTTTCCTAACCTATACAATAATACAAGGTACATTTCCCCAGTGTAAGGCCCCGTACACACGACCAGTTTCCTCGGCAGAATTCAGCTTCCGACCGAGTTTCTGGCTGAATTCTGCCGAGGAAACTGGTCGTGTGTACACTTTCAGCCGAGGAAGCCGACGAGGAGCTCGACGAGGAAATAGAGAACATGTTCTCTATTTCCTCGTTGTTCTATGGGAGCTCTCGTCCCGCCGAGCTCCTCGGCGGCTTCAGTGCTGAACTGGCCGAGGAACTCGATGTGTTTGGCACGTCGAGTTCCTCGGCCGTGTGTACGAGGCTTTAGACAAACATGAAATGTGAATATATCTGCTCAGTATATTCCAAGTGACACATCTACACATTTCTTTTTTTTTAGCTTTAAATAAATGCCGCCAGGGGTTTGCTCTATGTTTTACAAGCATTGTCCCGTATCTGATATGGTTTTACAAACAGCAGCGGACAGCCTGTCATTCAGAGTCTTGATTTCATCAAAGTAAATAGACAGACAAGAAGAATATTCTAATATCCCATTCCCTTCCAACATGCAGGCTCAGTTTCTTTATCTGAGAAGAGCAGTGAACTCTATTACCCATGCAAGGACAGCAGTAATAATGTTTGAACAGGAATGGAATGCATTAAAACATTGTACCGTGTGTGCACTGGTATTTATATTTACACACATACACAAGTGTACATGAAATGTAAACTCTATAGTATACACTTTACAGATATATAAAATAATCAAAATCAGTGGTTAAGAGATGGCTGGTCACATTCATAAAGCCTTTAGGAAGATGTCAATTCTAACCAAATGTCCTTTAGTTTGCTAAATCCCTTTTGTATCATACTTTTTATCTTTGTTGCATCTCATTGCTGATGATCTAATCCTTGCAGTCACTTCCTGTTTACATGTATGTAATTCAGCAACTGCTAGGTACCATTTTTCAGAGTGGATTTCCAGATTTTGGCCACTGTGAAACATGTCTGTGCAATTTGCTCTGGAATGGCTCAGGCCGCGTACACACGGCCGAGAAACTCGATGGGCAAAACACATCGTTTTGCTTGTCGAGTTCCTTGTGAAGCCGCCGAGGATCTCGGCGAGCCAAATTTTCCCATTGCCGTCAAGGAAATAGAGAACATGTTCTCATTTTGGCCCGACGAGATCCTCGTCGGTTTCCTCATCGAAAAGTGTACACACGACCCGTTTCCTCGGCAAAAAAAAAAAACCCAGCAAGCTTCTTGCTGGTTTTTGCCGAGAAACTCGGCCGTGTGTACGAGGCCTAAGTGTAGCCTCCACTGGGAGAGCATGCAACTGGTTTACAACAGAGGAAAATAACTAAGAGACAGGGACAGAGTGTTATCACCCATTACAGAAAGTGCCAGGCCGATCAGCGACTTATAGCGGAACTGCGATATTGCAGCGGAGAAATCGAACACCTAACTGACACTTTTGACACTTTTTGGGGACCGGTGACACTAATACAGTGATCAGTACGCACAATACAGTGATGATATTCTTATATACCAAATGATCAGCTGATGTCCAATCAAAGTGGCAGCGGGTTGCCGGTGCCGCGTGCGCCCCAGAGCCGGAAGTGTCAGATCGCGTACTAGGTACTTGAGCTGGCACAAAACAGCCCCCCTACTGCAGTAAATGTACGTGGGGTGGTCGTTAAGTTGTTGATTGGATGATGGGAGCCAGCAGATATATACCTCATTCACTAAGTTCTAGTAATAATTCCCTCGCAAAGTCCAACTTCCTGTGCAAAGTGAATAGTGTGTTGAGTTATTCACTTTACGGTCAACACTGAGGACAAGGGGCACTCTTTACGTCTAGAGGAAAAGAGATTTCACCTCCAAATACGGAAAGGTTTTTTCACAGTAAGAGCTGTGAAAATGTGGAACAGACTCCCTCCAGAGGTGGTTCTGGCCAGCTCAGTAGATTGCTTTAAGAAAGGCCTGGATTATTTCCTAAATGTACATAATATAACTGAGTACTAAGATTTGTAGGTAAAGTTGATCCAGGGAAAATCGCCTCTCGGGGGATCAGGAAGACATTTTTGCCCCTGCTGTAGCAAATAGGATCATGCTCTGCTGGGTTTTTTTTGCCTTCCTCTGGATCAACTGTGGGTATGGAGTTGGGTGTATAGGATTGTACTGTGTTTTTTTTTTTTTTTGTGGTTGAACTGGATGGACTTGTGTCTTTTTTCAACCTGACTAACTATGTAACTATGTAACTATGTAATAGTCTATTTACCTTTAGTAAATCAACACCACTGAGTCTTTTCAGCAACAAATGCTTTTCTGCTGAAATTTATTTTAAAGCTAAATTCCATTCCTGGAAAGCAGAATTGTCAAATAAAAATATACATTTTTAAATACAAATTCTCATCCAAAATGGACACACACACACACATATATATATATATATATATATATATATATATATATATATATATATATATATATATTGTAATGTATAATAATATGTTAATCCTTTCAATGTGAGTTTTACTGGGCAGGTAGTTAGGGCATGGCCACTGTTCTGTTTACACTGAAGTATGACGCAACACTTATGTTTTTTCTGCTTGCTTTGCATGAGCTGTGTCAGCGTGGATGATCGTATACCTGCCAGTGAGACAACTAACTGAGAACAGGGAGGCGCATCCCACTCAAATCATTACAATCAGCTTTTTCCCTACATAGGGAGTGTAGTGGTTTTGCACTTACCTAGCCACTATTGGGACTATTGTTGTTTATGGTTTTGTTTCACTTTAACTGCATTACCATTGTACTGTTGTCTACGTTTCACACCATCAGAGTTAATTTTCTGCGCATTAATTATTCACTTAACATATACTTTTTTTTGGTTGGTTTACACTTTATATGCAGCGATTATTATTTGGTAATTTTTTTGGTGTTATATATTTAATTATTTAGTAGCGCTGTAGTACATTATTTTATATTACTGTTATTAACTATACTGAATAACAGACACAGTTGAAATTGCAGTTTTTTAAAACCTGTAAATACATTTGCAAGTTCAAACTGAGTCAAGTGCTCCAATCTGTACATATGTTTCCATCTGTTCTACAAACTTCCATCATACCATTCTTGTTTTTCAAGCCATACTCTTCAATCACTAAGCTATTTTGCTGAAAACTGCAGAGCATGAATCAGTATCTGCAACCCAGCAATATATGCAGATAGAAAATGAAAACAGCAGACAGACGACATCACAGAAAATATCAGAGAGATCAATAATTCAATTCTGAGATAAAACGCAGTTTAAACTTGCATATGTTGAGCCACCTAAGAGGTTGCAAAATTCAAATTGCGGTCTGCCATATATATATATAAATTTCCATTTGAAAAAACAAGTTTTGAACATGGTAGTAGTAAAAATAAAATTATAGGTTAACAAAAAAAAAAAAAAGAGAACGAAAGACATACAACTCCTCAAGAAAGAGGATTATAGTTGTGTATGCTCTGGAAAAACATAACTGAAATAATAACAGGCATCTTATATATGAAAGTACACACAGAATGCATGATGGGAAAAAAACGCATACATTGTAACCTCCCTGGCGGTATGATTATTTCAGATTTTAGGTGCTGAAAGCGGTACCATTATTTTGCATGGAAATTTGGTGTTTTATACTGTAGGCCTGTAATTCTTAGGAATAACTCACTTAAATCTGTCCAAACAAGAGTCTAGTAGGCATCCAGGGTATGAAAAAGTTTGAAAAACAAAATCATAAATTATAATATAATAAATAATTATAACAAATAATAATATAATTATAATAACAATTATTCAATAATGTAATCAACTCAAAATCACTGAAATTTACTCAGTTGCAGAATTGTCGCTGTCATTACTTTTATTTTTCTATGACGAATTTCCCCACAAATCGCTATCGCTCAATTCTGCAAGTGATTATAATTTATTATCGCTGTTTTCTAGCTGCTCTAAAACCACTTTTGACATAAAGGGACACTTTTGGTTGCTATGGACAATCTACAGTTTGCAGGCAGAAAGAACAGTTTTTATTATATAAAAGTACATGTAGGGCAATGGGCAGACCACAAAGGGGGTGTGTATTTTTTACATACAGTACTGTAATCTATAAGATTACAGTATACTGTATGTAATGTGTCTGTTTACTTTTTTGAATTTGGCGCCGTTCTCCGCCCCCCTGCGTCGTAACGTCGCAGGGAACGGAGATCGGCGGTACACAGGGACACTGCGTGAATCGAGCGAGGACCCGCTCGCTCACACAGCGGGAGGCATCGCAGGATCCAGGGACAAGGTAAGTAACTTTGTCTGTGGCTGCTGCAAGGCGATCCCGAGTCTGGCTCGGGGATACAGCTTTTGGTACAGAAATCTTACACCGAGCCAGACTCGGGAATACCGCCAGGGGGGTTAATTGCAGAGGCATCAGTCTCACATCAGTTTTCATGTACGTTTCAGTTTTTACAGCCTGTTCACATATGTGGGGGCCGGCTATAGTGCAATTTGAAAGAGTCCTTTGCGATTTCAGTCTGGTTCAGGTGCAATTTCTAATCTCATAAACAATTCTCATTGGAATCACACCTAAACCACTGAACGGAATCACACCAGACCGGGCTTTGAAATCGTACTGCAAACCGGCCCGTAGATATATGAACCGAAGATATCAGTTCTAGTATCAGAGCAAGTACTTGTGCAAATGCTTAGTATCGGCACTGATAACGGTATCGGGCAACACTACTTAACGTATCACAAGATATTTTCACTAAAACCTAACAGTCTTGATCTACCAATGCCAATACCTTCTACTCCATCCTGAATTGCATCAGCGAGTCACTGATCCATACCATTTGTTGGCTGGATTAGTCTGGTTTCCATTAACAACAAGATCATCTCAGTTGTAATGTTGTAATTTCTAATTTGCATGTTTTCTGCTTATAAATGGTGTGAGCTGCCTAATATATGTATTGTAACAATAACAAGCACATATGGTTTCAAAGAAAGTTGAGAAAGAATTGCTGCTTTCATACACACTTTAATTGCATTCTATGTGTTTTCTTTTATAAAAGTGAATAAAAATACTGCTAATTGGCCTCACTGTACATAATAAGGGAAAAAACTAAAATGATCTTCAAAGTTTTCGACTATTTAATCTGCTGTATCAAAGACAAGTAAACATTATTGGTGTCACCAAATTAATGAAGAAGAAAGCGACTAACGATCCTTAGTCATGAAAAGCTCTAATTGTCAGTGGTATTACCAATTGTCAAATAGTTTAAATCATGTTTACCAAAAATGTTTGTGCCTCAAATCAATGATACTGTAATGCCCCGTACACACCATCACTTTATGTGATGAAAAAAAATGACGTTTTTAAAAACGTCACTTTAATTGACTGTGTGTGGGGGAAAACGTAGTTTTATGTCTTGTAAAAAACGACCAAAAAAAATTGAAGCATGCTTCAATTTTATGTGTCGTTTTTCAAAAGTGCACTTTTTACTTCACAGAAATTGACCGTGTGTAGCAAAAAACGTCGTTTTCTAAGACGTTTTTTCATCCACGCATGCCCAGAAGCTACTTATGAAGCAAGCTTCAATGGTAAAACGTGGTGAACGTAACCTCACTTTGCAAGAACATTGTGAGAAAAACGATGGTGTGTAGGCAAATTCGTCTTTGAAAATTTAAAAGTTTCAAAAACGTCATTTTTTACTTCACAGAAAGTGTCGTTTTTTTTCATCACATAAAGTGATGGTGTGTACGCGGCATTACAGTTAAGTAGCCCCCAGCAGCATTGAGAGTGTAGTGGCAGCAGGCACGGCTGTGACCAGTCACCTGCTCCAAAGAGGCTCCGTCTGGATTTTGCCATCATTCCCTGAATCTACTTTACTTTCCCACAGTAAAAGAGAAATTAACCACTTAATCACCGCCCCATAGCCGAATTACGGCTACAAGGCGGTTCCTTAACTCTGGGAGGACGTCCATGGAATTGTGTCCGTGACCGCCGGGTCCAGAGGACTCGGCGCATCATGAATTGCGGTAAATTGGCACTGATAACGTCCGTTTACCACGTGATCGTTCTGTCCAATGATGGAGCGATCACATGTACACAAACCAGCGTCATTTGATGACACCGGTTCCTCCCTCTTCTCTATGTACTGATCGGTACAGTGTGAGAGGAGAGAGTGGGTGTCAGCAGCGCTGTGGGCTGGATCTGTGACTATTGCAGTCACAAATCCAGACATCCCTGCTCAGCCATCCCTGCAATACCCTGTGTAATACTCTGAAATACCCCTGCGCAGAACTCTGCAATACCCCCACACAATACTCTGCAATACCCCCTACACAATACTCTGCAATACCCCCTGCGCAATACTCTGCAATACCCCCTGCGCAATACTCTGCAATACCCCCTGTGCAGTACTCTGCAATACCCCTGCGCAGTACTCTGCAATACCCCCGCGCAGAACTCTGCAATACCCCCGCACAATACTCTGCATTACCCCCTGCGCAATACTCTGCAATACCCCCTGCGCAATACTCTGCAATACCCCCGCACAATACTCTGCAATACCCCCCGCACAATACTCTGCAATACCCCTGCGCAGTACTCTGCAATACCCCCGCACAATACTCTGCAATACCCCCGCACAATACTCTGCAATACCCCCTGGACAATACTCTGCAATACCCCCGCACAATACTCTGCAATACTGCGCAGTACTCTGCAATACCCATGCACAATACTCTGCAATACCCCCTGCGCAATACTCTGCCATACCCCCGCACAATACTCTGCAATACCCCCGCGCAATACTCTGCAATACCCCCGCACAATACTCTGCAATACCCCCGCACAATACTCTGCAATACCCCCGCACAATACTCTGCAATACCCCCGCACAATACTCTGCAATACCCCCGCACAATACTCTGCAATACTGTGCAGTACTCTGCAATACCCCTGCACAATACTCTGCAATGCCCCCTGGACAATACTCTGCAATACCCCCGCGCAATACTCTGCAATACCCCCGCACAATACTCTGCAATACCCCCGCACAATACTCTGCAATACCCCCGCACAATACTCTGCAATACCCCCGCGCAATACTCTGCAATACCCCCGCACAATACTCTGCAATACCCCCGCACAATACTCTGCAATACTGCGCAGTACTCTGCAATACCCCTGCACAATACTCTGCAATACCCCCTGCGCAATACTCTGCCATACCCCCGCGCAATACTCTGCCATACCCCCGCGCAATACTCTGCAATACCCCCGCACAATACTCTGCAATACTGTGCAGTACTCTGCAATACCCCTGCACAATACTCTGCAATACCCCCTGTGCAATACTCTGCAATACCCCCGCACAATACTCTGCAATACCCCCTGCGCAATAATCTGCAATACCCCCGAACAATTTTCAGATATTGGCAGCATAGCTTGTGGACGCTATAACTTTCACAAAGACCAAATAATATTCACCAAATTGTACTTATTTTTACCAAAGATATGTAGCCGTATACATTTTGGCCAAAATTTATGAAGAAAAATTACAAATTTGCTAAATTTTATAACAGAAACAAAGAAAAATTATTTGGGAAAAAAAGGACAAAAATTTCATTTGGGTACAGTGTTGTATGACTGAGTAATTGTCATTCAAAATGTGAGAGCACCGAAAGCTGAAAATTGGTCTGGTTATTAAGGGGGTTTAAGTGCCCAGTGGTCAAGTGGTTAAAGGATAGATGCCCTGTGCAAATTGTATGGGGCCCCCTACAAAGTGTCTCCTGCATTGAGAGAAAACCCCACAGAAGCGAACAGACCAAACATTTGTGTGAACTTTAGAACCCCGTTAAAGTCTATGGGACTCGAACGTTTGAAATCTAAAGTGCTAATTTTAATGGGGCTAATATGCAAGTTATTGTCCTAAAAAGTGTTTGGGGACCCGGGTCCTGCCCCAGGGGACATGTATGACTGCAAAAAAAAGTTTTGATTTTAATAATGCTTAAAGTGAAACAATAAAAGTGAAATAATCCTTTAAATTTCGTACCTGGGGGGGGTGTATAGTATGCCTGTGCGACCTGGTCCGAAGCTCCGTGACCGCACCTGCGGGACCCGCTGACCCGATCGCCACGGGTGTCCCACGATCGGGTCACAGGAGCTGAAGAACGGGGAGAGGTGAGTGTAAACAAACCTTCCCCGTTCTTCTCTGTGGCAATGTAAGTGATCGTCTGTTCCCTGATATAGGGAACGACGATCACTGACGTCAAGCGTCCATCCCTACAGTAAGAAACACACATGAGGTCACACTTAACCCCTACAGCGCCCCCTAGTGTTTAACCCCTTCACTGCCATTGTCATTTTCACAGTAATCAGAGCATTTTTATAACACTTTTAGCTGTGAAGATGACAATAGTCCCAAAAATGTGTCAAAAGTGTCTGATGTATTCGCCATAGTTTTGCAGTCATGAAAAAAATCGCTGATCGCCGCCATTAGTAGTAAAAAAGCCAAAGCAATCGATAAATGCTTATTGCGATATTTTTTTACCAAAAATAGGTAGAAGAATACGTATCTGCCTAAACTGAGGGGAAAAAAATGTATATCTTTTTTGGGGATATTTATTATAGCAAAAAGTAAAAAATATTGTTTTTTTTTTTCAAAATTGTCACTCTATTTTTGTTTATAGCGCAAAAAAAAAATACCGCAGAGGTGATCAAATACCACCAAAGGACGCCAATTTTGTTTGGGAGCCACGTCGCATCAACAATTGTCAGTTAAAGTGACTCAGTACCAAATCGCAAAAAGGGGCCAGGTACTTTACCTTCATAATGGTCCGGGTCTTAACTGGTTAAAAACAAAATGACGTGGGGTTCCCCCCAAATTTCCATTCCAGACCGTTCAGGTCTGGTATGGATTTTAAGGGGAACACCACCCCAAATAAATAAAAAAAAATGGTGTGGAGTTCCCCCCAAAAATCCACACCAGACCCTTTATCCGAGCACGCAACCTGGCAGGCCACAGCAAAGTAGGGGGGACGAGAGTGTGCGCTCCCCCCTCCTAAACCATACCAAGCAACATGCCCTCAACATTGGGAGGATGCTTTGGGGGTCTATAACCCCTCAAATCACCATGTCCCCAGGGGGGGCAGGATCTGGGGGTCCCCTTTGTTAAAGGGGTCTTCCAGATTCCGATAAGCCCCCCGCCCGCAGACCCCCACAACCATCGGGCAAGGGTACGATTGCTGACTAAAGTTAGTGC
This sequence comes from Rana temporaria, assembly GCF_905171775.1. NCBI lineage: Eukaryota > Metazoa > Chordata > Amphibia > Anura > Ranidae > Rana > Rana temporaria. Next base: position 52,698,573 of record NC_053490.1, on the reverse strand, counting down.
AGGTCAAATAACGACTAAAATTGCGACGGGACACTTGACTATGGACGACGTAGCGAACGCGAAAATCCGTCGGGGATCCGCCGTAACTGCTAATTTGCATACCCGACGCTGGTTTACGACGCAAACTCCACCCAGCGGCGGCCGCGGTATTGCATCCTAAGATCCGACAGTGTAAAACAATTACACCTGTCGGATCTTATGGATATCTATGCGTAACTGATTCTATGAATCAGTCGCATAGATAGAAACAGAGATACAACGGCGTATCAGGAGAAACGCCCTCGTATCTCTTTGGTGAATCTGGCCCTCGGTTCTCATGTGCTTAAAGTCTAAGTTTAGATAAATATTCTTTTTTTTTTTTTGCTTTAATAGTAATAGTAATAGTTCTTATTTTTAATAAGATTCTATTGTGCTGGTGGATGCTCTTTGGTAAAAATCTCAGTTCTCTGCCCCCCCCCCCCCCCCAATAACCCCCCAGCTGTTATCTTCTGGTGTTGCTGAGGTTAATACATGTGGCTGAACCAGTCACAGACACTTGTGCTTCATTCATAGAAGCCGCACTATGGGCCGGATTCAGAAAGCACTTACGCCAACGTATCTTCTGATAGTTTACGTTACGCCGGGGGTAACAAAGGGAGCAAGTGCTTTGTGAATACTGTTCTTGCCTCTCTATGTTACGTCGGCGTAGCGCATATGAGATACGCTACACCGCTCTAAAGATGCACCGATCTACGTGAATCCAGGCCTATAGATTTAATCACTGAAAATCACTCTATTAAAGGAAGGAGGCATCCTCTCAGCCTCCATTCATAGATCGTTTTTCATTGCAGGAAGCTTCCATTAATGAAGGAGGGGAGCAGAAAGGGAGGGTATAGTTGGTATTTTTAAGGAGTGCCTCTAACAGGTGTAGCTGCTCAAATTAACCCTCACAGCACCAGACGATCCCAGCTCTGGGGGTACTGAGGGCAAAGGACTGAAGATCTTACCAAACAGTGCATCCACCAGCACAAGGAACACTTCTCATTCAATGTAAATAATGTCCCTTGTTCTGATTAAAAAATAAATATTAGACTTAGGGCCAGATTCTGAAAGGACTAACGACGACGCTGTGCCATGTACGCCGTCGTAAGTCCTAATCCGACCCGTCGTATCTACGTGCTTGATTCTTAGAATCAGTTATGCATAGATATCCATTAGATCCGACAGGTGTAAGTCTCTTATGCCGTCGGATCGTAACTGCATTTTTCCGCTGACCGCTAGGGGCGTGTAAGCTGATTTACGTGTCAAAATATGTAAATCAGCTAGATACGCAAATTCACGAACGTACGCCCGACCGACGCAGTAAAGTTATGACGTTTACGTTAGGCTTTTCCCGGCGTATAGTTGCCCATGCTATATGAGGCATAAGTGCGGCGTACCAATGTTAAGTATGGCCGTCGTTCCCGTGTCAAAATTTGAAAAAGTTACGTCGTTTGCGTAAGTCGTCCGTGAATGGGGCTGGAGTTAATATTAACGTTCACGTCGAAACCAATGACGTCCTTGCCGCGTACTTTGGAGCAATGCACACTGGGAAATTCCACGGATGGCGCATGCGCCGTTCGGGAAAAACGTTAATCACGTCGGGTCACAGTAGATTTACATAAAACACGCCCCCCTGATCCAAATTTGAATTAGGCGGGCTTACGCCGGCCGATTTACACTACGCCGCCGCAACTTACGGAGCAAGTGCTTTGAGAATACAGCACTTGCTCGTCTAAGTTGCGGAGACGTAACGTAAATCAGATACGTTACACCCGCACAAAATTTAGCTTTAAATCCAGCTTGTTGAATGTGCTGCTCTTGTGTTCACGTTAAACATGTGGGTCTGTAATAAGTATTACTAGTTAAGATAATGAATAATAATTTTCTAATTCTTAAAATCTTCCTCAATTAGAAAAGAGACATTACACCTGAAATCAGGTTGATTTTAAAGCCACATTTTATATGCACACAAAGCCGCCTTTTCTCTTTTGAAGTGACTGCACAATTTCAAAGTAACATTTCCCAAACTTGCTGAATCCCGGCAATGTTGCTTGACTCAATCACTTCCTTTTTATCTTTGGTGCAAAGTTGTCTTTTTTCATTCCCCTTTCTTCTTTCAAAGACCATCGTCTATCATCTCATAATCACTGAATACTAAATGGATCACATGCTGCAATCGGATAGGCTTGCTGAGATTTATGTTCTGCTTTTTGTGTTTATTTATTAATCGGTTGGACAGACCAGCACATGGATAAATATTTTATGCACCGTATAAAAATTGTGTAGGTTTAAAGAAAAACTCTACACTGGGAGCATTACAAATCACAATATTTTTATCCTATAAACTACACTTTGACTGTAAAAAAAAAAAGGGTTGAGTTAGAAAGATGTTGGGTCCGCTGAGTTTCCTATGTCAAGCTTCAATATTTGATGACCTCTTGCCCCCAAAAATCATAAAAAAGTAATTTGCAGGCCTGAAAAATTTAAAACCATTATGTGTCTTTTTGAATTTAGCTTGAAACAATGACTCTAACGACATCATGCTACTTTTTAACATTAGGAAATATTTATATTTTATTTATTTGCTTGTTTATTTCAATTTTACAACTTTGTAATGTATTTTCTGTATTAGGTCAGTTTACACCTAATCTCATCCCTCATGCCACTTCCTCTCCCCTCCCCCTTCCCCCCTCCCCTGTCTCACCCTGTTTCCTTTTTCAATCACTGTCCTCTCTTTCACCCACACCTTCATATCACTTCATTTAGACTCTTTATCACAGGTTTGACATCACATTTTTTGCACCCCCCCCCCCCCCCCCCTAGTCCGAGGTCTGGGCTTTTTATATTAACTATTATCCTTACCTTATATATCAGGGAAGTAGGTCCATCCATACATATGCGTTCCCCCTGGTCGCCGTATGGGACCCTGTTTGGTGGCACCCGCCTCACTCGCCTGTGTTTTTTTTTTTAGGTGAGCAGCTGAGCCCTTGTTCCCCAATTTACCTATTGTAGCTGTTGTTTAATGTATAACCGTTGACTGTCTGTCACTTTAATTTTACACATGCTTCTGATGAAGCGGCTTAAGCCGCGAAACTAGTCAAGATGATTGTCGTGACTCTCAACCCACTGTTCTTCTCCCCCTTTGGGGATTATAATACTGGTGTTGTGTATGGTCGTTACTATTTTAATTTTGTACCCCTTGTTGTGTCCTATGGATGCTGTATTTAATAAAAAATATTCTCTATATTTGCATTTGTACATTTTATATTTATGTCACCAGTACCGCAATAGTCCAACCATGGCCCCACCACCCTTTTTTTTGTCTCTTTGGTTTGGGGACCTCAGATCCAACTTTTTTACAGTGCACTGCAGTAATGAGCACTTTACCCTTCATTATTTGCAAAGCACGAAAAAGCATAAAACACAGTGCATCCGAGGCTCCATCCAGACAGGTGTTTGGCTACGCTGCTGATTCCTATGGCTGGGATTGACAGCTATGTGTGGATAGCAGCAGCCACCAAGCCTTTACAGTGCAGTACATAGTTACATAGATAAACAGTAGGTGAAACTCCCTTCCGCGAAAAAGTTGTATCCCTATTGTGGGGTCACCACTCACCAGTATGGTATTTGTAACTTGAAATCATATCCCCTCTCAACGTTTCTCTTCTCCAGAGAAAATAAATTCGGTGCTCGCAACCTTTCTTCATGACTAATATCCTCCAGACCCTTTATTAGCTTTGTTGCCCTTCTTTGTACTCGCTCCATTTCCAGTACATTTTTCCTGAGGACTGATGCCGAGAACTAAACAGCATACTCCAGGTGCAGCCGGACCAGAGTCTTGTAGAGCAGGAGAATTATTGTTTTATCTCTGGAGTTAATCCCCTTTTTATTTGCATGCCAATATTCAGTTTGCTTTGTTAGCATTGCATGCCATTGCTGAGGCTATGATCTACTAGAACCCCCAGGTCCCTTTCCATCCTAGATCCTCCCAGAAGTTCGCCCCCCAGTGGATAGATTGCATTCATATTTTTTTCACCCAAATGCATTATATAAAAATGTTCTACATTATACCTCATTTGCCCTGTAGTTGCCCACCCCATAATTTGTTTAGATCTCATCAAGCCCAACAATGACAGCATTGATCGGCTGTCAGAAGCCACGGCTATTCATGACTGCTTGCAAAGCCAGCAATTACCTGCAGTGATCATGGCTGAAATACAAAAAAAAAACATAGTTTGTGCGCATTTTAAAGCTTTGGCAACCCATTCAAAATAATTTCACTGCTTAATGCAAATGACCATGCAATACTGCCTCCCTCCACGCATCTGAGCAGCTGACCCGGCGTATAAGACGACCCCTGCTTTTTGGGCATTTTTTTTAAGTGAAAAGGTAGTCTTATACGCCAGCAAATATGATATATATATATATATATATATATATATATATATATATATATATATATATATATATATATATATATATATATATATATATATATATATATATATATATACACACTTTTTTTTTGTTTTAACTGTAGGCATATAGGAATGTTAAGGTTGGTTTTATTACAGCAGCCAATAAAAAGTACTGGACATGTTGGAAGACCTTGTCTGGCAGGTAATATTTTCATATTTTCTCCTAAGATGTTGGTGCTAGGGATGTCTCAATGATTTGTCTTCCCCCAATTGTCTATAGTGTAAATATGAATGATCACACTTTGCAACCATTTGTGTTTAGAAAAGCGCTAGGGATACATTCCTTAGGGAGGATAGATCATACCATGGTCTGCTGGACATGATGGTCTGCATGCCCAACTGCCCTCTGACGTATAGGAGGACCTTTAAGCATGACTAGCTCTAGGGTCCTATCATATATATACATCTACATCATAAATACATCGCTAAACACAAACTATCATAACCAAAGAGCCCCTAGCGCTTATCAAATGTAGACAGCTACATCACAAACATACCAGTAAGTACAAAATATTACATAAAACATTTACACATGACTAAACTGGTATTGTGCTATTTGAATTTGCTTTTTTATTTTACTTTTTGTTTTCTTTTTTTTAATGATAGAATTTCTTTAAATGGCTTTTGAAAGCCGACAGCAAAACTGACAAATATTTTGAAAAGCAAAACTGGTGATGCAGAAAGAAAGTAAGTAACAAACTCGAACAAAGCCTACAAATAGAAGTGGAAGAACATATTAGTTCTGCAAAATGTTCATTTTTTTGGGCAAATTCTATTTCTACAACTATTATTGAAACAGGAAAGGGAATAAAGTCTATACAATAGTGAAATCTAAAATGGGAAGACTAGTAAATGGAAATGGCAAAACACAACACTGGAGCAAACTTTTTCAAATTGCCTTTTCTATTGCAAAATCAAAATATAAAGAAGAATGTCTGGAATTAGAATATTTTAAAAATGTTCCATTGTATATTAGTATTATTATTATCATACAGGATTTATATAGTGCCAACAGTTTGCACAGCACTTTACAATGTTATGGCAGACAGTAATATTACAATACAATTCAATACAGGAAGAATGTTATGTACTGTACATAAAGCATATATACGGTATATATATATATATATATATATATATATATATATATATATATATATATATATATATATATATATATATATATATATATATATATATATGTTTGTTTTTTTTCTTTGTAAATATACTGTACATTTGATTTAGGTTTGTAAATTTTAATGCAGGAGACACAACATATTTCAGGTGCCATAGTATTATTATTATTATGCAGGATGTATATTGTGCCAACAATGTGTGCAGTGCTTTACAAGAAAGCCTGGTACACACCATGAAAACTGAGAGGACCCATACTAACAAAGCAATATTAGTACATCGATCTCCCCAGCTGTGATATTGTGTTCTGACAGAGGAACCACCCCTCCCCCCATGCGAAACATGCCGGCCATTGGCTGCAAGCGCTGATTAGATGCTGATCAGCTGCTTTTTTTCAAGCATGCCCGTTTGACAAAACCCGGTCATTAGATCGGCTTCTGCCAGACAGGCAGCTGTACACTCAAGCCAAAAGTTGGCTGGTTTCTGGTGTATTGGCTGATTTGGACCAATATTTGGCCATTTAGACATGTGGTTGAGGGGGGCGGTAAAAATGTGCAGTTGAGCTGAATTTTTGCTACTTGCCAACTGTCCTCCCTAAAGCTGTAATAGGCAGTGGGTGGGGGTATTTACATGCTATGATCACAATGCTTTGCCTTGTACCCACAGCAAAATTTACCTGACATGTAGCAATTGGCAGGTGGCAAGCCTGTTGAATGCTACCCACCCAAGCAAATAGGGATGCACCACAAACTCCCAGCCACAGCGGTTGTGGCACATTTTGCAAAATGGGGTTAAAACAGGTGGTGAGGAGGGGTCTCATCGCTTCTCTACTGCCTGTCTGAAGGGGGATGCAAAAGCGGGTTGGGCTTCATAGGAAAGGGAGATTTGGAGGCACGTCTAAATCTACCTTCAGGCTGGGTTCACACTAGAACATGCAGCGGCTCACAATAGGAGTCCAGTGCATCTCCATTCAACATTTCAAGTACAATTTCAGTTTGAATTCTGCATTATCTATGTATGTATGAATTTATCTTTGTTTGTATTATAACTTCACAATAAAATCAGAAAATCAGGGTACACAGGTCATACCGCCATCATCTGCAACATTCTGTGGATTTCTTCTGCCTAGTCACAGGGCATTGAAGTTTATACTTGCTGCATGTTTTCTGTTTGGATTGTTTTTTTGGATTTCCCCACTGAATTTTATTGTGAAATTTTATCCAGAGTGTTGACTTTGTGTAGTGACACCAGCTTGAAGTTTTCTATTAAATCACAACTTTTTTACACTATGAGGAGTTCCTTTTTTCCTCACATACCCTGGTGTGATCAATAACTGACACTACTACGTTTTACCAACCATTCTTTGGAAACATCCAATCCCCCCTGGATTGTGAGTATAATTCTTCTATTGGAGAAGGGACACCAGAGAGGGCAATCGGCCCATACAAGCATTGGAGACCCACCCATCGTATGATGAGCAGTGGGTCATTGGAATCTGGTAAGAGTATCCATTTACTATCCCTTCTGAGTTGATTGGAATGTGTTGCTGAAGAATCTTACTCAACAAGTTCATACAAGTGGGAAGGATATATAATTGTTTATTACCACTAACAAGAGGAAGGACTATACTTCTGTTTAAACTGTCCACAAGGACTGTAGGGGTTTTTCCTCCAAAGACTTTCCAAGATTATGGTTGTTGTTCAGTTTATATGCAAATGACTGAACATTGGGAGATTTGACACCCTCCCTTGTGGTTACTAATATTATTTATATTGTTTCCAAGTTTATGTATTTGCTGAAATGATCCCCAGGGACCTGCACTAACACTAGTTGAACATATTGGTGTTTGGTTAGGTTGATCACCTTATTTATTTATTTTGGGAAATGTTGTCATTTCTCAGTATATGGGCACATATACCGATTCACGTATAATTCTCTTTGTTTATATATAGTATTCACAAGGGTGATATTACAAGTTTATTCACCACACCTGTGGGGGATATAATTTGATCACTCCTGGTTCAGGAGTGTCTTACTCTGTCTGGGGAATCCCGGGCAGAACTGAGTTACACCGGCGCTACACTTTACTTTTTAACAATAAAATCAGATTGAAAATAAAAAAGGAGCCCAGGAGAGCACAGCCACGAAAACAGGAGGGGGAAACCTGTGGGTAAATCGTATATAACCGCAAGGGGGTATAGAACCAGTGAGTAAAAAGTTTAATCCCCATCTCTCATAAAGTTAGGGATTTGTACATGTTCTGCCATTTTTGCCCATTCCTGTACATAAAATTCCAAGTTTTACTCCTGTTTCCAGCCGGACATGTATTTCAATTTGGAGTTGTCTCCTATTGCTCCTATAGATTTATATAGCTCAGAGATCAAACCTTTCTGTCTGGGGGCATTCCTACAAAGGAGTTCAAAGGAGGTGTGGGAATCTGATGGGGCTAAGGAATAATGTGTCAGAAGAAAATGCCAAATCTGGAGATAATGATAAAAGTCCTGTGGTGGATTTTTTTGGGGGTTTGCAATTGGGAGAAAGATGAACTGCAGTTCAAACTGAAAACCATTTAACATGGTTATATTCTGGTCTATTCACCATTAAAAAATGTTCAGGTCCTCAAAGGCTGCAGAGAACCTGGGATCACCCAGAAAAGAGGTTCCAGGGGGTGTCTTAGAGATTAGTGCAAGCCTAAATCTATATATATATACCATAATATGAGTGAGTGTGCTACTACTATATTATGATTCCACATATCTGAGACTGGGAGTTTAGAGGACCATAATAAGCCAGGGAGGTAATACGGGGAGATAGAAGCTTGTTCAAACCTAAGCCAAGGGAGCTAATTGAGAGAAACTGCTTGCTACATAATATAGCCATACCTGAGGGACTCTCAGACCTCCTAACTGATTGGAACGTTATAAAACCACTCTTGCAAATCTAGGGGGTTTACTTTGCCAAATAAATGTATTTAATTTGGCTTGAATTTTAAGGAGATATGGTTTAGAAATCATAAGGGGTAAAGCACAAAATAAGTAAAGTATGAGTTTAGGGAGAATAGTTATTTTTATAGCTGTCGTTCTCCCCAAAAAGGTGATGTGATATGCCGACCAGGTCTTAAATAACTGCCTAAGTTTAATTATTAAAGGGGAGAAATTACTATCAAAAAATAACTTATAGTCTTCAGGGAGAACTATTCCAAGATAAGATAAGGAGGATTTTGCCCAAATAAAAGGGAATGATAGCTCATTGTTCTCCAGCTCGGCAGGAGTGGATATATTCAGTGGATATATCCACTGAAATGCCTAATAATTTGGCAAATTGTGTTAGTATCTTAAGTAGATTTGGCAATGAGACCGTAGGGTTTGAGAGAAATAATAATAAATCATCTGCATACATACAACTCAAGGGATCTTTAATGTATCAAGAGATATCTGGGTGGCGGAGGATAGCTGTGGCTGTGGATAGCAAAGGCTCAATGTCTAGAGCAAATATAAGAGGTGACAATGGACACCCTTGTCGGGTACCCCTACCAAGCTGGAAAAAGTCAGTTGAACCCTGGGATTTTAATACGTGTTCTGGGTTGTGGTAAAGGGCCTGAAAACTCACCCTGAAAACCATAACACTATAGTAGGAGAGACATATAGCCCCATGACACACTTTCAAATGTCTTATGGATATCAAGACTATGCATTAACAGTTTTTTAGAGAATAAATAAGCTTCTTGGATATTTGCAGCAAGGCGGATATTGTCTGTAATAAAACTGTTAGGAATTATTATTTATTATTATTATACAGGATTAATGGAATGGATGGATCCAGACTCATATGGTGAAATCAGAGAGAGGATTATCTCCGCTAGTATGTCAGCCAAGGTTCTGCTAAAAATTTTAGATCATTATTAATAACTGAAAAAGGTCTATCATTTTGTGGCAGAGCATGGTCTTTCTTAGGCTTCTGAATCAATGTTAGTCAAAAGCATTTTCTCTGGGAACCCATGACCCTGAAGAATATAATTGGGCAATCACTAAGCCCCACTGAGAAGGTGTGAAAAATAAGGCATTCTGGAACTGCAGCCAATCTGGAAAGGTCTGACATTGTTACATGACTGTAACAGAATTTCCCAATTGGCTGCATGCAGTATCAATTGCAGTGTCAGTGTCTGATTCTCTGAACTGCGGGATCACAACTATTTCACTCACTGTGCAGCACGTTCACAAACAATGCAGGCTAGTCGTCCCAGAGATCTGGCTTATTCTGGCAAAGATCCAACAACCACATCAAAATTCAGGCATTGTCAGGTAAGTTTCCTGGTATGCAATTGGCCTACAAATAGGATGTTGACGTCAATTGAACACTACTAGGAAGTTCTGAAGCTACTGTATGGCCATATACAGTAGGTACACTATATGGCCAAAGGTTAATGAATTCTGTACTTCACACCCACAATTTTTGAGCCTGTCGGACATCCCATTAGTAAACCATAGGCATCAATTTGGAGTCCCAATCCTCCAAACACACCTTTGGGGCTAAAACAGTTTTCAACTAGATTTTGGAGTAAAAATTTGTAAAAAGCGGTCGATTGTCCTAAGGAATACGGCACCTCATCCCTAAAAATGATTATTATTATTATTATACAGGATTTATATAGCGCCAACAGTTTACGCAGTGCTTTACAACATCAGGGAAGACATTATAGTTACAATACAATTCAATACAGGAAGGATCAGAGGGCCCTGCTCGTTAGAGCTTACAATCTAGAAAAATGTTGTTAGTAATCAAAGGGTGTAGGGAATGTGGGATTATTGCATCACCGCAATAACCTTGCATTCCCTACTCCCTTTGATTACTGACATAGATTTTGTGTATGTGGAAGAATTTGTGCCCATTCTACCAAAAGAGCATTTATGAGGTCAGTTACTGATGATTGACAGAAAGACATGGATTATTATTATTATTATTATTATTATTATTATTATTATTCAGGATTTATATAGCAGCAATAGTCTGCGCAAAACTTTACAAACTGAGGGCAAACATTACAGTTACAATACAATTCAATACAAGACGAATCAGAGGGAGGGTCAAATGACACAAAAGGTAATAACTGTGTAGGATGAGCTGATGGAGAAAGCAAAAACACAGAGATGAGATTTCAGGGATCGCACGCCTAAAGATGGATGGATAAAGTAGTCGGATGATAGTCGATTTTGGAGGGCATGTGTAGGAATATTTGCCCATTCCATTTATAAGGTCAGTTGATGCCAGACAGGGAGACCTGGCTAACAACTGCCATTCCGATTCATCCCAGAGGTGTTTACTGGAGTTGAGGTCAGAGATCTGTGCATCCCTGCCAAAACTATTGTCACAAGGAAGTACGCAAACGCTTTTGCAAGCTGTAGCCTGGACTGTAGCCTCCATTGGAAACACCTGAATGCAATAGATTGGTGGAGTGTCCACATAATGTAGGCCGTATAGTGTATTTGCAGGTCCCTTGGTTTTGGCCATTATATATTGCTGATTACAGATCCCATGTCCTGTGTACAAACATTTTTTTTGTTTGTTTTTTTAGCTGCTGTGAAAAGAACAGATCCTGTAGAAATGGTTATGATGAGAGCTGTATGCACCATCCTCAGAGGTAGTGGCAGAGTCAGCCAGAAGCATTTGCTTGAATTATAGAGGTCAAGTGAAACCAGAGGCTGTTAACTGAAGCATAACAAGCCATGTTTCACTGGATAGCGATAGTTATTTCTCTTTTCTCTCATACAACTGCCAGATCTCCCGAGTTGGTGTTCCACAGGTTAAGGTGAAATATATTAAGCTCTGTTGTTGAAATTGTACAGTTAAAACCCATCTGTTAGCCCTGAAGGTCATTTGTCATGTGCTTGTTTACAACATATTGATGCTCTTTTATTAAAGTGAAATTTCTGGTCTTACCAAACAACATAACAATACTCAATCTACCACCTTAGGATGTGTATACTCCTAAAGGAACAAAGCTGTAAGAAAAAGGGATACCACATCATTATTATCTGCATCCTTGAATCCATCCACTGCCTCCCTCAGTCTGAGATGTTCTAAATGTTCCTTATAGACAAGCAGTTTACTGTGGATGTTATGGTGATAAGTGAGGTACTTGTGATGCTAAACTCTAGGGAGTGAACAATAAAGAGACATAGAGGTTGATTTACTAAAACTGGAGAGTGAAAAATATGGTGCAGCTCTGCATAGAAACCAATCAACTTCCAGGTTTTATTGTCAAAAATGAAAGAGTTTGTTACCCCCAACACTTCAAATTCCTGATATGTGGCTTCTGTACAGCCATGGCCAAAAGTTTTGAGAATGGCACAAATATTATTTTTCACAAAGTCTGCTGCCTCTGTGTTTTTAGATCTTTTGTCAGATGTTACTATGGTATACTGAGGTATAATTACAAACATTTAATAATTGTTAAATGCTTTTCTTGACAAATTACATTAGGTGTATGCAACAAGTCAATATTTGCAGTGTTGAACTTTATTTTTAAAGACTTCTGCAATTCACCCTGGCAGTGCTGTCAATTAACGTCTGGGCCACAGCCTGACTGATGGCAGCCCATTCTTAAATTTTCAATGCTTGGAGTTTGTCAGAATTTGTGTTGCTTTTTTTGTTCACCCGCCTAAATTGACCACAAGTTCTCAATGGGATTCGAGTCTGGGGAGTTTCCTGGCCATGGACCCAAAATGTTGATGTTTTGTTCCCCAAGCCACTTAGTGATCACATTTGCCTTACAAGCAAGGTGCTCCATCATGCTGGAAAAGGCATTGTTCATCACCAAACTGTTCTTGGATAGTTGGGCGAAGTTGTGCTCAGAGGATGTTTTATACCATTCTTTATTCATGGCTGTGTTCTAGGCAAAATTGAGAGTGGGCCCACTCATTCTTGGCTGAGAAGCAACCCCACACATGAATGGTCTCAGGAGGCTTTACTGTTGGCATGACACAGGTCTGATGGTAGCGCTCACCGTTTCTTCTGCAGACAAGGTTTTTTCCGGATGCCCCAAACAATCAGGAAGGGGATTCATCAGAGAAAATGACTTTACCCCAGTCCTCAGCAGTCCAATCCCTGTACCTTTTACAGAATATCAGTCTGTCCCTGGTGGTGCCCCGATCCTGCAGCTGAATCAACTGTAGGAGACGGTCCTGGCAATTACTGTACTTTCTTGGGCACCCTGAAGCCTTCATCACAAATCCAGTGAAAATGTTTTTTTATGGGATTAAGTTCATTTTCATGGCAAAGAGGAACGTTGCAATTAATTGCAATTCATCTGATCATTCTTCATAACATTCTAGAGTATATGCAAATTGCCATCATAAAAACTGAGGCAGCAGACTTTGTGAAAAATAGTATTTGTGTTAGTCTCAAATTTTTTGGCCACAACTGTACTATGTACTTGTATGATAAATTCTCCTGTTCTCTTTGTATTGCTTTCATTTGTGTGAAATTTGTGGTGTTCCTACTAGTCCCCTTGCTTTCCTATTAAAAACTGACCACACTAAATCAGAAAAGCACACTGTGGTCAGTTCACTAGCTATGCTGGGAACTCAGCCTGCTCTCCTCTGATCTGATTTGTCCTGACATGCCCCCTCTGCAAAGCCTTTCACTGAGAAGTTCAGTGTGCTGCTTCTTGCCTCCCACAAGATCTTATGTAGCTGAGAACAGAGGGAATGTGATCACTTATAAAAAAGGGGAAAAAGGTATTTATAATGGTTTTTATATCTATACAAAAATGTTTTGCCTTTCATTTCTATTTTAAACTGAATAGATTGTTTTACAAAGTGAGGGTTTACAATCACTTTAATTGAACAAGCTGATGTTAGAAGCTGATTGGCTATCATGCACAACTGCACCAGATTTTTGTAATCTGCAGTTTAGTAATTTACCCCCACTGCTCTAATTGAGCTGCATGCTCTCTGACAAAATCTACAAAATATAAGGCAGTTTAGATACAGTAAGTGACAGTATGATAAGTTGGAATATGAAAAAGTAATCAAAAAGAAACAAGTAATAAACTGTTTTTGCAGGGAATGCCTTTTATTGGCGTTTAAAGTGGAGCTCCACCCAAAAGAGGAAGCTCCGCTTGTCTGCCTCCCCCCTCTGCTGCCACATTTGGCATCTTTTGGGGAGGGGGGTACCTGGTTTTGACAGGTACCCGCTCCCACTTGCAACTCAGTTCGCCATGGTGAACTGAGCCGGAAGTCCCCCCTTTCCATCCTCCGCACATTTTGCAAATGTGCAGTTGGAAACCAGCTGCTGGTTTTCCTTAGGCAAGATGGCAATGCCAGCTTCCAATAGCCGATTGAAGAATTGGCTCGAGTGAGGACATCACTGGATCCCTGGACAGGTAAGTGCCCGAATATTAAAAGCCAGCAGCCAGACTATGACTAGGTTAAGTTGGGTGGAAATGTTTGTGTGGGGGGTTAACCTCCGTGGCGGTATGATTATTTCAGATTTTAGGTGCTGAAAGCGGTACCATTATTTTGCATGGAAATTTGGCGTTTTATATTGTAGGCCTGCAATTCTTAGGAATAACTCACTTAAATCTGTCCAAACAAGAGTCTAGTAGACATCTCGGGTATGATAAAGTTTGCAAAACAAAATCATAAATTATAATATAATAAATACCTATAAATAATTATAACAAATAATAATGTAATTATAATAAAAATTATCCAATAATGTAATCAAATCAAAAACACTGAAATTTGCTCAGCTGCAGAATTGTCGCTGTCATTACTTTTATTGTTTGATGACGAATTTCCCCACAAATCACTATCGCTCAATTCTGCAAGTGATTCTAATTTATTATCGCTGTTTTCTAGCTGGTCTAAAACCACTTTTGACATAAAGGGACACTTTTGGTTGCTATAGACAATCTCCAGTTTCCAGGCAGAAAAAAATGTTTTTATTATATAAAAGTGCATGCAGGACACTGGACAGATCACTAGGGACAAAGGGTGTGTGTATTTTTTTCATACAGTACTGTAATATATAAGATGTATGTATGTATTGTTACTGTATGTATTGTGTGTATTTACTTTTTTTAATGTGACGCGATCTCCGCCCCCCGTGCGCCGTAACGTCGCAGGGAATGGAGATCGGCGGCACACAGGCACTGTGTGAATCGAGCGAGCACCCGCTCGATCACACAGCGGGAGGCATCACAGGATCCAGGGACAAGGTAAGTAACTCCCTGCCTGTGGACACTGCAAGGCGAACCAGAGTCTGGCTCGGGGTTACAGCTTTTGGTTCTGAAATTCCACCCCGAGCTTGACTCGGGAATACCGCCAGGGGGGTTAAAATCATAGAAAAACTGTGGGGCCACACTGGTATAAACAAGGCCTTACTGGATAAACTTAAGCAAAGAAACCTATATATTCAATCTTTGTCTAATAGTATCTCTTATTATCATAGCTTCCCACCCTTAGGTTTAAAAATATAGAAAATATTAATTGTATATGAAGAGGAAATTCTAACAATAATGAAATAAACTCTGATCTGAATTAATTATTTTGTATATAAGTGTCACATGCAGCTCAGCAGAGGCCACTTCAGCTATTCTAGTGGTGTGACTCTGCGCTAATGAATACTCTAATCATTTTTTATCACAGTCTCTACTTCTCTGCTCCAATTTTCATTTTACACTTTTGATACGATATTTAATTAAACCGAGTGTCAACTGTAAATCTTGTCTTAATCTTGCATGCTCTTTGTGCATACTGTCTATAACTGGAGGTTCGAAATACTGCTTGGTGGTTCATCTGTTGTGCATGGCTTTCTTTGTAATCCTCACTTGTTGGTGAATAAAATTAAATTAGTGGAGCTGGCTAAGATTGTTTTTCCTGTCTTATCACATTGCCCCGTCACACTGCCCCCTCTTATTATACTGCCCCCCATCATACTACCCCCTTCTTGTCACACGGCCCCTTTCCTTTCACACTGCCCCTTCTAATCACACTGCCCCCCTCTTATCACACTGCATCTTCCTCTTATCACAATGCCCCCTCTTACCACACTGCACCCCCCACCTGTCACACTGTCCCCCAGCCTATCACATTGGCCCCACATCACACTGCCCCCTCTTATCACACTATCACCCTCCTGTCACACTGCCCTCCATCATACTGCCCCTTCTTGTCACACTGCCCCCACCTTTCACACTGCCCCCTCTTATCACACTGCCAACCTCCTGTCACACTTCCCAGGTACCCTTCTACTGTCACACTGTCTCCCCCCACCTTTTACACTGCCCCACTGTCACACTGTCCCCCTCCTGTCATAATACCCCTCTGTCATACTGCCCCCCTCCTGTCACACTCCCCCATAATACTGCATTTCCATCACACTGCCCCCCCACCTTTCACACTGCCCCGCTGTCACACTGCCTCCCTCCTGCCATAATACACTACATCATACTGCTTCTCCCTGTCACACTGCCCCCCGTGTCATACTCTCCCCCTCCTGTGACACTGCTCCCTTTCCTTCACAATGCACCCTTCTGTCACACTGCCCCCCTCCTGTCACACTTCCCAGGTACACTTCTCCTGTCACATGCTCCATGTCACACTGCCTTCTTCTTATCACACTGCCCCCCTGTCACACTCTCCCCTTCTTGTTACACTTTCCCCTCCTCCCCCTCCAGCCCCTTCCTTTTCTAAATGGTCACAGTGAGTGATCGGTACCACATTCACTGTGTTCATTCATAATTTACACATTTAAAACATCAGCCATCATTTATGAACAGTTCTTGTAGACAAGTGGTTAAGGTGGTGTTAATAAATAAATTAATGAAAATGGATAAGCTGGGGGGTGGGATGTAGTCTAAGAAAAGACTATAGAGTTTAGATCAAGGGGTTACTGTTAGTAGCAGAAAATGACCAATGAACTTAGTTAGAAGTATATCAAAAAAGAAGTTTTATTTAGCACAGTGTCGTGCAATACAAAAAGTAATCAGATATTAAATCCGATTAGTGTTAAAAGTTCCTTTACACATGTAACAAGACTGACAGGACTCACAGAGACTACAAATAACGGCGCCCGTCTACGCGCGCTGAAAGTTCACACATCAGTAGCATGCATCATAGAGGTGAGGTAAATTTTTAAATTCACGATCATGTATCGTGGATAGTAAAGGCTAAGTGTCTATATGTGGGAAACTAGAAGTCTCACCACACTGATGTTACTATGTTATCAATTTGATGCATTATCTGGTGGGTGAACCTTGGGAGAGGGGGAGGTGTAAAGTGTATCATGTATTGTCAGAAAAGGCCCCAAAATAGTTTTAGAAAAATAGCAAAAGTAAATAATTTAAATAGTAATTATTATAAATCTAATGGAAGTCCATAAATGATGTTAATCCAGGGTAATGTAATTAATACTGGATGACTATTGAAGATTCTGGCTATATGATGACTTGTAGGTCAGAGTTAGTAATGATACTTTGTTAGTATAATTAGTTCAAGCCAAAGTAGTGTCAATATTGATTGATCAAGTAATAAAGTCGCATTGAAAATATTGCTTTGCATATCCGTTGTAAACAATGAATTTGAATAGACGAAGCAGTGATCTGTTGTTAGTAATATACTGTACACTCTATGGTTAGTTCTGATTTATATAGCGAATCATTTATGGTTTCATTCCTGATGGTTGCAAGATTTTTCTAATAGGGTTTTGAGAACAATAGTAGACCAAGCACTATAAGGAACTGTTTGTCATGGCATATATTGTGGTTCCATGACAATTGAACAAATTGCTTTGCATTTCCACTTGTTACCTTAACGTGAATACAACAAGGTCTTTGATTGTCCAATGTAAATAAAATTACAGACCTGTGTTTGTTGTGCATCTGGTTGGTAACAGCATCTATGGGAGTGCGGTAGCAAATTAACCTGTGGTGTTCCGTGGGTCCATATGGTCATTCGGGACCTTGATGTGCTGGTTTCAGTAGTTCCTCCTGTAGATTTTTCACTGAACGTTTGGAGAGGCTGCACGCTAGACGCTGGGTAGCGTGTGTGCTGGAGTGTTGACCTGCTGGCCGCCTGTCTATCACCAGGCACCTCCTCGGTTTGTATATTATGTTCCAAGGGAAGGCCGGTCGTTCGTTCTCCCTTCAGTCGGCTTAGCGCCGAGGTGGACGTAGCGGGCGTCGGGTTGTGACGTCGACGCGTTTCGCCGTGCTTAGTGGCGTAGCTTCTTCCTGGACGTGTTGCACAATTAGTCGGTGGGTGTTTTATATCATTGCCTAGCAATCTTGCTTGATGTTAATCAGAGATAATGATCGCTATTCAAGTAGTGACGCTGATTGGCACTATGCGATGCATCAGTGTAATGGAACTTGTGGTTTTCAATGGAACAGACCGTGGTGTAGTTTGGTACTACTTTATTAGAATTATAGGTACCCTGCATATGGCCATTGATGTCAAATACTGTTAAGGGCAGTAGTGTCATCATTTAGATGGTAATTTTTCGGTGATGAATTATGCGTTGGATGTTTTACCAGTACAGATGTTTTTTTTAAAAAGAATATAATAACATTTGTTTATTCTTATTGCCTATAACAAAGTAGAGCTAGGCGGAAATAGAGATAATAAAGATAATAAAGTATAGAAGATAGTGAGAAAAGTATAAATAGGCTGATGTATGGATCATGAAGTAGAGTTGAGGAATTATGTGTTATTGGAAATTAAGTATCGCTTAAATATGTTGATATCAAGGGATACAGTAGGGAACGAACAAACAAAACCACTGAACACAGAATAAGGCAATGCTGTTTTTTATATGCAATATTTCTTAATAGGGTACGGTTTTTGTTGGTGAGTATCCCCTGGATCTTTGAATAACCACGTAATTTAGGGAATATTCAGATGATACAAGGAGAAAATTAGGAATTGAATTGCATTAATTCGGCCGTGTTATTTTAAGGGAAAAGGATGATGGTTAGCTGTTATATAGTAAACGATCTATGGATTCAAAAAAACTTGTAAATTTAATTCGGTGTTTAAGCCGGCCGGCATAAGCGATTTTAAGCGATATATCCAGAATTTTTCTTTTTGTAACAGTATTTTATCGAAATCACCACGTCGGCTCGATAGCTTTAAGTGGTAGATGCCTTTTACTGTTAGTCCTCGCGAATCTCGGTTATGGAATTGGGCGAAGTGTTTCGACAGGGGCTTTTCTGGGATTTTTTCTTTCTCATTTATTTCCCTCAGGTGCTCACCGATACGTATCTTCAGGGGGCGTTTTGTTTTCCCTATATACATTTTGTTACAGGGACAGGTGATCATATAGATCACACGTTCCGTAAGGCAGTTGATAAGATCCTTGATCTCGAAAGATTTGTCCCCCAGGGAGTCCTTAAATGTAGATGTGCGATCAACGTATGGGCAGATGTGGCACTTAGTGCAAGGGAACATACCGTGGGAGCGGGGATAATTTGTGAGCCATGTGGGATCAGGGACGCGTATGTATTCTGATCTAATCAGTCTATCGCCGATATTACGTGCTCTGCGTGCCACTAGCTTTGGTGTGTCACTGACTATGGTTGCCAAGGGTGGGGCATTAGTTAGTATGCCCCAGTGTTTTTCCAGGACAGTTCTAACTTCGCCCCACTGAGATCCGAAGGTAGTAATGATCCGTAGGGGTTCAGTGGATCTCTGAGGTATTTTATCTGTTAGATCTCTTTTGGATGTTAATAATTCATTACGGTCCCTGCTCGCTGCTTTTTTGCGGGCATTTTTTATTTGTCTATGTGAGTACCCGCGTTCTCTGAATCGATTGTAAAGGTCCTGGCTCTCGCGTCGGTAGTCACTTGGTTTAGAGCAATTTCGTTTAATGCGCAGAAATTGCCCTATTGGGATGCCATTTTTGAGCGAGGCAGGATGATGACTTGTAGCATGGAGCAGAGTGTTCGCAGCCGTGTCTTTGCGGTAAGTGCTGGTATAAATTCGTCCCTCCTCTAGTTTGATTTTTAGATCAAGGAAGGATAATTCATGTGTGTGTGAGACATATGTCAAGCGTATATTGCGTTGATTGTCATTCAAATCACACATGAAAAGCTGGAGTTGTTCAGTAGTGCCTTGCCACAGCATGAGTACGTCATCGATGTACCGCCACCAGGTAAGTACATGGTGGCGGTACATCGGTGTCGTGTAGACATCCTCCGCCTCCCATAGTCCCAAGTGCAAGCAGGCGTAGGCTGGTGCCCACGCGGCGCCCATGGACGTGCCTCGAATTTGGCAATAATATTTACTCATGAATTGGAAATTGTTATTGGTCAAAGCGAACGCCAGCATCTCAGTGATAAACTCATTTTGGGGGCCTGCTGTTGGAAAAGTGTCCTCCAGATAGGTTTGTACCGCCCTGATTCCCATTTCATGCGGTATTGACGTGTACAATGACTCAACGTCAACACTAACTAGAAGAATATTTGGTGGTATTGGTTCAACACTGAGATCCTGGAGCTTCGCTAATACATGCTGTGTATCCTGAACAAAGGATGGTAAATTGGTAACCATCTCTTTAAGTAGTCCGTCTAGATATTTACCTGTGCACTCGAGCGGCCCCTGGCAGGCGGAAGCAATAGGTCTGCCAGGTGGCACCCTGAGATCTTTATGAATCTTTGGAATAATGTAGAATGTTGGTATATTATAGTTTTGTACACGTAAGTAGTTGTATTCCTTATTGGTGAGTAAGCCTTCGTCTCTAGCTAGTAAAAGTTTATAGTTTAGTTTTGAGACGACTAGTGGTAAGGGATTATAATCCAGTTTTTTATAGGTTGAAGTGTCACTCAAGAGGCGCTTTGCTTCGCATTCATATTGTTTTTGGGTAAGAATTACCACGTTGCCGCCTTTGTCACTATTTTTTATGACTATGTTTGTATTAGACTCTAATTCATATAGGGCCTGCCTTTCATTGGCACTGAGGTTGTCAGTAAATTTTTTGCTCCAATCTATTTTCTCTAGGTCACTCTGCACCATGTCCAAGAACATCTGAAGCCATCGATTTTTTGATAATGTTGGCATTCTTAATGATCGAATTGTCAGATTAGGTCGTCGAATCATTTGAGATGGTTCATCATCAGATGATTGATTTTCGTCTAGTAAAGAATTCAACATATCGAGTGCTCGTTGGTCATCTGCTTCTAGTGGTTCTGGTTTGTCAGTTGTAGTATTGTCGTTTGAGAACAGAGATCGATAAAAAACCTTACGAAGGAATAAAGTAATATCTTTAAATACAGTAAATTCATCCATATTTGTTGCCGGCGAGAAAGTCATTCCTTTCTGCAGGAGTTTTAGATGATAAGGGGATAGTTTAAGATCAGTTAGATTGACCACCTTAAGATCGTTGTCGATCAGTGGTAGTTGTGTATCACACTTGCCCTTGGATTTAGTTAATTCTTTTGGCTCCTCGTGTGTGTACGCTCCTGAGTACCTCTGGTTTGTTGTGGTTTTTTGGGGGGCTGTTTTGGCTTTGGGGGTGATGTTGGACGGTCGTCCAGGGGGACCCCGTGTTGGTCTAAAAAAATGACCGATTTTATTGCTCCCTCCTCTATATCACTCTGTGGTTTTGGGCGACGCTGTCGTGATTGAGAACGTGTTTGGCGTGTCACAGACCTACCACGTGTGCGGTGTATCGTGATGTCAAAAATCTCTCCCTTTTCGAAATCTGTTAGATCGCGTTTGAATTTGCCCTGTTTAGTGATTTTTAAATTTAGTTGAATTTTTTCAATATCCTTTTTTAGTTGTTCGTTTTGTTTGGTAAATTCTTCCTCATCCTTAAATGCGTTTAGTTCTTGGGCACTGATTTGGATTTGTTGTTGGATGGTAATCAGCTGCTGTTTTTCCTCCTCAACTGGCGGTACATCGATGACGTACTCATGCTGTGGCAAGGCACTACTGAACAACTCCAGCTTTTCATGTGTGATTTGAATGACAATCAACGCAATATACGCTTGACATATGTCTCACACACACATGAATTATCCTTCCTTGATCTAAAAATCAAACTAGAGGAGGGACGAATTTATACCAGCACTTACCGCAAAGACACGGCTGCGAACACTCTGCTCCATGCTACAAGTCATCATCCTGCCTCGCTCAAAAATGGCATCCCAATAGGGCAATTTCTGCGCATTAAACGAAATTGCTCTAAACCAAGTGACTACCGACGCGAGAGCCAGGACCTTTACAATCGATTCAGAGAACGCGGGTACTCACATAGACAAATAAAAAATGCCCGCAAAAAAGCAGCGAGCAGGGACCGTAATGAATTATTAACATCCAAAAGAGATCTAACAGATAAAATACCTCAGAGATCCACTGAACCCCTACGGATCATTACTACCTTCGGATCTCAGTGGGGCGAAGTTAGAACTGTCCTGGAAAAACACTGGGGCATACTAACTAATGCCCCACCCTTGGCAACCATAGTCAGTGACACACCAAAGCTAGTGGCACGCAGAGCACGTAATATCGGCGATAGACTGATTAGATCAGAATACATACGCGTCCCTGATCCCACATGGCTCACAAATTATCCCCGCTCCCACGGTATGTTCCCTTGCACTAAGTGCCACATCTGCCCATACGTTGATCGCACATCTACATTTAAGGACTCCCTGGGGGACAAATCTTTCGAGATCAAGGATCTTATCAACTGCCTTACGGAACGTGTGATCTATATGATCACCTGTCCCTGTAACAAAATGTATATAGGGAAAACAAAACGCCCCCTGAAGATACGTATCGGTGAGCACCTGAGGGAAATAAATGAGAAAGAAAAAATCCCAGAAAAGCCCCTGTCGAAACACTTCGCCCAATTCCATAACCGAGATTCGCGAGGACTAACAGTAAAAGGCATCTACCACTTAAAGCTATCGAGCCGACGTGGTGATTTCGATAAAATACTGTTACAAAAAGAAAAATTCTGGATATATCGCTTAAAATCGCTTATGCCGGCCGGCTTAAACACCGAATTAAATTTACAAGTTTTTTTGAATCCATAGATCGTTTATTATATAACAGCTAACCATCATCCTTTTCCCTTAAAATAACACGGCCGAATTAATGCAATTCAATTCCTAATTTTCTCCTTGTATCATCTGAATATTCCCTAAATTACGTGGTTATTCAAAGATCCAGGGGATACTCACCAACAAAAACCGTACCCTATTAAGAAATATTGCATATAAAAAACAGCATTGCCTTATTCTGTGTTCAGTGGTTTTGTTTGTTCGTTCCCTACTGTATCCCTTGATATCAACATATTTAAGCGATACTTAATTTCCAATAACACATAATTCCTCAACTCTACTTCATGATCCATACATCAGCCTATTTATACTTTTCTCACTATCTTCTATACTTTATTATCTTTATTATCTCTATTTCCGCCTAGCTCTACTTTGTTATAGGCAATAAGAATAAACAAATGTTATTATATTCTTTTTAAAAAAAACATCTGTACTGGTAAAACATCCAACGCATAATTCATCACCGAAAAATTACCATCTAAATGATGACACTACTGCCCTTAACAGTATTTGACATCAATGGCCATATGCAGGGTACCTATAATTCTAATAAAGTAGTACCAAACTACACCACGGTCTGTTCCATTGAAAACCACAAGTTCCATTACACTGATGCATCGCATAGTGCCAATCAGCGTCACTACTTGAATAGCGATCATTATCTCTGATTAACATCAAGCAAGATTGCTAGGCAATGATATAAAACACCCACCGACTAATTGTGCAACACGTCCAGGAAGAAGCTACGCCACTAAGCACGGCGAAACGCGTCGACGTCACAACCCGACGCCCGCTACGTCCACCTCGGCGCTAAGCCGACTGAAGGGAGAACGAACGACCGGCCTTCCCTTGGAACATAATATACAAACCGAGGAGGTGCCTGGTGATAGACAGGCGGCCAGCAGGTCAACACTCCAGCACACACGCTACCCAGCGTCTAGCGTGCAGCCTCTCCAAACGTTCAGTGAAAAATCTACAGGAGGAACTACTGAAACCAGCACATCAAGGTCCCGAATGACCATATGGACCCACGGAACACCACAGGTTAATTTGCTACCGCACTCCCATAGATGCTGTTACCAACCAGATGCACAACAAACACAGGTCTGTAATTTTATTTACATTGGACAATCAAAGACCTTGTTGTATTCACGTTAAGGTAACAAGTGGAAATGCAAAGCAATTTGTTCAATTGTCATGGAACCACAATATATGCCATGACAAACAGTTCCTTATAGTGCTTGGTCTACTATTGTTCTCAAAACCCTATTAGAAAAATCTTGCAACCATCAGGAATGAAACCATAAATGATTCGCTATATAAATCAGAACTAACCATAGAGTGTACAGTATATTACTAACAACAGATCACTGCTTCGTCTATTCAAATTCATTGTTTACAACGGATATGCAAAGCAATATTTTCAATGCGACTTTATTACTTGATCAATCAATATTGACACTACTTTGGCTTGAACTAATTATACTAACAAAGTATCATTACTAACTCTGACCTACAAGTCATCATATAGCCAGAATCTTCAATAGTCATCCAGTATTAATTACATTACCCTGGATTAACATCATTTATGGACTTCCATTAGATTTATAATAATTACTATTTAAATTATTTACTTTTGCTATTTTTCTAAAACTATTTTGGGGCCTTTTCTGACAATACATGATACACCTTACACCTCCCCCTCTCCCAAGGTTCACCCACCAGATAATGCATCAAATTGATAACATAGTAACATCAGTGTGGTGAGACTTCTAGTTTCCCACATATAGACACTTAGCCTTTACTATCCACGATACATGATCGTGAATTTAAAAATTTACCTCACCTCTATGATGCATGCTACTGATGTGTGAACTTTCAGCGCGCGTAGACGGGCGCCGTTATTTGTAGTCTCTGTGAGTCCTGTCAGTCTTGTTACATGTGTAAAGGAACTTTTAACACTAATCGGATTTAATATCTGATTACTTTTTGTATTGCACGACACTGTGCTAAATAAAACTTCTTTTTTGATATACTTCTAACTAAGTTCATTGGTCATTTTCTGCTACTAACAGTAACCCCTTGATCTAAACTCTATAGTCTTTTCTTAGACTACATCCCACCCCCCAGCTTATCCATTTTCATTAATTTATTTATATGCTTAAAAAGGTTACAGTAACAGTACCGCCACTTATCGGTTGACCTCCCCAAGGTACCTTTTATTTCAAAGATACCTATTACACCCAGTGACACTACTTGCGCCTTTCCCTTTCCCCTTTCCCTTTAAATATATTTCTAAGGTGGTGTTAAACCCAAAAATAAAAATGTAGAAAATTGCAGTTTATCAATCCTTCAATGTGGTGGTTGCATTCTTTTTAGTTGTATGGCCTTTTTTGTCCTAATTTTTTTACTGGTGATCCAGCAAGTAACACACTTCCTGTCTTAGGATTTCTCCACTCTGGACGGGAAAGTAACCGAGACGCCTATAGATAACAGAATTATCAATCTGCTCTTACTACTTCTGCCAAGAAGGAGGGGAAGTGAGATGGGGTAAGTGCAAATCCGGAGGTGGGAGGGGCGGTTTGTTTGCCGCCCCCCACACACACAAAAATGTTTACTTTCCAGCACAGATTGTATGTGCTGGGATGACTGAACTCCTGTGCATGCGCAGGACTGATATCATCCCTTGTAAGTCAATCAAGACGGCCGCACAATAAGTCAGGTAGACGATGCCAACTCTGGTGAGGGATCTCAGACCTTTGAAGGAGAGAACTTTAGTTCCCCTTTAAAGGAAGTTGAAAAATAACAGACTCGCTGGCCTCATCACTAAGTGAATATAAAGAAAACAAAAATCTCAATGCTTGTGTAGATCTACCCCATGTACAGTAGAAGAGCCGTTGATTAGGATTGGTCCTCTGTTCTTTGCCTCAGCCCCTCTAACACAACAAATATCACAGGAAATTACTGAAAGTAATACTTACTACCCAGAAATAGTGCTATATCTAAGAAAACAGTCACCAAACCAGGTAGTAAGGGCAAACTTCATATATTGTCACCCAATATGGTTGGCAAGCATAAAATGGATTAACAATAGTAATAACACAATGTAGCATATAAAGTGATTAACAGTAGGGACTATGCATAAGATGACATTTGGCATCCAGATCAGCATAAACCAGGCATGTCCAAAGTCCGGCCCGGGCACAATTGCGGCCCTGTTCCAGTTTAATGTGGCCCCCCATGTAATTTGGATATATACTGTAATTATCGGCGCTGCCTTGGGGGACAGGCAGGGGGGGGAACGAGTGCTGTCAAATTACATACAGGAGAATTTCCTATTTACTCAGCAACATCTGTAATAGGAAGTCCCATCTCCTGGGATGCCATTGAACAACTCCTCTGTCTATCATAGGAGGCAGGACAATTGTATTAAGGAGGCTCCTGTGTAAACAGGAGATTCTCCTGTATGTAATCTGTTGGTGCTCATCCTGCCCCCCCCCCCCTCCAAAGCTGCAGATGGACATCGATCAGGCTGCATTCAGGCAATGGAGAGGCTGCATTCATGGCAATGGCAAGGCTGCAGATGGGCACTGATTAGGCTGCATTCATGGGCAATGACCCTTATTTTCTTCACAGTTTTTTATTTACATTTTTTTCCCTGAAACTTCCCTCCTAAAGTGAAGGTGTGTGTTATATGCCGATAAATAAGGTATAACACGCCAAAGCTCATCTCTTCACCACACACAGGCACAAAGGCAAGAGAATTCTTGTTGGGCCGTGTATTAGTGTTTAGACGAACACACTTAGACCGAATGTTAATGGTTCAAAGAATGTCAGGCAAAATGGTCGGCCCTTACGCATGTTCAATTCATCAAATCTGGCCCTCTTTGAAAAAAACAGTAGCAAGGCCACCTAAAGTGCAGAAGTAAGCAGTAGTAAAGTTGAATCCACAGAGTGCTCGAATTTTACTGCCAGAGCGCATTTATGTTGGTGATGCTAGTCCTAGATTGACTGGGTATGTACAATCCATAAGAAAAGGATGGTGGAAGTGGAGGCAGCTGGGGAACAAAGGGAGCTTCCAGAATAATTATGTTCTTTGAAGGGTGCAGTATGGGTGTGGTATGGATTGGTGTCCTGCTCTCAGAGGCTCAGTCCCTGCTATCAGTATCAGCAATGGACGGACAGCCGTCTCACCAGTCCCCAGGATGCTGTAGTGACCTCTCGATGTAGAAAGACTCCAGTGGGAAGTAGAGCGTGAGAGGATGCTCCATTCTCCCTGCGACAACAGTGCAGATGTGTTTGCTTTGGTCTGTGCTGCGTTGCTCGGGTGTCTCCACCCTCAGGTCTCAGATTCTGGCTCTGGTCACTCGTCCTTGTATAACTCATGTGCATTAGGACCGATGTGCACACCTTGGCTCCCATGCTGAAACGAGGAAGAGATGTCCAGTGCAGCGAGGTAAAAGCTGTTCCATCATTCCTCTTTTCTCTTTAATGTCCTATAGGAACTGTATTGTAAAGGTCCATAAGTTCCATTCTGTGATTGATGTTTCAGACTATAATTCCCATAATCCTCATTATTCGGCATAGATGTCCATAGGCTTTCCTGGCTGTAGTCCTCCCTCTGCTGACTGGAGGGCATAGTGCAACACAACGTTCAGCATAACAGCAGAAAGTGAACATAAACTGTTTGTAAAGAGGGAAATTTCTCCGTCTCCATGTTTCTGCAGTCCAGCACCTGGCTACACTACGCTTCAGTGAGTCTGAATAGCAGATATTACTACCCTGACAGGTTTCAAAGCTTTATAGGAATCAAATAACATTGATGTTCATAAAAGTTTTCATGATCATACAAAATCAAAACTTTTATCATTAAAAGTTACCTGCAAATGGCTGACCTGTATAAATTAGTATCATACAGTGGAATGTGCATAATACATATACAGGCATGCAAAGATTCAGTACATTCATATTAGCAGTAACAAGACTCATTCTTTTAATAGGACTTTGAGACATGTTTGCATAAAAGTGTGTGTGTATGTATGTATATATATAAGAAGGCCAGTATGGTGGCCTGAGTTTATGGGAGGAGCCCGGAGGGTATTTAAGCAGCCCACTCACACATGCTCTTTGTCGGTTCAGTGTGCAGTACTACACGTCACTGGGCCGACTCTTCCCAGCTCACCTCATATCCGTGAGTCTGCGCATTCAATCGCATTCGACATCGCAAGCGCTTTGCGGCTTCTCCCTTCATGGTCTTCGCCGGCGGTTCCCGCTTACTTCGCAGGTAGGATTCAAACCTTTTCGTATCTTGTGCAATCTTACAATTCGTTATGCTTCCTATCCTGCATCCCTTTTGGGAAAAAATCTGCTTCTGAGTTACTTTTGCTCATGTTCCAACATCATTTGGCTCAGGCGTAGTACATTTGTAACTTCCTTCTGCCAAACATACGATTCATTTGTAAATCCATTTGGAGATTGACATGTGTTTGTATGGGTTCTTTGGCAGATTGAGGTGCTAATTGGACTCACATGGTGCCTTGTCTGCACTTGATTAGCCTGGGGGGATGGGTGGTTGGTAGGTGTTCGGTTTCAAAGCAAGGGGTAGCATACACTCTACAACCAATTCGTATCAGATTCGTTCAATACTCCTTACTATCAATTCGTATCGGATTCATTTCATGCATTTTACAACCATTTTGTATCAGATACATTGCATACTTTCTACCGTTGTCATTCATTGTTTCCCCATGTCGTGTGTTTTAGTTCCCGCAGCGGAACTTAGGAATTGCTTGTTCCCGCAGTGGAGCTTACAAAGCATTGATACGCACTTCTCGTGTTCTATTTTCTACACCAAACCTTGTTGTTTTGCCCCATGCACGGCATCACGCTACACATTCCCGACATGTTTCACTCCAGCCACAGTCCGCCGCAAACTCACTCGCATGGCCCACTGTCGCAAGTAAGATTTACACATTCTTTATGTCCTATCAATTTGCTACCATTCGTTGTCTCCCATATCGTTCATTAGTGGCCCCTATGGAACCTACGATTCAAACAGGCGTTGTCCTTCTACCTTATACTGCTTGCTTAAGGTACAAACAAACCAGGTGTTTTTATCCTTTCTCAGTAACCCAATTCTTATTGATTGAGACCTTGCAACCATGCAAATCATCTCAGCAGTCTGATACCCTTGCCGAGACCCTTGCAACACATGACCATTACAAAATGCGAAAAAAAAAAAAAAAAAAAAAAAAAAAAGGAAAAAAAAATATATAAAACGCAAAAAAAAAAAAAAAAAAAAAAAAAAAATATTGCCACCACTTAATCTCAGCCCAGCAACCTGACACCTGTTGAGACCGTTGCAACGATGCAAAATTCGTCTCCACAGCCTGACACCCTTGTTAAGACCCTTGCAAACGCAATACCGTCTTAGCAGCCCCACACTCATCGAGACTCTTGCAACCACACTAAATCGTCTCAGCAGCCGACACCCTTGTTAAGACCCTTGCAACACATGACCCTTACAAAACGAAGAAAAAAAAAAAAAAACGCAAAAAAAAAAAAAAAAAAAAAAAAACGCAAAAAGAAATATAAAAGTGCAGAAAAAAAAAATAAAAATTGCCACCACACAATCTCAGCCCCGCAACCTGACACCTGTTGAGACCGTTGCAATGACGCAAAATTCGTCTCCACAGCCTGACACCCTTGTTAAGACCCTTGCAAACGCAATACCGTCTTAGCAGCCCCACACTCATCGAGACTCTTGCAACCACACTAAATCATCTCAGCAGCCGACACCCTTGTTAAGACCCTTGCAACACATGACCCTTACAAAACGCAAAAAATAAAATAAAAAAAAAAACGCAAAAAGAAATATAAAAGTGCAGAAAAAAATAAAAATTGCCACCACACAATCTCAGCCCCGCAACCTGACACCTGTTGAGACCGTTGCAATGACGCAAAATTCGTCTTCGCAGCCTGACACCCTTGTTGAGACCCTTGCAAACGCAATACCGTCTCAGCAGCCCCACACTCATGGAGACTCTTGCAAGCACAGAAAATTGTCTCAGCAGCCTGACACCCTTGTTAAGACCCTTGCAACACATGACCCTTACAAAACGCAAACAAAAAAAAAAAAAAAAAATATGCAAAAAAAAAAAAGCAGAAAAAAATTAATTGTCACCACACAATCTCAGCCCAGCAACCTGACACCTGTTGAGATCATTGCAGCCATGCAAAATCGTCTCAGCAGCCTCACACCATTGTTGAGATCCTTGCAAACGCAATACCGTCTCAGCAGCCCTACACTCATCAAGACTCTTGCAACCACACAATACCATCTCAGTAGCCTCACACCATTGTTGAGACCCATGCAAACGCAATACCGTCTCAGCAGCCCTACACTCATCAAGACCCTTGCAACCACACAATACCGTCTCAGCAGCCTTACACCATAGTTCAGACCCTTGCAAACGCAATACCGTCTCAGCAGCCCCACACTCATCAAGGCCCTTGCAACCACGGAATACCGTCTCGGCAGCCTCACACCATAGTTCAGACCCTTGCAAACGCAATACCGTCTCAGCAGCCCCACACTCATCAAGGCCCTTGCAACCACGGAATACCGTCTCAGCAGCCTCACACCATAGTTCAGACCCTTGCAAACACAATACCGTCTCAGCAGCCCCACACTCATCAAGACTCTTGCAACCACGCAATACCGTCTCA
Source organism: Rana temporaria (assembly GCF_905171775.1). Classification (NCBI taxonomy): domain Eukaryota; kingdom Metazoa; phylum Chordata; class Amphibia; order Anura; family Ranidae; genus Rana; species Rana temporaria. The sequence continues at coordinate 52,668,144 of NC_053490.1, read as the reverse complement.
GCAGCCTCACACCATTGTTGAGTCCCTTGCAAACACAATACCGTCTCAGCAGCGCCACACTCATCGAGACCCTTGCAACCACGCAATACTGTCTTGAGCAAACCTCCCACTCGTCAAAGACCTTTGTGACCATACAGTCTCGCCCCAGCAACCTGGCATTCATTGAGACCCTTGCAGCCAGACAAATCATCTTTGGCCTCATGTACACTGCTGTTGGTAAAAAAAAAAAAAAAAAAAAAAAAAAAATGGGTTCAGACGGATGTTCAGAGGCATTCGAAACGCATTCGAAACGCCAATGCCTGTAACAGCTTGTAAACACTGCCAGATGCGGTAACTCATGTTTACCAGCGTTTCATTCACAGTCGTTTTCAAAAAAAAAAAAAAAAAAATAAAGGGGAATATTGTCTCAGCAACTTGACACTCATTTGAGACCCTTGCTAAATGTAATATCATCTCAGCTACCTCACACCCTTCTAGACCTTTGCAACCACACAATCTCATCTCAGCAACCTGACACCCGTTCAGACCTTTGCAGCCATACAAAGTCATCTTAGCAACCTGACACTCATTTGAGACCATTGCAAATGCAATATCGTCTCCGCAACCTGACACCCATTTAGACCCTTGCAGCCATACAAAGTTGTCTCAGCGGCCGACACTCATTTGAGACCCTTGCTAAATGTAATATCATCTCAGCTACCTCACACCCTTCTAGACCTTTGCAACCACACAATCTCATCTCAGCAACCTGACACCCGTTCAGACCTTTGCAGCCATACAAAGTCATCTTAGCAACCTGACACTCATTTGAGACCATTGCAAATGCAATATCGTCTCCGCAACCTGACACCCATTTAGACCCTTGCAGCCATACAAAGTTGTCTCAGCGGCCGACACTCATTTGAGACCATTGCAAAACGCAAGATCGTCTCAGCAACCCCTCACTTGTTGAGACCTGTGCAACCACACCATGCCATCTCAAAACAAACCTCATAATCATCGAGACCTTTGCAACCACACAATATCGTCTCAGCAAACCAGACCCTTGCAACCACCAATACCATCAAACCTTCATACTCAAGGCCCCTGCCACCACACAATATCGTCCCAGCAACCTGACACTCACTGACACCCTTGCAACCGCACAATATTGTCTGCAGTAGTATAAAACACGTAGCGGCACGCACCTACGTGCAAACCCGAATACAAACTAAACTTGCAAACACACCTCAGTGACAAACAATCAGCCACACAAACACACAGTGGCACCCAGTTGGCCATTCATCTTCAGTGGCACGCGGGCCACTCATCTTTTCTCATTTTTTTCCCTGCGGTTAGTTCAGGTTTTCATCCAGCACCAGCGAGTGCACGTTGGCCTGCGAGTGCACGTTGGCCTGCGAGTGCATGTATATCGTCTTGTTGAGCACCTGTGTATTGTCTTGATTTTCTCACACCAATGCAAGATCCAGTCCAAGTTCTCAAACTAGACCAAGCATCAGTAGCAGACTTGGCTATGTGGGACAACTTCCCCACCTGATAGAACATCATTTCAATCTTCATCCCGGCAGTGTCAGCCGAGCCACCAAAGGCTTTTGCAGCCATTTTTAGGCCGCCACTGGTTCTCCAAAACTTGGCCCCCAGAAATTCTCTTAAATTTTTGCTTCACCCAGTCTTCATCACGCCTCGTGCTGCACCCCATCGTGGCAGCTGCCCAGGTCTGGGTCCACACTTGAACAGGACAGACACTGTTCTTCACCACAGACAATCAGGCCACAGCCGACATCATCAATTAAGATAGATCTAAGTCACTCCCCATCACTTCCTGCGCAGGCTCGCGCAGCTGTCACTCCGTCACCAGTTAATATCTTATGTAGACCTTTTCCAGGCAAATGCAAAAAGCAGCTGATGCGCTTTCCTATTCCAACCTTGGAATGGATGTTTTTTCCAGCAAGAGCCTGGAGCCGACCCAACAACTATCCCTGTCCCACCATGGACATTGCTGACGATGGACTGAAGTCGCATCTCGCCAACGCAATCCAACTTATTAACCACTCCTTGGCACGCAACACACTGAAGGCCTATCGCACTGCTTGGAACACTAATCGCAAATTTTTGGCCCCTTGCCCCGGAGCAGCAATAGGCAACGTTGGACACATCCTAGCCTTCATATCGTATTGCCACATGCAGCTGACCATTTCTCAATACTATCTCGCCATATCTAGATGACATCCAGCATTTCCTGTCCCTGCAGGACCCCAGTAAACCGTCAGTATTCTCGAGCCCATGCAGTCAAATCCCTCCTACAGGGCATACAGAAGCACTGTAGTCAGTGGCAAGCGCCTAGCTTTCAAGAGTCCCCTCTTTAGGGACATGTCTAAAATCCTTACTTGTTCCCTGTTTAGGGCTTTGCCCAGTCTAGTCACCCAACAGCCTTCTACCAGGCCTTCTACGGTTCCCTACAACCTAGTGAATTTAGTCAGCGGCTCCGGCAGTCACACACTGCTCCGACGCCACCCGACTTGCTTTCGAACCACTACACTCTCACAGTCTGCAAACGCAACAAACAGGCCCCTGGGGTTGACATCAACCTGTTTCAGCCTGACGCCCAGTGACGGTGCTCAACCCACTACTGCTCCATCTACCCAGCCAATCTGAGGGTAGCTCGTTGCTACCCTTTCTAAACCAGCTCCCTGAGTGTCAGCCAGTGTGTCAAGCATGTCAGAATCCTCCTAAGTAACTTGTGCTTCAAACCCCAGTCAGTTCTCTGGACATTCTTTCCGAATTGGAGCAGCCTCAGTTGCCTCCCAACAGGGAGTACCAGACTACGTAATCAAGATACCAGGCTGATGGAAGTCTCCTTGTTTTGCCACATACATCCCAAATCCTCATGAAGGAATGGCACAAGCCTTTACCAAGCTGGCTCAATAAATACAAGAAATCAATATAAACTATTTCCCTATCTGAGTCTTTTGCCCCCTTTTCTTGGCATACTGACCAGACCACCAAGGCACACTTCAGGTCTATTTATGTTGTAAGTCTTGTCGCGTGTTTATGTGATCCACATCTCTCTCGGTTAGAGGGTAACGACCATAAATAAGAAGGCCAGTATGGTGGCCTGAGTTTATGGGAGGAGCCCGGAGGGTATTTAAGCAGCCCACTCACACATGCTCTTTGTCGGTTCAGTGTGCAGTACTACACGTCACTGGGCCGACTCTTCCCAGCTCACCTCATATCCGTGAGTCTGCGCATTCAATCGCATTCGACACCCTCCCGCCCTTCCCTTTTTCAGGGCACTTCTCAGCATGTCCTTCTTCAATTAACTACCCATTACTTACCTTGGGTATGCCCCCTTTTCTTGGCATACTGACCAGACCACCAAGGCACACTTCAGGTCTATTTATGTTGTAAGTCTTGTCGCGTGTTTATGTGATCCACATCTCTCTCGGTTAGAGGGTAACGACCATAAATATATATATATATATATATATATATATATATATATATATATATATATATATATATATATGAAACCATTTATCTTATTACAGCTGTGAGCCCAGGAAAATAGAATTATAAACTATGCTACTCTTAAAAAGGTCATAATTGCATTCTTTTCGGCTAAAAATACAGAATTAAAAAAAAAAATTGCTATGGTTACAACTATTTTTTTTTTGTTATGAGGCTACGCTTATCCTAGCAATTTCGAGCAGCTAGCAATCAGACCTTTTAAAAGAAATCAAATAATAGAACAGGAAAAGTGAGGGTACATTATAGAGGGGCGACCTTTAAACCAGTAATCTTTGATAGCCAAATCCTAAATTAAATTCTGAGAACATAGAAATGCACCTTGTGAATACTAAGCATGTGCAAGAAGAACTACTTCAGGTCATTTTAAAAAGACACAGGTATAAAGTACGAGCTGGAATATGTTGCATTATACTGTAGATGTCTTAGAAGTCAGGAATTTAAAGGGGTTAGACATAAGAAAGCATATCAAGTTATTTTAACATGAATGGCATTTGTGAGAAACTAAAAATATTATACTTTTTTTATCTTTTGCGTGTTATAAAGATAAAAGACAATTAAACATCTACAGTACGCTGACTTAGCAGTATCTAAAAATATTTAAAGGGGCAAAACACAAATTCTTCCAGAATTAACCCTCTCTCCCCCCTTTAAGGTATTTTGATATCTGCACAACCCCACCCAAGAGCCAGCCCGCTTCTTGTATCAGGACAGAGAGCTTCTAAAGTGGCAATTGCCCACCCCCGAGAAATTAGTGACAGGCAGGCAGGTGGATCAGTCAGCAGGGCTGGAGGGTGAGCCGGCGGATCAGTTAGCGGGGCCCGCAAGTGGATCAGTCAGCGTGCCGGCGGATGAGCGTCCAAACAGGCCAGTCAGCAAGTGAGCGAGCGGGCAGTGGAGCAGAGAGCCGACATCATCTCTCACCACCCGCCCTGCATCACCTCTCTTCTGCCCTCACAGTGCAGCCGCGGGCAGCAGAAAGATTACATCATCTCTCTGCTGCCTGCCTTCACGCTGGGACACAGCAAGTGAGAATCTGCACCGTGTAGCTGTAGCAGGCAAGTGACGTGGCAAGTGACAATCTGCATCTGGTGGCAAGGTGACTTGGCAAGTGACACAGCAAGTGACAATCTGCATCTGGTGGCAAAGTGACGTGGCAAGTGACGATCTGCAACATATGGCAGGTGACATGGCAAGTGACAATCCGCACCTTGTAGCAGGCAATTGACACAGCAAGTGACAATCTGCAAAGTGTGGCAGGTGAAGTGGCAAGTGACAATCCGCAACGTGTGGCAGGTGACATGGCAGGTGACGTGGCAAGTGACAATCTGCAACGTGTGACAGGTGACGTGGTGAGTGAAAATCCGCAATGTGTGGCAGGTGACGTGGCAATGACAGACTGCAACGTGTGGCAGGTGATGTGGCAAGTGTTGATCCGCAAAGTATGGCAGGTGACATGGCAAGTGACAATCCGCAATGTGTGGCAGGTAACATGGCAAGGGACAATCTGCAACGTGTGGCTTGTGATGTGGCAAGTGACAATCCGCAATGTGTGGCAGGTGACGTGGCAAGTGACAATTTGCAATGTGTGGCAGGTGACTTCGCAAGTGACAATCCGCAGCATGTGGCAGGTGATGTGGCAAGTGACAATCCACAACTTGTGGCAGGTGATGTGGCAATTGACAATCTGCAACTTGTGGCAGGTGACATGGCAAGCCACAATCTGCATCTGGTGGCAGGTGACAATCCGCAACGTGTGGCAGGTGACATGGTAAGTGACAATCCGCAACTTGTGGCAGGTGACGTGGCAAGTGACAATCCGCAACTTGTTTCAGGTGGCATGGCAAGTGACAATCAGGATCTGGTGGCAGATGATGGTGGTAAGTGACACACTCAGGGCTCCCACTGATTCTACATTAGGGTGAGTTGAACTATTTTATGTTATATTACAATGTAACAATAGAAATAATGAGCTTCAATCATCCTGACACCATAGGAACCATGGTGCCATGATGATTGAAGCGCAAACACCAGCTATTTCCCCAATAAATCGCCCCTCCCGAGACTAGATTCTGGATCCGGCCCTGCGTTCACATACACCTGCTTCCAGAACTGGCACCAAACGCCCTATATAAGGTTAGTGGGGAATTCTTTGGATTTTCTGTTACCTGTTACTGACCCGGTTTGCCTCTGGACTTCTCTGCTGCCTGATCCCTGGTTTTGACCCCAGCTTGCTCTAAGGACTCTGCTTGACAAACCTTCTGCCTGCTCCACTGGATCCCTGTGTATGACCTTGGCTCTGTTCTTGACCATGCATCTGCCTACTCCCTGGCTTCCCCTCCTGTGTATGACTTTGGCTCCCATGCTAACCACGCTTCTTCAGTCTGGACCTACTAGACTCATCCAGCTTTTGCATGGGTGCCACCTTGCCTGTGGTCACTGCCTTGGTTCCACTACTTCTCCAGGTGCTACGGGGGTCCTTCCATCTGTCCTGACAGACCAGCTGACAGCTATCCAGTTCCGCTGTGCTGCAAGAAGATCTACCTAAACTGCACCCATGCTTCTTTGAGCCTAGCACTCCCTGTTCTCACCTTTAGGGTTGCTTGGCACTTAGCCGCAAGTGAAGCCCTCTCGTCAAATCAGCCACAGGCCGGGTATGTGACACTAGTTGAAACTATGGGCTCTCCAGTGCAAAAGTATGGAGCAGCTGCTGGGTGTCTTGGGGAATCTGGGTTTATGGGCCAGGGTCAATGGGATTTTGCTTCTTCAGAACTGCTTCTCTCCCCATACAAGTCTACAGCAATGCAAAAGCAACCTAAAGCAGATCAAATGCACCTGAAATAAATTCTGGATGATTTCGAAAGCATCTCAAAACTGATGTCAAAAGCATGTTATATTTGTTCAATGAAGCTCGCCGACACTATTCATACTGGTGTTGTATAAGATCTTAATATAGGTAAAATAAGCCTTTACAAGTTTAGCACAGACACACCATTTTCTAGATATAAATGCTTCTAGAGACACCCAGTTGCAGACTGTTTTGGTCACGCTGTTTAACATGAATCTTATATTAAAGAAACCCTAACAGCCTGAGGAATTAAAATGTATGTTCCTTCAAAGAGCGGCTCAGCGGGAGAGCAGCAGATAATAGGCCATTCTCTGTCTTCGGGTGACAATTACCAGTATAAACACATTGTATAACGTATTTCATTTACTGGGCTTGTTTAAGTTGCATTTTGCTTTCTATGTGAAGCCACTAATGGCATAAAGAAAAGTTGCAGTAAATGATTTGTAGCTCAGCCAGACCCAATAGCTGAGACAAACAATCTGGAAATTACCTAGTAAAGGCTGGAAAGGAGAGATGGAGACCATATTTACTAATGATGCAGCAGCAAGGGTGAAATGAAATAAATTGCTCATTGCCAGCTTAGCTATTTTCTAGATTAAAATATATAACCTATAAATGATAAAACAAACTAAATAACAACGTAATATCAATATAAACAAAAGGTCATTAAGCCCAGTAACGCTGTTCCTAGACTGGTTTGTTTTCTTTAGTCATGCAGTAGTGTGATCTTCTTCGAGACCAAACAGCATCCATACTAGGGCCAAGGGTACTGCTTAGGCTTATGAAGAATCCAATTTATATAAAGCTGACATTTACCTGAGCATTAACTCAAATAATGCTGTCAAAAGCATTATTTAAACAGTTGCAGTGTTGCCTTGATTTTTCTTCTGACCAGTAATAACAACATTTTAATAATTAAATGAAATAATAATAATAATAATAATAATAATAATAATAATATTTTATTATTAGTATTATGATTATTGTCATAAAAAAAAAAACACTTTTTTATTTAATTGTTTGTTTGTTTTTTCATTTTTTTCCTTTTAATTATTAATTTCCCTACTGTGTTTTGTAACATGACCACAGCATACTGATATATAGATAATGCCAATTTATTTATTTATTTTGAGTGATTCACTGAAAAAAAGATGAAAAAATAAGTTGATTAAATGTTCACCTAATAAAGTGCAGTGCTGCTGTAAATATATAACAATATTGAATGGAAGATCCCTCAAGGGTTTTTATTAGCAGCAAAATCGTGTTTGAAAAAAGTAACAATTAATTTCCATAAAAAAAATTGTGTTTATTTGTTTGTATCATGGTATCAAAAAAGTATTTGCACAAATACATAGGAGTCGTAAAAAGCAAATCTGGCCTTGACATAAAAACTTGACAATAAAACTTCAACAATTGAAAAAATACACATGAACTCAAGTTATATAAAACCATTAAACTTGTTTTATATAACTTGATTTCATGTGTATGTTTTCAATTGTTGATGAGTTAAGTTTTTTATGTCAAGGCCAGATTAGCTTTTTACGACTCCTATGTATTTGTGCAAATACTTTTTTGATACCATGATACAAACAAAAAAACACAATTTTTTTATGGAAATTAATTGTTACTTTTTTCAAACACAATTTTGCTTCTAAAAAACCCATTGAGGGATCTTCCATTCAATTTAACAAATTGGGGTGTGCAGCACCGACAACTCACATATATATGTGTTATCTATTCCAAATATATAAACATATAAATAAATCATTTAACTAAAAATGTCTAGTGTACCGAAAAATAAAATTACCTACCTTACTGAACATATGCTATACGTATACTTGTTATTGAAATATCAAAATTATAATACATTTAGCGTAAAAAAAAAAAAAAAAAAAAACACCAATTATTATTTTTTTCTTTAAGTAATATCCCAGTCAATAAACCAGTCCAAATCCAGTGCTCATATAGAGATGACTGTTCTGTGCTATAAATCAAACTTCATCCAAGTGTTTCACCCTTGTACTCATATATGCGCTCACCTGTTGTTGACCTATAAATATTTTACAGGTCAAATATGCATCTTCCCCTTTAGGGCGTTAAAGCCTTGCTCTCCCCTCTTTCAGGACTCCTCTTTTCCTCCAATTCAACTCTCCACCTTGTATCACAATTTGGTAACTCTTCCCCTTTAAATGGGTCATTGCTCCAACCTTCACTTATATTATTCCACCAGACTCAGCTCAAGAAAAAAACATATAAGGATCATAAAGCTTTCCATATCACATGATAGCACTATAATCCTTATGTGTTTATTTTGTTAAGTGACAGTTGCATTCTCTAAACATGTTTGTACATTTGACTTATAAAAAAGCAAATGTAAAACATAATGACTTTACATATCCTTAAAAACACAATAAAAAATTATTTGATAGGTAAATTGGTCATAGGACTATTATTATTACCATGTTAATCAAAGCATACTAAAGCTGTTAAATTTGGTCTGACTATGTTTCAATGACCTCTGGTCAAACCAGGGGAAGCTTTACTCACATGCAAACTGAAGTGTAGCCTCTCTACTAAGAACTCTGCCCAAGGTGTTTGATGCTATACATTGGTATTGGCCAGAATCCTTCACTTCATTTGGACTGCTGATGATTAAATTTCCATCTATTAGAGTGTAGCGATAATCACTTTCCAAGTCTATTTCTGTTCCATTGCGAAGCCATCTTGAAAAGAAATCAAAAATATGTACAAAATGAAAAACAAAGCTTAAGAAGCTTTAAAATGAAAAAAAAAAAAAAAGCAGCATTGTCATATAGCTAACAATATAAAGTATTGTAGCATGCATCACAGTGAGCAGCAATACGAATGATAATGGTAGCGATAAGTATGATTAGATCAGTAGAATGTATTGTTTGTCGGTGTAATTGAAGAAAAATATGCTCTACATCTATCTATGTCTTGGGTCAGGGAGATCTGTGTTAGGATCCTAAACATCTTGGTAGCCTATATCTTTCCACAATGCTGATCACACACATTGACAACATTATCACAAAGTTACAAATAATTGCATTGAGTTGGACAGTTCACAGTCGTGACTATCTGCCACATGTGGTTATGATCAGTTCCAGAGTACCCACGGCCAAACAATCCAAACTGCAGTGGGAATTGATCAAAATAGCCTATTAGCAGGCATTACATTGGTATCATTTGAGCTTGGCCATAAATGTAATCATTTAGCACTGAACCATGACACAATCAGGTTGATTTACTAAAATTGGAGCGTGCAACATCTGGTGCAGCTCTGCATAGAAGCCAATTGGTTTCTAGGTTTCTTTGTCAAAGCTTAATTGAATAAGCTAGTAGCTGATTGGCTGCTATTCACCGCTGCACCAGATTTCACACTCTCCAGTTTTAGTAAATCAACCTCTACTGAAGCTGTTGGTGACACACTCCTGTGAACACTTCCATTCCATATCATCCTTTTTCCAATTTTCAAGAGTTTGACCAGCATTTCATTGTAATTTACAAGGGTGTACTGCCAAAGTGTATTGTTAATAAAATCTGGCATGCACTGAAATGTTTTTATTTTTCACATTTATTTGAGTTTCTTACTCTTTAATTTCTGTAATTTCTAAGTGCAGTAAGGCCTTGTACACACGGTCGGACCAAACAGATGTGACTGGTCCGTCGGACCGTTTTCATCGGTTCACCTCTGAAGTGGCCGTACGGCCTGATATGTGTACACACCGTCAGTCCAAATTCCGATCGGGTCAGAACGCTATGACGTCAAACACACGACGTGCTGAATAAAACAAAGTTCAATGCTTCCAAGCATGCGTCGACTTGATTCTGAGCATGCACGGGTTTTGAACCAATGCTTTTCTGTACTAACCATCGGTTTGGTCCGATGGGGCAGCGGTCCATCGGTTCGGTTTTGAAGCATGTTTTAAAATTTTGGACTGAAGGAAAACAGACCGATGGCCTATACACATGGTCGGTTTGGTCCGATGAAACTGAACTTTGGTTCATTCTCATCGGTTTGGTCCAACCGTGTGTACAAGGCCTTAGCCATACCAACCAATCAGAATATCTCTTGTACTGGTCTAACTTTAGCAGAGTAAACTCTGATTGGTTTAAATGGCTTACTGCACTTATGAATAAGTCTATATTAAATAAGACTGATGGTCTTTCTTCATGTGAAAAGGTCTGTCTTCATGTGGGACAGCATTCTGATTTAACAAATGTAAAATTCAATAGTCCAGTTAGATCAGTGTGTATACGTTGTCATATTGCAGTGTGCCAGGCCCAAGACTAGCTTATTACTAGACATACATGTTGACTGTATGGGCAATGTTGGCAATGTTTGTGGTTAGTTTAACTAAACACTGGCAGCAACAGTCCACAAACATAGTTGCCAAGTGTCCCCCATAATGCAGGACAGTCCCACTATTTTTCATATTGCCCTGCAATGCTCTGCAGAATGTCCAGCTAGGCAGGGGTAAGCAGGGTTGCTGATAGAGGGGGACCACCGGTCCTCTTGTAGCGGACCTGAGCATGCAGAGGGGCCCAAACAGGGAGGGGGTTTAGTGATGTATGCGACAATCGTGTCTCTCTTCCTCCAGCAGCTGAAAGCTGGTCTCTCCCCCTCTCCCTGCTGCTAGCTTAGATCTGCTGAGAAAGATAGTTATGTAAGTGTTGTCTATCACTACTCCCCCTCCCTGTGTGCCCCTCCCTCCCAGGCTGCCTATAATGTTAGCTGTGCTCCTAAATTTGCTATTTCTGTAACTTTGTTTCTCTCTGTCTCTTTGGCAGAGGGACTGCCCAACCTGTATATCTTTGTCATCTCATCTTCATTTTTACTTATTAACTCAGTTTTATCTTTTAGATTTAGCAGGAATTATGTGAGTTATGTTGTACTTGTGTCTGCTAATAATGTTATTATATTTCTAAACAAATATAGCTTTAATATTTCCTTGGGGGGGGCTGTCAGGTAGTCTGTACAGGGCCCCACGATTTCTATCAACAGCCCTGGGGGTAAGTTCATTAGTTGCTGTAGAATGCAAAGTGTGCTGCCAGTTTTTCCTATCTCAAGAAAGTGTCCTCTGAATTGTTTCAAGAAAGTTGGCAGCTGTGCCCTAAAGACCGGTATCCTGTGTAAGTAAGCTTAGCCAATTACTAGTTAGTATGAATGATAATGTTTTCAACCATGAATCATCAGTTTGATCTGATGTGCCCTGTGTTTGGTACTTGGTATGCATTCAAGCCTTCAGCCAAGTGAGTCGAACAATTAACACTTGCATCATGGCACCAAGAAAGTGGGGTTGTGTAATTAGAACCATGTGGTTTCACAAGTTTCACACCATCCATTCTGTTCATGGGCAGTCATTAACTGCCTTGACAAATTTCAGAACACCATGGTGATTGGGATAGGGTATAAATGTTGAGGGATGTTTCTGACACTCATTAGAACTGAGGTAGCCACTTGGGGGAATGTCTAACAGCATTGTAACACAAGTCCAGTACAATGAGACTAACTACTTCTGGCAGCATTAAATAGTCCTGATCATATGGGAAGTGATATATCAATCTCATTTCAGGCAGCCTCTCCTCAGCCTGGAAGTGTTAAATACAGGGCCAAAAGACCATGCTTTGGTGCACAGCAGATATACATAAAACTTTACACCTGAACTGAGAAAAGCATATAAGCTGCCATTGATCTTCTTCTTCTAAAAATCCTGCCACCCAAACTTGTTTCAGGTCAATGACACAAAAAGAGGTGAAGCCACTGGATCAGCAAAGAAGCTAGATGACTAGCACTCTTTAGAAAGATGGGCCAGCAACAGCAGCTTAAAGGAGAATGGGCAAATTTTTTTTTTTTGGCACCACTTCTCCTGTAGTGTAGGGATCACAGGAGATAACTTTGTTCCACACTCCATTGACCCATTTTCAGTCATCGGTAGGCTAAAGCCTGCTATTGGCTGGAGTTACTCAGTCAGTCCAGGCTCTGGATCGATCCCAACTTTATAGACGGGATGCACCCAGATGCCTGGACTCGCGGCTGGCTCAACCTCTCAGCAAATTGTGGGAGACTGAGCCAGCCCCCCTCTACAGCCCAGCACTCCAGTGAGGTGCAGAGAACAGAGCAGGTGACTGAGTGATCAGCAGTCTTTGATCCCTCAGTTCTCACTCAGTTTTAAAAGCAGTGAGGGACAGACGCAGCATTGGAGCGATGTTGCACTTACCTAGGTGAGTATATGTATATATTTTTCAAAACAACCCATACTTCTCTTTTAAGGACCTCTGTCATTGGGCTTTTGTCTGTTCAGACAGGTTTTGCATTTCCATTCAAGTCTTTCGGAGTGCAAAACCCACGTGAAAGAAGGTCAAATGCAGGCCAGAAGGAGGTCAACTGCAGGTCAAATGCACCGGTCATTCTGAATAATCTCAGAAGCATCTCAATCTGTTCTCAAATTTATGCCATTGACAAAAGCCCAAAATCCACCGACACAGACCATTATTATTTCATAGGGGGTGGGCTGGACAGACAAACTGCTGAACCTAGAGATGCACACACCAAGCTGGCTTGCCCCTCCTGCACTTTTCTATTGTCAGACAGGAATGTGTGGGGTGGGACCTAACAACTAGACATGTGCAATACATTTCACCATAAATTAGTTTTTTGGCGAAATTCTGCATATTCGTTCATTCGGAAGCATCCGAATGAACAAAAGACTCTTTTGACGAATGCATACGAAAATGAATTGTCAGAACGAAAATATGGAAGAAAGAAAACCCGAAAGAACGACAATCCGAAAGAACAAAATTCCAAAAATGCATAAATACAAAAGAACGAAAAACAATTCAACCTACGAGTTTAACAAATCAATTACATTTGGATAATTTTGTTTTCCATATTTTCTATTATAATTAAATTATTAACTATTATTATCGTTTTTATTATTATCTATTAATATTATTATAAACTATTAAATGATAGGTAAAATAGCTGAAGTCAGCAATTCTTCTATTCAGGTCTCTGCGGCATAGCATCTAATTTGGGATAGATTAGATTTACATTTTTATTGGAATTTCCTTTCAAATTTGGCTAAAGTAACTGTTAGTGAACGTAACAAATACAAATGCATCCGAAGTTACGAATTGTCTAAAGTAAGGAATGCCGCATCTAAACAAATAAAAAGGAACTTATGTGAATGCATCAGAAGTTACGAATGATCTAAAGTAACGAATGCCGCATCTAAACGAATGAAACAGAACAAATACAAATGCATCCGAAGTTAACAATTATCCACAGAACGAATGCTGCATCTAAATGTATGGAACGATACAAATATGAATGCGTCCGAAGTTATGAATGATCTGAAGTAACGAATGGCGATCATAATGAATGATCCGATAAACAAAACAAATTAAAACGAAAACGAAACTAAACACATTTTTTTTGTAGTGCACATGTCTACTAGCTACAAGTTAGAAGTGTAGGAGCTTTGCCTTTCAGAATGGATCAGCAATCGGCTATGAAGGCTTGGTAGGTTTCAGAAGGTATGTTCACCTCTAGATGCCTACATACCATACCTGTAGCAGTTACCCCTTCTTCTTCCCAATGACAGAGTATCTTTAAAAGGAATGCACAGTTTTGGGGACTGCTGCATGGCTTATAAAGAAATACAAGCAGGTCTTTTATTTTAAGTTATTACTTAGTGTTTACAAAGCTGTTTGAGATGAGATGATCATGGATAACTAATGGCAAATGCAAGGCTTATCTGCAATGGGACATTTATAGTCAGTGTATGTACCTATAACTCGGGCCAGGAAATCCTCTCGCCTCACAATTAAGTGCCACTTTCTTCTCTCCAGAATCCATGGGAAATATTACATTCTCTGGCTCTTGGGCAAACACTGGTCCATAATCCACACTCTCTGAAAAAATGAAAATCTACCTGTTAAAAACACAAATAGTACTTGGTACTTGCACTGCAACATTGATCAGGGTAGATACAAATGAAGCCACACAGATTAAACATAACAGAGAAAACAAACTTTAAAGTTTAGTACAGATTACAGCTTTGATCACAGTCATTATTTATTTTTTACAAAAAAATAGGCAAAATGCTACTCTTTAGATCTTATGTTTTTCCTTAGCGTTCTTTGATGTTCATGAGGTTTAGATTATTATAGCGAGTCTTGAAATTAAGCATGCAGCTAGAACAGTTATGAATCATATTATATTTTTTTTAAACAACTCTTCCAGTTTATATAACATTCTCAGGTATACGAATGTTGCACTGCTGATGCACACATTAGTCGGTTTATAGATAATGAAAGCAGAACTCAAGCCAAAAACCTAAAGCACAGTTGCAAATCCAGTACAGTGTATTAAAGCAGAACTGTAAGCTAAAGCAGTTTTCTCAAAGTACGGTCATTAAACTGGAAAAAGAGAGGCTTCAGGTGGCCGATCATCGGAACTAAAAAGCAGCAAAGGAAGAAGATAGCGGGATCCTGTACTAAGAAGAAAATGTTTATATATTTTTTTCTAGCCCAGATCTATGCTTTAAATAATGTTTTGTAGTTCTAAAATGAATTTATTTTGTGGTTATTTTCGATGCAAGGGAGCTTACTAGAGTCTTCTATTTAACATTTTGGGGTTTGGTGGTCGGGTGGGGGTATGTTTGTTTGTACATGTGCTTTATTAAATCCTCTGCTATATTCTGCTCTATATGCATTTTCTGGTTGTCTCTTACATGAATGTTCTTTGTTTTTTTATTAGTATTCTCCATATATGTACACTTATGCCGCGTACACGCGATCGGTCAAACCGATGAGAACGGTCTGATGGACCCATTCAGGGCCCTGTGCAAGAAACCACAAAGGCCCCCCTGACCCTTCCTTCCATCAAAGCCCCAGGCATCTATTTTTGGGATGGTGTCCATGGACATCACCCCAGAACCCTGCCTCCCGTGTGCCCCCTGGGGCACGCATCCAGCATGCTAAAGGATCTATCACAGCGGTCCTTTATCTTATCACATGTAAACAGACTTGCCGGTTATCGTCAGTCCTTTCCTCCCACGCTGTGTCTGTGTGAGAAAAGGAGAGCCGTTAACCGGCAAGACTGCCAGTACATTATTTACATTGATAATCAGGGTACTGATCATCAGTGCCCTGATGATCAGTGCAGCCCTATCAGAGCTGCCTGCTAGTGCTGCCTATCAGTGCTGCCTATCAGTGCTCATCAATGCCACCTATCAGTGCCACCTATCAGTGCTCATCAATGCTGTCAGGGACATGCTGGCCATAGTGCAGCAGATGTGCAAAGACAGAGGCAATTAAGCATGCATCTGCACAATTCCACAAGTACCCTTTTCAACAGGCATGTCCATGTGCGTGGACGCCTATGAGTATGCGCGAATGTGTGTGCCCATTAGCACTGGCACCAAAATTACATATATAAGGATGGCAGATGCACTTGCTAGCTGATCTTCAGCTTTCCCCTGTATCCTGTTCCTGTGACAGTCCTTGATCTGATTTTGACCTGGCTATACTGATTCCCTCCTATCCTGACCCTGGCTTGCCTTGACCTTGATTTATCTGCATCTGCTTGATTCTCTGTTGCCAAACCTCTGTCTGATCTTGACCATTCGTTACTTATGTATCTAATCATCCGTGTATAACCTGGCTTGTCTGACTCAGCACTAGTCTCCTCATATTTCATCAGTCGCTACATACCTGCCTCCGCTGTATATCATCACATGCAACGTACCTGCATCCACAGCATCCCTGCATCCACAATGTGCCTGAATCCACCCCCTACTAACAGCTTCTACTACTGCTGCCATCTGCTTCTCCTACTTCCCTGCTAAATGTAGAAGGCACTCCTACCTCACCGTGCTCTCGTGGCTGCTGTTGCAACCTCAGTGGTCCTTGAATCTGGGCTGTATGAGAGGCCTTCCTCTGCTCATCAGGCTCTACCTCTACTATTGGGTGGCAAGTATTACTTTTAGTAATTTCCAGTGATATTGTGTGCTTGTACAATCAACATGGTGTGTCCAAGGAGCTGAAATTCTTGAACAGGTCGAGGCAAAGAACAGAGGACATGCCCCAGTTGAAGTGTCATCACAGGAACCCAGTCGGGCACATACATTGGCCCCAGCCATTCCTACACTGTGCTGCATTTTTTCTTATACAGGGATTTTTATACGGTTTTCATTTTTGCTTTTGATGTTGTTTACACATTTTTATTGAGTGTGTTTGGTTGACTACCTTTTTGAACAATACATTTTGTACCATTTTTTACACTATGAGGAGGCGTCCTCTTTTGTTTTTCTTTTTTATATAGTGAGTCCATCCTATGTCTATACCAAGGAAACAGTGATTCATCACCTCCATGACTAGGATTTGAGCCAGTTTGGATTATACTATCGTGGAGAATCACAGCCCAGAGCTATCGAGAGAAGCTGTTCCCCATTCACTGGGTTGATCATGCGCATCTGACCCATCACCGTACGGTGTTCCTGGGTCCATCACAGCCGGTAAGGCCCCGTACACACAGTCGGACAAAACCGATGAGAATGGACCGAGGTTCAGTTTCATCAGTCCAAACCGACCGTGTGTATAGCCCATCGGTCTGTTTTCCTTCGGTCCAAAATTTTAAAACATGCTTCAAAACCGAACCGATGGACCGCTGCCCGATCGGTCCAAACCGATGGTTGGTACAGAAAAGCATCGGTTTAAAACCCGTGCATGCTCAGAATCAAGTCGACGCATGCTTGGAAGCATTGAACTTTGTTTTATTCAGCACGTCGTGTGTTTGACGTCACCGCGTTCTGACCCGATCGGTTTTTGGAACGATGGTGTGTACGCACATCAGACCATCAGGCCACTTCAGCGATGAACCGATGAAAACGGTCCGTCGGACCATTCTCATCGGTTTGGAACGACCGTGTGTATGGGGCCTTAAGAGTATTCAATCTCTTCTTACCTTGTTGATTGGGAATATCTTTGAATGGGATTCCAGATACAGTGATATTGGGAAGAAACAGACACCATTTCTCATACATGCTCTGACGGCTTTATTACATTTGGATAGAAGACTATATATATGCACATTGTATTGTGTTTTCACGATCACCACTATTGGTTTACACTGTGGACTTTATTATTAGTATTAGTTTTTGCAGCCCAACATGTTAGGTGTGTGATTGGATCAACTGCATAACTTTTCTATTTTTATAGCCTTACCTACCCATGGTTAGTGCTTCTTATTGTTTGGTGCTGCACTTTATTTTCACATTTCACACGATTTTATTCCTTTTGTTGTGTTGGCTGCAACTTTGGATACTACACATAGGATGAGCGCAGTATATTTATATAATTTTTAAAGAACAGAGGACCCATCCTATCCAGCGGTTTCTATGGGGGTAGCGCTAGACTAGCAATAATAAAAAAAAAAAAAACAGTTTTGTGTTTAAATAGACTTAAAAAAAACAATCCAACCACACACCTTCCACTCTTGATTGCTCGGCAATGGGGAGAATGAATTGAAAAAGTAGAAACAAATTGTGCAGTGTCTCACTCTGCCTTACAATTCTGTGATCTTACGTTTCATGTGACAGATTCACTTTGAATATAGATCGTATATCCATTTAGTCCCATTGGCTACATCTCATATATAAACACAGTGATTTCAAGCACAGTAACTGCACCCATCACACTGCATCTTTTCTATAATTATGGTGACTTGTAAGAGGACGTAAAAGTGAAGCAATATAATATGCAATGCGCCAGCCCTGTCACCTAAAGATTAAAAAGAGATTTCTTGCCATGTGACAGACTGGCTATGTTCTGAAATAGATATTTATTGCTGTTTACAACATGGAATTTCAAAGCACTTAAAGGCTCTTTGAGGCAACAAGCACTATGGTTTCCATTACTTTTCTGAAAGCTACAAGGCCACTTCACTGTGAAGACAAATAAATGATAAAATGGGGCTCGGTGTGCAAAACATCAGACTACCAATACTCCAATATTACCTATAAGCACTTCCATGAATGGACCATTTAGGAAAACATATGTCTTTTTAAGCATCAGTCCACCCAAAAAAGGGCATTTCAGTTTGGAGTTTATACTGAAGAGTTAAACAGCTTATTCATTTCCATTTCCATATGCCTTAAGAAATCTGCAATTGATATTTGTTTGTGCTGTGGCAAATAATTGGGAGTCCTACTCACCCTCTAGGAGGTTTACTTTTTATTTAATAGCATGCAAAAGGTGAAGATGTGTCCCCACCAAGGTGGGAAAGAGATGCCACAACCATCAAGGTGGGTGGTAAAAAAGGAATTATGGCAGAGAAATCCTATTACTGGAGTCCCAAAATGATGGGCAGTCCCTAGTCAGTGGAGAAGTCAAAATGAGGTGCTTTATAGGGTTATTAGAGGAAAAAGAATGTTTGCTTTAAAATAACAAACATGTTATACTTACCTCCACTGTGCAGTTCGTTTTGCACAGAGTGGCCCCGATCCACATCTTCTGGGGTCCCTCGGCAGCTGTCTCTGGTCCTCCCCGCAAGTACTGACCACAGTCATGCGAGAGCTCACATGGTGGTGAGTAATTGCGGGCGCACTCCTGTGATACAGCGAGCGGCCATAGCCGTTTACTGTATCACTCGGCCCCGCCCCTTGGCACGCCGCGTCACTGGATGTGATTGACAGCAGCGATAGCCAATGGATATGTTGCTCTTAATCCATCTGCTCTAGCCAATCAGCGGCCAGGCTGAGCGGCGAAGAGGATCTCGGGACGCGTGGGACTTTCGAGGGGTCAGATAAGTATAACAAGGGCTCAGGGGGGGGGGGGGCAGCAGCATCAGATGTTTTTTCACCTTAATGCATAGATTGCATTAAGGTGACATTTTTTTTTTACTTTACAACTTCTTTAAGGGTCCATTCACATCAGATAAAACAAGGTGATAAATCAGATAAAATACGTTTTTTTTTATATGGTTGAACTAGATGGAGTTATGTCTTTTTTCAACCTGACTAACTATGTAACATGTAAGGTGTAACCCGCTGCTCACAGGTGGGTCAGCAACCTGCTCAATATCCGAAAGTGGCGCACGCCCTGTCACTGCCACAGGAGTCAGATGAATAGGAAAATCGGATAGCCGCACTCCCAATCAGGATAAAAAGTTTTTTATTTAGACATCCATAAAATAAAAACAGTAATAAGCCCCAAGCAGCTACAAAGCAGAGGAGGAATAAGGGTTAATGTGTTTCATATGTTTAACATGTTTTTTTTAAAACCACCAAAGACCGTTAAACGTGTGAAATGCGTTAACCCATTTTCTCCCCTGCGTTGAAGCTGCTCGTAGCTTATTGATGTTTTGCTTTTATGGATGTCTAAATAAAAAACTTTTCATCCTGATTGGGAGTGCGGCCATCCAATTTTCCTATTATTCACATCAGATCTGGGATGTGTTGATCAATGCATGCTAGTGCACATACATTGTTAAAGCAATATATTTTAATTGGAGCACTTCTCACCAGTGCGTTGAGCAGTCCCTACTTGTTTTCGGCTCAAAGTATGTAAATCCATGTAAGTGCACTACAACATGCAAAAAAGCATAAAAAGCATAAAAGCATAAAAAGAACAGGGCGCTAATTCTACTTGTGCATAAATAAAGATAATACTGTAACAATAAACTGCCACTACCAATATAATACAAAATATAAATAATAAAATGCAATGAAAAATTATATATATATATATATATATATATATATATATATATATATATATATATATATATATATATTCCACAATAGTGAGAAGTGATGAATAATTCAGATATAATTGTCCCACTAATGAGTTTAAGACCCTCTTTAGACTTTGTGCTTCAATATGTTCAACTAATGACAGAATCTATATATATAAAACTCAACGTGTGTGTGTATGCATGTATGTATGTTCCAGCATCACGTCCAAACGGCTAAAGATATTAACATGAAACTTGGCACACATGTTACTTATATGTCAGCAACAAACATAGGATAGGTGGTTTAACCCTTACCCCCCCCCCCCGATTTGCCATGGTCGGGGTTTTTCTTTAAAGTCCCATTCAACTCAATGGGAAATACATGTTACTTCATAACTTCCAAACGGCTGTACATATTTCGATAACACTTGGTCACATGTTACTTATATGTCCACTTAAACTATAGGATAGTTAATTTATCCCTTAACTACCCCCATTTGTGAGGGTCGGGGTTTTTGTTTAAAGTCCCATGCAAATCAATGGGAAATGTATGTTCCCACATAACTTCTGTACGCCTGGAGAGATTTCAATAATACCTGGTACACATATTACTTATATGCCAAATAAAAATATATGACAGTTAAATTAACCCTTACCTACACCCTTATATAAAAGATGGGTATATTTATATTACTATGATTTTCCTCCCCAAAAGGTTAAGATAGGAAGACCGGGCAACGCCGGGTGTTCAGCTAGTTTAGTGATATAAAACCACCACCTCCATCGCCAGGTGATTTGCCCGCTCACCTTAGGAAGCAACCCCTCAGGGTCGGATCACACCTTTTGGTTAATGTGTCTTTGATGTTCCTGAAGGGAAAATGCCACTGTGGCTTGGTCTCTTTAAGTCTCCTCAAGTGCCCGGGAAAGACTGCTTCCCTGGAGTGGCTCAGAGCACAAAGAAAGCTTTCATTGCGCAAAATTGTTTAAATGAAATATTTTATTTTGCCTAATGATTGCCCACTCACATAGATATCATCTTGTGTACAGCCAAATATCAGCCAAATAATAGGAGGCTCTCCCCCTTACTGCTTCTTCCGGGTTCCTGCGACACCGGACGTGACGCCATTACTCCTCCCAATGCGTTGCATCACTGATCATGTGACTTCTTCAAGGGAAATGGAGCCTAGTGACGAGTGTCGGGATATAAGATCCTGAGGCTGTTTACAAATTGCCATGGTGACGGGTGAATTATTGGGTCATTCTGCTCTCATATGCATATATCAATTAACGTTAAAAGACAAGAACTTCATAGCGGAATTCCTCATTATGATCTACTAATCTAATACAAAGTACATACATGAAATATATAACCTAATTTTTAAAACTCATCAGGATCTCAAATAAAGCTTATTAATCTATCTACCATGCGCACTAATGTGTAATAGTGACCCCTCTTGGTAGTATGAAAAAAGAGTCCTGCATCAGCATCAGGTAGTGCCCAAGCCCACCTTCAGCCCGAATTCTGTCTAGGGATGGTTAAACAAAGTTCTAAAACATTGCTTCTGAACTCCCTCTACCATACATTTATACTTGTCCTACATTGCACTGTCTCACTAGCCAATGGAAATGCATGTGAGGGGGAAGTGGCAAACATTTAGGTTCTGAAAGCTGTTGCAGGAGTGGTTCTTTTACTTTATACCTGCTCACAAATTTGTTTTCTTTTGTCAGAGTCATTTTAACTTGCACTTGCCGATCTTTTTCCAGGGGTTGCTATGGGAGCTGTGGCAGGTTGTCCTCCCATTTAGTGATGCCTGCATTCAGAGCCAATGCCACTTGGCAGAGCAAGCATGATCTTTTTAGTTGTCTGTAAAGGTGGCATTCTGACCACTACTGTAAGAGGGGCAGTCTTTCCACTAGTCTGCAATATACAGCAAGGGGCAATTGTCTCACTAACCCCAATTAATTGATTTTAGCAGGGATTTTCCAAGACCTAAACATTTTAAGTGTTCCTCTAGGTTAAATGGGTTGAGAAAGGTTGGACTAAAGCGATATTTTCAAAACAGCAAGAAGTGAACAACACAATAATTCCTATTAGATCTAGGGAGTGGTCACCACAATGGAACCACTATTGCTAGGGGATTTACGGCATTATCTGCGATCATTAATTAGGTCACACTTACAAACTTGGGCCACCTCAACACATTGCGATATCTTGTTACACATGCCACAGGTTCATTTCTTTTGAGCCTCAGTTTTTATAAAGTTTTTATAACGTTTTTTATTGAATCCAACTTCAATGCGGAACAATACAGAGTAGTGATATGACCCATAACCTTATATACCATTAGCTGGCTAGAGCAAAAACCAGATCTATAAATTTAAAACACAATCAGTAGTATATACAATGTATACAACAGAACAGGCAATCCAACCATAAAGGGTAAAGGGTTTCCTTTTACCACAACCCACCTAAGCGGGCACACAATGTTTTTAATATAACTAAGCAAAATCAAGAACCATCTACATTAACCCCAAGAGACAGATTAAAAAAGATAGTAACCAAATACAAGAGAGAAAGAGAAATGGAAAGAAAAGAAGAAAAAAAGGTAGGGGGAAGGGCAAAGCGGAGGGATAGGAAAAAAATCACAACAAGTGCAATACTCCCAGCGGAGGTCACAGACCCTCCACAACTGTTCCAGTCTAGCTATCAACATCTAGGTAAGTCTTGAGAATAAGGAAAGTGGTCCAGTAAAACCAAGTCTTCTGCTGTTGGTATTTTCACTTCAAAGTTGCAGTGAGTTCCTCCATCAGTTGAATTGCATTAATTACAGCAACCCAGTGACCCACTGAAGGAGGTTCAGTACACTACCACTTTTGAGCTACACCCTAGCCATATCAAATAAGTGAATTAGTAGTGACTTCTTATAGCAACGTTTATACATCGAGGTCAGGTGCAGTAAGAGGCCTCAGGGTGACCTTCAAGCTGAAAACCTGTAAGCTCAAATGCCACCTTCTAATGCCTTGTACACACCATCAATGCCATGTTTTCTTTTGGCCGGGAAAACCGGGCGTGTATGTATGATAGCAGTTTTCCCGACAGGAAAACTGCGGTGAAAAAAAATGAGAACTTGTCTTATTTTTTCCCATTGTTTTCCTATGGGGAAACGCTGCGAGGGAGCATACACATGGCCAGTTTTCCCGACCAAAGCTTTACTGGCAGTTTTCCTGTCGGGAAAAGTGACAGAGCCAGTTCTCAGTTTCCCCATGGTCTTTTGATCGCCGGGAAAACCGATAGAGTGTGTGAGGCAAAATCTTTCTCCAAAAAGGTTTTGTACCAATGGGCGTTGCCTGCAAATGTGATAAAGGCTTCCTGGCTCTTGCTGACACCACCAACATATTGGCCATACAGTTGAAAGATTTATTTTATTGAACCCATTTTAACAGATGACTTTGTCAGTCTTCCTCTCCTGAATAAAGCAGCTAGAAGATACATACAGAAATAATGACTGACTTAACACAAAAAAAAAAAAAAAACAGTTTTCTAATGGCCTTTCTAATTGCTTATTTATCTACAAG
Source organism: Rana temporaria (assembly GCF_905171775.1). NCBI lineage: Eukaryota > Metazoa > Chordata > Amphibia > Anura > Ranidae > Rana > Rana temporaria. The sequence goes on along the minus strand of NC_053490.1, from coordinate 52,644,433 downwards.
AGCTTTTCTTTAACTGTTTGAACTGCCAAGAAAGCACCTCAAAAGGTACAGTACATGGCTAATGATGATAAATAACTGTGCAGTACCCAACATTGATGTGTACGTTTACACTTGTTGTGATAACATTGTTTCATGGCTGCCAGCAATTACACAACCATCCATATTCATTCTACATTTACTTTTCTTGTACCTAAGGTGCTAACTCTTCAAGGTCTTTCAATTAACCTATATTACTGCAAAATGAGCCAGTCTAATCCCTAATCAGTTTTGAGAACTTGGGAACTGAGCTCACAGTGTGTGGACAACTGTTTTAAAAGTAGTTCAGTCATTTTAATTTGGTTAGACTTTGTTGTATCCAATTACTAGTTTGAATTTCTAACCGCACCAGAGTGCAGTGTCGGAAGGGAAGACTGTGCTTTATCTCCCCTTTGGAACAGACTGCCAGATGAGGAAAGAACATGGAAACCATCGCTGTAAACCATGGGATATTAACTGCAGATCTCAGACATCAGTAAAAGTGTCTGTGGTCTTCAGATGATTGTTTCTCAATCCTGGCAATTAGGGTAGAATTGGGAATCGCATTTATGTCTGTCGGCATTCTGTGAGCTTTTCAGGCACCCCTTGGTGAACTGGGGGAAAGATTTAATTGGCCGGGGTGGATTTTCTTTATTCTCAATGAGATACAACAACTCTTGACAGCTAAATGTGTTTAAATGAAATAAGATTGTCGAGGATATCGCAGTTTCTGCCTCACACCTGAAAATGAATTGATCTCACCAGAAAAAACATCACAATAAAAAAAATGAAACATTATTAACTTTTAAACCTAACTTAAACTGAACCTCCCCAAACCAAACCCTTAAGGGATTAGTTAATGTAAACATTAATATTTGTATTATAGTTAGGACCTGGGGGTCTCAGTCAGCCCCAAGCTTCTCATTTTGGATATTCCAAAAGCAAGATCCTCCTCCCATTCCTGACTATGTTATTTAGGTCTTCTTATTATTTGGGTCTTACCTCCCATCACGTAAATTGGCCCAGCAGATGTTTAGACCTGGGAGATCTTACCAATAAAGTCACACAGATATATAGTAATGACTATATTGGGCTGATTAGTTAAACTCCTAACCGCTAACTCTAAACCCATACCTGTTATTATTTCACTTCATTATTACTTCTGATATCACAGTAAAAATTGACGGTTACAAAATACAACATGCATAAATGAGTTCTGAAACATTTGCTCCATATACAACTGGTCCTATTTCTGGAGTGTCACACTCTTTCTTCCCTAGGCATAAAAAAGCACACTCAAATGATCCAAAAATGTTTACGGTACGCTCTCTCTTCATTAGCAGAGTGAAGTGAGAGGCAGCACAGTGCTGGATGCAGGGTGGGACCGGGAGCTGTTTTAGGTAACTTTGCAAGTTAATCAGTACATGATTGTTTACTAGGCTGTCCTAGAAACCAGTCATCCGCTTGTTAACATGGAAAGTTACCTAAAGCAGCTCCCGGCCCTGCCCTCCATCGAGCACTGTGCTGCCTTTCACTCCTCTATGATATACAGCCACTGTAAGGTAGGAGAGAGCTACCTACAGCTGTGTGTCCTTATCACTTCTTTCTTTGGGGGCTAAAGCAGAGGATAGTGCTATGCAGGGGGGGTTGGTGCAGAGGACACAGCTATGGGGCAAAAGGTGGATGACAGAGGATACTGCTATGAGATAGCAGAGGGCACTACAGAAGATGGGGGCAGAGGCTACTACTGTGGGGGGGAGTTGAAGAGGACAATACTATGGACGGGAGACACTACAAAGGGGGAAGCAGAGTGCACTACTGCTATGGGGGGGTAGAGGACACTACTGTGTGTGGGAGGGGATGCAGAGGACAGTGCTTTGGGGGCAGAAGACACTACAGTGGGGGACATAGTATAATACTGGGGGGATTATGTGAAAGGGGGCAGAGGACATTGCTGTGAGGGGGGGTCGCTGTGGGACATGGCAGAGGATACTACTGTAGTGTCACGCCCCCCCCCCTAAGGATCTTTTATGCCCTACATGTTGTCCAGGTAGATCTCAACCTCAAGTTTGTCTACCCCTGTACTTGTGTTTTATTTAAAAGCACTAGGTGTCATTTCTGTCTGCTGCTTCCTTCCTCTGCTATCAGCATTAATCGCTTCTAAATCCAAGAGAAAAAAGGTGAGAGGGGAGGTATCTCCAGCAGATTGACAGCCTCAGGTCTATTCCTGTGTGCTGTGTGAAGAGGGGTGTGTTTCTTTCTTCCAATCAGCCCTCAGACCTCTCCCCACTGAGCTCTGAAGAGTGAAACTTCAGCTCTCCGCCCCCTTTTTTCTGAACTCTCTGAACTCTCAGAATAGCTGATAAATTCTAGGCTTTAAATTGTTGTAGAGAAGAGAATACTGTAGATAGACAGGTACAACTTAGGTAAGATGATTTGTTTCATCTCTGTGTATCACCTGAGGATAGTCCATTTACTGGGTGTATGTAAGGCTTTACAACCACTTTAACAGACATGGCTGTGCCATCTATCAGGCCAATTGAGGTAGCCACCCCAAAGGGCATGATGGCACCATACCCAACACTTAGTCCTCAGTGCAGCTAAGTAATGCTAAGCCTGATAAAAATCACAAGCTTAGAGTTACTGAGATCCCTGCCTAACTGCAATGCTCTCATGCAGACAGGTACAGCGAGCATGCCTCTTCAGTGACTCAAAGCCTGTTACCATTGCAGGCTCAGCATTAAAGTGGAGGTTCACCCTAATTTTGAAGTCAACGTTAATCACACAGGCTTAGTGTCTGTATTTAAAGTTCGCTGTCCAAAAAATGTTAAATCAATTCCATACCTTGTTAGGCTTTGATGAACCAGGCACTTCCTGGTTGAGCTATCGCATTAGCTGCGATCGCCCCAGTGATTCCTGGGATTAGTTTGCAATGTCTCCTGGGAGCACAGTTTGACGCTGCCCAGGAGACGATTCTGTAGCTAACAAGAGCTATCACGTGATTTGACACATCTCCGTCACCGTATCCCGGAAGTATTTGCTTGTGGGCTTCACAGTGCCCACAAGCAAGATGGATATATACAGGACAGATTTTTTAAAAGTCATTCTTTACGGCCGAATCGCGATGCTTATGGCTACAAAACTAAGACAGGTGAGTTCAATCCTAAGTGTATTAATAGTGGTAGATGCACCTAAAAAAAAAAAAAAAAAACGTTTTCCCGCGGAACCCCCGCTTTAATGAGCATATCAGTGTGGCCACTGCATCTGTGTGACTGGTGCAGCGGGCAAGCTCCGATTTTTGCTCAGTGATGCTTAGGCTGTACTTTCAAAATGCTCCATTTCACTGAGTTGGCTGTCTTTGTGTGTACCGGTGCACACAAACACACAGGCAATCGCTTTGCTGTTGGGGGGTCCTCAAAAATGCCCACCTCACTTGGGGAAATATTTATTTGATCCCCTGCTGATTTTGTACATTTGCCCACTTTCAAAGAAATGAAGGGTCTGTACATTTTGTTATAGGTGTATTTTAAATGCTAGAGACAAAATATTAACCAAAAATTCAGAAAACACACATGATACAAATATTATAAATTGAGCTGCAGTTCAGTGAGTAAAATAAGTATTTGATCCCCAATGCAAAACATGACTTTTGGGGTTACTTACTAAAGGCAACTCCACTTTGCACTACAAGTGTAAACTGAAAGTGAAATTGCACTGAAATTGCACTTGGAAGTGCAGTCGCTATAGATTTGAGGGGGACATGCAAGGAGAATAAAAAAACAGTATTTTAGATTGCACATGATTGGATAATAAAATAAGCAGAGCTTCCCCTCATTTCAGATCTACCCCTCAGATTTACAGCGACTGCACTTCCAAGTGCACTTTCAGTGCAATTTCAAGTGCACTTTGCACTTGTAGTGCAAAGTGGATTTGCCTTTCGTAAATAACCCCCTTAGTACTTAGTGGAGAAACCCTTGTTGGCAAGCACAGAGGTAAGACGTTTCTTGTAGTTGGTTACCAGGTTTGCACACATCTAAGGCCCCATACACACGATAGAATTTATCCGCGAATACGGTCCAGCGGACCGTATCCGCGGATAAATCCTCTCGTGGATTTCAGCAGATTTCTATGCGATGGCGTGTACACACCATCGCATTGAAATCCGCGCCGAAATCCTCTGGCGATGACGTGTCGCGCCGTCGCCGCGATTATGACGCGGTGACGGGCGCGACGCTGTCATATAAGGAATTCCACGCATGCGTTGAATCATTGCGACGCATGCGGGGGATCCCTTCGGACGGATGGATTCGGTGAGTCTGTACAGACCAGCGGATCCATCCGTTGGGATGGACTTCAGCAGATGGATTTGTTGAGCATGTCAGCAAATATTCATCTGCTGGAAATCCATCCCAGGGGAGATTTATCCGCGGATAAAGATCCGCTGGCGTGTACACACCATAGGATCTATCCGCTGAAACCCATTTGCTGGGATTTATCTGCGGATGGATTCTATGGTGTGTATGGGGCCTTAGGAGGGATTTTGGTCCACTCTTCTTTACAGATCTTCTCTAAATCCTTAAGGTTTCTTGGCTTTTGCTTGGCAACTCAAAGTTTCAACTCCCCTATACATTTTCTACAGGATTAAGGACAGGAGACTGGCTAGGCCACTCCATGAACTTAATGTGTGTCTGCAGTGTCCTGGCTGAGGCATTAGCCTTGGTGGTCAGTGGTCAGTGGGAGTCAGAAGATTACATAGCACTTATGGACAGTAGGAAGAGTAATACTGCCAGTTGTTAGTATCAGTAGGAGGGATAGTGCCCCATAGTTGGTGTCAGTGGAAGGAATAGTGCCCCATAGTTGGTGTCAGTGGAAGGAATAGTGCCCCATAGTTGGTGTCAGTGGAAGGAATATTGCCCCACCGCTGGTGTCAGTGGAAGGAATATTGCCCCACCGCTGGTGTCAGTAGCAGAAAAAGTGCCCCATGCTGGTGTCAGTTGATGTAATAGAGCCCTATAGTTGGTGTCAGTGCAAGAACTTGGCCCCATAGTTGGTGTCAGTGGGAGGGATAATACTTCACTGTTGGTGTCAGGGGGAGGGATAATACTCCACTGTTGGTGTCAGTGGGAGGGATAATACTCCACTGTTGGTGTCAGTGGGAGGGATAACACTTCACTGTTGGTGTCAGTGGGAGGGATAACTCTTCACTGTTGGTGTCAGTGAAAGTAGTAGTGCCTCATTGTTGATGTTGATGGGAGGAATACTGCTCCATTGTTAGTGGAAGGAATATTGCATCATTGTTGGTGTTAGTGAAAATAGTGCCCCGTCGTTAGTATCAGTGTAGGCAATGGTGCTTTATTGATGGTGTCAGTGGGAGGAATTGTGTCTATTATCAGTGAGAGGAATAGTGCCCTGAGGGCCAGGTAAAGGCAAGCAGAGGGTCGCATCTGGCTCTTGGGCCAAAGTTTGGAGACCACTGCACTAGAAGATGTAGCATTAGGGACAAGTACTGACAGGGGATGCAGAGTTTTATGGAAGTTCATTTCCTGGGACACTAAGTAAGTCTTGGACAATATAATAATAAATTCTGGTTGTTAAAAATACCAGAAAAATGTGTAGATCTGCCATTTTTCAACCACTTTTCAGTGGAACTATTTTTTTTTTTGCCTATGTTTCTATCTTGAGATATTAAATCTATCACACACAATGTATGCGTATTACCTGTAGCAGAAAGCATAAATTAAGCATTATATTTACTACCACATACTGTTTGAACAGTAGAAACAGGGGAAACGTAAGATGAAATAGAAAAAAAATATATAAGGAAATTCATCTGCAGGGAGGGAAAGAATTTACATATCAAAGTGTGTCACATCCCACTCAAAATCCATAACCCCGGTGATCCTGGTATGCATTTCATAGATCCAGGACACTTCCTTCTTGCTCAAAAAAGAAAAAAAATATTGTGGTCATCTGGGCAAAAAAGTTGGATTACAGTGACCTGATTTTATTTTTACTTTCACTCCATTTGAAACAATTGTTACGGTTTTTAGGATACTTTCTGATATGAAAGAAAGATCATTCAGGCAAACCAACAAAAATTCTTGCAAGTCTAATGTCTGGAGAGTTTGCCTCCACCTAGAACAGGGCTCCAGTGTATGTAGAGATGATCCCTTTCTAGGACAATAACTAGTAACTCACCCAAAATAACTGACAGCAGTAGAACTAATACACCCAGTATAGTTTTCTAAGAGTAAAGAAAAGATATGCAGACATACCAGCAGGTGGTTGGTGTAACTTTATACATGATAAAGTGATGGCATTACATATAACCAAAGCAATTACACAAAGAATGTACATATGCCTTAGAAGAACAGTGTATATATATATATATATATATATATATATATATATATATATATATATATATATATATATATATATATATATATATATATACAAATGTAACTAAAGGCCTTTAACACCAATACCTCCAATTAGGCCCTGTGGCACAGTTTGGTTGCAGGGGCCCCTGATGAGCGGGCTTGCAAAGCTAAACACAATGGGGCCGTTCCACATAGATCTGCACCCGCCCAGCGTATCACAGATACGCTACGCCGCCGTAACTTTCCCGGCTTTGGTTCGAATCCTGAAAGATTGCGCACCGAAAGTTACGGCGGCGTAGTCTATCTCTGGCGGCGTAACGGCACGTAATTCAAATCGGCGATTAGGGGGCGTGTTTCATTTAAATGAAGCGCGTCCCCGCGTCGAATGAACTGCGCATGCTCCGTTTCTAAATTTCCCGCCGTGCATTGCGCGAAATGACGTCGCAAGGACGTCATTTTTTAAACTTAGACGTGACTTACGTCCATCCCGATTCATGGACGACTTACGCAAAAAAAAGGAAAAATTCAAATTTCGACGCGGGAACGACCATACTTAACATGGCAAATCTAACTATACCCTGCAAAAAAGCAGCTTTAACTATACTCCGGAAAAAGCCGACTAGAGACGACGTAAGAGAATGCGACGGCCGCGCGTACGTTCGTGGATCGTCGGAAATAGCTAATTTGCATACCCGACGTGGAAAACGACGCAAACTCCACCCAGCGGATGTCGAAGTATTGCATCTACGATCCGAAGGCGTACGAAGCCGTACGCCTGTCGGATCAAACCCAGATGCCGTCGTATCTTGGTTTAAAGATTCAAACTAAAGATACGACGTGGGTAATTTGAAAGTACGCCTGCGTATCAGTAGATACGCCGTCGTACTCTGTCTGTGGATCTGCCCCAATATGGCTTTAGAGGACGAACGCCGATGCATCTGTAGAGTGGTGGCTTCCTGGGGACTCTTGTACAGAGGAACACACCGATGACGAATACGTCTGAAACACTCCACCTGCAAGGCAAATCAGGCCTATCTAGCCTATCTCTTGGTCCCTGACCTGCTTTTAGGCTATCAATTCTACTGGACCGCTGCCTATCTAAATGGCCATCGGAAGCCCATCCTGTCGCTACCCTGAGCTGTTTACCTTTCCCTAGGCTTATACTAGCTAGGAACCCTCCAGACCAAAAAGGGACACTGTTGTAATGAGGTGACAGATATACACTTCAGCACAAACCAGTCACTTAATCGGTTATAATTAAATGAGCTTTTCTCTCATACACTTGAGAATATCCCAAGTATATTGCAGTATGCAAATAGAAAGTTTCCGTGAATCAGAGAAGCCTCTGACAACTATTGCCTCGTACACACTTTCCGTGGAAAAATTCAGATGGGAGCTTTTTGTCAGATATTCCGACCATGTGTATGCCCCATATGACTTTTTCTGACGTAATTTCCGACGGACTAAGATAGAGAGCAGGTTCTCAATTTTTCCGAGGGAATGATTGAGAACGGAAAATCTGTTCGTCTGTATGGAATTCTGATGGGAAAAAAAACATGCATGCTTGGAAGCAATTCAACGCATGCTCGGAAGCATTGAACTTTATTTTCTCGGCTTGTCGTAGTGTTGTACGTCATGGCATTATTAACGCTCGAAAGTTCAGAGAACTTTTTTCCGACAGAAATTCCACTTGTGTGTTCAGGGCACACTGATTCCCACACAGGAGTGACAGTAATATAACAAACAGTGAGCGACACAGTGCAGTAACACTTGCCTATATTGTCCCTTTTAAGCCTGAAAGGATGGATGGATGGATACAGCACAAAATCAGCCTGAAGCCCCTCCTGGCTTGCAGGGTATGTGTCTGGCCACTCTCTCCCTTCACTTCCTGTAAGACATCCACATATATAGCATTGAGAGGTCTCCTGACCCTTAAGCAGAGGTAGGAAAGAACCTTAACAGGAAGAATCCTTTTGTAATAAGAACTCAAAGATAGGTACCAGGCATGAATGTAAACAATATCACAGACAGTGTACAAAAGAACACTTCCCTACATACATCAAGGGGGTGAATAAGGTTAAAGAGGGTAGCATTTTCAATATGAAACCATAAATCAAGAATACGGGGACATGACATCAACATAACTGGAGGAAAGTTCAAAACTAATCTTAGAAAGCATTTTTTTACTGAAAGGGTAGTTGATTCTTGGAACAGAAAGCAGGTATAGGGAGTCAGAAAAAAATAAGCGCATTCAGACATGCATGGGACAAGCAAAACATGTAACGAAGAAAAAAAAAACACACCAATTTTTTTATATATATATATATATATATATATATATATATATATATATATATATATATATATATATATATATATATATATATATATCTCATGTATAAAGAAAAAAAAAGAAAAAGAAAATAGGTGGCATACTCAATGGACCACTTGGTCTTTTTTCTGACATCACTTTTCTATGTTTTTATGTTTCTATTACAATTATATGCTGTAATCTAATGCATGAATATAATAAGTATACTTATCTAGTATTTAATGTAGAAAAACGTTTTTTTTTTTAGCTAATATTGAATAACGTAGAATAAGAAAATTCAGAAGTTAAATAAACATTAACTTTACATCAAGTCAATCTGTTCCAGAATAGTGTAATTAAAAGCCTTCTTAATGCCAAATTCTGTATCTTTGGCTCAAAACGCGAAATGTCAAGTGCCTCTTTGTGAATTCTCGAGAGTTTCTATTTTATCTACACTCTCACAGGCTGTAACAAGTTCCACTTGTAATATGTAGGTTGTAGTACTTAGGTTCCAACAGACTTTCATTCTAAACATTTCCCCCAAGCTTTGCTATAAATTGATATCGAACTGACATAGTACAAGTTCTGTATATCTAAACAGGTCTCCGAGGCATACTCCAGCAATAACTTCTACAACACAAGCAAAACAAGGCAATATTCTTCAAAAACACAGAATGATAAGAAAAAAGCACAGCCATTTACCAGGTTGGATCTTTCTCCTTGTGCTTTATTTTAGGAGATATTATCAAAATCCAGTATGAAAAAGATTAGAATTGCCATCAATGTGTGTATAATTTAAAAGAGAACACTGTTTGCCACACAGAATTGAAAAAAACATATATAACTGTTCTATAAGATCAATCTGAAAGTAAATAAGTAATTTATTTACCGATGAGCATGGTGACAGTATAGGGGTGATTTACTAAAACTGGTGCACACAGCAGAACGTTTTACTGCTATAGGGCGGCCGGATCACGTATATACTGTATATGTGATTCCGGACTTTCACCAACAGGGGGTGCGTGTGAGCCACCGGCAGCTGCTTCTGCTGTTATAATTCACAGCAGAAGCTGATCTGCGGGTGCCAGGCACTCGATGTCCTCCGGCACCCGCCAATCGTCAGCAATACACAGAGAACTAAGACCTGCCTATGTAAACAAGGCATATGTCAGTTCTAGAAGACAACAAAAACAAGAGAAGGGCGCACCGACCTAGTGCAATTCCATTATAAACATTTATTAAAGAATAAAAAATGACACACAAGATACACACAGACGTATGTTGTATATACACATGTCAAAGCATAATGTAAAAAAGTCGCCTCTATGACTGCTGAAGTGCTCCAGAGATGCAAGAAACCCAGATTGTGTCCGTGACTTTCTTGGATATCTCAGTTCTGACAGGGGGGAAGGAATGGATTCTGTGTCTCTGCAAAGCCGGGACTAGAATCCATCTCTTTCCCTAGTAAACGGTTAACACACAAACACTGGCTAGGCACACAGGAAACCCCTTGAACACCCTAGATGTTAACCCCTTCCCAGCCAATGTCATTAGTACAGTGACAGTGTGTATTTTTAGCACTGATCACTGTATTAGCGTCACTGGTTCTCACAAAGTGTTAGTTAGTGTGAGAATGTCTGCCACAATATTGCAGTCCCGCTATCAGTCACTGATCACCGCCATTACTAGTATAATACAAATAAATGAAAATTCCAGAAATACTGTATATGTCATAGTTTGTAGATGCTATATTGTTTGTATAAAACAATCAATATACACTTATTGGGATTTTTTTTACCATAAATATGTAGCAGAATACATATTGGCCTAAATTGATGAAGAAATTTGATCTTTTAAATGTTTTATTGGATGTGTTTTATAGCATAAAGTAAAGAAAAAAAAATAGTTTATAGCGCAAAAAATAAAAATGCAGTGGTGGTCAAATACCACCAAAAGAAAGCTCTATTTGCGAGGGAAAAAAAATTATATACATTTTATTTAAAGTGGATGTAAACCCCCCGAAAATGTTATTTAATTAAGACTCATATCTGTTACAGTAGAGGATGTAATTTCATCTGTGTCTAGTCTTGCCACAAAGAGTTAATCTAGCTCTGAGCATTCCTCTTATCTTTTTTTAGTAAGATAAAAACAGACACACAGAGAAATACGTGTCTGTCTCTTCCCTCTTGCTGTGACTGACAGCTAATTTCCTTATCTCATGCACAAGTGTAAGAGAAGCATTCTGTGTAATTCACATCCCCCCTCCTTTCTTCTACAGCTCTCCCAGGATTGGCTGCTCCACACCTCAGCATGATTGGGCATGCTAAAGTCATGTGGTGACTTTCCTGGGTTTTGACCGGATGTTAGTGATCATGGGGCATAATCCAGCAGAAGTTCAGTGTAAGAAATATTGATGTCTGGTCAAGGGGAGTGTAGAGGTGTGCGGGGAGTCTACTGACATCATGACTCCACCCACCGAGCTCTGGACAACAGACCTGCCCACAGAATCCGGAGTATTGCAGGGCTCCAAACAGCTAAAGAGGAGATATTAGATAGGTACAGATACATGCAGGAGACATATACGTACTTATAGATCAGCACTATGGAATTAATTAAAACATGATAAGTGGGTTTACATCCACTTTAAAGTAATGCAGTGCCGTATCACAATAAATGGCCTGGTGGGGGTAAATCTTCTGGAAGTTAAGTGGTTAAAAATCCTATCAAGCTCCCCCTGCATTGTAATGTACCGGGTAATCCTCAACGATGTCCATGATTTCAGGAGTTACATAGGGGAAGTCCAGACCCCACTCCAAAGCAACCTTCCTTTGGACCTCCCGTTGGAACCGGGGAAAACCTGGACAGCTCTCTAGGTTTTCCTTTCCCGGGCAGGACACAGACTTCAGGGGACTGCTTCACACACTGCCTGTAGTTGGGTGCTCTGGTCTGGGTGGTCGACGGTCTTTAGACAAATAGCTGTCTGCTTCTGATAGGGGTTCTTGTAGCTCTTTCGGGTTCCCCAGCAAAATCTGGCACCTCTCCTCTCTCTCCAGGACCTGGGAACCTCCTGTCTCCCACTCCTTCTCTGAGCAGCTGTCAGGAGATGACCATTCTGCTATCCTTTCCAGGGACGCAAACTCCGCTAACAGTCTGGGGGACCACCAATCTACAGCTCTGCCCCCCATTCCCCTTTCAGCTAACCTGAGGGCAGACTCTCCTCCAATTCTGGCTCCTTCCAGTCAGAGATAACAAGGGGCATAGACGCAGCCAGCATTTCAGGGACATCTGGCTCCTGTACAGCATTACTTACTGGTTGCCAAGTCCCCAACCAGGCTGCAAGCCACAGCAGACTGCTTTTCTCCTATGTCACTTGTCTTTGCAGGGGAGTCACCAGGCTCAGACTCTACTCTTCCTTTCAGGGATGACTCCAGGCCAGCTCCGGCCTTCCGAGATTTCCGTGGCTGCAATTTGAATGCAGGTCCACCTGATAGTATTGTGGCTCCTGCTGGATGGATGCAAGCCGGGTGAGCGGTTCACCGATATGACTGCACCGGATCCATGCACTGATCACTGCGGTCGGTATCTGACAGTCGGGACACAACAGGCACAGCCGCACCATCCCAACGATTACCCCGAGGACAAATCTCCCACGATGCTCAAAACGAACATGGGTGTCGACCAGTGTCCATTCCTGTACTTCAGGTAACCAAGTCAGTGCTGAGCGTATGCAACCACTCTCCACCATCTTGCTTCTCTGCCTTGTGGTTTCTGCTGTTTGCAGGGAATGCTGGGTCTCCTTTAGGGCATGACACCACCCCCTTGCTCCCAGACATGTTGGTGTCTGTAAAACTAATAGGCAGGCCCCTCCATGGGCACACTGTTGTAATCCCTTGTTGGATAAACGGAAGGTTGCAGGCATGCTGTGACTAGCAGCAAAGCAACAAGAAGCAGATGACCACTTACTCCTTCGATGGTTGCCGGTTGCAGCAATAGCAGATGGCTGGACATATTTGTAATCCACATTAAGACGCCCAGCTATAGCAGAACACTGGGCGTATTTGTAATCCATGGGCACGGTCGCCCGCCACGGTTGCAAGGATGACTGCATGTGGTAAGCAGTTTTTGAATTGTAGGATTAGTACAAGTTTTCATCCCAGCCACGGTTGGGGCAACCGGGTAAGCAGGTAGCAATAAAATTGAACTTGAAAGCAGCTCCTGCTGGTTGCTATGGACAACAGCACTTGTTTTTACAACACTGAATTGAATGCAGAGCATAAAACTCCTTCCCCAAGGTTTAATTCCTCAACTGGTAGTAGAACAAGGCATAGTTCCCACGGCTCAATCAACTTCGGTTGTTAGGGGCACCGACTGGCAGGTTAACCATAAACAGGTAATACCGGACAACGCCCCCAAATGTAGCAATGCCCCCGTAGGGGTTGCTGATTACTGTGGTTCACCTGACAACCTTCCCAGCCAGACATCCATCTCTCAATCACTCAGAAACATAGAACAGTCCATAAGCGTTGTATTTTTTTTTTATTTTTTTTTTATTGAGGGGATTGAACTTGGATGGGTAAAGAATAGTTATGGGATGTCCAGAATGATTCAGCACAACTTGCTCAGGACTTCTATATACACTCCATTATATACACTTCAGTGTTCTCTCCAGCACAAACACTTGCTCAAGACCATATATCCTTCAATCCTCCAGCACTTCACTTACTGCATAACGTTACTCCTCCTTGCCTTTTTGCGGGAAGGGACCCCAGGCCCCTGTGGTGTAGAAATTGGTCTGGTGCTAACTGTTCTCTATTCAGCTACCGATCTCAGATAGCTCTCTTCAGGCCCTGCCAGCCAGACTGGCTACAATGAACTCTCTCCACTGCCTTTTCCACAGTCCACACTTCTGGTTCTGCACCCATTTCAAACTGCAAACTCCCAGTTCTCTCAGGCATGCCTCCCCAGTCCTCACAACTGTGCCTCACTCACCAAAACTTCACTTGCTGTGACCAGTTGTCCTCCCTGAAGTCTCCTAGCCAGCTGTCCTCTATTTGCGCTCTCATGTGCCTCTCTTCCAGGATCTCTCCTCTTCTCCCAGATGAACAAGAGCCCCAGCAAAAGGTCACCCCCCCAGACTGGGGAGCTCCCTGTGGACCCCGACTCTCTCACTCCAGCTCTTCCACCCAACAACTATGCCCCAGTTGGGCTGACCCTAGGTATTTAAGGATGCCTGTCCCCTGTCAATCAAGATTGGGGATTGGTCAGGGCTTCCTAAAACACCCCAGGCAGCTCCACCTCTCCCCTTTTCCACCACTTTCCGGAAAGCCCTAGAAAGAAGAGGGAGGTCTTAGTGATGCTGCCTGTGAGTCACCAGCTGCAACTTTGAGCCACACCCAGCCGAGAATAAAAACAAACAGGCCTAGCAACCAGCTAGGCCTGCCTACATTTTCCTACTCTCCAGAAGAATCCTCACTCAAGCACCTACCTAACTACCTAACTAACTAGAGGGCACTACACTAGCTTTAGCAAATACACTCCTACTGCCCTCATACTGTCCCTGTGATCTGGTTTGTATGTGTCTTATGCCAGAGGACTCCAACTACAGTGGACCTAGCATCAGATTTATTTTTTAAGTTGGGTGTATATATTCTAAATAACATGTAAGTGTTAATCTGACAGTACAGGTACCAAAGATCACAGTACACTCAAAAAAATATCTTCATCAGTTCTACTCTCCGGATGGGTGGTATTATCTTTCTTTAGGCACCATCCAGGCTTGGCTACTCCCTGGCTGACTCAAAAAGGACACAGCAATATACATCTGCATTTCCAAAAAATTGAATATTATCAAAAAGTTAATTTATTTCAGTATCTCAACTCAAAATGTGAAACTCATATATTTTATATAGATGTGTTACAAGCCTTTCTTTTTTTTTTTTTTATGATTTTGTCTTACAGCTAGTGAAAACCCCAAATTCTGTATCTCAGAAAATTTGAATATTACATATGTAGCACTACCCCCGAAGGAGCTGCTGTTTTTTTTCGGGCGGCATGTTACCTCTATCTTCTCACCGTCCAGGGTATTAGATGAGAGCTGAGAAAGTTCAATGTCCACACTTTGCACTTCTTTTTCTAATGCCGCGTACACACGATCATTTTTCGGCATGAAAGAAAACGTTGTTTTTTAGCATGTCCAAAAAACAAAGTTTTTCCAACCTCATCATTAAAAACAAAGTTGCCTACACATCATCGTTTTTCAAAAATGATGAACAAAGCGCGGTGATGTACACACGTACAACGGCACTCTAAAGGGGAAGTTCTATTCGCTTTTGGGCTGCTTTAGCTGATTCCGTGTTAGTAAAAGACGATTTGTGCTTTTTTGTCTGTTACAGCGTGATGAATGTGCTTACTCGATTATGAACGGTAGTTTTACCAGAACGAGCGCTCCCATCTCATAACTTGCCTCTGAGCATGTGCGGGTTTAAAACGTTGTTTTAGCCCACACACGATCATTTTTTACAACTCGAAAAACTACATTTTTTAAACCAACGTTAAAAAATGCAGCATGTTCAATTTTTTTTTTTTGCGTTTTTCAGAAACTGAAAAACGATGTGGAGCCCACACATGATCATTTTAAATTACATTTTTAAAAACAACGTTTTCTTTCATGCCGAAAAATTATCGTGTGTACGCGGCATAAGATTTATTTGCTGAACTTGACAGGAAGATGAAAGAAGTGAACGAAGAGGTGGAAGGGTAACAGGTAGATAGGTTCAGGTGCGTAGTTGCAATCCGGAAACACTCTTGCTTCCAGTGACACAACTTTCATTGCCACTCTAGCCCGAGTGGGTTTTGCGCACCTGGATAGGTTTCTCTCACTAACCTAGCAGCCGGGGCGACACACGGAAAATGGTACAGTCTCTGCCACAGACCTTCCCACAAATGGAGACACTTTTTGGTCCAGAATCCTCGCAGTACAGGATTCAGCACCCGGATCTCTCTAGAATAACTTCTTGTAGAACTTTAAACTGACTGGCGATCAACATCAAGCCTTTCAGTAAATGGTGCATCCTTCGATAAAGTTCAAGGCCTCTCTTGAGACACCACACGGGGGTGGTTGGACGACAGACTCAGGATCGATGACCCCAGTCCAGTGATGTATGTCCCTTAAGTACCTCTCCCCAGCATGCACAGGGGGATGATCAACCCCACTGATTGGCTGCTGTGCTGAGGGAGAATACCCAAATCACCTTGGTCACTCCAAATTTGCTCAAAATTACAAATGTCTAAGTAAACTAACTCTCAGAATTTCCTCTAAATTTACAATAGCGCTGACTCAAAAAGAACAAGCCACTACACATAATACCAATAAAAAAATAGATTTTTAATACAGAAATGTTGGCTTAGTGAAAAGTATGTCCATGTATGTCCATGTACATGATAGTATGCACTCAATACTTGGTTGGGGCTCCTTTTGCATGAATTTCTGCATCAATGTGGCCTGGCATGGAAACGATCAACCTGAGGTGGTATAGAAACCCAGGTTGTCCAGGTGTTTTATCAAGTCCAAAGTCAGCACATCCCTCTACCAGGAAATTCTAGGGCACTTCATGCTTCCCTCTGCTGACCAGATTTATGGAGATGCTGATTTCATTTTCCAGAAGGACTTGGTACCTGTCCACACTGCAAAAAGTGCCAATACCTGGTTTAATGATCATGGTATCACTGTGCTTAATTGGCCAGTAAACTCACCTGACCTAAAGCCCATAGAGAATCTGTGGGGCATTGTTAGTAGGAAGATGAGAGGCACCAGACCCAACAATGCAGTTGAGCTGAAGGCCGCTATTAAAGAAACCTGGGCTTCTATAACACCTCAGCAGTGCCACAGGCTGATCGCCTCCATGCCACGCTGCATTGATGCAGTAATTCATGTAAAAGGAGCCCCGACCAAGTATTGAGTGCATACTATACTGTACATACTTTTCACTAAGCCAACATTTCTATATTAAAAATCCTTTTTTTTATGGTCTTATGTAATATTCAAATTTTCTAAAAAAAACGGAATTTGGGGTTTTCACTAGCTGTAAGCCATAATGATCAAAATTAAAAGAAAGAAATGCTGAACATATATCACTCTGTGTGTAACGCATCTACATAAAAATATAGATGTTGACATTCATTTTTTTTTTAAATACACCTGTATATTTTGTTCTTTGTGCCCAAATGTCTGACACAAATCAGCCCCTTCTGCAGCCTCTTACCTTGTGACTATTATGCCGCGTACACACGATAATTTTTCGGCATGAAAAAAAACGTCGTTTTTCAGCATGTCCAAAAAACAAAGTTTATCCAACTTCATCATTAAAAACGACGTTACCCACACACCATAATTTAAAAAAAATTATGAACAAAGCGTGGTGACGTACGACACGTACAACGGCACTCTAAAGGGAAAGTTCTATTCGCCTTTGGGCTGCTTTAGCTGATTCCGTGTTAGTAAAAGACGATTCACGCTTTTCTGTCTGTTACAGCGTGATGAATGTGCTTACTCCATTATGAATGGTAGTTTTACCAGAACGAGCACTCCCGTCTCATAACTTGCTTCTGAGCATGCGCGGGTTTAATACGTCGTTTTAGCCCACACACGATCATTTTTTACAACCCGAAAAACAACATTTTTTAAAACGTTGTTAAAAAATGCAGCATGTTCGATTTTTTTTTTGTCATTTTTCAGAAGCCGAAAAACCATGTGAAGCCCACACACAATCATTTTAAATGACGTTTTTAAAAACGTCGATTTTTTTCATGCCGAAAAATGATCGTGTGTACGCGGCATTACAGTCTGATCACTGGGGGAAGAGGAGGTTATGGAATGTTCCCCCCTTTCTGCCTCGGACTGATTGGATCATCTCAGCCGCAGTAAAATCACTTTTCTGGAGCTCAAGGATGGCTTTTGAATGAATTACTGAAAGGCCTTACCATTGGAAACAGAAATTTTAGTTTTCTAAAACTTTCCTGAGCAAGATATCATATGTGGCTCACTGAATGCATTCACTTCTTTCCCAGTATTTCTTTTTAAGTTTCAGTTATTATAATTTGCCCACCGTCAGCGATTACCCAGTCTCCACTTTCCCGGAGCTGTACGGCACCATGAGACCTTTTGGCTCTTACATTTCACTTACATGCCACGAAATAACAGCTACCTTTTATCAAACTAGTCATTTAGGGTAATTCTAATTTAATTCATCACGTAAAGTTTGATTACTCATAATGAGCACGGCTGTCATGTTTTGGAAGGAACATTCCTGTTCCCATCTTGAGCTGTCTGATCTCTAGACTCAAATCTGACAGCATGGCGAGGGCTGCCAGATCTGTCTCTCTCTCTTTTTTTTTTTTCAACTGCACCGCAAAAGTTTATTATAAACTGGTTGGAGATATTAAATATTAACTTTGCAGATAACCAGGGGAAAAGATAAAACTTTAGGATGGCTTGAAAATTGTCATAAAAAGTTTTATGTGTCTTGTATTAAAGGATAAGAATGGGCTTTTTTTTTTTTTTTTTTTAAACATCCATACTCACCATCTGTGTGATGCTGCCGCTTTCCGGCGTTGGCTCTAAGACCGAGAACTGAGATTGGTTCACGATCTGCTCAGAGTGGAGAGCAAAGACTGACAATCACTGCTCTCTGCTCTGTTCCTCCAGCGCTCACTGGAGCACCAGGCAGTGGAGGGAGCAGGCACAGCTGGCTTTTGCTCTCCGCCACACCACTCGCTGAATGTTGGAGCCAGCTGGCAATCAGGTGTCAGGGTTTATCCTGACGATATTGCCAAGTCCTACATGGACTGGCATGGCTCTGCCCCATCAGCTGTTAGCAGCCAATAGCCAAACGTAATAATAGACAAAAATAAACATGCTCTTGTGACCCGCAAGAGATGTATGGTCAAAAAAGCTTTGGTCATACTTCTCGTTAAACAAAATAACAACAAAAAAATATATATATATATACAGTATATATATATATATATATATATATATATATATATATATATATAGATAGATAGATAGATAGATAGATAGATAGATAGATAGATAGATAGATAGATAGATAGATAGATATAGAAATATAGATAGATATATATCTATATATCTATCTATATATCTATGGCCCGGCGACGTATCTCGAGATACGCAGCGTAAGTGTAAATATGCGCCGTCGTATCTGTGCGCCGTGCCCACAAAACTAGATACGCCTGAAAATAGGCTTCATCCGACTGACGTAACTTTCCTACGCCGGCGTATCGTTGGCGCATATTTACGCTGGCCGCAAGTGGTACTCCAATTGATTTCCTATTCACCTATGCAAATGAGGGAGATACGCCGATTCACAAACGTACTTGCGCCCGGCGCATAATATACACGCTTTGCGTAAGTCCTACGTTCGTTGTAAAGTTATTCCCCCATATAGGAGGCGCAAGTCATGCAAAGGTATGGACCAGGGAACACAGCCGTCGTATTTTACGTTGTTTACGTAGTACATGAATAGGTCTGGGCGTAGGTTACATTCACATTGTAGGCAGTGATTCGACATATCTTAGGCAGTTGTTTTGACGTGATTCTGAGAATGTGCACTGGGATGCGTCCACGGGGCGGCGCATGCGCCGTATGTTATTCCTAACTTTATGACGCTCAGTCCTTCATGGGGTCACGCCTCATTAGCATGGCTCACGCCCACTTCCACCTACGCTGGCTTACGCTGAGGAAACCCAGCGTAGATTTGAGAGCAACTGGGGGCGAGTGCTTTGTGAATACTGTGCTTGCCTCTGTGCGCTGCGTCGGTGTAGCGTATATTCGATACGCTACGCCGGAATAAATATGCGCCAATGTATGTGAATCCGGGCCAATATCTATATATATATACTGTATATATATATATATATATATATATATATATATATATATATAGTACAGGACACCAGGGTTGGGTCCTGGACGGACGCTATGTTGCACCAATATTTGGAGTGTGGTCCCTTTAAGGCAATGGTATAGTGTTCAGGAGGTCATCCAGAGGGGGTGAGTAATTCCGGGCAATAAAAGAGTGTCG
The DNA here is from genome assembly GCF_905171775.1 of Rana temporaria. Taxonomy (NCBI): domain Eukaryota; kingdom Metazoa; phylum Chordata; class Amphibia; order Anura; family Ranidae; genus Rana; species Rana temporaria. Next base: position 52,624,622 of record NC_053490.1, on the reverse strand, counting down.
TTTGGGGCCCGGAATTTCAGAGGCTCTAAAGTGACGTTCGGGAGGGAAAGAGCCTCCTCTCCTGACCACTGGCAGTCAAGCACACAGGGGGTTAAGAACTTCCAGAAGAACAGCTTAAAAGACAGGAAGTACTGATAGAGGGGGTGTGGAGGAGTATGGGAGTGCACCTGTCTGAAGAAGCGGTGTACCTCTGAGGAACTGATAAAGGGTCAGCAAGGACTGGAAGTTCTGGGGTGAAGACCTACCTAAAACCGTATGTGCCTTTGCTTTGACTTATTGCTGTGCTGAAGAAAAACAGACTTTGTTGTTTATGCTGGAGACAAGCGGACTTTTACTTTAATATTTTTCCCTGTGTGCTGAATAAAGCGTTGTTTTTGGTTTGGTTACAAATAAAACCATTTTTAGTTCAACGTTAACAGTTTATGCACTTAATCCCACAGAGCTAAACAACCCCCAAAGTTCACAATATACTGTATATACACTATGGGCCAAATTCTCAAAAACTGTGCGTAACTTAAATTTCAGCAGTTAAGTTACACTGACTTAAAATTTCTACCTAAGTACCTGATCGTCAAAGCACTTAGGTAGAAATTACACGCTGTGTAACTTAAGTGCCGCCGTCGTAAGGCGGTCCTCCTCTCCTGGGGGCGTTTAAAATTTAAATGAGGCGCGCTCCCGCGCCGGCCGTACTGCGCATGCGTGTGACGTCATTTTCCCGACGTGCAGCGCGCGAACGTAATTAACGCCGGTCGGCTTTGAGAATTTCGACGGGACACTAAAGTTGCGACGGGTGAAAAAAAAAGACGCGCCGGGAAAACAAATAATTATAAAAAAAATGACAGCGTCGCTCAGCATGCATGCAACAGAGATACGCAGGCTGAACAGCAGTTAAGTCTGCGTATCTCTTTTGAGAATTTGGCCCTATATTACCAAAAGTTTTGGGATGTCTGCATTTGCACGCTCATGAACTTTAATGGCATCCCAGTCTTAGTCTGGAGGGTTCAATAATGAGTTGGCCCACCCTTTGCAGCTATAACAGCTTCAACTCTTCTGGGAAGGCTGGCAACAAGGTTTAGGGGTGTAGCCCTGTACACACGGCCAGGAATCCCGTCAGGAAAAAACCCTTGGTTTTCCTGACAGGATCGCTGGCAAGCTTGCCTTGCAAAGCCGTGCATACAGACTTTTGAATGGCAAGACGCGGTGACGTCATCGACTACGACGACCCGGAGCTCGTCACATTTGATGCCGTCGCTGCCATCTTGCTACACCCCACGCTAACCTTGCATGCTACCGCGCATGTGTCAAAGTCTTATCGAGCATCGGACAGGTAAGCATACAGCAGGAAACACTCTGCTGGTTCTCTATTTTTCCCGGGCAGTTTTCCTGCCAGGAAAACAGGTTACAAAAAGTGCTTACACTCTTCTCTGTACCAGCAGGGAGATCAATGTGCCAGGGCTATATATGTGTAGACACACACACAAGTGGGTGTGTTTGAGCTTTAGGGTCCACACCCTAATGCCAAAGGCTGTGCACACCTATGCTTGGTGATAAATCTCCCAGGCACATTTCTTCTCAGGGAGAAAGTCCTTTCACCCTGGTGGTGGTGGATTAATTAAGGGCGCCGGTCACTTTGAATACATGTTAGATGTTTTAATAATGCATGCACATTAAAAGTGGGAAGGAGGGTGGAGGGAACACAGGATACCTGAGGGTTCCAATAACAATACACAGTCTCTGGTCCCATACGTGGTCTTCTCACTAATATTAATCCTTCTGTCACAGAACTCTGCTGGATGGAAAACATCTCATAAAAATGGCTCCTTGTCAACTGAGGTTCCTGTGTATTCTCAATCATAGGATACAAGGCAGCGGGAAGGTTTGTGCAGTGCTTTCCAGCTCGGTAGGACAACCTGAATGGCCGTATATTTGCGTGTGGCCGGTGCCAAGGGGTTAAGACACTGGGTATTGTACAGGAGGTGTCTGAGTAAGGACTTCACATTTGTGTTGCCCTCTAAAGAGCATTCTGTGATGGACTGCTGTTCAGAATGTGTTTGACAGGTGGTGAGGAGGCATTATGTCACCACGCTGCCTGGTTTGACCCCTAAAACCTGCAACCTGCACCACCACGCCGCAACCGTTGTGTTCATTGGGCAGTACCACACGCCAAGCATTACAGTGGGTATAAACTTTGCCATGATGCCAAAAACTGCGGTTGCAGCATACGTACACCCTCCATCTGATGCTTAATGGGGGAGTGGCTGAGAAGCAGTAAAAACATGACTCAGCCAAGTGTTTTCACCCCCCCCTTCCCCATTGCAAGTGTAAACGAGGTCTAACCTTTGCTTCTATCAAATTGCTAATGCCAGCAACTAACAGCGTGCTGTAGCTAGCAATGGAATCGTTATAGTCGCGGGAGATTTGTGACTAAGAGATTTATTGCAGCTAAAGGTCAAACATGTGCTATGCCAAATGATAACATTCGCTGCTACAAATCAGGCTTCTTTAGCAATTTGTAGCTAAACTGCAGAAGTGGATTTAGAGGACCTCTCACTGGTGAGCTTGTTGCTGACATGAAATCTGCGCAAATGTAATCACTGAGCGTCTTCCATAGAAAATAACTAGGATTTCCTTGGCAAGGAATTGCTTAAATAAAAAAATAAAAAAATGCATCACCAGTGTGACTGATGTGACCCAAAGGTAATAGGAGGAAGGCCCTGTACACACGGCCGGGAATCCCGTCAGGAAAAAAACTTTGGTTTTCCTGACGGGATTCCTGGCAAGATTGTCCTGCATTCCTCCTAGAATGGCAAGAACGCTGTGACGTCATTGACTACAATGAGCCGGCACTCGTCACATTTGATGCTGTCGCCGCCATCTTACTACACCCCACACTAAACTTGTATACTACCGCGTATGCGTCTAACTCTTATCGAGCATGCGCGGGTTTACCTGGGACAGGTAAGCATACAGACGACCGGTTTTCTCGGCAGGAAACACTCTGCCGGGAAACCCAACGGGAAAATAGAGAGCAGGTTCTCTATTTTCTTGTCGGGATTCTCGGCTGTTTTACTGATGGGAAAACTGCTAGGAAGCATACACACGACCGGGATTCCCGGCCAAATGCTCTCCTGGCAGTTTTCCTACCGGAAAAACTGGTCGTGTGTATGAGGCTGAAGAGTTCTTATTTATATTTCAATGAGCAGACTGGAGGTGGCCAGGTGACCCAAGGACCAACCTAGGAGCTTGTCTCCACTTTGCAGAGACCAACTTTGAAAATGTATCTCCACATTTTCTCCATGTTTGCATGCATTTTTCATTAACATGTGACTGCCCTTAGGGTGAGAAGTTAGATGGGGACCACGTCCATCTGTACTGTGCTAATTATTAGCATTAGCATTTTTGCAAGTGGTTGAAACGCCCCAAAACCAGTGTTTGCTGTCAGTGGAGACCAACCCTGATGCCGCGTACACACGACCGTTTTTCATGACAAGAAAAATGCAATTTTTTTAAGTCATGTGTAGGCTCCAGAGCATTTTTCTGGACGAGAAAAATGGCAGTTAAAAATTTAGAACCTGCTCTATTTTTCTCGTCGATTTTCACGTCGTGTGTACGCTTTAACGAGGGGTAAAAAACATGCATGCTCAGAAGCGAGTTATGAGGTGGGAGCGCTCATTCTGGTAAAACGTTTGTAATGGAGATAGCACTTTCGTCACGTTGTAACAGACTGAAAAGCATGAAGACTGAAAAGCCCGAATCGTCTCTCACCAAACTTTTACTAACACAAAATCAGCAAAAGCAGCCCAAAGGGTGGCGCCATCCGAATGGAACTTCCCTTTTATAGTGCCGTCATACGCGTTGTCGTACGTGTTGTTGTACATCACCACGCTTTGCTCGAGCACTTTTTTTCACAAACGCGTGTATGCAAGGCAGGCTTGAGAGAAATCACATCGAGAAAAACTTTGTTTTTTTTCCATGACAGGAATAAGGCTCCATGCACACAGAAGCTAAAAAAAAGCTATAAAAAACGCTAGTAGCTTTGCAGGGAGTCTTTCAACGTTTTTTAGCATTTATTAGTGCTTGTGACTTGATGCAATTTTATGCGACTTTGATGTTTTGCAACTCTGGATTTGGCCAAGTTTACCAATACAGAGTGTGCCACATATAATTGAACTTTTTTAGATTGTTCTGTGGCTGAAATGATCTCCCAATCCTCATGATAGAGTCTTTCTACCTCTAACCATGCTCCTCTTTCTTGCCATGGGCTTTATAGGTCTTTACAGGTCGGGTCCCTTGTATCAAAAATTGCAGAATGCTCACTTACAAGTCAGGTGAATTGTTCATTGTTAAGAGCATCCCTCAGCCTCTTGGGAGCCATGTTGTCTGCACTGTAAACACAGCTGTGTGTGCTTGCTAGGTGGACAATGTGCTCTGGGAGGAGATTTTGAGCTGCGGGGATAGGCTGAGCCACAGGTACACAGCAGAAAATAGAATAGGTATAGTCGCAGCCAAAATTGCAAAACATAAGACAAAGAAGCAACTTTCTTGCGACTTTTGTAATTTTAACATTGCAGTCTATGGAACTTGAGTTGCAACAATTAAGACAGTACCCATCAAAATGAATGTGTTTTCACTTGTCATGCAGCTTTCTGTGTTGCATGACCCAGAACACCATGGATCATAAATTTCCGTCCAAAAGTTTTAATGAAAGTGATCACATCACAAAAGAGAGTGCAACGTTTCCGAGCCGCGCAGGGCACATGCCTGACGAAGGGGCCCTGCGCGACTCCGAAACGTTGGACTCTTTTTTGTGATGTGATCAATTTCATTAAAACTTTTGGAATAAAAATTGATGATTCACGTAGGGCGGCGTATGTTTCAGCCGGCGTAGCGTATCGTATTTACGCTACGCAGCCGTACGTCAGAGAGGCAAGTGCTGTATTCACAAAGCACTTGCCTCCTAAGTTACCGCGGAGTATCGTAAATGGGCCGGCGTAAGCGCGCCTTATTCAAATGAGGAACAGGGGGGCGTGTTTTATGTTAATGAATCGTGACCCGACATCATTGACGTTTTTAACGAACGGGGCATCCGTCCGTGGACATATCCCAGTGTTACTTTTCTCCAAAGTACGCAGCAAGGACTTATTGGTTTCGACGTGAACGTAAATTACGTCCAGCCCCATTCACGGACGACTTACGCAAACGACGTAAAATTTACAAAATTCCACGCGGGAACGACGTCCATACTTAACATTGGCTAGGCCAGCTTTTTGGTGGAATAACTTTACGCCTGAAAACGCCTTACGTAAACGGTGTATCTTTACTGCGACGGGCAATCGTAAGTTCGTGAATAGGCGTATCTCGCTGATTTACGCATTCTAGGTGTAAATCAGCGTTCATGCCCCTAGCGGCTGGCGGAACTAGACAGCTAAGATACGACGGCGCAGGCCGTCGTATCTTAGCTACATTTAAGTGTATCTCAAATTGAGAATACACTTAAATGTATGACAGCGCAGATTCAGAGTTACGACGGCGTATCTACTGATACGCCGGCTTAACTCTTTCTGAATCTAGCTAATGGTGTGCTGGCGAATATGTACACTTGTTTTATGTTTCCAGGACCCAACTGGTAATCGCTGCAGCACCCACCATTTTATGAGCCATATCTACAAGGTATGATAGGAATATTGATCAGCATGTTTTAGGAAGTCACAGAACCAGGGCTAACAGTACGCTCTAAACAGTAATGCCACCCTCGATAAAAAAACAAAGTTTCAGACATGTTGGCATGTAACATATACGTACTGTAGCTGTTTGTAAAGCATATGCCTCTAGACATTGCACACTCATCCCTGCTCTGGAGTCCCCCTTGAAAGATGTAGTAGCAATCTGCTTGTCTCCAGTGGTAATAAATGAGCAGAGGTAACCATATTTATTGATAAGCCTTGATGACATGGAACAAGACATTGTGCTCTTGTAACTGGCTATAATGAAATTCATATTGTTATTCATAGCTTGCAGTTAATCACATTATGCATGTGCACATTTGTTACAGCTCTTAAGGAGTAATTTAACTGTGCATTTTAATAATGTTTAGCAGGTAAACATCAACATCTTACAGACGCTGGGAAGGGCCCTTTATTTAAATAGTAATCACGTTTAAGAGGCTGATTTGCATTGATGTGATTTAACTTTTCATCTTATCGGCGCTTTTATGAACCTCTCTGCTATTTCTTGGGTTTTAGAAGATCTGCATACTGGAGGAAATAGTTCACAGACAAGCACGTCCCACTGTCATTTAACGTCCCTTCATAATACAAATCCACAAGCCAAGACTGATGTGATCTATGCCATGAAGTACATAGGCAATAGTTGTGCCATATGTTCAGATGTAGAGTCATTCTAATAATAAAGGGGGCACATTACATAGAATTAATGGGGGGGCAGGCAATCTGTCTCCTGATTTGCAAGGTGAATATAGCTATATCAGCTGATCTGGTTTGTACCATCCATTCCCCTAGAACAGTGGTCTCCAGATGTGGCCTTTTGCTTGCCTTTATCAGGCCTTTTGTACACTATTCCTCCCACTGATCCATGGCACTATTCCTTCTACACCTACAATGTGTCTTAATTCCTGCCACTAATACCAATGATACAGTACTACAGTATTCCTACCACTGACACCAACAATGGGACACTATTCCTCCCACTGAAACCAACTGCAGGGCCCTATTCTTCCCATGATAGAGCACTGTGGCCCAGATTCTCAAAGGAGATACGACGGCGTATCTCCAGATACGCCGTCGTATCTCTGAGTCTGAGCCATCGTATCTTTGCGCCTGATTCTTAGACTCAGTTACGCATAGATTTGTATTAGATCCGACCGGCGTAAGTCTCTTACGCCGTCGGATCTTAACTGCATATTTACGCTGGCAGCTAGGGGCGTGTACGCTGATTTACGCCTAGAAATATGTATATCAGCTAGATACGCAAATTCACGAACGTACGCCCGGCCGATGCAGTACAGTTACGCCGTTTACGTTAGGCTTTTCCCGGCGTAAAGTTACCCCAGCTATATGAGGCGTACATGCGGCGTACCAATGTTAAGTATGGACGTCGTTCCCGCGTCGAATTTAGAAAATTTAAGTAAGTCGTTTGCGAATAGGGCTGGGGACGTCATTTACGTTCACGTCGAAAGCATTGGCTTCTTGCGGGTTAATTTGGAGCATGTGCACTGGGATACTTTTACGGACGGTGCATGCGCCGTTCGCAAAAAGCGTCATTTACGCGGGGTCACCTAAAATTTACATAACACACGCCCACATCTACCATATTTGAATTAGGCGGGCTTACGCCGGCCTATTTACGCTACGCCGCCGCAACTCTTTTGAGAATACGGCACTTGCCTGTAAAAGTTGCGGATGCGTAACCTAAATAGGATACGTTACGCCCGCACAAAGATACGCGCATCTACGTGAATCCGGGCCTATGCCTTCCTCTGATACCAACAATGGAGCACTATTCCTTCCCCTGATACCAATAATGGAGCACTATTCTTCCCACCGACACCAATGATGGGGCACTGTTCCTTTCCCTGATATCAACAATGGAGCACTATTCCCTCCCCTGATACCAACAATGGGGTCCAATTTTCCCCCCTGACACCAATGAGAGAGCACTATTCCCTCCCCTGATACCAACAATGGGGCCCAATTTTCCCCCCTGACACCAATGAGAGAGCACTATTCCCTCCCCTGATACCAACAATGGGGCCCAATTTTCCCCCCTGACACCAATGAGAGAGCACTATTCCCTCCCCTGATACCAACAATGGGGCCCAATTTTTCCCCCTGACACCAATGAGAGAGCACTATTCCTTCCTCTGATACCAACAACGGAGCACTATGCCTTTCTATGATACCAACAAGGGAGCACTATTCCTTCCCCTGATACCAACAATGGAGCACTATTCATTCCCACTGACACCAATGATGGGGTACTGTTGCTTTCCCTGATATCAACAATGGGGCACTATTCCTTCCCCTAATACCATCAATGGGGCACTATTCCTTCCACTAATACCAATGATGGAACATTCTTTACGATCTTTGAGGCCATTTTCTACTCCCACCGGCCACATTCTGACCTCCTCGAAGTCTGGACCTTTGTTCAGAAAGTTTGGAGACACCTGCCCTAGAAGGCTGCTGGTACAGGAAACTAGATATTTATATCAGCAATGTATGGCGTAATAATAGCGCCTCCATGGGCAATGCTTTGGTGAAAACCTCAGCAAGGAAAATCAGCAGATAGTATAGTTACTATATGTCTAGTGTTTACCAGGTAAAATTGGAACTTATTACAAATGTTATTAATAGGAAAGGTATCTTAAGGTTGATATTTGCTCTCTAAAAAAGTGTTAACCTTTGCTGATAGTTGTTAATTGGACAGTAAATCCTTACTCATCTCTAGCATGTATAGCTATCATTATTAGGGAGGCATAAGATATATTTCTAATCTCACTTTTTAACAACCAATGGCAGTATAAGGTTACCCCTTGGGTTCTGTGTGCTGAGATCCCCTTAAAGTGGTAGTAAACTCAGTTTTACCACTTCTACCTACAGGTATGCCTGTAATCAGGTTTACCTGTAGTTACTGTGAATATCTCCTAAACTTGCACTGTTTAGGAGATATTCAGAGTGCATCCAGCTGGTAATGTCACCGGCGCATGTGCTCTGAAGGTCCAAAATACTGGACCAGACCTTCATAAATTTCAGGAGTGACATCATCAAGCCCCCCGGCCACTCATGTTGCCGGAGACCCGCGTACCCGGAAGGAAGTCTGGGTGAAGATGGAAGCCCGCTCAACTGGAGGGCTTTATTTTAAGTTAAGTCTCTCACAATGTGCTAATATGCGATGCATACTAGTACTTTATGACATTGCCTTGCAGGGTTTTTATTTTTTCTTCAACTGCGGTTTACTACCGCTTTAAGAACCAATCTATTGATTAAGTATGGAAGCACATAAGCCAGTTGGCTTACTCAATAAGGAGGTGCAAGGAGAAAATCAAAACCCATGCCAAACTTTACCAAGCAAATTCAGAATCCATTTTCTACTGGACTGGCAGCAATAAAGTGGATTCTACTGGTCTGGGAGCACTAAGGCAAATTATATCAACTGATAGAAGCCTATCAGAATTCATGTTAGTGCTGGCAGACCAGTAGAAATTGGATTCCCAGTGGTTGGTATGGGTTGAAGTGCTTTTCTTCTTGTACTGCTTTATTGAAGAAACCAACTAGCTGGTTATTTAATAAACCCAAGGCTTAATTCAGGAAGCTGTAATGTCATGTACCAGGTGCTGAAAGTGCCATAACTGGTGATCACATGTTATCATATTGCTTGAATCATAGAGATAGATCATAGTCAAGAAAATGCTTTAGGGCATTGAACTTGGAGTTGCAAAGCCCAAGTCGTTAAGATGAACTATAGCCAACTAAGAACCCCCTATAGCCAACTAAGAACAATACCTTCAGTAACTGTTGATTTGGGATCTCACAATAGTTTGTCAAAAAGTCTAAGTACTGGTCATGTGATCTCTGCTTTACAGAAGTCTGAGGCCTCGTACACACGACCGAGGAACTCGTCGTAAATGAAACATTGTTTTCCTTGACGAGTTCCTTGTCAGGCTTGTCGAGAATCTTGACCAGCTTTCTTTGCGTACACACTGTCAAGACCAAATCTCCTCGTTCTCAAATGCGGTGACGTACAACACGTACGACGGCACTATAAAGGGGAAGTTCGATTCCACTGGCATAACCCTTGGGGCTGCTTTTTCTAATGTCATGTTACTGCATGTTAAGTAAAAGTTTGGTAAGAGACGATTCGCGCTTTTCAGTCTGTTACAGCATGACGAATGTGCTATCTCCATTACGAACGCTACTTTTATCGAAGGTGCGCTCCCGTCTCATACTTTATTCTGAGCATGCGCAGGTTTCTAAGCATACACACAAACGTGTTTCTCTCCCAACGAGAAACACGACGAGGAAATTGAGACTACCAACGAGGAAAAAGAGAACTTGTTCTCTTTTTTTCTCGTCGAGTTCCACTACAGCTTTCTTGACGAAAACCATACACACAACCGTTTTCCCCAGCAAAAAAGCTCTGCCACCAAGTTTCTTGATGGATTCTGTCGAGGAAAACGGTCGTGTGTACGAGGCCTCAGCTAATCAGTGGTGGAATGCTGATCCTTCCCTTTAGCAGTAATTGTATTACCTTATGCTTGGGAAATGCTGCATAAACATGGGGTAAGCACCATGGACAGCGCATATCATACAGCTTCTTATAATTCATGGTGTTCATTGAAATAAAGTAAATTAGCATGCTGTATTTTCTTTTGAATGATGCATCATGCAATCAAATCTGTTTGGTTGCACTCAGGACAGTATCCTTAGCTCAAAGTCAGACATTTGGAACCCCCCTCTCTCCTAAGACCTCATTCACACTGAGGGCACATTGCAGGTGCTATAGCGTTAAAAATAGCGCCAGCAATCCACCCTAAAAGTGCTGCTCCATTGTCTCCAGTGTGAAAGTCCAAGGGCTTTCACACTGGAGCTGTGCGCTAGCAGGACTGTAAAAAAAGCCCTGCTAGCCGCATCTTTGAAGCGGTGAAGGAGCGGTGTGTATACTGCTCCTCCACCCCTGCTGCCCATTGAAATCAATGGGACAGCGCAGCCATACCGCCCGCAATGCGCTACTTCAGCAGCACATTGCGGGCAGTTTTAACCCTTTCTCGGCTGCTAGCGGGGGTTAAATGCGCCCCGCTAGCAGCCGAAATGCGGCTCAAATCCGCCCATAGCGCCGGCGGTAAAAATAGCGGCATTTTACCACCGAAGCTCAGTGGTTCAGTGTAAAAGGGCACTTAGAGTGAACCATTGATGGTTCTGAACTCACAAATAGTGATGTCTGCATTGCATTATGGGCTGGTGAAACTCTAGAACTAAGACTTGGGGCTGAGGCTATAGTACAAAAGTGTTGGCTACTCCCTGGGTATATGAGTTTAGGGGACTATGCTAGAATTATCATTTTTTTTTTTCATGTACCAGGTTCATTTTAATCATACTCCATAAACTTCACCCATATTTGGACACAGCTACCTTTTACAAGGGCGCATAATGTGCTCCCTGGAATAATTCTCAAATTGAACCCAGGAAACAGACACTCAAATATTCACAAATCAGTACATCTAAAGGCTCCCATGTGACAGTCTAAGAGGCCCCAAATCTTGATACTTTGGGATGCACAAGCTTCATAAAATGAATGAAAAATTAAAAAAATAAACGTATTTTACCTTATTTTACAATTCTTTGTTTACTTGTGTTCCACATACTCACACCCCCATGTACTGCAGCTCACAGTGGGAGGGTTTCAGCAATCCAGGCAGTGCTGTCAGTCCAGAAAGCAGTGGGCAGGGCTAGGTGTGGCCTGATTGACAAACTACAAGCCAATGCTTGTAAAAGTCACTGCAGGAAAGGGTGAGCAGGGTGATCTGATATGTTGCATACTTCCAAACTCTCTAAGATGAGAACAAGCCACACCTATTATCAAAAGTATGTAGGCATAGGACACACACCTTGCCACGCCCCCTTAAAAAATATTTATACAATGTTATACTTCTGGTACTTTATATTGGCTTTTGAAATGTACAGATGCAACAATATAGACATTGGATGAAAGATTTAGCACTGGGAAGCACTTTTTGAAAGATAAATAGTGCATTTTATTAAAAACTATATAGATCAGACCAAAATGAGAGACAAATGAGGAGGAAAGAGGGACAGAGGGACTTTGGTCCACATCAGGGAAAGTTCTTTGAAATCAGGGACAATTGGGAGCTATGCAGTTGAGTAACTGCTGAGAGGGAGAGCAGAGGAGCTGAGCTGCTAAGAGAGCTTAAACTTACTTCAGTGCTTCTGCTGTGACTTTTCAGAATGGATTGCTTCACAGTTCCTGAAGCTATAGTGGTTAGTGAGGTTTTTTTTAAACTCAGTTACTGCTTGTTAAGAAAAATATAAATGCTTAAATTTCCATAGCCTGTCCACAACCTTAAAGTGGTACCAAGGGCAGCCGGAATGCAGAAAGTGCAGAAATAGTTAAAAACAATCTTTACAGTTGGAGTAACTTACCATCATCTTGCCTGAAACCATCTAACATTTGATAGAGGTTTGTGGGTAAGCTGTACTGTTTGAGTCTTTCCCACCCCGGCTGCAGGGGTTGACCAATGGACTCCAATGCAGAACTACTGTACCTCGGTCGGCTCCTGGAGTTAAACAGTGGCGATGAGTAACTCTCTGATTTCCTTCTTAGTATTGCAGCATAAGATGTTTGCTGCCCTGGAACAGCTTGTACAAGTTCTGGAAGACAAAGTGCAAAAAAGACATTAAACCAAAGTTTATTTACATATTACAAACATACACTTTGTATTTCCCATTTGCTTCATTATTGCAAGATCTCCAAGCCAGTTACAGGAGCTGCCAATCTGACACACCTGCCATTTCTCACTCCTTATGATACATTGATTCTCTGTGCTGTGAGAGTCAGATCCCCCTATAATAGAGGAAGAAGGGTGGCGTTCTACTTTCAATTGCTGAAATCTCACTGCCAGAGTTCCCAAAAGATATAAGGATGTGGTGAACAATATGACTCAGTGTTTAGTACCCCAAAAAGAAAAACATCAATTGTGAGTAGATAGGCCAAGTAAAGTGTATCCAAAAGCATGAATAAAATGTATATTTTGCTACTTGCCAGTCCTTAGTTGTGGTGGCAGCATTAGCTTTCTATTTTTCAAGCTAAGGATAGTTTCTGCGAAGACAGACAAATTACCCATTGATCCTGATAGAAATGCAGTTGCCCTTGTACTAAATTGAAATCTCAAGCAATTGTAGTGCTACTCCCGTAGGAGCCGCTGTGACTTGCTGGTTCTTTTCTAAGACTAGTGCAAAAGTAGCCAGGTACACGGCCACACTCCACTCACTCCAGCTCAATGAATTTATTGCTGAATAAACTGCAAAAGGGAAGGGTTACGGGGTGATTGATACTCCAAAATGCTTAATACAGCTTGATAAAGACACTTCTTGATCAGTAGCAGTAGTGGAAGGACAAATTAACTCATACGGTCTGTGGGTGCACAGCTGCAGGGATGGGTAGCACAAAGAGTTAATGACTTGACTAGTCTATAGACCATGCAGGAGTAGGTAGCACAAGTAGCTAATAACTGGGACAGTCTTTGAATGCACAGCTGAGACTACAGCAACATGTATCATCAGGATCCTGGCTCTTAGTTAGTCCTTAGATGCAGCCCCAGTAGAGATAAAGCATGCCATTCAAGATAGCGTCTGGGTTAAGCAGCCCATTGAAGCTCACTTTTCCATCCCCACTCTCAAAAGAAATGGTTTGCCATGATCTCTAGCCTATTTAACATTAACCCATCCACCATCTTGGCACACCCCCCCCTTCCCAGGGATTGGATAGGCCCTACTAAATATTCAGGTCAAGTATTTGAATCCTCCTGCCCTAATCTCCAGAAACTTCTCCTAGAGTCAGGGGGAGGTAATCAAACTTCCATCCCGAGGAGTCTCGAACAGACCAAACCAAGCAATTCTGGCTCAGGTAGATACAGCAGAAGCCTAAACATTTAATTTATCTAGCAGCCTGGCTAGGAGAGTACTACACAATGTTATCTGCTTTATAAACTATCACCTGTGCGCTATACAACCCCTCCTTCCTTTTGTAATGGCAATAATGAGAAGATGAAGTGTATGTAATTCAAATCAGGAGAGCAGCTTACGTGACAACACTACTTCAACAGGGAGTGTTGTCACCTTAGGACAGGAAGAAAAAGCCCTAATGCAGCCACTGCATCTAAGGACTGGTAAGCTGCAATATATTACATTTATGTTTCTGAGTTTAGATCATGATGCACTATAGCCAGAATATTATAGTATTTAGCAATTTTTCAAACATAAATTAAAATAAAACAAAAAACACGCACAGACACACACAATCCTGAACTATGTTAATGTATACTAACAGTACAGTAACTTTAGTAAACCCTAACATAACAAAACCTTAGGGTAATTTCAGAAAAACACATTCTCTAATAAATACAAATGTTGTTTATATGACCTGCATGGCTTTAACAAGCACATGCATGTAGAAAAATTAAAAGAAACAAGGTATTGCTGTATACACTAGATTAGTTAATTGGTTTAATTACCGCCCTGTGATCCTCACAAAATGAGAAAATTCATAAGTTATATGTAGAGGTCTGAACAACACTGCCATTCTAAAGTACAGAAAAAGTTTTAATTGGACTTGAAACCTTTAAAGCAGAAATTCAAATATCAAGCCCCTTGGAAGGATATCCTTGAGAAATTATACATTGACATGTTACTACAGTGGTCACCTGATATCCATCTGTTACTCTAATTCTAAGCAGGTAAAAACAAATGCCAGTTCTGCAAATATAATATTACAGCCCATGATTCTACCTACTAGTAATGGTTGACTTGTGTACATACAGTAGATTGGCAGGGCAGGGTCACTTCAGTCTGTAGTCCTATCACAGGAGAACATATGCATCGCAAGCAGGGCAGTGAGCGTTGTCACTATACTAATATGACTTACATACACTTTAAATACTGTCTTTTTTCCCCCAAGAATGTACACAATGTATGTAAAAATGCAATAAAATTGCACTCACAAAAGTCGCTTAAACAGGTTCTATGTGGAGCCACCAGTTCAGAGTCCACTCCCGACAAAGACTGCCGAGATAACAGGAGCGCTGTGTGCATATTAACATTTAAAATTTGCACTTTTGATTTCTCCCATAAACTTTTAAAGGGTGTTTGTGGCAAATTCGAAAAGCCGCAGAACACCCTTTAAAAGCCTATGGGAGAAATCAAAAGTGCTCATTTTAAAGGTTAATATGCAAGATTGTCATAACAAGTGTTTGGGGACCTGGGTCCTGCTCCAGGGGACATGTATCAATGCAAAAACAAGTTTTAAAAACTGTTTTTTTTTCAGGATCAGTGATTTTAATAATGCTGTAAGTTAAACAATAAAAGTTAAATATTCCTTTAAATTTCGTATCTGAGTGGTGTCTATAGTATGCCTGTAAGGTAGCGCATGTTTCCCGTGCTTAGAAAAGTCCCTGCACAAAATGACATTTCTAAAGCTGGGGATGAGACCCTTATCCCCATCACCATGAGGACATCCTCCCCATGTTGACGGCATGTCACCTGGTACGGTTCAGGAGGGGGGCCACTCTCTCGTCCCCCTCTTTTCCTGCGGCCTGCCAGGTTGCGTGCTCGGATAAGGGTCTGGTATGGATTTTTGGGGGAAACCCCACTGCCATTTTTTTTATTTTGGTGCGGGGTTCCTCTTAAAATTCATACCAGAACTGAACGGTCTGGTATGGATTTTTGGGGGGAACCCCATGCCATTTTTTTTAAATGGCTCAGGTTCCCCTTAATATCCATACCAGACCTGAAGGACCTGATATGGAATTTGGGGGGGACCCCCACACATTTTTTTTTTTGGTTCGGGACCTGGTAATGGACTAAGGGGGGAACCCGAGCTGTTTTTTTTCAATGACTTTTATCTGTATTGCCGGGACCGGACAATTCATTATAGCCGCGAGTAGTTTTAAATGACTTTTTTTCCTTTAGAAATTACATTTTGTGCAGGTACTTTTCTAAGCACAGGAAACATGCACTACTTTACAGGCATACTATAGACACCCCCAGGTACAAAATTTAAAGGAATATTTCACTTTTATTGTTTCACTTCAAGCATTAATAAAATCACTGCTCTCGAAAAAACTGCCCTTTTTAAAACTTTTTTTGCATTGATACATGTTCCCTGGGGCTTTTTATGACAATAACTTGCATATTAACCTTTAAAATTATCACTTTGAATTTTCATGTTCGTGTCCCATAGACTATAACGGTGTTTGCGTGTTCGAACACATTTTTTGCCTGTTCGCATGTTCTGCTGTGAACCGAACCAGGGTGTGTTCGGCTCATCCCTACTGATTAGCTACACAGTCTGTGGCATCTGATAGCTCCATTGACAGTTCCTTTCTCGAGTCTCCCATGGCGGTTCTCTGGCAGTTTTCCCGAATCCCTGTCTTCCACAGCGCTCCTGTCATATCAGCGGTCTCTGTCGGAAGTGGACTCTGCACTGGTGGCTCCACATAGAGCTTGGTATACGCTAATTTTAAGCGACTATTGTGCGTGCAATTTTATTTTATTTTTACTTACATTGTTGAATACATTTAGCTACACCATTGGCAGCTTGGCGCCTCTTGCTCCCTTTTCCCTTCTTCTGTTGCATACATATTAAGCTCTGTATTTAACTGCTTGCAAGCTTCAAGCATTGACACCGCTCTCAGACTGACTGCTCCCATAGCAGGAGTGATAGAGGTTCACTTTAAACAGAAGACTCTAGCATTTGCACTCATTAAGGAAGAATCTCTGCAGGATTGTCTCACCATGAAACGGTTTTGTGACCTTTTCAGATAACTTTGCAAAACTGCAATGTAATGAGGAATATGGCAGTCTAGCACCTTTACAGTTCTGCTCAGTGCACCAGTACGTCAGCTTTATTCTGACAAGTGCATGAGGCTTCCAACTGCTGATACAGTGCAGTGTGTGGCTTCACTCCTCATTACCCTGTACATAGTCGTTCACCAATGATGTAGAACAATGGAGAGGCATGCTGTAGAATCTCAGCAGCGGAAGGACTAATTCCAGCTTTGCAGAATGTCTGGAAACAATGTGCCTTAAAATGTAAATTTCAAGTTGTTTTGTGTAAGAGCATTTTAGATGGCATTCAAAAATGTAGACCTTTAATTTTTGGAATTTACGTTTCAAATATATCTGTACACAACTGGTGAATGTGATCTTTTAAAATGTATTGATTCTGCAATAATATATTGTACTTGACATAACCTGTTGGAGGGTTTGCCTCATTTTAAAGGATATTTATCATTTTACATTCTCTGTATGCATCTTGTTCAAGTCCTGTAATTCTCAGACGTTCCCAACCTAGCTCATCATAGGTTAAAATAAAACATCACTAGGGCCACAATCATACCATGCAGGTGGTCATTTAACACCCCTATGCTAATCAAAGGGAATATGCTTGAGGAGGATGCACTCACAGCATTGGATGGTTAGCCAAAGCCTACTTCAAATGTATTATCAGACCTTCTGTCTCCATGAGCAGAAGAGTCGCCAAGGTATTTCATCCTGTCACTTTGTAAGATCCAAGATTGTGGTTCCAAAACGTTCAATAACTCATGCCTCTCATGCCTAACATTACACAGTTATAATTATTAATACAAAACTTTGGTTGCAGGAGGTATTTAAAAAGAGTGTAGACATGCTCTGAAAGCTTTGGGACATGGGAGAGGTATTAACCACTTGCTGACTGTATAACTTACATATAAAGGGGCAAAGTCGCAGCGCTGCACCAGATCACGTACCTTGTATGTGATCTGACACTTCTGGGTCTATGGCGTGCACGCGCGCTGCCGGCGGCCCGCTCCCACTGTGATTATACACAGCGGGAGCTGATCGGCGGGTACCATGGACTCGATGTCTGCCAGTACCTGCCGATCCTTCTGTAAAGAGGGAAAACTGTGATCTGCCTATGTAAACAAGTCAGTACAGGGTGCATGGATTCTGTTGGGTTGACTTACTAAAGGAAAATAGAATGTGCACTTTGCAAAGTGCAGTTGCACTATGTGAGAGCAGTTGCTCCATAGCTTAGTAAATAAGGAAAAGCTCTGCTGAATTCCATCATCCAATCATATGCAAGCAAAAAGGCTGTTTTTTTACATTTTCCTTGCACGTGATTGGGTATTTTTTGCAAAATTAAACATTACCTCATTTACTTAGCTTCGAAACGACTGCACGTGCAGTGTGCAATTGCACTTTGCAAAGTGCACAGTCTATTTGCCTTTAGTAAATCAACCCCATAGTGTCTACAAACTATGGGACATTTGTTTTTATTATTATTATTTATGTTGTTTTTTTATTACTAATGGCAGCAATCAGTGACTTATAGCAGGACTGTGATATTGTGGCAGACAAATCGGACACCTAACTGACACTTTTGATACTTTTTGGGGACCAGTGACACCAATACAGTGATCAGTGCTAAAAAATATGCACTGACACTGTACTAACAACACTGGCTGGCAAGGAGTTAACATCAGGAGCGATCAAAGAGTTAACTGTGTGCCTAGCTGGTGTTTTCCTACTTCGGGGGAGGTGCTTGTACTGTACTAGGAGATGGCATGGATCGGTGCCCCTGCTTTGCAGAGACACAGGGGTTGATTTACTAACGGCAAATAGACTGTGTACTCTGCAAGTGCAGTTGCTCCAGAGCTCAGTAAATGAGCAGAAGCCCTGCTGACTTCTGTCATCCAATCATTTGCAAGCAAAAATGCTGTTTTTTTTTTCCTTGCACATGATTGGGTATTCTTTGCAAAGTAAAGCATTACCTCATTTACTAATCTCTGGAGCAACTACACTGGTCTTATGCACAGTCTTGTTGTCCTTGGCAATTCAAACCCCATATATCCATCTAAGACTACCTTGCCCACAGGGTGACAGCCCTGCAGTGATTTCCCTGCAGAATTGGGTTGGCACATTTTTGGGGTTGTGTTTGATATGTGCAAAGAGAGATCATACAAATACTGTATTTATTGGCGTATATCACTCACCTTTTTACCCTAAAAATAGAGGATAAACTGTGCCTGCGTGTTATACGCAGGGTGCTGTGTAAAGTCTTTTTCCTCAAACTTCCCTCTTAAAGTTAGGGTGCGTGTTATACGTCTGTGCGTGTTATACACAGATAAATACAGTACTTAAAAGTACGGTATAACATTTATTAAATGTAATCACAGATAAGGAAAATTTTACAAGAATACTTAACTAAAGGTGCTGTTTCTGACATGGGTCCCGTATAATGGCACAGGTGACCACAGACCTGTACCTCCATGAGGTATCACTGATGTGAGACAAAGCCCTTATATGTTTTGGCTGGGGCAAATAGGTCTTGTATTTAGGAAATGGTCAAGCCAACCTTCAAAGCAAAATGACCTTCTAAGGAAAATGGCAAATTCCTGAAGGAGAGAGGGCTGGCTTGTCCATAGAGTCAGCTTACAATCACATTCCAATGACATGTCAGCTAAAAGTTAGGCTGGGTTCACAGTATTGCAAATTGGATGTGGGTTTCCCATTCGCATGTCAGAAGATTGTGATCAGCTCTCTATGGAGCCGGTTCACACATGTATGGAGCGGCTCTGTGCGAATTTCAGATCCTAATTTAGCCAAAAATTCTGACCGAAGTGGGACCCGAAACGGTGAACAGGGACTCACCAGACCCTTGCTGTAAACCGCTCAGTGTGGCAGTGTGAACCCAGCCTTACTAGAATAACCAAGAAGCTTTATTAGATATTTGTGAGGCCAACCTTAATAAGGAAATATATCTTGATAGGAAATATGCAATTTCCCTATGAAGAACCAACAATCGCACTATAATCTTACGGCCCAGTTGGAATCAGGATCATTTGCCCACATTGGAACTAGCACAACAATGATACTCATAAATAAAGTGTGGCAGGAAATGAGACGAATAATGCAATATAAGGGGGTGTCAGAGTTCTCATTGATATGGGGAAATAGGCACTATGAGGAAATACGTAAATTAGAAGGGTGCGAATATTGGCGCTCTAAAGGAATACAATATATTTCGCAGTTATTTTTGCCAAAATATTATATAGTCCTTTCAGGAGATACAGGAGGTTTATAAACTGCTGCATAATAATTTTTATAAAATACTTGTAACTACGACATGCCGTTTACTCTCAGTTTAAAGGAAGTGGCCCAAATATAAGACCATTGGTATCTCTATGAGTGGGGGGGGGGAGGTTTAATCTCGTTATTATATAAGCAACTTTTGGTGAATTATCAAGACATTATGGATAACCCAGGTAGAAAGGGATGGGAGATGGATATGGGTGTTATATTGGAAGAGGAATGGCAAAGTATCCTGAAGAGTGCCCCGTTGGTATCGCTATCATCTACACAATGCCTATCACAATTGTTTATCATATATAGAACATATAGGACACCGGTAAAATTACATAAGTGTAGACGGAGGGAAACGTCAGCGTGTCCTCGGTGTGGGCAATCTCAGGCAGACTTGATCCATATGCTGTGGAAATGCCCCAAACTGAGTAGATACTGGTGAGAGGTGCTGTCCACAATTAATGGGGCTTATAATACTCAGATAGAATTAGATTCAAAAATCTGTTTACTAGGGTATCTGAAAGAAGGGCTATATTCAAGGGAAGTGTTAACCGCAATCGGTAGATTTCTATTCATAGCCTGTAAGCTAATAGCTAGAAAATGGATGTCCCCCAGTGTACCAATATTCGAGAAGTGGCGTTTCCAAGTAAATGAGACAATATTAATAGAACGTCAGGCCTATCATAATAGGGCTACACCAGATATATTAATTAAGCTGTGGGGCCCGTGGTTAATTTTTTTTTCTTTTTCACACAGTTCCTCTCCAGGACCATTACAACTCCCATGTCTGTGTTTTGTCTCTACTACCACAACCACTGTTCTGATATCTATATGTATATTTATTTAAATACAGGAGAGAGAAAGTAGCATAGAAGCAAGAAAAAGTCATTTATTTGTATCCTCTTTAATGATCTTTCTTTTGATCTGAACAAAAAAAAAAAGACTTTCTCACACTGTAACGAAAGCCATTTTGACCGGCCCGAGCTTTCTTAATATGCAGTACTGCCTATAATGCAATAACATCCAGTAGGGCCAGTAGGCATGAAGACACATCTATTATGTGAAACCTTAAAGATCATCCTTCTCATGTAAATGTATAAAAAGTATTTGCAGAAAGTTTGCCACTCTATACATAAAACACTAGTTCAGATCAAAGCAAAAAGAAAGTAAAATGGATTTGGCCTCAAGGTGTTCTTTATTTTTTGTATTAAAAACACATTTTTTCCATAATTTAATGCTTCATCTTTTTTTGAACAACCTGATCAACAAGCAGTGTGAGAAGCCTGTGAAAATAAAATGAAATACTGATTTCCAGGTGTACCTAGTGGCCTTCTTGCATACCAGCAGTAAGGATTAGAAAACTGTTTTCTTTAGGATATAGGAGCTTCTCTAGGTATATATTATTTACAGAGAATACCAATGTTTATACACAATATGTATATAATAAAAAAAAAAAATACATTATACAGTCTGTAGAAAATAAAATGGTATGTTATGTATGGCTTTTTTTCAGCAATACTACCATTCCACCACTAGATGGCTTCAGCCTTC
This sequence comes from Rana temporaria, assembly GCF_905171775.1. Classification (NCBI taxonomy): domain Eukaryota; kingdom Metazoa; phylum Chordata; class Amphibia; order Anura; family Ranidae; genus Rana; species Rana temporaria. Next base: position 52,603,197 of record NC_053490.1, on the reverse strand, counting down.
CAGGTTGAATAAAAGCCAGTGCCATTCAACCCACATCCTGTGAGTCAAGGCTGTCATGGACCCGCCCCTTGGAAGCATGGCAAAGCAGTCTGGGCTCATAGTACTGCACAGCGCTTTAAATCTGGACTTGTTACATGAGCAACACTATTTGCTGGAAAATGGACTGCCCACCACTGCCAGTAGAGGGCAAAAAGGAAAAACCTATGATGTTAGTTTACCCTCACTCCCAGGTCCAAGTATACTTACCCAGCACTCCCTTACCACCTTCCTAAACTGCTAGAGCCTTTGCTAACAGAGCTACTCTTCCAGGTATGGGGAAGCACATGACCTTCCATATGCTACAGAGCCAGGCCAATCACCAGCACTGTAACGTGTGGGTACCATCACATCATCCCCCTGTCTGAGCTTTAAGTTAGCACTTAAGACTAAACAGTGGGCATGCGCAGTGGTCATCAACCTTGCCCTACAGGGCCCACTAACAGGCCAGGTTTGCAAGATAACTGAAATACATCACAGGTGATATCATTTGCTGCTCAGTGATTGCAGTATTCTAGACTGCATCTCCCCAAGGTAATACATAAAACCTGGCCTGTTAGTGGGCCCTGTAGGGCAGGGTTGATGACCACTGTGCTATAGCACTGAGACAGCAAGGGGGGTGGCTGGTACATGCCTGGGGGTGGAGATGTAGACACTGTCCCTTTGTCCTAAATGGGCAAAGTGATAGTGATGCTTTGAAGCTCAAATTCAGACAAAATGTTTGAATTAGTATTGATAGGAGTTGGGAAGGGTTAGGACCCTTATTAGGTTTTTATTGCTGTGTCCCTTTCGTGATGGGAAATCCCTTCAACAGGGGCACAGATAAAACTAAAAACTCTCTCTTAGTGGATTGGGGAAAGGTTGTAAGATCTGACAATGTTTTTATTGTTGTATATGCTGTCCTGAGAACAGCACCTATCATTTCTTCGATGTACGCCACCGGGACAGGAAGTGAACGGGAAAAAAATCCCCAGTGGGCTCACAGATTAAATGTACAGTAAAAGCTTGGTTTGCAAGCATAATTCTTTCCAGAAACATGCTTGTAATTACATTTGGAAGCATTTTTTTAGAGGGTATAAAAGAGAAGAGAAGCACCTCTAAGTGTAGCAATAAGTTGCTAAACGTTGTACCTTCATTAAATGTAACCATATTGCTACACTTAGAGGCTCCTCTCTTCTTTTTTATACTCAGTTGTGACATGACAGTACTCTTATATCAAGACATCGCTTGTATATCAAGGCAAAATTTATTAAAACATTTTGCTTGTGTAGCGGCCTACTACTTTTAAGGGCCAGCACTGCTTTAAATTTAGAGGGTAGTCTGAGAGTTAGTTGACTCAGACCGTATGATTTTTTCCAAATTTGGGCCTCTGTTCCAGCTATGGCTGTACTATGAGTGACCACTATTGTTGTCTGGGGTGCCATTACCACCCCAGGCCGAGGGTGGCAGCAGTCAGGTCAAGGTGTTTTGGGTGTTCCCCTTCGGCAGTCAATCAGTGGGAGTTGATCGTCCCGTTGTGCATGCTCGGGAGGAGTACTTAAGGGACAGATACCATTGGGCCGGGGTCTTTGATCATGGGTCTGTCGTCCCACCACCCCCGGTGTGTGGCCCTCCTGTCCGGGGGTGCGTGTTCAAGTGTTCCTGGCTCCGGGACCACGTTAGTCCGGAGTTGTGATCTACTAATTAGGCCCGGTAGTCAGACTGGGTCTAAGTTCACAGAGTGGTCCTGTCCTGTCCGTCCAGGAGGGAGGAAGCCACTCGATGAAAAACCTGTCTTGGAGAGCACCGAGCACAAGGCTGGTATCTCAGGAGAGGCCTTGAATTTCATCGAAGGACGCACCATTACTGAGAGGCTGAATGATGGTCGCCTGTCAGTTCTAAGTTCACAAGAAGTTAATCGGGAGAGATCCGGGTGCGGAATCCTGTGTTGAGAGGATTTTGGACCGAATATACCTCCATCTTTGGGAAGGTCTGTGGCAGAGACTTTACCAAATTTCCGTGTGCCACCCCGGCTGCTAGGCTAGTGAGAGAGGCCTATCTGTTTGCGCAATACCCACTCTGACGACGAAAGCTGTGTTGCTGGAAGCAGAAGTGTTTCCGGACAGAAGTTGTACACCTTAACCTATTACCCTTCCACCTTTTCAACTACTTATTTTTTCTTTTACCAAGTTCAGCAAATAAAGCAAAGAAAAAGAAGTCTAAAGTGTGGACATTGAGCTATTTTCTCAACTCTCATCTGATACCCTAGACGGCGAGGAAATAGAGGTAACATGCTGCCCAAAACAATCCAGCAGCTCCTCCGGGGGTAGTGCTACACTTGTCTTCCAAAATGCTCTCAAACCAAGTTACTCCCAAACCAAGATTTTACTGTATATTCAACAGATATGCAAACATGCTGACAAAAGGAAAGAGTGACATACAGATAAGCTCATCACTGTGCCAAGCCTCCTTTCACTGTGCATACCTCCCAACTTTCTGAGATGGGAATGAGGGACACCTATCAGCAAAAGTATGCAGGCATAGGACACACCCCTTGCCACGCCCCCTGGAAGGAGAATTGTACAAAAAAATAAGATTGGTTAAACTCACAGGTGCTTTTTTTACCACTACTATTTCTTTATATTGGCTTTTGGAATTTACAAATGCAGCAATTTAGAAATCAGATGAAAGTTTAGTGCTGGGAAACACTTTTTGATAGATAAAAAGTACATTTTATATACATCTATATGGATCAGACCAAAATGAGGGACAACTGAGGAGAATGAGGGACAGAGGGACATTGCTCCAAATCAGGGACAGTCCCTCGAAATCAGGGACAGTTGGGAGGTATGACTGTGCAGTCACAAGTTGTGGTGGATCTAGGATAACCTGGCCTCACAGGAAGTGATTTGAATGATTTGTAGACATCTAGTGGCACAAAAAAGTACTGTGTAGGAAATGTATGTATTAAAGCTAAACATTCCAACCAAAGCTGGTTTGTAATTCTATCCTTTAATGGAATGGAATTCTTCTTTTCTATCTTGTCAGTCGTGTTACGTGAGAAGTTTCGCTTTAAATATTCTAAATAATAGCTGAAAATATTTATTATGAATATGAAGAAGAAAGAAGGAAGGAAGGAAGGAAGAAGGAAGAAGAAGGAAGAAAGAAAGAAAGGAAGGAAGAAAGGAAGAAGAAAGACGAAAGAAGGAAGAAAGAGAGAAAGAAAGAAAGAAAGAAAGAAAGAAAGAAAGAAAGAGAAAAAGAAAGAAAGAAAAGAAGAAGAAAAAAAGAAGAAAAGAAAGAAGGAAGAAGAAGGAAGAAAAAAGACAAAGTAAGAAGAAGAAAAGAAGGAATAATAATGCACTACTGAGTATAAAATAAATTCTCTTTCCGGTTCTACAAGCTATAGTGGGTTTGTGGTGAGCACACATTCTTTAATTCACACATCTTGAGTTATTACAACAATTTACACTTTAAAGCTGAACTGCAGACAAGCAGCTTAATACACAGTTGAAATACAAACTCACAAATCATTTCAACCTGCCAAACAACATGTAATTATTTTCAGCCAGACAAGTAATTCAGACATCCCTGCCAGACAGCATAGCCAAGTCCTACACCTTCACTGCTGTTAGGCAGCAGAGCTTGGTTTAGGGCCCATATTTTGAGTTATTACTGTAGGATCACCATTTTTGTATTTATGGCAAAATAAATACCTTTTACTCAAAATAATAATGCGTTTTGCAATGCCAACTAATGCACTACTAAATTGTATAAACATGAATGGGTAAGTTTATTTAAAACCACGAGTAGTGGATAGACTAGAGAGGGGGTTAGAACATCTGTCAGATTGTTATCACGTCCTGTGTCTCCCCTGGGGTGACTATTGGACATAAAGATGATAAGTGAAGGAAACTATTAAATTTTGAGCTGTCATCTGAGCAGGAATAGAGAGTGAATCTTCCAATGGGGACACTTGTTTAGGTGACAACTATGATGATTTGTTTTCTTCCTACTTCCAGTCCCCCAAAGAGACAGATAGGGCAACAAATCTGACACCTTCCCCACTCAATCCAAAATAAAAATACATGTAATGATACAGTAGATTCATTTAAAAGCATATATAAACCTAAAAACAATAACATATTGCATATAACTCGTTTGTAGTGCCGGTTCACACAGAGGCAACCCGACTTACAGCGTGACTTTGCAAGGCGATTTGGAGGCAACTTCAGCGTGACTTTGAGCAACTTACAACGCGATTTAGTTGCCTCCAGGACAGTTGACTTTGGCTGTGGCCAATCACAGAATAATAAGCTCTGTGGGAGGGAGGGGTTTGTCTGGGTAAACAATTTTTTTTCCTGTAAAGTTGCTTCAGTTAAGATGGAGATCCAACTTTGGAGGCAATCGCCATTGAAATCTATGGGAACAAGTTGCCTAGAAGTCGCTTTGAAGTAGTACAGGAACCTTTTCCGAAATCGGAAGCAACTTCAGTAGTGTACATTAAGGCCTCGTACACACGATCAGTCCGAAGGACCGTTCTCATCGGTTAACCGATGAAGCTGACAGATGGTCTGATGTGTCCACACACCATCGGTTAAATAACCGATCGTGTCAGAACACGGTGACGTAAAACACAATGACGTGCTGAAAAAAATGAAGTTCAATGCTTCCAAGCATGCGTCGACTTGATTCTGAGCATGCGTGGATTTTTAACCGATGGGTGTGCCTACTAACGATCGGTTTTGACCTATCGGTTAGGCGTCTATCGGTTAAATTTTAAAGCAAATTCCTATTTTTTTTGACCAAAGGTTAACCAACCGATGGGGCCCACACATGATCGGTTTGGACTGATGAAAACGGTCCATCAGACCATTCTCATCGGATGGACCGACCATGTGTATGCGGCCTAAGACGGCTCTCATTCACTTCAATGGAATTTCTTATATCCAGCGACTTGGGGCAACTTGAGGTCTGACAAGTCGGATCCCAAGTCGCTGTAGTGTGAACCGTCACTTAGATGTTGCGGCTGTATTAGTTTTTCTTTTTTCAATTTTTTTTTTCAATGAATTATAATAAATGTGATTGTATATTTCTTCTCATTACAACTCTACATTGTTTTCATGTTTTTAAAAGTATACACTGTATTATGCTCTATTGTTCACCCAATAAAGATTCTTTGTGAAAAAAAAAATGTATAGTTTTGGGTTTAAATATGCTTTAAGATAGGGATGGAAGGCCTTAGGCTCCATTCACACTTGCGCATATCTGAAATGTGCACAGAAATGGATGTTTCTCCGTGCATTTGCGAAACACGACAAAAATGTGTTAAAACATGCCACGGCATGTTGGACGCCATTCATTCTTAATGGCAGCCTAAATTCACTTAAAAAACTGTCATTTTGTCGCTGGACAAACAAACAGGTGAAAAACATGTCAAATTGGAATGTCATTAAACGTGCCAAAGTTAGCTCCAAAAAGAGGTACAGGCGTGTTTTTGGAGAAGAGGGCAGCCCATACAAATAAACCTTGAAATTAAAAAAAAAAACATGAAAAACACAATGGTCACACATTGCTTAGATGTGAACGGGGCCTTAAGCCTCGTACACACGACCGAGGAACTCGACGGGCGAAACACATCGTTTTCCTCGTCGAGTTCCTTGTTAGGCTGTCGAGGAACTCGACAAGGCAAGTTTCTCCATTCCCGTCGAGGAAAAAGAAGACATGCTCTCTTTTTGGCTTGACAGGATCCTCGACAGTTTCCTCGTCTCAAAATGTACACCGGTTTGCCGGTTTCCTCGGCAAAAAAAAAATCCCAGCAAGTTTCTTGCTGGTTTTTGCTGAGAAACTCGGTCGTGTGCCTTACTCTGCTCCTGGGCCCAGTCACATTCATTTATGCTCCTAGGTCAGAAAAAAATAGTTTTCCTTCCTATGTAGGTCTCCAATATATATAACTGTAAACACAACAAAGATTGTCCGCATCTCATTTCCAACTGCTGGGCTCCGCTGTAGCAAACAAAGTCAGAAGAGGGAAATCACAAGATAATGACATGTTAGGTTACACGTAGTTTAATGGGTAGAATGCAGAATTGAAAATTAATTCCTGTGACATTCTGCAAAATGCTAAAATTAAAGAACCGCAATTAGCACTCTTAAGGTAATGAAGTGTTAAAATAATACTACGATGGAGGCCAGCGAGGGACACTGCAATAATACTATTATTATATTTGCCCAGAGCAATTTAAAAATGAAGCGCAGAACATTATTGCAAGCCTATTGTAATGCTATACTGTATAATTTCACAAAGTTAATTCATTTTTATTTTATTTGTGTTGTCATTTTTTTAAGGTCAACACTATTCAAGATTGATATTTCAGTGTTGAATGACTGCTAGAGGCTTTTTTGGAGAGATTTACACACAGTAATGCCACGTACACATGACCGGTTCATCCGATGAAAACAGACCGATGGATTTTTTCTTCAGATATCCGATGAAGCTGACTTTCATCAGTCTTGCCTACACACCATCAGTTAAAAATCTGTTTGTGTCAGAACGTGGTGACGTAAAACACTACGACGTGCTGAGAATAATGAAGTTCAATGCTTCCGAGCATGCGTTGACTTGATTCTGAGAATGCATGGATTTCTAACCAATGGACTTGCCCACAGACGATCGTTTTTTTCTATTGTTTTTTTAACCATCAGATAATTTTAAAACAGGTTCTACGTTTTTTCACCGTTTTCATCAGACGAACCCATCGTGTGTACAGGGCATAATGTGTGCTTCCTTCACTCATCTGGGAAGGCTTTCTGCAAAGTTTTGGAGTGTGTCTAATGCCGCGTACACACGATCGATAAAACCGATGAGAACGGTCTGATGGACCGTTTTCATCGGACCAAACCGATCGTGTGTGGGCCCCATCGGTTATTTATCCATAGGTTAAAAAAAAGCAGTCTTGTTTTAAATTTAACCGATGGATACCTAACCGACAGAAAAAAAAAACGATCGTTTGTAGGCACGTCCATCGGTTAAAAATCCATGCATGCTCAGAATCAAGTTGACGCATGCTTGGAAGCATTGAACTTCGTTTTTTTCAGCAAGTCGTTGTGTTTTACGTCACCGCGTTCTGGCACGATAGTTTTTTTAACCGCTGATGTGTAGACACGACTGACCAACAGTCAGCTTCATTGGTTATGGGAGATACGCTACGCCGCTGTAACTTACTTTTTGATGCTTCGAATCCAGAAAGAATAAGTTACGGCGGCCTAGTGTATCTCTTGCGGCGTAACGGCGCCTAATTCAAATCGGCGAGTAGGGGGGGCGTGTTTCATTTAAATGAAGCGCGTCCCCGTGCCGAACGAACTGCGCATGCGCCGTCCCTAAATTTCCCGCCTGCATTGCGCTAAATGACGTCGCAAGGACGTCATTGGTTTTGACCTGAGCGTAAATTACGTCCATCCCGATTCACGAACGACTTTCGCAAAAATAAAATAAAAATTCAAATGAAACGCGGGAACGACGGCCATACTTAACATGGCAAGTCTAACTATACGCTGCAAAACATCAGCTTTAACTATACGCCGGAAAAAGCCGACTAGAGACGACGTAAGAGAATGCGACGGCCGCGCGTACGTTCGTGGATCGTCGGAAATAGCTAATTTGCATACTCAACGCGGAAAACGACGTGAACTCCACCCAGCGGACGCCAAAGTATTGCATCTAAGATCCGAAGGCGTACGAAGCCATACGCCTGTCGGATCTAACCCAGATGCCGTCGTATCTTGGTTTGAGGATTCAAACCAAAGATACGATGCAGGAAATTTGAAAGTACGCCGGTGTATCAGTAGATACGCCGGTGTACTCTCTTTGTGGATCTGCCCCATAATGTTTAATACTGAGGTCAGGGCTTCATGTAGGCACTTGGGTTCCTACATATCACTTTTGCAAAACCATGAGTCCCTAAATTCAATAATTTGGAGTGATGTCCACATCGTTTTGTCCATATAGAGTATATCTATAGGCATACAGAATATACAGTATGTGTCCGGGTTGCTATTGGTCAGATCTCTGGGTTCTGGGGTTTGTATACCTGTTGTGGCCATTAAAAGTGTGTTCACTCTCTTTGTTGTATCTTTTTATTTAATGTTATGAAGAATGCAACAGGTGGAGCTGGAACATGCCAAAATGGGGAGAAGCAATGAAAACTCCCAGATGAACAGGAACCCTGAGTCGGAAATGCTTTTGTATATTCCCAACACTCACTCAAATTGAGAAAGCAAATTAAATGCGTGATGAAACTGCAACATTACCAACCAAGTACAACTGAATCTGGCTAACTACTACTGCTGGAGAAAATAGAGAAAATGGATGTAAAAACTGCATCTGCAGTATGATGCATGCGTCACTAAAAAGGTACAGGTGAAATTACATATTAAATTACATATTAAATCTAAAGGTAGATTGGTTTCCATTGTACAGATCATAAAGCCGCAGCTGCTGAACATTGAAGCTGTTTCCTCCATTATTTAAGAAAATTTATTTCAGTAATGATGTATTCTTGTAACCTCTAATTGGATTCATGTTTGAATCTGTCAGGATCATTACTCTGTTTGCACCCTTCACCTTCTCGGGAACCCGCTGGCTCATTTTCCTACCGGGTGACATTATCAGGAATAGGATTTAGTTGCTGAGGCCAAAAAATACATGAAAGGTTCATTCTTTAGACCAAAACAAATGCCTTGAGCATATTTATTCAATAAACCAAAGAGCAATGTGCAATAACCCATAATAACCCAAACTGATCGTCCACTTTATCCGCTGCTGAAGTGTTTACCAGCATCTACTTTTGACTCTAAAGTGTGCTTACTCCTGTTAACCCATATGCTGCAGGTCTTTGGCAAGTGATGGTCCTTCGAAAATATTTGGACATGTATGGGCAGCCTTAGCTGCAAGGGAAGCAAAGTTATGTTAGGGTATTAAAGTGGTTGTAAACCCTGTTACACCATTCGTAACTACAGGTAAGCCTATACACTGTTTAGGAGATATTTACCATATACGCTTGCACCAACATCATTGGCACATGCACACTAATAAAAAAAATGGCTCGATTGAACCTTTTCTAAAGGAACTGTGCCGTGACTGGCGACTCTGGACAATCACAGCGCCAGAACCCACAAACCCAGAAATAACTCTGGGAGACATGTCGCCAGTCACAGCAGTTTACGGGGAACGCTGCGATCTAAGGTAAGTATTTGATAATGAGTTAGTATGCGATGCATACTAGCTCATTGTGCCTTTGTCTTGCAGGTTTTTTTTTTATATGGGTTTACAACCACTTTAAACTGTCAGTCCACCTGAAAATGGTATTTCACTTTTTGGTAGATGCTGGAGTGTTTATAGTAGGGTTTAAAACCTCTACTGAGTTATTTTTTTCTGCTACTATGGAGCTTTTCATTCACTTTCTGTCCAGGAGAAGCAATAGGAAATAAGAGATAATCTCCTCAAAGTGACGGGTGATTTGAGTCTTTCCTTTACTTTCCATATTACCATCATCCCCAACATGAAGTGAGAGGAAATCTGTCCAAAGTGAAGTAAAACTGTGTCCTGGTTGAAGGATTTACCCTCTATTCCTGTTCTGTAACATCTCAGAATTTTTGATTTTACATTGCAAGCCTTGATAACCCCACGGGAAGATATCAGAGGATGCCCTCAATTCAGGTCAGGGCTGAATGTGCACTGACGATGGAGTGTCCGGTATGGAAACCCTGGCCTCAGTGTGGTCCCCCACCAGTCCTCCATTGCAAAAAAAATAAGGTAATCAAATTATTTGCCCAAAGGGAATACTTCATAAGACACATTTTTGCACTGACCCTTGAAGTTCCCTCTGCACATTCACATTTTTCCAGGTTTTCACTTTGCTCTTGGAGGACTTCAGCCTTCAATTATGATTTCTTGAAGAGGAGGTATAGCAGGAACCAGAGAACATCCTGAGATGCATTATCTTAGATCCGATTAAGGCACATTTTAAAAATCAGAATACAGTATCGGTGACTACAGGATGGTATCAGCTGGTACAACCACATGCAGAGGATTAATGCTAGGATGGAATTTAGATCCACGCAAACAAACTGAGTCTTCTGTTCTAGTGTTTAAGTACATCTAAAGCCAAAAACATTTTTTTACAGAATTGGTTAAAGTAGGGAAGGATCAGAACTGTAAAGTTTTAACTACTATCCTCAGCTCTTTTTCGAGAGATTTACTCCCATTTTCTGTCTTGCTAAAAACAGGTTCATCTGTCAAGAAGTTCTAGCCTTCCTCTACTCTGTCATAGAAAAGCTTTTTTATTTCTGTCTGTGCAGTGAGGTAAGACCTCTGTAATGATGGCCACACATGCTTCCATTTTTTTTATCCTACCGATGTGTGATTTAATAAAAATAATAAAATAGCCATGACTTCCCTTCCAATCTTTTAAGACTCAGTTTTGATTCTACCAGGGAGGAATATTATTGACCATTTTGCATTAAATAGCAGCAAAGAGATTCTTTATTCTTAAATACAATCTGTGACAGTGTGACGCCTTGCCACTGTGTATAAAAGTAGGGAAAAGGTCAGTATTTCAGTATTCCCAGATTGGGTTCCGGAGTTTGGAGATTTTAAAGAGTTTTGGGAGGTAAGGAATCTCAAACCCAGTGTCCTGGCAGCGATTTCAGGTTTTCTCAACCCTTATAATGAAGAACCTGACCATAGCTCAGGGCTCCCATTAGGAGACAGGCGTGCTCTGCTCAAGAGACAGCATTCCATGCTGGAGGAGAGATTCCTTTTCCATTGGACTGAGAGTTCACATGTGTTGCGCTATATAAGTTTCTCACTCATTTAGAGTCGAGGCAGCTAAGTGAGTCTTGTAGCTGAGAGAGTTGGGATAACTATGCGAGTCAAGAAGACTGTGGAAATCTGTAAGTCTCAGAAGAGTGAGAGAGCCTAGAGTGTCAAGTAATCACCTATGCAGAGTCCAGGGAGTGGGTCTGTGCAGCAAGGTGCTGCAACTAAGAAGGCTGAAAACCGAAAAGACAGAGAACCAAGAGAACCGGGAACAAACACAAAGGTACTGTGTAAAGCCGCATACACACGATCAGTCCATCCGATGAGAACGTTGATGGACCGTTGTCATCGATTAACCGATGAAGCTGACTGATGGTCCGTCGCGCCTACACACCATCGGTTAAAAAACGTATCGTGTCAGAACGCGGTGACGTAAAACACAATGACGTGCTGAAAAAAAATGAAGTTCAATGCTTCCAAGCATGCGTCGACTTGATTCTGAGCATGCGTGGATTTTTAACCGATGGTCGTGCCTACTAACGATCGGTTTTGCCCTATCAGTTAGGAATCCATCGATTAAAATTTAAAGCAAGTTGGCTTTTCTTTCAACCAATGGTTAATCAACCTATGGGGCCCACACACAATCGGTTTTGACCGATGAAAACGGTCCATCAGACCGTTGTCCTCTGTTTAACCTATCATGTGTACGAGGCCTAAGATGGTCTATCAAAAGCCAAGGTTAATGCATTTTTCGTTACCTGTTTTTTGATGATTAAAATGCCCTGTGTTGGCAACTGTTTTGCTGATTTTGTTAATAAAAAAATTAAAACCACCATTTGGACTGGCATGGACTCACTACAATTGCTTTTACCACTGAGCTAAAGAATCCCCAGTATCACAGATCATATTTTGATTTATTAATTATGAAACTATATAGTCGAAACTAGACTTGTGCACGGTGGAATATTTAGTTTATTTTCTTTTGCATTCGTAAAATACATAATTTCATTTTGTTATATTAGTTACAGTACCGTATTTTCCGGCGTATAAGACGACTTTCTGGATGCAAAAACATGCATTCAATGTCGGGGGTCGTCTTATACGCCGGGTACGGTCTCAGTACTCACTTTTTTTTTCCAGCGGTGACAGACTCCCATGCTGCGAGCGCAAGTGTGAATGATTTCAAAGCCGCGCCTTCTCTTCAGAGTGTTCTTTGATAGGAGGAACACAAATCTTCCCAGCAGCGCCTCTGTTCTGTGTTCCTCCTATCACAGATGCCTTCTCATCCTCGGATGAGATGAGAAGACATCCGTGATAGGCGAAAAACAGAACAGAGGCGCTGCTGGGAAAATTTGTGTTCCGCCTATCACAGAACACTCTGAAGAGAAGGCGCGGCTTTCAAATCATTGACGCTCGCGCTCGCAGCATGGAGACTGTCACCGCTGGAAAAAACGTGAGTGTTTGCGGTTATTGCACTGGGGGGCAACAAGTTCAGGCACAGTGGGGGCAAGTGATGGTACAGTGAGGGGCAAGTGATGGCAATGTGGGGGCATGTAATGGCACAGTGGCACAGTGAGGAATGTAATGTAATGGCACAGTCGGGGCATGTAATGTAATGGCACAGTGAGGAATGTAATGTAATGGCACAGTGAGGAATGTAATGCAATGGCACAGTGAGATTTGAAAAAGCCTGTTTCTGTCAGCGGTTCTGGCTACCCCTGAGCTTCCAGAAAGACTAATAAGAAGGGGGTAGTCTTATACAGTGAGTAAATCCCAAAACCAACATTTGTCCTGGAAAATTAGGGGGTCGTCTTATACGCCCAGTCGTCTTATACGCCGGAAAATACGGTATGTTACGTTAAATTGGTTTTCAGATAATTTGTTATTTCTGTAGAGTATAGATATTCGTTATAATTAATCAATTGTTTTATTGTTTATTTGTTACATTTTTGGATAATTCCTTATTTATGTATATATATCGTAATTTGAAAAGTTGTTTGTTTATTATTGAATCCATTAACACGCACACACAATGACAATGTCTCTTCTGCTGCTTCCCCAAACTTGTCTCCTCTGCCCAAATGCAATATAACACCCTTCTCAGGAATGCACTTTGCCAGTGGTTGTACTGTGCCACTGCTGCTGGTACCAGGAGGAACCTGATGTTTAGAACTTGAAACCATTAACACACAATGACAATATCTCTTCTGTTGCTTCTCAAAACTCATCTAATGTGCTCAAATACATCACCTTTCTCACTCAGTTATCATGAATACCAGTATTAGTAATCCAACCTCCAGCACAAAATGAATCAGCTGATTGGGCTGTGAGATTTACTCAGAGTCAACCTGCGGTTTCATCAGACCTTTAACAAATTAACAAATCGTGAAAAATTAATTAGTTATTTTCATTATAATTGCTTTCGCATTAGTTGATTTTTTTTATTCTTAGTACATTGGAATGCATCCAAATGTCCGAAAGATGCAAAATCTGGCTGAATTTCGATTTGGTACGAAACAAATTGCACATGTCTAGTGGAAACTGAGATATGATCAAAAGCTTAAAATAGCAACTTAACTTTACAATCCACTTTCCCATGTGTGGCATATCGATTGAATGGGTTGTCGACAAAAGATTAATTATTCCTATCAGAAGAGATTGATCAGAAACTAAATTGACCATTATAACAGAACCCCAGGTAGCCAAAAAACCTTGCATGGGTTCTAACCTTTCCCCACCCTATACAAAACCAAGAAAAACGTTGGTTTGAACATGGAGTATGCAGTTCTGGTACAGGGTTCAGCAGCACCCAAGGTGAAGAGGCCAAAGTGTGACCCCCCCATGTGCTGTGAGCTACTTCGGCAGTATAGGTTGCAGATCCTACCCTTTTTGCACTCTCCTTCTTCTGAAACACCCAAGGCTGCCTCATCTGTCTACTTCCCAGGCCTGGTCGTGGCAGTATGACTTTTTTGCCAACGTAAAATGATGCTTAGGGGCTCTGAACAACACTTTTGTTTGCAGAGTAGAATTGACCATTATAACAGAACCCCAGGTAGCCAAAAAAACTTGCATGGCTTCTAACCTTTCCCCACCCTATCCAAAACCAAGAAAAAACGTTGTGTCTGAACATACATTTTAACTGCAAAGGTTTTCTTTTTAACTGGAGTATGTCATGCTGGTACAGGGTTCAGCAGCACCCAAGGTGAAGAGACCAAAGTGTGACCCCCCCATGTGCTGTAAGGTATTTTGGCAGTAAAGGTTGCAGATCCTACCTTTTTTGCACTCCCCTCCTTCTGAAACACCCACGGTTGCCTCATCTGCTACTTCCCAGACCTGGCCCTGGCAGTATGTCTTATTTGCCAACGTAAAGTGATGCTTTGGGGCTCTGAACAACACTTTTTTTTTTTTTGTAGAGTAGAATGCAACTTTTGAATGACACTTTAAGTGACAGTGGGTCACTGGCATTGTCATGTGACATTTATTTAGAAGTAATCCAATTAAAATGTAAGTTATCTAATAATACTTGCAAATGTGACCTTCGCGCAAGTATGAGATGGTTGCTGATGTTTTGCAAAATGTCATAAATAGCTTAAAGACAGATGCTTCACTGTGTCTAATGACACCGCTAAATACAATATTTGCTTTCATTGTTGGGAAGCAAAAGAAAAATGCAATTTACATGGTTGACAGATGTAAATAGAGAGAATGAGAATGTTTTATACATAACCTTAGCATAAGTATGGAATGAGTAGAGTCTACAGAGCTACAGGAATAACTGATGTTTTGTTTTTTCATTTAAAGATTAGCAATATAAGCAAGAAGTCCAATCCTGTACCGGGCCTGAATTTCAGTAATTTGCCTTGCAACCACAGATGTTTTCTGCTTCTGAATACCATATATACTAATATACTATGTATAAACTGTCATCCCCGTTAGGAGCAAAAACAACCTTCTACACCAGGCACGATATAGCCATGAAAAGTGGTAGAGTTTCACATCATGGGGTGGAACTTTATGGGAAATAGATTACAGAACATTAATGAAAGATTGCAATGATGCCAACAGATTGGTGAAACACAAACGTATCACCAATATTCCAAAAAACTTCCTGAGATATATACAGTACTGTGCAAATGTTTTAGGAAAGCGTGAAGAAATCCTGTAAAATAAGAATGCTTTTATAAATATATGTTTTATTTGTTTCTTTGTATCACCTTACAAAATGCAAACAGGGGCTTATGATCATCAATTTCATATGTAGGTTCGAACACAGTCATTAAATGAAACAGAAAAAGCTGTGTAGGAGGCTTAAACTGGGGGAGGAACAGCCAAACTCTGCTACTTAGGTGAGGTTGTGAAAGACAGGTCACAGGTCATACACCATGGCAAGACTGAGCACAACAACAAGACCCTAGGTACATAGTTACAGTATCTCACAAAAGTGAGTACACCCCTTACATTTTTGTAAATATTTCATTATATCTTATTATGTGACAACAGTGAAGAAATAACACGTTGTTACAATGTAAAGTAGAGAGCTTAAAGCTTGTATATCAGTGTAAATTTGCTGTCCCCTCATAATAACTCAACACACAGCCATTATTGTCTAAACCGCTGGCAAGAAAAGTGAGTACACCCCTAGGTGAAAATGTCCAGATTTGGCCAAATTAGCAATTTTCCCTCCCCTTGTGTCATGCGACTCGTTAGTGTTACAAGGTCTCAGGCGTAAATGGGGAGCAGGTGTGTTAAATTCAGTGGTATCGCTCGCACTCTCTCATACTTGTCACTGGAAGTTCAACATGGCACCTCATGGCAAAGAACTCTCTGAGGATCTGAAAAAATCATTGTTGCTCTACATAAAGATGACCTAGGCTATAAGAAGATTGCCAAGGCCCTGAAACTGAGCTACAGCATGGTGGCCAAGACCATACAGTGGTTTAACAGGACATGTTTCACTCAGAACAGGCCTCGACCAAAGAAGTTGAGTGCATGTTCTCAGCGTCATATCCAGAGGTTGTCTTTTTAAATTAGACGTATGAGTGCTGCCAGCATTGCTGCAGAGGTTGAAGGGGTGGGGGGTCAGCCTGTCAGTGCTCAGACCATACACCGCATACTGCATCAAATTGGTCCCAGAAGGAAGCCTCTTCTAAAGATGATGCACAAGAAAGCTTGTAAACAGTTTGCTGAAGACAAGCAGACTAAGGACATGGATTACTGGAACCATGTCCTGTGGTCTGATGAGACCAAGATAAACTTATTTGGTTCAGATGGTGTCAAGCGTGTGTGGTGGCAACCAGGTGAAGACTACACAGACAAGTATGTCTTGCCTACAGTCAAGCATGGTGATGGGAGTGTCATGGTCTGGGGCTGCATGAGTGCTGCCGGACTGGGGAGCTACAGTTCATTGAGGGAACCATGCATGCCAAGATGTAGTGTGACATACTGAAGCAGAGCATGATCCCCTCCCTTCGGAGACTGGGCCACAGGACAGTATTCCAACGTGATAACAAACCTAAACGCGCCTTCAAGATGACCACCGCCTTGCTAAAGAAGCTGAGGGTAAAGTTGATGGATGGCCAAGCATGTCTCCAGACCTAAACCCTATTGAGCATCTGTGGGGCATCCTCAAACAGAAGGTGGAGGAGCGCAAGGCGTCTAACATCCACCAGCTCTGTGATGTCATCATGAAGGAGTGGAAGAGTACTCCAGTGGCAACCTGGCTCTGGTGAACTCCATGCCCAAGAGGGTTGAGGCAGTGCTGGGAAATAATGGTGGCCACACAAAATATTGACACTTTGGGCCCAATTTGGACATTTTCACTTTTGTTGTCAGTGGTTTAGACATTAATGGCTGTGTGTTGAGTTATTTTGAGGAGACAACAAATTTACACTTTCCTGGCCTAGCCCCCCCCCCCTTCCTGACCTGCCATGGCTGCTGCTTGCTTGGATAAGGGCCTGGTATGGATTTTAGGGGGCACCCACGCCATTTTTATTTTATTTTTTTGGTGTGGAGTTCCCCTTAATATCCATACCAGACCCGAAAGGTTTTGCATCTATCTTCCCAGGACCCGACAATACATTACAGCCGCACGCAATTTTAAATAAAAAATGTTCCTTTAGAAATTGTATTCTATTCAGTCTTACCAACTATGTAACTATATGTTCTGCAGAGCCTAATGCCGCGCATTATCGGAATATCCGACAAGAAAAGTCTGATGTGAGCTTTTGGTCCGAAATTCCGACCGTGTGTATGCTCCATTGGATTTTGCTGTCGGAATTTCTGCCAACAAAAGATTGAGAGCTGGTTCTCAAATTTTCAGACTGAAATTCCGTTCGTCTGTAGCAATTCCGACGCCAAAATATCTGACGCATGCTCGGAAACAATTTGACGCATGCTCGGAAGCATTGAACTTAATTTTCTCAGCTCGTCATAGTGTTGTACGTCACCGCATTCTTGACTGACGAAAGTTCAGAGAACTTTTCTGTGACTGTGTGTATGCAAGCCAAGCTTGAGCGGAAACCATCCAAGGTTTTTCGGATGGAAAACCCGATCGCGTGTACGCGGCATTACTCTTCTATGGCCGTAAAGGTGCTGTTCAGTGGTGCTGATATGAATGAAGTGTTGTAAGACATTCATGTTTCATTTTCATACATTGGGCTATTTGTGTAAAATGTTGATACTGCTTTGTTTCAATGTCACCTTATGCAAAGACTAACCTCCCGAGACCCAGTCTTTGTGGACAGCATGACAATATGCCAACTCAACAAATCCACAGGCAATGTCAACTCCAAAAATGACTCAAACTATAAAATCCATCGTAGTTTACTTCAGTGTGGCTGCACAAGGCGCGTGATGTATTTTCGGGGTTATTATTGTAGGTGAAAAGACTTATTTATCGCAAAGCCTTGACACTCTCTAAAATATCTATTAACATAGTGAGGGTGAAAACAAAACTTTAAGTTTGGAGACTGGGAGGATACTGACTAACACACAAAGGGGGGCACACAGAAACATACCTAGTACAATAAATGACAAATAATAAACAGACTGCTGACAGTACAGAAACATTTGTTTTTAGAACCAGGAATCAGTTTTTGATGTGAGGCTTCTGCCAGCAAGAACAGGGGAAAAAAACACCTGATGATTGGTGAGCTGCAATATATTATATTTTTGGATTTGGGTTTCATATAGCTTTAACTCACCAATAAGTTCACCTACAGTATGGAAACATGTTCCACATTTTTTTAGGGTGGAATATGTAACATGTTCCCAATGCTGCAGCTGCTCCCCCATTCAGCAGCTGCAGGTAGTTCATTGATTCTTCCTGTCAGTGTATCTTGCCCCTATGGAATGTATAGGCACACAGATATACGGACAGATCTGAAGAACACCTGCGTGGCACCTGCGATCTGCTAATTGTGTGTGCAATGCTTTACAGGCTCAAAAATAATAATAAGAAGAAGAATTATAAATGCACTTTTTTTACCTGCAAAAACAATGGCCCAGATTCACGTATAATCGGCGTATCTTTATGCCGGCGTAGCCCATCTCATATGCGCTACGCCGACGTAACTGTGAGAGGCAAGTGCAGTATTCACAAAGCACTCGCTCCCAAACTTGCGACGGCGTAACGTAAATTGGCCGGCGTAAGCCCGCCTAATTCAAAGTAGGAAGGTAGTGGGCGTGTTACATTTAAATTAACCGTGACCCCATGTAAATGAAGGGCCGAACGAACGGCGCATGCGCAGAATCACGTCGCATATACGCCCTAAGATACGACGGCTCAATGCGTTCGACGTGAACGTAACCTACGCCCAGCCCCATTCACTTACGACTTACGCAAACAACGTAAAATCCGACGGCTGTTCCCTGGTCCATACCCTAACATGACTTACCCCTGCTTTATGAGCCGTAACTTTACGCCAGACCTACACCTTACATAAACGGCATAGATTACAGCGACGGGCGCAAGTACGTTCGTGAATCGGCGTATCTCGTCTCGTCATTTGCATATTTGACGCGTAAATCAATGGAAGCGCCCCTTGCGGCCAGTGTAAATATGCGCCCAAGATATGACGGCGTAGGAGATTTACGTTGGTCGTATCAAGCTAAAATTCAGGTGTATCTTGTTTCCTGAATTAGGCGCATAGATACGACGGCGCATTCTAGAACTTATGCGGCGTATCAGAAGATACGTCGGCGTAAGTCGTACGTGAATCTGGGCCAATGTGATTTTTTTTTTTTTTAGGTGAACTTATCCTTTAACTAAGTGGTGGCCTCCAAACTGGGGCCCTGGGGCCGGATGTGGCCCTTTGCTTGTCTTTATCTGGCTCTTGGGGCACTATTCCATCCATAACGAACACCAATGTTGGGGCACAATTCCTCCCACTGACACCAAGAATGGGATGCTATTCCTCCCACTGATAACCATAGGGCACTATTCCTTCCACTAAAACGAATGATGTGGCATTGCTTACTTTCACTGATGCATGGGCATTTTCTACTCCCACTGACCCCCATAAAGTCTGAAGGACTGTAAACTGGCCCTTTGTTTAGAAAGATTTAACCCCACTTACCCCATTTTTTGGCATGCTCCAAAACAATTAGAAATATTGAATATGGTAATCTTTATTTAACTGACATTTATATCAATATCTTTTTTTTTTTTTAAATAAAATATTTTAAAATAAATAATTTTGGAACTAGTTATGAGCATTGACAAAAAAGTATAATTGACATAATACAAACATGCAGTCACTGAACAGCATATGTTATGAATATACATATTTCTATCTCTCCTTTATATTAGCCTCTCTGAGGCCTCGTACACACGACCAAGAAACTCGACGGGCGAAACACATCGTTTTGCTCGTCGAGTTCCTTGTGAAGCCGTCGAGAAACTCGACAAGCCAATTTTCTCCATTCCCGTCAAGGAAATAGAGAACTTGCTCTCTTTTTGGCTCGTCGAGTTTCTCGACAGTTTCCTCGACGAAAATGTACACACGACCGGTTTCCTCGGCAAAAAAATATCTCCCAGCAAGTTTCTTGCTGGTTTTTGCCGAGAAACTCGGTCGTGTGTACGAGGCCTTATACCTATGCAGTGATGCTATCAAATATTTAAACAACTAATCTGCAGTTAGGGCCAAAAAGGAATCGGATAATGTAATTTTTTACATTTGTATTTATTTCAAAATCTGATCTGTATGTTCATTTTGATAAACTGATAAGAGAAAAATGCTAGAATAAGCTGCAGAAATTCCAGCATGCTTGAACATCCTGACAACTGATTAAGAACTGTTCCTTTTCCCCACAGAAAAGGGTAAAGGCCCTTTAATTGTGTAAGAACATCTCATGGCCTGGAAAAAAAAGAGGTTGCAGTGCCCTCAGTGATGCTTCAAGAAATAGGCTGGTCTGTCACCTCCTGTCAAAATTAATGAGAGCACCGCCTGTCTGTGCAGAATTTAGTTGTTTCAGAAATGTTTTAGATATACAGTAATTGAATTTATGCACCACTGACATACACTGCTGTACTCTATGGGGAGCAATGAACCGCTCACTTTAGTCTGTCATCCAAGAGAAGCCTACGATCTTAACTAATGCACTTTAAGGATTAACTTGGAACCAGTTGACTTACCAAAAACATATATAGGCAGTATCTCAATGATGTGTAACTGGTAATTAGTCTTACCTAGAGACGGGAAGGCCCATAAAAAAAAATAAAAAAAAGTTATTTTTTTTGTGTTTTTTTCTGGATAAATTGGAAATGTAGAATATGTTCTTTTACAATGATAAATTATATATCTATCTATTAACAATACTCAATATTGTGAAAACACAAAAATAAATCAACATAATGACATCAAATGTATTAGGTGAAAATTCACAAGGGCTAAAAAGGAATATGTGAAACAAGAAAGTCTAAAGGAAACAAATCATCTACTATTCACTTGCTCCACCAGTGTCAAATCATAGTGCTTCTCCCACCAGGTGACACTAATGCCTCGTACACATTGTGGCGTTTTGGAGTTTCCCTTCATAAGGAGATGTAACATGTGCAATTATTCGTACTATATGATGGTCCACAGGGTCTGGTAAGAGGCTTTAATACTAATGCTTCGTACACACGGTTGGACTTTTTCAAAAAGTCCGCTGTCAGTCCATAGGAAGTCCTACAGAAAGAAAGAGAACAGGATCTCTATCTTAGGTCCGTTGGACTTTTTTTCTTGGAAAGTCCACCGTGTGTAGCCTCCATCTGACTTTTTTGTCGGAAGTCCGATGGACCTAAGATAGAGAACCTGTTCTCTCTCTTTGCGACGGACTCACGGCGGTCTTTTTCACAGTCAAAAGTCCGACCGTGTGTACGAGGCATTAGTATTAAAGCATCTTACCAGATCCTGCGGACCATCATATAGTACGATCAATTGCACATGTTACATCTTCTTATGAAGAGAAAATCCAAAACGCCAGAAGTCAGTGTTGGTTCATCAGCAGGATGAACATTTTTAATAAAAAGCATATACGCCCATAGTGTAACCCATAAAAAACTTTTATTCAAAAAATAACAAGTAAAACTTGCAAAGGGAATTACACTAAGCAAATCTTTGGGCAATAGGTTTAAAAAAAAGTCAGTCCCCGACGACTAGTTGAGTGTGGCTATGACGCTTCATCATCACGTACGCTTACGGTTGAGTTCGGTGCAGCCACACAGCCTGCTGATTTTTGGGAGAGCAATTGTATTTGTTTTTATTGCTATATGCAAATTTTTTTAAACCTATTGACCAAGGATTTGCTTAGTGTGATTCTCTTTGCAAGTTTTACTTGTTATTTTTCGGATTTTTTTTTTTTATGGGTTACATTATGTGCATATATGCTTTTTATTTTTCATCCTGCTGATGAACCAACAATGACTGGTTCCTGTTTGGTGCTTTGGAGTTTTCCTTCATAAGGAGATGTAACACACACATTTGACCATACTATATGATGGTCCACAGGATCTGGTAAAAGGCATTAAAGTGGTTGTAAACCCTTTACAACCACTTTTACCTACAGGTAAGCCTAGATTAAGGCTTACCTGTAGGTGCTTGAAATATCTCCTAAACTTCCACGGTTTAGGAGATATTTACCAAAATGATAGGCGCCAATGTCTACAGCGCATGTGCCATAGACAACGGCGCAGGCACACTTTAGCAATGGCGATCATGCCGTTACTAAGGGAGGCCGTGCCGTGACTGGCGGCTCCCGCGCGCATGTAGCTATCGGGAGAGATGTTGGTCGAGCCGTGTACGAGGACGGCTGTGCGGACTTCAATCTAGCTCATTATGCTTTTGTCTTGCAGGTGGTGGTTTGTTTTATTTGTAAAAGTGGGTTTACTTCCACTTTAATACTTGGTGTCACCTGGTGGTGGAAGCACTACAAAATGTGATTGTGGGGGCACTGGTTGAGCAAGTAAATCGTAAATGATTTGTTTCCTTTGGACTTTCTTGTTTCACATATATTTTTCCTTTTTAGCCTTTGTGGATGGGCTCTTATGGACACTTATTTAAATATTTGGTGTGATTTCTTTATACACGTTTTTTCACCTAATAGGTTTGATGTCGTTATATTGATTTATTTATTTTTTCACAATATTGAGTTAAATTTTTAGCGCTGCTTCATATATTTATCACAGTTCTTGCACTTGAGTTTTTCCGGTGTTACAGCACTAAAAATAGCGCTGCTATATCGCCTGAAAAACTTCTGCCCCAGGCTTTCACACTGAGGCGATGCGCTGGCAGGAGAGTAAAAAATCTCCTGCAAGCAGCATCTTTGGAGAGGTGAGAGGAGCAGTGAGAGGAGCGGTATGTATACCGCTCCTTCCCATTTAAAACAATGGGAAACCGTGGTAAAACTGCCCGCAGAGGCGCATTGCGGGCGGTATTAACCCTTAATCGGCTGCTAGAGGGGGTTAATACCGCACCGCTAGCGGCAGAATCCCACGGCAATTCCGACAGTAGCGCCGCTATTTTTAGCGGCGCTATACCGCCATTGCGCCTCCCGCCCCAGTGTGAAAGGGGCCTTAGTGTCACAGATTGCTTAAGTGGCTACTTATTTGTAATTTATATGTTTTTGAGCGAATATCCTATATCATTTTTAGTAAAGGGTATACTTTGAGCAATTGTTCCTCACAAATGTGGTAAGAGGCAGCAGGAGAGGTGAGTATCCTTTTGCAGAAGGTCCTTTATTTTAGGTTTTGGTTTTAACAAAAGAGTTCTTTAAAAGCAAACTTTACATGAATATGATACTAGGTCAATGTTACTGTGAACCGTTGTCAAACTCAATGTGCTTGATTGCATGCTTGGAATATCTTAAGAGAAACATGAGATTCACAAAATCTGCTCTATTTGGACTTTATCGACCACAGCTTCCATGGTCAGAGCCTAGTCTCCTGTCTCCTGCTCTTTCCTATTGACATTCCTATAAGTACATTTTCAAGGGGCTGCCAACAAGACCCAATATAACGCTTAATAGAAAATTAAACAAGCTGGGGTAGATCCACGTACATCGGTGCATATATAGACCGGCGTAGCGCATCTCATTTACGTTACGCCGGCTCAACTTAGAGAGTTGCGCCGGCGTAAGTGCTTTGTGGATCTGCCCCGCTGAGTGTAATAAATATTCATTTTTAAAATAAGCAGTACAAATGATAAAGATATACAAAATATTTGATTATATACAGTTAAACCTAAAAAAATGATTTTACTAACAACCATTTTACTTCTCCATAAAGAGATGCATTTCTTTCTAAAGTTTCTATTTTTATTTGGGCTGTAAATCTAAAATAAGACTAAGACATAAAGGGCACTGTATACTTGGAGGGGAAAGACACACATTTCAATGAACATCCATTTCCCTAGCATTCCGATTTATCCCTGAGTTTAGAAGGTAACATTCCTGGAGGGAGATTTATGGGTCGCAATATGGTGCGCTACATGATTGCCCGGTGTGTGCTTAGTATTCATAGGTAGTTAAATCCCAGGACAGAAACATTTCTATGGTATATTGTTGCACTAAAGTGAAAACATTCGGCTAATATGGAGCCATATCCGGAAAACTTTAAAACTACTTCAGAGTTTATATACCATATGTCATGTAACATTTCAAATTTAGATCCACTTTCGGGACCATAAACCCATTTCTGCATTAGATACTGCATGATCAATAATAGTTTGAAGAAAAAAAAGTCTGCTGTGAGTAAAATCTATATGTACCATGCAGGTGATGTATCTGCAATCCCAAAGCAAAGCAGAATGTGTTCCAGTAAGTAAATAGCCATCTCTAGGTACACATAAACATTAGATATTTCCTGTATTTATACAGCACAAACAGACTGTGCAGTACTTTATTGAGAACATGTTCTACATTCACATCAGCCCCACAAGATATTACAGTCTAATCTCCCTAACAAGCTATACACCTGTACTGAAGAAATATTAGCTCAATGTAGAGCTTCAAAAGATTCGGCTACTCCCTAATTATGCTTTTTATGGCTTTCCTTGTACATTTTTAATAAAATAAAGTAAAAATAAAAAAATTAAACAGGGCTTTTCAGAATCTCTCTTCCATATCGACCCAAATGCTTGGTCCTCTCGAACCCATCATCTGCTTCCACAAAGATTATCAACGCATCTCTAGTGTGTGCACACTTGCTGCTCTCTCACAGCCGAATGGACTCAACACATGGAAGGAGGAGTCCTGAACTATTGCAAACACCCAGCTCATAAGGACTGTGCTCAATCAGAGTGCCAGCTACCTGACCCAGGATTGGAGACTTCATCCTTCCCAAGTCTCTATGAAGCCTCCATGCTCCAGGACAACACCAGATGTTACTTATCCCAGTGGACACTGAACAATCAGTTTCTTCTGTACCAAACACTCAACCTATATGGATCAGGACCATGAGTACCACTTAGGCCTAGTACACACGAGAGGATTTATCCGCGGATACGGTCCAACAGACCGTTTCCGCGGATAAATCCTCTAGAGGATTTCCACGGATTTGGATCCGATGGAGTGTACTCACCATAGGATCGAAATCCGCGCCGAAATTCCATCGCGATGACGTGTCGCGACGTGTGCGCGGCGCGGTCATATAAGGAATTCCACGCATGCGTCGAATCATTACGACGCATGCGGGGGATCCATTCGGACGGATTGATCCGGTGAGTCTGTACAGACCAGCGGATCAATCCGTTGGGATGGATTCAAGCGGATAGATTTGAAAGCATGTCTTCAAATTTGTATCCGCTTGAAATCCATCCCAGGGGATAAAAATCCGCGGAAACAGATCCGCTGGATTGTACACACCAGGGGATCTATCCGCTGGAGCCGGTCCGTGGATCAATTCCAGCGGATGGATCCTCTCGTGTGTACGGGGCCTTAAAGGGGTTGTAAAGGAATTTTTTTCATAGTAAGCATCCTTTACCTGCAGACATTCCTCTTTTCACTTCCTAATTGTTCGTTTTTGCTCAGAAGTTGCTCTATTTTTTCTCTGTTCTGTTCACTTCCTGCTTGTCTGATTGTTACTCACCACCGTGAAGGGAGGCTTGACCGGTGGTCAGTGACATGCTCGCCCCCTTCTGGAACTATATCTGTGTGGCAGGACGCTCTCTATGTGTTAGAGACTTCAAGGAGGTGTGAAGTACTGGGAAATGTAGTTCTTACATGAACGAGCGATGCAAACCAGGAAGTGCATGAGAGAACAGAAACTAGAACGCCGGAGATGATATAGATGAAGGAATTTAATAGGTATTTACTTGTTTTTTAACAGAATCATTACACTATTATGTCTGTCTACCTTGCAGACTATTAGCAGGGGCAGCCCATGTTACGTATACCCGTCGTTCCCGCGTTGCGAAATTCAAATTTTACGTACTTTGCGTAAGTGAATCGTGAATGGCGCTGGACGCCATTCACGTTCACTTTGAAGCAAATGACGTCCTTGCGACGTCATTTGCCACAATGCACATCGGTAAAGTTTCCCGACAGAGAATGCACGCTACGATCGGCGCGGGAACGCGCCTAATTTAAATGATTCCCGCCCCCTACGGGATCATTTAAATTGCGTGCTCTAGCGCCGGGCATTTTGCCGGCGCGCCCGCGCAATTCACGGAGCTTCTGCTCTGTGAATCAAGGGCAGCAGAGCAAATTTGCGGGGGCGCAGGGCAAAAACGTTGCCCTGCGCCTCCGTAAATAATGGGCAATCATACCTGAATCTGGCCCATTAATTTTAGGCAAAAAATGTTTTTCCTTTACAACTCCTTTAACCCTTCTCACACCGCAACATGGAGTTGTACTGTCACAATACTCATATACACATTAGGACCCTTTTAGAAAAAAAAATTAACCCAGTGACTGGAGTCTGGGAGAAAATAGGAATGAGTTGTTAGGAATGGGAACAAGTGGGTGGTTTTGCTTTGCTGACATTTCAGCAATAATCTGGATTTTTAAATTGAAGTGCATGTAAAACCAAAATCACATTTTCAGAATGTTTGTCATCGTGCCTCACAGAATACAGCGGTATATTTGAATAATACCCTGTACACATGATCAGTACATTAGATTAAAACGGACCGATGGATTTTTTCATCAGATATCCGAGGAAGCTGACTTTCATCAGTCTTGCCTACACACAATCAGTTAAAAAAATGATCGTGTCAGAACACGGTGACGTAAAACACTACGATGTGCTGAGAAAAATGAAGTTCAATGCTTCCGAGCATGCGTCGACTTGATTCTGAGCATGCATGGATTTTTAACCGATGGACTTGCCCACAGATGATCGTTATTTTCTATCGGTTTTTTAACCATCGGATAATTTGTTTAAATCCAATAAATTTGTATTATTGTTTGCATATCAAAATTAAGAACAGTACACCAACGTGCATCGCCTAGCATATTAAATACACAATCATCAGATAATTTTAAAACAGGTTCCAATGCCACGTACACACGATCGGTTCATCCGATGAAAACGGACCGATGGATTTTTTCATCAGCTATCCATCGGACCGTTTTCATCAGACAAACCGATCGTGTGTACGCGGCATAAGAGTTTTGGTGCATAGAGTTCAGTTTTACATAGACACTGTTGAGGACAAGGTGACAGTGGTCTTTTGATCTACTAAGGTGAGTTTCCAGCAATCCCAACACTTCCCCTTTACCTCAACCGGCACAAACTACTTGGTGCCCCTGAGTATAGGGGAGCATGTGACCATCTTCAATGGGCCAATGCTCTGGTCTAGCAGACAGTCATTAGACTTGAGCAATGACATGAGAATTAAAAAAAGAGGATTACATTACTGCTCCTTCTAGGCTCCAACACCAGATGACATCCAGTAAATTAATGCTGGCTGCAATTAAGTAAGAATTGGCAGGGGATAGTAGAAGGGGCATGTATTAGTAAGTCAAGGTGTTCGGTTTTAATTGCTGCTTTATGCATTGACATACCTCCTAAGACCTACTCTTTTCAGACAGTATGGTCAACCACCAATTTGGCATCATTCACAGGCAGCTTAACTCTTCAATAAGACACAGAAGTTGAATCCAACGCAATTTTACTTTAGCTAATTGCAGTACAGAGGATTTTTTCAAGTTGAAGAAGCCATGGATTTTGCTGAGCCCGGTCTCTGTGAAGTACTAACACTTGAGCGAAGGAAGGATGCATCACAAAACTCAAAAGTGTTACGTTCTCTCTATTGTATATGATGCTATTTATATACAAGGCATCCAATGTAAAGTATATTGCTGTTTTGTAGACCCTCGATTAAAGCTTTAAACATGCTATTTTTAGCTACAGAGATCACTACTATTCTCATTTTTTAAACTCTTTGTATTAATACATATGTCATATACTTTTAATTTTTGAGTTTTGTGGTGCATTCTTTATCATTTGTTGGTGTTTATATGCTGGACTACCTCAATCTTCTTGATATATTTGTCTATATATTTTAGGATAATAAAAAACAGGTCGATATCCGTGCTACTAACAGTACAAATAATCTAAGCAGCCAGCACACTTTGTTCATAAGTAAATAAAATATATATATAAAGGGCCACATGCTGCACTGAAAAATTCAACAGTCTTTGAAAGGGAGGGAAGATGAAATCACCAACTTCAGTGTATAGGAAAGGCACACCACAGTGACAACCCAATCTCCTTACCAGAAAGTAATATAAAGTGGCATAAAGTGGCGTAAAGCCACTCTGCAATGGTTCCAGTCTCACTCTCCACTAGACATGTGCACACTGAAATATTTTGTTTCGGAATTTCGTTTTCTTCCGAAAAATAAATACATTTTGTTTCTCCCAAAAATGTGTTTTTTTATTTATTTATTTCCGTTGAAAAATGCATGTGTCTGAAAATCCGAATTAAGGTTGAATCTGTCATTGAAGGCTTATGGTGTCCGTCGAATGTTCAAAGAAGATTCAACGAAGCAGCTAAACTGTACGACGCCGCAATCGTACATTTACGGTTGAATATTCCTCCGACATGCTATAGTAGAATTCTAATGTTGTATGACTAGTAATAATTATATTTATTAATTATTATTACTAGTCAACCAACATTAGAATTCTTCTATAGCCTATGGGCCGATCATAAATGTCCATTTGTGGCGATCATATGTTTCTTAGCTGCTTCGTCTAATCTTCATGTGTCTATAATGTCGAATCTTTTCTCTCTATGTAGAATAATCTTGGACTAATAGAGTTAGGTTAGGCACATTCGACCACAGGTTCGATAGACACAGATCGTCATGTCAATTCTTCTATCTATATCGCAACTAAACAAAAATAAAGCATTTTTTATGTCGGATCTTTCGGATTTCGGATTCTGCACGTCCGTTATCATTTGTTATATTTTTTATATTTTAGGAGGTGATCAACACAATAGAAGGAGATTGGAAGGGTACCTAACCATGACATATTTGGGTGTAAGGCCTCGTACACACGACCGGTTTCCTCGGCAGAATCCATCAAGAAACTTGGTGAGAGAGCTTTTTTGCTGAGGAAACCGGTCGTGTGTACGTTTTTCATTGAGGAAACTGTCGAGGAACTCAACGAGCAAAAAAGAGAGCAAGTTCTCTTTTTCCTCAACAGGAGTCTGAATTTGCTCATCGTGTTCCTCGTCGGGCTGGTTTTCGACGAGAAACTCGAGCGTGTGTATGCTAAGAAACCCACGCTTGCTCAGAATAAAGTATGAGACGGGAGTAAAAGTAGCATTTGTAATGGAGATAACAAATTTTTCAAGCTGTAACAGACTGAAAAGTGCAAATCGTATCTTGACAAACTTTTACTTAACACACAAACACATGAGATTAGCAAAAGCAGCCCCAAGGGTGGCACCAAAGGATTCAAACTTCCCCTTTATAGTGCCGTCGTACGTGGTGAACGTCACCACTTTTGAGAACGAGGAGATTTGGTCTGTAACGTGTGTACGCAAAGCAAGCTTGTCGAGTTCCTCGACAAGCCTAACAAGGAACTCGACGAGGAAAACTATGTGTTTTAGCCTGACGAGTTCCTCGGTCGTGTGTACGAGGCCTAAGACATCGCTGGACTGGTGCCACTGGAGGCCGCCTATCAGCAGGTTTCTATGTGGGGGGTATAGAGGGAATCACTTCCAATGGGTTGTATCCCAATTGTAAGTGATAGGTGTTAGATAGACTCTATTGGGGTCTAGATCTGCTACCTTTGTGATACAGTGGGGGAAATAATTATTTTACCCCCTGCAGATTTTGTACGTTTGCCCACTTACAAAGAAATGAAGGGTCTATAATTTTTATCATAGGTGTATTTTTAAATGATATTCTCTCTCTCAACCAACAATCCAGAAAAAACACCTGATACAAATGTTATAAATTGATTTGCAGTTCAGTGAGTAAAATAAGTATTTTATCCACAAGCAAAACGTGATTTACTATGTGGTGGAGAAACTCTTGTTGGCAAGCACAGAGGTAAGATGTTTCTTATAGTTAGCGACCAGGTCTGCACACATCTCAGGAGGGATATGGGTCCACTCTTCTTTCTTCTTTACAGATCTTCTCTAAATCCTTAAGGTTTCTTAGCTGTTGCTTGGCAACTCAAAGTTTTAGTTCCCTCCATACATTTGCTATAGGATTAAGGTTTGGAGACTGGCAAGGCCACTCCATGACCTTAATGTACTTCTTCTTGTGCCACTCCCTTGTTGCCTTGGTGGTATGGTTTGGGTTATTGTCATCCCGAACGACTAATCCATGACCCATCTTCAGTGTTCTGCCTGAGGGAAGAAGGTTCTCATCCAAGATTTTACAATACATGGCCCCATTCATTGGCCCCTCAGTGTGGCAAAGTTGGTCTGTACCTTTAGCAGAGGAATAGCCCCAAAGTATAATGTTTCCACCTCTGTGCTTGACTGTATTGATGGTATTCTTAGGCCTCATACACACGACCGAGTTTCTCTGCAAAAACC
This sequence comes from Rana temporaria, assembly GCF_905171775.1. Classification (NCBI taxonomy): domain Eukaryota; kingdom Metazoa; phylum Chordata; class Amphibia; order Anura; family Ranidae; genus Rana; species Rana temporaria. Next base: position 52,572,880 of record NC_053490.1, on the reverse strand, counting down.
AGCAAGAAACTTGCTGCGTTTTTTTTTGCCGAGGAAACCCGTTGTGTGTACATTTTTCAACGAGGAAACTGTCGAGGAACTCGTCGAGCCAAAAAGAGAGCATGTTCTCTTTTTCCTCGATGGGAATGGAGAAAATTGGCTCGCCGAGTTCCACGAAAGCCTGACAAGGAACTCGACGAGCAAAACGATGTGTTTCGCCCGTCGAGTTCCTCGGCCGTGTGTACGAGGCCTTAGGGTTATAGTCAGAATTTTTCTTCCTCCAAACCCGGTGAGTCCCCCTCCTCAAGAAGGCACATGTACAGTCATGCCAATGAACATCTAAATGATTCAGAGAAGGATTCAGAGAAAGTGCTGTGGTCCGATGACACCAAAATTGAGTTATTTGGCATTAAATCGACTCGCCGTGTTTGGAGGAAGAAAAATGCTGACTATGACCCTAAGTCAGTGGGCAAACATACAAAATCTGCAGGGGATCAAATAATTATTTTCCCCACTGTAACAATGAGGTCGTTACTACATGGTCCAGAATAACATCTCACTTTTATAGTTGTTTATTGAAGATAAATATATACAAGTGGAGCCAATGCGTACTGAGGGAACTGCCTGGCCCTTCTTCAGGGCAGTATTTTTTGGAGAATGGTTAGGCTATGAGAGGGTTAAATATATTCGATCAGCAGTTCTGCAGCATGACAGAGTGTTGTAGAGCAGAGACAGTGTTCCCCCAAAAAACATTGACTCCACTTGTATACTTTTATCTTCAATATATTACTATAACAATCATAAAGTGAGAAGTTTTTCTGGACACTGTGTGCTCCTCTCCAATTACCCAAGTCTAACCCTAACACATTAAAGAAGTTGTAAAGTCTCATGGTTTTTCACCTCAATGCATTCTATGCATTAGGGTGAAAAACCTTCTGTGCTGCAGCTGCCCCCCTTTTTCTTGCCTGAACATGATTGTTCCAGCGATGAGCAACAGCCCAGCAGCTCTAGCCGCTGTCTTGCGTCCTCATTGGATAGCTTTATAGCAGCAGGAGCCATTAGCTCCCGCTGCTGTCCATCACATCCAGTGACACGGGGGTGGGGCAAGACCTGCTGTCTATGACAATGGACACAGCAGAAGAACTTGTGAGCGTGCCCACCTGGGTGCCCCCAAGGAAAGTGGCTCTCGGTGGAGGCACTTGATGAAGAGGATGAGCCAAAAGCGCCGCCAGGGGACCCCAGAAAATGAGGATATGGGCGCTTTGTGCAAAACCCTTGCACAGAGCAGGTACGTATCACATGTTTGTTACTTAAAAACAAAACAAAAACAAACCTTTACAATCACTTTAAAGATACATTTGCTGACTGGTAGAACATGGAAGAAACACGGGACATCTAGCTAGGACTGAACTAACTAGCAGTAAACAGGAGAGGCGGACAGAGGGAGATACCAATTCCCATTAGTAAACAAGTTGTAGTGGCCCAAACATCACCACTAGATGTCAGCATACAAAAAAAAAATCTTATGTGGTTCAATAAAACATGGAAAGGTAAAGCAGAACACAGGGGGTGCCTTTTCACTTTGATCTGATTGGGAAAAGGGAACTAAAGCTTTCCCTTGTTTTCAGCAGCGTCTACAAAATCCATCTTTTCATAACCTTCCGGCCTGTTAATAAGTCAAATTCCCTACAGACTAAAGGCATTTATAGAATGTAACACATACAAGGGGAGGATGTTGGGAGTGATCTAGTCGAATGCAGAAAAATGAGTTGCACAATGAATAGCCAATTTATAATGAGTGGTAGGACAGAGTTTACTTTTCAGGTTCTACGTTTTCCATTTGCTTGGTTCCTTTTACAAAAATGCTGTAAAAAAAATAGAAATAAAAATAAAGTATACAAAAGGAAGGAAAATCAGTATGTAAAAAGACTCCTGTGTATTCCCTATTCATTGCTGCTGTTATAACAACACTCAGTGTTAGATAATATTGTGCATTCTTCCCGGCAAACCCCCTTTAATCAGCCGCCTGCATTTTCTCTGGACTTTATTAAAAAATTTAGGACTTACAAGTACAAAGTTCAGAAAGGTTAATGTGTTTGGTAATAGTTGCCACACAGATGGAGGTTCCAACCATTATTGAATTACATTATGCTGCAGGTCACAAGGAGAAAAAAAAGCAACATGTTCCATTAATGCCGTAGTCAGCATAAGCTTATTCATGATCTAAAGCGAGAGAAAAATGCAATTAACCCAAGTTCACAACGCTGGATCTTCCCCTGGTCCACAGCCATTGGCAACACAGGTTTGCCGAGTAATTAGAGGATTTGTTTATGCTTGTTTATTAGTATCTAATCAGATAAGAATTTTAATAAAGACAGGGGGGGGGGCTTAGAGTGTGCTTTGAAGTAGCTATAAACCCTAAGTGAATGATGTATAGGGAGAGATTTACTAAAACTGGTGCACACAGAATCCGAGGCAGCTGTGCATAGTAACCAACAACTTCTAGGCTTAATTGAGCAAGCTGAAGCTACAAGCCGATTGGTCACTGTGCACAGCTGCACCAGATTCTGTGTGCGCCAGTTTTAATAATAAAAAAAAAAAAATATTCAAATACAATGCTACTTTTACCTTTTATTCGTCCTATTTTGCATATCAACACTACTGTTCTCCTGCAGTCCTTTTGCATCTACTTCCTGTCTACATGGCCCATGGCTGCATGGCATTTCTCACAGCTGGTTTCCTGGTGGTGAGAGCATTGGAATGTATCTGTACAATGTGTGGCGGCATGGCTGCTTGTAATCTCTTGAGTATGTGATGGGGTAACAACAACAAAGCAGAAAAATTGGGAGATGGGGCAGGGTGTTGTCACCCATAACACCCTATAACCCTAAAATCTGTCACTTTTAGCAGGACTGCGACATTGCGGAGGACGGAACCGACACTTTTGACCCTTTTTTGGGACCACTGACATATATACAGCGATCAGAGCCGATTACTGTATAATGTCACTGGCAGGGAAGGGATTAACACTAGGGGGCGATCAAGGGGTTAAATGTGTTCCCTCAGTGTGTGTTCTAACTGTGGGGGGGTGGCACTGACTGGGGGAGGAGACCGATCGCTGTTCAAAACAGTATGAACAGCATATCTGTCTCCTCTCCCCTGACAGAATGGAGATCTATCCATTTATATTGACCTCTGTCCTGTCTCTCTCAGGAGCAATCGCAGGTGCCTGGCGGACTTTGCAGCCGCCGGGCACATGCATCAGCTCCTAAGTAATGCGTGCCCCCTATAACCCTTAAAGTGGTTGCCATGCAGGTACGGCGATTTGCACAAGGGAGCCAACTATAGCCATCATATAAGGACAGTGGCTGGTCGGCAAAAGGTTAAACAGAGGCCAAGATGGCAACTTTCTTGGCTGAAAATTATACTTTAAAAGGCATAATTATTTTTTTATTATATTTTTTTTAGACAGAGTACTTCCACATGTCTTGCCTAGGCAAGAATATCCCCGGTCATCTGCAGGGTTTCCCACACACGGAAATCCAAACAAGGGACATGTACACAGATAATCAGTGCCCTGATAATCAGTGCATCTCCATCAGTGCCCATCGATGCTGCCCATCAGTGCATCTTCATCAGTGCCCATCAGTGCATCTTCATCAGTGCCCATCAGTGCATCTTCATCAGTGCCCATCAGTGCTGCCCATCAGTGCATCCCCATCAGTGCCTTTTCATCATTGCCACCTGTTAGTGCCAATCACTGCCACCTATCAGTGGGGTATATCTGTGCAGCCTCATCAGTGTGCATCAGTGAAGGAGAAAACTTTTAAAAATTTTATAATAGAAAAAAAATAGAAAAAGGGTTTTTTTTTTTCAAAATGTTCCATCTTTTTTAATTTCTTTAGCAAAAAATGAAAAACCCAGTAGTGATCAAAAGAAGCTGGAAATTGGCCTGGGCAGGAAGGGGGTATAATTGCCCAGTAGGAAAGTGGTTAATAACCCACAGCAGGCATAGAATTATGGTGAAAAGTTAAAATTACAAAGACACAAAGAAAGTGACAGAGATCTTATGAGAAAAAAAAAAGTTAACCAGGTCTTCTAGAGGTTACTGGGGGTTCCTTGAACTGTCACTTATTGACCTACCATCTGATGATCTCTGCATAGTTTTGGGTCCAACATCACTTGATATAGCTAGCAGGCAGCACGACATCAATGTCCTTTTTAGCTATCTGTAAGGTTAGAATTCTAAGCACATATAAGAGTGGCATACTTTCCGCTGACCACCAATGTAATGGTATTTTCTCAATGAATGAAGTTTGAAGGGGTTCGCTAAGATCTGAAAATTATTTTAAGGAGGTTCATTCAAAGTAAAATGTTCGAAAACCTTGAAACCAGGGCCGGCCCTACCATGGGACCCGATGGTACCATTGTACCAGGCAGCACTTTCAGGGGGGCAGCAAATTTCCTGCCCGCACGTCATCCCATTCCGCCAGCTCCACTCTCCACTCCACTGTGGGGCTAATTGCCGCCCGACCGCTCCTCCCGTTCCACTCTCCACTCCACTGTGGGGCTAATTGCCGCCCGACCGCTCCTCCCGTTCCACTCTCCGCTCCACTGTGGGGTTAATTGCATGAATAGAGCCATAACAGGTCCTTTTTTTACTCCTATATACATGTATAGAGCCATGATAGGTCCACTTTAGTTATCATGATATAAAATAATGGATGTGGGGGCATTTTGGTGAACGTATTTTTTTTTTTGGGGGGGGGGGGGGCAGCATTTCATTCTTGGTACCAGGCAGCACAATGTCTTGGGCCGGCACTGCTTGAAACTGAAGGGACAACAATTTTTTGTCCACATTGTAGGGGTTAACTGCCCATTTGTGTCTAGCGGAAACGAGAGTGAAGATACACTTACCTAATCGCACAAAACTGGTCCCTGCGGCTCCTGCCAATCACCCCCCCCCCCAACACCCCTATAGATGGTCTAGCGGTCTTGTGCGGTGGACTGTTCCTCACATTATCACATCCATAGACCTGCTCTGAACATGAAGACGTCAGGATCAGTCCACCGCTGGGTCACGGGGGAGCGCAGTTTGCCGCTTGGGCAGAGGATCGAGCGAGTATACAGCTTTTTGATCGCTCTTGACAAAACCAGCAGTTTGCCTGCACTGCATTGGTTCAGTCCCAATACACGGGGGGGGGGGGGGGAATAAATTGCCCAAAGTTTAGCTTTAAATAAATATTCCAATTAAGATCACCATGGCACAGAATAGAGTGAAGTGTTTACATTCCCGTGGATGGTGATCAGGGAACTACCTTGTCATCTCTCACTTTTTCTCTCCTCCTTTATTTTATTTTTTATGGAATAATACATTTTTCAAACACTTCCACAAATGTCAATGTTATCAATGTTTTCCATTTTTGTCTTTTCCTTGACATTTTTTTAACAAAGAAAGAAAAGTTAAACGTAAACACTGTGCATCAATTCAAAATGATTTTCCCTGTTTTTTTTGCACTTTAGTACTGTGCGATAAAGGCGTTTAAAAATGAAAAAAAAAATGTTGACGGGGAGGAAAAAAAACGCACAAGCGTAAAATATTTGATTTACAATACATTTCCCAGCTAAAATTTGAGGCATCTGCCACTAAGTCATTTTAGGTATGGAAATGTCATTCCTAGTCAATTATCTATGTTTCCTTTGATTTTAATGTCTCATTTGCCTAGTTTTCAAGCTGCTGTTATGCTGATGAATGGCTATTTCACTTATGCTGCAAGAATACAATTTCACTTTCGTGACAATAATGTTGAGCATCTATCAAAAAAATAGCACTGATTGAAGAAGTTTACCGATATAGATCAAAACTGCTGCTGGCATACGTGTTTATAGCAAATGTGATGGTGTTAATTTATTTCAAGAATTAGCTACAGGCAAATCTGCTGTTAACTTTAGGTGTACAATTAAAAACAAGTAAAGTAAAGGTGAAAGAGCCCAGCGAATCATGGGTTTGCTTTAAGGAGGTATAAATTCAATCATCAAAATACCATATATCCTTTAACATGTTAAAGCGGAAGTAAAAACTACAAAAAATAAAAATTGTGAACAGGTAGGCACTTTTTTTGTAGAATAGACATGCAATGTCTCTTCTGCAATAAAATACACGTACCTGTCTGTTTGCAGTCCTATGTAGAATGCACATTAAGCTGTGCATGCTTTGCATGTGACGTCATCACGCACCGGTTAATCAAGACTGCCGAAGACTGTAGTCCAGAGCTGGGAAGAAAATGCCCATGTCGGCGAGGGACCTAGCAGGTGTCGGACCATTAGAGCATAGCTGAGTATTGCTGCCTTTATTTTCATATTAATGCCATTTGAAAATCTGCAACTTACATTAAAATAATATCTGGTGATGATATTAAAGTGGAACTAAACCCATCAATTTAACCATTTCAGAAACGTCTACATTCCCAGCATGCTGGGGATGCTAACTGTCAAATTTGCTTGTGTTCTCAACTAAATTGTCAAACCATCAAATGGCTAGTATCACAACTGATCACATGTGAAGCACCATGGCAGTTGCAGATCAAACAGAGGCCAAGATGGCAGCTTCCTTGGATGAAAAGGATAGGGAGGTTTAGTTCCGCTTTAACTTGTTCAGGCACTTCCTGTTATGGGGTGACAACTGCCTTGAGTGAGTGTGAGTGAGTGAGTAACTTGTATAGCCGACAAATGCGAACTAAATCTACTCAAGGCGCTTTTTGCATCCAGTGTCATCCTGATCCTTCAGAAGAGGTGGGTCTTTAGTTTTTTCCTAAAAGCCCGATGGTTTTCTTCCATGCGGATGGTCGTAGGTAGAGCGTTCCAGAGCCGAGGTCCTTGGACTCGTTCTCCCTTAGATTTGTAGCGGGATTTGGGGATTTGGAGGAGGTTTTGGTTAGTTGACCGGAGTACATGATTAGTGGCGTAGGGTTTTATTTTCTTGCATAAGTATTGAGGAGCATTTCTTTGTGAGCATTTGTGAGTGAGGCAGAGGGTCTTGAATGTGACCCGATCCTTTATGGCTAGCCAATGGAGGGTCCTCAGGGATGTGGTGATTGATTCCCAGGGTTTTTTCCCCGTTACCAGTCTGGCTGCCGTGTTCTGGACGACTTGTAGACGCAAAATCTGGTATTTAGGTAGTCCTAGGTTGAGGGAGTTTGTGTAGTCGAGTTGGGAATTGATGATTGTTCCAACCACTACTGCTGTATCCTCTTCCGGGATGAAGGGAGAAGATAGTGAGATCCGCTGACTACTGATCCTATTTGTGCATCCATGTCTGAGTCAAAGATGACTCTGAGGCTTTTGACTTTGTTGCTTAGGGTGATGGTTTGTCCAAGGATGAGTTAGATTTTCGATTTGCGTGAAGGAGAAGAAGTTCTGTTTTGGATCCATTGAGTTTGAGGGAGATTTCCGTCATTCAATTATCGATCAGAGTGAGGCATTTTTCTAGTTCGTGATATTGGTCTTTTTGAGTGTCATCAGCGTAAGTGTGGTAGCGCAGGTCCTGTTTGCTGATGATTTTAAGGGGTGGGCGGAGGTAGATGTTGAAGAGCACAGGCAAAAAGGGGTGATCCTTGAGGGACTCCTCCAACAGTGCTTCTAGTTTTGTCACGGGGGGGGGTTATTTACTAAAGGCAAATCCACTTTGCACTACAAGTGCACTTCTAAGTGCATTCACTGTAGATCTGGGGGGGGGGGGGGGGGGGGACATACAAGGAAAATAAAAAACAGCATTTTAGCGTGCACGTGATTGGATGATAAAACCAGCAGAGCTTCCCCTCATTTCAGAGCCTGCCCTTGGATCTACAGCGACTGCACTTACAAGTGCACTTGCAATGCACTTGTAGTGCAGAGTGGATTTGACTTTATTAAATCAGCTCCATAGTCTACAAATGCTTGTGCTAGGTCTGGTCCATCACTGTTGGTATGTAAGAATTCTGGGCCACAACAGTGATTTCCAGCCGACACTGGAGCAACTGCATGTAGATAAGAGGCTAAGGGCCCATTCCCACCTATGCAACGTGTGCCAAAATGCAAGGCAATGCACCTGTTGCATGTGCAGCGTGTTATGGTGCCATCCCAATGCACTGTACAGTAGGATGCAATACATGATGCTGTGCAACACAACATACAGTGCATACCATGCATTGTGATGCAATGCATAAAAAAGGGCAATTTCTCATAGTCAGCTATGAGTAAGAGGTGGGTAAGTGATACTAAACACACACTGTTTAATTGACATTGTCCCTTCTATTTCTGTATATGGATGATGGCACTGTAATTATTTTAATTTAAAAAGTACCTTTTTCCTAATCAATATACATATGTCACATGACCCAGACCTTTCCCAGCTTGTGTCCAGGGAAACATAAGCAGGAGGAGCTTCTAGTCCTCTGCTGCTTTGGTATACAGAGTAAAAATAAATAATTAATAATGAATATTAATAAACTGTTTTAAATTACTATATATATATATATATATATATATATATATATATATATATATATATATATATATATATATATATATATATATATATATATATATATATATATATATATATATATATATATATATATATATATATATATATATATATATATATATAATTCTTTTTTGGCAATAACATGGTGTAGGTAGAGTTCTGCCAGTCATAGGCTGTGTCACACCCCTCCAGCCTGTGTCTTAGCATAAGAGGGAGATGAAGCCTCCATTAATCTACAATTAATATCCCCCCTCCATTGTGTTTAGCTAATTAGTGGGCATGGAGGAGGAGAGGGGGGTAGGCTGTCATTTACCACTGTGTATACACCCACATGACTCTGTAGTCACATGGGCTACTCAGATGTGGTAGAGAGGAAATACTCAGCATAGAAACTCGCTGAAAATTCAGCATGTGCAGAGTTTCCACCACAGCTGCAAGACCCCAAGCTAAATTGGGGACACGAGCAGAAGATGGAGACAGAGAGCAGCAGGATCAACCAGGATTTTTTCAGAATACAGAAAACTAATCTCATAGTGACTGAGTGAGTATGAACAGCATGTAAAGCCCCATACACACGGTCACACTTTTTGCCAACCAACTTCAAAATCTGCAACTTTTCTAATTTGTCTGACCGTGTGTACACTCCATCGGACCAACTTTTTCGGGTTTCATCCAACAAAAAGTTGGGTCTGCAAACGGACCAACTTTTCGGCAACAAAAGTCCGACGGTGCCTTGTCTGACTGTGTGTACAGCAATCCAACCAACTTTTGGACAAAGTGCAAATACGAATGCTCAGAACCAATGTTAAAAGCAACAAACAATAGCAGAAGTTAACCAAAGGGTGGCGGTAAAGAGCAGAAAAAAACAAAAAAAAACACGTGATGTTAGGAAACTTTTAGAAAAGTTTGCAGAAAAGTCTGACTGTGTGTATGCTATGGGTGTGGCAGGACAAATCAATTAGGACAAAAATCCAAGGGAAATTTTGTTGGATGTCCTACCGTGTGTATGAGCCTTAATACACCATTTATTGATAGTTTTTTTATGATACGGGTTTAGTGTTAAAGGCGTGTTAAAGTGGCCTTTTAACCAATGTTACTGTATATCAGTTTTGCCTTCCCTAAAGAAAAGCTCCAGGCTCCTTCAGAAAAAAATTAAATAAAAGTCAGCAGCTACAAATACTGTAGCTGCTGCCTTTTAATATTAGAACACTTATCTGTCCAGGGACCCAGCGGTGTCTTCACCCCACCCGATTTAGCAATCTGCACTTGGGCATAGCTTCAAATTGTACCTGATTTTGAGGGACTGTCCCTGATTTGGAACAAAGTCCCTCTGTCCCTCTTTCCTCCTCATTTGTCCCTCATTTTGGTCTGATCCATAAAGTTGTATATACAATGCACCATTTAGCATTCAAAAAGTGTTTCCCCAGTGCTAAAATGTCATCCAATTTCTGAATTGCTGCATTTGTAAATGCCAGTAGTAAGTATAAAATAATAATAGTGTGAAAAAAGCATCTTTTGGGTTTAACTAACTTTTTTTTTCAAAATTCTCCTTTAAGGGGCGTGGCATGGGTGTGTCCTATGCCTACATACTTTTGCTAATAGGTGTCCCTCGCTTCTATCTCTAAGTTGGGAGGTATGTCTTGGGTGCTGCTGCTGCCAGTGAAACCTTGCGGCTTTACAGCCTGTTCTCTACCTGTGCAAAGCGTGCTACGCTTTGTGAATGACCTGGTGGCGGAGGAAGAAAGAGGGGGGCGCACTTTCTGGTGACTTTGCCATGGCAAGATCAGTCAGAAGTGGAAGTGGGTACCTGTAATACCCCCTGAAAGGTGCCAAATGTGGCAGTGGATGGGGGGGGGGAGAAGGCAAACAAGCAGAGCTTCCCCTTTTGGGTGGAGCTCTGCTTTAAACACTATTTAGGACGTCTGTGACTTTTTGTGTTTAGATCACTTTTCAGAGGGCATTTGGCAGACAGTGAGGAGGCGTTATATCAAATTAACCCTGTAATGCCTCGCCGTTGCGGCACAGCTAGGGTGACCACATTTCCAAACTACCATTCAGGAACACCTCCCTTCCCAAAAATCAGCTTGTGCTGTAACGAATCACAGCACAGTGATTGGACACAAGAGGCAGGATTTATGATTTCTCCAATCACATGCAGGGGGCAGGGATTGTGCTCCTCCAGGCATTCCCGGCCAGGACAAGTACTGTCAGTGAGTAAAGTGGTGATGTAGCGGACTTTTTTGGGGGCATCAGATTGGCCCGGGGGGTGGCTGTGTCAGTTTAATTCTGGGACACTGTATTGTCCTGGAATGAATGTTCCCGGGACAGACCTGCAAAATGTGGGACTGTCCCGGGCATTCAGAGACACGTGGTCACCCTAGGCACAGCCCCATTGAACTCCGTAGTCAAGTGGTGCCCCTCATCAAACTCTGCACCTCATGTTAAAATGCCGCAAATCATTGCAACCATGGCATGTGTATGGCCTTGTCCAGCTGTACAAAGTAGACAGTTTTTACCACCCCCTAGCTGCCTGTCTGTAATATTGCTGTTTGAAGAACCAGGCACACAGTTTGCTATTATAAAGACTTTTTAGGGATTTTTAACTTTTTTTTATTGCAGTTTTACGTCAGTGCACTTTCATTTGACACATTTTACACATACAGCATACATAACAGAACTGTGATATTTCTATTGAAGTGTTCACTACACATCATAAAGAACATAAGTACAATCGTCCTTCAGACACTATAAAAGATGATGAATGGCATTCCTCTATAGTGGTGGTTGGAAGTTGGCTATTGACAGGTGTGTTTAGCAATGAGGATTGATAAGTCGATGCCGTGGGAAGATAAAGAATGTCTCCTGAAAAAAAAGATAAATGGCAGCTTCTTTCATGGTACACCTGCACATCTTCTGATTGGGGAATTCGCTCGCCAGGTGCCACTCGTGAGAATAGAAGACCGCTGTGTACACTACAATGAAGCTGAACAAAATAATACTCTGTACCGGCAAATAACATCATGTGCTACACAAGTTGTAGAAGTGCAGAACTACTAATAGCACTTCATGACAGCCAGGGAGTGTTTTTGTAGCTTTATAAAGGTTAAGCTGATGAGTTTGATAATTAATGAAAAAATAAGATCCAGCAGGGTGCTGTATAATATAAAGCTTTCGGAAAATAATCACAGAACCCTTCTCTTAAGAGCTCTCAGCCCTAATGCAAGCAGTGGGCTGACTATTGGGAAGAGTTATGCAAATATCAAATGTCTTGATGGGTAGATGTCAGTCTGGAAGAGTGGGCATTCTTAGGCCTCGTACACACAATGGGTTAAACAGAGGACAATGGTCTGATGGACTGTTTTCATCGGTCAAAACCGATCGTGTGTGAGCCCCATAGGTTATTTAATCATCGGTTAAAAAAAAGCCAACTTGCTTTAAATTTAACCGATGGATTCCTAACCGATGGGAAAAAAACAATCGTTAGTAGGCACAACCATCGGTTAAAAATCCACGCATGCTCAGAATCAAGTCGACGCATGCTTGGAAGCATTGAACTTCATTTTTTTTAGCACATTGTTGTGTTTTACGTCACCGCGTTCTGACACGATCGTTTTTTTAACCGATGGTGTGTAGGTGCGACGGACCATCAATCCGCTTCATCGGTTAACAGATGAAAACGGTCCATCAGACCATTTTCATCGGATGGACTGATTGTGTGTACGCGGCATTCGAGCCCATTCACACAGGGGCGACTCGTCAGGGGCGATGAGGAGGTGCTAATATGCCACACTTATGGGCACTGATAGGTGGCACTAATAGGCACTAATAGGCGGCACTGATGGGCGGTACTGATGGGTGGCACTGACGGGCGACACTGATGGGCATTGATCAATGGTACTGATGGGTGATACTGATGGGCATTGATCAACAGCAGTGATGGGCATTGATGGGCAGCACTGATAGGTGGTACTGGTGGTACTGACTGACTTCACTCATGGGCACTAATTGGGGGTACTTGTGGGCAGTGGTGGCCACTGATTGCTGCCACTGGTGGGTACTGATTTCTGCCACTGATTGGTGTGACACTATATTGCTATACATTCCTAAATGTCCTCCTGCGTGGAGATGCTGTTGATTGGCTCTCCTCGCCTCAGTGTGAGGCGAGGAGAGCCGATTACTGGCATCTCCGTGTTTACATGTGACTGGCTGTAATTGGACACAGCCGATCACATGGTTAGCCAACCACCCCAACCCCCCCCCATTGATCACCACTTGCCCCTCGCCAGCCCCGCACTTACCCCAGCATGGTTGCGACTTCAGCGGATTCCCCCCTGCATCTCTTCCTTAGTCCAAGTGGTCGCTTCTCCTCCAGGCGAATTAGGACTTAGGACTAGCGGCCAATCGGGTCTTAGGACTCCCTGCCAATCGGTGCTCAGGACCTGCTTCCCGATTGGCCAGGAGGAGAAACAGGAAGACATTAGCGAATATAAGTCTGTTAATGTCACACAACAGGATGGGCTCCGGGTGCAGTTCTATGCACCCAGAGCCCATCCTTTTTTAAGCCATTTAGAGCCTCAGGCTTTAATCATGTGCTTTGAAATAAAAAAATAACCATTGGAATCCAATGCATGTAGATTAGGGGCCAGGTGCATTGGATTAGGGGGGCAGCGTCCCTGCACCCTGCACGAGCTTCCGCCACTGAATGTGACTGATCCTATATATACTGTAAATCTAAGGTATTATAAGTAGTGGAAAGATAAACTTCTAACGTTCAATTTCTAGAAACCAGTGTGTTAAAATTTCTTCTAATCTCTTCTTGGGATAGAAAATCATTCTCAAGTGCCGGTGCTCAGGACATTAATGTAGTCTGTTTGATATATTGGCCGAACACAGCCTAATCTGAATGGCAATTTTTAGTTAGTGCATATACAGTAAGTGTTAGAAAGATATATGGTAGTTCATATAGAATAATACACATTTTTTCTCCTTATTGAATATCAGCTGTTTCTGCAATTCCATACATTTAAATAAAATACTTGGTGCTTCTACATACCTGTAATTCTTGCCTACATGAAAAAACAGGAAAAAAGATTGAAACTTTTTTCCAGTTCCAAGAGGAACGGGGAATGTAGAGATAAAGTGAATTTCAAGTTAAAATGGAAGTAAACTTCCCTCTAATGTTTGTACCTATAGGTAAGCCATGTTTACCTATAGGTACTGTAAAAATCTCCTAAACTTGCACCATTTATGAAAATATTTACTGCATACTGTGCCACTCGTGACATTTCTTCAGAGCCCTGTGATGTGACCGGCGTGTACCGGCATGTACGCAGGAGTGATGTCACACAGCTCCGGCCAGTCACATAGCCAGAGTCCACGAACCCGCAAGGAAGAGACGGGCGAAGATGGAGGTGGCCTTCAGCGGGGACGATGAGAGCTTCATTTACAGGCAAGTTTCACATAATGTGCTAGCATGCGGTGCATACTAGCACATTATGCATTTACTATGCCTTTACAGTTGTTTCGATTTACTGAGAAAAATATGTAAATATGAAAAATATATGAAAAATCTGTAGCAACTGACTCTTGATAGAGGTGAGGATCCAGCGTTGTCCTCACCTGAGCCAATTATTGTGTTTTGCGGCTTCACAGTCAGTTTCTCACTGCGCATTCATGAGCTGCACTTTGTGAATGGTCCCGGGACCTGTGATGTGTCCCAGAGAGCTGCGGGGGGAAGGATGGCGGGACCAAATTCCACTTGAATTGTCATGGCGATCTGACTGGATGGTGGAGCTGGTACCTGTCAAAACCAGATACCTGCTCCCCTCAAAAAGTGCAGAATGTGGCAAAGGAGGAGAGGATGTAAATAAGCAGAGCTTCCCCATCTTGGGTAATGTTCTGCTTTAACATATTTTGGGGTTATGAGGTCATGTTGAATGGCCTGTAGAAAAAACAGCGAATCTAATGTCAATGTATACCCAATATAGCCACCATATGAAACCAATAATTCAGGATTCAAGGACAAGGATCACACAATGGGATAGAAAATGAATATCTTGGTCTAGCATTTGTTACAAATAGAGAAGATGACAAGGTTGATGCAGTTTAGTCACTTGAGGGTATAGTACAGTCTGTATAAAGATTTAAAATGAACAAATTGGTCTCTAGCAGAGATCATCAGTTTGGTATATTATGCTAGGACCATAGAAAATGTAGAGAGGCGACCCCGTGTCACTGTGTTTATTAGCACTTTCACCCAGATTTTTGGAGAGGCAGGCATGCTGATTGCACAGCTGTGGGCTGGGTTCATATTCTTCCCGGGGTTAGAGCTCAGGGCTCCCAGTTGGAGACAGCTCCACCCAGCAGATAGGAGGTCTAGCCTCGGAGTTAGGAGGACTTCACCCAACAGACAGGAGACCTGTGCATGGGAGTCAGGAGGGCTCCCATTTTCTCTAGGAGTCAGGAGGACTCCACCCAACAGACAGGGGGTCTGTGCGTGGGATTCAGGAGGACTTTACCCAACAGACAGGAGGTCTGTGCATGGGAGTCAGGAGGACTTCACCCAACAGACATCAGGCCTTTCATTGGAGTCAGGAGGGCTCCCATTTTCTCTAGGAGTCAGGAGGACTCCACCCAACAGACAGGAGGTCTGTGCATGGGAGTCAGGAGGGTGCCCATTCTGTCTAGGAGTCTGAGGCTGCAGGTGGCATCCTGAGCGTACATGTCTGCAGGAGGCAAATGGAGTCCGCGACTGTGCAGCATGAAGCTGAACTCGAATAAGCTAGGAGAGAGCTTGACCGAAGGGTACTTTTGTGTTGATCTGAGGAGCAGACCTAAGGCCTGGGCGTGAGGCCTGAAGCAGCCATATGGCAAGTATTTCTCGTTTATCTTTGGTTATTTTGCGTGTACAGTTGATTGAGATGTCAAAGTCGTGTTGTTGCATACTACATGGTCTATCTGAAATACTTCTACTACTGCCGGAGGGTACGGCGCCAGTGACCAGGGTGGATTTCCCTCCCCTCGCCTGCGCTGTGCACACTTTGGCTAAGTTCTTATTATTGATTATGTTTTTGTACTACTGCTCTGTTTTTATTAAAGTGCAAAAATAAAATAACAAATTGTTATTTTAAAAATAAAAAAAATTCAGTCTGGACTGGAACTACTTCTTGAAATCGCATGCACCATTTGAGTTTATTCACCCTGGATCTTTACAAAACATAGAAGAATGTTGGCACAAAAAAAGAGCAAGTGGCTCATGGAGTCTGCCCCATTTTTATTAATTTTTTTACTTTTCTTTTAACCAGAATGTTTAAATCCACTTAATGTTGACTAATTCACTGTCTCGACTAGTCTACTACTCTTTCCATAAAATAATACTTTCTAGATCAGTTTTGAACTTTCTTTCTGCTAGTTTGAGTCCATGTCCCCTTGTTCCATCTTTCAAATCCTCCTCCGAGAAAGTAGGAATATCACTTTTTTCACTTCCATTTACAAAACAGAGTGCTGGATTTGAAGCTACGTAGTGTTGTAAGTAGGGCAATGATAGAGAGCGGAGGTTTCTGGAGGTTCTATATCCTCAACATAGTTTCCAGTGGATGTCATTGGAGAAAGATAAGAATAGAAATTGGGATCTGACCATGAATTATCTCTCGCATTTTTTTCCTTACTACTGCTGGGTTAATTATGTTTTAACTTGTTTTTAAAAAGTGGAGTTGGACTTATCTACTTTTAAATCTCCTTATATGTCTAGTCTAGTCACAAGGAGGATCGTTTGTAGAAAGGTGTAACATTGTTATGACCATTGTATTTGCTCGGCTTTCAATGTTGCAAGGCAGGTACACTTTACGCCAACAGTTTCCAAGGTGAAGAATGTAAGATTTATCTTGCATTGTTCTGAATAACATGTCACCAACTGTCATGTCACAACTATTACAAACCTCTATAAAGTCCAACTTTGACAGCATTTCAATACAAAACCCTGATGCCATTATTTAATAGACTTGTTGTTCACAAGAAGTGACACAGAGTGCTAAATCAATAAAGCATGAACGATTAGTAGATACGGCATGTCCACTGAAGTCCGAGCGATTTACGCCTGTAATATTAATGTACACAGCGTTCCATACATACTCGGAAATCCTAAGGTTAAGTCACGGGTAGAAAACGGCTTCTTCTTGTGCCATGATTTCAATGTATAATGATGTGCCTATTTAAGGATTCACAAAAAAGGGCAAGGTGAGCAGAAGTACATATTAGCATGAATATGTTATGATGTGTTTAGTGCTAATTATCCTCGTCTGATGAAACTGTATTACCGGCATAAATAGGGCTATAGCAGAGTAAGCCTACAGCATTGAATTGTAGTCTTATGAGACTATACATCAAACTCCATACCCCTGAAATCACTACAAATTTGTAAAGCGGTAATACATTTTAACCTATACTATAATGTCAAGTATTTTTTTTTAATTATCACTTATCGGCTGTTAATGAAAATATACAAAATAAAAACACAGCTTTTCCCTCTAATTGCTGCTTACAGCTGAAATGTAATGTACACATACAATACCTTTGCTTGCCCCCCCCTGTAAACTTGCTATTAAATTTGTTTTCTAATTTAAAAAAACTATCTTTTGATCACATAGTTACATAGTTTCATAGTTAGTAAGGTTGAAAAAAAAAAAGACACAGGTCCATCCAGTTCAACCAACAAAAAATAAATAAAAAAATAATTAATATCATACAGTTCCATACACCCAATTCTATACCCACAGTTGATCCAGAGGAAGGCAAACAACCCCATCATAGCATGATCCAATTTGCTACAGCAGGGGAAAAAATCCTTCCTGAGAGGCAATCGGATTTTCCCCGGATCAACTTTACCCATAAATGTTAGTACCCAGTTATATTATGTACATTTAGGAATTATATAGCGTTGAAAATTAACACAGGTGAAAGTAGACGTTCCCTATAAGATAGCGGATCCCTTTGAGCTTAGGTCATCTTTTAAGACTTCTCCTTATGAGTATTATTATTATTGGTAATATTATTATCAGTAGCAGCAGAGCAAACAAGAAAAAATTATGGGAAAATGTTTGTATGCATTCTCTCCATTTACAATGATCTTTCCTGTTGAACTAAATTGTACAGCAGCGCCTGTCAGAAAAAGTACCTGGTAAATCTGGAAGAAACACTTTTTTTACCCTAAGGCATATTGGCAGCATGCCTCTTGCTCTGCCCCAGTGGGACTGCTGGTATCTTTTGGCCTGGGGTGCAAGCACAAGTAACTGGTTAATTATATCTGATCACTGCCACATGTTCACAATAACAAGCTATTATGGGAAGGAAAGCAGAGCTAACTAACAAGTCATAATGAGCCGGCAGCTGATTCCTACAGCAGTATTATCATAGTAATGGCTGTTTTATCTCCCAAGCCATCGCAGTGTTTTGAGGGAAAGTCTATGTTACCACTGCTTGCATTAACTTAGAAAGTTCTACTCAGCAGTATACAGACTACATAGTAGTTTAAACATTGTAGGATATTTCTTTCGCTCAGTTGCAGGCCTCATTTGATAATTTAAAGTAGAGCTAAACCCTAACTGGGCAGAATTTACTTTGTTTAAGCACTGCGTATCAAACAATTGTCATGTTTTTCCATAAAATATGGTTTTCACCTTTATTTTTTCTGTTCTCTTCCCGTCTCTTCTAGATACTTCCTATCTACATGTATTCACTCAAGTATTGGTTGTAGATCTGCTTTGTCCAACCATATGTTTGTAGAATTCACCTCCATAACATCTCAAAAATGTACCCATTTTTAACAGATGAAACCACCAAGCTCCTCATTCACTCCCTTGTTATCTCTCGCCTTGATTATTGCAACTCCCTTCTCATTGGCCTACAGTACCTGACCGCGATATTGTATAATATCGCGGTCAGGCAACGTGACATTGGCCATCTGCGACCCTCGTCACGGGAGCCAGTGCCAAGCTCTGTCGCTCCTGCTTACGAGCATGAGAAGCACAGCCTCCCAGTGGTGATTTCCAGCGTGATCCCATCGCGCTGGAAACACAAAGTCAGCGGCACCGACTGTACCTCTCCATAGGCTATCCCCTCTTCAGTTTATCATGAATGCTGCTGCCAGACTTATCCACCTTACCAACCGCTCAGTGTCTGCCAACCCTCTCCTCCAATCCCTACACTGGCTCCCGATCACCCAGCGAATTAAATTCAAAATACTAACCACCACATACAAAGTCATCCACAACTCTGCCCTGAGCTACATCACCAATCTTGTCTCCAAACATATGCCAAACCGTCCTTTCCGCTCTTCTCAAGACCTCCTACTCTCAAGCTCTCTCGTCTCCTCCTCCCATGCTCATCTCCAGGATTTCTCCAGAGCCTCTCCCATCCTCTGGAACTCGATAACTCAACCTGTCCGGCTACCCCCTACTCTTGCTACCTTCAGGCGATCTCTGAAAACTCATCTCTTCAGGGAAGCCTATCACGTCTCCAACTAATCTTTTACCACTTAAATCAGCCCCACCATTACAACCTTTTGTACCACCTGTCCCACCCTATTAGGTTGTAAGTTCTTCTGAGCAGGGCCCTCGTAATCATCTTGCATTTTATTGTATTACAACTGTATTATCTCCCTTTTAATATTGTAAAGCACTGTCTAAACTGTTGGTGCTAAATAAATAATGTATAATAATAATAATAATAATAATAATAATAATAATATGTTTGCTTTTTTCAGTTGTAGTGTGGAACTCTATCTGGTTGCTTTTGTCCTTCTGTATGCTCACATCTATCAGTGGTTTAAGTCAACTACAGCTTGTTTACCTATGTCATTTGGTATCTCCCTCTGTCATCCCCTCTTTTATTAATGCTAGATAGTTCACTACTAGTTAGACCCTCCCTGTTTTTAACATGTTCTCTCAGTCAGTGTTAATTCTTGTCAGCAACAGGGCTTAGGAAGGTCATTGTCTTCCTATAACTTCTAAAAAATCTTCTGTACTAAACTTCTGAAATAAAATTCTGTTGGCTTGAACCTTTGTGTCTTATTGGAAACTTACAATGCCTGTGGATGATATCAAGTCAGCGGGTGGCCATACTGTCCAGACAGACTGGGCCTTTGGAGGTATGTCAGTTATATGTGACAATAGTGGAACATGCTTGCTCAATGTGTGATAATACAACTGATTGTACCCATTCAGGGGAACATGTGAAATGGTGAGAATGAATGAGAGGAAACAGTTGTTGTTATAACAATAAGTGCCCTAACAAAGACCTTCATTGCAGGATGACCTGGTATTCTTTAATTGAAAACTGCAAAGCGATCTCTGAGTGCCAAACAGCTGACCTGCTGTGTCCAGATTGCAGCAGGGAAGCCGCTTGACCCAGAAGCTTGTTGATATCACTGTAGTAGAGGTGCCTACTACAGTGGTCTCCAGCTTCTTGAGGGACCCTACAGGTATTGTATATGCATATTTACATAGGTCCAAGCTGCGCCAATGTAACTATGTAAAAAATGTCATAGCTGGAATTTTTCTTCCAATTCATTAAGGAGCTCCATCAATTGCCATCCTTGTGTATTATAAGAGTGCCCCCACCGGCCACTAAGGCACTCTCATTGGATGGGGTGTAGCAGTTGATGGAACATAGCCATATAGTCAGACCTCAGTAACAAAGTCAAACTAAATTATAGAAGCACAGAAAAATCCTTTTGCCAAGCTGGGCCAATGTAACTACTGTATGTAAAAAATGCCATAACCGGAATTCTTCTTCCAATTCGTGATTAAGCTCCATCAATTGCCATCCTTGTGTATTATAAGAGTGACCCCACCAACCACTAAGGCACTCTCATTGGATGGGGTGTAACAGTTGATGGAACATAGCCATATAGTCAGACCTCAGTAACAAAGTCAAACTAAATGATAGAGAAGCACAAAAAAGCCAGTTGCTTTATCAGGTATTTTTTTATTGTTTTCTCTTACTTTGTGCTTACTTTTAAAAAGTTTAAAATAGAGCTTACATCAGCTTTAACTGAACACTTTCATTGAAACATTCCAAACATATAATTTGTGCTTCTCTCTAATCATATAGAATGCCAGTTACAGCAAACAAACACCTCAACGAATACAGACAAGAATACTTTAACATCATAATCTAAATCGAGAAAATCCAGTTGTTTGACTACAATTTATTTCTTCCAATGCAGGCCATAAGTTGATGATAACCCAAAAATAACAATAGGAAAAACACTTATTGGATAGTCCCGATGCACAATATCCTGCTGCATGAAATTCAAACACAGAGATAGACCTCAGAGTCTCCACACCTCCGTAGTCATGCTTAGGCGTGTTTCCCTTAAGTGTGCGTAACAGTGCTATAACAGTATTCTTAGGCTGCGTACACACGGTCGGTCCATCCGATGAGAATGGTCCGACGGACCGTTCTCATCGGTTCACCGCTGAAGCGGCCTGATGGTCTGATGTGCTTACACACCATCAGTTCAAAATCCGATCGGGTCAGAATGCGGTGATGAAAAACACACAACGTGCTGAAAAAAACGATGTTCAATGCTTCCAAGCATGCGTCGACTTGATTCTGAGCAGGCGCGGGTTTTGAACCAATGCTTTTGTGTACTAACCATTGGTTTGGACCTATCGGTCAGCGGGCCATCGGTTCGATTTTAACCTCTTGACCACCGCCCCATGTCAAAAAGACGTCCTGTTTTTAAAGTTGAATATCTCGATAACGGCAGCAGCTGCTGCCACAACCGAGATATTCATCTTTTCAGGGGGCGATACACGATAACGGCGGTCTCCGCGGCGGATTCGCCGCGAAATTGCCGTTATCGGTGGCGGGAGAGGGCCCCCCCCTCCCGCCGCTCTCCCGCGCCCTCCGCCGCGGAGGGGATCGGATGTGTCCGGCAGCTGAGCGGGGACGGGACTGAAGGAGAAATCTCCTTCACCCGTCCTCATAGCTCTGCTGGGCGGAAGTGACGTCAAAACGTCAGTCCCGCCCAGCCTCTTAAAGAAACATTTTTTTTTTGTCATTTGAAAAAATGACATTTTAATTTTTTTTTTATTTTTTTTGCATTTAAGTCTAAATATGAGATCTGAGGTCTTTTTGACCCCAGATCTCATATTTAAGAGGACCTGTCATGCTTTTTTCTATTACAAGGGATGTTTACATTCCTTGTAATAGGAATAAAAGTGATCATTTTTTTTATTTTTTTTATTTCAGTGTAAAAAATTATAAAACTAAATAAAAATAAATAAGAAAACAAAAACATTTTTTTTTAAAGCGGCCCATCCCGACAAGCTCGCGCGCAGAAGCGAACGCATACGCGAGTAGCTCCCGCATATGAAAACGGTATTCAAACCACACAAGTGAGGTATCGCCGCGATCGTTAGAGCGAGAGCAATAATTCTAGCCCTAGACCTACTCTGCAACTCAAAAAATGCAACCTGTAGAATTTTTTAAACGTCGCCTATGGAGATTTTTAAGGGTAAAAGTTTGACGCCATGCCACGAGCAGGCGCAATTTTTAAGCGTGACATGTTGGGTATCATTTTACTCGGCGTAACATTATCTTTCACAATATATAAAAAAATTGGGCAAAATTTATTGTTGTCTTATTTTTTAATTCAAAAAAGTGATTTTTATCCAAAAAAAGTGCGCTTGTAAGACCGCTGCGCAAATACGGTGTGACAAAAAGTATTGCAATGACTGCCATTTTATTCCCTAGGATGTCTGCTAAAAAAAAAATATAATGTTTGGGGGTTCTGATTAATTTTCTAGCAAAAAAATTGTGATTTTCACATGAAGGAGAGAAGTGCCAAAATAGGCCCGGTGGTCAAGTGGTTAAAGCAAGTTCTCTAATTTTTGTCCGAAGGACAACAGACCGATGGGCCGTGCACACGGTCGGTTTGGACCGATGAAACTGGACTTCAGGCCGTTTTCATTGGTTTGGACTGACCGCGTGTACGCGGCCTTACAGTATAACACCCTTTTAATTACAAAACTGATGGTTACAAATATTTACATGTAGCACCCTCCTGGTTAAGCAAATTTCATTTTAGTGCCTATTCTGTAATCAGTAGAGCAGTATGCGATTGCTTTGGGCTGTTCTGGGCTCTGCAGGCTGCAAGTTTGATTTCTTCTGGAGGATTCCAGAATGTAGTGGTTGGAAGAGTCAAATAAACAGGCTGAATATTTATGTGGCACCGGCCAATCCCTGGGGAGTGTGCCCAGATGGTGGCTGGATGGTGGCTGGGGGAATAGCTTCTGCAGGGGTTCTTCCCCTGGAGAAGAGGCAGCTCAGCCCAAGATTCTGCTTGCCTCATTGAGGTCCCAGCTGTGCATAGATGGGGGCCTATCCTGCTGAAAATTCTTTTGGAACTAAGAGAGAGGAAAGTTTCACCAAGGAGACTGTCTGCCTAAATCTGGAGGGAAACATCTTGGTCCCAGGGACACTGAGTACAGACCTGGGAGAAGGACTGGTGCACTGATGGCTACTGCTACACTAGTGGATAAGAACCCAGTATGCAAATCAGCGGCTCTTTCGTGGGTTAGCGCTACATTTAATTCACAACACAAAAAATTAGGCATGTGCAATTAGTTTAGTTCCAAATTAGTTTAACGAATTTTGACAAATTAGTTAATTCCAAAATTTCAGAATTTCTGAATTTTTCAATTTCAGAATTTTTGGATTTCCGAAATTTAGAATTTCCAAATTTCAGAAATTTAGAATTTCCGAATTCCAAAATGTTGAATTTCCGAAATTTTCTCATTTTGGAGTTTCCAAAATTTCATAATTTTGGTAATTCGGAATTTCGGAAGTCCGGCTAGGGTTAGGGGTTAGGATTAGGGCTTAGGGTTAGCAGTTAGGGGTTAGGGTTAGTACACCAATTTGGCAAATCTCTTCTTGATTCTTGGAATACTGAGAACTGAGTGTTACTTCGGTCTGAGCATAGGTGGCCTCTTTTGTTTTCACATATCACAAAACATTAATTAATTAATTAATTTCTTGCAAAACGTTTATCAAATTATTTTTGAATGGAATAGAGAAGGGTTAGATCTTCTTCCAGCATTCCACAATTCCATGCAACTGGTCCCCTGAAGATACCTCTCTTTGCCTCTCTGTCAGTCGCAGGAGCCCTGACTTCATCACATACAATGCAGGTCCAGAAAACGTGAGGGATGTTGAGAACCAGCCCACAACCCGGCACATCGGATGGAAGAGGACAGCACTTGCTTGTTCCCCTACACAAAAACGAGCCCCACTGCAAGGGTAGATTTACATTTTCCCCACTTTTGAAAGTTCAGCTTTAAGTGAATCCGGAAAGGCTAAAATGTTTATACGTTTTTTTTTTTTTATTATTTACCATTGGGAAAACACTTCCTACTTCTGATGTGTTGAATGAAATGTTAAGTGGGAAAACTCCCAACAGAAATAACAGCAACAAAAAATTACAGTGGTTCCAATCCTTCCCCACTTCTTCTCCTCAAGAGGTTTTGGCTAAAGTTTCACTCTCAAAACTTGTGGGATATGAAACACATACCTACAGTATACATGCTAATGACAAATTGTGCATCCAAAATTGCACTTAGAATTTACCATTTTGTACCATATTTTACTCACAGTTAAAGCTTGCTGTCAATAGTCATTCTATTTAGCCAGAATTCTTTGACAATTTTAGATGCAAAAGATGTCAAAGCAAGAGGGCTCTCCCTCCTCATTGGCTGACAATCATAGTCAGTGAACCGATGAGGACAGAGCAGGGGGCTCTACGTGTCTTATGCACAGAGCAGAGGCTCGGGAACCAGCTTGCAGTGGTGTTCCCATGATAAGCGGCTTTCTCTGGAGGTACTGCCTAAGAGGGAGGAGCCAGGAGCAGCGGTGGGGGACCCACAAAAAAACAGGATCAGAGCTTCTCTGTGTAAAGCCATGGCACAGAGCAGGTAAATATAACATGTTTGTAAATAAAAAAATAAAAAAGTAAAAACCAAAGCTTTAATACCACTTTATTTACACAAATATTTCAACAAATGTGTATATTAGGTTATTTTTTTGCTTTCTCTATTCAGATGGGGAGATTTCAGTCACCACCCCTTGCTCTGGTGACAACTCTAAAACTTTCAATGGCAATAGTCATCAGGACAAGCAGAGGGGTGAATTTCCTCAGCGGGGGCACAGACAGCAATAAAAACTTGACAGAAGGTCAAACCCTTCCCCGATTGATATTGCCTTTAAAGCCCAACTTGTAATGGGGCAGCACTACAAATGTTACCTGCTTATTTAGTCTAGGGGAGAGAAAAAACACCTTAACTCACTGGATCATACGTTTCCCCCAGCAGGTGGGGCTTTCCCTTGTGGTGAACTGTCCCTCAGCGTCATCAAGTCCAATGCAGGACTATGGACAGCTGGAGCATGGGGGGAGAAGACCCTGTGGGGACGGGTCTGCCAAGCACAGAGCAGTGGAGGATCGCATAAAAAGATCTTCTTTAGTCTTCTTCAGTCCCAGTCCCAAGGGGTATTTTTTAAGTTTCCCGGAGTTGGACTTTAACCTCTTGCCGACTGCCGCACGTCGATTTACGTTGGTAGAATGGCAGGGGCAGGCAAATGGGCATACCTGTACATTCCTTTAAATTTGCCGCCTAGCAGGTGTGCCGCGGGAATGTGCCCACTGGTCGTGCAAACTTGATGTCACGGAGTGTCAGAACGGGGAGATGCCTATGTAAACAAGGCATTTCCCTGTTCAGCCTAGCAACATGACAGTGATCTACTGCTCCCTGTCATCGGGAGCAGTGATCTCTGTCATATTCTAGTGAGTCCAGCCCTTCCATAATTTCAATTATGTTAAGGTAGATTTGTTTGCATAATAATAATAATAATAATAAAAATCCCAATTTATAATTATTATTTTTGTTACTTTCAGGCCAAGGCACAAAACCAATACGTTTATAATAATAAAGACCTAAAGTAAATCCAGGCTCCCATGACACACTTTTTACTTGGGCCCATAACAAATGCAAAGGTCGACACTTCTCCTCTCCTGGTAAGAAGACAGAAGCCAGGAAATGAAGCAATACCTTTGTTTCAGAGGCCTCTAGCACAATAATAAGAGCAGTAGAAGAAAATATGGTAAGTCTTATCATCCCCCTGGGAAATTAGGCTCCGGCAGGTTTAGGTATTTTTAAAATCTGTATCTTTTTCCATCCCTCTTGGAGAAGTACATTAGGACGGAGGTGAATTGAAAGCAGAAAATCTATGTAAAAATGAGCTAGTGGGACTCATTACTCTCATATGTACATAAACGTCTCTCATCTTGCTGGAGGATTAGATGAGATTAAAAAAATCCCTTATTTTTCTAAATTGAGTTTATAGAGTCAGTATAGACATTTATCTACTGTAGTATCATAGAGGGAATCTTAAGGCGAGAACGTGCACCGCTGCAGCTTTTTTCCAGTTTTGGAAACTGAAGATTCAGCATGGTTTAAAGGCCAGATATTTTCCGGATTTATTTCACCTAGTCAGTAATGTCCCCTGGGGAATGAGGTGCAGAAAAATAATGCTAAAACTGAATGACCAAACAAAAAATAAATTCATGAAATATGGCAATTTTTGGTGACTCAATCCACGTAGTCATCTACTTCCTTTTAATTAATTAAAAGGTGTTTTTATTTCCTCCTATTTGTTTATAGCATTGGAATCTACAGGAATGTTGTTTGACAATTTAGTTTTGGTACTTTAAAGTATATCTACAACAAAAAACTAAAATATATATATTGCAGCTTCCAAAACTGTACATGTAGTGGCCAATTCCTTCCTAGGGTGGCTATGCTCACTTCTCCACTGTATCTATGGAGGAACAGCACAATCACCCATTGAGAGAAGCATTGTCAAACTGTGCATAGGGTGGTGGCACAATTCAGGGTCAGTGTGACAGACTAACCTGAGACATCCCCGTACCCTCTTATGTCTAAAATCATCCTATGTCTACTAGGGGCATAGGATGACTGAGAAATTACATCTTGGACTACCTGAGATGGGATTATTATGTAATTATTATCCACAATATATTCTAGGATATCTGTAAAGAACTATTTACTGTTTGTTGATTCTCAACTCAACGGGTTAATTGTAAGAGTGACTCATTCATAATGTTGGGACACATACTGTTAGATGCTAATGTCACCAAATCCAGCCATTTGTCTGTTCTCTGTGCTAATTGACCCTGGTATGGTGTGAAGATGTCGTGTATTTACACTTATGATCATGTGTATTGTATAGCAGGTGAGCGAGGAGACGTGACGTCTACCCTGAAAGGTCATATCTATGAGTCACCTCGTCTGGGTAAATGATTAGTTAATTAGCTCATGTTAATTTATGTTCTGGTTACCTCCTATAACTGTATATAAGGTTGTATTCTTGGTTCTAATAAAAACTCCATGTTCAGCAGACAAACAATTCTCATCTCATTGTGTGCTTGTGAGCAGCTGGAATATCTGATATCTATATCCAGACTGATAGGAAGCGGTATATGATGGAAGCACTCAAGCGGAGTGTGGGACATTCTGTTACAGTCAGCATCTACTACCTTGTGTAAAATGGCAGTTCATCAGGGCCATCTTTAATGTTGATTGGACCATAGACAAAAGATTATTGGACCCACACCCCCCCCATGCAATTTTGCTCTCCACCTGCTCTGAGACATACAATAATTATCAGCTAGACTTAAAATCAGTTTACTGTATCAGATCAGACAGCGATTGCGATTGGTTGTCAGAGGTTACAGCGTATCATTACCACTTACTGACTAGTTGCTAGAGGTTACATCACACAAAAAACAAAATATAGTAAAATAAATAAGAAAAGAAAATATATATATATATATATATATATATATATATTAAAGTGCCCCGTCCTGATGAGCTTGTGCGGAAGCGAACACATACGTGAGCAGCGCCCGCATATGAAAACGGTGTTCGAATTTTTTTTTTACCAAAAATATGTAGAATACATATCGGCCTAAACTCAGGAAAAATATATATTTTTTGAATAATTGTGATATTTTTTAAATCAAAAAGTAAAAAATATTGTGTTTTTTTCAAATTTGTCGCTTTTTTGTGGTGATTAAATACCACCAAACGAAAGCTCTTTTTGTGGGGGGAAAAAACATAAAGATTTCATTTCAGTACAGTGTTGCATGACCGCGCAATTGTCACTCAAATTGCGATAGCGCTGAAAACTAAAAATTGGTCTGGGCAGGAAGGGGGTCAAAATGCTCAATCCACTAATTTGTTGGAAACAGTTGCTTATGTAAATCTTATTTTTTTACTTCCCCTGCTGACCATTGTCAATGACGCTAAAAGAAAAAGTAAATCCAAATTTTTACGTGCCACTGTCAATGGAATAGGGTGGACATTTTGCAATGGAAATGGATACTTTTGCTCTGGTGGCAGCTGTCTATTAGGGAAATTCCCCTTACTACGTAGATGTTGCATTTGGATAGAAGGTGAGGCAAAATCTCCCCAACAGGATGCATACATCAAACTAACAGAGGGTCTAACCCTTCACAACTTTATTCAGAATGAGAAAGTTTTGGCTATAAACTCACCATCACTTACCAAAAGTATTGATTTCAGGTTTACTGTCCCTAAAAGCAGTAAAGTAGAAAGCAGCAATTTTCTGATAGAACTAAGCCGGACACTTTCACACCAGAGAAATCTTCAGAGCTTTTAAGCTCTGTAACACCAATGGTTTATTGTTTCAATAACACTGTTTTATGGATAACCAAAATCGAATCCAAGATGAAATGCTTCAGTCTCAGCTCAGCTGTTGTGTCCTGCTTTAGTGTTTAAGGCCAAGTCGCCATTCAAGGCATCAGGTGGGCTTTTACTGATCAAGCCAACAGAACAGATCTGCACCTGCGACCATCCGATTCAACAAGAAACACAATGTTCTATTTACTTCATTATACAGTGCGAAGCATTCTACAGAAGCAAACCGCTCTCTCTTCAACAATATCAGCAGTAAAACATCCTGTTACTATCAGGCTGGATGTGTGGAGAGACCACATAATATCGAGTCTTGGGAGCCAATAAATGTCTGAAGGAAGAATCGCTTATTTTACCTAAAGCAGATGGATTCTAAATTTAATTTCCCCCCATAATGCACTGGAAAACAAAATACAAATTTGGAAAAGTTTCCATAGGCAATATGAACTTCTTCCTTAAAGTAGAACAATGTGCAACAAATCCTATTGATGTGAACTGAAGTCGTATGACATAAGGCTAATCACCTTGCAGTGTTGAGACTGTATTGTGCAACACCACTTGCCGACCACCCACCGTCATTATACGGCGGCTGTTTGAAGAGGAATACTGTTGTTATGGAAGCAGATAGCTGCCATAACCCCGGTATGCTCTTCTTCAGCGGGCGGTTAGTTTTCAGATAAAAGTGGTCTCAGCAGGGGATTTGCCGCAAAATCACTTTTATCAGGGGCAGGAGAGGGCCCGCCGCGCTCCGGTCATCTCTGCCACTTACCAGAGCCACCGGTAGTGGCGGAGACGATCGGGTCCTCTTCCCTCACAGGCTGGTTGCTGAGTGAGGGAAAGATGGCCTCCGCTCGGCGACAAAGCATTGGATGGCGGAAGCGACGTCAAACGTCACTTCCGCCAAATGCTCTTAAAGGAGATTTTATTTTGTATTGCATTTTAGTGTAGATGTAGATCTTAGGTCTTTTTGACCCCAAATCTCACATTAAAGAGGTTCTGGCACAGTAGTTAACTCTAAGGCCTCCTGGGATGAATGATGTGAGTATTTCAGGAGACTACATGCAAGAGAATGCGTCATTCTCACCTAGGCAAGTACCGAGATTGTGCAAGGAAAATTTCATGAAAAGAGTTAAAAAAACATAAAAAAAGAGAGAAGGGTTTGGATTAAAAGTAGGAAAGTGGCGTGGAGGTTGAGGGTCCACATCAAGCAACTGGGCAGACATCTGGGCAGGGCTGACGCCACTCGGTCCACAAAAATGCTGCGTGTTGTCATTCCAAAACAGGATTTATGATCTGAGTGCACTTATTGAAGATTAGCAGGGATTTTCCTGCTCTTGAAGGGACTTTACCACTTGCCAACCAGCCGCCGTCATTATACTGCGGCAGGCTGGCTTGTTCTTGGAATCGCCGTAGCTGTACATAGGCCCTTTAAACAGCTATAGCAGGCACAAGCGCATGCCCGCTGCACGGTGGGGCACCCGATGCGTGTGGCCGTCAGTCGCAATGACCGCCGGCCACGCGAGATCGCGGGCACAAGAGCCAGAACATGGATCTCTGTGTGTAAACGCAGAGATCTCTGTTCTGACAGGAGAGGAGAGACAGAAAGTTTGTTCCCACTAATCAGGAACAGCGATATGTCTCCTCCTCTAGTCGGTCACATTCCCCACATTTAGAAACACACATGAGGGAACACATTTAACCCATTGATCGCCCCCTAGTGTTAACCCCTTCCCTAACAGTGACATTTATACAGTAATCAGTGCATTTTTATAGCACTGATGGATTGGATAGCTAGGCTGGATTCACACCTATTCAGTTTTAGTGCTTTTTGCATTTTGCAGATTTGCACTGCAGTCCAATTAACATGGTTTCCTATGGAACATGTTCTGTAGTGCAAATCTGCAAAATGCAAAAAGCACTAAAACTGCATAGGTGTGAATCCAGCCTTTATGTCAATGGTCCTAAAAATGCGCCAAAAGTGTTTGATCTGTCCACAGTCCTGTTAAAAATCGCAGATCACCACCATTACTAGTAAAAAAATTAATAAATATTAAAAATGACATAAATCTTTCCCTTATTTTGTAGACCCTATAACTTTTGCGCAAACCAATAAATATATGCTTATTGCGATTTTTTTTACCAAAAGTATGTATAAGAATACATATCAACCTAAACCGATGAAGTCATATGTTTTGTTTTTTTGGGATATTTATTATAGCAAAAAGTAAGAAATAATATATTTTTTCAAAATTGTCGCTCTTTTTTGTTTATAGTGAAAAAAAAACAAAAAACACAGAGGTGATCAAATACCACAAAAAAGCTCTATTTGTGGGAAAAAAAGGATGTCAATTTTGTTTGGGTACAGCGTCGCAGGACCGCGCAATTGTCAGTTAAAACAATGCAGTGCCGTATCGCAAAAAAAGTGGCCTGGCCATTAAGGGGAAAATCTTTCGGTCCTTAAGTGGTTAAAGAGGGTTAAAACTTGTGGAAATGTACATGCATTGCAGAGATGTTGCTTTGTGATTTGCCCAGAAGGAATAACAACAAAAGGAAGGCAAGAGAGAAAATTGTGAATCATCTGAAAACAGCAAAAGAAAAAAATTGCTAATTCTGCAAAAAAATTGTGTCAAGTCTATGGAATGCGCGATAAAAAAAAAAAGGTAATTTGTCACAGTTTCAATAATATTTTTATTGCAAACCTTCAGATTTATTTCCATATTTTACAGAAGTGTAAATTATCTACATTACCAGAGTGTTAAAATCATTTTCCGAATAGCTGCACACATACGCGCTTAGCCTTGTTCAGCATTTTACAAAAATGATTGTGTACGGCTCCAGCTCGGCAAGGTAAACAAAGTACTGTATTAGGCGTATTGAGAAATGAGGACTGCCATAGAAGACATTCCATTTAAAATCAAGTAAAATTTACGCACTTACCATAACAGCATAATGCTTAAAAGATGCAAGACATTAACGACACAAATAACCGCTTTCAAAAAGTTTGCGGCCCATGGGCATGTTATGTGCATATTGATCTTTAAGCTCGTACTGTTTGGTCTGTGATGTAAGGCTGCATTCACATCTATGCGACAGCGGCGTACGGCGTACGCGGCGTACGCGGCGTATTTTGCATCTTTTTTTTTTTTCAGATTCTTCCCATTGCTGTCAATGGGCGAAAGCCAATGTCGCCTGAAAAAAAGGGTCCGGGACTTTTTTTCAGGCGACAGGCGTTCGGCGTCTATGAGATGTGAACCATCTCCATAGACAGCAATGGAAATTCTCCCCTCTAGCGGCAGATGCGTCCGGCGTCGGGCGTTTTGTCACATAGATGTGAATGGAGCCTAAACTGGCTCTACAGTCCCTGGGATCTTTCACTATTCGCTTTTCTCTCTTCCTTTTACTCTTTTTCTCTCCTCTTTCATTTTCTTTTTCTTCTTGTAATAGTGTTGTTGACTGCTGTACAATATAGCACTGTGGACAAAGTCTCTCGGTAAGGGTGGGAGCCTAATTTGGATCCTAGTCTTCCCATCTAGGTAACTTGTCTATCATCACAGCCTACAGTACTTGGTTTGTTCTGTGGTTGCTATTTTGGCATACTGGTATACTGTTTTACTGGGCCAATGTTGAGTTACCAACTGGCTACCTTTGTACAATGATCTCCTTTGGTTTCGAAGGCTTTATAAAAAAAATCACAATTAAAAATATTGAATTTCTTTTTTTTTTATAAAAACACTGTTTATTTTAGTTTTCTTGAATGTCCTAGAGCAGGGTTTCTCAACCAGGGTTTTATGGAACTCTATGGTTCTTCCAGAGGTTGAGCAATTTCAGATAAGTTCCCCCCTGACACCATTGATCTTTTTAGCTATCTGTAAGGGGGTAATTCTTTCCAATGACCACAAAATATAAGCAGCATTTTTCCCACTGACCATCACACTAATGTATCACGAGTTGTAGATATAGTAATTTTAAGCAGGGTTCCCTGAGACTGGAAAGTTATTTCAATGGTTCCTGTTTGTTGAAAAGGTTGAGAAAGGCTGTCCTAGAGCTTCCTACATCCGCCCATAGACATGAATGGGTGAAGGTTTGTGTATGCAGCTATTTGTGTAAAGTAGAGCACATTTACAAATACCTGAGGTGCATTTGGTGCATTCCATGAATGCACATGCTCTACTTTAAGAAAATAGCTGTGTACAGCCGCCTTCACCCATTCATGTCTATTACGCATAGATTTCCCTAAGATCCGACTGGCATAAGTGTATCTTAGGCTGCATATTTACGCTGGCCGCTAGGTGGCGCTTCCGTCGATTTACGCAATAAATATGCTAATTAGGTAGATACGCTGATTCACAAACGTACGTACGCCCGGCGCTATTTTGTTACGCCGTTTACATTAGGCTTTTTCGGCGTAAAGGTTGCTCCTGCTCTTATGAGGTGTACGCAATGTTAAGTATGGACGTCGTTCCCGCGTTGAATTTTGAAATTATTACGTCGTTTGCGTAAGTCGTTCGCGAATAGGGCTGTACGTAAGTTACGTTCACGTCTAAAGCAATTTCTAGCATGCCCACATCATCCAAATTTGAATTAGGCGGGCTTACGCCGGAGCACATATGTCACGCCGCCGTGACTTAGGGCGCAAGTTCTTTCTGACTACGGAAATTGCGTCCTAATTTAAGGCGGCGTAACATATCGGAGATATGTTACGCCCGCACAATATTACGCAGGGCTACCTGAATCTAGCCCGTTACCTTTATTTTCTGTGTTCTTTTTTTAATGAACATAAAATAAAATAATGTATACTTTTTTTTTTTTTTGTAAGTGACATATTCCACATAATTATTGATGTTACAGCTAAATCAAAATTATGAAAGCTGATTTGCTGCTATGTTGTGAATAGCCTGGCTAGCTGATATTTTGAATTGACCTGTATAGCAAAAGATCAAATTACACAAACAAAGCTGATTGACTCAGAGAAGAGACACACCCACCTTTCTTTCTGCAGCTGGATTACTCAATTTAAAAGGGGCAACCTGAAAGCAAGCATGCTAAGAAAAAGCCCACTATATATTCCCATTTAAGTATGATTGATGTACAATATATTTTTATGTTTATTAAATAAAAAAATATAGTAAGTGAAAAATCATTCAAAATAGGCCAAACATAATTGTATTTTATTTGTAAGCAGACTTTGACTCTTTGTTCAATAGCTCAGCTACATTCCTTTAACATTAAACAGTTGACAGTATATCAGACTGAAATATTTGATTCAACATAGCTGTCTCCATGGAATACACTTCTGTTAAGATCTTAATAACTGCTCAGCATGCAGCTAATGGCTATTCATAATCAGACAGCGTAAACACTGCATAAAACAGGATGTGTGTTATATGTGGGTGCAGATTGGGATTTAAATTAGCAAATATTCTTGGAAACAGCTTAGCATTCCAAACACACATTTAATGAGTAACTTTATACATACACAGCCACAGGAACTAAATCAAAATACATGGATGCATGGAATTCATAAAACAGAAAGTGATGGATTAGTCCCCTACATTGACTATGTGTATACCTACAACACATCCCATTGATAAAACAGCCAGTGATGGGAATAGCACTGATGCTGCGTACACACGACCGTTTTTCGGGTTGTAAAAAATGATGGTTTTTTTTTTATGTCATTAAAAACGATCATGTGTGGGCTCCAGAGCATTTTTCACGATGTAAAAAATGGCCATTAAAAATTTAGAACATGCTCTAATTTTTCATGTCGTTTTTAACATTGTTGTTTTTAACGTCGTAAAAAATGGTCGTGTGTGGCCTTTAACGACATGAAAAAAACACGCATGCTCAGTAGCAAGTTATGAGACGGGAGCGCTCGTTCTGGTAAAACTACTGTTCGTAATGGAGTAAGCACATTCATCATGCTGTAACAGACTGAAAAGTGCGAATCGTCTTTTACTAACACAAAATCAGCAAAAGTAGCCCCAAGGGTAGTGCCATCCGAATGGAACTTCCCCTTTATAGTGCCGTCGTACGTCACCGCGCTTTGCTAGAGCATTTTTTTTTTCACGATCGTGTGTAGGCAAGGCCGATTTAACGATCGTGTTGAAAAAAACGTAATTTTTTCTAGACCATTAAAAATGACATTTTTTACATCCCAAAAAACGGTCGTGTATACGCGCCATTACAGTTACTGTATACAGTGTATTCATGGGCATATGCCATTCATAAAACAGAGACTGATGGGATCACCCTTCGCAGTCAATATATACATACATGGACGCATACCATTAACAAAAAAGTGAAGGTTTTGCACCACTAACTACACACAGGGATAAGTGCCATATATAAAACTAACATCTATCATTCATAAACAGAGTGATGAGTTTGTCCCTTACAGTGAATTTCTACATACGTAGATGCATGCCATAAAGCTGAGAGAGTGTTGATACATTGAATATATAATATCACATGCCATTCATTCATTGGTTTCCCCCTTGCAATGAATTATACATAGATATGTCATTCGAAAAAAAGGGAGTGATGGATTCACCTTTTACAGTGAATTTATATAATAGAATATACATATACAGATTAATGCCATTCATAAAACAGAGAGCGATGAGACCAATCTTTACATTGAAAATATAAATAAAAGCCAGAAAGATAGGGGAAGTGACTTGGTCAGATCACTCCTTGCTTTGGACCACGTGTGACTCCCTGCAAGACGCCAGGGGTCCTGCTCCCTGGAGACGAAATGATTCTCTTCTGAGCAACCCTTCCGTCTGTTTTGACGTGGAACAGCACCCCAAGGAATATTTCTCCTTGAACAACTCGGAGGAAACTTCCCCTGTGACTAATTGGGCTGCCCACAAGGCCACAATTAGGGGCTATCTCATACAAATAGCGCCTCAAATTAAAAAACACTCTAACTCATTAATAATGGAAAAAGAACAGGAACTGACTGACCTGCTGACCCAACATAAACAGCGCCCTGACTTAGACCTTAGAGACTAAATAGATTCTCCTCGGTTAGAATTAAACCTCTGTTTGACAACTAAAGCAGAAAAAATGGTTAATGGTTTTATAATTCCATTGAACAATAATGAACGAACTGGCAGACACATGATCTTTCCTGGATGGGTAGAATAGCAGCCATTAAGATGACGGTACTCCCTTGAATCTTGTATCATTACCGATCATTACAGATCATTCATAAAACAAGGAGTAGTGATGGGTTCGCCACTTACAATGTCTATAAGCATACACAGATCATTCATAAACCAGGGAGTTATGGGTTCACCCCTTACAATGTCTATATGCATACACAGACACAGGCCATTTATAAAACAGCGAGTGATGGGTTCACCCCATACAATGTCTATTTGCATATACAGATCATTCATAAAACAGGGAGTAGTGATGGGTAAACCCCTTACAATGTATATATGCATACACAGACACAGGCCATTTATAAAACAGTGAGTGATGGGTTCACCCCATACAATGTCTATATGACTACATAGATCATTCATAAAACAAGGAGTGATGGGTTCATCCCTTACAATGTCTATATGCATACACAGATCATTCATAAACCAGGGAGTGATGGGTTCACCCCTTACAATGTCTATATGCATACACAGACACAGACCATTCATAAAACAGCAAGTGATGGGTTCACCCCATACAATGTCTATATACATACACAGATCATTTATAAAACAAGGATAGGTTCACCCCTTACAATGTCTATACGCATACACAGATGCAGGCCATTCATAAAACAGCGAGTGAGGGGTTCACCCCATACAATGTCTATATACAGTACATACACAGACGCAGCCTATTCATAAAATAGGGAGTGATGCTTTTGCCCAAGTGAATTTATATATACACAAACGCGTGCAAATGATTAAAAAGAGAGTGATGGGTTCACTCCTATAATAAAGTTATACATACCCAGATGCATGCCATTCATAACAAAAGGAAGGTAGGCTCAGATTATAGTGCCACATCCGATATATAGGCACTATAATCTGAGCCTACCCACGGGGCAACCAAAGAAAGGAAGCATCTACCACAGCATGGACAGGTACTGATTTGTGCATAAGAAAATTGCTAAAAATTGTCTGCACCTTTAAGGCATTCATCTGACTCTAGTAGACTCATATTTTCCAAAGATTTGCAGCCACTTGCATGTCATTCATAAAACAGAGTGATGGGTCTACCCCTTACAGTGCTATATACTGTATGTACGTGGATGCATATGTAGCGCCCCCTTACTTTCAGTATGGGCACTACGCTAAAGTTAGTGGGGAATGGGAGAGTTACCTTGCTCCCATTCACTATTTAGTCAAATTTTGAGACTTCTGTCATTCCAGAAATGTCCACTGGGTCAGTCTGTGGTCCAGGGATGCAATATCATCCCTGGCCAGCAGTTGGTGCCAGAGGGGTTCTGGCAGAGTAAGTTTCTCCAGCAGCCAATCAGAGGAGTTTTTACCTTGCGGGGCGTGCTGGAGAGGAGAATATCTGTGACAGGTGCCATGTGTTGTAAAATCTTTGCGGGGTCCCGGTTCCAGGTGTGGCATCCACCTTCAGGGTGCGCACATCCATGGACCCCGCTGGCGTGGCCCGCCTGGCCATGATTGCAGACTGCTTGGGACCTCACCCAGAGGTACCAGGGTACCCCAGCGACTTGCTGGGTTCCCGATTCCAATGAAAGGATCCCAGGCTGGGTGCCGTTCAATTGGGGAGTCGGTTTGAGGGGGACCCGGAGGCAGGTCGTCCAGCAGAGCCTGAACAAACCAATTGGGGATCCGGTGACCAGAGTACTGACAGGTATGTTTGCTGTCATCTGGTGACCAATGCAGAAATCTACTGGGAGGATTCGCTCCATCTATCTATCTAGCTCAGTTACTGTAATTGGCCTGTGGCAGAGGCCTGAGCTGGGCCTGTGAGAGTGGCCTGTTCCTCCCAGAAATCCTAAGTGGCGTCTCGGCTGCCAGGCCTGTAAAGTGAGGTCTGTCCGGGGGCACTTTACCCACTCAGTTGGAGTGGCGACGAGTTACAAATTGGTACTACGCAGAGCAGTACTGACTGCTCTATTTTATATCCAGGCCTGATACTGCAAGGTTCTTCCTCTCTCTCTATTCATCAACTTTGTCCTTCCCAATTGATGTTGATGTTGGCCGTGTTGGCCTGGAAAATAAAGCATTGGAAAACACCTTTAATCACTGTCTGGACCTTAGCTCACTGTTTGTCTCTACAATTGCACCCCTAGACAACGCCAGGGTAACTTAAAAGGCCGATCCCAAATCAAACAGCGGCTCCTTCGGGGGTAGCGCTACACATACATTAAAAAATAAAATTAAAACACCTATTTACTAAGGCTAGCATTATAAGTATTACAAATAGTGTTAATTGAGAGAGTTTAGTTCTCTTTTAATACAGCCACCCTGACTCATAGTCATTTTTGTAGAAATCTGAATTATAATATGTCAGCTAAAGTGCATTGATGATCCTTGTATTTTCTATTGTTTCAGGTTCAGTATAATGAGGTGTAGGGATTATAACCCATTCACTGGTAACGTCAATTACTTTTCTGAAATAAAGGTAAAACACAAACCTGAATCTGTGTAACAACTGTGTAAGTGACCTGTGAACAGCGAACGCCATGAACTCCTGACGATATGCATAAGTGAGATTAATGCCAAATCAATGAGAGCTTCATAAAATCAATGAACTCTAGCATGCTAGCTTAGACATCTCTAGACCTGACTATGTATGTGTGTCACTATACACACACACACATACGCCCTTGAAGACATTGAAGGTATGACCAATGGGGAATAACAGAGTACCACCTCTAAATTTCTATGAAATAATGTATGATAACAAGAAAATGTATTTCACTTAACAACCAATCAGCTTTAACGTTCATGTCTCCAATGTAAAATTTAAATTAAAGCGGTTATAAAAGCTCAATTTTTTTTTTGCATTAATGCATTCTATTCATTAGGGTGAAAAATCTTTTGGGTGCAGCTCCCCTCCAGCCCCCCCTTACACTTACCTGAGCCCCATCTCGATCCAGCAATGTGCACAAGAGCAGCGGCTCTCCCGGGTCTCTTTCTCCTCATTGGATGACACAGCAGCAGGTGCCATTGGCTCCTACTGCTATCAATCACAGCCAGTGAGCCAATGAGAAGAGAGAGGGGCTGAGCCACGTTCTGTGTGTGAAAGGACACACAAAGCGTGGCTCGGGAGAGAGCCTGCTTGAGTACTTGAGTGAGTCTTTCTATTGGGGGCACTTAGCAGAGGGGAGGTGCCAGGACCCCAGGCAGGGGACCCAAAAGGAAAAGGATCGGGGTTGCTCTGTGTAAAACCATTGCACAGAGCAGGTAATCCTTTTAAAGCTGAACTCCACAGCAAACAGATACATTTACAGAATAAATACATCTAAGGGAGCTGTTTTAGTCGTCAAAGGTTTTGTAAGGTGTTTAGTCATCCCCCTGCTCCCTCTGCTCTCTCCTCCTATCAGTATGCTCCTTGTTAAAGCGGAGTTCCAGCCTGTATAAAAAAATATATAAAGGTCAGCAGCTACAAATACTGTAGCTGCTGACTTTTGATATAATGACACTTACCTGTCCAGGTATCCCACCCAAGCCAATTTGTCCATCGGCTTCGGGTGCAGGCAACGTCATCCTAATTAAGGGAAATAGGGAGTGAAGCTTTGCGCTTCACAGCCTGTTTCCTACTGTGCATGCGCGAGTCATGCTCCACTTTCTGAATGGTTCCGCCATCTTCTTGGAACAGTGTTTGTCTCCCAGAAGGTAGCGGGGGGAGGAGAAGGGGCCGGGAATTTGGTGCAAATCGTTGTGCATCTATCTTACCCGGAAGTGGGAGTGGTTACCTGGTTTTGACAGGTATCTGCTCCTCCCTTTTCCCCCAAAAAGTGCCAAATGTGGCACCGGAGGGGGGGGGGTGTGTGTGTGTGTGTGTGTGTGTGTGTGTGTGTGTGTGTGTGTGTGTGTGTGTGTGTGTGTGTGTGTGTGTATGTATATATATATATATATATATATATATATATATATATATATATATATATATATATATATATATATATATATATATATATATATATATATATATATATATATAGATATAGATATAGATATATACTGAAATGCTCCAGGAAAGCTCTTTTCATGCTGAGCTAATCAAATTGACCACAGTTGAAAGTCAAATGGCTTTGTGGGACATTAAGAAGGTGATAGCTACAC
Organism: Rana temporaria; assembly: GCF_905171775.1. NCBI lineage: Eukaryota > Metazoa > Chordata > Amphibia > Anura > Ranidae > Rana > Rana temporaria. The sequence goes on along the minus strand of NC_053490.1, from coordinate 52,533,302 downwards.
CTGATCCTTTCTCCAACTCAGTGATTCTGTTTTTTATTTATTTATTTTTCTGACATGTTAAATAAAAATAATCAAATGTACAGAAGTATTCACAGCCTTTGCCTTTGACACTCAAAATTTAGCTCAGGTGCATCCTGTTTCCACTGATCAGCTTTGAGATGTTTCTCCAACTTGATTGGAGTTCACCTATTGTAAATTTAGTTGATTGTACACAATTTGGAAAGGCACACACCTGTCTATGTAAGGTCCAACAGTTACAGTACAGTGCATGTCAGAGCACAAACCAAGCCATGAAGACCAAGAAATAGTCTGTAGACCTCTGAGACATGATTGTATTGAGGCACAGATCTTGGGAAGGGTACAGAAAGATTTCTGGAGCATTGAAGGTCCTAATGAGCACAGTGGCCTCCATCATCCATAAATGGATGAAGTTTGGAACCACCAGGACTCTTCCTAGAGCGGGTCACCTGGCCAAACTGAGCGATTGGGGGAGAAGGGCCTTAGTCAGGGAGGTGACCAAGAACCCAATGGTCACTCTGACAGAGCTCCAGTGTTTCTCTTTGGAGAGAGGAGAACCTTCGAGAAAAACAACCATCTCTAAAGCACTCCACCAATCAGGCCTGTATGGTAGAGTGGCCAGGCGGAAGCCACTCCTCAGTAAAATGCACATGACAACCCACCTGGAGTTTGCCAAAAGGCACCTGAAGGACTCTCAGACCATGAGAAACAAAATTCTCTGGTCAGATGAAACAAAGAGCAAACTCTTTGGCCTGAATGGCAAGCATCAAACCAGGTACCGCTTATCACCTGGATAAAATACCATCCGTACAGTGAAGCATGGTGGTGGCAGCATCATGCTGTGGGGATGTATTTCAGCGTCAGGATCTGGGAGACTAGTCATGGACAAGGGAATGGTGAATGTAGCAATGTACAGAGACATCCTTGATGAAAACCTGATCCAGAGCGCTCTGGACCTCAGACCGGGGCAAAGGTTCATCTTCCAACAGGACAACAACCCTAATCACACAGCCAAGATAACAAAATAGTGACCTTTGGCGACAACTCTGTGAATGTCCTTGAGTGGCCCAGCCAGAGGCCAGACTTGAACCTGATTGAACATCTCTGGAGAGATCTGAAAATTGCTGTGCACCGACGCTCCCCATCCAACCTGATGGAGCTTGAGAGATCCTGAAAAGAAGAATGGGATAAACTGCCCAACAAGGGGTGTGTCAAGCTTGTAGCATCATACTCAAAAAGACTTGAGGCTGTAATTGGTGGAAAGGGTGCTTCAACAAAGTATCGAGCAGCAAAGGCTGTGAATACTTATGTACGTAGGATTTTTTTTTTTGTTTCTTATTTTTAATACATTTTTAAAGATTTCAAACAAACTTTTTTCACGTTGTCATTACGGGGTATTATTTGTAGAATTTTGAGAAAAATAATGAATTTAATCCATTGTAACAAAACAAAATGTGGAAAAAGTGAAGTGATGTGAATACTTTCCGGATGTACACTGTATAGTTAGTGTATATATATATTCTCAAATCCTTGCTGATGTTTTTTTTTACATTTATTTCTAATCTTAACATATGTGCTAAATGATAAAGATAAACAGTAAAGTGGCATTGACGAAAGAATGGCAGCGATCTCAGCATGAGATTGCTTTTGAATGTGCCTATATGACCAGATTCACCAGCCATTCAAGCTATGTTGTGATTGAATACAATGGCATTGTTCCGGGCAATGTGGATAAAGCTTGTATTGTGGCCGAGCTGCATTTAGCCCAGACAATTTGGCGCAGAATTTGTGGCATTTAAATTTTGCTGCGCTGTAAGTCCATATAAAAATGTTCAGCATTCATATACTGTATTGCAGCACAAGCTTATCATTTTTTTTACATAATAATAATTAGCATGACTTATTAAGATTATAGTAAATACTATTACTTAGTATTTTTTAAATGTAATTTTTATGACTGATGGAAATATAGCCGATCAGGAAATGTAGAGTTGATTTTAGGAATTCCATCAAGGTTTGAATCTAATAATCAGGAAGATATCAACACAATAAGGCCCCTTTCACATTGGGCAGTGGAGGTGCGGTGACGGTATAGCAGCGCTAATTTTAGCGCCGCTATACCGTTGTATTTACCGCGATATTTGGGCACTAGCGGTGCGGTTTTAACCCCCGCTATCGGCCGAAAAATGGTTAATATCGCCCGCAATGAGCCTCTGCAGAGGCGCATTGCGGGCAGTATTACCGCGGTTTCCCATTGATTTCAATGGGAAGGCGCGGTATAGGAGCGGTAAACACCCCGCTCCTATGCTGCTCTAAAGATGCGGTTAGCAGGAACTTTGGAGCGGTCCTGCTAGTGCACCGCTTCAGTGTGAAAGCCTTCGGGCTGTACCGCATGAAAAATGCCTCAATGTGAAAGGGGCCTTAAGCAGTATTAAATCCAAAAGCAAACATTTATTAGCTTATCAATTTTTAGATGGCATTCAGGTGCAAGGAAAAAAAAGTGTCCTGCACCATTCCTGCACAGACATTGCATGTGATGTGCACAGTGATACGGTGCAATTCCTATGCGAATCACATGCAGTGTTCCGCACGCACCAGTGTTCATGCCCATTCATTACTACAGTTCTCATTACATGATTGGAGGGTTGCAGTAGTACCTTCTAATAGGGTTGTCCCAATACTAGTATTGGTATCGGGACCGATACCGAGCATTTGTGAGAGTACCGGAAGTCGGCGGATGGAGAGGGATCAGAGTGCAGTGGGTAAGCTGGCCAGGGCAGGGGTGCAGGGTGCCAACGCATATTCCGGCGACCAGAGCCATCACAGTCGGTACAGGAAGTGACGTTCCGTGTCTCCGTCGGAAGGGTAAACATCACAACGGCCATCTTGGTACACCCTGCACTCGGCTGCAGTAAGCCAGCAGCGGTCATCTTGTTACACCCAGCCCATATAGTTCAGGCTGGGTGTAACTAGATGTCCGCTGCTGGCTTACTGCAGCCAAGTGCAAGGTATACCAATATGGGCGTCGCAGTATACCTCCTAGAAGTTAAATGACATGAATGAGGAGAGGAAAGTAAGGATTTTGCAATCCTATATGCCAAATAGCATTGCAAAATCCTTCCTCTCCTCATCATTTGTATAATTTATTATGCAATTGCCAATCAGTGCCGCATTTCAGTGCCCATAAGTGGCATCAGTTCCATCTATTAGTGCCGCCTATTAGTGCCATCCACCGTGTCCATAAGTGCCATCCATCTGTCAGTGCCATCTATTTGTCAGTGCCAATCTATGAGTGCCTGTCAGTGCCATCTGTCAGTGCCAGCTATCAGTGCCCATTAGTCAAGTTGTCACATGGCATTAAAAAAAGTATTGGTAATCGGTATCGGCAAGTACTTGAAAAAAGTATCGGTACTTGCACTCAGTGTTAAAAAAGTGGTATCAGGACAACCCTACCTTCTAATGACACTACATACAGAGAGGAATTGACATAGCTGCTTGTTAAGCTGGTCATAGAAGGTTCAAATCTCGGTCGCTTTAGCAGGATTTGAATCATGTATGGCCAGGCTGAATGTACCAAAATTGGTTGATCTAGCAACTTGGGTACAACCAGCCTTCCTGATTTTACATGCAATTATTGTTAGTGGCAGGAACGGCTTCCCCAGACACCCCCCCCCCCTCCGCCTTCTGGGAGAACACAATGGTTCAGAGGAAGGGATTCCCCCATCAACACTTAACTGTGTTGATGGGGGAATCAAGTAATTTTCTTTACTGCAACCCGTGGTCTGTCTATGGCCGTCTTTAGAGACCTCTTCCAGGCTCTGGCCCTAGCCACATGTGTTGTCACAAAGATAAAAAAAAAGTGTTCCTATAAAGTGTTCTTATAAACTGAATTTCTAATATAAACAATATAAAGGATCATAATGTATATATTTAATGGAATGCATGGTGAAAGTTCACTGGTATCCTGGAGTTCAGCTTTAAACAACTCATTCATACAAGAGTGCCATACCAACCTATCATCATGTACACCTTATCTACAGTACAGGCATACAATGGATTTTTTAGGTATAAAATATAGGTGTGATAAAGAACAAATGAATATTATGTGTGATCTTCTCCATGAAAGAGAGAACAGATGGCATTAGTAACACAAAATTGAGCCTGGTGCTCATTTCAACCTTTTATTTTGGCTGCCGCCACTGCATCAGTAATAAACTGCCATACCACCTTCAGAGCAGGCAGCCGGCCATGCCCACAGATGGTCCTGTGATGATGCAGCCAGCAGACCATGTATGAGCATCACATGTCTTTGTTGAGGGCAGGTTCCTGTGCCAGACTGAATGAGACTGCAGTCTATTTTGTTCACTTTATTTATGTGTGCCATGAGGACCCATCCTCTGTGTCATATCTTAAAGGGGAACTTCCTGCAGTACAACTCTTTTTCCTTAAATGTATATAATATTATAGTTATAGTATAGTATAGTTATATTTCTTTTGTTGAGCTACAGAAGTGTCTACATATAATTTTAATACTCCCCATCTCCGATTCTACTTCTTTTGATGAAGTGCTGACTCCGCAGAAGACCGGTCAGATTATGGCATACAAGTATGTTATGCTTTCCCTTTTTTAACCAGCTGATAGTAAAAGCTAATGCTTTATTATTACCGTATTTTCCGGCGTATAAGACGACTTTCTGGATGCATCCAAAGTCGGGGGTCATCTTATACGCCGGGTACGGTCTCTGTGCTCACTTTTTTTGCCGGCGGTGACAGTCTCTGTGCTGCGAGCGCGAGCGTCAATGATTTAAAAGACGCTCCTTCTCCTCAGAGTGTTCTGTGATAGGAGGAACACAAATCTTCCCAGCAGCGCCTCTGTTCTGTGTTCCTCCTATCACAGATGCCTTCTCATCCTCGGACGAGGTGAGAAGACGTCCGTGATAGGCGGAACACAGAACAGAGGCGCTGCTGGGAAATTTTGTGTTCCGCCTATCACAGAACACTCTGAAGAGAAGGCGCGGCTTGTTTGCGGCTGAGTGTTTGCGGTGATTGCACTGGGGGGCAACAAGTTCAGGCACAGTGGGGGCAAGTGATGGCACAGAGAGGGGCAAGTGATGGCACAGTGAGGGGCAAGTGATGGTACAGTGAGGGGCAAGTGATGGTACAGTGAGGGGCAAGTGATGGCACAGTGGGGGCATGTAATGTAATGGCACAGTGAGGAATGTAATGTAATGGCACAGTGCAGTGAGATTTGAAAAAGTCTGTTTCTGTCAGCGGTTCTGGCTACCCCTCAGCTTCCAGAAAGACTAGTAAGAAGGGGGTAGTCTTATACAGTGAGTATATCCCAAAACCAAAATTTTTCCTGGAAAATTAGGGGGTCGTCTTATACGCCCAGTCGTCTTATACGCCGGAAAATACGGTACTATATATTCAGCAGTCCTAGACGTGTTATGTATGAGCAATCCTTGCAAAGCTCCTGCCTGATATTTTTGATAAAACTCCAGACAAACAACTAAATACACGGCTAAAGTGCATATCTGGAAGCTCCTTTGCCTGCCAAAGGATTTGTCTTTCTGGCAAGTGCAGTAGGGAAGGCTTCCCGAAGACTCCGGGGATAGATGACGCTGATATCCCAGGAGTTCAAGGGATTTAAGTAACGAGTGATCAGCGCAACGTTCTAAATTCAAAACCAAATGCATGTGTATTAACCAATAAATAATACATTGATTTATACACATGCATTTGGTTTTGAATTTAGAAAGTTGCACTGATCACTCTTTACTTATATCCACTGTTTGTGCACTGTGTACACGTTAGGTCTAGCAGTAGTTTTCACTATTTATTTATTTAATTGATCATTTTATATTTTGTTCACTTGGTAGCGCGAAGGACCATACTTTCCAGTCCAAGGGAATTGCCTAATGATGAAATCATCTAGTTGGCCAGGACTGGAAGTGTCACCAAAATAAATGTTAAATATAAAAATAATACAACAAAATTGAATATCCATTTGGGAGTGTACTGCGGGTGAGCATTGTGATTCGAGGAACAAAATAGGTGGAACTCAGCTTTAAGTGAAACTCCAAAAAAAAACCTCAAATGTTGGGTTGTCCCCAGAATATCCCCAAAGGATTCCCTAATTTGCTGAGATTTCTTCTCACTTCCTGTTTTGGCTATGGGACAGGAAGTGAAGGGAAATCTCCACACAAATGAAAAAAAAATTAACCAGCAGGGGTTATGACCCTCCTTTCTGTGCGATTTTTCTCAAACAAAAACCACATTCACAGTTAGAATTTTATTTGAGAAAAATTCTCCATCCTGATCCTTTGGCCTTTCTCATCACTCCAATTGAAAACAGACATAGATTTGACCGTAATAACTATTAAAACATCTTAAGAATGTTCCGAAAACAACGATTTTTAACAAAATTCTACAGTTCTGTTCCTTTGCTAACTGTGGTCCCTGACACCAGAGAAGGAATACACTCAAAAAGGAAACTTTAAGGCCGGGTTCACACCAAAGCGAATTGAATGCACGTTTCCCCACATTCAATTCACATAGCAGGAGAATGTGACTGGCTCTCTATGGAGCCGGTTCACATATCTCCGCAGCGGGTCCAGTGCAGTGTTCTGGAAAAACGTGTGCCTTTTTTGGTGCGTTTCAGGTTCTATTTCAGCCCAAAATTCGGGCTGAAATCGGACCTGAACCGGTGAACCAGCACACACCAGACCCCTGCTGTGAGCCGCATGCGGGGATGCTGTGAACCCGGTCTAAACCTCCACTGATTCCACCTCATATTACTTTTGGTTGAACTGCCTATTAGAATATCCCTCTAAATTATAGCATGCATTTACCATTTCGACCCCCAAACTAAAGAATCTGTATAAAATTATTAAAGTTGCTGCATGCAGAAAGTAAAAAAAAAAAAAAAATCAATTAAAGTAGTTATGTATTCATTAAATAAATATAGTCAATTTACCTTCAACCCCTTTCTGCCTGCCCTTGCACTTGGAAACATCACTACACGGCACAGAAGGCTGTGAAAGGCTGTAAAAGCTCTGCAGTCATCGAAGACTAACCGCCAACTGCCCGCTTCTCCGTCTGACAGTTCTTAAATATGTAAGGGGTGGAGACATCTGGTGATGTCACATGTTGGCCCCACCCTGTGTGACATCACAAGGGGTGGGTCTACCAGGTGTCACCCCTTACCTATTTAAAAACTGTCAGATGGAGGAGCAGTCAGTCGGTGGTTAGCCTTTGACAAGCGCAGAGCTTTTTTTTTCCCGGGTCCAGCGGGCGGCATGATTGACGAAGGATCTACATTGGGGGACATTATTTTTGAATTTTTAATAAAGGAATTGTCAAAAACTGTGTTTGTGTTTTTTTTTTCTAAAACCCCATACACCTTATCAGTTTTCCTGCAGGTTTTTCTCTTCAGGTTTACCAAAACCATGTAGTGCAAGGGCCTGCCTGATTGCATACAAATTGAAACTTTTAAGGCTTGACCTCATATTTGATGGTTTTGGTAAACCTGAAGAGAAAAACCTGCAGGAAAACTGATAGTGTGTATGGGGCTTTAGTCACTTTTTTTGGTGAATGAGTAGGGGAAAATGTGCCTGATACTTAGGCCTTGTACAGACGAGCGAACATGTCCGATGAAAATGGTCCGCGGACTGTTTTCATCGGACATGTCCGCTCGGAGATTTTGGTCTGATGGTTGTACACACCATCAAACCAAAATCCCCACGGACAGACAGCGCGATGACGTGGCTGTGACGTTGACGCCGCCACGTCCGCAAACCCGGAAGTTCAATGCTTCCACGCATGCGTCAAATCACTTTGACGCCATGCGCGGGTTCTCGGGCCAGCGGACATGTCCGATGAGTGGTACTGACCATCGGACATGTCCGATGGACAGGCTTCCAGCGGACAAGTTTCTTAGCATGCTAAGAAACTTTTGTCCGCTGGAAACCTGTCCGCTAGGCCGGAAAATTGTCCGGTCGGCCCTACACACGACCGAACATGCCCGCGGAAACTGGTCCACGGACCAGTTTCAGCAGACATGTTTGGTCGTGTGTACGAGGCCTAAGTCACAGGAGGAGGCAGGATCTGGGGACCCCCTTTCAGATTCTGATAAGCCCCCTGCCCGCAGACCCTCACAACCACAATCCAGGGTTGTGGAGAAGAGGCCCTTGTCACCATCAACAAGGGGACAAGGTGCTTTGGGGTGGGGGGGCAGAGAAGTTTTTTTCACACATTGTTTTGCCGGCTGCCTGCACAGTTTGGCAGAGTTTTTTTAAATCTCGGGACTGAATGGATACAATTATAAATCTTTTGCCAGGCGCAACACCTCTTATATATGCATTTTATTTATGCATTTAGCTGTTTGTCTGGAGTTCAGGTTCAATATAGAGAATCTGAAAATACAGAAAGAAAACACCATCATTTCATCTTTTTCCAAGTGTTCTTCAAGTTGTCTCATCTATCCAGAAAGGCATCCGTGCAGCACACTGTGGATTCCGCGTCCAGAGATGAATATGGGTCAAGTATTACGCACTTAGCCTTTCCCTGCAAAATGCAATCTACTTATAAATTCACACCATGCATTTTAATCTCTGACAGCACCGGTATTTTAGAGGATAACTGATAGGAGATATTTATTACAGGTGCACAGCTCCCGAGAAAGTAATCTCAGACACGCAGAGCTTAACGTGAAATATAGATTTTAATAATCCCAGCTCTGGAAGATACACGGCTATGACTGATGGAAATGTGATTAGCCATTGTCTGCAATAATAATTGAGATATGTTCATAGAATTACTTTGAGTGAACTCTAAAACACTTTGATTTTGCTATAGTCTGCTTAGCAAAATCCATATCTTTTTTTAGGCACTATATCAGAAAAATAAAATAATAATAAGATGATAATACTGTCAGTTTTGACATGAGAATAATGCTCTATTTATAAAAAGCAGGACTAGATAACATATGATAAAATCCAACTCATACATAGATAGTGATACATATTGAGGTACCAGGTTGTCTGCAAAGTTAAGATTTTATTGGAGTAATGAAGCACTGGATCATAATCACGCTCTGTGCACAAACATATCCTGTTTTATCGTGTCAATCATTTTACACAGGCTGATGGGACAGCCGCAGGTGGACAGGCCTGAAAGGGAAGACAGAGTGCTGGAGATGAAAGGTTGGTTCCGCAAATTAGGTTTAGCCATTGGCCGAGTCTATATTTGTCTGTTTTATGTATTTCAATCTCTATTTTGGCTAAAATGTTTAAACCAATGAGGCTTGAGCTCCTATTTTTTCTTATTTTCCTCTTTTTCATGTGAGTCCTGGACAACCATGGCAGTTATGAAAAAATACATACATTTCTCCATTAGTAGAGCTTTTATTCTCATGAACATGGTGGCCCCTGTCTCCTATCTTCCCTCCATTCATAGGCGCGCACACAGGGGGCCAGATCCACGAAGCAGTTACGCTGGCGTATCTATTGATACGCCGCGTAACTTCTAGGATGCTCCGGCGTATCTTTGTTTTGTATCCACAAAACAAGATACGTCTGAAGCTGGGCTAGATCCGACTGGCGTACGTCTTAGTACGCCGTCGGATCTAAGGTGCATATTTACGCTGGCCGCTAGGTGGCGCTTCCGTCGATTTCCGCGTCGAGTATGCAAATTAGCTAGATACGCCAATCCACAAACGTACGTCCGCCCGGCGCATTTTTTTACGTCGTTTACGTAAGGCTTTTTTCGGAATAACGTTACCCCTGCTCTATGAGGCGTACGCAATGTTAAGTATGGACATCGGGCCAGCGGCAAATTTTCCGTTGTGTACGTCGTTTGCGTAAAACGTTCACAAATAGGGCTTTGCATAAATTACGTTCATGTTGAAAGCATTGACTATTTGCGGCGTGATTTCGAGCATGCGCACTGGGATACCCCCACGGACGGCGCATGCGCCGTTAAAAAAAAATGTCATTTACGTGGGGTCAATAGGAATTACCATAAAACACGCCCACATCTTATCCATTTGAATTGCGCGCCCTTACGCCGACACAGTTACACTACGCTGCCGTAACTTACGGCGCAAATTCTTTGTGGATTCGGAAAATACGCTGTAAATTACGGCGGCGTAGTGTATCTGAGCTACGCTACGCCGGACTTATAGATGCGCCGAGGTACGTGGATCTGGGCCAGGGTGTGCCAGGTATGCCGAGGCACACCCTAATCGCTCTGTGCAGCACAAATTACCCCTACTGCCCTAACTTCTGCCCTTCTCCCCACAGCTCTTCTGGCTTTCCTCCTCTCCCACCTGGTGTCGCTGTGGGGATGTTTTAGAATGAGTGGCGGAAGGGGCCATTTACTTGCCCCTTCCCTTTCCGAATAAAGATTGTGAGTGATCGGTAGTGTGTGTTTGAGCTTTGGGGTGAATACCCTAATGCAATAGGCTGCGCACACCTATGCCTCCGTTCAAGTGTTGCTGTCATTCTCTTTTACATTCAGCACTTCCAGGACTATCTGTGCAACTGACTGCTAAACTCTGTAATGATGTAGGGGTTGAAGGAAGGGGCCAGAGAATGCGGCAGGGGGAGGGCCGAGGGTGAGCAGCACAGGAATCCAACATTTCCAAAAGTGTAAAATGCCAAAGAATCTTACAACATTCGTAGTTCTGGAATGAAAGAAAGGTACAGTAGGTAAGAAACATGAACCACTGGAGAGTTGAATATATTGGCTTCACTGTGGCAGGGAACTCTGGGTATGAATTTTTTGGAGGATGGGTACACTGACCAACTGGGATCAATAGTGTTGTTCCAGGAATTTAGCCACTTTAAAAAAAGGGAAGACACACATACAGTATCTCACACAAGTGAGTACACCCCCTTACAATTTTGTAAATATTTTATTATATCTTTTCATGTGACAACACTGAAGAAATTACACTTTTCTATAATGTAAAGTAGTGAGTGTACAGCTTGTATAACAGTGTAAATTTGCTGTCCCCTCAAAATAACTCAACACACAGCCATTAATGTCTAAACAGCTGGCAACAAAAGTGAGTACACCCATAAGTGAAAATGTCAAAATTGAGACAAATTAGCCATTTTCCCTCCCGATGTCATGTGACTCATTAGTGTTACAAGGTCTCAGGTGTGAATGGGGAGCAGGTGTGTTAAATTTGGTGTTATCGCTCTGACTCTCTCTCATACTGGTCACTAGAAGTTCAACATGACACCTCATGGCAAAGAACTCTCTGAGGATCTGAAAAAAAGAATTGTTGCTCTACATAAAGATGGCCATGGTTATAAGAAGATTGCTAAGACCCTGAATCTGATGGTCGACCAAAGAAGTTGAGTGCAGCATCATATACAGAGGTTGTTTTTGGGAAATAGACGTATGAGTGCTGCCAGCATCACTGCAGAGGTTGAAGGGGTGAGGGGTCAGTCTGTCAGTGCTCTGATCATACTGCATCAAATTGGTCTGCATGGCTGAGGGGACAGCAAATTTACACTGTTATACAAGCTGTACATTTACTACTTTACATTGTAGCAAAGTATCATGTCTGCATGTCTGCAGTGTGGTCACATGTTTCGCCCGTCGAGTTTCTCAGTCGTGTGTACGCGGCCTAATACTTCATATTCCTGATATGTGTTTGCTGTACCGCATACTTGTATGCAAAAGTATCCCGTTCTCTTAGTGCTGCTTCTTTTGTGTGAAATCCCTGGTGTTCTTGCTAGTCACCTTAATTTCTTATTAAAACTGACCACACTAAGCAAGAGAACACACCATGGTCAGTTCTCCTGCTGTGTCTGCTGTGAACTTAGTGTACTCTCCTCTAATGACCAGACTTGTCCTGACACCCCCCCCCCCCCCCCGCTGTACAGCCATTCACTGGCAAGCTCAGTATGCTGCTGCTCCTCCCCCCAGCTCTTATGCAGCTGAGAACAAAGGGAGTGATATACAAAAGGAAAAAGGTATTTAAATTTTTTTTATAACTATACAAACATGTTTGCCTTTCATTTCTATTTTAAACTGAAAGGTTTGTTTTGTTTTGTTTTTACACAGTGATAGTTTGCAATCACTTTAAGTCAAAGGAGCTGCATTACAGCTTCTAGGCGTATCTCTATTTATATGTAAAAAATAAGTAATGAGTAATTTAAATGGAAACACATCCGGAGCTTCGTGGTGACGTCGTTGTGCAACCGACTGAGATTTAACCTCAGATACCGTCTAGATTGTTTTATTCAATGGGTAATTATACACAACTTTATGTGAGTGGCAATATTTTAATATTTAAGTTGATTTTTAAGAAAGATTTACACTATGTGGAGCATGTTTATTTCCTCTGAGAGCCTGTGACAGTGTGAATATTGATTGGGGTAGTGTTTTGCTAGAGCCGCCCTTGCTAATTTGGTGGGATGATCCCTGGGGCTGGAAGTGGAAGGATATACTATATACAAGTGCTTTTTTACTTCTCTTTTAATAGAGGGCCAAAACTAGCTGGTAAGCGTACATCTAACCCTGGTGGTGGTGGTGGTCATCACGTGGATTTTCTAGAAGTGTTGGAGAATTTGAGCTATATATCTAAAGTGAACTTATCTCCTTTTCATGTGGACTTTACTGCTTAGAGTGGACTTATTTAAATTTAATGTAGAGTAGACTTTACTGGTTATTTATATATTTGTGTGGTTTCATATATTATTGTGGAAACTACTTTTTATTTTTACTTTTGGTTTAGGATTTGTCAAATTGTATATTAGTCTAACAGCTATATTTTAATATTATTTATATCTGAAAGGTTTATTGCTCTGCCAGGATTTACACTCGGGACTCTGGGGGCTATGAGAGAGGAGAAAGGTAGTGTTAATTTTGATGTCAAATTTCCATTTAGTTTAGTCTTTTGACTAAAATGTCATTAGTTTAGTTTTAGTTGTATTTTAGACATCTAAATCAGGGATAAGCAATTAGCGGACCTCCAGCTGTTGCAAAACTACAAGTCCCATCATGCCTCTGTCTCTGGGTGTCATGCTTGTGGCTGTCAGGGTCTTGCTATGCCTCATGGGACTTGTAGTTCTGCAACAGCTGGAGGTCCGCTAATTGCATATCCCTGATCTAAATTGTTGTCGTTTTAGTCTGTTTTAGTCAACTAAAATAATGATGATTCAGTCTTTGAAAATATTTTAGTCAATGAAATTAATACTGGAGAAAAGCACACAGAACAGCTATGCCCACCCCCATCTGCTGCCCATTCAGAGAAGCCTTTGTATTTTGTAAATGTGTTCAGATAATACAAAGGCTTCTTTGAATGGGCAGGAGGGGAGAGGCGAGCATAGCAGCTGCAGCTACTCTACTGTTAAAGATGCAGAGTTTAAAAGGATCAGCATCACTCTGGGAGTGCTATAAAGCTGTCAGATATAAATAACAGAGATACGCCCAATATGTGTCATGCACCTTACTGGACTTAGCTCATATCGTGCCTTTATTTTTTTACAAAGGAGCTGCATTCCTGGAATTCAGGTTTAACTCCCTGACCTGGAACAAGTATGCATATGTGTATGATCAAAGTAGAATTCTGTATTTAATTCTGCATTTAGGAGCTCCACCTTCTGCTTCCAGGCATGAGCCCTGCATCTTGTTACCTTGATTGGCGATCAGTAACATATGTTGATGGTGGAAAGAATGGCAATGTTAAACCTATAAATGGGAAGACCTTCTGCTTCCAGCAAGCTTTGCAATCAAATAGGGGTTGAAACACAAGTGAACCCTTGGCTTCAATTAATTGTAGCATTTGTGTTGTTCTTCAGACTATTGACCACCAAGTGATCTCCTGGCAAACCACTGGTACTCAATTGGTGGTTCCCTGCATGACTCTCTCTGCAAAACGCAATGGGTTTCCAGTCTAAATGAAATAACCAAACCACCATGCTGAGCACTTGCTGTGCTTTACTGAAATGCCTGAAGACTTTAATAGGTTCTACAATTTGTACTGTTATGTACTGAAATGCCAAATCTTTATAATTTGTCCATAAACACAAGCTTCAGTAAAACTCCCTTGTGTTGTAAACTATCTCTGATACCTCATTCAACTAATAAATACTTCATCAAAATTCCAAGGTGTAGCATGTAGCTTGCAAAGTATGTGGAGTGCACTCATTTGTGAGGCGAACTCGAGTGCCAAACACATCGAGTTCCTCGGCCAGTTCAGCCCTGAAGCCGCCGAGGAGCTCGGCGGGCCGAGAGCTCCCATAGAACAACGAGGAAATAGAGAACATGTTCTCTATTTCCTCGTAGAGCTCCTCGTCGGCTTCCTCGGCCGAAAGTGTACACACGACCAGTTTCCTCGGCAGAATTCAGCCAGAAACTCGGTCGGAAGCTGAATTCTGCCGAGGAAACTGGTCGTGTGTACGGGGCCTCATTGTTACTTGATTATTTATTGGCAATGTATAGGAATTATGTAAACGCTTTCCTTAATAATTATGGTCGGGACTAAAGTAAACACAATTAATGCCGCGTACACACGACCGTTTTTCATGATGAGAAAAATGCAAATTTTTTAATAGGTCGTTAAAAACAGTCGTGTGTAGGCTCCAGAGCATTATTCTCAACGAGAAAAATGGCCATTAAAAACGTAGAACCTGCTCTATTTTTTCGCGTAGTTTTTCACGTCCCCGTTTTTCTCGTCGTGAAAAACGGTTGTGTTTAGGCTTTAACGACGCGGGAATAAACACGCATGCTCAGAAGCAAGTTACGAGAAGGGAAATTTGCATAATCAGCCCAAAGAGTGGCGCCATTCTAATGGAACTTCCCCTTTATAGTGCCGTCGTACGTGTTGTACGTCACCTCGCGTTGCTCGAGCATTTTTTATCACGATCGTGTGTATGCAAGGCAGGCTTGAGAGGAATCACGTCAAGAAAAACTTTGTTTTTTCCATGACATGAAAAAGAGTGTACGCGGCATAAGGGTTCAGAGGGTTCAGTCAAGAAAATGGAGCCTCCAAGCAGGCAGTTGTGCTGTCTTTTGTAGGTTTGCCATAATACTTTAAGAACTCTTTGTCATGCATTACATTTTTGTTTGTAAAGCAAAGATTGTACAGTATGGGCTAGATTCAGAGAACAGTTACGCCGGCGTAAATTTAAGCGTATTCTGGAAACCAGATACGCTTAAATTAGGCTAAGATACGAGCGGCGTAAGTCTCCTACACCGTCGTATCTTAGGGTGCATATTTACGCTGGCCGCTTGGTGGCGCTGCCGTCGATTTCAGCGTAGAATATGCAAATGAGCTGGATACGCCTATTCAGAAACGTACGTGCGCCCGGCGGATTTTTTTACGTCGTTTGCGTAAGGCTTTTTCCGGCGTAACGTTACTCCTGCTATATGAGGCATAGCCAATGTTAAGTATGGACGTCGTTCCCGCGTCGAATTTTGAAAATTTTACGTCGTTTGCCTAAGTTGTTCGCGAATAGGGCTTTGCGTAAATTACGTTCACTTTCGAAAGCATTGACTATTTGCTACGTGATTAGGAGCATTCGCAATGGGATACGTTCACGGCCGGCGCATTTCCCCCGTTCGTGAGAAACGTCATTTACGTTGGGTCATGTTTTATTTACATAAAACACGCCCACCTCTTGACAATTTGAATTTGGCACGCTTACGCCGGCAGATTTACGCTACGCCGCTGAAACTTACGGAGCAAGTACTTTGTGAATACTGCACTTGCCTCTCTAAATTGCGTCAGCGTAAATAACATGCGCTACGCCCGCACAAACTTACGTCCCCCTACCTGAATCTAGCCCTATGTCTTGTAAATATACTAACCTATCAGCCATGAGCTGTTAAAAGCTATAAAAGACACGTGCAGACCAGCAATACTTATTTAGTGGTAGATACATGTTTTGCTGCTGCACTGGAGCACAAGGACTGAAGGTAGACCCTATTATAGTTATCAGTAAAAACAGAAACATGTTTATTGCTTATGTATGCGAGATAACATCATGATCAATGTTTTTTTCTGACAAGGAGGCAAAAAAGATGTTGATCTCTTTTAACCATCTACAAGTTGCAATCTGATTTTACAATGTCCTCTAAATCTACCAACAACTGTGTAGTTTCATTTGATGCCGGGACAAAGTCATCCAGTGCCTATAGTGAAAATGCCAAACTGCGGTTTATTGCGAACTAGTCAATGCCTCTTCAAGACAACAACATATTTAAAACATTATAAATAACAGAGGTTTAATTACAGT
Organism: Rana temporaria; assembly: GCF_905171775.1. Taxonomy (NCBI): domain Eukaryota; kingdom Metazoa; phylum Chordata; class Amphibia; order Anura; family Ranidae; genus Rana; species Rana temporaria. Next base: position 52,517,028 of record NC_053490.1, on the reverse strand, counting down.
ATATGAAAACAGAATTCACTTATCCATTTTATCCGGTTTTAGACTGGGATGCCATTAACCTGCCTGGCGGTATTCCTGAGTCTGACTCGGGGTGAGATTTTCCTGCTGCGAGCGGTAACCCCGGTCAGACTCGGGCTTGCCTCGCTGGATCCACAGGGAGTGTTTACTTACCTTGTCCCTGGATCCAGCAATGCCACCGTGCTGTGCGAGCGAGCGGGACCTCACTCGATTCACACAGTGCCTCTGTGTGACGCCGATCTCTGTTCCCTGCGACGTTACGACGCACGGGAGCGGAGAACGGCGCCAAATTCAAAAAAGTAAACAAACACATTACATACAGTATACTGTAATCTTATAGATTACAGTACTGTATGTAAAAAATACAAACCCCCCTTGTCCCTAGTGGTCTGCCCAGTGTCCTACATGTTCTTTTATATAATAAAAACTGTTCTTTCTGCCTGCAAACTGTAGATTGTCCATAGCAACCAAAAGTGTCCCTTTATGTCAAAAATGGTTTTAGAGCAGCTAAAAAACAGCGATAATAAATTATAATCACTTGCAGAATTGTGCGATAGCGATTTGTGGGGAAATTCGTCATAAAAAAAATAAATAATGACAGCGACAATTCTGCAACTGAGCAAATTTCAGTGATTTTGATTTGATTACATTATTGAATCATTTTTATTATACTGTAATTATATTATTAATTGTTATATTTATAATTATTTATTATATTATAATTTATAATTTTGTTTTAAAAAAAATGTCATACCCGGGATGTCTACTAGACTCTTGTTTGGTCAGATTTAAGTGAGTTATTTCTAAAAATTACAGGCCTACAGTATAAAACGCCAAATTTCCTTGCAAATAATGGTACCACTTTCAGCACCTTTTTTCTGAAAGAATCATACCGCCAGGGAGGTTAAACTTCATGTGCGTGTAAAGGCTGGTGTCCCAATACTTTTGGTAATATAGGGCCAGATTCAGGTAGAATCGCGGCGGCGTAACGTATCGTAGATACGTTACACCGCCGCAATTTTTCATCGCAAGTGCCTGATTCACCAAGCACTTGCGTGAAAAATAACGCCCGGGGCCTCCGGCGTAAGCCCGCATAATTTAAAGGGGCGTGTGCCATTTAAATTAGGCACGCTCCCGCGCCGGACCTACTGCGCATGCTCCATTTCGAAATTCCTGCCGTGCTTTGCGCAAACTGACGTAATTTTTCCGATCGGCGACGTGCGTAGCGTACTTCCGTATTCCCGGACGTCTTACGCAAACGACGTGAAATTTTAAAAATCAACGCGGGAACGACGGCCATACTTTATACAGCACATACGTGTGCTGTGTAAAGTTAAGGCACCAAAATCGATGATTAACTTTGCGATGGGAAACTAGACTAGCGGCGACGTAGCGAACGCGAAAATCCGCCGTGGATCGCCGTAACTCCTAATATGCATACCCGACGCTGGTTTACGGCGCAAACTCCCCCCAGCAGCGGCCGTGGTACTGCATCCTAAGATCCAACAGTGTAAAACAATTACACCTGTCGGATCTTAGGGATATCTATGCGTAACTGATTCTATGAATCAGTCGCATAGATACTCTGAGAGATACAACGGAGTATCTGAGATACTCCGTCGTATCTCCGCTGTGAATCTGGCCCATACTGTCTCATGTTGTGCCCATAAAATCATTTTTTTCTTTGATTGAGTTGTTCTCAACTCATTCAATCCCTTTTCTATGGAACAAAACATTTGATCTTGCCAGAAAAGCAGTGTCCTTGTCACTTCTTGTTAACTTAAAAGGAAGCATAAACATCCTTATTTTTGTTTTGCAAATTACCAGTCTCATTAGCCCTCTATGTACTGGAGATGACTCCCTCCATATGTACACTGGAAAAATTTGTGTAGACAGAAGATAGACATAGGACGATATTTGTAGCATCAGCAGGTGAAAATAATGGGGAAAAAAACGTCATAAAAATATGAATGCAGCCACCCCATCTTAGGGCTGGTAAGGTGCAATATATTACATTTTTGATTTTGGGTTTAGATTTACTATTTTTATTTTGTTATGAATATGTAGAAAACAAAATTCAAAACTTTTTTTTTTCTTTTACTTTGATCATATCACATACACATTATTTGGAAAATATATAGTTGCGCTAAACCAAAAGAAAAAACATGTATATATTGTGCTATCAGTGAAGACACACATCAAATAAACACCTAGCCCGATTGAGCCACGTGTGTCTGATGTTAGTACATATAAGTGACAGCAATGTCATAAATCTATAAAACCTATACACTATATGATAACAAATTAACACCAGACATTTAAGTGCAATTCACCACATAAGGCAGATATAACTCCGCTCCACCTAGTGAATATATAAGCAAAAGTTCCAGTCCATCTGATGGATGCGTGGGATTGATGTGCAAAAATTTAAAATCAGAAGGAATAAATAAAAATGAAAATAAGATTATAGACTATATATATATATATATATATATATATATATATATATATATATATATATATATATATATATATATATATATATATATATATAACATTATTTAGTTCTTTTAAATTTGTGGTGTTTTAAAAAATTATTCCCTACAACAGCCCCGGTCTTGGTTACAAAACCCTGGCGGAGACATTCTAAGCCAACTGACAAAAAGGCTGTCAATACATCATCCTTCTCTTGTGATCAGAGCAGGACGCCTCGAACAAAAAATTAAGCCTTTACAGCATCCAGCTAGATGCAGCCGTCAGAGTGGACTGCTGATTTCATGATTTTATCCCTGGGTGAAAAAAAGCACTTTCCAAAATACATTCACAACAGCAAGGTGAAGTATGAATTGAGGCAATCAAATAATGTGGAATCTGCAATTTCACCGGACAATTATTCAGAGAGAAGTTTCATGGGATGTATTAGGGCCCTGGTATATTTATTGGGAAGCACTTCTAAGTGCCTGCTGTCTGAAACATGCTGGTATCTTCCTGGGCTGATAGATTAAATTGATAATATTGCACCTGTGAAAAAGTCAACCTCATATCTGAAGAATTTTAAAGGAATCGTAACTGAGCAGTTGAGTGTTTCCATGGAAGGTTTTATGGCTATCGACTCAATCACACATTTGCGAAGGGGCGGTGAACGTCAGCTTCAATTAAAGCATTTAGAAGTGAAGTGGATTCAGTAACTTGATACTTTACATCCTAAACGACTCAGTCTTGATTTTAAATTACATTTATTTTCGTTAGTTCTTTTGACAATCATGGGTATTAGTAGATTTATTCTGAATAGTCTATGGAGTACATGAATTATGCGTCTAGTTTGATTTATTATTTATTTTTTGTTGGTTAATTTTTACAAGTGAAGGTCTACTGCTGTCTGGGAGAATATTCATCTTCAGATTTTGTGTGGACGATTGTCAGGCACCGTACACACGACCGAGTTTCTCGGCAGAATTCAGCCAAAAACTCGATCGGAGCTGTATTCTGCCGAGAAACCCGGCCGTGTGTACACTTTCGGCCGAGGAAACCGACGAGGATCTCGTCGGGCCAAATAGAGAACATGTTCTCTATTTCCTCGTTAGTCAACGGGGAAACTTGGCTCGCCAAGATCCTCGGCGGCTTCACAATGAACTCGATGAGCAAAACGATGTGTTTTGCCCGTCGAGTTCCTCGGACGTGTGTACGGGGCCTCACACGATTCCGCCTGTCATGTATAGAGCAGCCCATTCACTTGAATATGCATTAGTCGTGTCAAAGAAGCTCAGGGACCAGTTTTTGGCCCTGGGCCCAGCACATATATACACATGCATTTTCCTGTGATTCTCGTACAACAAACGTGGCAAAATTGCACCACATTTGGGGTACCAATCTGAGTGAATGGCACCCAAATGAGCATCACAAATTTTGCAGTGATATGGAATCATGGACAGAATCGCACCATTTCTGCCTGCAATTCCTAATTTTCCAAGTGTGAACAGGGCCTTGTTGTCTCCCTGCTCAGGCCACTGGTCCTCAATGGCTTTTCTTGCCCTTCTTCTAACTTCACTCCTGTAACAGATAACACAGATCAGCATGAGATTAAAGAAATATTGGACTCCAAATACTCCCGAGGGAAGCTACTCTATCTGATTAATTGGAAGGGCTACGGCCCGGAGGAGAAGTCTTGGGTTCCTGCTGCAGATGTCTCAGCCCCACGATTGGTGACCAATTTCCATCGGAAATTTCCCTTCAAGCCAGCCCCTAGACATGTAGGGGGACCTCATAAACAGAGGGGCATACTGTCACAGATCAGCTGAGGAGCCGATTTGTGTCTTACTGGCTGCATACATGTTTTATCTTTTACTGCTGTAGCTCGACTGGCCCCAGTGGTTCCACAAGCTTGTGTTCAACTCTTGCTGCACTTAGCAGCTATGGGTGTCACTGGCTTCACCTGATACTTAATATATCTTCCTTCCTGCTGCTTCCTGTCCAGCCACCCATGTGCTTCTCTATTTAAATTCCACTCAGACCAGTTTCTGGTTGCTTGAGCAACACTTGTTCCTGGGTGCCTTTCGTGCAAACTTTCCAAATCTGACTTCTCGTCAACTGATCTCTTGTGTACCAACTTGGCTAGTCCTGATTACATTGTCTGCTGCCCGTCCTGACCTTGGCTTGCTATCCGGCTCTTATTTTGCTCCATCCCTCCATTCATCCATCCATCCGTGTCTGACAGTATTTCCGGGTACTCTTCTCGTGAACAGGGTGAACCTAGGGGTCGGGACCTGGGATCAGCACGCAGCTAAGTCCAAACTCCTGTGAGGGGGTTCCTGGCAGAATACTGGCTGGCCCTTAGATTCCATGCCCTGGGGCATCCTGCGTCACCTGCTCACCTGTGGGCTCACACCAGTAGCACCGTGACATGACATGCAGATGCATCATCTAAGGAATGGCAAGCTGCAATAAATGTAATTGTTTTATTTAAGTTTAGTTACTCTTTAATCAACCAACCAAAAAAATGTATTTATAAAAACAAATGTAAATTCATTGTGGATATGAAAGAGTAAAATTCTCGCAGATCGTGAATTGGGTAGCATATTTTTCTAGCCTGAGTCAGAACTGAGCACTGTGAAGTGATGAATGAATATATATATATATAAAAAGGTCTGAATAAATATTAGCCATTTTCTACCTTTTTTTGTCTCTTTTATTCTTGCATTTTCGTCTATATTGTGTTATTAATTTACAAATCTTCGGAGGAAGACAGCCTGCAAGTAATTAAGATGATATATGGACCATAAAGAATGGCTAACTGAGCAGTTTAGAAATGCAATGTAAAGCTTTCTCAGTGACCTTTCCCAACTAGCAAAAGGTTGAAAACTAAAATATGTTGTCTAGATTTGCAGGTGTTAGAGAAGAGTGTGCGAGAAGAATCACTAGAAGAATCATAAGGCCTTTTTTATTCTTGCTAAGAAAATAGTTGGGTGATGCAAAAGTGAATCCAGATTTCCGATGGGGCACACACACGGTCGGAATATCCAATGAAAAAAGACATAAGAGTGCAAAGAGTTTAACTGTTTCTTGTGTGGACATTGGGGGAGACAATGTTTTGCCAGGGGGGTCTTCTGCTTACATAGCACTGTCAGCTAAATGGGCTTGGTAGGGATAAGTTGTGGTTGTTAGGACACAGGCAGGTGTCAATCAAACAGAGGAGAAGCTGTTACAGTAGTAGTAATAATGCTACTGAATGTATCACTTCCAGAAGTTTGACTTGGTAACAACAATGGACCATAGCTATGTAATCTGTGATGAAAAAATCACTTATGCTTTCCATCATAAGCCAACATGACAGAGTGACAATGAAGGGACTTGCAGATTTACTAAATAAATTGAGATTTTGTCAGGCAATACAGTTTGCAATTATTCACTTCAATTATCCAGTCATGTGCAGATGAAATATATAAACTGGGATTAGCTTTTCACATGTTTGAATAAGTGAAGAGAATCTTCACACATTTTATTGTGTGAATGTTCTCTGATTCAAAGTGTTGTCACCCTGTAACTGAGTGTGCCTAATAAAAGACCTTCATGACAGGATCTCTAAGTATTATTTTAATGAAAGCTAAAGATTTAAAAAAACATGTCTCAATGTCTTTCTCTGAGGCCCCATACACACGATAGAACTTATCCGCGAATACGGTCCAGCGGACCGTTTCCGCGGATAAATCCTCTCGAGGATTTCAGCAGATTTTAATGCGATGGAGTGTACTCACCATCGCATTGAAATCCGCGCCGAAATCCTCTGGCGATGACGTGTCGCGCCGTCGCCGCGATTGTGACGCGGCGACGTGCGCGACGCTGTCATAAAAGGAATTCCACGCATGCGTTGAATCATTACGACGCATGCGGGGGATCCCTTCGGACGGATGGATTCGGTGAGTCTGTACAGACCAGCGGATCCATCCGTTGGGATGGACTCCAGCAGATGGATATGTTGTGCATGTCAGCAAATATTCGATCTGCTGGAATCCATCCCAGGGGAGATATATCCGCGGAAAAAGATCCGCTGGCGTGTACACACCATAGGATCTATCCGCTAAAACCCATTTGCTGGGATTTATCTGCGGATGGATTCTATGGTGTGTACGGGGCCTTAGAGAAATTGAAAGAAGGGTGACAGTTTGTGGTACCTTGGATTTCTCTTAAAGTGGAGGTTCACCCGGAAATGTTAATTTTTAACATTAGATTGATGCTCATTTTGTCAAGGGGAATCGGGTGTTTTTTTTAAAAAACAACGCAGTACTTACCGTTTTAGAGAGCGATCTTCTCCGCCGCTTCCGGGTATGGGCTGCGGGACTGGGTGTTCCTATTTGATTGACAGTCTTCCGACAGGCTTCCGATGGTCGCATCTATCACGTCACGATTTTCCGAAAGTAGCCGAACGTCGGTGCACAGGCGCCGTATAGAGCCGCACCGACGTTCGGCTTCTTTCGGCTACTCGTGACGCGATGTATGCGACCGTCGGAAGCCTGTAGGAAGACTGTCAATCAAATAGGAACGCCCAGTCCCGCAGCCCATACCCGGAAGTGGCGGAGAAGATCGCTCTCTAAAACGGTAAGTACTGCTTTGTTTTAAAAAAAAACTACCCGATTCCCCTTGACAAAATGAGCATGAATCTAATGTTAAAAAAAAAATGTAAGGACCCAAAATTGTTCCCACCACAGACATAAGCATGTTTACTATGGTAACACGATTAAACCCTGCTGTGGGTGAAACATGGGGGGGCATGGCATTGGGTGGGAGTTAGCGGTGTGTTGTGTCATTGCAAAAAAAAATGTTGGATGGAGTTGAACATCTTCAATGTATGGCCTGTTATTTGGATGGTGGAGCAAAAGCAGACTCCAGGGAATTGAGGATACAGGCTGGAGTGTGAGTGGTGAAATGGGTTGGGTTTATCTGCAATCATGGAATACAGTCTTAGAGGGGTTGTAAAGGTAAAAAATGTTTTCCCTAAATAGCTTCCTTTACCTTAGTGTAGTCCTCCTTCACTTACCTCATCCTTCCATTTTGCTTTTAAATGTCCTTATTTCTTCTGAGAAATCCTCACTTCCTGTTCTTCTGTCTGTAACTCCACACAGTAATGCTCCTTGAGGGGGGAGGGGCGAGCGGGAAAGTCAGAACACTCTCTACTTTGCAGATAGAGAAAGGAGCTGTGTGTTAGTGGGCGTCCTGACACTCCTGCTCGCCCCCTCAAGAGGCTTTCTCCACACCAGGGAGAAAGCCTTGCATTATTGTGTGGAGTTACAGACAGAAGAACAGGAAGTGAGGATTTCTCAGAAGAAATAAGGACATTTAAAAGCAAAATCGAAGGATGAGGTAAGTGAAGGAGGATTGCACTAAGGCAAAGGAAGCTATTTAGGGAAAAAAATAAATTCCTTTACAACCTCTTTAAAGCGGTGGTTCACCCTCAGTGACACGATTTTACCATCGAGACAGGCATTGTAGCGCGAGCTACAGTATGCCTGTCCCGATTTTTTTACCCCCGTACTCACTGTGTACTCGTACATTATAGATGTTGGCTCCCGCGGGGAATGGGCGTGCCTATGGAGAGGGAGGATGATTGACGGCCGGCCCTGGCACGTCACTCTTCCCGAAGACAGCCGGAGTAGGTCTCGGCTCTTCACGGCGCCTGCGCACAGGCTATGCGCAGGCGCGGTGAAGAGCCAAGCCTATTTCGGCTATTTCCGGAGAAGCGTGACGCGCCAGAGCCGGCCGTCAATCATCCTCCGTCTCCATAGGCACGCCCATTCCCCGAGGGGAGTCGGTATCTTCGATGTACGAGTACACGGTGAGTACGCGGATAAAAAAATCGGGACAGACATACTGTAGCTCGCGCTACAATGATTGATTTTATGGTAGAAGAAAATGTTTTTTTTTTTTTGGGGTTTATAGGGTGAACCCCCGCTTTAAGGATCTTAGAGATCATGGTCTGCAGACCAAAATTATTCTCTCTCAGCTCACACATGATCCTTTTCTCATCAGGAGCCATCAGCAATTTACAAACTGCATCAACACTAGGGTCTTCCTCACATTTTGATATATAGACATGGTGACAAGTGGTTGTCCCATACGAGGCTGTATGGATCTTATCTTATTTCCCAACATTTGGAGGAAGTGTCCTTTTTCAGAACCAAATTGCCCTGCCCTCTGTTCCTTCCTTTGGACCTTGTGGTATTATTTCACTACCACAAGTGTCATACTACACTAAACTTTTCAGTCAACCTCTAAGTCAGCCAACCACTTTAAGACCAGGCTTTTTCTGGCACTTTTTGTTTACAAGATTAATCAGTATTTTTTGCTAGAAAATTACTTAAAACTCTAAAATATTATACATCACACGGTTTTTGTGCAGCAGTTTTGCAAACACATTTTTTGGGGGAAAAAATACACTTTAGGCTTGGTTCACACTGCAGAGATGCGGGAACCCTGCAAATCCACTGCGGGTTCCCGCATCACATGTCTCCCGGCGGCAGTTCACACTGCCCTATGCAAACTGCTGGGAGTGTCAATTGAAAGTTAATTGAAAATTCAGACAGGAATCAGATCCCAGATCTGATCCGATTCTGTTACGGATCAAAAAAAGGATCCTGTGCGATGCAAATTCAGCCATACTATCTGTATTGCTGAAATCGCACAGAGATTGCATGCGATTTGCTCTGCAGTGCGATGCGAATAACAACCAATGTCGCCGACATCGCACTAGTGGGAACCAACCGGCCCTCAATGATAAAAAAAAACAAACAATATATACCCAAATATTTTGCAAAATGTGAAAGATGGTGTTACACAGAGTGAATAGATACCTATGTCACGCTTTAAAAGTGTGCACGGTCATGGAATGGCGCCAAACTACGGTACTTAAAAATCTAGAAAAGAAGTGCCTTTACAGGTTACTTGGGCTAGATTCACATAGCCCGCCCTAACTTTGCGGCGGCGTAGTGTATCGTGTTTACACTACGCCACCGTAAGTTAGCGAGGCAAGTACATGATTCACAAAGTACTTGCCTGCTAAGTTACGGCGGCGTAGCCTAAAACGAGCGGGCGTAAGGGCGCCTAATTCAAAATAGGCTGAGGGGGCATGTTCTATGTTAATTTCTGTTGACCTGACGTGATTGACGTTTTTTTGAAACGGCTACATATCCCAGTGTGCATTGCGGCAAAGTACGCCGCACGGGCCTTACTTAACATTACTATTCCAGCTATTTGATGGAATAACTTTAGGCCTGATAATGCATTACATAAACGGCGTATCTGTACAGCGTCGGCCGGGCGTACGTTCGTGAATAGGCGTATCTAGTGATTTACATATTCTACGCTGAGCGCAATGGAAGTGCCACCTAGCGGCCAGCCTAAATATTGCACTCTAAGATAGGACAGCGCAAGCCGTCGTATCTTAGATAGGTTTAAGTGTATCTCTGTTTGAGAATACACTTAAACTTAGGTCGGCGCAGATTCCAAGTTAGGTCGGCGTATCTACTGATACGCCGGCCTAACTCTATGTGAATCTAGCCCTACTTGTTTAGAGTTACAGCGGAAGTTTAGTGTCTATAATTATTGCTCTTGCTCTAGTGTTTGTGGTGATACTTCACATGTGTGGTGTCAATACTGTTTACATATGCGTGTACGACTTACGTATGCAGTCGCTTCTGTGTGCAAACAGGGAGGGTTGGGCCTCTTTAATTTTTTTTACTTATTTATTCCACTTTTTTATTTTTACACTGTCCCTTGAATTTTTTTTTTAGCACTTTTATTCCTTATTACAAGCAATGTAAACATCCCTGGTGATAGAGATACAGATGCAATCTATTCTTTATCTTTAAAAACAAAAGATTAAAAAAAAATTGACTATTGCTTTAAGAGAAAAAAAAAAGTTTACTTCCAAGGCCATAGAGGCGATCAAAGAGGTTTTACTCTGAGTGCTTATTGGACTAGCCGGATGCACAATTGGATTTTCTCGGGCCAGCGAGATACCCAACATGTCACGCTTTAAAATTGCGCACACTCGTGGAATATCGCCAAACTTCGGTGCCTAAAAAATCTCCGTAGACGATGCTTTAAAACATTTTTACAGGTTACATGTTTAGCGTAGGTTTGGGCTAGAATTAATGCTCTCACTCGTTCGCGGCAATATCTCACATGTGGTTTGAACATCGTTTACATATGCAATATTACATATTTCTGTGTGCAAATACACGGAGACAAGGGAGCTTAATTTTTTTTTTTGATCACTTTTATTCATATTACAAGGAATGTAAACATCCCTTGGAATAGGGCATAATAGGTCCTCTTTACAGCGACATATGGGGGGGGGGGGTGGGGGGTTCTACAAGTCCCCACATCTCTCCTTTAGGCTGGAAAGCCTGAAATAAAAAAATAAAACATAATCTCAGCTTTCCCAGCCGAGGCAACTGCATTGTTTACATCTGCATAGGCCGGACGTGACGTAATAATGTCGTGCCCGGCCTCTGAAAGTCATAGAGACTGCCGGGGACGATCTGGTCCCTGGTATTCTCTATGGTAATTGGCCAACGCCGGCCGATTCATTCTCAGGCTCAGGGGTATGACAGTATAAGCACTAGAGGGGAATGGGTAAGTGGGGGGGGACATCCCTTCTCACCACCTGTAAAAACAATCAAGCGGCTGAACCGCTATGATTGTTTTTACATAACAGGGAATCGCGGGCAGAAAAAGATGATATATGATGCCTGCAGTGGAAGGATTTGCCCCCCTAATGACCAGGTCATTTTTTGCGATAGGGCACTATCGCAAAATGAAAGAATCCCAGTGCGCATGCTCGAAATTCCGCCACAAATCGTCATTGCTTTCGACGTGAACGTAAATTACGTCCAGCCCTATTCGAGAACGACTTACGCAAACGACGTAAAAAAATTCAAAATTCGACGTGGGAACGACGTCCATACTTAACATTGGTTGCTTCTCATATAGCAGGAGCAACGTTACGCCGGAAAAAGCCTTACGCAAATGGCGTAAAAAATTCCGCCGGGCGCACGTACGTTTGTGAATCGGCGTATCTAGGTCATTTGCATATTCTACACCAAAAACAACGGAAGCGCCACCTAGCGGCCAGCGTAAATATGCACCCTAAGATACGACGGTGTAAGAGACTTAGTCGGATCTTAGCCTAATTTTGGCGTATCTTGCTTTCTGAATACAGAAAGAAGATACGCCGGCACAGCTTTGAATTTACGCTGGCGTAAATTCTTGCTGAATCTAGCCCTATATTTTTTACTTGTTGCTGTAATAAATATAAAAAAAAAGTAAAAAAAAAATGTCTTCATCAGGTTAGGCCAATATGTATTCTTCTACATATTTTTTGTAAAAAAAAAAAAAGCAATGAGCGATTATCGATTGGTTTGCGCAAAAGTTGTAGCCTCTACAAAATAGGGAATAGATTTAGGGCATTTTTATTATTATTATTTTTTATTGGCAATGGCGGTGATCAGTGATTTTTACCAGGGCTGTGACATTGCGGCGGACAGATCGGACACATGACACTTTTTTGGGACCATTGACATTTATACAGCGATCAGTGCTATAGAAATGCACTGATTACTGTATAAATGTCACTGGCAGGAAAGGGGTTAACACTAGGGGGCGATCAAATGTGTTCCCTGAGAGGTGTTTCTAACTGTGGGGGAGGGGACTGACTGGGAGTAGAGAGAGAGAGATCGCTGTTCCTAATCACTAGGAACTCCCCTGTCAGAATGAGGATCTGTCTGTTGACATTGATAGATCCCCCGTTCTGCCTCTATGTGGAGCGATCGTGGGTGACCAGCAGACATCGTGGCCGCCGGCCACACGCATCGGCTCCCCCACTACGCCACGGGCAAACCAACTGTTAAAGGGCCTATAGTACAGCTACGGCGATTCGCAGAAACAAGCCGACCTGCCGTCATAAAATGGTGGTTGGTCAGCAAGTGGTTGAACTCCAGGACGTCATATGACGTCCACCTAAGAAGAAGTGGTTAAAGTGGAACTAAACCCTTCTATTTTTTACTGCCAAGGAAGCTGTCATCGTAGCCTCTAGTTGATCTGCAGTTGTCATGATGGTGCACATGTGATCATATATGACACCGTAACTTGACAGTCCACAAGCAACAGTTACAGTTATCATTCACAGCATGCTTTCAATGGAACTCTTTTGGGTTAAATTGGTGATGTAGTTCCGCTTTAAGGGCCAGATTCACAAAAGAGATACGACGGCGTATCTCCTGATACGCCATCGTATCTCTGAGATCCGTCCGTCGTAACTATGCGCCCGATTCATAGAATCAGGTTACGCATAGATCTCACAAAGATCCGACAGGTGTAATTGACTTACACCGTCGGATCTTAGGCTGCAATTCTAGGCCGGCCGCTAGGTGGCGATTCCATTGCGGTCGGCGTAGAATATGCGAATGACTATTTCCGCCAATTCACGAACGTCCGCTTTGCCCGTCGCTGTAAATTTACGCTGTTTCCATAGAGATACGCGGCGTAAAACTAAGGCTGCCCTCTAGGTGGTCTAGCCAATGTTAAGTATGGCCATCGTTCCCGCGTCGAAATTTGAAATTTCACGTCGTTTGCGTAAGTCGTCCGTGAATGTCGCTGGACGCCATTTACGTTAACTTCGAAACCAATGACGTCCTTGCGACGGCATTTAGCGCAATGCACGTCGGGTAATTTTAGGGACGGAGCATGCGCAGTACGTTCGGCGCGGGAATGCGCCTAATTTAAATGGTCCCCGCCCCATTTGAATTAGGCGGGCTTGCGCCGGGCGGATTTACGCTACGCCGCCGCAAGTTTACAGGCAAGTGCTTTGTGAATCAAGCACTTACGCTGAACACTTGCGGCGGTGCAACGTAAATGGGATACGTTACGCCACCGCAGCGTAGTCCAATTCTATGTGAATCTGGCCCTAAGATTTTTCTAATCATGCTGTAGAGCTGCCAGTATAATGTATTCACCAACCATTAATCTTTTGCAGAACACACCTAACAACAAATATCATTAATCAGGACACAGGAGCGGATCACAGGAAATAAAACATGTGTGTTTAGGTATGTTTACTTTAATCAAATACCGGAAACGCCATGCATATATTTGTAGCCGCCACACGGGTATTGTGAGAAGAAAGGCTTATAAAAAAAAAAAAATCAAGAATTGTTGTTTGCTACTGAGGAACTTCCATCAATATGATTAGCATACTACAAAATATTGCGGCTGTAAAATTTTATAAACTGCGTGCTTCTTCCATTCGTAGAGATTTTACTGGTGTCATAAATTAACCGTCTTGCCATGATTTGTAGTTACATTTTCCATTGCATTAAACTTTTCATAACATCTTGTATTTTATTTTTTCTCCTTAGTTACCGCTTTCCATCTCATCCCCAACAATTTAAAGGGCCAGTGAAACAAAATTATAAATGGATTTTTATACAAGATCCTTTAATGCTGAACAACGATCAAACAGCTAAATTACATTTCTGTGAATCCAGTTATTATACAGATCTGCCCTACATCATAAGCCCTATCTGGCAGGGCAAGAGATATTCCTGTAGTTAAAGAGTCTGTCTGTTCATATAATTTGTTATAAAAACATCTTTGCCATTCTGAAGCTTCCCTCCAACCACTTTGCATATTATTTTATATATACTGTGATTCTGTACTTGCCAAATATGCTTCAGAATTCTCCTCCACTAAATCTGGCTGCAGCCATTTGGGCAGATGAAGCTCCTGCCTGTTCACTTCCTGGACTTACACAGACACAAAGAGGCACACCTCCAGCTCTGCAGCTCTCATTGGCCCTCTTATGACTCACCCCCCCTCCCTTCCTTGCAAATTCTTACGAGAGTGAGAGAGAGAGCTGTGCATGATGTCATGATGCTTTTACCCCTTGAACCCCATACTAGTGCAATGCAATGTGGTTTCAGGGCGCATGTAAAGTGGCCCCTTATTTGTGTAGCACCCTCTAGGGTGTGCTACTAGATTGAGAGTAGGAAAACTATATCCTTATGCTTAGCCTTTGAGTCTGTAATTGGGTCAGGGTTATTAGAGTTTAGGTCAGCACGACTCATACAGACAGCTCTCTAGTGCCTCCCCCTGGCTTTGGAAATTTGGAGAACATTCATTCTCATGGAGGTGGAGGTTAGGAGGGTCTGTTCTGCATATTTAGGGACATTTAGCCAATCCCAGGGACTAAGTGAGCCCCTAAATAGGTCATGCTGTGAAGAGAGTTGGGTGATGGAGATGCAGTGCTGAAGAGGCCGTCGGTGGCCCTTGAGACCCCTGCCAGGGAGGGGTTTTACCTTGGACCGGGGCTCAGTTGCTAGCCTGGAAGGATTCTACCACCAAAGAAGTTGGAAGGAGGCTTTTCTGAGAGGCAACCGGAGCAAGGAAGGGCAGTGAGAGTACATCAGCACGGAGCAGAGACTAACGAGGGGAGAGACTGCCACATGCAGCAGGTTTCTCTTGAAGACAGTGGCGTGTTTAAGTCTTCAGCCTTGCCCTGTGAGATCTCCAGAGTGTCGGGTGACTGGTAAAGAGTGTCAGTCAGGTAGACTGGGAAGAAGAAGTAGCCAGGTGGGTCTGTTGAAGGGACAGACAGGTGGGCTAGCATTTCCTGCAGTTGGTAGAGCTAGGACCAGTGTCTACAAGGAAGTTGGAGGTACTTCAGGATGCAGTTCACAACCCATGTGCTACTCTTTTAAGGGACTGAGAGCTCCTAGCCTGTAAGGGGCTTTTGGTAATCTAACAAGACATTTAAAAAAAAAAAGTCAAGCAGAGCTGTACAGAGGATCAAGTCAAGCTGTGCAGGAGGATGAAGAGGAGTTGTATATAGGGAGGAAGTTGTTTTTATTGTTACAGTCAAGTTGGGCATCCCATAATCCCTATCCCCATCCAAGTTATTATCCATTCAATAAAACATTAAAACAAAGGACTGTTTTCTGTGTCTGGATGCAAGTTGAAAATTCTATGTGAGTGACTGTGCAGCAGTGTTGAACCCTGACAACTCCTACGGGGGTAGTGCTTGAAAATGACAAGGGGTATAATACCAGCCAAAATGCAAAGCGCCAAGACTATGGCATGTGTACACCTCCGGGTGCCACGACTATGGCATATGTACACCCCCAGCTGCTGCCTCTGTGACTAAAAGGAGGGCAGTTGGGGGCAGTAAAAAACGCAGCTTAACCATGGGGTTTTATTGACATTCCTGTAAAGGAGCCAGGCTCATCGCGACAAGGCAAGCAAATGAAGCAATTGGCCTGGGGCCCCAAGCAGGGCCCTTGCCGTGCTTCCTATAAATGCTGCAACCACCTGAGCACTCTATAGAGAGCCCCAGGCGGCTGCAGCACTGCTGCCTCTCTCGTCACTTCTTCCCCTTCCCTGTAGCATGGCCAAGCTCTTCTTCCTTCGTCCTGTCAGTCCAGCCGGACTGACAGGAAGTGTGGGGGGCCTCCATGTCCATTTTGCTTGGGGCCCCTAAATTCCTTCAAACGGCCCTGAAAAGAGCACATAGTGTGTTTTTGTAGAGAAACTATTACAGATGTACAAAATCATTGGCACCATCTTTTTATTCTACTGGTCCTGTGCTTACAGAAAGTGTATGGTTAAAGGGTATTTTAAAAACTCTGAAAGTAAAAATTAGTGAAACGTGATAAAAAAATAAATTGAATAAAAGTAAAAAAGCAAAACAAAAATGGTCTGCTCAGCTGAGGTGTAAAGTACCCACAAGTTAACGAAGATGACTCCCGTCCCTATTGACTCCAATGCATTTCAATAAAATGAAGATGTTTCCCCATTTTTGAAAATTAACCGATGGATTCCTAACCGATAGGTCAAAACCGATTGTTAGTAGGCACGAACCATCGGTTAAAAATCCATGCATGCTCAGAATCAAGTCGATGCATGCTTGGAAGCATTGAACTTAGTTTTTTTTCAGCACGTCGTTGTGTTTTACGTCACCGCGTTCTGACACGTTCGTTTTTTTAACCGATGGTGTGTAGGCGCAACGGACCATCAGTCAGCTTAATCGGTTAACCGATGACAACGGTCCTTCAGACCGTTCTCATCGGATGGACTGATCGTGTGTACGAGGCTTCAGGCTGTGGGCATTAAACTGTAAGCTTCTATGGTACAGGGACTGATGGGAGTATATTAAGTACAGCATTTTGTAATTCAGTTTGTGAATCTTGCATTAGAGCTAAATTTTCAGTTTTAATAATTATTCTTCCAGATAAAGAGTACACAGTTCCAGGATGTAATTGAACAGATGAGTACATAAAGTTTTTAGCGCATATTGCTGGATTATGCTGGACTTCTGACTTTTGAATCCCTATCAAAATGAAAAATGCACGGCAGATTTAAAAGGCTTGACGATCGTTCCAAGAATTGAATTTTTTCTTTCTACTGTTCAACCTCTGGACCTTGATGTTTTGTGCCAAAGAACACAGATTTATTTTACAAGATGAACAGTGCTCTTTATCTCAGTTTTTTTCCTGGATAGATGTTGAGATCTAGATTTTTTCCAAGTTCGTGAAGTTTGATTGCCACTGGGGAATTAAACTTTATTTACAGCAATCTTTAGCTAGAGTTAAATGGGCTTATTCAATAATCTGGTATATGAAGGAAAAATGATGTGCAGAGCTAAATCCATAGAAACCAATTTAATTTCAACTACAGGTATCTGCTGTCAGATTAACCTCTTCAGCTCCGGAAGGTATACCCCAGTTCATGACCAGGCCATTTTTTACAGTACGGCACAGCGTTATTTTAACTGACAATTGCAATGTCATGCAACGCAGTACACAAATACAGTTTATGTAATTTTTTACCCCACAAATAGAGATGTCTTTTGGTGGTATTTGATCACCTCTGCGGTTTTAATTTTTTGCGCTATAAACAAAAAAATGCCAACAAGTTTGAAAAAAGAATCAATATTTATTACTTTTTGCTATAAAACAAATCCAATAAAAAAATAATAGAAAAAATTGAATTTCTACTTCAATTTAGGCCAATATATATTCTGCTACATATTTTTGGTAAAAATAATCCCAATAAGCGTATATTGATTGGTTTGCGCAAGTTAAAGCATCTACAAACTATGGGATATTTTTATGGAATTTTTATTTATTTTACTTTTTTACTAGTAATGGCAGTGATCAGCAACTTACAGCTGGACTGTCATATTGGGGCAAACAAATCAGACACTAAGTGATACTTTTGACACTATTTTGGGGACCAGTGATACTAATAAAGTGATCAGTGCTAAATAATATGCACTGCCACTGTACTGCCACTGGCAGGGAAGGGGTTAACATCTGGGGCAATCAAAGGGATACATGTGTGCCTAGGGAGTGCTTTCCAACTGTATGTGTGTGTGTGGGGGGGGGGGGGGGGTGCTTGTACTGATGAAGAGAGAGATCTGTGTTCCTGCTTAGCAGATACACAAGTTCTCTGTCTTCTCCTGTCACAGAACAGCAGCCTGCCTTGTTTACATAGGCAGACCACTGTTCTCTCTGACTTGGGAATGATCGGCAGGTCCTGGAAGACACCCGGTCCACCAGACCCTCTGATTGGCTCCTGCTGTGTCCAATCACAGCAGGAACCGGTTGCCAGCGGCGCAATATATATGCATTGGGCATGGTTAAAGGAGGAGTCTATCTTCTATTTTCATGCTTTTCAAGAATATTAAATATTTGCACTTTTTCAGTCAAATTTGAGAAAACCCCACTCCATGTTTGCTATGTGCTCCCATTCACACAACATGCTTTTTTTTTCCTTTTTTTTTTTCATTTGGATGATTCCCATAAGAAGATCTCATGGATGACTAACAATGTAAGGCCTCGAACACACCAGCGGACATGTCCGATGAAAACGGGACCGTTTTCAGCGGACATGTCCGCTCGGAGATTTCGGTCTGATGGCTGTACACACCATAAAACCGAAATCCGCGCGGACAGAGAACGCGGTGACGTAAACGACACCGACGTTCTCTCTTGCGCGAGTTCAATGCTTCCACGCATGCGTCGAATCAATTCGACGCAATGCGCGGGATTTCGGTCCGCTGGTTAGACGTACTAACCAGCGGACATGTCCGCCGGACAGCTTTCCAGCGGACATGTTTCTTAGCATGCTAAGAAACATTTGTCCTCTGGAAATCTGTCCGCTAGCCTGTACACACGATCGGATCTGTCCGCTGAAACTGGTCGGCGGACCAGTTTCAGCGGACATGTCCGGTCGTGTGTACGAGGCCTTAGAGTGTGTCTGTGCCATGTCTATCCTCATTAACATACAATGCAAGGAGCCTGGCCTTTAAACCTCTTTGTTAGGACAGACAGTGGTTGATTTACTAAAACTGGAAAGTTCAAAATCTGGCGCAGCTGTACATGGTAACCAATCAACTTCTAACTTCAGTTTATTCAATTAGGCCCCTTTAACACGGGGTGGACTCCGTCCAGCAAATCTGCATGCTCAGAGGAGGATCTCACTGAGTAGGCGGGTGACAAGCCTGTGTCGTCTCCGCAGATTGGACATAGCCCGCTTTCCTCTATGGGGCGGTTGGATGGAAATGGACTGCCTGTCAGTTTCCATCCAACTGTCATCTGATCCGATCTGCCGAATGAATGGGGAACAGATACCCATCTGTCTGTTTTTTGGTAAGGCTGGGTTCACACTACGGTTTTCCCGTCCGTCAGCCGCATACGATTTATATGAAAAACCGTATGCGGCTGAAACGGACGGGAACGTATGGAACCGCACATATGTGCGTTTTCCATTGACATTAATGTTAAAGGAAAACGTATGCGGTTGCCATACGGTTTTAAAAACGACCGCAAAACCGTGGTTGAACACGGTTTTGCGTACGTTTAAAAAACGTTTTGCCAGCAAATCGTACGCACCCGGATGCATCTGAGTGCATACGATTTGCAATGCATTGTCTATCTATACGTTTTCCCGTCCGTGCCCGTACGTTTTCAATACTGAAATCGTATGCGGCTGACGGACGGGAAAACCGTAGTGTGAACCCAGCCTAACCTGGATCGGATGCCGGTGGGTGTCTGCTGGCATCCACTGCTCCATAGAGAGCTATGGATGGTAGGATCTGGTCCACCTGAAGAACGGACAAGCGGACCTGATCAAAACGTTTGTGTAAAGGAACCTTTAAGCTTTGACAATAAAACATGAAAGCTGATTTGACACTCTCTAGTTTTAGTAAATCAACCCTACAGTGTTCAAATCTAGTTACAATTGACAATGAAGATCTGCCTACACAGGGCTAATACTGGCAAACACAGTTGCCCAGCCTCATGAACAAAGAGAACTATGTAAGAGTTTACCTCGCTGAAGGGTCCAGAATAGAGCATCTAAGAAAAAGAAAAATAAGGTACCATTTTGTAAATATTTTTTTAAGTCATGTTATGTAAATGGGAACATGGTAACACATATAACAAACGTGTTATCCCAAGTGGAAATATGCTTTAAAATGCCATTTTTTTTTTAGCTGATATAGGGAACTAAGCCCCTATCAAGGTTGTTTTGCTGTCTTTATCCCAGCAATGTAGATTCATAATATTTGTTTGAAACTATTTTCACTGAGACAGAAAAACGATAGGAAATCCTACAAAGTAAGGGGAATTTTTTCATTTCCAGGACTGACAACTTCCATCTGGGTTCCCAACCCAAACTTATCCTAAAGCTGACCATAGATGGTTCAAAATTCGACCAGTTAAACAGGGATTAGCCACATTTCAATCCATGTGTGGCCACTTCCGCTCAGTGGAAATTAATCTAATGATCAAGTTTTTACAAATGAGATTGTTGATCAGTGTATCCTAACAGCGGAGAGTCCTTGCTGCCAGACTACACCTTACTTGTGTGGATGGATGAATATGTTTGTTTTTTGTTATCATTCATCCCACTGGCTGATCTAGAAAAATGATCCATTTATGGCCAGCTTTACTACTAATAAGACATTTTTCAGACCGCTAACATCACTTGGATTGAGGATTCCCATCTTCAAATACCCACTGGATCCTGCTGTAGGTCCTCTAGGGCAGTGATTCTCAACCTCAGTCCCCAAGTACCCCCAATAGGCCATGTTTTGGGAACTTCCCTTAATTAAAATAGCTTTTATCAATACTGTGTCATTGATATTGATTTTAAAGCAACTGTGCAAAGTAAAGGAAAACATAAAAACATGGCCCGTTGCAGGTACTTGAGGACTGAGGTTGAGAGCCACTGCTCTAGGGGATTGAGAAGAGTGTGCACCATCTACTGCAAGGGGGGGGGGGGGTTGCACACTCTGTCAGCAGTTAACTAGTAAGACATTCATTGGACCATTCATACATATTTACTTATACACAGTACCGGTATTTGCCCAGCGCAGTCAGTAATAGACTCCACTCCACCAAACCACCTAAAGCAGCAGATTTTCCATTACTTGCTCATCTCTAACCACAATACACTTAATTCTATTTGTTCCCTCCTAGATAACCCATCTTACTGTAGCAACCTGTCTCTCTTACTTTTCTTTCTTTCATTCCACAGTGGTTTATCTCTTAAATATAACGACAAACAAGATTTCCCGCTAGAAAATATGATACTGATGTCATTATATCCGTATTTGGCTTGGAAATGCAAACCTTAACAAATCTGAAAATCCCATAAGTATGAAACACATTACAGGATACATACAACACTTCCATATAGAAAATGAAATGGCAAAATGCGGAGAATGGGTTTGATATAATTCAATCTACTTCTGACTTTCCAGTGATTTTCTCAGTGCTATACTTATCAAGAGAAAATCCATTCTAGCGCCTATTGGATTTTTTTTTTCTTCTGGAGGCTGGATAAGCACATAAACATTTTAGCTGGTTCTTTAGACTACATCATCTTTGAGGTTCAGTAGTGTACCTTAAAGTGAACCTTCAGTATCCCAAAGCCAATTAAACTAATATCAACTAAGGAAAGCTTGCCACTTCCCACCAATCAATCTTTTTTTTTTTTTTGTTCCTTGTCAAATTTGTTTATTGAATTTTAACAATTAGCATACATAAGAACATATGGTAGCAGCAAAAGAAAAGATCACGTATATGGTAACAATATTGTATAAGAAGGGATAAAACAAACTTAGACTAGGTTAATACAAGAAGACCTCAGATAAAAAAATAAATAAAAAAAAAGGTCATAGGGCCAGATTCACACAAAAATATGTTACGCTGCAGCGGCGTAACGTATGCCATTTACGTTACACCGCCGCAAGTTTACAGCGTAAGTGCCTGATTCACAAAGCACTTACCTGTAAACTTGAGGCGGCGTAGCGTAAATCCGCTCAGCGCAAGCCCGCCTAATTCAAATGGGGCGGGCACCATTTAAATTAGGCGCGTTCCCGCGCCGAACGTACTGCGCATGCTCCGTCCGTAAAATGACCCGACGTGCATTGCGCTAAATGACGTCGCAAGGACGTCATTGGTTTCGACGTTAACGTAAATGGCGTCCAGCACCATTCACGGACGACTTACGCAAACGACGTGAAATTTAAAATTTCGACGCGAGAATGACGGCCATACTTAACATTGCTTAGACCACCTAGAGGGCATGCTTAGTTTTACGCGACGCATCTCTACGGAAACAACGTCAATTTAGATCGACGGGCAAAGCGGACGTTCGTGAATCGCCGCAACTAGTCATTTGCATATTCTACGCCGACCGCAATGGAATCGCCACCTATCGGCCGGCCTAGAATTGTAGCCTAAGATCCGACGGTGTAACACAGTTACACCTGTCGGATCTTAGGGCTATCTATGCGTAACCTGATTCTATGAATCAGGCACATTGATACGACAACCGTATCTCAGACATACGACGGTGTATCTCCTGATACGCCGTCGTATCTCTTTTGTGAATCTGGCGCATAATCTTTATCAAGAGTATCGTTTTTAAATAAAAAAAGGAAAAAAAAAGAAATGATTTATTATAGAATCTAAAATCTTGTACTACATATTGGAACTATGTACAATTAGTATGATGATAACCAAGGAAATAAAAGTTCTGCTACCAGAACTACTGTATATAAAGAGTAAATTGAAAGAGAAGAGAGAGAATAGGGGGAAAGTAGAAGAGAGAAAGAAGATATAAGAAAAAGTAATCTTAGGTAGGAGAAAAAATAGATAGGGAAGAAAGAAATGAGAGGTAATAGGGATCCCCAAGGGTAGTACATGGTAATAAACACATACTATGAAGGCAGAGAATGGAAGTATACATCGAGATTACCAAGGTCTTAGTAGGAAAGCATCAAAATTGGAAGGCAAAAAGTGAGTCACCCAGATTCCATATATTCTCAAAGTTGGATAGTTTATCAATCGGTCTTTTTTATATATAAAAAAAGCCTTATACATATTTTTTACCTGCAGTCTTCTAGCCAGGACATGAGTCCTTACTCTTCTTTCAGGGGGGAGTCTTCCTTCTAGACTGAGTGGCACTCACGTAAAGGCATGTGAGTGCTACTTAGTCCCAGAGTACTGTGAGGCCAGCCTACGATAATGCACACCCAGCAATAGGATGGGCTTAGAAAATGGGTAGAATAATGCCAAATGTAAATTAATTTGAAGGGGACTGTCTGCGCTGGATGAAGCAGGAAGCTGAGAACAGGAGGGTGGAGCCATAGAAGGAAAAAAAAATAAGTTTTTCTTCTGAACTCCAGATAAACCAATGCAACTCTATATTTACTAATATATCAATAGAAATTGTTTGTTTATTTATTTATTTAGCAATGTCCTGTACAGAATAGCTGAGGCCCCGTACACACGACAGAGTTTCTCGGCAGAATTCACCGAGAAACTCGGTCAAAACCCGGATTCTGCCGAGAAACTCTGTCGTCTCTATTTTCTCGTTGTTCTATGGGAGAAGGCGGCCCACCGAGCTCCTCGGCGGCTTCTTCCCAGAACTCGACGAGGAACTCGACGTGCCAAGCACGTCGAGTTCCTCGGCCGTGTGTACGGGGCCTCAGACTTGGAGAAGGAAAAACCGCAAAAGGAGAACAGTCAGTCCTGCTTTCTTAGTTCTGCTTCCCCAACCTTCCGGGCTTCACAGGAAAAGGCTAAAAGAGGACAGTGGACACAGTTTGGTTTTACTCTTTCAGTTGTTCTAGGAAATTTGCAGACTGGGAATTTTATTAACAGCTTGTGTCATGATTTACTAGGAAAATGTATTAGCTTTACCAAATTCAGAAATCACTAGAGTAAGGGTCCTTTCACACCTGCAGACCGTATGTCCGTATTTCATCCATCGGATGTATCCCTATGGAATAGCGGGTGTCAGCAGATGAAGATCCACTGACAGCCGATCTCATCGGTGTCCGCTATGCTCTGATTCTGCAGACGGAGGAAAATCCTATTTTTCCATCTGTCTGCAGAGCGGATCGGATGAACACGGACAGACGGTCCGTGTTCATTCGATCCCCCCATAGAGGAGAGCGGAGGTCTGACAGGGCGGTCCCTGCACAGTGTGCAGGGACCCACCCTGTTATCTGCAGACTCAGCGGGGATCAACGGAGCGATCCCCGCTGAGCAAGCGGATGAGACATGTACGGATCCTCACGGGATCTGTTCATGTGAAAGGGGCCTTAGGTTTATTTTGTTTTGTTTTTTTCTTAAATATTTTGTATTTGTTTAGTCACCCTTAAAAAATAAAAATTATATATATATATATATATATATATATATATATATATATATATATATATATATATATATATATATATATATATATATATACACATACATACACACACACACATATATATATATATATATTTTTTTTTATATATATATATAAAATGTTTTTTTTTACTATATATATATGTCATTATTGGTTTAGAACAAATGATAAATAATTGCCACAGTGCTATAAATTAGCAAAACATAACATCAGAGGCAGCCTGCCTATTGGCTGTCTTTGTCTGACTAAAACTGGACATACACAATTACATTTTCGAAAAAATCTAACAGATTCCTCCATTTACACTATAGGATGCTGATGAACAAATTTCCTGCTACAGCTATCCTCGTAACAGATTTTGTCAGGTTCATCAGGAACCATCTGGCAATTCACATTGCGTGTGCCAGTTTATAACTTTAGACTGAGCCCCCTGAGTAAGTTACACCTTCAGCTATGAAGCCCTGTAAAGAGACTTTTTAAAACTGTAGCACCCCTTCTCTAGGCTGCCTAAATGTAGTTATTGGCACTGATGTACCCAGCTGAGCAGCAATTTATTGTTAAGGTCTGGAGAGGTCTATGCATGCACCTGGTGGTTGATTACTTCTGCCTGCCTCTGGAAGAAGCTTCACAAAATAGAGTACGAGGGTTAGCCACTGGGTTGTGAATATTTATCTGATCTCAGCCAATCCCTGGGAGGGGGCCCAAAAAGTATGGCTGGGGAGAAGATAAATGTTTGGGAGGGACCGATTAGAGCTCTCTCTCCTGGGGCCTCTCTGTAACAGCCTGTGTTACAGAAGAGCTGATGCTGTTTGGCCTTAGCATGTGTTGGCTGATGGCCTTGGAGTAACCTGGACTTTGCTGGAAGACACTATCTTAGGAAGCTGAGCTGGTGAGGGAACACTTTCACTGAGGAATGTTGTAAGGAAGCTGGTTGGGGAGCTGCCTTTTTACAGTACACTGTGTATAGGAACTTTCGCCTAAAGCTTCAGGTGTGGCAGAGTTCGATGCCAGAGGTTGCTACAAGGGCTGTGATTGCTCTTACAGAGTCTCAGACAAGCTGGCTGTCCCCGCTACCCCTAGCATTACTTAAAGGGGTTGTAAAGGTTTGTTTTTTATGTTCTAAATAGGTTCCTTTAAGCTAGTGCATTATTGGTTCACTTATCTTTTCCTTCGATTTCCCTTCTAAATTTTTTTTTCTTTGTTTTCTTTGTCTGAATTTCTCACTTCCTGTTCCTCCCCTGTAAGCTGTTCTGGCTGACTAACCCCCAGCCAGATAATGGGGGCAAGCTTACGGAGGAGAAACAGGAGGTGAGAAATTCAGACAAAGAAAAAAAACATTTAGAAGGGAAATCGAAGGAAAAGGTAATGCTGCGTACACACGATCAGTCCATCCGATGAGAACGGACTGATGGATAGGCATGTGCATTTCGTTTCGTTCCGAATCGAAATTCGGACAAATTTTTCATTATTCGGACATTCGGATGCATACGAATTCCCGAATTTCAATATTAATGAATTTACCGAATCCGAACGAACGTTTTCAATTCTGAAACGAAAACCCGCGGACGAAATTCGATCGGAATTCGAATTTTTTTTTTTTTTTCGAATTCCGATCGAATTTCGTCCGCGGGTTTTCGAATTGGAATTCGAAAAAATATATATATATATTTTTTTTTTTATTTCGATCGAATTTCGTCCGCGGGTTTTCGATTTGGAATTCGAATTTTTTTTTTTTTTTTTTTTTTCGAATTCCGATCGAATTTCGAAATTATATTCGAAAAATAGACTATTTGTTGTCGAATCTGGTCGAAATACTTTCGAATTCGACCGGATTTTTCGAAATTCGGTCGAAAACAAACGAATTCCGAAAACGGTCGAAATATTTTCGAATTCGACCGGATTTTTCGAAATTCGGTCGAAAACGAACGAGTTCCGAAAACGAATTTAACACATGTAACGAACCTAACTTAACGAAATTAATTAAATAACGAATTAAAACGAAACGAAACAAAATTTTCCCTTTTGCACTGATGGACCATTTTCATTGATTAACCGATGAAGCTGACTGATGGTCCGTCGCGCCTACACACCATCGGTTAAAAAAACGATTGTGTCAGAACACGGTGACGTAAAACACGACAAGCTGAAAAAAATGAAGTTCAATGCTTCCAAGCATACGTCGACTTGATTCTGAGCATGCATGGATTTTTAACCGATGGTCGTGCCTACTAAGGATTGGTTAATTTTAAAACAAGTTGCCTTTTTTTTAACCGATGGTTAACTAACCGATGTCGCCCACACATGATCGGTTTTGACCGATGAAAACGGTCAATCAGACCATTCTCATCGGTTTAATCGATCGTGTGTACGCGACATAAGTGAACCAACAATGCACTAGCTTAAAGGAACCTATTTAGAAAATAAAAAATGAACCTTTACAACCCCTTTAAGGCTGCTACTGAAGGGTTTTCCTTGAGAATCCGTCCTCTAATGCAGCGGTCTTCAAACTGTGGCCCTTTGCTTCCTTTATCTGACCCCTGGGGAAATATTTCTCCCACTGATATGAGGCACTATTCCCCAGACTGACACCAACAATGGGGCATTATTCCTGCCACTGACACCAATACTGAAGCATTAAAATTATAGTAACATTACAATAAAAATCTTATCAAATTACCACAGCAACGCTAGTTGTCACTTTCTAAACGTGACCCATCTTACCTATGACAGTTCATAGAAGGAAATAGATTTGAAGGATAGGTCATGTGTCAAGCCCCGTACACACGGCCGAGGAACTCGACGTGCCAAACACATCGAGTTCCTCGGCGTGTTCAGTCCTGGAGCCGCCGAGGAGCTCGGCAGGCCGAGTTCTCCCATAGAACAACGAGGAAATAGAGAACATGTTCTCTATTTCCTCGCCGAGGTCCTCGTCGGCTTCCTCGGCCGAAAGTGTACACACGGCCGGGTTTCTCGGCAGAATTCAGCTCTGAACCGAGTTTCTGGCTGAATTCTGCCGAGAAACTCGGTCGTGTGTATGGGGCCTGAGAGTCCAGTGGGAAAAGTGATATGTGAAGGATGATATGCTCTCATCACATCAAACGTGTACACTCCACCGCATAGACTTCTCCCGTGTCACTCTCCCCTCATGGATATCTACTCACCAAAAGGCTGAAGCCTCGTACACACGACCGAGGAACTCGACGGGCGAAACACATCGTTTTGCTCGTCGAGTTCCTTGTTAGGCTGTCGAGGAACTCGACGTGCCAATTTTCTCCATTCCAAAAGAGAACTTGCTCTCTTTTTGGCTCAACGAGTTCCTCGACATTTTCTTTGTTGAAAAATGTACACACAACCGGTTTCCTCTGCAAAAAAAACAAAAAAACAGCAAGTTTCTTGCTGGTTTTTGCCGTGTGTACGAGGCCTGAGTTTCAAAGGCCCTGAGATGCTGACCTCATGACAAACAGGAACGAACGTGCTGTGCGCTGCGTTCCAAAGACTCTCTAGTGTGAGGAAGAAGTGTGGTGTCTATCTACGGTGGACAGGACTGACACATACGGTCGTTTTTTTCCCACTGAGAGCTAGGAAGCAGCCCAGCTTACTGATCGTTATCAAACAATGTTTTTAACATTAAAGAGTGCTGTTTTATGGACCGACCGATCGATTCAACTTGCTGAATAAAAGTCTGAAAACAGTATCACACTATCTCTAGTCTTTTTTACACTTTTAACCAGAGGTTATCAGGAGTGGAATGTTCGGATCGATTGCAGGAATTGGATTTGGAGGAATTTTGGACAGTGCAGCATCTCAGGGCCTTTGAAACTCAGCCTTTTCATGAGTAGATATCCATGAGGGGAGAGTGACACGGGAGAAGTCTATGCGGTGGAGTGTACACGTTTGATGTGATGAGAGCATATCATCCTTCACATATCACTTTTCCCACTGGACTCTGAGGCCGCGTACACACGGTCAGTCCATCTGATGAGAATGGTCCGACGGACCGGTTTCATCGGTTCACCGCTGAAGCAGACTGATGGTCTGATGTGCGTACACACCATCAGTTCAAAAACCGATCGGGCCAGAACGCGGTGACGTCAAACACACGACGTGCTGAAAAAAACGAAGTTCAATGCTTTCCAAGCATGCGTCGACTTGATTCTGAGCATGCGTGGGTTTTGAACCAATGCTTTTGTGTACTAACCATCGGTTTTGACCTATCCGTCAGCCATCCATCGGTTCGATTTTAACCACTAGGGTACCGCATGCCGTCAAATGATGGCGGGTGGAATACCCTATTGTTCTGACAGGACGTCATATGACGTCCTGTCATTTAAAGCCGATAGGGGGCGCGCGCGCACCCGTTGCGTCACTGGGAACACAATGCGCGTGCCCTGGCGTAAAATGAAGGATGGATGGCCGCACTCCAAACCAAACAGGTTGTCTTTATTTAAACGAACATCAAAAACATACTAGATCACAGCAACAGAAACAGGAGGATAACCGACGTTTCGCACTGACTTAGTGCTTATTCATGGCGCGTGCCCGGCAGCCGCGATGGCCGCCGGGCACCCGCGATTGCCCACTAACTGAGCAGGGACGTGGAGCTCTGTGTGTAAACACATAGCTTCACGTCCTGTCAGGGAGAGAGGAGACCGATCTGTGTCCCTTATACATAGGGACACAGATCGGTCACCTCCCCCAATCACCCCCCTCCCCCTACAGTTAGAACACTCCAAGGCTACACATTTAACCCCTTCCCCGCCGCCTAGTGGTTAACCCCTTCCCTGCCAGTCACATTTATACAGTAATCAATGCATATTTATAGCACTGTTCACTGTATAAATGTGAATGGTGTCAAAAATGTCCGTTGTGTCCGCTATAATGTCGCAGTCCCGAAAAAAAACCCGCAGATCGCCGCCATTCCTAGTAAAAAAAAAAAAAATCATAATTATGTCCCCTATTTTGTAGGCAATATAACTTTTGCGCAAACCAGTCACTATACGGTTATTACGATTTTATTTTTTATTTTTTTTACCAAAAATATGTCGAAGAATACGTATCGGCCTAAACTGAGATAAAACATTTTTTTTTTTTAAATGGGATATTTATTATAGCAAAAAGCAAAAAATATTGTGTTTTTTTTCAAAATGTACGCTCCTTTTTTTGTTTATAGCCCAAAAAATAAAAACCGCACAGGTGATCAAATACCACCAAAAGAAAGCTCTATTTGTGGGGAAAAAAAGGCATACATTTTGTTTGGGAGCCGCGTTGCACGACCGCGCAATTGTCAGTTTAAGCGACGCAGTGCCGGAAGCTAAAATTTCGTCTGGGCAGGAAGGGGGTGTAGGTGCACAGTAAGCAAGTGGTTAAAGCAAGTTCTCTTTTTTTTGACCGAAGGACAACAGACCGATGGGCCATACACACGATCGCTTTGGACCGATGAAACTGAACTTCAGTCCATTTTCATCGGTTTGGACCGGTCGTGTGTACGCGGCCTCACACATGACCTATCCTTCAAATCTATTTCCTTCTATGAACGTTTAGAAAGTAACAACTAGCGCTGCTGTAGTAATTTGATACGATTTTTATTGTAATGTTACTATAATTTTAATGTTTGGGTGTATTTTAAGCGGCTTCTGATTTTTATATTTGAATGATAAATGGTAACATTGAATCATTAGTAGTCTTCTACTTTAAGATTTCCTTTAGCTCATAGCGCCAAGATAGTGGAAGAAGGCCTTCATTTTTAGTATATTTGCTTGAATGATGAAGCATTGTTCACTCCCCAGATGCTGTAGCATTATCTACTCACATTGATCACAGTCTGGACCCCCAAAAGTCTGAAGGACAGTACACTCAGGGGAGGGCTGGCAGCCTTAGGCCTGGGGGGCAGGTTCAGTCAATTGGCCTATTGAACCGCTGAATCAGCTCACCATCCATGGCCCATCTGTTTTTTTAATGCAGCCTTACCAGTGCAGTCAACTCCAGTGCCCATCAATGCAGCCTGATATGTCAGCTATGGGTGTCAAGGTCTCTCACCACAGTGATCTCAGCAGGTCCTTGCACGCCACGGCCTCCTGGGGGGGGGGGGGGGTAATGCTCCTATGCTCCTGGTCCTGGGGTCAAGTTGCAGCCAGCATCCAGCCCTGCGTCCCGACTCCCTGGCAAACCCCGCTTCTAAGAATCCAGTCTCCGGGAGTTGTAGTTTCCTCTGCGCTGCTCTGTTTTCCACCCACCGGGAGCTTGAGCTTGGACTACAACTCCCGTGAATGCAACAGCTGGCGGTCAGCTGCCGTGGCCATGCCCCTGGCCCAACTTTCTAGACCAGAATAAAAAAGAAAATGGTAGTGGGCAACTGCTGCCAGCCATAAGTCAGGGCAGCCTGGGAGGCAATTGCCACCCTGCCCCCTGGCCCAGCCCTCCCCTGAGTACACTGGTCCTTTGTTTACAAAATTTGAAGACCCCTGCTCTAATGCATGAATGTGTTTTGGAGTATCCTGCACCCTCATCCCTCTACCCACCTGTGTTAATTTTCTGGAATAAATCTTCAAATGACAACCCTAGACTGAGTCTGAACTTTGTAGGTGTGCTCTGGTACATGGGCCTTCCAGCCTCTGAGTAGGTAAGGGAAACCTGGGTTATTTCCAGCTGCCTCTTTGGAGGTAAGCCCTACACAACACTCTCTAGCATTCTCTGCAAGACGTCATTTTTGGGGGGGTGTTTAGATACACTTAAATTATAGCAGAATAGGGGACATTCCTGTTGCATAAAGGCATATGAGATTTTTTATTTCTTTTTTTGGTTCACGGTTTTCAAATTTAACATAAGGATGAGGTGTTTTCACTTCCAGGTCCTTGTAATTTTCCAAGCTATTAAGAGGTACTGTAATTAGGGTGCCCACGTGTCCCGGATTGCCCGGTACTGTCCCGCAATTGACATGTCTGTCCTGGGTCCCGGGCACCTTCATTCTGGGACAATACAATGTCCCAGAATGGAATAGAGGACACAGCCTACTAACTAATAACTACATTTCCGGAACTGGTTGCTAGGGCCAGCGCTGCCTGGCGTCTTGCAACCAGTGACAATTTACTCTCAGACAGTGAGACCGGGAGCGAGGCCTGCGCCTAGTGCAGCACTGCTGTCTCCACCCACCTTGGCACCTCCTCCGGCGGTGATCTTCACTCTCCAGATAGTGAAGCCACTCCCTTACTTCTATGCACGTGGCTCATGCAGAGGGAGTGACAGCAGCACTGCATCTGGTGGCAGGCTATGGGTGGCAAGCGGCACTGCATCTGGTGGCAAGTGGCACATTCACCTGACAAATAACCCACTGCCAAATTCCCAATTAACCCCAAGACCACATTTCCCCCTGCCCCCCTAATTTTTTGGGGGGGGTGGGTGAGAGAGGGGGTGTGTCCCTGAATGGCAGTTTGGAAATGTGGTCACCATAACTGTAATGAGTATTGTTTTAATAGAAATGTTTGTCCTTTTTGCTTAAATTGCATTGGGGTTGTTTACATACAAACTATTCTTAGGTAGTTTCATGTGATGGTACTATGCAGTAAAGGTTAAACTGCAGTTAGTAGAAATAAGACACCTCCATCACAGAGTGACTTAG
The DNA here is from genome assembly GCF_905171775.1 of Rana temporaria. Taxonomy (NCBI): domain Eukaryota; kingdom Metazoa; phylum Chordata; class Amphibia; order Anura; family Ranidae; genus Rana; species Rana temporaria. Next base: position 52,485,134 of record NC_053490.1, on the reverse strand, counting down.
ATACATTACATTCAAGCTCTTTGGAATTAAAATTTCATTTTGCTGCCTTTGCACAGTACTGCGCTTCTCTTTCCTGCCCCTCCCCTTTCACTTCTAGTAAATCTGTGAAGTACTGTACTTGGTACATTGTGCTGACAAATGCAATTATCATATTGCATTGCAATGGGAAGCAGCGGCAACAGAATCACAAAGCATATGCCACCCGGGACCAAGAGAAAGAACATTTTCCTTAAATAATACACCAGTAATAGATGTTGTGATCCAACATTGCTTTCTTCAGGCTCTTTGTTGCTTGTGATGTTACATAGCTTAGTAGGATGACACAGGAATAATGCAAGTGTAGGGCAAGAATCAGGGCAGGACTTAGGGTGGTGGGGGCCCCTGGGCTTGAGTGTTGAAGGGGCCCCCTGGATCTGAGAATTGGGGGGGGGGGGCGAAGTTGTTGAGCGGGGGGGCGAATTGAAGTTGTTGAGCCGGGGGGGCGCATTAAAGTTTTAAAGTTGTTGCGCGGGGGGGGGGGGGGGGGTTTGCAGTTGTTGAGCGGGGGGGAGTGCCAACAGCCGGGGCCACAGACTGTCATTAGCCTGGCTCTCGGCTTTCTTCCCTTCAGCAGCCACAGTCCTCCCCACACCGCTCCGGTTCCTCCTGCTTCCGTGCTGCCTCCTCTTAAAATGCAGGAAAATTATTCCTTTTGCGGGACTGCGGGAAGAAGCTGTCTGTGTGGGAAAGTCCCGCAGAATTTGTGCGTGTTGGGAGGTATGCGCAGGGCCGCCATCAGGAATTTTGGGGCCACTTACACAGCTGAAGGCATGGGCCCCCTGGAGCAGAGAACCGCCTGAAATTGAGAAGCGGGGGGGGGCCTTTACAAAAAAAAGAAGGAATAAAGAAAAAAAAATATATATATATATATATATATATATATATATATATATATATATATATATATATATATATATATATATATATATATATATATATATATATATATATATATATATATATATATATATATATACACATACAGGGGGGTAGCCATCCGGGGCCCTGGGGACCTCTGGGCCCTTCCTTTAATAAAAATAAAAAATAAACCTCTGGGCCCTTTAATAAAAAAATAAAAAAAATAAACATTTATAAAAAAATACATAAAAAAAGGGAGGTTGCCTCTGGGCCCCTGGGGACCTCTGGGCCTTTTAATAAAAAATATAAACAAAAATAAAAAAATGAACATTTATAAATAAAATAAAAAAAAGGGGGGTTGCCACATGGGGCCCTGGGGACCTCTGAGCCCTTTAATAAAAAAATATTATATATATATATATATATATATATATATATATATATATATATATATATATATATATATATAAAATTATTATTTTTTTATAAAAAAAAAAAAAAAAAAAAAAAGTGGGTTGCCATCCGGGGGCCCTGGAGACCCCTGGGCCCTTTAATAATAATAATAAATAAATATATATATATATATATATATATATATATATATAATATATATATATATATATATATATATATATATATATATATATATATATATATATATATATATATATATATATAATATAAAAAAACATATTTTTTATAAACAAAAAATAAAAAAGGGTGGTTGCCGTCCGGGGCCCTGGGGACCTCCGGACCCCTAAAAAAAAAAAAAAAAAAAATATTATTTTTTTTTTTAAAGGGGGCCCCCATATATATATATATATATATATATATATATATATATATATATATATATATATATATATATATATATATATACACATATAGAATGTTTGGGGGTTCTAAGTTATATTCTACCAAAAAATACAGATTTTTACTTTACTTTTACTTGTAAACAACAAATGTCAGAAAAAGGTTTGGCCAGCAAGCGGCTAGGGTGACAATGCTGTTCAGTGTAGTTGTCACCCTATTACAGAAAGGGAGTTAATGGCAGGATTTCTAGGTTAAAATAAAATAAAAAGTGTGAAAAAAAAAGAAATAATAAAAACTAATGCAGCAACACACCTACTAATGCAGCATCACACCTAATGATTTGGTAAGCCGCAATACTATCAATTTTTTATTTATTTATTATATAAAGTTGTATTGATTTTATATTATATACAAAACAGTTGTCATCATATCACATTGATTCACAACCCCCTTTAAAAATACCAATCACACTCATCTTTTATGGGTATTACATTGTGTCTGTGTGCACTAAAATTCATGCAAGTGTAAAATTTGCGTTTGAGAAACAGCTGTGAAAATATTGTGTGACATTAAAATTTGCAAATGTCACCATTTTTTTCTCCAGAGCCTCTACTTTCAGAAAACATATCATGGTCTTAAGTAATTTCATAGCAAAAAAAAAGTGCAGGTGTTTACATGTATGTGAATCATTTCAAACTTGTTCCAGGCAGAAAGGGGTTAACAAATTCAAATCTGACTGCACTGAGCTAAAAATAACTGTCAGTTGGAAAAAAAAAATGTCATTATGACATCACAAAGAGCTGCGTGATATGAGGAGCAGAGACAGTGCTGATCACAGAGTGTCAGTGACTCATCTAGGGCTTAGACCTGTGCGATACCACTGCTCTTAATTTTGAATTTCTGCATTTTTTGCTGAATAATTCTACTATATTTTATTTCGTGTGTGAATTCTACACAAAAGGTGAGATTATTATTATAATTGCTGACGTTTTTTCGTGATTTGGTCAATAAATATGTTTAGCTCAGTTCTCAAAGTGGAAAATTCTGGAATATAATTCTAATGTTCAAATTGGAAAAAAAATGGAATATAATCCTAATGAAAACAACAATCGTTTGCCTTGAGTGAAGACTTGTAAACTGAACTTAGTAGGTACATGTAATAGGAAATGTGTGAGTGACCATTAGTGATACATGTACACCCTGGAATAGTGATGGTGAACCTTAGCATTCCAGATGTCGTGGAACTACATTTCCCATGATGCTCATGCACTCTGTAGTGTAGTGGAGCATCATGGGAAATGTAGTTCCAAAACATCTGGAGTGCCAACTGCCAAGGTTCACCATCACTGCCCTAGAAGCACAGCCATCATAAGAGGACTATATGGGCTGCCATTGCTGACCTCCATGTGATAACACCCTATTCTTTCTCTGCTGGTTTCCAATAAAATCTCCTACAAACAGATTATTCACGTCTCATTCCTTCACATATCCCAAAACTAGGAGAATCGTTCCTCATTTTAGGACAATGGGGGAAGCCATGGAAATCATTTCTTTATGTCCTATTGGCCAGATCCACATCCAGAAGCACTTTTGTATAATGCAAATCGAGTCTAATATTATACAGCCATTTATTCCAAACTGTATACAGCTGATTGAGGCTATTTGGTCATCATCAGTGCAGTGTATGGAGACCATGGCTTCTATGGAGTATGGATTGGGAGCCAACAAGGCAGCATAACCATAGAGATTATGGTGAGAAGGGACTAAAGCCATACATTTCTACATTGTCTATGTCAGGGGTCTCAAACCGGCGGCCCTCCAGCTGTTGCAAAACTACAAGTCCCATGAGGCATTGCAAGGCTGACAGTTACAAGCATGACTCCCACAGGCAGAGGCATGATGGGACTTGTAGTTTCGCAACAGCTGAAGGGCTGACAGTTTGAGACCCCTGGTCTATGTGATGTACTTTTGGTTCATTCGAAAAATTCAGTTATAAACGCCAAACAGATGGGATATTTATAGCGCTAGCTGGCTTGGTCATTGGCTGGTTTGAAAAACGTAAGACTTATATTCAGATGAGTCTAATGAGACTTTAATATGAAAGTCACATGTCCAAAATAAAGGACTTTATCCCATATCTATATAGATAGATATAGATATATTTTTATATATATATATATATATATATATATATATATATATATATATATATATATTTAGATATATATTTAGATATATATTTATATCTATATAATATATCTATATAGATATAGACATAGATAATGACCCGGATTCACAAAGCACTTGCGCCGACGTATCTCGAGATACGCCGCGTAAGTGCAAATATGCGCTGCCGTATCTGTGCGCCGGGCCCACAAAATTAAGATACGCCTAAAAACAGGCTTTATTCCACCGACGTAACTTGCCTACGCCGGCGTAGAGTGGGCGCATATTTACGCTGGACGCATGTGGAGCTCCCATTGATTTTCTTTTTAAATATGCAAATGAGGGAGTTACGCCAATTCACGATCGTACTTGCGCCCAACGCAGGCTACGACTGGTGCGCGTAAGTTGTACGTACGGCGTAAAGTTAAGCCCCATAAAGGAGGTGTAACCCAGCAGCAGACATGCAAAGGTCTGCACCAGGGAACTCAAGCCGGCGTATTTTACGTAGTTTACGTTGGACGTGAATATGGCTGGGCATAGGTTACGTTCACGCCGTAGGCAGTGATCTGGCGTATCTTAGGCAGTTGTTCCGACGTGGTTTTGAACATGCGCACTGGGATGCGTCCATGGGACGGCGCATGCGCTGTTTGTTATACGTATCTGTCAGGCGCTCGGCCCATCATTTGCATGGGGTCACGCCTCATTTGCATGGCTCACGCCCACTTCCACCTACGCCGGCTTACGCCTAGGAAACCCAGCACAGTTTTGGGAGCAAGTGCTCTGTAAATTCCATGCTTGCCTCTCTGCGCTGGTCGGCGTAGCGTACAGGAGATACGCTACGGCGGCATAAATGTGAACCAGCGGGCCAATATCTATATATGTATATATATTGTACTGGGAAATACTTTTTGAAAAATAAAAAGTGCATTTGATATACAATTATAAAGATCAGACCAAAATGAGGGACCAAAATGTGAGATAAAAGGGACAGATACCAAATCAGGGACAGTCCCTCAAAATCAGGGACAGTTGGGAGCTATGTTATCCCTATGCTGAAGATTTGTGAATGAAGACTAAACTTACTACATTTCACACATGACAATCGCTCTCGCCAGTGGGGTTGATTTACTAAAACTGGAGAGTGCAAAATCTGGTGCAAAATCTGGTGCAGCTCTGCATAGCAACCAATCGGCTTCCAGGTTTTTTGTCAACGCTTTTTTGAACAAATTGAGATTTGAAGCTGATTGGCTGCCGTGTACAGCTGCAGCAGATTTTGGTAGTATATAAATGTTTGGCAAGTGCAAAAATAAAGTAGCTGTTCATCTCTTAGGCTCCATTCACACCTAGGCGTTTTGACGCCCGACGATATTTCAGCCTGAAATACGCTGAAGGGATGATTTAACATTGTCGGCTATGGAGATGGTTCACATCTCCACGCCGAACGCCGAAACGCCGTACGCCTGAAGCTCAAAACAAGTCCCTGACCCTTTTTTTCAGGCGGCTTCGGCGTTCGGCCATAGCCGACAATGTGTAAATCACCCCTCCAGAGAAAACCGTGGTAAAAAACGCCGCGTTTTGTCGCGGCAAATCGCGGTACAATACGCCGCGTTCAGGTGTGAATGCAGCCTTAGGTAAAAATCTTCTGAGCTGATAACTTCCTGTGCTTTCTGCCTCTGGACTGTTACTTTGTATTGCTCCTGCTCTCTCCATGGACTACAAAACACCTCTCCTGTTATGGAGAAGAGAGGGAGGTGTTATGTAGTCCTAACACAGGGTTCTGTAGCTCTAACACACTTTCTGTCCTAGGGTGACAAGGCTGCTCAGTGCAGTTCTCATCCTGGGACAGAAAGTGTGTTAATGAGCTACTACACTATCAATTCTTATTCTTGGGTTTCGCTTTAGAAAGTTACAGAATGATTTGTTTGTGAGATCCTCCAGGTTTAGCCGAGGTATAGCATAGTAGTAAAAGCACTTAGGCTCTGTAGAAAGTTAATAATTGTTAATATTTACTGATGTTCATATTCTAACCATATTTATTGTCTTTTTTCATTTTAGAAAACGACTGAAAGAATGACTCAAATCGTTTCTCTCGCCGACTTAATAGCTGCATTGAAGCAAGGGCCGACTGTTGGAGCTGGTCTTGTAAACCTGGGCAATACTTGCTTTGCCAACTCTGTATTGCAATGCCTTACTCATACCCATCCGATCGCGGACTACATGCTCACGTGTCAGCATTCTCAGAAATGTAAGTACGCCTCTTCACAACTTTCTACCTCTCATAGCTGTTGGGTGATTGGAGCTCTGGTATAGAGACAACTGGCTGCTGTTCAGTTGTTGTTAATTAATGGTCACTTAGGTTGCACCCACACCTCAGCGCTTTGAATCGTGGGAAGAATAGTCGCCATTCTACCCGCCATTTTAAAAAGCTCTGGTAAAATCACAAATCGCACAATGCGCATTTCAGATGCCATCAATTTTAATGGCACCTAAAAACGCAGTGCGGTTCTTCCACGATTGTTGTGCGATAAAATCGTGCTGCAAGTGTGGCAAACTGCATCGTGGGAAGCTTGTCATCCAAAAAAAGTTCAGGAGCTTCTCTTGGGCAACAAGCTTTATGCCCCGCCCCCGCTCTCTGCTCATTTCCTGTGGTTGACAGCAGCAGGAACCAATAGCTCCCACTGCTGTGTGAACCAATGAGGAGAGAGAGACACAGGAAACCTGCTGCTCTTGTGCACAGCGCTGGATCAAGATGGGACTCAGGTATAAGAAAGGGGAGGGGGAGCTGCACCCAGAAGGTTTTTTACCTTAATGCATAGAATTTGCATTTTTGAGCCTTTAGAACCACTATAACTGCCATTGAAGTCCATGCTTTCTGAGGCCTCGTACACACGACCGAGTTTCTCGGCAAAAACCAGCAAGAAACTTGCTGGGTTTTTTTTTTGCCGAGGAAACCGGTCGTGTGTACATTTTTCGACGAGGAAACTGTCGAGGAACTCGTCGAGCCAAAAAGAGAGCATGTCTCCTTTTTCCACGACGGGAATGGAGAAAATTGGTTCGTCAAGTTCCTCGACAAGCCTGAATCCTCGTACACACGAACTTGTTAGGCTGTCGAGGAACTCGACAAGCCAATTTTCTCCATTCCCGTCAAGGAAATAGAGAACATGCTCTATTTTTGGCTCGTCGAGTTTCTCGACAGTTTCCTCGACGAAAATGTACACAAAAATATCTCCCAGCAAGTTTCTTGCTGGTTTTTGCCAAGAAACTCGGTCGTGTGTACGAGGCCTTATAGTATGATGAGAATCAAAGATTGATCAGCAGAAGGCCTTCATGGATTGTGCAATCAGATTAAACTTGATGAGGGAATACTTTCCTTTCTGCTTGGTTATGCACACCGCACTCCGCATTTTATGGTCTGTTCTTAGAGGGCAGTCGCAGTGTAGAGCTGGAAGTGCCCCATTAAGTTTTCTCTTCAGCTCAGGGATTGGAGGGGAGAGCCAGCCATGTGACTTTGACAGGTCACTCATCGGGCTCTCCTCTTGTCTGTTTTTATTTAATACACTCAATAAAGTAGTGGTAAAATTAAATCTGATCCCCCTGCAAGCTAATGGTATAATGTGCTAGTATGCATCACATACTAGCACATTATGAAAGATTTATCTGTAAAACAAAGCCCTTCAAACGCTCACCGCTGACAGGGCTTATATCTTCACCTGGTCTATCCTCCGGGTTTTAAGGCTTCGGCCGTTTGCATGGGCAAGCCGTGATGTGCGTGGGAGACACATTCACAGTGCTGTCAATTCAGAGCACAGTGCCCATACGCCGGTGACGTCACAAGCTGCAAAACATGCAAATATCACCCAAACGCTGAATGTTTAGGAGCTATTCATTTTACCTAAATATAAGCTTTAGTATAAGCTTCCCTGTAGTGACAAAGCAGAGTTTAACCCTTTCACGCCGACGGAACGCATATATGCGTCCTCGGCGTCCGGGGGTTATACCGGGATGATGCCTGCAGCCGCAGGCATCATCCCGGTACTGTTGTTTAGAGCGGGCGATCGGCTATCCAAACATAACAACCGATGTGGCTAAAAGCCGCTCCGTTGTTATGCCGGTGGAGCGGGAGGGGACATCCCCCCCCTCCCGCCGCCTTTCGCCGCTCTGACCGGGCCTCTCGTCCCACCGGGAGACCCGATCCTCCATCCGCCGTGTTCTGTGTTCAGGCGGAGACTGACACTAACCCGTAAACGGCTTTGATTCAGTCTCCGCATTGAAACCACGGAAGCGGCGTCATGACGTCACTTCCGGGTTTCTCGGCTGCCAATGGCGCCGGATTTAAAAAAGTACACAGTATTCAGAATCGCCGTTTTCGGCGATCTGAATACTTTGAAGTGCAAAGGAGGGCTCGGAGGTCTTTTAGACCCCGATCCCTCCATAAAGAGTACCTGTCACCACCTATTGCTGTCACAAGGGATGTTTACATTCCTTGTGACAGCAATAAAAGTGATCAAAATGTAAAAAAATAAAAAAACACAATTTAATATTATAAAAAATAAATAAATAAATAAGAAAACAAACAAAAAAATTTTTTTAAAGCACCCTGCGAGCTTGCGCAGCAAAGAAAACGCATACGGAAGTCGCGCCCGCATATGAAAACGGTGTTCAAATCACACATGTGAGGTATCGCCGCGATCGTCAGAGCGAGAGCAATAATTCTAGCACTAGACCTACTCTATAACTCTAACCTGGTAACCGTAAAAAAAGTTTAAAGCGTCGCCTATGGAGATTTTTAGGTACCGTAGTTTGTCGCAATTCCACGAGTGCGTGCAATTATAAAGCGTGACATGCTTGGTATCTATTTACTCGGCGTAACATCATCTTTCACATTATGCAAAAAAATTTGGCTAATTTTACTTTTTCATTTTTTTAAAATTCATGAAAGTTAATTTTTCCCAAAAAGTTGTGTTTAAAACACCGCCGCACAAATACCGTATGACATAAAATATTGCAACAATCGCCATTTTATTCTCTAGATTCTCTGCTAAAAAAATATATATAATATTTTGGGGTTCTAAGTAATTTTCTAGCCAAAAATATGGATTTTAACTTGTAAACACCAAATGTCATACATAGGCGTAGGCATGAAAGGGTTATTAATATCGCTTTAACTTTTATTGTGTCCCACCGGCTTCAAACTGCCAAAGCCCGTTGAGTGCAAAGCACATTTGTAAAGAGCACCAATGTGCTTTATGAATGGGCAATGTTTGTTATTTTTTTTTGAAGACGCAGTATAGCAGTGGTGTGATCATAGCACAGCTTTATAAATGTACCCCCTAATGTTTTAGTTATGTTTAGAACCTGGTGAATTGAAGCACTCAGTAGTGCTGGCCACACAGGTTGCAATCTGACCACACAATCTGCTTAAGACTGGGTCCAGATATGAGTCGCATGCGGATCACAGCAGAGGGTCCGGTATATCCTAGTTCACCATTTCAGCCCAACATATTTGGGCTGAATTCGGACCTGAAATGGACCAAAAGACCTTTTTGTGAAAATCGCACTGTCCCAACTGCAGAGATATATGTGAACCGGCTCCATAGAGAGCCCGTCAAAATCTCCTGCTATTGCGAATTGGAAGTGGGGAAATCGGCATCCAATTGGCAATGGTGTGAACCCAGCCTTAGACAATACCAGAGCACAACAATCCTGAAGCTGACTTTCTGAATACCTACAATTCTGTGCTTTTTACCTGTCATTAATGAATTTTTTAATCTGTTTGATTCTAGGCCGTTTGGATACGTTCTGCATGATGTGCACAATGGAGATTCACATCAACATGGCTTTCAAAGATTCGGATGTTATGAGTCCGTATATAGTCATCGATCAACTGCAAAGTAAGTACTCTTTCCTCACTGTACACTGTCACCATTAATGTCTCATTTTATAACTACCAACATTAGAACTGGTCTGATGATTTGGCGGAAATTCTAGTTACTTGTTGTATACCTGTAAGGCCCCGTACAGACGAGGGGACATGTCTGATGAAAATGGTCCGTGGACCGTTTTCATCAGACATTTCCCCTCGGAGATTTTGGTCTGATGGCTGTACATACCATCAAACCGAAATCCCCGCGGACAGAGAACGCGGTGACGTATACGACACCGACGTTCTCTGACGCGGAAGGTCAATGCTTCCACGCACTTCCTGTTTCTCCTCAGTAAGGCTTTCCACCATCATCCGAGCGGTGGTTAGTCAGTCAGAACAGCTTACTGAGGAGGGACAGGAATGAGATATTTAGACAAAACAAAGAAAAAAACATTTAGAAGGGAAATTGAAGGAAAAGGTAAGTGAACAACAATACACTAGCTTAAAGTAACCTATTTAGAAAATAAAAAACAAACCTCTACAACCCCTTTAATAAAGGAGCAGCGCTAAGTTTAACATTATCTATGGACATGTAGGAATGTGCCTTACAGACAGCAGTTCCTCTAAAACACATATGTCAAATACAAGGCCCATAGGCCGAATCTGGCCTACCAGGCCCTGTCATGTTGCCCTCCCACCCAGTTTTTCAGTTGGATTGTGACGGAGCTCTATTCCTACACCTCCGGCTCTCACCCTCTGTTTCACGCTATAACTTTTAAATACAGAAGCCTTCTGTATTTACAAGGGAAAGCTTTGCTTTCAGTGGCTTCAGGATGTAACAAATACCTCACAGCAGGGCATGACGGGAACAGTGCTCTAGAATGTGGGATGGAGACTGATCTCTCTGCAAAGCAATGCCACCTACACAGGGAGAGATAGGAGAGAGTAAAGATGCAAAGAAGATGTGGGGAAGTAGGGGGTTTGGTGTTGCACACTGAGCATAGCGCACCCCTAAACCTACACTCTGTACACAGGACACCCCTGAACTCTGCAACCTGTACGTAGCACGCTCCTGAACTCTGCTCTCCTAAATAATAAAAAAGTATATACATAGTCTTTCAGATACACCTGGCCACTTGAGGCCAATCATACCGATTTGTGGCCCACAATGGAATTGAGTTTGACACCTCTGTGTTTTGTTAAGGTACAGACTAGTTCTAATGGTTGTCATCACAAACTGACACAGACGATGGAGCTAACATGACACTTCCAATACAATCCAATCTATTTAGAACACATATCTTTAGGCTTCCCCTTTGAAGTGTATTGTTTTCAACTTCGGGCCAAATCATCAGACTTTGTATGCTCATACGATCATTATGTGCATTAGCGCTCTGCAGTGTTATTCATTTTGAAGGACACCCCAACACAATAAGGCTATACAGTGCTGATACACATGTGTTGCATTACAATACATCAGTGGCGGCTGCTCCATTAGGGGTGCAGGGGCGCCGCCCCCCTAATCCATGCGCCCGACCCCTAATCTATATGCGGGGAGCCGGACTCGTGGATTTCAATGTTTGTTTGTTTTTCAGCACATGATTAGAGCCTGAGGAACTAGTTGGCTTACAAAAAGGGCGGGTTGGGGGCACAGAGCACTGTGCCCTAAAACCCACCCAGTTGTGTGACATTAGCAAATTAATATGTGGCATTAGTGTGAGTGAGGAGGGCAGGTTTGTTTGCCGCTGCCCCCCCCCCCCCCCCACAAATATTGAGCACCAGCCGCAACTGCAATACATAGTGACACACATCTGTGCTTTGTGGTGTGTCACCGTTAAAAATGCTGCATAGCCAGTTTTCCTTGTCCTCTATGGTGCTTACAAAATGAATAGGGAGCTTTAACACAACGCACGTGCTTGAGACAACTAGTTTTTTTGCACATTCACTAATGCATTGCACAAGAACAACAAAGATTTACAATGAAAAAGTGACATCCCCTCTCCGGGTTCTTCTTCCTCTCCATTGGACTGGTGGGCCCAGTCCCTGTAAAATTTTTACCAGACAGTGTTGGAGCTTATACAGGCTTAACAAGCTACTCCTCCTCTTGCACATGACGGCCCTGGTAATCGGCTGATCACACCAGAAGTGTGTGGGGGAGAGTAAGCTTTTAAATGAGCCTGTTAACCAAAATAGTCCACATGACAGATTCTCTTTACCATTTCTCTTCAACTCATTTATTAGTATATTAGTATGTTATAAGGTGGTCCTAATTATTTTACTGTATGTTAACTGTTCTCTTCTTTTTTCCTTACAGATATTGCAGAGCATTTTGAACTCGGCCAACAAGAAGATGCTCATGAATTTCTGCTATTTGTTATTGATAAAATGCAGAATTCGTGTATCTATGATAATCCATTGGAGCTAAGGTAAGTATCAATTACATTATTATAATTCTAGCTGGAGGGTGCTTGGACACATACAAACTACATAATAAACAAAGGATCTTCTTTCCCAGACGCACATGTATACCGATAATACAAGCATATAGGGAAGCTATAGATTATGCGATTTTCTTGAAAATTGCTTGAGTCTCCCATTAGCACAGTAAGGGTCGATGGGGAATTTTTCCCATGGAGCTATTTTTTTTTTTTGGTGGGGCGACAGGGGAAGGTGTGGGGGGGGGGGGGGAAGGGGTGTGGGGAGCCATCCCTGCTGGGAGAACACAGTAATAGCTATAGCCACTAGCAAAATCCAACATGCTTGTTGTGTCCAAGTTGATTGATGGAACTTGGATACAATCAGCCGGCCCTAAGATGGATCGAATCTCAGCTGGTCCCTGCTGAACTGAAGTTACACATCAGACTGTCAATCAAACATTTTAACATTAGCATCTAGACTTTTTCCACCAATAAAAACTCCTAAGAGGTGTCCATTGAGATCAGCAGCACTCCTCAGAAAAGCTCATGCGTTCTGCAACCTTAAAATGCTTCTGAAGGTTATTACAGGTATTTGCACCCACTTCCGGGCATTGCCCCCACAGGGGTTATGCAACTTCCCATCCCCCCCCCCCCCCGCTGTCTTCTGGGAGACACACGAGTCAGCAGGGACCATTTTGATTTTGCAGCGGCATTTACGCATGCACAAAAGGAAACCGGGAAGTGAAGCTTCACTTCCTTATTTCCATTACCGAAGATGGCGGCGGCTGCATCCGAGGACCCAGCGACGGTTCGGCCTCAGGTGCTGACATCGCGGGTGAGCTGGACAGGTAAGTGTCCTTTTTTTAAAAGTCAGCAGTATTTGTAGCTGCTGACTTTTACAAAAAAAAATTCCGGCGGACCTCCACTTTAATGCATTCTCTGCATTAAAGTAAAAAACCTTCAGGGAGCTCCCCCCCTAAATACCAATCTTGATCCAGTGATGTGCATGAGAGCAGAGGCTGTCTTGGCTATCTCTCTTCTCACTGGCTCATACACTCACAATCACAGCCAGTCAGGAGGGAGCAGAGGCGGGGCCGAGACACTCTCCGTGTGTCTTATGAACACACAAAGCACAGCACGGGAACGAGCATGCATGAGTGCCCGCCCCATAACAAGTGGCTTGCTATGGGCGCACTCGTCAGGGTGAGGGGGAGCCAGGAACGCCAGCAGGGAACCTGAGAAGAGCATAATCTGCACAACTGGACCAGATTCTTAGTGCACCAGTTTTAAGAAATCTCCCCCAAAGCATCAGCCATCTACTAAAATCCCTTTTTAACATAGACCATTTTCCTGTTTTTACTGGTCCTAACCTGGCTTAGAATATAGCAATTTTGTATAACTGTACAGAGGGTGGCCGCCGTTAGGCTTCTGTCACCATTTGGGATTTATGCCCTGGTTCAAATCGCATGTCAAATCGGCGGCAATGACACCATCTTAATCGGTGCAATGCTGCATTTTCGGCGCCGCACTGATTTCAAAAAGTAGTTTCTGTGCTACTTTTTGCGATTTCGGGGTGCAATTTCCATTGACATCTATGCAGAAACCCGCACAGATGTCTGTGAAATCGCGTCCGAAATCGGGACTGACATGCGGGAGTGAAATTGTGCGAGTTCATCTGAACTCGCACGGCTTCATTCCCGCAGCCCAGTGTGAACCTGGGCTTAAAGGATCACTAAAGGAATTTTTTTTTTTAGCTAAATAGCTTCCTTTACCTTACTGCAGTACTGGTTTCATGTCCTCATTGTTCGTTTTTGCTTTGAAGTTGCTGTAATCTGCTCTGATCTCCACACTTCCTGCTTGTCTGGCTCCTTATGAAAAATCTCATGGCAGCTTTTCACTGTGGTCCAAGCTGTGTGTCTAAAACTCCTCAGAACCAATCAGATTCATTTTAAAAACAAAACGCTGCCCTGGATTTGTTTGTTTTTGTTCTGTGGGTCCCTTTACTTCACATAAACATGAAACCAGTTTAAAAACGAAAGTGAAACTACAGGCACATTATATGATTGAATTTAATCTATTTTTAATCATTTTTAAAAGGAATCAGTTAACTTTTATGTCTCTATACCCTGTAAACAGTCATTTCAGCAAAAAAAAATGTTTCCTTTAGTGCTCCTTTAAGGAAGATTTTCTTTTACCTTTGGAAAAGCCGATTTACAGGTCCAGACCTAAACAGGATCTCACTCACACTTCAAAATAATACCTGCTAAGTTCAGTTCTGTGTATTTTGACTAAGACTTGTGTGTAAAAAGATGTACAGAGTGTAATTGATTTTTATTTTTGTCTTTTAGCTTCAGCCAAAGAAAAACTTCCAATCTGATGGACAGACTATTTGCAGGCTCTCTGAGAATACAACGTAAGTTGCCATATTACCATTTCTTGTTGCACTTCTTTATTTAGAAGATGCTCTAAACATTTTATATTCTTCTTTGTTCAAATATATTAACAATGCTAATAAAAAAATGTTTTTGTTTCTTTTGCAGTGGATTGCCAGAATTGTCAGTACACATCTGACAGATACGAGAAATTCCTTGACATCGGACTGGACATCAATGTAAATATTAGACTTCATTTTTTGTTATAATTTAGCATTTTCTATACATCAGAGGTCAAACTATAATATTATATATATATAATCATTTGTATTTTTATTTAAAATACACAGGAATCTATTACAAAGTGAATACTTCCCTGACATTTACTTAAATAGTGCAGCATTCTTCCAACATTCCATAGTCACATTCACCATATTTAGAATAGGACGAATGTGCACCAGACAAATGCAGCATTTGGTAAACCACCATGGAGTTTATACAGTAGCTGTGAAGTACATGTATAGCTCTTGCTATACCAGTGTATATGCCAACAATTGCTCTCCATGGTGCTACACTAGGATTACCTGTCCCTTTTTTAGGCAGTTTTTATTATTTTTCTATATATATTGAACACACAGTCAGAAACTTAGACCATTCAATAGAAAATAAAATGGTTCCATAACTCAACCTGGAGAATTTTAGTAAAAGAAAGGTTTCAGACTAACTATATACAGTCAGGGCCGTTTGAAGAAATTTGGGGGCCCCAAGCAAATTGGACATGGAGGCCCCCCAACCCTCCCCGCACGCAAAGCCTACTTGAACCATAGCATAGATACTAAGCGGTCACAAATATGTCATCTGCCTGCTCTTCTCTGGACCCATGTGAAAGGGGCTTAAGGCTTCATTCACATGTGCAGCTGGGGGATGGTAAAACCAGGCCCTTGAGCCTGCTAGTCTGTCTGCTCAGAGCTGTACCAATGCCATGGCAAAAATTAAATAGCATGTCACATTAGGTGGGCGTTACCAACCAATGCAAGTCTAAGGGGGAGTGCCGCAACTGCCCCACAACCGAATGCAATGCATGTGATTGCAGCACACTAGTGCGGCATTTACGGGGTTAAATCAAGCAGTGAGAAAGTGACATAACACCTCGCCACCTGCCAAATGCCCTATGAAGAATGATTCAAAGTGGATTGCTTTTCACGGGATACTGCACGTGCGAATTTCCCTCACTTTAATGAGTTCCTTTCACTTCCTGTTGCATCCTTGTGACAGGAAGTAAATGGAAATGTTCCCAACAGTACACAGACTAAGGATGAGCTCTGGCGTGTTCGCATAGAACACATGCAGAGCCCGCCAGGAAGTGTGCACGGCGCTGCGCTAATAACAGCCAGGGAGACATTTCACGATCCCTGCAGCCGAGCATCGGGACAATGTCTCCCTGGCTGTGATTAGCGCAGCGTCGTGCACACTTCCTGGCGGGCTCTGCACGTGTTCTATGCGAACACGCCAGAGCTCATCCTTAACACAGACATAGCCTGTCTATAGCCAATTGTACTTGCGCTCTGCACATGTGCCTATCAGCCCCATAACATAACCAGCACTGTGTCCTAATTGTTCTGCCATAGAGACAGAGACCAGCGCTGTCAATTACAGGGGTAGGACCGAAACCCTGATTGTTCAGCCATTGGTGCAAAGTGGGAGAATTCTCCCATCCACTTGGAGGGAACTGGATCATATATATATTTTTACTGGTGTACTGATTTAAAAAAAAAAAAAAAACAACAATCAAAGTATTTGCTGCATAAAGTTCTAAATGGAACAACAAGGGGGTGATAGATAGAGGAGGGAAGGATATAGGGACAGTTCACTGAACAAAGTGTAAATGTGTAAATGCAGAGTGTAAAGTACAGTTCACTGAACAAAGTGTAAATGCAAGTGTAAAGTGTAAATGCAGAGCTCACTCATTGGATGGACGAGGCTGGAAGCTGGTGGCTCAGACATCATACACACAGCTTGGAATGTGTAGCAGCCAGGACTGCAGTTTTTCATATCTCCCCCTCTCTCTCCTGTACATCGTGATAGGTGAGTGGGCTGGGGGGAACCGGGCAGACACTGAGGAGACAGGAGGAGGAGGAGCTGTGGTGTCTCATGTTCAATGCAGGGAGGGGGGAGTGAACTCGCTGGGCTGTGTGAGAGTAATGTCAGAGACACTCACTCCACTCAGCTGCAGCCACTGGCCCGTAATGTGCAGACTGATTCCCCTGTCCTACGGATGGGAGAATCAGTCTGTTCTCTCGATCTGTCAGTGACCGGACTTCCCCGACCCTGCAAAGCGGGGACAAACTTCCTCCGGGGACGTCTGGTCAGCCTAACGCTACAGGCTGCAGCACTTATAGCAAGTGGCTGCTGGGGGCCCCTGGCCAGCTCGGGGGCCCCCAGCAGTTGCTTGCTTTGCCTGTCCTGTTTCGACGGGCCTGTATACAGTACAAGCTGTGTGAGCCCCGGCATGCACCACCTGAAACTGTGAAACATATTTTGGGTAAAGTGGTACTTTAAAAGAACTCTTACTAGATTTTGGTCCTGTGGTATAAAGTAAAATAGAGACCAACTAAAAAGTTACATTGACTTATTTCATCAACAAGTTTTTGTTTAAGCCCAGGTTCACACTGGGTACGATTTGGTACGATTTGAGATGCGATTTCACGTGTCAAATCGCATCTCAAATCGGCGGCATTTGCCGGCAATTGTCGGCAATGGCATCGTCCTAATCAGTGCGACGCAGCATCTGCGGCGCTGCAGCGATTTCAAAAAGTAGTTCCTGTACTACTTTTTGCGATTTCGGGCCGCGATTTACATTGAACCCTGCACAGATGTCTCTTAAATCGCGGCCGAAATCGCGGCAAAACCGCAGCCGCGAAATCGATTTTGAATTCGCAGCAGTGTGAACCTAGCCTAAGAGTCGGTTCACACTAGGGCGACACGACTTCCAGCGCGACTTTCAGAGGCGACTCCGACACGACTTGAGCATGAACCACAGGGCAATCTGGGGAGATTTACAACACGACTTGAAGTCGTCTCCAGGACAGGAGACTTTCCAGTGGCCAATCAAACAACAATCAGCTCTAGGGGAGGGAGGGGGAGGGAGAGGTTTGCCTGAGAAATGTATGTTATCTTCCTGGAAAGTCGCTTCAGTTAAGACAGTGATCAGACTTGGATCAGACTTGGAGGCGACTTCCATTGAAATCAATGGGTACAAATCGCCTACAAGTCGGAGCGACTCGAGTCGTGTGTATTAACACCGCTCCCATTCACTTGCATTGTTTTTCTCGACAGCGCGACTTGGGACGACTTGAGGCGAAGTCGGATCCCAAGTCGCCCCAGTGTGAACCTTTCTGTAAGTTTAAATAGTAATAATACAAAAAAACAGTAATCGGACACAGCATAACAATCAGCATACATTTACATTTTTGACATGCATATTAAATTTGAATGACTTCTGCTCATTGGAAACGATATTTATGTATTGATATCACCTATGAATATGTTTTTTTTTTTTTTTTTTTTTTTCAGTCTTCAAATACTGTTCCAGAAGCGTTAAAGGATTTGGTGAAAGGTGAAACACTGGAGGGAGACAACGCATACAGATGTGGCCAGTAAGTCTTTTTTTTCTGGGTATTCAGTCATATACATTCTATAGATCTGTAGAAGATATTTGGTTAAAGGATAAGTTCGCCTTTTTAAAAAAATAAAAATAAATGCACAATTTTTTTTGCAGGTAAAAACATGTGCATTTATTTTTATTTTTATTACAAGCCTGTAAAGCATTGTACCAGCGATTACATAGCATTGCATCAGCAGGTTGTGGGTAGGGATGAGCTTTGTGTTCGAGTCGAACATCGTATGTTCGATCGTTCGTCGAAATACGAACAAAACGGGTCATTTGCACCAAATTCGAGTGACGCGCCACGGCCCATAATTCACTGCGGCATTGCGCACTGATGATTGGCCAGGCATGCACTATGACCCGCATGCTTGGCCAATCACAGCGCCGTCAGTACAGAGAGCCGTAATTGGCCAAAGCCAGGGTGGCTTTGGCCAATTATGGCTCAGGGGGTTTAGTACATGCCCCACACTATAAAAAGCCGCCTGCAGGTCGGCCTTGTGTAGTGTGTTCCGGCGTTGGTTAGAGATCAGTCAGAGAAAGAGAGTGTCATTTTTTCTAGGTAGATAGAGAAGGCAGATTAGTCAGTTAATGTTACAGTGTGTAGAGGATATATATACATCCCAGGTGTTGTACATATATTTATACACTGTATAGCTTAGCTAGATCAGTTCTTCCTAATTTACTGGCAGGTAGTTGATTGTGCTAGCTGCAGTATTCTCACGTGGTGTATTGCCTGTGTCCTCTGCAGTGTGCACCATAAAGCTACACAGGCATACTATAGACACCCACCAGGTACAATATTTAAAGGAATTTTTTATTTTTTTATTTTTTTATTTAAGCATCATGATGCTTAAATAATAATAAAAAAAAATCCTTTAAATATTGTACCTGATGGGTGTCTATAGTATGCCTGTGAAAACGTCTTTGAGAACCCGGGTCTTGCCCCAGGGAACATGTATCAATGTATTTTTTTTTTTAAATTGTAGTTTTTTCTGGAGCAGTGTTTTTAATGATGCTGCATCATTAAAATCACTGCTCCAGAAAAAACAACCGTTTTTAGAACTTTTTTCCATTGATACATGTTCCCTGGGGCAAGACCCGGGTTCTCAAAGACGTTTTCCGACCATAACTTGCATATGGGGCTTTAAAATGAGCACTTTTGAATTCGAACGTTCGAGTCCCATGAATTTGAACATTCGTTCCGTTCGAAGGTTCTGGTGCGAACCAAACGCGGGGGTGTTCGTCTCATCCCTAGTTGTGGGTGCAATCTCAGGCATCCTGCAGGCTTGTACAGGCAGGCAGTTACTGAATGATAGGAAGATTTAATGAACTACCTGGAGCGCTCATCAGCGCCCTTGTAGTACATTGAGAACTACAAGCCGTCAGATGAAAATGGCAAATTCAATTTAACGCAATGCGAATTAAAACACATGTGTGTTTTTTTCAAGCTTGAGTTCATTAACCTGCCTGGCGGTGTTCCCGAGACTGACTCGGGGTTAGATTTTCCTGCTACGATCGGTAACCCCGAGTCAGACTCGGGCTTGCCTCGCTAGATCCACAGGCACTTTTTACTTACCTTCTCCTGGATCCAGCGATGCCACCGCGCTGTGTGAGCGAGCGGGACCTCGCTCGATTCACATAGTGCCTCCGTGTGACGCCGATCTCCGTTCCCTGCGACGTTACGACGCACGGGGACGGAGAACGGCGCCAAATTCAAAAACGTAAACAAACACATTACATACAGTATACTGTAATCTTATAGATTACAGTACTGTATGTAAAAAAAACACACCCCCCCCTGTCCCTAGTGGTCTGTCCTGTGTCATGCATGTCATTTTATATAATAAAAACGTTTCTTTCTCCCTGCAAACTGTAGATTGTCCATAGCAACCAAAAGTGTCCCTTTATGTCAAAAATAGTTTTAGAGCAGCTAAAAAACAGCGATAATAAATTATAATCACTTGCAGAATTGTGCGATAGCGATTTGTGGGGAAATTCGTCATAAAAAAAAAAAAATAATGACAGCAACAATTCTGCAACTGAGCAAATTTCAGTGATTTTAATTTGATTACATTATTGAATAATTTTTATTATAATTATATTATTATTTGTTATAATTATTTATAATTATTTATTATATTATAATTTATAATTTTGTTTTTAAAAAAATGTCATACCCGGGATGCCCATGAGAATCTTGTTTGGTCAGATTTAAGTGAGTTATTTCTAAAAATTACAGACCTACAATATAAAACGCCAAATTTCCTTGCAAATAATGGTACCGCTTTCAGCATGTTTTTTCTGAAAGAATCATACCGCCAGGGAGGTTAAGTCACTTTTTTTGTTTATTGGGCACTGCAGTGTATTGTGCTGCACTGCACCAGCACTCTCTAACACAGGGTGTTATGTGAAGTGATATCATTGGAAGCAATGCTATTTGTTCTGTATTTCCACTGGGACTGTGTTGAGCAATGTGCAGTCAAGCACACAAGGTGTGAATGAGCCCTAAGGATTGTTATCTTTAGTTTTAAGTTCTAATGTATTAAGGTTTGTAGCTATAGTCTCATGTACAATTCTTTCTTTTTTAGGTGTAACCAGTTGGTGACAGCCAAAATGAGGAGCATGATCCATGAGGCTCCGATCATCTTACCACTATGCCTGAAGAGATTTGATGCGTTCACTGGAGCAAAGCTGACAAAGGTAAGCCTAGATTAAATTATAGACTAGTACTCGTACCTGTTGTGTCAAATTTGGAAGTTTTCCAAATATTTATTCGAATCACGTTGACTAATACATTGTTCTTTTTCCAGAAAATAAGCTACCCGGAGATTTTGAACGTCAGCCAGTACACCACAAGAAAGGAGGACATCAACTACAATCTATATGGTGTGCTGGTACATAGGGGCTACAGTTGCCAAAGTGGACACTATTATGCCTATGTTAAGGTAAGTATTAAGTATAATATGGAAACATTTTTAGGCTTGTGTGCATATATCAGATATCATCTTTAATAGCTTGCTATGTATATACAGCTGTTGGCCAAAGGGTAGGAATATATGGCAGACAAATTGGAGTAATATTCAATCACATCATCAGAGCCAGCCAATGTAAAAGTTTGTTTGTGCCATATCTACTAACTCACCTGGAACTTCAAGAACATTTCCACCATTCCATTTTTTATACCCTAGAAATGTGCAGATTTTTATATGCAACCAACAATACTAAAACATCCCTCTTACATCATTTTAAATATTCAATTTTTATGGCACTAAAAATTAAATTTACAGTTACAAAGTTAGCTGGGCTCCAATAAGACTTGTGCCATTTTAATCCTCACAACTCTAGTTTTGGTCCAGAGAAAGGCAACATAAATCCTTTGGGCAATTGTGATTGATCCAACCACACAAAAAACAGAAACACTCCCTGACCCCACAAGGGTAAATGGGTCTATTTTCTCATATCATCATTCTCACAAATATGTTTGTATAGAATACTTGTAGACAAATTTACCCCAAATTCACCCCAACATTATAAATATGTTGATTAATCAATGTTGTGCAGATATATTGCCTTTTAATGTGCTTGCTAATCAAGTTTATTATCTTTGTTTTTTAGGCCAGAAATGATCAATGGTACCTGATGAACGATGAACAGGTAACTCCATGCAACGTTAATACGGTCCTAAATCAGGAAGAGGCCTATTTGCTCTTTTACATGAGGTATGCTTTTTCACAATATGATTTGTCATACAGCTTACTGTGACTTTTTGTTATTTCATGTTACCATTTTTACTGTTTATTATTATCATAACCAATTATCTGTTTTAGGGCACCTACTGAGCAGCGCAAAAAGCAACAGGCCAGTTTCTCCCAGAGGGCCAACTCGTCTGATCAAACAACTTTGAGACCACAGAAGGAGGTAAGGAATTGTCATCACAATATTGTATAAACCTTGTCATACATGCAAAAGGACACTGAATGACAACAGGTTCTTGCTGATACTGGCATCACTGATAAATCAATTTCTATGAATTTCTTTTACTGATATATCAGTTTAGCTCAGCTAAGAGGGTTGTGCACCAAATAATTGTGTCCCTGTGAATTTTCAATATTTTCCTGTGTAGAATTCAGTACATAGTGGGTATGGAAATACTAAAGCATGCTTTGGGGTCACATACAACAGTAAACTCTTAGGCCCCGTACACACGACCGGATCTATCCGCTGGAACTGGTCCGACGGACCAGTTCCAGCGGACCGATCCGGTCATGTGTAGGCCCGAGCGGACAATTGTCCGGCGGATCAGACAGTTTCCAGCGGACCAAAATTTGCTTAGCATGCTAAGCAATCTGTCCGCTGGAAAACTGTCAATCGGACATGTTCGGTCGTCTGTACAGACTCACCGGACACGTCCGACCGACCGCCATCCCCCGCATGCGTCGTACTGAATCGACGCATGCGTGGATGCTTTGAACTTCAGGGCCGCCCACGTCGCCGCGTCATCGTCGCGGCGACGGCGCGGCCACACCCGCGTATTGTTTACGCGCGGATTTCTGTCTGATGGTGTGTACAACCATCAGACAGAAATGCGGCAGCCGGACGCAGCGGATCTGTCCGCTGAAAACGGTCCGGCGGACCGTTTTCAGCGGATAGATCCGATGGTGTGTACGGGGCCTTAGAACCCTTTCCACCCTTTTGTTAAATATTTTACTTCCAACTTAAAGCGGTAGTAAACCGAAATTTGAAGAAAAAAAAACTTCCCCAGTAAAGGAAATTGCATAATGTGCTAGTATGCATCACGCTGTCAGGGCTTCCATCTTTCCTTGATCTTCCCTTGGCTATGGCATGGACCTCTGAAGGTCTGGCACGGTGATGTCAAAGGCTGCATGCAGTGTGAATATCTCCTAAACGGTGCACGTTTAGGAGATAGCAGATATTCACAGTACCTACAGGTAAGCCTATAGGCTTACCTGTAGGTACAAGTTAAAAAGTAGCATTTACTACCACTTTACTTTGATAGCAGGTCCACACAGGCGCGACTCGTCAGGTGACCTAACCTCCTGACGCACTCCATTCTGTATAATGGAACCATTCTAATAGGAGCGACTTAAGTCACTCCGACTTAGAAAAAGGTTCCTGTACTACTTTGGGACGACTTCAGGGCGACTTGCATTGACTTCAATACAGAAGTAATTTTGTAAGTCGCCTCTGAAGTCGTGGGCAGATCGCCTTGCCGAGTCGCTCGGCAAGTCGTGCTGCCCCAGTAAGAACCGGCTCTTAGTGGTGGAACAGGACCATTTGCAGCACATCAATTCAGTTAGTTTAGTGGCTGATGTATTCTATGATAAAAAATGTACCCCATAGATTTTAAATATGACCAATAAAAAAATAATTGTCAATAACACGCTCAGTCAAATTATCTGCAGCATTGCTGAATACACCTATAAGGGTTAAGAGCTGTGGTTCACAGTCAAATATGAGTGCTGTTTTGCAGCCTAAAAAATAATCGATTTTTGAATTATAAAAATTAGATTTCTATGAATATACACCTTCAAGTGCATTTAAAAAAAAATCTTTCTTTTCAGAATGTGACATCTGTAAGTAAAGACGGAGCACAAAAACCTTGTTCCAACACCAGAGAAGCAACAGTTAGTACCAGGACTGGTGTAAATAAACGAAAAGCAAGGCAAGATGATAGTCCCATGGAACGCTCTGCCAAACAGAGGAAGAAGGACTCTGTCTCCAACTCTACTTTCCAACATCAAGAGACAAAGGAAGAGTCTACCAAACCTCGCTCCAACACCAGATCAGCAACAGTTAGTACCAGGACTGGTGTAAATAAACGAAAATCAAGGCAAGATGATAGTCCCATGGAACGCTCTGCCAAACAGAGGAAGAAGGACTCTGTCTCCAACTCTACTTTACAACATCAAGAGACAAAGGAAGAGTCTACCAAACCTCGCTCCAACACCAGATCAGCAACAGTCAGTACCAGGACTGGTGTAAATAAACGAAAATCAAGGCAAGATGATAGTCCCATGGAACGCTCTGCCAAACAGAGGAAGAAGGACTCTGTCTCCAACTCTAATTTCCAACATCAAGAGACAAAGGAAGAGTCTACCAAACCTCGCTCCAACACCAGAGAAGCAACAGTTAGTACCAGGACTGGTGTAAATAAACGAAAATCAATGCAAGATGATAGTCCCATGGAACGCTCTGCCAAACAGAGGAAGAAGGACTCTGTCTCCAACTCTAATTTCCAACATCAAGAGACAAAGGAAGAGTCTGCCAAACCTCGCTCAAACACCAGAGAAGCAACAGTTAGTACCAGGACTGGTGTAAATAAACGAAAATCAAGGCAAGATGATAGTCCCATGGAACGCTCTGCCAAACAGAGGAAGAAGGACTCTGTCTCCAACTCTACTTTCCAACATCAAGAGACAAAGGAAGAGTCTGCCAAACCTCGCTCAAACACCAGAGAAGCAACAGTTAGTACCAGGACTGGTGTAAATAAACGAAAATCAAGGCAAGATGATAGTCCCATGGAACGCTCTGCCAAACAGAGGAAGAAGGACCCTGTCTCCAACTCTACTTTCCAACATCAAGAGACAAAGGAAGAGTCTACCAAACCTTGCTCCAACACCAGAGCAGCAACAGTTAATACCAGGACTGGTGTAAATAAACGAAAAGCAAGGCAAGATGATAGTCCCATGGACCACTCTGCTAAACAGAGGAAGAAGGACTCTATCTCTAAATCTACTTCCCAACATCAAGAGACAAAGGAGGAGTCTACCAAACCTCGCTCCAACACCAGAGCAGCAACAGTTATGCCGCATACACACAACCGTTTTTCGGGTTCTAAAAAATTGTCATTAAAAACATTGTGTGTGGGTTTCAGAGCATTTTTCGGGTTCTAATGGAGGGAGAGAGGGGGAGGGTGAGAGGGGAGAGAGAGAGGGGGAGAGAGGAGGGAGAAGGGGGAGAGATGGGGAGGGAGAGGGGAGGGAGAAACGGGGGAGGGAGACAAGGGGAGGAAGAGATGGGGGTGAGAGAAAGGGGAGAAAGAGGGGAGAGAGGGAAGGGAGAGAGAGAAGGGAGAGAGAAAGGGGGATAGAGAGAAGGGGAAGAGAGAGAAGGGGGATTAAGAGAAGGGGAAGAGAGAAGGGGAAGGGAGAGAAGGGGGGAGAGACGGGGAGGGAGACAGAGAGGGGGACAAAGAGAGGAGGGAAAGAAATAAGAGAGAGAGAGGGGATGGAGAGGCAGGGGGAGGTAGGAGGGAGATAGTGTGAGGGAGAGGCAGGGGGAGGGAGATAGTGGGAGGGAGAGGCAGGGGAGGGGGAGGTATGAGCGAGATAGGTGGAGGGTGAGAGGGGAGATAGGTGGAGGGTGAGAGGGGAGAGAGGGGGAGGGAGAGAGAGGAGGGAGTATGAGAGGGTGGAGGGAGAGAAAAGGGAGAGAGAGGAGAGGGAAAGAGGGATAGAGAGAAGGGGATAGAGAGAAGAGGGAGAGAGAGGGAGTTCCGGTGAACCGGCAAGCACATGGTACGCCAATTTGCGCAGCCGTGCAGGGGGAGGAGGGAGATAGGGAAGGGGGAGGGAGAGAGGGGGAGAGAGAGGGGGGAGAGAGGAGGGAGAAGGTGGAGAGAGAGGGGAGAGATGGAGAGGGAGAGGGGAGGGAGAAATGGGGGTGGGAGACAGGGGGGAGGAAGAGATGGGGGAGAGAGAGAAAGGGGAGAAAGAGGGGAGAGAGGGGAGGGAGAGAAGGGAGGGAGATAGAGAAGGGAGAGAGAAAGGGGGATAGAGAGAAGGGGAATAGAGAGAAGGGCAATAGAGAGAAGGGGAAGAGAGAGAAGGGGAAGGGAGAGAAGGGGAGAGAGAGACGAGGAGGGAGACAGAGAGGGGGAGGAAGAGAGGGGGAGAGAAAGGGGAGAGAGAGAGGAGGGAGAGAAAGAAGAGAGAGAGAGGGGAGGGAGAGGCAGGGGGAGGGAGGAGGGAGATATTGGGAGGGAGAGGCAGTGGGAGGGAGGAGGGAGATAGTGGGAGGGAGAATCAGATGAGGGGGAGGTATGAGGGAGATAGGTGGAGGGTGAAAGGGGAGAGAGGGGGAGGGAGAGAGAGAGGAGGGAGTAAGAGAGGAGGGAGGGAGAGAAAGGGGAGAGGGAAAGAGAGAAGGGAAAGAGGGATAGAGAGAAGGGGGAGAGAGAAGGGGATAGAGAGAAGAGGGAGAGAGAGAGGGAGTTCTGGTGAACTGGCAAGCACATGGTACCCCCATTTGCGCAGCCGTGCAGGGGGAGGGGGGAGGAGGGAGATAGGGAAGGGGGAGGGAGAGAGGGGGAGGGGGAGGGAGAGAGGGGGAGGGTGAGAGAGAGGGAGAGAGAGGAGGGAGAAGGTGGAGAGAGAGGGGAGAGATGGAGAGGGAGAGGGGAGGGAGAAATGGGGGAGGGAGACAGGGGGGAGGAAGAGATGGGGGAGTGAGAGAAAGGGGAGAAAGAGGGGAGTGAGAGAAGGGAGAGAGAAAGGGGGATAGAGAGAAGGGGAATAGAGAGAAGGGGAAAGGAGAGAAGGGGAAGAGAGAGAAGGGGAAGGGAGAGAAGGGGAGAGAGAGACGAGGAGGGAGACAGAGAGGGGGAGGAAGAGAGGGGGAGAGAAAGGGGAGAGAGAGAGGAGGGAGAGAAAGAAGAGAGAGAGAGGAGGGAGAGGCAAGGGGAGGGAGGAGGGAGATATTGGGAGGGAGAGGCAGTGGGAGGGAGGAGGGAGATAGTGGGAGGGAGAAGCAGATGAGGGGGAGGTATGAGGGAGATAGGTGGAGGGTGAGAGGGGAGAGAGGGGGAGGGAGAGAGAGGAGAGAGTAAGAGAGGAGGGAGGGAGAGAAAGGGGAGAGAGAGGAGAGGGAAAGAGAGAAGGGAGAGAGAAAGAGGGATAGAGAGAAGGGGATAGAGAGAAGGGGAAGGGAGAGAAGGGGGAGAGACGGGGAGGGAGACAGAGAGGGGGACAAAGAGAGGAGGGAGAGAAATAAGAGAGAGGGGATGGAGAGGCAGGGGGAGGGAGGAGGGAGACAGTGTGAGGGAGAGGCAGGGGGAGGGAGATAGTGGGAGGGAGAGGCAGGGGAGGGGGATAGTGGGAGGGAGAGGCAGGGGAGGGGAGGTATGAGGGAGATAGGTGGAGGGTGAGAGGGGAGAGAGGGGGAGGGAGAGAGAGGAGGGAGTATGAGAGGGTGGAGGGAGAGAAAAGGGAGAGAGAGGAGAGGGAAAGAGAGAAGGGAGAGAGAGAAAGAGGGATATAGAGAAGGGGATAGAGAGAAGAGGGAGAGAGAGGGAGTTCTGGTGAACCGGCAAGCACATGGTACGCCCATTTGCGCAGCCGTGCAGGGGGAGGGGGGAGGAGGGAGATAGGGAAGGGGGAGGGAGAGAGGGGGAGGGGGAGGGAGAGAGGGGGGAGGGGGAGGGTGAGAGAGAAGGGGGAGAGAGGAGGGAGAAGGTGGAGAGAGAGGGGAGAGAGGGAGAGGGGAGGGAGAAATGGGGGAGGGAGACAGGGGGGAGGAAGAGATGGGGGAGAGAGAGAAAGGGGAGAAAGAGGGGAGAGAGGGGAGGGAGAGAAGGGAGAGAGAAAGGGGGATAGAGAGAAGGGGAAAGGAGAGAAGGGGAAGAGAGAGAAGGGGAAGGGAGAGAAGGGGAGAGAGAGACGAGGAGGGAGACAGAGAGGGGGAGGAAGAGAGGGGGAGAGAAAGGGGAGAGAGAGAGGAGGGAGAGAAAGAAGAGAGAGAGAGGAGGGAGAGGCAGGGGGAGGGAGATATTGGGAGGGAGAGGCAGTGGGAGGGAGGAGGGAGATAGTGGGAGGGAGAAGCAGATGAGGGGGAGGTATGAGGGAGATAGGTGGAGGGTGAGAGGGGAGAGAGGGGGAGGGAGAGAGAGAGGAGGGAGTAAGAGAGGAGGGAGGGAGAGAAAGGGGAGAGGGAAAGAGAGAAGGGAGAGAGAGAAAGAGGGATAGAGAGAAGGGGGAGAGAGAAGGGGATAGAGAGAAGAGGGAGAGAGAGGGAGTTCTGGTGAACTGGCAAGCACATGGTACGCCCATTTGCACAGCCGTGCAGGGGGAGGGGGAGGAGGGAGATAGGGAAGGGGGAGGGAGAGAGGGGGAGGGTGAGAGAGAGGGGGAGAGAGGAGGGATAAGGTGGATAGAGAGGGGAGAGATGGAGAGGGAGAGGGGAGGGAGAAATGGGGGAGGGAGACAGGGGAGAGGAAGAGATGGGGGAGAGAGAGAAAGGGGGGAGAGAGGGGAGGGAGAGAAGGGAGGGAGAGAGAGAAGGGAGAGAGAAAGGGGGGTAGAGAGAAGGGGAATAGAGAGAAGGGGAAAGGAGAGAAGGGGAAGAGAGAGAAGGGGAAGGGAGAGAAGGGGAGAGAGAGACGAGGAGGGAGACAGAGAGGGGGAGAGAAAGGGGAGAGAGAGAGGAGGGAGAGGAAGAAGAGAGAGAGAGGGGAGGGAGAGGCAGGGGGAGGGAGGAGGGAGATATTGGGAGGGAGAGGCAATGGGAGGGAGGAGGGAGATAGTGGGAGGGAGAAGCAGATGAGGGGGAGGTATGAGGGAGATAGGGGGTGGGTGAGAGGGGAGAGAGGGGGAGGGAGAGAGAGAGGAGGGAGTAAGAGAGGAGGGAGGGAGAGAAAGGGGAGAGAGAGGAGAGGGAAAGAGAGAAGGGAGAGAGAAAGAGGGATAGAGAGAAGGGGATAGAGAGAAGGGGAAGGGAGAGAAGGGGGGAGAGACGGGGAGGGAGACAGAGAGGGGGACAAAGAGAGGAGGGAGAGAAATAAGAGAGAGGGGATGGAGAGGCAGGGGGAGGGAGGAGGGAGACAGTGTGAGGGAGAGGCAGGGGGAGGGAGATAGTGGGAGGGAGAGGCAGGGGAGGGGGATAGTGGGGGGGAGGGGGAGGTATGAGGGAGATAGGTGGAGGGTGAGAGGGGAGATAGGTGGAGGGTGAGAGGGGAGAGAGGGGGAGGGAGAGAGAGGAGGGAGTATGAGAGGGTGGAGGGAGAGAAAAGGGAGAGAGAGGAGAGGGAAAGAGAGAAGGGAGAGAGAGAAAGAGGGATAGAGAGAAGGGGATAGAGAGAAGATGGAGAGAGAGGGAGTTCTGGTGAACCGGCAAGCACATGGTACGCCCATTTGCGCAGCCGTGCAGGGGGAGGGGGGAGGGAGATGGGGGAGGGAGAGAGGGGGAGGGTGAGAGAGAGGGGGAGAGAGGAGGGAGAAGGTGGAGAGAGAGGGGAGAGATGGAGAGGGAGAGGGGAGGGAGAAATGGGGGAGGGAGACAGGGGGGAGGAAGAGATGGGGGAGAGAGAGAAAGGGGAGAAAGAGGGGAGAGAGGGGAGGGAGAGAAGGGAGAGAGAAAGGGGGATAGAGAGAAGGGGAAGAGAGAGAAGGGGAAGAGAGAGAAGGGGAGAGAGAGAAGGGGAGAGAGAGACAAGGAGGGAGACAGAGAGGAGGAGGAAGAGAGGGGGAGAGAAAGGGGAGAGAGAGAGGAGGGAGAGAAAGAAGAGAGAGAGAGAGGGAGGGAGAGGCAGGGGGAGGGAGGAGGGAGATAGTGGGAGGGAGAATCAGATGAGGGGGAGGTATGAGGGAGATAGGTGGAGGGTGAGAGGGGAGAGAGGGGGAGAGAGAGAGGAGGGAGTAAGAGAGGAGGGAGGGAGAGAAAGGGGAGAGGGAAAGAGAGAAGGGAGAGAGAGAAAGAGGGATAGAGAGAAGGGGGAGAGAGAAGGGGATAGAGAGAAGAGGGAGAGAGAGGGAGTTCTGGTGAACTGGCAAGCACATGGTACGCCCATTTGCGCAGCCGTGCAGGGGGAGGGGGGAGGAGGGAGATAGGGAAGGGGGAGGGAGAGAGGGGGAGGGTGAGAGAGAGGGAGAGAGAGGAGGGAGAAGGTGGAGAGAGAGGGGAGAGATGGAGAGGGAGAGGGGAGGGAGAAATGGGGGAGGGAGACAGGGGAGAGGAAGAGATGGGGGAGAGAGAGAAAGGGGGGAGAGAGGGGAGGGAGAGAAGGGAGGGAGAGAGAGAAGGGAGAGAGAAAGGGGGTAGAGAGAAGGGGAAAGGAGAGAAGGGGAAGAGAGAGAAGGGGAAGGGAGAGAAGGGGAGAGAGAGACGAGGAGGGAGACAGAGAGGGGGAGAGAAAGGGGAGAGAGAGGAGGGAGAGGAAGAAGAGAGAGAGAGGGGAGGGAGAGGCAGGGGGAGGGAGGAGGGAGATATTGGGAGGGAGAGGCGATGGGAGGAGGAGGGAGATAGTGGGAGGGAGAAGCAGATGAGGGGGAGGTATGAGGGAGATAGGTGGTGGGTGAGAGGGGAGAGACGGGGAGGGAGACAGAGAGGGGGACAAAGAGAGGAGGGAGGGAGAGAAAGGGGAGAGAGAGGAGAGGGAAAGAGAGAAGGGAGAGAGAAAGAGGGATAGAGAGAAGGGGATAGAGAGAAGGGGGAGAGAGAGGGAGTTCTGGTGAACTGGCAAGCACATGGTACGCCCATTTGCGCAGCGCTGCCATTGTGCCGATGTATATCGGCGTGTGCTGGTTGGCAAGCAGTTAATCCACTCGTTCCCGGCTTCCTGCTTCAACGTTGTCCTGATCCAGCGACGGGTGCGGGTGATCTCCAGCGATGAGAAGATCTATCCATCCAGAGCGCAGCATCGCCGACCTCCTCTCACCGCTGGACACAGCCCAGCGAATGACGCGACTGAAGCTGTGACATTTCTTATATAGGGGAGGCGGGGCCACCCGTCACGTGACCCCGCACCCTCTGACGCACCCTCTGCTGCGTCACTGGGGAAGCCCAGGAAGGGGGAAGACTGGGCTTACCCAGTGACGTAGCAGAGGGTGCGTCAGAGGGGGCGGGGTCACGTGACGGGTGGCCCTGCCTCCCCTATATAAGAAATGTCACAGCTGCAGTCGCGTCATTCGCTGGGCTGTGTCCAGCGGTGAGAGGAGGTCGGCAATGGTGCGCTCTGGATGAATGGATCTTCTCATCGCTGGACCGGAGATCAGCCGCACCCATCGCTGGATCAGGACAATGTTGGAGCAGGAAGCCGGGAACGAGTGGATTATCACTGCTGGAGTTTTTTTCTTTTTTTTTTTTATTAATAAAGGACTTTTTTCTACGGTGTCTGTGTGTTTTTTTTACAAGAATTTACACTTTCTTCGTGAAAATGGTAGGGGTACAGTGTAGCCCATTACCATTTCACATAGGGGGGGCAGGATCTGGGGGTCCCCTTTGTTAAAGGGGTCCTCCAGATTCTGATAAGCCCCCCCGCCCGCAGACCCCCACAACCACCGGGACATCCTCCCCATGTTGAGGGAATGTGGCCTGGTACGGTTCAGGAGAGGGGGGCGCACTCTGTCCCCCCCTCTTTTCTGCGGCCGGCCAGGTTAACGTGCTCGGATAAGGGTCTGGTGTGGATTTTGGGGGGAACTCCACGCCATTTTTTTTTAAATTAGGGGTGGAGTTCCCCTTAAAATCCACACCAGACCTGAAGGGTCTGGAATGGATATTTGGGGGGAACCCCGCGTCATTTTTTTTTTTAATTGACGGCGGGGTTCCCTTTAATATCCATTCTAGACCTGAAGGGCCTGGTAATTGAATTTGGGGGAACCCCCACGCTACTTTTTTAATTTTTTATGAATAAATCCTCTCTGAATTGCCGAAGCCAACAATTCATTATAGCTGAAAAGCCGACAATTCATTATAGCCGCAAAGCCGGTTTTAAATGACTTTTTTTTCCTTTCAGAAATGACACTTTGTGCAGTGCCATTACATAGCCGAACTCCAAACCCGAACCCGAACTTTCAGCAAATTATTCGGGTTTGGGTCCAAAAAAAACAAAATTCGGTACGAACCCGAACTGTTCGCTCAACCCTACTCCTGATTGGCTGAAGCATAGGGGCTGGGGTGGACAGAGGGCAGATCACCTCTATGCTTCGGCATATTTTTGAATTTTTTTCACTTTTCTTGGCAGAGATTTCTTCATCCACGTTGATCAATGCGAATGGAGGAATCTGTTAGGTTCTTTTTTTTCACTCACCAATAGGCTCAATGAAAAAAGAACAGTGCATGCATGCCCATCATTAGAAGTGGGTGGATGTAGGGCGGTATTCTAATGGTGGGCATACCACGCACTTTTTCGATTTCACATCGATCAATGTGAATGGAGGAATCTGATAGGTTCTCTTTTTTCATGCAGCCCACAGGCTGCCCCAATTACTTACATAAACCCCATCTCTCTCCAGCGATTGGTAATTGGGGAACACTGTACCCCAACCATTTAACGAAGGAAGTGTAAATTCTTGTAAAAAAAAACACACAGACACCGTAGAAAAAAGTCCTTTATTAATAAAAAATAAATAAAAAAACTCCAGCGGTGATAATCCACTCGTTCCCGGCTTCCTGCTTCAACGTTGTCCTGATCCAGCGACGGGTGCGGGTGATCTCCAGCGTTGAGAAGATCTATCCATCCAGAGCGCAGCATCGCCGACCTCCTCTCACCGCTGGACACAGCCCAGCGAATGACGCGACTGAAGCTGTGACATTTCTTATATAGGGGAGGCGGGGCCACCCGTCACGTGACCCCGCCCCCCTGCTACGTCACTGGGAAGCCCAGGAAGGGGGAAGACTGGGCTTACCCAGTGACGTAGCAGAGGGTGCGTCAGAGGGGGCGGGGGTCACGTGACGGGTGGCCCTGCCTCCCCTATATAAGAAATGTCACAGCTGCAGTCGCGTCATTCGCTGGGCTGTGTCCAGCGGTGAGAGGAGGTCGGCAATGGTGCGCTCTGGATGAATGGATCTTCTCATCGCTGGACCGGAGATCAGCCGCACCCGTCGCTGGATCAGGACAATGTTGGAGCAGGAAGCCGGGAACGAGTGGATTATCACTGCTGGAGTTTTTTTCTTTTTTTGTTATTAATAAAGGACTTTTTTCTACGGTGTCTGTGTGTTTTTTTTTACAAGAATTTACACTTTCTTCGTGAAAATGGTAGGGGTACAGTGTACCCCATTACCATTTCACATAGGGGGGGCAGGATCTGGGGGTCCCCTTTGTTAAAGGGGTCCTCCAGATTCTGATAAGCCCCCCGCCCGCAGACCCCCACAACCACCGGGACATCCTCCCCATGTTGAGGGAATGTGGCCTGGTACGGTTCAGGAGAGGGGGGGGGCGCACTCTGTCCCCCCCTCTTTTCTGCGGCCGGCCAGGTTAACGTGCTCGGATAAGGGTCTGGTGTGGATTTTGGGGGGAACTCCATGCCATTTTTTTTAAATTTGGGGTGAGTTCCCCTTAAAATCCACACCAGACCTGAAGGGTCTGGAATGGATATTTGGGGGGAACCCCGCGTCATTTTTTTTTAATTGACCGCGGGGTTCCCTTTAATATCCATTCCAGACCTGAAGGGCCTGGTAATTGAATTTGGGGGAACCCCCACGCTACTTTTTTAATTTTTTATGAATAAATCCTCTCTGAATTGCCGAAGCCAACAATTCATTATAGCTGAAAAGCCGACAATTCATTATAGCCGCAAAGCCGGTTTTAAATTACTTTTTTTCCTTTCAGAAATGACACTTTGTGCAGTGCCATTACATAGCCGAACTCCAAACCCGAACCCGAACTTTCAGCAAATTATTCGGGTTTGGGTCCAAAAAAAACAAAATTCGGTACGAACCCGAACTGTTCGCTCAACCCTACTCCTGATTGGCTGAAGCATAGGGGCTGGGGTGGACAGAGGGCAGATCACCTCTATGCTTCGGCATATTTTTGAATTTTTTTCACTTTTCTTGGCAGAGATTTCTTCATCCACGTTGATCAATGCGAATGGAGGAATCTGTTAGGTTCTTTTTTTTCACTCACCAATAGGCTCAATGAAAAAAGAACAGTGCATGCATGCCCATCATTAGAAGTGGGTGGATGTAGGGCGGTATTCTAATGGTGGGCATACCACGCACTTTTTCGATTTCACATCGATCAATGTGAATGGAGGAATCTGATAGGTTCTCTTTTTCATGCAGCCCACAGGCTGCCCCAATTACTTACATAAACCCCATCTCTCTCCAGCGATTGGTAATTGGGGAACACTGTACCCCAACCATTTAACGAAGGAAGTGTAAATTCTTGTAAAAAAAAACACACAGACACCGTAGAAAAAAGTCCTTTATTAATAAAAAATAAATAAAAAAACTCCAGCGGTGATAATCCACTCGTTCCCGGCTTCCTGCTTCAACGTTGTCCTGATCCAGCGACGGGTGCGGGTGATCTCCAGCGTTGAGAAGATCTATCCATCCAGAGCGCAGCATCGCCGACCTCCTCTCACCGCTGGACACAGCCCAGCGAATGACGCGACTGAAGCTGTGACATTTCTTATATAGGGGAGGCGGGGCCACCCGTCACGTGACCCCGCACCCTCTGACGCACCCTCTGACACGTCACTGGGGAAGCCCAGGAAGGGGGAAGACTGGGCTTACCCAGTGACGTAGCAGAGGGTGCGTCAGAGGGGGCGGGGTCACGTGACGGGTGGCCCTGCCTACCCTATATAAGAAATGTCACAGCTGCAGTCGCGTCATTCGCTGGGCTGTGTCCAGCGGTGAGAGGAGGTCGGCAATGGTGCGCTCTGGATGAATGGATCTTCTCATCGCTGGACCGGAGATCAGCCGCACCCGTCGCTGGATCAGGACAATGTTGGAGCAGGAAGCCGGGAACGAGTGGATTATCACTGCTGGAGTTTTTTTCTTTTTTTTTTATTAATAAAGGACTTTTTTCTACGGTGTCTGTGTGTTTTTTTTTACAAGGATTTACACTTTCTTCGTGAAAATGGTAGGGGTACAGTGTACCCCATTACCATTTCACATAGGGGGGGCAGGATCTGGGGGTCCCCTTTGTTAAAGGGGTCCTCCAGATTCTGATAAGCCCCCCGCCCGCAGACCCCCACAACCACCGGGACATCCTCCCCATGTTGAGGGAATGTGGCCTGGTACGGTTCAGGAGAGGGGGGGGGCGCACTCTGTCCCCCCCTCTTTTCTGCGGCCGGCCAGGTTAACGTGCTCGGATAAGGGTCTGGTGTGGATTTTGGGGGGAACTCCACGCCATTTTTTTTAAATTTGGGGTGGAGTTCCCCTTAAAATCCACACCAGACCTGAAGGGTCTGGAATGGATATTTGGGGGGAACCCCGCGTCATTTTTTTTTAATTGACCGCGGGGTTCCCTTTAATATCCATTCCAGACCTGAAGGGCCTGGTAATTGAATTTGGGGGAACCCCCACGCTACTTTTTTAATTTTTTATGAATAAATCCTCTCTGAATTGCCGAAGCCAACAATTCATTATAGCTGAAAAGCCGACAATTCATTATAGCCGCAAAGCCGGTTTTAAATTACTTTTTTTCCTTTCAGAAATGACACTTTGTGCAGTGCCATTACATAGCCGAACTCCAAACCCGAACCCGAACTTTCAGCAAATTATTCGGGTTCGGGTCCAAAAAAAACAAAATTCGGTACGAACCCGAACTGTTCGCTCAACCCTACTCCTGATTGGCTGAAGCATAGGGGCTGGCGGGGCCACCCGTCACGTAACCCCGCCCCCTCTGACGCACCCTCTGCTACGTCACCGGGGAAGCCCAGGAAGGGGGAAGACTGGACTTACCCAGTGACGTAGCAGAGGGTGCGTCAGAGGGGGCGGGGTCACGTGACGGGTGGCCCTGCCTCCCCTATATAAGAAATGTCACAGCTGCAGTTGCGTCATTCGCTGGGCTGTGTCCAGCGGTGAGAGGAGGTCGGCGATGCTGCGCTCTGCATGGATGGATCTTCTCATCGCTGGACCGGAGATCACCCGCACTCGTCGCTGGATCAGGACAACGTTGGAGCAGGAAGCCGGGAACGAGTGGATTATCACCGCTGGAGTTTTTTTATTTATTTTTTATTAATAAAGGACTTTTTTCTATGGTGTCTGTGTGGTTTTTTTTTTACAAGAATTTACACTTCCTTCGTGAAAATGGTAGGGGTACAGTGTACCCCATTACCATTTCACATGGGGGGGGGGCAGGATCTGGGGGTCCCCTTTGTTAAAGGGGTCCTCCAGATTCTGATAAGCCCCCCGCCCGCAGACCCCCACAACCACCGGGCAAGGGTTGTGGGGATGAGGATTTATTTTTTATGAATAAATCCTCTCTGAATTGCCGAAGCCAACAATTCATTATAGCTGAAAAGCCGACAATTCATTATAGCCGCAAAGCCGGTTTTAAATGACTTTTTTTCCTTTCAGAAATGA
This sequence comes from Rana temporaria, assembly GCF_905171775.1. Classification (NCBI taxonomy): domain Eukaryota; kingdom Metazoa; phylum Chordata; class Amphibia; order Anura; family Ranidae; genus Rana; species Rana temporaria. The sequence goes on along the minus strand of NC_053490.1, from coordinate 52,448,675 downwards.
CACTTTGTGCAGTGCCATTACATAGCCGAACTCCAAACCCGAACCCGAACTTTCAGCAAATTATTCGGGTTCGGGTCCAAAAAAAACAAAATTCGGTACGAACCCGAACTGTTCGCTCAACCCTACTCCTGATTGGCTGAAGCATAGGGGCTGGGGTGGACAGAGGGCAGATCACCTCTATGCTTCGGCATATTTTTGAATTTTTTTCACTTTTCTTGGCAGAGATTTCTTCATCCACGTTGATCAATGCGAATGGAGGAATCTGATAGGTTCTCTTTTTTCATGCAGCCCACAGGCTGCCCCAATTACTTACATAAACCCCATCTCTCTCCAGCGATTGGTAATTGGGGAACACTGTACCCCAACCATTTAACAAGAGAAGTGTAAATTCTTGTAAAAATAAAACACACAGACACCGTAGAAAAAAGTCATTTATTAATAAAAAATAAATAAAAAAACTCCAGCGGTGATAATCCACTCGTTCCCGGCTTCCTGCTCCAAAGTTGCCCTAATCCAGCAACGGGTGCGGGTGATCTCCAGCGATGAGAAGATCCATCAGGAGCGCAGTAAAGCCGACCTCCTCTCACCGCTGGACACAGCCCAGCGAATGACGCGAATGAAGCTGTGACATTTCTTATATAGGGGAGGCGGGGCCACCCGTCACGTGACCCCGCCCCCTCTGACGCACCCTCTGCTACGTCACCGGGGAAGCCCAGGAAGGGGGAAGACTGGACTTACCCAGTGACGTAGCAGAGGGTGCGTCAGAGGGGGCGGGGTCACGTGACGGGTGGCCCTGCCTCCCCTATATAAGAAATGTCACAGCTGCAGTTGCGTCATTCGCTTGGCTGTGTCCAGCGGTGAGAGGAGGTCGGCGATGCTGCGCTCTGCATGGATGGATCTTCTCATCGCTGGACCGGAGATCACCCGCACCCGTCGCTGGATCAGGACAACGTTGGAGCAGGAAGCCGGGAACGAGTGGATTATCACCGGTGGAGTTTTTTTATTTATTTTTTATTAATAAAGGACTTTTTTCTATGGTGTCTGTGTGTTTTTTTTTTTACAAGAATTTACACTTCCTTCATGAAAATGGTAGGGGTACAGTGTACCCCATTACCAAACCACATAGGGGGGGCCAGGATCTGGGGGTCCCCTTTGTTAAATGGGTCCTCCAGATTCTGATAAGCCCCCCGCCCGCAGACCCCCACAACCACCGGGCAAGGGTTGTGGGGATGAGGCCCTTGTCCCCATGAACATAGGGAGATCCTCCCCATGTTGAGGGCATGTGGCCTGGTACGGTTCAGGAGAGGGGGGGCTGCACTCTATCCCCCCCCTCTTTTCTACGGCCGGCCAGGTTAACGCGCTCGGATAAGGGTCTGGTGTGGATTTTGGGGGGAAATCCACACCATTTTTTTTTAAATTTGGGGTGGAGTTCCCCTTTAAATCCACACCAGACCTGAAGGGTCTGGAATGGATATTTGGGGGGAACCCCGCGTAATTTTTTTTTTAATTGACGGCGGGGTTCCCCTTAATATCCATTCTAGACCTGAAGGGCCTGGTAATTGAATTTGGGGGAACCCCCACGCTACTTATTTTATTTTTTATGAATAAATCCTCTCTGAATTGCCAAAGCCGACAATTCATTATAGCCGCAAAGCCGACAATTCATTATAGCCGCAAAGCCGGTTTTAAATGACTTTTTTTCCTTTCAGAAATGACACTTTGTGCAGTGCCATTACATAGCCGAACTCCGAACCCCAACTTTCAGCAAATTTTTCGGGTTCAGGTTCGGGTCCAAAAAAAAACAAAATTCGGTACGAACCCGAACTTTACAGTTCGGGTTTGCTCAACCCCACTCCTGATTGGCTGAGACACAGCAGCTTTGCCATTGGCTCCCGCTGCTGTCAATCAAAGTCAGTCCGCCAATCAGGGGAGAGAAGGGGTGGCGCCAGGTTGGGGCTCCGTGTCTGAACGGATACACTGAGCTCTGACTCGGCATGGGTGCCCCCATAGAGAGCTGCTGGCTGAGGGGGCACTTGATAGAAGGGAGGGGCCTGAAGCATAGGGGCTGGGGTGGACAGAGGGCAGATCACCTCTATGCTTCGGCATATTTTTAATTTTTTTTTACTTTTCTTGGCGAGATTTCTTCATCCACGTTGATCAATGTGAATGGAGGAATCTGTTAGGTTCTTTTTTTTCACTCACCCAATAGGCTCAATGAAAAAAGAACAGTGCATGCATGCCCATCATTAGAAGTGGGTGGATGTAGGGCGGTATTCTAATGGTGGGCATACCACGCACTTTTTCGATTTCACATCGATCAATGTGAATGGAGGAATCTGATAGGTTCTCTTTTTTCATGCAGCCCACAGGCTGCCCCAATTACTTACATAAACCCCATCTCTCTCCAGCGATTGGTAATTGGGGAACACTGTACCCCAACCATTTAACGAAGGAAGTGTAAATTCTTGTAAAAAAAAACACACAGACACCGTAGAAAAAAGTCCTTTATTAATAAACAATAAATAAAAAAGCTCCAGCGGTGATAATCCACTAGTTCCCGGCTTCCTGCTCCAACGTTGCCCTGATCCAGCGACGGGTGCGGGTGATCTCCAGCGAAGAGAAGATCCATCCATCCAGAGCGCAGCATCGCCGACCTCCTCTCACCGCTGGACACAGCCCAGCAAATGACGCGACTGAAGCTGTTACATTTCTTATATAGGGGAGGCACACACAGATTATAGGATGAGGCCTACTACAAACATACATCCAACATTAGAAAAACGATGACTAGCATCCAGTAGGGTAGTTTAGTGTAGTTAGTGTAGGTCCTGCCCTAGAAGAGTCTACCTTGCCGTGGTGGGCAGGCTTGGAATCTCTTGGTCAAAAGTGTTTCAGCAAATGGGCGAGAGGATCACTAGATCTTCACTTCCGGCCAATTGATTTTACCAAAGGACTCTTGGTTTAATCAGAGTATATATAGTTGGAAAAGGAAAAAATATGTATATGTCCATAATTATACTTTCATAAACACACAATAAAAATTTGGAATATTTAAATTTGAATTGCTTCCTCTTTTATTGAATCCTTTCATGACCGGGGGTCATTACCAGTTGGCTGCACAGGCCACATTTGAAAGGCTGTTAGGGGCTCTATGGCTACTTCTTCAATTTCTGGTGTGTGTAGGGATGTGTAATAGATGTTGTTGTATTAACATGTGTCCTAACCATGTACTGTCTATATGTATGTACTGACAAGCCCCTTATGTGACAGTAGTGACAAGGTCCTCTCAATAGAGACATCAGAGGTCTTCTATCTTCACCCCAAGAACAAGATATACGGTTAAATCCTATAATGAAGCATTCCCCTTAACTAGGAAAAGATATCAAGTTCTCAGGGAATTTTATATACATTTTTAATTAATTTTATATTGCCCTCACAAAATATATAGGGAATTCTTTCCTGTTATCCAGAGCTAGAGAATCTGCTCTTTTCAGAAGAAGTGTTTTTCTGCCCTCACAACCTATACTTTAGTATTAAGCCTTTCTTCAGTCTCCAATATAATTGTACAATTCTCAATTTTAAAATCTCTTGCTTCTTAAAGTGACTGTAATAAATGTTGTTTTTGTTCAGAGAACTTTACGCGTGTCTCCCTCTGTGAATCGCCGCACCCCATCCCTGCTTACAAGCATACAACGAGAGGAGGGGAGGGGCCACCAGGAAGAACGCGGCGACATGAGAGAAGACAGAACTTATTACAGCCGCTTGTTACCTGCTCTGCTCTCCGCCCCGCTCCGCCCCACTCTCCGCCAGCTGGCTCTCTTGTCAATAGACAAGTATCGGACAGGGCATCGGCAGTATTTGCGCGAGTACTCGCGCAAATGCTAGGTATCAGCCCCGATACCGATACTAGTATCGGTATCGGGACAACCCTAATCCTATGCAGGGCCGGTGCAAGGATTTTTGTCAACTAAGGCAAAGGTGCATTTTGACCCCCCCCCCCCCCGGCGCGTGCACGAACGCACGCACACACACACACCATATATTATCTCTGTGCTCCATTAAGCTTTAATGGTTATGAAGCTTAAAGTGATCGTTTAACTTATTTATCTTTTACAGAGAAAGATAGCATAGATGGCGTTATTCTGCATTGCGCTGTATAATGTACTATTGCTGGGATTTGTAGTCCTCTATAGCTGGTGGTATTCTCCATTGCGTTGTATAATGATTATACTGTGCAATGCAGATTACCACTGACCAGTTATAGAGGAACTACAAACCCCAGCAATAATACATTATACAGCGCAATGGAGAATACCAGCAGTTATAGAGGAACAACAAATCCCAATACATTATATAAAATGCAATGCAAAATACCAGCAGTTACAGAGGACTACAAATCCCAGCAATACATTATATAAAACACAATACAGAATACCAGCAGTTACAGAGGACTACAAATCCCAGCAATACATTATATAAAACACAATACAGAATACCAGCAGTTACAGAGGACTACAAATCCCAGCAATACATTATATAAAACACAATACAGAATACCAGCAGCTATAGAGGAACAACAAATCCCAGCTATAATACATTATACATGCTGCTTAATATATTATTGCAGGGATTTGGTGTTTTTTTTAAACAGGAAACTTTAAAACAGGTCCCCCTTACCTGTTTCTGAAGCCTTGTAAGTCGCGGTGGCGGCTCTGCGGGCGTGTGTCCGGCCTGTGTGGTGAGCAAACCTCCCGCCACCATTAGTACAGACCCCCCCCCGATAAAGCACCCCCCATTATTACAGAGCCCCCCACAAGCCATCCCCCATTAGTACAGACCCCCCCCACAAGCCATCCCTCATTAGTACTGAGCCCCCCCACAAGCCATCCCCCATTATTACAGAGCCCCCCACAAGCCATCCCCCATTATTACAGACCCCCCCCCACAAGCCATCCATCATTATTACAGACCCCCCCCCCCCCACAAGCCATCCCCCATTAGTACAGAGCCCCCTACAAGCCATCCCCCATTAATACAGACCCCCCCACAAGCCATCCCCCATTATTACAGACCCACCCCCCATTAGTACAGACCCCTCCACTAGTGCACTCACAGAGGCCACCACAAACCTCCCCCCCTCAGGACAAACCCCACCCGGGCGGCAGCTGGAGAGGACAGTGTGCAGCTGCACCGCCCGGGTGGATCGTGGAGGAGGATTTGAAAAAAAAGTAAATACCGTGGTCTCAGACAAGGAGAAGGAGGGAGTGGAGCACTCTGGAGCTTGAGCGCCTCCACCTCCGTGGCGCCTGGGTGAACTGCACCCCGCGCGGCGCTGCTTATCTGAGGTCTCGATCGCCACTAAAATTCCACCCTGTCCCCTGGCCGGCGCTGGCGCCGTAAGGCAAGTGCCAAAGTTGCCTTGCGCTAGCGCCGGCCCTGATCCTATGCATTAAGGTGAATAACCTTCTGTGCTGCAGCTCCCCTCCCCAGATCCCCCTTTCCTTATCTGAGCCTATCCGATTTAATAATGTGCATGAGCGCAGTGGCTCCCACGGCTGTTTCTCTCCTCAGTGGACAGACTGATAGCAGCAGGGTCGAGTCCCGCTGTCTGTGCCAATGGATGCAGCAGCGCGGCTCAGGAGCGAGCATGCACAGGTCTCTCTGGGGGCAACTGATGAATAGGAGGGGCCTGGAGCGCTGGCAGGGACCCCAGAAGAAGAGGATCGGGATTCCTGGAACGGATTATGCTCGTATTCCAACGTACTCGCATATCAAAGCGAGTTTCCCCATTGAAGTCAATGGAAACTAAAATCATTTGTTACGCATTGACTTCAATGGCATTCAATACCGCGTGTGGCCAGAGGTGGGGGGCACCGGAGAGCCCTCGGAAACACCCGGAAAGGGCCGAGGACACCTCAGCTGAACTCGGAAAACCTTGGAAAGACTCGGGAACAGAGTATTTCCAAGATTTTCAGAGCATTTCCGAACGGCGCTGTTCGGCTCTGCTTGGCTCTGGAGCCCCCCACCCCAGGCCAAATGTGGTATTGCACACCACTTTAGCTTGAATCCTGCTTGTTTTGCGAGACAACAAAAGGATTTTTTTAAATACAGTGCTCATATTGCGAAACGCTCGTTAACCGCGTTACTAGCAATCCGAGGTTCTATTGTACTTTAAGAGCAGGATGACTGGCAACAAATGTGGGAGATATAGACGGTAATAATAGGCAACACGCCAAGTTTATAAAGGAACACATTTGGATTCAAACGATAAGCTTAACAGTTGAATACTGTCCATCATAATTTGCACTAACAATTACATTTTCAGGACACGCTTTTGGGGGTCTACCATTTCCTTTTCAACCAGGGTGCACCCTGGGGTGTCTTCAGGTGTGCCTAGGCAAAAGCCTAAACATGACCCCAAATTTGTATACAAACAAGTGGGTGGATCAAGCCTGCCTTTTAGTTACACAATGCCAGAGGTTTTCATTGTGCACCATTACAACTTTGCAGCCGCCAGCGTCCTAACAACCAATTGTGTCATCAGATAAAAAAAAAGAGGGCGTCGAATACCTGCACAGCATCCTTGTTTATCCCTCTCCTGCCCGCCTCTGTCAGCACTGGGGTCCCATTAGCTGAGAGATGGAGGAAAACTGAGGGAGAAGAGAAACATCGGTGTACTAGTCGGTACCAATGTGCAAAGGTGTATTTGCTTTTGAAAAATACATCACCTGTATCATTGGTTATCCCATGTGTGTGAATGTTGCTGGCTTTGTTTTTCACATTTTAGAACGTGGTGCCCCGAGATTTTGCATAATTTTAAAGTGTGCATTGACCAAAAAAAAAAAAAAAATGTGAGAAACATTGGTCTAAGGTCCAAGCAGTATAGACACACAAGATCTGCAAATGTTGTTTGGAAATCAATGTAAAGTACCCATATACAGGGCCGTTTGAAGGAATTTGGGGGCCCCAAGCAAAATGGACATGGAGGAACCCCCCTCCCCCATGCACGCACGCAAAGCCTACAAGAAACAAAGCATAGCGATACAGTGTAAGTTCACCCACACTGTGCCATGTCATCAAATGCAGCCACTGTGCCATCAATTGTCACCACTCACTGTACCCATTAATTGTCACCACTGTGCCATGCCATCAAACGCAGTCACTGTGCCATCAATTGTCACCACTGTGCCTATCAATTGTCACCACTGTGCCATGCCAAACACAGCCACTGTGCCATCAAACGCAGCCACTATGCCATGCCATCAATTGTCACCACTGTGCCCATCAATTGTCGCCACTGTGCCCATGAGCTGCTGGCTCTGATAGGCACTTCCAAAGCCAACCAGCTGCCATTATTCAGATGGCCGGCGCTCACCAGGGGGCCGGCCATCTGAATAGTGGGCGGCAGCGACAATACATGGATTCATGCAATGCATGAATCTATGTATTGTTGATCAGTGGCGGTGCAGGAGAGAGAGGGGGCGGCGTTCCTGCGCCCTCTATGGATGCACCGCCACTGGTAGATATACTGTGTCCACTGTACAAGATGTTTATCCCTTATATGCCCAGCCATATGGGTGCTTTAAGATCTCATTATTTACTGCCACATGATGCTTTTATGTTGGTGTGTACCACAGTGTACGTAACCCTCCTATTTTGGTTGTTCCACTCTGGAACAACCAAAATAGGAGGGTTACGTACACACCAACATGAAAGCATTGTGGCAGTAAACAATAAGGTCTTAAAGCACCCATATGGCTGGGCATATACATTATGGATACTAGGATAAACATCTTGTACAGTGGACACATAGGTAGATTCACGTAGGGGCGCCTAAAATTAGGACGGCCTAGCCTAGTCTTTTTAGGCTACACCGCCGTAATTTTTTTAGGCTAGTAGTGATTCTAAAACCACTTACCTTCAAGCGGGCATAAGGGTGCCTAATTCAAATGACTGGGAGGGGGGCGTGTAGTATGGAAATGAGGCTTGACCTCACGTTTTTTGACGTTTTTTTACAATGCGCATGCGCCGGGCGACTACATTTCCCAGTGCGCATTGCGGCTAAGTAGGCCGTACGGGCCTATTGATTTCGACGCGGACGTAAACAATGTAACTCCCGATTCGCGGACGACTTACGCAAACGAAGTTAACATTTCGAAATTTGCGGCGGGAACGGCGGCCATACTTAACATTGGCTAGGCCACTAGAGCATAGCTCTAACTTTAGGCGGCCTATCCCTTACGGAAACAACGTAATTCGACGGCGTAGGAATGGCGTACGTTTGCGTTCGGTCATGAATCGGCGTATCCCCTCATTTAAATAATCTACGCCGGCCGCAATGGAAACGCCATCTAGTGGCCAAAAGAAACATTGCAATCTAAGATAGAACGGCACAAGCCGTCCTATCTTAGATATGTTTAAGTGTATCTCTGTTAGAGAATACACTTAAACATAGGTCGGCTTAGATTCAGAGTTAGGTCGGCTTATCTGTAGATAAGCCGGCCTAACTCTTTGTGAATCTACCTAAGTATATCTAATGACATCTAATAAGGAGAGCAAAAAATAAAGATTTACCATAGAAACAATAACCATAGCTTTCTTTCCGTTTTCTTTCTTTACCATCCCATTTCCATCTAAGAGTCCTTTCACACTGAGCCGCTCATAGCGTCGGCGGTAAAACTTCGCTATTTTTACCGCCGACGCTATGAGCGGATTTGCTAGCGCCCGAGGAAGGGTTAAAACAGCACGCAATGCGCTGCTACAGCAGCGCATTGCCAGCGGTGTAGCTGCGCTGTCCCATTGATTTCAATGGGCAGCAGCGGTGAAGGAGCACACACCGCTCCTTCTCCGCTCCAAAGATGCGGCTAGCAGGACTTTTTTTTACACTTTTTTTACCGTCCTGCTGGCGCAATGCTCCAGTGTGAAAGCCCAAGGGCTTTCACACTGGAGACAATTGAGCAGCTTCTTAAGGCCGGTTTCCAGGCGCTATTTTTAATACTATAGCGCCTGCAATACGCTCCAGTGTGAAAGGGGTCTTATTGCTTCTTTTTTGAATCAGGTAATATATACAAAACAATTACCATAGATTTCTTTCCATTCTCTTTACCATCCCATTTCCATTTTATAGCTTCTTTTTTGAATCAGGTCATATTTATTAAAGCTTTTTGCAAAAAAGAAGATTCAGTTTGTTGTTGTTCCTGGTCGGCCGGACTGAAAGGAAGTGAGCACCGAGCACTCAGTGTGTGCACTTCCTGTCAGTGCGGCCGGGAACAGGAAACTGAATCTTCTGTTCCGCGCGGCCGACCGGACTGCAGGAGGAAGCAGCGGTGCGGCAAGGGCCCGCCCTGCTGGGGCCCCTGGCCAGCTCGGGGCCCCAAGCAGTTGCTTGGTTTGCCTGTCGGGTTCCGACGGGCCTGCCCATATATAATCTACCTCATAAAGGAGCCCCTTTGATTTATTTCCTGATTTTATTTCTCTCATCTTCCAATATCACAAACACTTCCATTCTCTAAGGCCTCGTACACACAACCGAACATGTCGGCTGAAACTGGTCCGCGGACCAGTTTCCGTGGACATGTTCGATCGTCTGTATGGGCGAGCGGACCGGATTCCCAGCCTAGCGGACAGGTTTCAAGCGGACTAATGTTTCTTAGCATGCTAAGAAACATGTCCGCTGGCACCATGTCCGTCGGACATGTCCGATGGTCTGTACGACTCATGGGACATGTCCGCTGGGCCGAAATCCCCCGCATGCGTCGAAGTGATTTGACGCATGCGTGGAAGCATTGACCTTCCAGGGTCGCGCACGTCGCCGCGGCCACGTCGCGACCACGTCACCGTGTTTGTTTTCCGCTGGGATTTTGGTCTGATGGTGTGTACAGCCATCAGACCAAAATCCGGCAGCGTACATGTCTGATGAAAACGGTTCCGCGGACCATTTTCATCGGACATGTTCTATCGTGTGTACAAGGCCTTAGTGGTTTCGAAACATCTTTTTTGTATTTTTATTTTTTTATCGTTATTTGTGTACACTCGCTATAAATTTTAGATTGACAAAAACATGGGAAATTTACTGGCGGAGCACATTTTTTACTAGCAACCTGAGAAATTACAGAACTCCTATTGAAAACTATATTTTAACAGTATAAACATGATATGGAAACACTGACAATACATATAACAAAGTAAATTGCTTGATTTACACTTTAAAAGTCAACACAGCATGAAATTATCAGGCCTCTGATATTTATTGGCAGTTGTAAACAAATCACAGATTTTTACAAACTGTCAGTAAATTTACTGGCGGTTGGCAACCCTGGCTATGAGGCATTGAATAACTTCATACAAAAAAGGTGTTGGTCAAACAGATATAATCCCTCACACTCCCATAATGATTCAATAAAAAAAAAAAAACAATAGTAGTAGATTATAAACATAGAGGGTTGGGACCTGTGTCCCTTGATTGTCTTGACTGCACTTTGATAGGAAATGTTGGAACCTTATCCTTAACCGCTTGCCGACCAGCCGCCGCAGTCTTACGACGGCAGGTCGGCTCTGCTGGGGCGAGATCACGTAGATATACGTCATCTCGCGCACCCCCCGCTCGCCCATGACGCCAACGCGTGTGCGCGGCGGGCGCGATCACCGCCGGGCCCCTGCGATCGACCCGTTACAGAGCGAGAACCGGGAGAAATGCCTGATTGTCTGTTCATACAATGTATGTATGAACAGCGATCAGTCATTTCCCCAAGTCAGTCCACCCCCTACAGTTAGAACACACCCAGGGAACATACTTAACCCCTTCCTCGCCCCTAGTCAGAGAAACGCCGTCGTATCTCTTCTGTGAATCTGGCCCATAGTTTCTCCTCCCAGGCACTCTGTAGCTGGCTGTATTTTTTTTCTTTATATTTCTTTATTTTATTATAGTTAGGGCACTGGAGGCATAGCTTCAGGGAAAAAACCTACTGCCTTTCCACAATACAGGGGAAAGGGCAGGCAGCAATTTAGGTATAAAATCCTATGGCCACAGGCTGCCCACTTTTCCCCAAATAAGGATCAAAAGAAAAAAAAAAGACAGATACTGTAAGCGTAAAAGAAGAGGTAGAAGTGCTGGTGCATGCAGGCAGAGCCATCCCTCTAGTCCATAAAGATGTCATTTTATTAGACTGTATTCAACTTAAAAAAAAAGCAGAACTTTCTATATCTATAAATCATAGTTATGTTTTATTGTGCTTTACTAAGCCACAAATATTAAGGCATTATTGCAATAATTATTTTTGCCTATCTCAAGGTTTTACATTCCCATTAGGGCAGTCTGAAAAAGAGACACCACTCCACACCAAGCAATTTGTAGTTACTTGGGACGTTCAATTACATTTTATGTGGTTATGTGGTTACATATGGCTGTTTTATTCATGGATCGGTGCAGCTAAAAGCTTGGTGCTTGTAATATTTTCAGATGTGTTGATTTGTAATACAATATCAAGTCTTCTATTAGATCTGTTGTGTCAGTAGCTCCATTTGTGTGAATAATGTGTCTGAGTTATATACATACTGGTGAGATCCAAAAGGTTAAATGTAATTGGTGTCTACAATTTTTAGAGCAGTGTCGATCAACTTACAAGAGCTCAAGTGCCACATTTGTGTCTACAGGTTGAGTGAATGGACCACTCTTAAATGAACAATGTAATTTATATATATATATATATATATATATATATATATATATATATATATATATATATATATATATATATATATACTGTATATCTATATATATCTATATATATCTATATATATACATATATATATATATATATATATATATATATATATATATATATATATATATTGTTGGTTTTTTTGGAGAAGCAATTTTCTATGCAAAAAGGTATAATAGAAGTCTTTTTTTTCTTGACTACATTTATGCTGCATACACACAATTGGAGTATCCGATGGTCTAAAGTCCGATGGATTTTTTCATCAGAATTACGTTCAAGCTGTCTTGCATACACACTGTCAGACTCAATTCTGACCATCCAAAACGCGGTGACGTAAAACACTATGATGAGCCGAGAAAAATGAAGTTCAATGCTTCCGAGCATGCGTGGACTTGATTCTGAGCATGCGTGGATTTTTCTCCGACGGAATTCCAAACAGACGATCGGAATTTTCCATCGGAAGAATTAAAAACATGTTATATTTTTTTACTCCGATGGAAAAAAATCTGATGGGGTCACACACGATCGGAATTTCCGATGAAACAAGTCCATCTGACTTTTTTCATCGGAAAATCCGATCGTGTGTACGCGGCATTAGATTTAAAGTGGTTATGATTTTTTTGTTGCAGCCTAGTGCAGTGCAAGAATCATTAGAAAAAACACAGATGAGCATTGAGTGCGACCGCCAACACTTTGCATTGAGACATAGTCATATTCTCCATATGTGCTAAAATAGGTTACTTGAACCTAAGCAACCTTATGAATGTGAGTATATGCTTACTTTTTGCTATACTTTCCATATACTATACAACAGAATACTACTCTTAGAATGATCTTTTGCAGCTTTTTATCCTTTTTTTTCTCTTCTTATCTGCACACCATTGACTCATCTAAATTTAAATGTATGCTATTAAAGATTTTTATTGTGATGTGATTATTTATTATGTAATAAAAAAATGCTGAAGATGTGGCAAATGCAGATCTAGACAAGCAAGAGTGTCCATTGTCGATAACAAAATTACTGAAATTATCAATGATTTTCATATTGAAAATAATAAATGGTAAAAATTGATCAGTGCTGAGGAGCGTAAAATTAGCCATATCATTAGCCATCGCAGGAGTCCTGCACAGAAGGTAGTTCTCCCCTTATTACAGACCATGGACCCAAGGCCAGAACAAGGGGTGGGCAGGAGGGGAAGCTGCCATGGGCACTGTGGTATCAAGTGAGGTGGGGGGCACCACAAGGTGATTGGGGCAAGGGGATTTGTGTTTAGAAAGAGAATTCAAGGGGTGGCAGGGGTAAGAATTGTGCTAGAAGTGGTGATTTGGGGGGATTTGTGTTGGAAGGGGAAGATGATTTATACATTTCAAGGAGGGGTTTGAGGGGGTTGTGTTATAAAAGTAAAACAGTAGAGGGGAAATATTTTATGGGGGGGTGGGATTTGTGCTAGTAGGGATGATTTGTGCTAGGAGGGGCAAATTGTGATATGATGGATTGGGGGATTTGTGCTTGGAGGAGAAATGTGAGTGGTAGAGGATTTTTGCTACGAGGGGGAGTTTTTTTGGGGGGAGGGGGGATTCGGGAGAGAGAGGATTTGAGTCGGAGGGGATAGTGGGGCAAAGATTTGGGTTGGGAGGGGCGGGTTCAGCAGGGGGCAGATTTGCACTGGGAGGAGGGAAAATGTATTTATCTTGAGGGAAAGGGGGCACAATTTGGTATGTTCGCTCTGGGCTCTAGACCTTGTCCCAGCACTGCATGGACCCTTCAGGGAACAGAAGGGGGTACTTGTAGAGGGGGTTCTAGCAATTAAGGGGTAGACAAATGTGAAAGTAGGTGACTGTTTGCAAGCTCTCAGTCCTTGGGAATGTTTCTTGCCCATACTGCCTGCCTATTAGCATCTTTATTACAAACTAATGGATACTTCCAATGACAGCTTTCTCTACAGTGTAAATTGGCCAGAAGAGGTCATGGTAGGCTGCATCTAAATGATAAATTCCTCTAAACTGTAAACTGTCCAGAAGAGGTCAATGGTAGGCTGCATCTAAATGATAAATTCCTCTAAAATGTAAACTGTCCAGAAGAGGTCAATGGTAGGCTGCATCTAAATGATTAATTCCTCTAAACTGTAAACTGGCCAGAAGAGGTCAGGGTAGGCTGCATATAAATTATAACTTCCTCTAAACTGTAAACTGGCCATAAAAAGGTCAGGGTAGGTTGCATCTAAATGATAACTTCTTCTAAACTGTAAACTGTCCAGAAAAGGTCAGGGTAGGCTGCGTCTAAATGATAATTTCCTCCAAACTGTAAACTGACCAGAAGAGGTCAGGGTAGGCTGCATCTAAATGATAACTTCCTCCAAACTAAACTGGCCAGAAGAGGCCAGGGTAGGCTGCCTCTAAACTGTAAACCGTCCATGTAAATGTAAAAAAACACAAATAATAATATATATTTTTCCAATTACTATGTACAGCCTGGAGTTCTCCATTAAACTTTATAGATTATGGCATAACAGGTAGCAATTCTGATAGTAAATAGGTACGATATTTACCATACCACTTTAAAAATGAAACTATATATATATATATATATATATATATATATATATATATATATAAACCCCACTTTATGACTTTTACCTACAGGTAAGCCTATAACAAGGCTTACCTGTAGGTATAAAGAATATCTCCTAAACCTGTACGGTTTAGGAGATATTCCCCCCGCAATGCGCCGCTGATTGCAGCGGCGCATGCGCAGCGGGGATCCTCGGCTAAAGGACCGGCAGCCGCCGGACCTTGCCGAATAGAAGTCTCCCGCGCGCATGCGCAGGAGTGACGTCATCGCCGCTCCAGCCAATCACAGCACTGGAGCGCCGATACCCGGAAGACACGCCAAGTCAAGATGACATCTCGCTCGGCGTGGACCAGGTAAGTTCTCTTCACCTCGTTCCGAGGTAAGTATTTCATAATGAGCTAATATGCGGTGCATACTAGCTCATTATGGCTTTTGCCTTGCAGGTGAAAAAAAATTAAAAATGAATCGCGGGTTTACAAACGGCTTTAAATCAATTTCTAGACTTTCTTTGACTCAGACAACCAGACTGTGACCTCCACCCAGCACACACACACAAACACGCACACAAACCAATCATCACCTTCCAACCGGGTGGCAGGTAATTAGCATCCTACATCAAGCACTCACCCCTCATAGGTAGTTTGTTATTTCCACACAAGGCATGTATGCGTTGTTCCACAATTTACCACTTACATTTACAATATACACACACTTATCACTTTTATGCATCATTGAAATGAAACCTAATTTGTGAAGTTTGTGTAAATAAGACCCAGAGCATTTGAATGAAACAATGTCGCTGACACAGAATCCGGCTCTGCATCCGAAATATACTTGGCACTGCCTTCAAACACATGGCGGGAGGAGAGCCTGAAATCGACAGTCTTTTATGTTGCGCTTTTGAATTCAAATTGCCCATTGTTTATTCAGCTGCACAGTCCAAACAGAGGAGCGAAATGAAATAAATGATAAAATCCCCAGCGTGATTGTCGAACTGCGCCACACAACATGCTTGTACCGCCGCCATTGTGTCGGTGCCAAAAGATTCTGCCGACTAGAAGGATGCCGGACTGCCTTTCTCCCCCGTCTCCATCACTGGAGTTATGATAGAGGCAAAACAATGAGGCCTAATTCTTTTCTTTTTGCTTTTTATAAATACAACAAAAAGACAGAAATGAATAAGTATTCACTAGGCTCATAACTCTTATTGTAGTGCTAGATAATAAAGACGCAGTGAGGATTGGTATTATAGAAGGTAAGCTGTAAGCACTAACTCTCGTGTTTCGTACACATTACTTATTTGTGTCACTTCATCTTTCAGAAATCTACCCTAAATAATGAAATAAATCATTTGTGTTTGTTACAGAAGGATTGGTAGAAAAAAGGCAACTGGGCCTCAATTCAAAGTTTGACAGACTCATGCAAACCACTGCGGTCTGCCAAGGCAGCATCCATAGAAGCAAGAGTATTTAAAGTGGAACTTCAGTAATTTTTTCATCTTTCTATCTAATACATCTTCTGCTCTTGTTGTTTAACTTTGGATAGTAAAACATTATTTATTTTTTCTGCCAGTAAAGACCTTATACAGCCCACTTCCTGTTTCTTGTCTGACCATTAGCCTAGGCTTATGACATCATGCACCGCTCTCTCTCTCTCTCACTCTTGTGACAATTTGCCAGGAAGGGAGGGGGGATGAGTCATAAGAGGGTCAATGAGAGCTGTAGAGCTGAAGGTGTGTCTGTGTAAATCCAGGAACAGACAGCAGCTTCAGCTTCCCACAGTTAAAATGGCTGCAGCCAGACTTAGTGAGTGAGTGAGTGAGTGAGTGAGTGAGTGAGTGAGTGAGAGACTTGTAAAGCGCAACACATGCAAACTGAATCGCCTCTGGGCGCTGTATCCATTTCATGGGTAAGGAACCCCTTGACCTCAGAAGAGCTGGGTTTTAATCTTTCTCCTGAAGGCCAAGTGGTCCGACTCCAGTCGGATGGTGGTTGGTAGTGCATTCCACAGACGAGGTCCCTGGACTGCAAATCTTCGATCTCCTTTGGACTTGTATCTGGCTTTGGGTATCTGGAGTAGGTTTTGATTGGTGGATCGCAGAATGCGATTGGGGTTATGGGCTTTTATTTTTTCGCATAGATATTGGGGGGTGTTGCCTTGAATACACTTATGTATTAGGCAGAGTGCCTTGAAAGTGATTCTGTCTTTTACTGGAAACCAATGAAGGGATCTCAGTGAAGGTGAGATTGATTCCCATGGAGGGAGCATATTTGGCAAGTACAGAATCACAGTGTACATAAAATAATATCTAAAGTGGTTGGAGGGAAGGTTCAGAATGGCAAAGATGTTTTCATTACAAATTATATGAGCAGACTGCAGTTCCTCTTTAAGGATGAATTCCAAGTATGGATATTTAATTTATAATTATATTCGACCAGCTTGGACCAATGTAAGTATGATACAAGTCATTGCTGAGGACTCCTTAACCTCTTGCTGACCGCCCCATGTACATTTACTACGGGGCGGTAGCTCCTTTGCGCAGAATCACGTACAGGTACATCATTCTGCACTTCTGGGTATGGGGCACACATGCTTGCCCCTGTTGACCCGCTCTCGCTGTGATTGAACACAGTGGAAGCCAACCAGTGGGCCTACTGGGACCTGCTGATTGTTTGAGGCACAGGTAGAACATCGATCTGCAAATCGCAAATTGCTGTTCTGTGACAAGGGAAGGCCGTGATCTTGTGTTTCTGCTAAGCAGAAACACGGATCTCTGCCTTCACATAGTACAAGCACCTCCCCCACAGTTAGCACTTCCTAGGAACAGATTTAGCCCTTTGATCGTCCCTGATGTTAATCCTTTTCCTGCCAGTATCATTAGTACAGTAACAGTGCATATTTTTTAGCACTGATCACTGTATTAGTATTACCGGTCCCCAAAAAGTGTCACAAGTGTCAGTTAGGTGTCCGATTGGTCCGCCACAATTTTGCAGTCCCGCTATAAGTCACTGATCGCCATCATTACTAGTAAAAAATAAATAAATAAAAACTCCAAAAATATATCCCAGTTTTACAGGTCAGCTTTCTAATGGTGTTTCCTTATGGTGATAACAGAGAACTTGCCTGCATAATGTGTATTGAAAGGGCCACTTGTAGTCGCCATCAGACACCTATGTGACAATGTGAAAAACTGAGGCACAATTGTAAGACAGCAATAGAGCATTGTCACCTTATAAACAGGATGCCAGAACAATGACCTTCATGTCAGGATCACAAGGTATTATTTTAAGAAAAAATGCAGAATAAAAAATAATTAAAATTACTTTTGCAATTACATTTACATATTCAAGATTTTGTGAAATTTTACTGACGGCCCGGATTTACATATACTTCGAGCTTATCACCGCCACTTCGTCCTATTATGAAACATATACTATATTTAAGAGTATAACTTATTTTTTAATTGTAGTGAACCAGCTGGCATTCCTTTCAATCAATTCACATTCATATTATAAACACAAAGCATCATCTAAATGCTATAGTGAAACGAGCTTTGAATGCTAATGTACTTGAAAAAAAACATGAGAAGCTTGAATATTGTGTGTTACTTTATATCATTCATCAATTCTCTATCTAATAAAACAATTAGTCTAGATGTTTCAAGAACTTCCTACTTATATTTGTCTGCTAGTAAAAGTGACATAAGGTTCTGCAGATGGGATTAAACTGACAATTTAACATTATTCAAGATGACACTGGTGTGTCTCCAATATTTTATAATAAAGCAGCTCACGATGCAGCATGATGGCCTTGCAGTGTTGGTTCCAATTCCAACAGTGACAGTTTCTTCATAGAGTTGGCATAGCTTTAACCACTTCCATATCAGGCACTTACGCACCTTCCCGCCCAAGCCAATTTTCAGCTTTCAGCGCTGTCTCACTTTGAATGGCAATTGCGCGGTCATGCTACACTGTACCCAAACAAAATTGGCGTCCTTTTTTCCCCACAAATAGAGCTTTCTTTTGGTGGTATTTGATCACCTCTGCAATTTTTTTTTTTTTTTTGCGCAACAACTAAAAAAAGGCAAAAAATTTGGAAAAAAAATATGTTTTTATTTTTTTCTGTTAATTTTTTTGTAAATAAGTACGTTTTCTCTTTCAATTACGGGCACTGATATGGTGGCACTGATGGGCACCGATGAGATGGCACTGATGGACATCGATGAGGTAGTACTGATGGGCACCGATGAGGTGGCACTGATTGGCGGCGCTGGTATGCGGCACATATGGACACTCATAGGCGGCACTCAGGGCTCAAGTCCTGCGGGAACGGGTGGGAATGGAGTTCCAGCACTTTTTTCACAGCAGGAACTCAGTTCCCTTTGCAGGACTAGAGCAGCCAAGCCAATCCTTCACTAAGTGGCGATGCCCAGCTCGAGTCACTGTCAGGGGCAGGCGAACCTTAGTAATCCTTTATGTTACTGCTGCTTCCTGTATATGGATTCATCAGGTAGAGCCCATTCACATCTAGGCGACAAAACGCCCGACGCCGGACGCTTGTTATCGCGGGATCTAGAAAAAACATGCAGTTTAGTAATTATGCATATGAGCGTATAATTTTTTTTTTTTGGTGGGGGAGTGGATCTTGGGTGGGAGTTCCCACACTTTTTTCCCCAGGACTTGACCCCTGGCGGCACTGATTGGCACTCATAGGCGGCACTGATGGGCACTCATAGGCGGCACTGGTGGGCACTCATGGGCGGCACTGATGGGCACTCATAGGCAGCACTGGGCACTCATAGGCGGCACAGATGGGCACTCATGGGCGGCACTTATGGATGGCACTGATGGGTACGTATGGGTGGCACAGATGGGCACTGATAGTTGGGCACTGGGCATAGATGGGCACTGTGGGGTGGCACTGATGGACACTGTGGGGTGGCATTGATGGACACTAGGGTTGTCACCTCATCCCTTTAAAAACAAACACATATTAATTACACATGTTCTGTGGCTGATTAATGTGGTAATTAAACTCACTTGTTGCCTTATCTGCATTCAATTAGCCTCAGAACCTGTGTAATTCATATGTGTTCGGGTTTAAAGGGATGAGGTGGCAAGTCTAATGCACACTGTGGGGTGGCACTGATGGATCCATGTTGCCAGTCAGTGCCAATTTGTGGGCACTGATTGGCATTTTTTTTTAATTGCCCCTTTTTTTGCCCTTCCCTGGTGGTCCAGTGTGGGCTTCCCTGGTGGTCCAGTGTGGCGATCCGAGGGGGGGGCTGCGCTGTCAGGAGAGCCGCTGATCGGCTCTCCTCTACTCGCGTCTGTCAGACGCGAGTGAGGAAGAGCCATCAACGGCTCTTCCTGTTTACATTGTGATCAGCCGTGATTGGACACGGCTGATCACGTGGTAAAGAGCCTCCACCTGAGGCTCTTTACCGAGATCGGAGATGCAGGGTGTCAGACTGACACCCCGCATCACCGATCGCTGCGCTGCTCGCCCCCATGGGCGCGCGCGGGCATGAAATCCTGCAGGACGTCAATAGACGTCCAGTCAGGATTTCACAACCCCTTAACGGACGTCAATCTGTTATTGACCGGGCGGGAAGTG
The DNA here is from genome assembly GCF_905171775.1 of Rana temporaria. NCBI lineage: Eukaryota > Metazoa > Chordata > Amphibia > Anura > Ranidae > Rana > Rana temporaria. Next base: position 52,428,767 of record NC_053490.1, on the reverse strand, counting down.
GTTAAACTGGATGCTTTTGCTTACTCACAACTGAAAAACTTCACTGATTCCTGAACAGATTGGGGATTGTCTATGTCTGTTATAGGAGCCTCAAGTACAAAAATAATGATTTAGACCAGCACTAACCTACTGTACCCTAGAGGTGATGCCATGGTAGAGACAGACCACAAAGCCATTTAAAATGTTGACGATATCCATTCTGTGCTAAGCCTTACCCCTTAGAAATCATCTACAGTATGTTTATTATAGGAACACTCAGTCTCACGTACGTAATTCTCAGATCTTTTGATCTAGACCAGCACTAGCCTACCCTAGAGGGAATGCCATAGTGGAGATAGACCGAAAACTATTAAAAATTTTGCCAACATCCATCCCATACTAAGCCTTACCACTTGGTTATCAGCTATGTCTGGTTATAGGGGCTATCAGCCTCAAGAATAAAATTCCAGTGTCTTTTGAACTAGATCAGCACTTGCCTACCCTAGAAGGAATGCTACAATGGAGACCAAAAGCCAATTTAAAATGTTGCTAATGTCCATTCTGTGATAACCCTTGCCTTTTGGTTATTGACTATTCTGTTATAGGGTCAAAGTATATATATATACATTTCATACCATGACATATGTTCCTCTATATTCCACCTATAGGTAAGAGTGTTTAAACTTCAGTTCTCTGGCTCTCTCTTTCCCTATGCTAATCAATTACCATTGATTACCAACTTCTCATTTATTTTAGGTACCCCTACTTTATAGTTGCTCCTGATGAATGGATAGTTCTTCTTTTAGTTGATACCATGTCACAGCAGTCATGTACCTATCATGGGTTTTGATTTGTCTGAATCATCAATTAATCATACCATTTATTATGTTTTTACTATATATATCTGAGTTTATTGCTGGGTCATCAATTATAATGTATAACAGTGTTTTTATTATGTTATCAATTTTATTATGTGATTACCAATCATGTGATATTTCAAGTATGTGATTACCAATCATGTTATTTGCTATTTTCTGTACCATACATTGAGTTTTTATTGATACCATTATTGCACTATGCTTAACTATACTATGTAATAAATTAATATTGTTATTGTTTGATTCAATCTACCCCAATGTGTTGTTTCATATAAAGTCCCACCATTCACAATTCCCCCCTTCCTTTTTCCCTTCTCCATCTCATATTCTGTTATAGGAGCACTCAGCCTCAAGTATGAAATTGTGGGGAATTTTGATCTGAACCAGCGCTAATCTACACCAGAGGAGAAGTCATGGTGGAGGAAGACCACAAGCCCTTTTGTAATGTTGCCGATGTCATGTCTATGCTAAGCCACAACTTTCACTTTCACTGGACACTGACACTGCAGCATAATACCACAGATGCCCTCTTTCTAGGAATCCCATGCAAACCCATACATTACAGTAGATCACAGTATTTTTTTTAAAGCTCCACCTTTTATCATTAAAATTCAGTATTTGGGTTGCAGTTCAGTGACATTGCCTAGAATGAGATAATGTCATTAGTCTGCTGCAGACAGGAGAAAGCATGTCCTTGGTTAAGAAGTTTTTTAAGGATAACCTCAGGAGACCCTTCCAAATGCCCACAATGTAAGAAAAACAAGTATTGTTAACAATTTCAGCCATTTTGTTAAAGAAGAGAGCAGCAGCAGAGAGAGGAGTGTGCTTTAAAGCGGTAGTTCCCCCTCCAAAAATGTTTTACCCTTAGTCTGATGCTCCTTTTGTCTAGGGGAATCGGCTAGTTGTTAAAATCAATGCTGTACTTACCGTTGTAGAGAGCGATCTTCTCCGTTTGGTCTCCGGGGATGGGCGTTCCTTCTTGATTGACAGTCTTCCGACAGGCTTCCGACAATCGCATCCATCGCGTCACGATTTTCCGAAAGTAGCCGAACGTCGGTGCGCAGGCGCCGTATAGAGCCTGTCAATCAAGAAGGAACGCCCACTCCCGAAAACCCATACGCGGAAGCGGCAGAGAAGATCGCTCTCTACAACGGTAAGTACAGCGTCGATTTTAAAACAACTAGCCGATTCCCCTAGACAAAATGAGCATCAGACTAAGGGTAAAAAAAATTTGGAGGGGGAACTACCGCTTTAACTATGTATCCCATCTCTCACTCTCTCCCATCCCCCGTCTCTCTCTCCCCCTTCTCTATTTCTGTCACGTCTACCCCAACGCAGGTGGGCAGACACTATAGCTAGCTACTGTGTGCTTCACCTATAGCAGCCCCCTTTCCCATAAGGCAAGCAAGCCTACCAGTACTCGGTTGCCCCCAGGACTTATACACAATGCTATAGTGCCTGGCCACTACGTTAGGGCAGATGCGAACTGAGCAAAGCAAATAGATACTTGCAATTAGCAAACAGATGTGGTACTATAACAGTCCAGGTAAAAGGCAGGCTGAGTTCAACGAATAGTCCAATAATCAGGTCCAAAGTCATACACAGGGAAATGGGAAATGTGAACAGCATCTCCCTGCAGGGATGTAGTTCCGAGGGATGGGGTGAGCATGCTGACTAACCCCCAGCCAGAACGGCTTGGATGATGGGGGCAAGCTTACTGAGGAGAAACAGGAAGTGAGATATTCAGACAAAGAAAAAACATTTAGAAGGGAAATTGAAGGAAAAGGTTAGTGAACGAACAATGCACTATCTAAAAGGAACCTATTTAGAAAATACAAAAACAAACCTTTACAACCCCCTTAAGTAGAATCATTCACCTATCAATTGAACTGTCTCATCACATATCAACATACTACTGATTTCTCATATGTTTTTACATCTGAATGCTGGTTATGCCTTATTTATTTGATTGGAGCACTGCTTTGGTATTGGAAATGTGTCTACTGTATATGGACTAAGGACTTTTTTTTACTTACGTGTATATTATATGTTCATATGTTTAGATAACTGTATAAACCTGGCAAATCTCAGTTCCAGTTCCAAGTCACTTAAAGGATCACTAAAGGAATTTTTTTTTAGCTAAATAGCTTCCTTTACCTTACTGCAGTACTGGTTTCATGTCCTTATTGTTAGTTTTTGCTTTGATGTTGCTGTAATTCTGCTGTGATCTCCACACTTCCTGGTTGCCTGTTTCCTTATAACCACAGTACTGGGAGCTTTTCACGGTGGTCTAAGCTGTCATTACTGTGCGTCTAATCCACAAAGAGCGGCCGTAACTTAAACTTTCCTATTTAAGTTACACCGCCTCAAAATCTCTACCTCAGTGCCCGATACACAAAGCACTTACCTAGAAATTTTGAGCGGTGTAACTTATATCTGTCCGGCTCAAGGCGTTCCTAATCTAATGGGGCGAGTCCCATTTAAATTAGGCGCGCTCCCGCGCCGGACGTACTGCGCATGCTCCCGACGCGATTTTCCCGACGTGCATTGCGCGAAATTACGTTACGCTGAGTTTTGTGAATCGCGCCGGGTAAAAAAAGTTGCGTCGGGAAAAAAAAGAGATGCGGCAGAAAAAAAAAAAAAATTGACAGCAACGTGGGAAAGAAGGGTCTACTTTTACATGGTATACTAACTTTACATTTTGTAAAAGCAGCCCTAATTTTGCGACGGCAAACTAATACTTACTAAGAAAAGACGAAGCTTAAAAGCTTCGTGGATCTCCGTAAGTGCTAATTTGCATACCCGACGCTGGATTTCGACGAGAAATGCCCCCAGCAGTGGCTGCGGTACTGCATCCTAAGATCCGACAGGGTAAGTCCCTTACACATGTCGGATCTTCTCCCTATCTATGAGAAACTGATTCTGTGGATCAGTTCCATAGATAGAAACAGGGATACGACGGCGTATCAGTAGATACGCCGGCGTATCCCTTTTGTGGATCAGGTCCTGTGTGTCTAAAACTTAACAGAACCAATCAGATTCATTTTAAAAACAAAACACTGCCCTGGATTTGTTTGTTTTTGTTCTGTGTGTCTCTCTAGTTCACAGGAACATGAAACCAGTTTAAAAGTGAAACTAACCTGCAGGTACATTATATGATTGATTTTTATCTATTTGTAATCATTTTTAAAAGGAATCAGTTAACTTTTATGTCTCTATACCCTGTAAACAGTAATTTCAGCAAAAACATTTTTTTCCTTTAGTGACCCTTTAACTACATTGTTGAGTGACCTGTGCTGCTCTTACCATACACTATTTAATCACTGTTTTACAAGCATCAAGCATCTAGTAAATGAAGAAGAGAATTATATTGTATGACAGCAATGCAATCTTCTTGCTAGCACAAATATATTTTAATTATGAGCACAGAGAGACTCTGTAAAATGTAGTTGATGTACATTAGAAGTGTTTTGAGTGCTGCACTATACGAGCTGGTGCATATGATTTAATTTACTACGCTGGGTAACAAACATTTTTTTCCATCACCATCATATGAGCCTTTTGATGTGTTAGCTTCATATATGCCCATACAAGATCTATTAGATCCTGCTCATTGTTATAATCATTTTTAGAACCACAACGGTATTACTTTATCAAATGTATCACTTTAACAGTACTAATTAGTACTGCTAATTGAGACTCCAGTTGAAAGATTGTCGTTTACTAGACTTATGCCACGTACACACGATAATTTTTCGGCATGAAAAAAACAACGTTTTTAAAAAAATGTAATTTAAAATGATCGTGTGTGGGCTTCACATCATTTTTCGGGTTCTGAAAAACGACAATTTTTTTTCCGAACATGCTGCATTTTTTAACGAGGTTTTAAACTATGTCATTTTTCGGGTTGTAAAAAATGATCGTGTGTGGGCTAAAACGACGTTAAAAACCTGCGCATGCTCAGAAGCAAGTTATGAGACGGGAGCGCTCGTTCTGGTAAAACTACCGTTCGTAATGGAGTAAGCACATTCATCACGCTGTAACAGACAGAAAAGCGCAAATCGTCTTTTACTAACACAAAATCAGCTAAAGCAGCCCCAAGGGTGGCGTCATCCGCATGTAACTTCCCCTTTATAGTGCCGTCATACGTGTTGTACGTCACCGCGCTTTGCTAGAGCATTTTTTTTAAAACGATCGTGTGTGGGCAACGTCGTTTTAATGAAGTTGGAAAAAACAATGTTTTTTCGAGATGCTGAAAAACGTTGTTTTTTTCATGCCGAAAAATGATCGTGTGTACGCGGCATAAGCCTAATACTTGACGATTTGATCAAGTGATCTGACTTCCTGTTCCTTTTTTTTTTTGTCAAAGTCGCAAACCATATTAAAAGGCTTAAAATGATGGTTTAGACTGAGGCCTCGTACAAACGACCATTTCCCTCGGGCAGAATCCATCAAGAAAAATGCCGGCAGAGCATTTTTGCCGAGAAAAACGGTGTGTATGTGTCATGGATCTCGATGAGAAAAAAAGAGAACATGTTCTTTTTTCTTGTCGGGAGTCTCAATTTCCTCGTCGTGTTTCTCTACGATGAGAAACACGTTCGTGTGTATGCTTAGAAACCCACGCATGCTCAGTATAAAGTATGAGACGGGAGCGCATCTTCGGTAAAAGTAGCGTTTGTAATGGAGATACCACATTCGTCACGCTGTAACAGACTGAAAAGCGTGAATTGTCTCTCACCAAACTTTTACTTAACACGCAGTAACATGAGATTAGAAAAAGCAGCCCCAAGGGTGGCGCCAGTGGAATCGAACTTCCCCTTTATAGTGCCGTCGTACGTGTTGTACGTCACCGCGTTTGAGAACGACAAAATTTTGTCTCGACAGTGTGTATGCAAGGAAATCTTGACAAGAATCTCGTCAAATGTGACAAGAACCTCGTCGAGGAAAACGGCGTTTCTTTTACGACGAGATTCTCGGTCGTGTGTACAAGGCCTGAGACGAGGTAGAAGTAGAACCAGATTGTAGTTTTTTTCCACTTTATATCCTATTTTAAATATATTCACAAAATTGAATTAGCAATTTCAGGTGTTGAGACGTAGAAGTGCTTCTGTCATATTACAGTAATACTACTGGACCAAAAAGGCTGAAAGAAAATATCAGATATACATGACTTACTTATGTCTAAGATAGTTGTCTGGCTGCCGCTGGCTTCAATAATTTCTGAGTCATTGACCCTGAACATGTATGAAAATGACAAAGTCAGAGTAGGGTTAGAACTTCTAATTTGCATACAGTACTTTTTTAAGCTCTTTGGCTGGTCTAGGCATGCTGACGTCACCCTGCACCTGTTTGCACCAAGCAGGGAGGGTCCGGGGGGACCAGTATCTAACATAGTATACGCTTTCTTATCTTAGTGCTGGGATTGGGCATCAACTAATTGTGAGTGTTACAACTTATTTTATGGATTGATTTTGACTACTTCAGCCCTGGAAGGATTTACCCCCTTCCTGACCAGAGCATTTTTTTGTGATTCTGTACTGCATCGATTGAGCTGACAATTGTGCGGTCATGCGACATTGTACCCAAACAAAATTTACGTCTTTTTTTTTCCTACAAATAGAACATACAGGCTTTTACTTATACATTTTAAATTTACCTCTGATGTTTATTGTAACATACATTCACACAAGGAAAATAATTTATATCGAAATGATGAATAAATTGATTGCAGGGCAATTATGTGTGAAAACACTTTTGCACAGAACAATTAATTTATACATTTTTAGTAAATCAAGCGTGGGGGTGTTTTAAAGGTGTCTGGAGACATTGCCTTAAGGACTTGCTTCTGAATGCTTTTCAGCAAGAGTGAGCCTTTATTTTATAATCAAAACCATATAATATAATATATACATAATTCCAATACAACCCTAAATGATGCAGTGTGATGACTACCTTAGGATAATAGATATAAGAGCTCTAAAGGGAGGCAAAGGATCTTATACTGCAGTCTCCAAAAGCCATACCTAATGTACAAGGGTGACCTCTAAAAACATACTCAGGCCTCGTACACACGACCGAGAAACTCGACGGGCGAAACACATCGAGTTCCTTATCGAGTTCCTTGTTAGGCTTGTCGAGGAACTCGACAAGCTTGCTTTGCGTACACACAGTCAAGCCAAAATCTCCTCGTTCTCAAACGCGGTGACATACAACACATACAACGGCAGGGGAAGTTTGATTCCACTGGCTAAACTCTTGGGGCTGCTTTTGCTAATTCCATGTGTTTGCGTGTTAAATAAAAGTTTGGTAAGAGACATTTGCACTTTTCAGTCTGTTACAGCTTTAAAAATGTGTTATCTCCATTACAAATGCTACTTTTACTCCCGTCTCATACTTTAATCTGAGCAAGCGTGGGTTTCTTAGCATACAGACGTCCGAGTTTCTCGTTGAAAACCAGCCCGACCAGAAACTCGACGAGCCAAATCAGACTCCTGTCAAGAAAATAGAGAACTTGCTCTCTTTTTGGCTCGCCGAGGTTCTCAACAGTTTCCTCAACGAAAATGTACACACGACCGGTTTCCTCGGCAAAAAAATATCTCCCAGCAAGGTTCTTGCTGGTTTTTGCCTAGAAACTCGGTCGTGTGTACTGCCGGCTTACGCGTTTCGAGGCGTCAATGGCCTCTTCATCAGAGCTCAGCAGCTGAGCTCTGCTGAGCTCTGATGAAGATGCCCTTGACGCCTCGAAACGCGTAAGCCGGCAGTGACACACCTCTACACCCCCCCTATTTTGGAGTGTGGTTCGAGGGGTATCCATCACAACGTTGCTGATAAGCCTACCATGTCAGTTCTCTTGTAAGTAGTTTTCTACTATAATTTTATTTGATTAAACCCGTCAACCATAACACACTAGGCTGGTGCGCCTTTCTTTCTTTGCTTTTGTCGTTTTCTACTAGGACATTCCCCATCCACGAAGGGCAGCAAAGCCTTTGTTACCGGCTTTTGACACTGTTGGTGTGTTCCATGTGGAATATTAAATAACTTTGGACAATTCACCCGTGCGCAGGAGTTTGTTTTCGTTTTGTGGAGGATAATTATTGCCTAGGCTGTGATGGTCTTCAAAATATAAAAATGCCCCAAAGCCTGAGACAAACAAGAATGATCTCTGTATATTTTGCAGCCTGGCCAGGAAAAGTGAAGATGTGCCTCCTGGTCATCAATGCGTGTTGGAAGTCCACTTTTAAAGGGAACACATAAAGATCTTGTGGGTATTGTTGTGCACATGGAAAGGCCTCTTTGTAATGTTAACAGAGAGGAGAGCAAGCTGGACTACCATAACCTCAGTTTGGATTATGCTTGACATAGATCCTGCACGAGAAGAGACTTATTGCCCAATTGGTGAATAAACTGGCCGTCCTTGTGTTCTCTTTGTAGCTAAACCCTCAAACCTCCTTTAGACTCTAGGAAAAGTCTCTGAACTAATATCTCTATATACATATTTTATATCACTCATTCCAAACAAATACCTTTATAACATTAGACAGCACAGGATCAAATACTAGTTACAAACAAGTATTCTGTAAACCAGTAAACAGTGAACAAACATCACATTTACCCCCTCTATGAATTTACAGCCCACAATTACATACATCCAAATCTTTCCAACAAGGGTATAATGATATATGTAGAATATCACCCGGCATCAAATATTAAACACCTGATTATTTAAATTAGGGCAAAAGAGACCACGTTATTTGAGTTAATTTGTATCTGCTCTCGCTGGGGACCTTGTATACAGAATATCTCATAAATTAAAAAGAAAAATTGACTAGGCTGAGAAGAAAAATGAGATGCAGAGACTGAAGCACAGGGATGAAAGATATGCATAATAGATAGAGCTGTAAATGTTTCATGGTAATGACACAAGTGCCAAATATGAAACTTAAAATAGCTGATCTTCAATTTCCCAAGACCGTGGCAGTCCTTAGAATTAATTTTATGTTCGGTTCCAACGCCTTCAATGGTTAGTTAAGTTATAATATTAAGCCTATATTTAAAAGACAATGGGGGAAATACAATTGGAGACAGTTGATTTATTCATAATGTTCTGTATAATAAAAATGCCATGACATTGCCAAATATAAAAAATTATTAGAAGAGTGAATGCTTTTATATTTATTGGTGTCAAACACCAAACATTCCTATACCATTATTTTATTGGTCTATAAACTGAGTAATCTGAAAAATATCATCGCATACATGGATTGTCAATGCATTTTATGCATCTCACAGCATTTTAGAAACATCCTACGCACTGTTCCCTTCAATATTCCTGCATTATTATTGACACAGTAAGGGCTGAGCTGACAGGCAGACAGGAGAGGCTCGGGTGCTGTTATGGCAAAGGATCAACTGCAGCAAAAGCCTCTCCTAGCTCTAAATTTTGGCTGGCTGTCTCCAACACTCTGCAGGACCAAACCGTCATACTCCAGAACAACATACCGTAAAACCTTGGTTTGGGAGCATAATTAGTTCCAGAAACATGCTTGTAATCCAAAGCACTTGTATATCAAAGCATTTTTTTACAGGGTATAAAAGAGAAGAGAGGCACCTTTAAGTGTAGCAATAAGTTGCTCAATGTTGTACCTTCATTAAATATAACCATATTGCTACACTTAGAGGCTCCTCTCTTCTTTTTTATACTCAGTTGTGACATGACGCTACTTTTATATCAAGACATCGCTTGCATACCAAGGCAAAATGTATTAAAACATTTTGCTTGTCTTGCAAAATGCTCTCAAACCAAGTTACTCTCAAACCAAGGTTTTACTGTACTCAAAGAGGTGCTGGGAACGTTTAGACCTGCATGTGTAGTCAGATGGAAAAAAAACTTCAAATAAGTTCAATAGCTCTGGCAAGGCAGCTTCCACACAGCAAGGATTTCCTGAATGGGCACCTAACAGTAGAACAAACCAAAGGAATACAGAAAGGAGCACCAGACTAAAACCAGATAAAAGAGTCCATGAAAATTGTAATTGTTGCTATAAAAAATAGCCAATGTATTTCTAGGGCAAACCCCCCCCCCCTCCTTTATCAGGACTCAACAGGCGGGGTTACTTCCAACCTTGTAGAAACATTTTGGGGAATCCCTTTTCTGTTCTAGCATGACTGTGCCAGATTAATAAACATTGGTTTAATATATTTATTGTGGAGGCACAGCGCCCTAATGACCACTTTTGAGATGAATCAGGATGCCAACTGGAAGACAATGCTTCTTATCCAACATCTCACAATACTTTTTTTTTACTAAAAGTTTTTTTAATATTAGAAGAGTTACAGACAGTATAAATATACAAAGAAAAGGAAGTGTACTGTTGACATTCTCCTATCCCACTGGAACTTTAAAGCATGGTGCATATAGGCAAACATATTCTCAAAGGTGGCATAGGTATTAAAGGTGCTGATGATTCAAGCTATTGCTGGAGCTTCTGTTTGTTTCCACGCCTTTGAGAGTTCAAGTCTGGCGGCTATAAGTGTACAGTATGAGTCACTAAAAAACTTGTGGGAGCGGGATAGTTGTCAATACCAATCACCAGAGGTGCTAAAGTCAGAGCCAAAGCCTAAATAGGGCAATCATTTGACATCGCAACCATATGTGTATTAAAGAACCTTCGTGTCCACATTAATCTTGAGCAATACGAACAGTGATGTTAATGGAATGGAGCTGTTAAACATGGAGGAGTGAAATATCATCTGTGAATAATCTCCAATGGGAAAGACAACGCAATGCAATGCTTTTCTAGGCCAGTGGAGGGCGTAATGTCATTGTTGGACACCTGAGGATGTGTCAGAGGAAATATAAAACGAAAAGAAAAAAGTCCATAAGAGGGTCATCGATTTGTGTTCTAGTAGTCAGTAAATTATGTATTTGGAGGTATTTTTAAAAGTCTCTCTTAGGAATGGAGTAAATGGAGGATAGGAAGGTCCTCGAATAATCAAAAAGGTCTCTGGGATTAGAGTTGTGATGCAAGTTAAATGCCTGTGACTTTCTAAGACCGCACATTTAAATTCACATTAAACATCAAAGAAGATATGGTATTAGCTTGTTGATAGTAGACTTTTCCCAAGGCGATGACTTGAAACAGGCCAGCCATACACGAAGGCCAGCGTTAATGGTGTCCAGGCAGAATATGTTTCCCTCATAGGTCAATGTGGTGGATCACAACACAGTTTGTAGATTCATAGAGGATGAGACCTGTTAAATGTGTACCCATTGTTTCCCTAAGGCCCCGTACACACGTTCGAGGAACTCGACGGGCAAAACTCATCGTTTTGCTCGTCGAGTTCTGTGTGAAGCCGCCGAGGATCTCAGCGAGCCTACTTTCCTCATTGAACAACGAGGAAATAGAGAACATGTTCTCTATTTGGCTCGACGAGGAACTCGTTGGCTTCCTTGGCCGAAAGTGTACACACGGCCGGGTTTCTCGGCAGAATTCAGCTCCGACCGAGTTTCTGGCTGAATTCTGCCGAGAAGCTTGGTCGTGTGTACGGGGCCTCAGAATGGGTACCACCAGTGTTGAAGTTGATCAAGTATTGTTGCTTTATAATGTTTAGATATATTGGGCCCATCTAATACTTTTACGTTTGGACAGGCACAAATTCCCACAGACACATACCAAAATCATGTGGAAAGCCCTCCTTGAAGAGTAGAGGCCGATATAACTGCAAGTTTTTGGCACATGGTTTTAAACTGGGATTTACAAACAAGTTTATAAAGGTGTTATTCTCAAGTGTTTACAAACTGGCAGTGTAACAAACACGGGAATATAACCTGCTAAGTAATATATATATTGTTTAACTACCTCCTGGCCACCGAATAGTAAAAAGACGGCAGGCAGGAGATCCTCTCATTTTGGGGCAACTTCATATGACGTTGCCCCAGTATCACTGGTCTTGTGCACCCCCGCGGGCGCTGTGTCCCTAGGACACGGCACAACCCTGATCTATCTAAAGAGCCGATGACTCGGCTCTTTACCCATGTGATCGGCTGTGTCCAATCACAGCCAATAACATGTAAGCACGAAAGTGCAGTTTATCGGCTTTCCTCACCTCATACTGACAGAGACGATCAGCAGCAGCTTCTCACAGGGGAGACCTGTACAAGTAATCAGGGCACTGATGATCAGTGCAGCCTCAACAGTGCCCATCGGTGACACCAATCAGTGCTCATCAGTGATGTCAGTCAGTGCTTTTCATCAGCGTCATCAGTGCCTGCTCATCAGTGTCGCCTATCAGTGCCCATCAACACCGCCTGTCCGTGCTGCCTATCATTGCCCATAAGTTCCGCATATCAGTGCCACATATCAGTGCCCATCAGTGCTGCCTTTCCGTGTGGCATATCAGTGCCACCTGTCAGTGCTCATCACATTGGCATATTAGTGCCTCCTCATCAGTGCCTTCTCATCAGTGCCTCCTCATTAGTGCTCTTCAGTGCCGCCTCATCAGTGCCCATCAGTGAACTAGAAAAATTACTTATTTACAAAATGTACTGACAGAAAAACTTTTTTTTTGCAAATGTTTTGGTATTTTTTCTTATTTTTTGCAAAAAAAATTAAAACCAATGGTGATTAAATACCATGAAAATAAAGCTCTATTTGTGGGAATACAATTATAAGAATGTTATTTAGGTGGTACAGTGTAGAATGGCTGCACAATTGTCATTCAAATAAGACAGCGCTGAAAGCTGAAAATTGGCCTGGACAGGAAGGGAGTGAAAGTGCCCGGTATTGAAGCGGTTGAAGAGAACATACAAAATGTTAGACCCAGTAAGATATAACAAAGCATTTGTTCACAAAGCAATTGCAAGATTTACATGACTTTCTTTATTTCCATAAGTTAAACATTGGTCAGTGGCTTGAGCTATACTAATATTTACCCTTCTTTAATTTGATGTCTTTTCTATCGTTACTTGTCAAACTGGGATGTATTTGTGACATGTAATGAGTTCTTTTTGAATGATTGAGTACAAACATGCAATATGTAAATATTTCCGGGAATGTTGACATCGACGGTGACAACCCCGAATGGCACATGTATAGCTTCATTATAAATTCCAAAATACACATGGGGGCTTTTAACATCGTCTAATTGTGCATGGCTTAAATTTCATTAAACTAAATTGATTGCAGGCTAGTTTGTATCAAGGACAGCAGGGTGTTGTAAATTTTCTTTTAACCAACAGAATACATGAGCCAACCAATTAAAAAAAGAGAGGGAGGAAAAAATTCCAGTTGTTGCATAGTAAATATATAGCTGCTTAGTTAAGCAGTCCAATTTGTAGGCAGAAGAATTAATATGCAGATGGGATGAAATGTCAGTTGGTCTGGGATGGAGAAAATATTTAATGACATCAAGAGGAACATAATTGAAAAAAGTCAACAAGTTTCAATTAGATGAGCACCATACCAGGTCAAATAGATTTTCTCATTCTGCGCTTCTTATGAATAGTCATTATTACAGTACTAGTAAAGTATTAATAACAAAAATAATACAACAAAAATAATAATAGATCTTGGGGAAAAGAAAAACTTGCAAATCCACCCCATTGGTAACTCCCCAAATCTTCTTAAATCTTCTTATTCCTATATGTGTTATGCCGCGTACACATGCTCGGGTTTCTCTGCAAGAACCAGCAAGAAAACTGCTGGCAGAGCTTTCTTGCTGAGTATACCGAGCGTGTGTACGAGGCTTTCAGGTTTCTCATCTGGAAATCTGCCCAGAATCTCGACGAGGAAAATAGAGATCCTGCTCTCTATTTTCTCGTCGAGATTCTTGTCGGCCTGTTTTCCGATGAGAAACCCAAGCGTCTGTGTACTTACCTGTCGCCGTGGAAACCTGTGCATGCTCGAAATGACTTTGACGCATGAGCGGTAGGGTGAAGCAAGATGGCGGCGACGGCATGGAATGTGACGAGCGCATGCTCGTCGTACTCGATGATGTCACTGTGTTCTTGCCTTTCAAAAGAACCGCTGTTCTTTTGAAATGAGTGTGTGTACACTCGGGCGGCAAGAGATTCTTGCCAAGAAGTTTTTTCCTGACGAGATTCTTGCCCGTGTGTTCACTTTTTCTATGGCCTACTGTCATAAAAAAAAAAAAAAGCTTTCTTACTATTTTACTTAATGGAATAAATAATAATAACAGCATAAGGACCTTGCAAAGTTCAGTATGTTATTTTAAACCTGAATCCCAGGCAACTACTATGTACTGTACTACTATGTGCTTTTTTCCCTTTTCCAGTCTGAGTATTATTGTACATAAACAGCAAGAGTCTCATACCAAGACAAGTTCAGGTACTGTTTGCCTTTAAAAATAATTACAAAATACATTTAATGGCATGTAGCTGAATACAGAGTTTCATTAACATGTATTCTTAAATCTGCCTGGAGTTATGTTATATATTTTTTTTATTTAAAGCAGATAGGCTGCCACCGGCCTCATGCCCCGTACACACGTGCAGGATTTCCGATGGGAAAAGTTCCTGTCGGAAATCCCGAGGGGAAAGCCGAGAACCTGCTCGGGCAGTCTTGTTTTCCCGACAGGAAAACTGTGATGGAGCTTTGGTCGGGAATCCCGGCCGTGTGTATGCTCCTCGCAGTTTTACCCATAGGAATTCCCAGCCCGAGGGCTTTCACACTGGAGCGGTGCGCTAGAAGGAAGGTAAACAATGTCCTGCTAGCCGCATCTTTGGAGCGGTGAAGGAGCGCTGTGTTTACCGCTCCTCCACCGATGCTGCCCATTGAAATCAATGGGACAGCGCGGCTATACCGCCCGCAATGCGCTGCCTCAGTCGCGCATTGCAAGCGGTTTTAACCCTTTCTCAGCCGCTAGCGGGGGTTAAAAGCACCCGACTAGCAGCCGAAATGCGCCGCAAATCCGCTCATATCGTCAGTGGTAAAAATAGCGGCGTTTTACTGCTGACGCTATGGGTGGCTCAGTCTGAAAGGCATCTTACTGCAAATGTGTCTGCTTTTGAACACCCTTCTATCAACAGGCTGACTGACAGGTCGAGTGAGAAGTTAAACACAAAAACCACTAGAACCTTGGTCCTTAAGGAACCAAATAGACCTGTGTGTCGCTAAAAAAAAAAATAGTCTGTGGTAACACAGAAGACATTTGAATAGGATTAGAAGTCAATTTGAGATTATGTTCTTTTGGGGTATCCTGGCTGTTCCTCACCCTGCTTCCCTTCTGTGGGTGTTCCGAAACAAATTATTATTCAAGATTTTCTATGAAGTAACTGGGGTCTGATTTACTTTCACTAACATTCTAGAGGAAGAAGCAGGTAGATATGCCTGGACAACTACAGCCTACTACTATGTGGACTACTACTTCTACTACTGAGTCATTTGCTGTGACCTCAGGGCAAACAGATTTACATCAGCATACCAATTAGAGAGTGGAAATCCTCTATGCAGATACAATAATGCATTTCTGTAAGAGTTGAACATTTTGAAAGCCCATAAGCAATAACATGGGGCATCCTGCTCCCCAAACCTTACCCTAGATATGTTTTTTTTTCCAAAGAAAGAGACACAATTTTAGGCAGCAGCCAACTGCAGACTGAAGGGCCTATAAGATCATTATTATAACTTACTGAAACAGATAATGGGGGAAAGTTTCTTCAATTTTAATATACAGTATAACATTTAAAAGTTAGAATTCACATTTGTTTCATACTTTCCTTTGCATCAGGATAGCGGAAAATATACCTCTATTAGTTTCACAGCATGCAAGAGTGGAAGCTTTCCAATGTTCACCAAGGGCACAGGGGGTGCAGGAAAGCAGGTCCTTCAAGAAAAGTTTTCAAATATGACAACGCCTTTGAAGACAGTGGGAAGACTTACAGTATCTTGCAAAAGTGAGTACACCCCTCACATTTTTGTAAATATTTTATTATATATTTTCATGTGACAATACTGAAGAAATGACACTTTGCTACAATGTAAAGTAGTGAGTGTACAGCTTGTATAACAGTGAAAATTTGCTTTCCTCTCAAAATAACTCAAAACACAGCCATTAATGTCTAAACCTCTGGCAACAAAAGTGAGAACACCCCTAAGTGAAAATTTCCAAATTGGCCCAATAAGCCATTTTCCGTCCACCGGTGTCATGTGACTTGTTAGTGTTACAAGGTCTCAGGTGTGAATTGGGTGCAGGTGTGTTAAATTTGGTGTTATCAGTCTCACTCTCTCATACTGGTCACTGGAAGTTTACCGTAGCACCTTAAGGCATAGAACTCTCTGAGAATCTGTAAAAAAGAATTGTTGCTCTACTGTACATAAAGATGGCCTAGGCTATAAGAAGATTGCCAAGACCCTGAAACTGAGCTGCAGCATGGTAGCCAAGACTATACAGTGGTTTAACAGGACAGGTTCCACTCAGAACAGGCCTCGCCATGGTCGCACAAAGAAGTTGAGTGCACATGCTCAGCGTCATATCCAGAGGTTGTCTTTTGGAAATAGACATATGAGTGCTGGCAGCATTGCTGCATAGGTTAAAGGGGTGGTGGTGGTGGGGGGGGGGGGGGGGCAGCATGTCAGTGCCTAGACCATACACCACACACTGCATCAAATTGGTCTGCATGGCTTCCAGAAGGTAGTTTCTTCTAAAGATGATGCACAAGAAAGCCAGCAAACAGTTTGCTGAAGACAAGCAGACTAAGGACATGGATTACTGGAACCATGTCCTGTGGTCTGATGAGACTAATAGAAACTTATTTGGTTCAGATGGTGTCAAGCGTGTGTGGTGGCAACCAGGTGAGGAGTACAAAGACAAGTGTGTCTTACCTACAGTCAAGCATGGTGGTGGGAGTGTCATGGTCTGGGGCTGCATGAGTGCTGCCGGCACTGTGGAGCTACAGTTCGTTGAGGGAACCATGAATGACAACATGTACTGTGACATACTAAAGCAGAGCATGATCCCCTCCCTTTGAAAACTGGGCTGCAGGGCAATATTTCTACATGACAATGACCCCAAACACACCTCCAAGATGACCACTGCCTTGCTAAAGAAGCTGAGGGTAAAGGTGGAGGACTGACCAAGCATGTCTCCAGACCTAAACCCTATTGAGCATGTCTGATGTCTCTAACATCCACCAGCTCTGTGATGTCATCATGGAGGAGTGGAAGAGGACTCCAGTGGCAACCCCCGAAGCTCTGGTTAGCTCCATGCCCAAGAGGGTTAAAAGTGGATGTAAACCCGATTCATGAAATTTAAGCTGGGCACATATTTCTGCAGTATTTTGTTATCTCTTCCTAATGAGCTACGTTTATAGCTCTCTTCTTAACGGTTCCTCTGTTATCAGCCTGAGAACTCCTGAAATATTTTTAGACTTTTTAGACAAAAGCAGCCTGAATCTTTTGTCAAAGGAGGTTGCTAAAATAGATTAGCAGAGAGCAGCTCCTATTACAAAACAGCTCTGAGAGTCTCTGCTTATGATGAGAGCGGGTGTGTGCCTTTCCTCCAATCAGCAATATTAGCTATCTTGGCTGTATGCCCAGACATCACACTCTGTGTTAACCAGGAAGAGAAAATCTCCTAACAAAATCTGAACTTTCTAAACAGTATATAAATGTGCACAAAGCAGATATACATATAAAACCTATGTAGGGGGATTTGGTTAATCTCTGTGTATCATCTGAGGCTGTTCACTTCACTGGGTGCATGGAGGGTTTACATCCACTTTAAGGCAGTGCTGGAAAATAATGGTGACCACACAAATTATTGACAATTTGGGCCCAATTTGGACATTTTCACTTAGGGGTGTATTCATTTTTGTTGCCAGTGGTTTAGACATGAATGGCAGTGTGTTGAGTTATTTTAAAGGGACAGCAAATGTACACTGTTATACAAGCTGTACACTCACTACTTTACATTGTAGCAAAGTGTAATTTCTTCAGTGTTGTCACATGAAAATATAGAATAAAAGATACAGTACTTATCTCTGATAGATAGTAATTAGCTTGTATGTTATATTTTTTGAACATTGCTAATCTTTTTTTCTCATAGTTAAGTAAATTAGTGTAGCAAAGTTATGTGATTAACCAGTTAACAACCACCCTATAGACGAAATACGTCTACAAGGTGGTTGCTTAACTCTGGGAGTACGTCCATGGCCTTCTTCCTAGAATCGCGATCCCGCGCGCCCTCTGGGGCGCGCACACGGGAATGTCCGTGACCGCGACGGTTTACCACGTGATCGCTCTGTCCAATGACGGAGCGATCACTTGTAAACAAACCGGCGTCATGTTAAGACGCCGGTTCCTCCCTCTCCTCTCTGTACTGAACGGTACAGTGTGAGAGGAGAGGGGGGAGAGAGCGGAAGCAGCAGCAGCTGCTGTGAGCTGGATCTGTGACAAATGCAGTCACAGATCCAGCCATCCCTCCCTGTGCAATACTCTGCAATAACACCAATACTCTGCAATACCCCCATACTCTGCAATACCCCAAAATACTCTGCAATACCCAAAATCAAAATACTCTGCAATACCCCACAATACTCTGAAATACCCCACACTACTCTGCAATACCCCACAATACTCTGCAATACCCCACAATACCCTGCAACGTCGCCTATGGGGATTTTTAAGTCGCAAAGTTTGGCACCATTCCACGAGCGTGTGGATTTAAACAAAGAAAAATTCATTTTTTTTACAGAATTTTCAGTCTTTTTTCTCTTATAGCGCAAAAAAAAAAAAAAACAACGGTGATTAAATACCACCAAAAGAAAGCTCTATTTGGGTGAAAAAAAGGACGAAAATTTCATTTGGGTACAATGTTGTATGACTAAGTAATTGTCATTCAAATTGTGAGAGCACCGAAAGCTGAAAATTGGTCTGGTTATTAAGTGGGTTTACGTGCCCAGTGATCAAGTGGTTAAGATGTATTAGGGTTGGAACAGTAGTGGGATCAAAACTGATGCCAACGATTACTTTTTTTTGTATCTCCATTTATTATTTTTATTATTTTGACAATAAATCGGTTGTAATTTTATGCATTGCACAAGCCCAGCCAGAAGATAATCTAAATTATATTTGATGTGTTCTACTGCCTTGCCCCCTGAAGCTACCCAATGCTTTTGGCCAGATTGGACGGACATATTTAAGTCTTTAGAATTGGTGCATAATTACGTCATGACTGCTTTTAGAAGAAACAATTTATAGGTTATCTTAGAAAACCTGTCTCAATTACCATTGTTCTCCCCTGTGACGCATTGAAGCTGCTGAATAAATACAAAAGCCAGGCAATTTACTATTTTAGATTGGAATATTAGCAACAGCAGTCTTAATTTTTCTTTTAACACATACTTCCTTTAGAAGATAAATTTCTAATAACACACTACAACTTTTTATCATCTGAAGCACCATGTATAGCATCTCCATCCTACCTTGTATCACATCATATGCATTACTTACAGGTATATACACTACAGAGAAGAGGGGGGCCTTTCATTTATCTGCCCATTCTCCATTTATAGAATGATTTTCATTGACAGAAGCTATAGTACAGATGCTATGAATGAAGAAGGGGTCGGATAGGGCCGTGACGTTGGAACTCCTGATGTGTTCTTATGACAGGACCAGCAACTATATTAACCCTATGCAGGGGCAGAGGACTGAAGATTTCAACTAGGACAGCAGTCACCATCACAAGGGATACTTCTCATTGCATACACATATCAGCTCTTGTGCTAAAAAAAAAATGGAACTAAACTTTAAAGTGGGCCAGTAATATCAACAATACTAGGCAAAGTAACAGGTTCACTTTGCAGAAAGGACCATAAGCAGGACCTACTTACCCTTTTCAGACTCTCTCACTGATCCTATTTGCTGCTAGACTACCTGACACTCTTATGTAGGCATCCTGAGCAAATTAAAAACTACAGGGAGCAATTGCAAGCACCCCTGCCCCCACCACCAAAACACCATTTAAGGCTTGGCAACTGACCCCCCCCCCCCCCAACCACCAAGCACCACATAGTGGGGAGACAGGGGATTATCATGCTTTCATACATACTCAGATTTATTCTGGGCTCCTGATATGAATCAGGTGGGGAGGCAGCATAGGAAAGGTAAGCAATCACTCCTTCTAGTCCTTCATGTAAATAAAACCCATTACCTAGCATGGAAAACTTATAGGCTCATTTCAAACATCTCCATTGAAAATCTAAAACTTTGTTTTGCTGAAACCCCTCAAATCTCAATAGAAAAAAAATATCATTACCCGTTACGGACCCACATTATTTAGAAAACATCACATTGCCTACATGATATAAAATGTAGCTGCAGATAATTGAAAGGAAGTTCTTAAATAGCAGTTTTCATAATCAACAGAGTTTTACCATGGACAATGAAGGAAGCAGACCATATCACTATACAATAAAACCATCCAATGATGAGTATAAAAATACATACATTTTCGTTAAAACCCATATCCATTAGGCTCACTGATTGCATCCTTTTACACAGTGAGATGAACATGCATACTTTTATGAAAGAATATTAAACAGAGGAGACATATAAAATGTGTTTTAATAAAACCCTGCTCGTTCATTCGAAATAAAATACATTTTAAGACATTTTCATAAATCATAATGTTTCTTGTAAAAATAAAAATTGTACAAAAATACTGACATATTAGGAACCCGTGTCTACAGATGTACTTCAAAACTTCTGATCTCCCCATTCAACTTTGTGGGAATACAGTGCATCTGATGCAGGTCAACTGCACCTGTCAATTAATTCTGAATGGTCTAAGAAACTGATGAAAGATAAAAGTGTTGCTTTGCCCATTATAGTCCATCGTCACAGGCCCCTAAACACAAACTTCAACCCTCCCCCTTGCCCCTTCCTTCACATCTCTTCTTACTTGCTTTGCTACAGCCATCAGACCAAAATCCGGCAGCGGACATGTCCGATGAAAACGGTCCACCGACCGTTTTCATCGGACAGATCCGCTGGTGTGTACGGGGCCTAAGTATGATTCAGCTGGCTTACTCTTCTGGCTTCAGGTAACCCCCAAATGCAGCTCCAACCCCGGCCCCTCTGTAAATTGTCTAACATGGATATGCGATAAGCATATCCTGGGGGCTGCTAGAGCATGAGGGCCAAAAAGACAGTGGGGCTGTGGCCACCTGAAAAAAAAAGAAAGCGCCTCACCCCTCCAAAATAAAGCCCTGGCTGTTAATATTGGAGAGGGACAGAGGGAGCCAGAGCCATGGCCCATACACGGTCAGAAAATCGTACAAAAAATACTGCTTTCATAGCTTTCGAGAGCAGATCTTTTTTTTGTCTGACGTACAAGAATTTTCTTAACTTTAGTAACCTCTTAATTTTGTCATATAATTACATACAACAAAGTTTATCAAAATACTCTTTACAACGGCAATTTAAAAGACATTTCTCAACACAACCACACATACTGTACTACTCCTAAAAAATGCCCACATATCTGTTCTTAAATATAACAAAATATAAAATGTTTTAAAAAAAGTAAAATTTCACATAAAATTCATAAAATGCTGTACCTGGCGGGATTATGGACAATACAGTCCTAGGGAAAAAGCTATACGCTAAGCGATTAGTGTGCGTTTTGAGGGTCCCATATCTTTTTCCTAACGGCAACGGGACAAACACATTGTAACCTGGATGGGTAGGATGGGTAGGGTAAGGCCCCTTTCACACTGGGGCGGGAGCCGCAGTGGCGGTATAGCGCCGCTAAAAATAGCGCGCTATACCGTCGGATTTGCGGCGGGATTCGGCCGCTAGCGGTGCGGTATTAACCCCCGCTAGCGGTCGATAAAGGGTTAATACCGCCCGCACTGCGCCTCTGCAGCTTCCTATTGTTTTAAATGGGAAGGAGCGGTGAAGGAGCAGTATACAGCCGCTCCTCTCACCGCTCCAAAGATGCTGCTGGCAGGAGATTTTTTTTCTCTCCCGCAAGCGCATTGCCTCAGTGTGAAAGCCCTCGGGCTTTCACATTGGGTATGCAGTGCAGGAGTTTTTCAGGCGGTATAGCAGTGCTATATTTAGCGCTGTACCGACTGAAAAACTCCTCAGTGTGAAAGGGGTCTAATAGCTTTTGCCCACTTCTTTAATTCAATGGCATATTGTCAAAGTTGGGCTCTCTTCTCAGTGCTCAGGTTGCCCAGCTGTTGGTTAATTGCCAGTACTCATCGTTCCACAGTGGCTCACCTGGTGATCATTTTCTGATCGTCAGTCCAGCCTGCAACCAGCCCCTTCTGGCTATTTATACTGGCTGGTTCATTCCTTCCGTGCCTTCGCCCCGGTCAAACATATCTGGAGACTCTGCTGTGTTTTTGTTGAAAACTTGCCTTGCTGATGTTCCTTCTAGTTCCTGATCCTGTCTGGTCTGCTGCCTCCGACTACACTGATATCTGGCTTCCTGATTACTGGCTTGTTCTGACTACTCGCTTTGGCTACAGTACCCTATGTTTTGACTACATTTACTGTTTGTACCATTGTATCATTATATTAAAAAGTGTGCTTTTTACTGCATTTTCTGTCTCCGTCTGATTCATGGTTTCTGACACATATGCTGTGTCCAAATTCGGTAGCCCCGTACCTATGATCCGCTGTACTGTTTACACCACAGGAGATGGGTGCTTCTTATCCTCCACCCTGCAGCTAGCATATCACACTACAGTGCAGTGGAGAAGAATACTCCCAATGGCACAATGAAAGAATTTGACCGGAATCCTTAAGGACAATCCAGTCTGCTTCAATCTTCAAAAGAAAAGCAGTCTCTACTTCGCTTTTTCACAAAAAAATTATATTTTTGAAAGCATGACAACTCTTTTGTAATATGCACTCCCAAAAATGTAATAGTGTCCACCCTTTCCACCTTCTCACCACCTATATATACCAGGCAATGATTGATCCTTCTTGATCTCCTATAATCCACTATTATTTCTTTCAATTTTCCAGTATTGAGTATTAAATCATTTTCTTTACACCACCTAATTAAATATTGAATTTCCTGCCTATAAGATGCCTCTTCATTATCTCGTATGAGTCCAACTAAAGTGGTGTCATCAGCAAACTTCACTAGAGTTGCATGAACATCTCCATTTGTTTGTTTTTTCGTAATTAAGTAAGCGGTCAATTGTTTTCAACCCTGGCAAGGCATTTGAAAATGTATTGATCAGTTGTACACATATCTGCTTATGTGTAGGACAACTGACCCTAATGCATATTGATTTATAAAAATATTTTCAATAGATATATTGTCGATAACATATTTTTTGCATCATTCAATATTTTAATTGATGACAAATCAGTTGTTTGTGATTGCTTTATCTAGGTTGATCATAACTTAATGCATACAGTATACAATCACCTTTAACATTTATGCAAACCATTGAATATCCTTTACACACACACACACACACACACACACACACACACACATTATATATACATATATACTGTATGTATGTATATATATATATATATATATATAAATATAGTGCAACAATTACACGTTTTGTCCAAAAAAAATTGAGATGATAACTTCCTGTGCTCTCTATCTGTGCATAATGAGGGGTTATGGAAATGAGGATTTACTGATTGGCACTGATGAGGTGGCTCTTATGGGCACTGATGAGACAACACTGAATGGCATTGATGAGGTGGCACTGATGAGGAGGCACTGATATGCAGCACTGGTGGGCACTGATGGGTGACACTGATGAGCAGGCACTGATGGGCACAAATTTGGATCACTGATGGGTACAGATTGGTGTCACTGATGGTCACTGACTGGCATCACTAATTTAGCTTCAAAATTATCAATTTCTGTGTCAACGAAATCTTGTTGAAGTTGAAACTCTCAATTTTACTCATTGGACTGCTTAGGCAAAATGTGCTTAGAAGATGTATTTAAGGATTTCAAGTTTTAGTGTTCTTCGAATTTATGTTTTTTTCTTCTGCTTTTGTGTGTATTTGATAGCATTTTTTTGTATGAATGCTAAATATTTTACATTACTTTATTTTCATAACGGAACCAGTATAGTTAAAACGAACATCTAGAAACATCAGGAGCCATTTAGAGCCCATTACACCATTAGAAACTCATAAAAAGCCCCTTAATTTCACCTCCCTATTGATTCCACTGCATTTTGCCAAAATAAACATTTCATGGAAATTAAAACTCTTAATTTTTCTCATCCCTAATACTGATACTGCATACCTTTAAAATAAAGAATCTGCAACATCCTATATCCTATCATATACCGACTCCTAGATTGTTCTAATGAGCAGGGCTCCATGATTCCTCCTGTATTGAATTGTATTGTAATTGTGAAATAACAGATCAGATCATCACAGAGTGGAGCTGTGGATATGAATTTAAGGAATACACAGTGCCACGTCCCGATAAATCAGATTTTGAAAGATATATATGGCAGATGATGGACTTTGAAGGCGTATTATATTTAAAAATTGAACCCTTGTTACAATTACCAATAGGAAGTGGTTGCTAGTCCTCCACCTTTATTTATGTATTGTAACCTTAGGTGATAGGTGCTATGTCATGCAAATTTTCTCGTGTTCATAGGCATTCTTAGGAACGGCCTTATTTGTAAATTATATGTTTTTCAATGATTTTTATGTCGTTTTTCAATAAATATTCAATTTTTAAATATAATACTCCTAAGTCCATCATCTGCCATATATATTTTTCAAAATCTGTATTGTAACTGTACCGTCTGCCCTCATGTTGTAAAGCACTGTGCAAACTGTTGGCGCTACATACATCCTATATAATAATAATAATTATACTACTGTAATAAGATAAAAAAGGGGAAAAAAAGGGAAATAAAATGGAGTTTTAGTTCACTCCTTAGTTTTCTGCCTGATATGGTGATTGCAAATTCAAAATAATAATATAGAAGGTTGAATAGTTTAGGAGGGAGGAGTTTAAAAAAAAAATATTACCTTTAAAGTGATACTAAAGTCTTGTTTTTTTTTTCCGTTAAAAATAACAAACATGTTATACTTACCTGCTCTGTGTAATGGTTTTGCACATCGTAGCATCCTCTTTTTTTCGGGTCCTTCACCTACGCTCCTGGCCCCTCCTTCCTGTTGAGTGCCCCCACAGCAAACAGCTTGCAATGGGGACACCCGAGCTGAGCTGCAGCCCCCTGTGTTCATTCAGACACAGAGCCCCGGCCCCAACCCCTTTCTCTCCTTATTGGCTTTGTTTGACAGCGGTTGGAGCCAATGGCACCATGCTGCTGTCTCAGTCAAAAAGGAGGAGAGTCCGGACAGCCGAGTCTCTCGTGCAACATTGCTGGATCTAGATGAGGCACAGGTAAGTATTAATGGGGTTGAGGGGGACTGCTGCATAGAATGCATTAAGATAAAAAAAAAACTTCTGCCTTTAAAACCACTTTAATAATAATAAGAAATAGAAACCTACTACAGCTTCTATCAATGCAATGTGTTCTGTGAATGGTGGATGATTGATCGCTCCACCCCCTCCATTCATGGATAGTGTTTCATTCATAGAAGCTCCTATAAATAGAGCTGAGTGGAAAGGTTGGGCATAGTCAGGCACTATAAAGGCCTATCTCAGACTTATACTCCTATTAACCCCTGTTGCACCAAAGATTACGGTGGCGGTTGGGGGTGGGTCGAGAGAATCCCAAAAAATACTGGGGTGGTGCGCTTGCGGGACATTAAAAAAGTATGTGTATACAGCGCTCCCAAACTGACCCAAAGACGCAGCACCTGCAAAGCGCCTCTAAAGCACCTCTCCTGTCACTCCAATGTGAAAGCCTGCGTGCTTTCACACTGGAGGGGTGCGCTGGCAGGACAACTAAAAAAAGTCGTGCAAGCAGCATCTTTGAGGCACTTTAGGAGCAGTGTATACACCACTCCTAAAACGCCCTTGCCCATTTTAATGAATGGACAGCACTTCCGAGGTGCCTGAAAAGCACTTTAGAAGCACCGCAACATGGGCGCTTTTAACCCCTTCTTCTGCCGCTAGCGGGGTTAAAAGCTTTTCTTTTTTTTTACAACATACATTTTAAATATGCAGTATCCTGCACACTATAACTGTAAGATTTAATTCTTAACACTTACCACAACACTTAAACTTAAAGTAGAATTTTTGTCAGACTGCCCCTTTAGCGAGTGTAGCTATGTAAAACATTAAAAATAAGTGGCTATACTGTTTAAAATCCAGTAAAACACTGTCTCACCCAGCTCTGCACGTAGTCAGTTGCTCTTCATTTTTGGTATTGTGCTGAAAATCATATCCACTAGAGGCCAATCTGCTGACAGCCAGATTTACTGCTGCTTAGGGGCTCTGGGCTTCAGCAAAATGGAGCAATTGTCGAGGCAAGTTAAAGCACAACTAAGAACCCTTTTACATGGGCTGGATCAATTTTTTCTCAGCAGGGAATCTGTCCGTTGATCTCTTGCTGAGCTGAGCGGAGCGGGCAGGTGTCAGGTCTGTGTCCACTCCACTTATGCAGAGTCAGCACAAACACAGTCTGCTCTCCTCTATGGACAGTATGTAAACAGATCGACAGCAGATGTAAACGGACTGGCTGTCCATTTACACTCGACTGTCCTCTGATCCAATCTGGCAAGATAAAGGCGAAGGGATCCCCTTAGGTTTGTTTTTACCAGATCGGATTGGAGGTAGGCGGGTGTAAACAGAAAATCCAAGAGGTATATATACTGCCCAGGTAAGCACTCGATGAGAGTCCAGCGTGGGTACCCACCCCGGCTTGCCACCACAAACATCCAGGAAAGAGGTTGGTTATAATTAAGCACATGATTTGTGTGTGAAATGCATCAACAGTTGTCCTGTTTTGCTCTTCTGACCGTGAAGATAATAAGACCCCTTTCACACTGGGGTGTTTTTCAGGCGCTTTTGGGCTAAAAACAGAACCTGTAAAGCGCTTGAAAAAGACCACCCCTGCAGTCCCAGTGTTAAATCCTGAGTGCTTTCACACTGGGATGCTGCGCTGGCAGAACGTTAATTTTTTTTCCTACAAGCAGCATCTTTGGAGTGGAGAAGGAGCGTTGTATACACCACTCCTCCACCGCTCCTTCCCGTTGAAATTAATGGGTACAGCTGCCGAAGTGCCTGCACAGCGCCTCAGGCAGCGGCGCTACATGGGTGCATTTAACCCCTTATTCAACCACTAGTGGGGGTTAAAAGCGCTAGCGGCCGAATGGCGCAGCTAAAATGATGGTAAAGCGCCTCTAAAACTAGCAGTGTTTTACCATCAACGCCCACCCGCCCCAGTGTGAAAGCAGTCTAAGCTCATGTTCACACTGGGCTGCGGGAATGAAGCCGCGCAAGTTCAGCTGAACTCTCTTTGAAATCATTAGTAGCGAAAAACTACTATATCACTCATATGCAGACGATACGCAATTGTATTTTCGCATCTGCAACAAAAAGGATCATCATCTCAGTTTAGAGAAATGTCTCTCTTCGATAGAAAACTGGATGACAAAGAGCTATCTCAAACTCAATAGTTCCAAAACAGAACTTCTTCTGTTTCACGCCAGTCGGAAGAATCAACTAGCAACAACCTGAATACTGCCGCCCATTCTGGGCAAAACCATCACCCCTAGCTCCAAAGTCAAAAGTCTCAGTGTCATCTTCGACTCCCACATGACAATGGACGCACAAATAGGATCAGTAGTCAGCAGATCTCACCATCTGCTGCGCCTACTACGCAGACTTATTCCATTTATTCCTAAAGAAGACATAGCAGTCGTAGTGGGAACAATTGTGAACTCCAGACTGGACTATGCAAATGCCCTTTACCTCGGACTCCCAAAGTACCAAATCGCTCGTCTGCAGGTCGTTCAAAATACGGCCGCCAGACTGGTGACTGGAAAAAAAAACATGGGAATCAATCTCACCTTCGCTGAGAATCCTTCATTGGTTGCCAGTAAAGGACAGGATTGCTTTTAAAGCACTCTGTCTGACGCATAAGTGCATCCACGGAAAGGCGCCGCAATATCTATGCGAAAAGATAAAAGGCCACAACGCCAATCGCGTCTTGCGATCCATCGACCAAAATATGGTCCAGATACCCAAAGCCAGATACAAATCCAAGGGAGAAAGAAGGTTTGCGGTACAAGGTCCTAAACTATGGAACGCTTTACCAACAAGCATTCGGTTGGAGGAAAACCACCTGACCTTCAGAAGACGGATCAAAACTCTGCTTTTTTGATGCTCTGGAAAGACAGCAACAACTAGTGCCCAGAGGCGATTCAGTTCGCATGCGTCGCGCTATATACGTTTTTCATTCATTCATTCATTCAACTCGCACAGCTTCACTCCCGCTTGTCAGTCCTGTTTGTCAGTCTTGTTTGGGCCGCGATTACAGAGACATCTGTGCAGGGCAATTGTACAAAAAAAATGATTGGTTAAACCCACAAGTGCTTTTTTTACTACTACTTTTCCTTTATACTGGCTTTTGAAATTTACAAATGCAGCATTTTAGAATTTGAATAAAAGTGTTTAGCACTGGGAAACACTTTTTGAAAGATAAAAAGTGCATTTTATATACAACTATATAGATCAGAGCAAAATGAGGGACAAATGAGGAGCAAAGAGTAAAAGAAGGACATTGTTCTGAATAAGGGACAGTCCCTCGAAAACAGGGACAGTTGGGAGCTATGACCGTGAGGCCTTGCAGCCTCTTTGCATCTACTCTGGCAGCTGCTGCAAGCCATTTCTCATTACTTATTTCCTGTGATTGTCAGCTTCATTTACTGTCCATAATGCAGTATTTTCCTGATACACTCTATTCTTTATGAGTGAATAACATTTAACCAGGAGAGAAAATAGTCTAATGACATTCGATTATGTCCCTATTCACACATAACAAATATACATGCTGTGTCCCAGGATGAATAGCTCTGTGATTTTTGATGTTTTTTTTATAAAAACACTCCTAGATTATATTGTTTTGTAGAGGTCCATTCCTTGGACCAGGAATAGGGACATTTGAGAAGTAACCAGGGACAGATGGATTGGGTTCCGATATAAAAACAGTCCCTCCAAATCAAAGATAGTTGGGAGGTATGCAAATACCGTAATTAGAATGATAAAATAATTGTAATTAAAGTAATTTTGAGATACCGTATATACTCGACTATAAGCCAAGTTTTTCAGCACATTTTTTTGTGCTGAAAATGCCCCCCTCGGCTTATACTCGAGTCACCTTTTTGCGCCTGATCTCCCGGACTTTTGGAACCCAGTACCGGCTGGCCGTAGGTCCCCTGAACCCAAGCTTGGCACACATATAGCACCACTCTTCCTCTACAAATTTGCAAAGTTTGTTGTCTGGGGGACCTACTGCTAGGGAGCACCGATTTTTCAAAGCCGGGCACCCCTTCCATAGACTCCCATGTTAAACGGTAATTTCTCTGGTGACTTTGGGGACCTGGTACCAGCCAGTCGTAGGTCCCCTGGACCCGGAACTTGACACACATATAGCCCCATTTCTCCTCTACAAGTGTTGTCGGGGGACCTACAGCTGGGGAGCACACATTTTTCAAAGCCGATTACCCCTTCTATAGACTCCCATGTTAAACGGTAATTTCTCTGGTGACTTTGGGGACCCGGTACCGGCCAGTCATAGGTCCCCTGGACCCAGAGCTTGACACACATGTAGCCCCATTTCTCCTCTACAAGTGTTGTCTGGGGAACCTATTGCTGGGGAGCACCGATTTTTCAAAGCCAGGCACCCCTTCCATAGACTCCCATGTTAAACGTCAGTCTAGCTATGGGCATAGTGAGGCATGTGCACAGTGAGACATTGGCGCAGTGAGGCATGGGCACAGTGAGGCACAGTGAGACATGCAGATGGACACCCTAGGCTTATACTTGAGTCAATAAGTTTTCCCATTTTTTTGTGGTAAAATTAGGTGCCTTGGCTTATACTCGGGTCAGCTTATACTCGAGTATATATGGTATATTATGCATTCAAATAAATCCTACAATTTTTTATTTATTTTTTATGTAAAAAAGGTAACATTTAATCTTAAGGAAATGAATATGCATTGTTCTATATATATATATATTCATCCCTTCCTGTACATTTTCTTCCAGACTGACAAGGACAATATAATCAAACATTTTTTTTTATTGTTTCCCTTCATGATTAAAATTGTCTTTATTTGGCCTTTTCCATGTGATGTTGGGAAAATGCCGTCCTTCAAATCACCTGTGTTCTTCTGTGTAGACATCTAGTTGCAGATGACTGATTGCCTACAACTTGGTTGATGGAGGGGAACAAGCTTTTACTAGATGTGACAGCATAAATTTCATCACTTTTAACACAATCGAATTACAACTGAGTTAATCAGTCATTATTCCGTGCCATAAATCAGCCTTTATAAGCATCATTTATTTATGAACGCTAGACACTACAGCGGAATAATGCTGTTTCCAGGCACCGTTGATTTATATTTAGGGTTTTAGATAACAAATTTGTGCTCTGGAAATATTTTAAAGCAATCACCGTTTCGAAGGCATGTTCATTTATATTATCCTAAGTGATTGAGAAGTTGGATTTCTCTTTTTTGATTTCAGCTTAATGAAAAATATGTTTATAAAAGTTCACTTTTAAAAAGAAAAAAAAAATGGATTCTCCCCATCTGGACTTTGGAAAAAGTAAGTGTAGCTTCATATCTGGTACTGCCAATCTGGATGTGCTTTTTCCAGTGAGGAAGACAGGTTATTATCTCCTTTAGGCTGGGTTCACACCGTTGCGGGTTCCCCGCATCCAATTCGCAATAGCAGGAGATTTTGACCGGCTCTCTATGGAGCCGGTTCACATATCTCCGCAGCAGGACCCGTGCGTCTTTTGGTCCATTGCAGGTCTGAATTCAGACCAAAATTCGGGCTGAAATCGGACCTAAAACAGTCAATCAGAAAGCACCGGACCCCTGCTGTGAGCCGGATGCCACGATGGTGTGGATCCAGACATACACAGCCATTTTGGCCAATTCATCGGCTGAAATTGGAGCCGTGGGTGACCCTGACTCCATTAAAGTCAATTTTTCAACTGACTTTTGTCAAAGAAGCTGGGTGGAAAATGATCGGCCAAACAGTGGCTTTATCCATCTGACGCACGCACCTAGTACATTACGGAAAAACATTATTCAATATAAAAATGGATACTCTCAAAGCAGCAACTAGAAATAGCCATAGAACCACACAAGGCCATGCAGTGCAGACACAGAAATGTCATGAACATCAAAGGTGTAGAGCTGACGTGTTTCGGGGGGTGCACCCCCTTCCTCAAGGCTAGGTTACTACACCCTTGATGTTCATGACATTAGTGTGTCGAGCACTGTATGGCATTGTGTGGTTCTATGGCTATTTATATTGCTACTTTGTAAGTATCCATTTTTATATTGAATAAATGTCTTTCAGTATTGTACTAGATGGGTGCTCCTTCTTGTTAGTTTGCTTTTGAAGTACCAATTGGATTACCCCGTCTGAGGAGGGATAGCATCTGGAATTGCTGTTGTCCTTCCTGCTTTTCATTACAGAGGACCTCATAGCACTGGAAGTAATTGCTGGCTTTTTCTTTATTCATGCTGTTTAGGGTGGAAGAACTGGTTCCATTTTTTGTGATTTGTATTATATCTTTGCCCGTATGGGTAGACTTAGTTGACCACAGAACCCCTATCACCCCATTATCTTAACCACTTAAGACCAGGACCATTATACAGGTTAAGGACCATGCCCCTTTTTGCGATTCGGCACTGTGTCGCCTTAACTGACAATTGCGCGGTCATGCGACGTGGCTCCCAAATAAAATTGGCATCCTTTTTTTCCTACAAATAGAGCTTTCTTTTGGTGGTATTTGGTGGTTTTTATTTTTTGCGCTATAAACAAAAATAGAGCGACAATTTTGAAAAAAATGCAATATTTTTTACTTTTTGCTATAATAAATATCCCCAAAAAATATATAAAAAAAATGTTTTTTTCCCTCAGTTTAGGCCGATACGTATTCTTCTACATATTTTGGTAAAAAAAATCACAATAAGCGTTTATCGATTGGTTTGCGCAAAATGTATAGCGTTTACAAAATAGGGGATAGTTTTATTGCATTTTTATTAATATATTTTTTTAATTTTACTACTAATGGCGACGATCAGTGATTTTTTTCGTAACTGCGACATTATGGTGGACACTTCGGACAATTTTGACACATTTTTGGGACCATTGCCATTTTCACAGCAAAAAGTGCTATAAAAAAAAAAATGTAATCGATTAATCGACTAATTTCGATTAATTATAACGCACATACAGATCAAACTACATTTAGCTGATCTCCTCCTTGCAGGCTGATTCCCAGTGCAGCTACCAACCACTGGAAAAATGGATAGCAGGATACAAAAAACACACAAAGGCATCGCTCAATGGGAATACTTTTATAGTCTTCAAGTAGGTATCAAAATAAATATTGCACTAGAGATAAAATCGATGTAGCTACATAAACTGTAAAAATGGTGCGAGTAATACCAAACCGTAGCAAAAGCAGACATTAAAACATGTAGCTAAGTATGATACTGGTATAAAAATGTGTACAACGATACCACTGCTGAATCCAGATGAGGAGGTGTTAACATCAGTCCGTCGTCATGTAGATGTCCCGTGAAGGGAACTATCACAACTCCCAGTGGATGGTTGTAGAATCCCAGGTTGATAGAGGGAAGTGATAGAGGGAAGTGTAACAGCCATTGCGTGTGGCAGATAGTAAGGTCCCGCCGGCATGCACTTATGAAGGCACAGCAAAGGAGCCCTTCAGATGGACACGGCAAGCCCTGCCGGTGTCAGTGACATCACCAGATCTCCAACGGAACTCCCTGAAGGCCCGGAAGCTGGCGGAGAGGTGAGTACCAATCAAAAGAATTTTGATCAATCAAAAAAATTAAAGATTAATCGATGAATTAATAGTTAATTTCCACAGCCCTACACTAGCTTAAAGGAACCTATTAAGAAAATAAAAAACAAACCTTTACAACCCCTTTAACTCTTCATTTCTCCTTTTTTTTGTCAACCCCTTATGCTTGTACAACCTCTTATGCCCTGTACACACGATCGGTTCGTCTGATGAACACGGACCGATGGACCGTTTTCATCGGACGAACCGATCGTGTGTGGGCCCCATCAGTTTTTTTTCCCATCGGTGAAAAAAAATAGAACCTGTTTTAAATTTTTCTTATGGTTAAAAAAACGAAATCCATCGGTCAAAAATCCACGTATCAAGTTGACACATGCTCGGAAGCATTGAACTTCATTTTTTCGGATCTTTAACCAATGGTGTGTAGGCAAGACTGATGAAAGTCAGCTTCATCGGATGTCTGATGAAAAAATCTATTGGTCTGTTTTCATCAGACGGACCGATCATGTGTACAGGGCATTACCCTACCCATACAGCAAATACTCAACATTATTTTTTTTGTACAGAGAAAGCCGTGCTTATTCCAACATTTCACAGCTACAGGTAGGTGTACACAGCCGTGCACATACCCCAGAGGAAACAAGCAGAAAAAACTATAACTATAAACAAAGAAAAAAATAGAGTGCCTAATGTCTAGATACAAGCAATGATAAACGTTACTATACACATACTAAAAATGTAATTTATTGAATTTTGCAGGTCACTCAATGCTAATAAAGGTGCCAGCTACTGTCACCCTCGTATACCTGCTGGCAATAAAACCACTTAATAACAGATAATATTTCCAGACTACTGCACATGAAAATGATTTACAACCTAGCTGCCCTTATACAGTATATTACAAAGAGGTTCCTAACTATGCTATATAACTAGTGCCTGAAATTGGGATATAGTTCATTTCTTCGCAATATCAAAAAAAAAATTATGGCCAGCCCACAAATATATGAGCTTAGTATAAAATTGAAGGCATTAACATGCAACCTGTAAAGTTTGATGGATCATAATCCAATAATCAGCATAGCGTAATTTCAAAATCCTTTATTATTCAGACAAGATACTGTGGAAGCCTGCGTATGGATATGGGTACAAGATCATTAGGAAATAGATCTTTTTCACTCTTCAACGTACAGTTTCTATTATATCTGGAGGGGGTGGAACAGTGGTGTCCTGTCCAGTAGGGGTGCATGGACGCCGCCCCCTATCAATGTGTCTGGCCCCCTGATCTATATACAGGGCGCACACCACCCAAGCCCTGTTTCTGCTGTGATTGGACACAGGGGGAGACAATCATAAGGGTCCGGCAACTGCGTTGGCTGCTGGGACCCACCAATCGTTCACAGGAGAGGCAGAATGGCAGTCTGCCTATGTTAACAAGGCAGACTATTGTTCTAGGAGAAATATGGAGATTTAGTGTTTCTGCTAAGCAAAAACACAGATCTCTGTTTTCTCCCAGTCACAGCTTCCCTCCCCCAGTTAGAAAGCACTCCCAAGGAGCACACTTACCCCTGTGATCATCCCTGATGTTAACCCCTTCCCTGCTAGTGTCATTTTAGCACTGATCACTGTATTGGTGTCACTGGTCCCCAAAAAGTGTCACTTAGTGTCAGATTTGTCTGCCGCAATGTTGCAGTCCCACAAAAAAACGCTGATTTACTAGTAAAAAAAATTAAAAATAAAAAAATAAAAAAGTCCATAAATCTATCCCATAGTTTGTAGACGCTATACCTTTTATGCAAACCAATGAATATTCACTAATTGGGATTTTAATTTTAACTAAAAATATGTAGGAGAGTAGATATTGGCCTAAATTGATGAAGAAATTAGATTTTTTACATTTTTTTATTGGATGTTTTTTTTTTGCAGAAAGTACAAAATATTTTGTTTTTCACAATTTTCGGTCTTTTGTTTATAGTGCAAAAAAATAAAATAAAAACGCAGGGGGTGATCAAATACCCCCAAAAGAAAGTTCTATTTGTGGGAAAAAAAGGACATTGATTTTATTTGGGTACAGTGTTGCATGACCGCGCAAATTTCAGTTAAAGCAACGCAGTGCCGTATCACAAAAAAATGTCCTGGTCATGAAGGGGGTAAAACTAGGGTTGCCACCTGTCCAGGATTCATCTGGATAGTCCAGATTTTAGATCATGTGTCCAGGTTTCATTCCAGAAAAAAAAAGAAAAAATGGGGGGAGAAGAGTAAAGACCCATAAAGTTCAGATAATGACAAAGGGGTGGGTGGTTCATTCTACTTGAAACCCGGCCACATTATTTAGACAGGAACAGGGCTTGACAGGAGGGTGATGGGGCACTATGTGTACCACATTACTTTTCTCTTTGGAGTGCCCAAAGGTGTCCCAGGTCTGTTACAATCCTATAGTGTATACTAAACCAAAAAAATGTTTACTGTGCGCCACAAAAGTGTTCGGGTTTGACTTGAAGAAAAAGTGTCAACCCTAGGTAAAACCTTCCGGAGCTGAAGTGGTTAAAGTGGTACTAAACTCTGATGCCCCGTACACACGATCGGAATTTCCGATGGCCTAAAATCCGATGGAATTTTTGCATGTCTTGTATACACACTGTCAGACCAAATTCCGACCGTCCAAAACACGGTGACGTAAAACACTACGACGAGCCGAGAAAAATGAAGTTCACTACTTCCGAGCATGCGTCGACTTAATTCTGAGCATGCGTGGGTTTTTTCTCCGTCGGAGTTGTACACAGACGATAGAAATTTCCTATCCTTTTTTTTCCATCTGAAAAAATAATAAAACACGTTCTACTTCTAAACACCGACAGAAAAAGTCCGATGGGGCCCACACACGATCGGAATTTCCAATGAAAAAAGTCCATCAGATTTTTTTTATCAGAAATTCCGATCGTGTGTACGCGGCATTAGTTTATACTTGTACCTACAGGTAAGACAGGTAAGCTTGGAAAAACAAAAAAACCGCGCTTCACACACAAAGTCTATAGGCAGCAGCTGACGTTGGAAAAACAAAGCAATATATAATATAAATAGCCGCGCCAATCGAAATACAAAATAAATGTCAATCAATGAATGAAAATTGGTATAATCTGGTGGGGCACAGGTGAGCCCCCAGGTGTGGACAATCAATTGATTGTGGACAAGCATTGATTGTCCACACCTGGGGGCTCACCTGTGCCCCACCACCCTACACACTGCACTTCCTCTCCCAGCAAGCCATCACAAAGGCTTGTGATACACACCTGCACCCTCCATCTTCGACTCTCTGAGGAAGGCGCAAGAAGCAAGGAACGGGTCAGGTCATGTGATGCCTCAAGTCAACCTGACAATTGGTGTCTGGATCGCTTGATTGCTATTGTCCTGAGCGGGGGGTAACGAGAGTGAACCGCAACTCCTTTCCAACCCAATGCTGAGGCTTGGATCTCGCTGCTTAAATACAAGTGTTTCCACCCTGAGTATCCAGAGGATTGAAAGGCCGTGGCTGGGCTATAGCCAAATGCAATAAAGGCTTGCCGTTTGGTAAGCAGCTTATTCTTACGGTGGAGGATTTGCACTAAAAGCATGCATGTCACCTGGGTGTTCGTGGTTTGACCAAATTTAAGAACTTAGTGTCATTCATCAAGCAAACCAAAGGCTCTATCCGATATTATTGTCTTCAAGGAGATTATACCAATTTTCATTCATTGATTGACATTTATTTTGTATTTCGATTGGCGCGGCTATTTATATTATATAAGACAGGTAAGCTTATTGTAATTATTTCTCATTTAGGAGATATTCAATTTATCTCCAACTGATTTCATCATTACACATGTGCAGTGCACTGCCGGAATCGTGACTCCCTTGCCATTCAAACAGATGGAAAATGCAAACCCTGGAAGGCAGACCGGGCCAAGATGGAAGCACCAGGAGCAATGAGAGTTCAGCTGGAGGGCTCTGTTTCAAAGGTAAGTCAATTATAATGTCATAGCATGCAGTACATACTAGCAAATTATGGCATAAACATGCGTAGGGCAAATTAAAAAAGAAAAAATAGCTATCGCTTTAAAGGGGTTGTAAAGGTTATTTTTTTTTTCTAAATAGGTTCCTTTAACCTCCCTAGCGGTATGATAATTTCTGATTTTAGGTGCTGAAAGCGGTACCATCATTTTGCAAGGAAATTTGGCGTTTTATACTGTAGGCCTGTAATTCTTAGGAATAACTCACTTAAATCTGACCAAACAAGAGTCTAGTAGGCATCCCGGGTATGAAAGAGTTTGAAAAAAAAAATGATAAATTATAATATAATAAATAATTATAAATAATTATAACAAATAATAATATAATTATAATAAAAATTATTCAATAATGTAATCAACTCAAAATCACTGAAATTTGCTCAGTTGCAGAATTGTCGCTGTCATTACTTTTATTTGTTTATGAGGAATTTCCCCACAAATCACTATCGCACAATTCTGCAAGTGATTATAAATTAATTATCGCTGTTTTCTAGCTGCTCTAAAATCACTTTTGACATAAAGAGACACTTTTGGTTGCTATGGACAATCTACAGTTTGCAGGGAGAAAGAACAGTTTTTATTATATAAAAGTACATGTAGGGCACTGGGCAGACCACTAGGGACAAGGGGTGTGTGTATTTTTTACATACAGTACTATAATCTATAAGATTACAGTATACTGTATGTAAGGTGTTTGTTAACTTTTTTGAATTTGGCGCCGTTCTCCGCCCCCGTGAGTCGTAACTTCGCAGGGAATGGAGATCGGCGGCACAGGAGGACACTGTGTGAATCGAGCGAGGTCCCGCTCGCTCACACAGTGCGGCGGCATCGCTGGATCCAGGGACAAGGTAAGTAACTTTGTCTCTGGCTGCAGCGAGGCGAGCCAGAGTCTGGCTCGGGGATACCGCTCTTGGTATAAAAATCTTACCCCGAGCCAGACTCTGGAATACCGCCAGGGGGGTTAAGCTAGTGCATTGTTGGTTCACTTACCTTTTCCTTTGATTTACCTTCTAAATGTTGTTTTTCTTTGCCTGAATTTCTCATTTCCTGTTTCTCCTCAGTAAGCTTGCCCCCATCATCTGAGCCTTTCTGGTTGGGGGGTTAGTCATCCAGAACAGTTTACCGAGGAGGAACAGGAAGTGATAAATTCAGACAAAGAAAATAAAGAAAAAAACATTTAGAAGAGAAATAGAAGGAAAAGGTAAGTGAACCAACAATGCACTAGCTTAAAGTGGAGTTCCACCCATAAATATAACATTACATCAGTAGTTTTAAAAAAATGTCATTAGTCCTTTAAGAATTTTTTTTTTTTTTTTTAGATGCCTTCAAAGTGTTTTTGCTAGGCAGAATAGTTAATCTTCCCACTTCCTGCACCTAGGTGCTTAAGCTTCCTAACCTACACCGCACAGACTCCTGGGAATGTAGTGGGTTTAACTTTCCAGGAGTCTGTGCACTCCCCAGTCTCGAAGAATCATGTGACTTGGACAGTACAGGTGCTGAAACCTGATCTGAAACCTATTACACTGCTTGTGCAGCACTGAGCATGTGCGAGATCTGCAAGGCTGAAATCCAGGAAGTCATACAGTCTGGCTTCATGATGCCCACACTTAAGATGGCCCCAGTCAATTTCTATTTTATAAAGTGTCTAAATGCTGTAACAACCTAACAAAACGGACCTTAGTTTACAGACTAACTTTACTAGAATACATTAAGCTTGTGTATTACAGGGATATTTATATATAAAAAGTGAAATTGTGGCCAGAACTCCGCTTTAAAGGAACCTATTTAGAAAATAAAAAACAAACCTTTACAACCCCTTTAAGTTCTGCTTTAATCAAGGAGATTGCATTCTTTCACGTTCCTTCCTATAGAAGGACCTGATTCCATCACGACTTTAATTGATGATATTTCTTTGGGATGGTAAGGCAAGCTTTCTGAAGCGCAATAAGAATTCTAAGGGTCTCAAAAGAGCAGAAAAAAACGACCCCACAGCCCTCGAGACACCAGAAAAAATTACTTTGAGACATTTCCATACATTCTAGCCACATAAATAGAATTCCATTTGTCATCACTACATGATGGTGAGATTCAATTCCCCTTAAAATCTAACACTCTTTTGATGCCTTGATGTCAGCCTTGTATTTCAATTTGAAGCCATTATGTGTTGTGGAGCCATTACATTAATGTATTTGCATGTGATTTAAAGTCGCACCGCTATCAATACAAATGTCATCAATCTTTATGTCAGATTACTCGGAGCAAATAAAAATGTCAACAGACTAGTTTTCTTGTTGGCTTCCATTTTATTTCCCGAGAGATAGAATTGCTTAAAATTTTAAAAGCCTGCTGCATATTAGGTCCTGCTGTGATAAGTGACTTGCAGCTCTGTTAGGAAATCCTTTTTTTCAGACAGGAAAGCTGCTATCTTTCTAATAAATCCAATCTATAGAAAAAACGGACCTAACAAGAAAAAGGATGAAACTAGAGAGACGTGATGACAAAAATAACAAAAAATAAATAAATAATGTTATTGGATTGTAGGGATAGACATTTACCTCTTGTGATCCCCAACAATGGAATATGCAGAATGGTGTAATGCTGTATAGAAGAGTAGAGAGAAGAAATTGAGCAGAATTTGTGAATAGTGGCCCAGATTCAGGTAGAATTGCCCCTTTTTTACGGAGGCGCAGGGCAGCGTTTTTGCCCTGCGCCCCTGCAAATTTCCTGCGCTACCCGCGATTCACGGAGCAGTAGCTCCGTAAATTGCATGTGCGCTGTGTAAACTTACCCTGCGTAAGGGCGCCTAATGTAAATGATCCCGTAGGGGGCAGGAATCATTTAAATTAGGCGCGCTCCCGCGCCGAGTGTAGAGCGCATGCTCCGTCGGGAAATTTTCCCGACGTGCATTGCGGCAAATGACATCGCAAGGACGTCATTTGCTTCCAAGTGAACGTGAATGGCGTCCAGCGCCATTCAGGAATCACTTACGCAAACGACGTGAAATTCAAATTTCGCGACGCGGGAACGACGGGTATACTTTAGCATTGGCTGCCCCTACTATTAGAAGGGGCAGCCTTACGCTAAACACGCCATACGGAAACAACGTAACTTGCGTACGCAGGGCTCGCGCAACATTGTGAATCGGTGTTAGTATGCAATTTGCATACTATACACTGAGCACAATGGGAGCGCCCCCTAGCGGCCATCGCAAGAATGCAGCCTAAGATATGCGTGACATAAGAGCCTTATGCCACACAGATTTTAGGCTGCAGTCGGCGTTACGATGTTCCTGAAACTATGGTTACGCAGGCGCAATTGCTCTCTGAATCCGGGCCAATGTCATGTTTGTACCAGAGAGCAAGCTGAAGTGTATATTATATCATTTTGACTGTGTTGTTGTGCAGCATAAACATAATAGTTTGACACAAAAAAGTCACAATCCGCAATTTAAAGGGAATATGGTATGTGTTATTTTATACGATATATATATATTAGGGCTGTTACTGATCGAAATTTCGTGTTCGAATAATCGTTTTTTTTTTTAATCGATTAATCGACTAATTTCGATTAATTATAACGCACATACAGATCCAACTACTTTTAGTTGATCTCCTCCTTGCAGGCTGA
The DNA here is from genome assembly GCF_905171775.1 of Rana temporaria. Taxonomy (NCBI): domain Eukaryota; kingdom Metazoa; phylum Chordata; class Amphibia; order Anura; family Ranidae; genus Rana; species Rana temporaria. The sequence continues at coordinate 52,388,268 of NC_053490.1, read as the reverse complement.
TTCCCAGTGCAGCTACCAACCACTGGAAAAATGGATAGCAGGATACAAAAAACACACAAAGGCAGCGCTCGATGGGAATAGCATTACAACTTTTATAGTCTTCAAGTAGGTAACCAAATAAATATTGCACTGGAGATAAAATCGATGTAGCTACATAAACTGTAAAAATGGTGCAAGTAATGCCAAACGGTAACAAAAGCAGTCATAAAAACATGTACCTAAGTATGATACTGGTATAAAAATGTGTACAACGATACCACTGCTGAATCCAGATGAGGAGAGGTTAACATCAGTCCGTTGGCATGTAGATGTCCCATGAAGGGAACTATCACAACTCCCAGTGGATGGCTGTAGAATCCCAGGTTGATAGAGGGAAGTGATAGAGGGAAGTGTAACAGCCCTTGCGTGTGGCAGATAGTAAGGTCCTGCCGACATGCAGTATTGAAGGCACAGCAAAGGAGCCCTTCAGATGGACATGGCAAGCCCCACCGCTGTCCGTGACGTTACTGAATCTCCAACGGAACTCCCTGAAGGCCCAGAAGCCGGCGGAGAGGTGAGTACCAATCAAAAGAATTTTAATCGATCAAAAAAATTAAAGATTAATCGATGAATTAAAAGTTAATTTGCACAGCCCTAATATATATATATATATATATATATATATATATATTGTAAGGGGTTAGCTCGGTAGCGGGGTGTGTGACCCCTGGATGGGTTCATCACACACTGAATTTATACAGACTGGCAGTCGAAGACGGTTGAAAACAACGTTTTTGGTTTATTTTTCCATCTTGCTGGAAGACAATTGCAAGCATCCAAACAGCATAAACAAAATCAAACATAAAATACACCCTGGCCACTCTGGGCGTCTACCTTCCACACAGGAACCTATCTATGGAGTCTGACTCAGCCTAGCACTGGGCAGACAGTGCTTGTCGTACAGCACAAAACAATAGTCTTTTGATTTTTATCACACAGAAAAATCACTCCTCTCCTCACCTCCTCAGAAGACTTTCAGTACGCTGCTCTCCTACTCACAAAGTCTTAGGAATGATGCAGCCATTAGTGGTAACCCTCTGGACTTCTTATAGAGGCCTTATTTGCCTCATTCTGAACAGCTGGAGTCTTTCAACGCCCTTAGACCTTGTCTGGCTATTTTTGCAGCCGACGCCCAATAACAATTAGTGTATTGTCTAAGCAAGGCAGAAATGTATGTCCCATCTGTGACAACACCCACAGATTTACCTGACTTCCTGTCACAATATATATATATATATATATATATATATATATATATATATATATATGTTTTTTTTTTGCACATATTTAAAAAAAAAAATTGCCTGTAGATTACATAATACCCTCAAAACTGTATATCATCTCTGAAAGTAGACAACCTGGAGAATAAAATGGTGGTAGTTCCAGTTTTATAAATCACTCAATTTCAGTGCAATAGTTTATACAAACACAGAATTTCAGTAAAAAGAAAAAAAAATCAAAGTTAATTTTAACATACAAACACAATATTTAGTAAAATATAAAAGATGAGGGTGAACCATGATACCCGACATATCAAGCCTTAAAATTGCGTGCTTGAAATGGTGGTAAACCTTGGTACCCTACATTTTCTATTGGCAGCACTTTAAGCCTCTACAGGGGTCTCAAACTGGCGGCCCTTCAGCTGTTGCAGAACTACAAGTCCCATCATGCCTCTGCCTTGCATGTAACTTTCAGCCTGGCAATGCTTCATGGGACTTGTAGTTTTGCAACAGCTGGAGGGCTGCCAGTTTGAGACCCCTGATTTAGAGATAATCATGAATAGTGGGCTAGAATTATAGGTCTTACTCCAGCATGCACTGTGATATGTAACATGTTTAGTATAGTTGATGTTTTCATGCATAAGCTCCTCCAAATTATGTGTTTACGTGCATATGTTCAGGTGTGTGGGGGGCCTCAAATATTTTTGGGGTTTAAATGATTGGATGTCATTTTTTTTTTTTACTAAACTTTATATTTTTATCACATAGGGCACACCACTCCTCTATATCATGGGAGCCCAACCAGTGGCCATCCAGGTGTTGTGGAACTACAAGTCCCATCATCCCTCTGCCTGTGGAAGTCATGCTTGCAACTGTCAGTCTTGCAATGCCTCATGGGACTTGTAGTTCCGCAACAGCTGGAGGGCCAGGGCTATGCCATTAGCGGACCTCCAGCTGTTGCAGAACTACAAGTCCCATGAGGCATAGCAAGACTCTGACAGCCACAAGCATGACACCCAGAGGCAGAGGCATGATGGGACTTGTAGTTTTGCAACAGCTGGAGGTCTGCTAATTGCATATCCCTGCCCTATATGGTGTTTTTTCTTATCCCAACGGGAGAGAAGAATGAGGAATAAGAAGTGGTTTTTTTTTGCCTGGATAAGCCAAAAGTGTGTCAAAAGCATATAGAAAACTGTGATGGATTTTGTATGATCTGATTTTTTTCCTCTCCAATTATTTATGGTGCTGAAATATTTCTTTTCAATTAAAAAAGGTCCTTATCCATTGATTTATTCAGGGCATCCAACATCTTATGAGGAACATAATAGCTTTCTATTATTAGATGTATGTTCTCTGGCCAATTTCAAGGATTTTCCTTCCCAATTAATCTTTAGAAATTACATTTACCACTGCCAAGAGTGTACATTAGCAGAACAATCGTAACCGAGTCCAAATTCTGAGGAATGCAAAGACTTTCAAGAAAGAAAAATATTAATAACAAAACATAAAAAGAAAGCTTATGGCACGCGTAATGTACGTTTTTGTTCTTCAAAAGCCAAAAACATTTCTGTTTCCACAAATACTTAATAATTAGTTCAATTCAATTCCCATGTGCCTAAAGAAGTTTTAAAGCAGTAGTTCTGTCAATACTGATGGTAGTAATAAACAATTGTGATCTTTTTTCTGAATATCTACATGCTTGGGTCCGGAAATGTGATCGGCATAGGTCATATTTAGTGATGGGCTCAGGCATGTTCGGGATCAGTGGTGGCTGGTGCTCAAAATTTTTGGGGGGGGCGCAAACGAAAAAAAAATTGCAGCCTCACTGTGCCCATCAAATGCAGCCACTGTGCCATCAATTGTCACCACTGTGCCATGCCATCAAACGCAGCCACTGTGCCATTAATTGTCACCACTGTGCCATGCCATCAAACGCAGCCACTGTGCCATCAATTGTCACCACTGTGCCATGCCATCAAATGCAGCCACTGTGCCATCAATGAAACCATATCTTCTAATATTTATTCAAGAATAGCAGTCTGATGAGGAAGAGAATGCCACATTTGATGTGTAAGAGTTGTCACCCCCTGTATCAGCCTGATACTATCAGGCATTTCGTAATTATTATAGTTATGGTGGATTTAGAATGTTCTTAGCTACTTTGTTGTGGAAAATGTTAATGTAGCTTCATCCATACATTCCTAGTAGTGCCCTTCGCCGCCGCTGTGCCCTGTAAAGTGCCCCTTTCCCCCCCGCCCGGCACTTACCTTTACTGGAGTCAGCCATCCACGTCCCTCGATGTCTTCTACCGCCCTCGAAGACTGACAGGCGTCTCAGCCAATCAGGTTACCGGTAGCCAGAATTGGCCAACCTGATTGGCTGAAAAGCCTGTCAGTCTTATCCAAGGAGCGCATCCCTAGTGCGTTCCTTGTATAAGCTTCCGGGACCCGAGGGCTGTACTCGGAAAGCCTATCAGAGCCGTTGGCCCTGATAGGCACTTCCGTACAGCCAACCAGCTGCCGTTATTCAGATGGCCGGACATGAGTGCCGACCATCTGAATAGAACAGCGGCAGCGGCGATAATAACATAGATTTGTGCAATGCATGAATCTATGTTATTAGACTTATTGGCGATGAGAGCCAGAGGGGGCAGCGCTCCAGCGCCCTCTATGGACGAACCGCCACTGTTCGGGATCTACCCACTGCCACTCTGCACAAAAGTACAACCTGTGGGAAGTTGACACTGCAGCACTGTTTCCAAAACCCTAGGACTGTCCTGCACAATGTGTGATCATTGACAGCTATGTGACACCACTGTCTTAGGCGGTATGGCAGTTGGGCATAGTCATAATCATTAATCACAAAATCTGACCCCCTTACAAACCTATGTGTTAACTGTTTTCCGACCAGCCGCCGTCATTTTACCGCGGCAGGTTGACACGGCTGCGTAAATCGCCGTAGGTGTAGCCCTCTACCAGGAAATTCTAGAGAACGTCATGCTTCCCTCTGCCGACCAACTTTATGGAGATGGTAATTTAATTTTCCAGCAGGACTTGGCACCTGCCCACGCTGCCAAAAGTACCAATACCTGGTTTATTGATCATGGTATCACTGTGTTTGATTGGCCAGCAAACTTGCCTGACCTAAACCCCATAGAGAATCTGTGGGGTATTGATGATGATGGGACGGTGAGCAGGGCTTTTTTTCAGCGGGAACGCAGGGGAATGCAGTTCCAGCACCTCCTGGACTGACTGTATGTAATGGCAAGGGGTGCTGTGGTGTGATGCAGGGTATTGATGCTCACTGCTGGAGGATCTATTCTAGCTGGAGGGGATCTATTTTTGCAGGGGGGGTCTATTGTTGCTGGGGGGGGGGTCTTATGTTGCTGGGGGATCAGTTGTTGCTGAAAGCGATCTACTGTTGGGGGAGGGGGTCTATTGTTGATAGCTCCAGGAGAGTCTATTAAGGCTGGTTGTACTGAGTCTATTGTTTCTGGGGGGTGGATTTTTTTGTGAGTGGTCCATTGTTGTTAGGGGGATCTATTGTTTCTGGCTGCAGGGGATTGATTTTACTGATTTTCTTGATATCATTACCAAATTTCATACAAATTTCTTAGGATCACAAAATGATACTTGGTTCTGTATTGTCTACAAGGCGTGGTACTGGGAGGTAGGTATGGGATGGAACCAAGGGACGGTGCTCAGAGGTGGGTAGGGACAAGGAAGAGGGGTGACTCAGAAAGAGGGAATTCCTGCACCTATTGTCTGAGAAAAAAAGAAGGACTGATGATGAGAGACACAAGACCCAAAAATGCAGATGACCTGAAGGCTGCTATCAAAGCAACCTGATCTTCCATTACACCTCAGCAGCTCCACAGACTGATCCCCTCCATACTATGCCGCATTGATGCAGTAATTCATGCAAAAGGAGCCCCGATATTGAGTGCATACTATACTGTACATGGACATGCTTTTCACTAACCCAACATTTCTGTATTAAAATTCCTATTTTTATCTTGCTCTTACGTAATATTCAAATTTTCTGAGATACTGAATTTTGGGTTTTCACTAGCTGTAAGCCATAATCATCAATCATGAAATATATCACTCTGTGTCATGCATCTATATAAAATATATGAGTTTGGCTTTTTGAATTGAATTACTGAAATAAACAAACTTTTTGATGATATTCTAATTTTATGAGATGCACGTGTGTGTGGCAGCAAAACGGTGGGCTTTAATGCCATACACACGCACATATGCATCACTGGGTGGCCATTGTTTCTGTGCTCACTTCATTTTATTTCGTTGAAATACTCTCCTTCCTATTTGTGTTCCAGCAGCACAATATTCATTATAAAGGATCAGGCTGAAGGTGACAGGACAAAAAACACCCACCACCTGACAGTGGAGGAGATGGACTAACAATTTCCATAGATCAGGTCAGTGGTCAACTCCTCCTCTGCTCTTCATCTTTGCCCATGAATCCTCTCCTTTGATCTCAATATCCTCATTAAATCCGTCCATTATTTGAGACAGACTTTATGGCCATATGAGTGTTAATCTATCTTTACATCCATTCAAACTCCCTATCTCCCCTAATTAATAGATTGCTACAATACAGTGGTAATGATCTGAGTCTTTAGTGATAATACTTTAGACTCAATAAAAGTTACAATATAAAATTCCTGAGGGCTAACGCCTGCAGTAGTAACACTTGAGTTGTTTTTTATGGTTTCCAGTGAAAGTATTGGCTGGATGTGGGAGGGCCTGCTTTTGGAATAAATTGTCCTTGTATACAGTAACTACTTTTTCTTTCAAAAATAAAACAAGACGCGTGCAAATAGCTCATCATTTTGCATATTTCTTAATTTAACAAATAATATATGTAAAGGATCAGTAATATTGTTAAAAGCTTATAACTGGATTCAGGTACGGCGGCGCATAGTTGCGGCGGTGTAGCGTATCGTATTTACACTACGCCGCCGTAAGTTTGCAAGGCAAGTACTGTATTCACAAAGTACTTGCCTGCTAAGTTACGGCAGCGTAGCATAAATGGGGCCGGCGTAAGCGCGCCTAATTCAAATGAGGATGTGGGGGCGTGTTTTATGTATATGAAGTGTGACCTGACGTGATTGACGTTTTTTAAGAACGGCGCATGCGCCGTCCGTGTACATATCCCAGTGTGCATTGCGGCTAAGTACGCCCTATTCACGGACGACTTACGCAAACAACGTAAAATTTTCAAATTTCGATGCGGGAACGACGGCCATGCTTAACATTATTCCAACTATTTGATGGAATAACTATATGCCTGAAAATGCCTTACGTAAATGGCATATCTGTACTGCGTCGGCCGGGTGTACGTTCGTGAATCGGCGTATCTAGTGATTTACATATTCTACGCCGACCGCAATGGAAGCGCCACCTAGCGGCCAGCCTAAAAATTACACTTTAAGATACGACGGTGTAAGACACTTACGCCGCTCGTATCTTAGCCTAATTTAAGCGTATCTGGTTACCAGAATACGCTTAAATTTGCGTCGGCGCAGAGTCAGACTTAGGCTGGCGTATCTACTGATACGCCAGCCTAAGTCCATCTGTTAGTTTTTTAGTTTTAGATTGAGTGGGGATTATGAAGAGGACCAAAACAAAAGTTAGGTGTTTCCTATTATAGGGTGGCAACACACTGCCCATGTCTCTCTTGCATTGACATCTTGTAAAATGACAAGGCTGTCACCAACAGCTCTCAATCAAGGCTTCTGATTGTGAGCCAGGCTCCCGATCGTGTGACTGCTGTGGGAGCCAATCGCAGCAGTCACATAATACAGAAGATGTGCTGCCTCTCAAGCATTAAAATGGTTCTAACTTTTTTGCCTTAATGCATTCCTTGCCATGAGGGTAATTAAGGTAAAAAAGTTTAAGCATCAAATTTGGCCGCTCACCCCCTTATACTTACCTGAGCCCTCATTCGATCCAGCGCTGTGCACATCTGCAGCTTTTCTCTCCCCTCACTTCTGTGTTTCGCTGGCTTTGCTGGGGCAGCCAGCTCCCAGTGTTGTCAATCAAAGCCAGTGATGAGGAAGGGGCAGGGCAGAGTCCCACTGTATGTGTCAATAGACGTAGCAACGGGGCGTGGGAGCGAACATTTACGAGTTCCCATGGACACAGAGGAGGAGCCAGGAGCGCCGGCGGGGGACCAAGAAGAGGAGGATCGGGGCTGCTCTGTGCAATTCCATTGCACTGAGCCGGTAAGTATAGAGAGTGTTTTGGTAAAAAAAATATTTTAAGGTTATTGTGCTTAATTTTGTTTTTTTATTGTGCTTAATTTTGGCTTCATATTGAAACTACTACAATCCCAAACCCTATTTACATCAGTAATGTATTTAATAATATGCATCTTTTCTATCTTTCCATAACACTGTTCAGTAAGTTCCAGCACTCTCTTTCTCCTACTATGTTTTATCCCTCGGAAATGTCATAATTTTAAGGATCAGCAAACAAGTAACACGTGAGAATTACTGGAAAAATTACTTTCCAGCAAATGTTACAAAGATAAGTCAAAATGTGTACTCAATGATAGTTCAGTATAGTTTCCCTAGAAACTAGTCTAGAAAGGCAAGGGTTAGAGATCTTTTTTTTTTATTTCCTCTTTTTTACCACATAATATGTCTTCCATCATACTCCTTTTATCAGTAATCTTTCACCGAAGACTTTGTGTTTTTCCAGTACAAAGCATAATTTTCTTCTTCCGAGCTACTGAGTAGAGTACAATAATCTACTGACAGCTCTTGTACAGTATTTAAAGAATTATTTTTTTTATCGTATCTTTCTTCCTTACTTTCCTATATGACTTAACAGTTATGGGCTGTTAGCAGTCCCCATAAGATCATCACAGTCAGGATGATTACTGGTCAAACAAGGTTGTTTTAGACTTAATTAGCAGCATATGGATAATGGACAAATTCCCAGCCAAATAATTTTCTTGCTCAAAACAAAAGGATGAAATAGGTCCACATGAGGTTTGAATCACAGCCCCTATAGTCCACATGAGCTTGACATCACAGCCCCTATAGTCCACAGGAGCTTGACATCACAGTCCCCATAGTCCACAGTAGATTAGAATCACAGTCTATGTGGTCTACAAGAGGCTGAAATCACAGTCCCTATAGTTTACAGACGCTTAGATTTTACAGTACCTATGATGCATAGGTAGTTAGAATCACAGTCTCCCTGGTCCACACAGGAGGTTGGAATTGTGGTCTATGTGGTCAATAAGAGGCTGGAATCACAATCCCTATAGTTCACAGGCACTTGGATTCACAGTCCCTATGTTGCAAAGGTATTTGGAATCACAGTCCCCATGGTCAGCAAGAGGTTGGAATCACAACCCCAATTATGGTACACCGAAGGTTGGAATCACAGTCCCTATGGTCCACCGAAGGTTGGAATCACAGTCCCTATGGTTCACACATGAGATTGGAATCACAGTATCAATGAATGCTGAAAGAAGCTGAGTCAATATGCACCCTTCCCAAAGTCTGGAGTCTGGAATCCCAGCACTGACTGATTATGAGCTGGGACATCTATGAGGTCCCGTACACACGTCCGAGGAACTCGACGTGCCAAGCACATCGAGTTCCTGGTCGAGTTCAGTGTTGAAGCCACTGAGGATCTCGGCGGGCCGACTTTCCTCAGTGAACAACGAGGAAATAGAGAAGATGTTCTCTATTTGGCCCGACAAGTTCCTCGTCGGCTTCCTCGCTGAAAAGTGTACACACGACCGAGTTTCTCGGTAGAATCCAGCTCCGATCGAGTTTCTGGCTGAATTCTGCCGAGAAACTCGGTCGTGTGTACGGGGCCTTAGCCATAATTTTGAAATATAGGACAGTACACACTGGAGCTGTTTTAAGAAAGGAGTAAAGCACGTTCACTTTGCAAAATTTATTTTCAAAGCAAATATATAAAAAGAAAAACAGATCCACTATACTTGTCTGCTCACTTTATATTAAAAAATTGCATGTACAGTACTGTGTGCTTTTATAGAGTTCGTGTTTAGTGTCAGCATTCTAAAGATTGTATAAAAAATATTTAAATATCAATGTAAATTTAACAGCACTTGTTGATCAGCTGCATAATCTCAATTTAGATTGAGAAAATTTGATAATTTTTCATTTACTACAACATTGTTAAAATATATAAATATGTTAAAAGACAAATATATAGAGACATAGAACCAGAGTATCCAAATTGTATTTTAATCTCCCACCATGCATGTATAATCTCCTTCCCTTAACGCTTAAAGAGGTTGTAAAGGTAAAAAAGATTTTGGGCAATATGGGATCTATATGCTATATTATGTAGATTGTGAATATAGATGTTATTTGTGCCAAAATGATTTAGTTACCTGTTAGATAACTATGCTTTTTCACCACTTCCTCCTTTGCTCTCTGTATTCTCTCCTAAACTTCCGGTTTTCGAGTGCGTTCACTTCAGCTACGTCATGGCTTCAAAGGAACTACAATTCCCTTGAGGCTTAGCGGCATTGCTCATGCACAGTGCCGTTTTTTTTTTTGCAGTGTGACAGAACGAGAATGAGCCTAGATCTCATTTCTATTTCTGCCTTCTGTGAACACACGCCGCCCAGTCAACACACCCATTCCTGCACATCCATAGTATACATAAACAACAGGGGCGGAGTTAAGGCGGGGCTGTGCTGCTGAGATGTTAATTTAATACAATAACAAGGCACGGGAGGCAGAGCTACAGCATCTTAGACACACCCGCGGCTCTCCTGCCTTCCGTGCCTGTGAACGCACACAGCGTCTCCGAGTCCCCACAGGGATGTAGTCCCAAGGGAGGGGGCGAGCATGCATAGTAACCCCCAGCCAGAACAGCTCAGATGATGGGGCAAGCTTACAGAGGAGGAACAGGAAGTTACAACTTCACAGAAAGAAAAAAAGCATTTACAAGGAAAAACTAAGGAAAAGGTTAGTGAACCAACAATACACTTGCTTAAAGGAACATATTTTTTAAATAAAAAACAAACCTTTAGTATCATTTAATTATCCCCCCAGGGTGTTTGTGTATTATTTAAAATTATAGGATACGCCTGCAAGGAACACAGAAATTATGACCTTTTACGGTCATGGCACAGATCAACAAGGCCCAAATTGTGCCCAAATAAAGTCTCCAAGAACAAACAAAACATCTCACCTATTATTGCAGATCTGAATATTCCTCCCAGAACTGCAGAAGGCAACATCAGTCAAGTTGTCCAACAATGCACATGGATCTATATCAATCATGATAACCCACACACAGCCTAACAGTGACAATCCACCACCCAATGATGTTCAACCAGTGCTACTTCTGTTACAAATTAGAAATCTCCAGCCAGTTGCTCTAAGAAAAAAAAAAGCAGTCAGGGATGCTGAATGACGTCACCATGTACCCCCGGCTGGTTTGTTTACAAACACAAGTCGGCAAGGGAATTGTCATTTTGTGGTGGTGGTGCTGCTGCTGATGTAAAATTACACACATTCAACTGATATTTCTATACAAATAATAGCTTTGTATTTGGACTGACAAATTTGGCCAAGTACGGCCAGTTTGTTCACCGAGGCTTAGTTCAGATAGGTTCAACCTAAACCTGACATTCATTCCTACTCACCATTAAGTGGTTTGAACAAGATGAAACAAACATTATAATGTGGGACCGGTTCAATACCTAGAAGTTTTTTACTATATAACAATCAACATTTGAAAAAATATTGGCTTAATGATAGTATAAGTAATACTTATGATGTCCTAATGCGGGCCCTAGTTTAAAATGATGGATTTAAAAAAATATATATATTTTTATTGGTTTTATTGTCACAGACAAATAACCAACATACAAATATAGGGGTGAAAAGCACAGTGACCCACACACAGGTATTATATCATTATACGTACCAATAAGATCAAACAGTGAAATACAGTGAGGGGCACCTTAATAAAAGAATAGGTAAGGCTCTCTGAGGTCATGAGATATTATAACAAATATAACTATTGAACCCACATACCCTGGATAGCTGTCAATAAGAAACATGACAGTAAGGCAGACGCTACCTCAATAATATGGTAGAAAAGGTCACAGCAAACTACAAAGCATTTTCAGGCCATGGACGGCTCTGCTAACCACTTGGGCCAGATCGTATTGTATTTTTTTAGGACTGCCTCTGTTAGCGTAAGTATCCTTATAAAGGGGAAGGCTATTGTTGACCAGCCTTTTCCACTGAGATCCCTTCATTGGTTGCCAGTAAAAGACAGAATTACTTTCAAGGCACTCTGTCTAACACATAAGTGTGTTCAAGGAAACGCCCCCCAATATCTATGCGAAAAAGCCCACAACTCCAATCGCGTTCTGCGATTCACCAACCAAAATCTACTCCAGATACCCAAAGCCAGATACAAGTCCAAAGGAGAACGGAGATTTTCAGTTCAAGGACCCAGATTATGGAACGATCTACCAACCAGCATCCGGCTGGAGGTAAACCACTTGGCCTTTAGGAGAGAGATCAAGACCTATCTCTTCTGAGGGTCCAGGGAATGGATACTAAGCGCCCAGAGGCGATTCAGTTTGCATGTGTTGCACTATATAAGTTTCTCACTCACTCACTCACTCACTCACACACAATGTGATAGGTGGGGAAATTGATTTCCTCCAGTGGAGTGTGATGGTTTTCCTGACATAAAATAGATGCAAACTGACTAAAGTACACTCTGCCACAGTGGGAATTAGATGTTTAATGAGCTCTTTTTAACAGACATGGAGGACTGCAAGGATATAGCACTGACCAGTTGTTTAATTGAAAACACTTCCTCCCAGAACTCGGCTATGACTCTAGCAGGTCTAGAAGATATGGGTAAAGTCTCCAGGGGTCCCCCCACATCGCCTGTACCCTGGAGGAGAGCTGGGATAATGTTGTTCAATCCGAATATTGTAAAATAGTCACAGTGAATCAGGTTGAACCGAATCAGTCGGTCTCAAAGGGAAACCAAGGACCCAATCATCACCGTCCAGTTCAAGAATGTCTTCTTGCCACCTGGCCCTAAGACCCTCCAGGACCAGCACTTATACCCTGATAAGATGGGAGTATAGCTGGGAAGTAGGTAAAATTGTGGCTTTTTGATGGCCCTGTAGCCTCTTTTTCTAGACTCCTGACAACTGATTGGTGGTTTTAGAGTGGAAATATATTGTGATTACTATACAGAGACATATGTAAGTAATTTGACCCTATTTAAATTAATTTGTAGAATTTTGTGTACATTTGTATAATTACATTTATACATCCTGTTTACCGCCCCAGCCTTTTACTTAGATGTTGGATAGAATAATATTGCAAACATTTTGTATTATGACCAATTATTATTGAGTATGGTGCTGAAGTTGGGGCTGAAACTGATATAATGCACAAACATCCTAATGAGATATTAAGACAAGGAGGCTATACATGCATGGTGGGAGATGAATATCTCTTTTGGATGTCGTTCTTTGTCTCTACATATTTATGTGTTTTGACATATTTATATGCTACTATTTTTTTTTTAAAAAAATTGTAATAAATAACCAAAACAACAAATATTTTGTCTGTGTTGTGATTATGTAAACGATCAACAAACAAAACATTGTCTTCAATTATTTTTTATTAGATATATTTGTCTGCTTAATCATAGGGACATTTTTAGGAATAGTTATAGTTAGGCTTATCTTCCTCTTTAATACTTTGGGGTTCCATTCAAAATGAACGGCAGCACAATGCACTAATGCACCCCAACACAAACCTGATTCTGCCCTTACAGAGTAGACTGTCCAAATCTAAATCAGAATTCATCTGGATGTGCTGAACTTGACATATACAGATAGCTGTAGATCTATTGACTCATGTACCATTAAATGGTCCTTTAGAAATGGTCCAGCCACTTATTGATACATTCTGTTTGGAAGAGGAATTCCTGTGTGCACATTGTTGTTTTCCAGCAATACAAAAGGGCAGATGCTGGCACTTGGAACACTAATGCCACGTACACATGCTCGGAATGTTCGGTGGGAGCTTTTGGTCTGAAATTCCGACCGTGTGTAGGCACTAACGGACATTTTCTGTCGGAATTTCAGACAACAAAATCCGTTCTCATAAATTCAGACCGTGTGTAGACAATTCCAATGCACAAAATTCCACACATGCTCTGAATCAAGTACGAGACGGAAGTGCTCGGTCTGGTAAAACTAGTGTTCGTAATGGAGATAGCACATTCGTCACGCTGCAATTTTTTTTATCTTTTAATGCAGTGCATTCTCTTCTTCTTTATAATGCTGGAATAATGAAGTTGTTTTGCTGCTAATATTCACACAGAGTTCTGACAAACTGAAGAGCAGTAACGGACTGAAAAGCACGAAGCTGAAAAACACGAAGCTGAAAAACAAGAATTGTCTCTCACCAAACTTCTACTAACACGAGATTAGCAGAAGGTGCCCAAAGGGTGGCACACTTGGCATGAAACTTCTGTTTTATGGTGCCGCCGTACGTGCTGTACGTGACTTAGTTCGTGTTGTTCGCAATTTCCAACAACATTTGTGCGACCATGTGTATGCAAGACAAGTTTGAGTCAACATCCGTCTGTAAATTATCCATGGTTTGGTTGTTGGAATGTCAGATCGTGTGTACGCGGCAAAACAATAGATTTTGCAGCACTCAGGTAAAGAGAATAAAAGGAGCAGAAATGTAATATAGATAGATATATATATATATATATATATATATATATATATATATATATAGACATATATATTAAACAACTTGTGTTTTGATTAATAGAAGTGACAGATAAGTATATGAACAAATAGTACACATAGTAAAATGCCAAGCAGAGGCAAAAAATCACTGTGACCAAAATTGGATGATGGGCAAGACACTGGTATCAGAGAGAATCTCTGTGCTTTTGATCAATATTTAATATCCCCCCTAGCACCCACCCCCTGTGTCTAAATTTGTGAGTGTATTTTACACAGTTTTTAGTAATAGACGCCTGGATGATTCACCACATTATGGAGCGTTTTGCGCTGCTCCCCTTTTGATTGCTGTTGGCCCTTTGAAGTATATCTGTTGAGCCAAACCACAACTGTGAAGAGGTCACATAATCTTGCCCTCATAGAGACCCTGCTACAGGCAACATATGTTATTATTATTTTTGTGCTTACAGGAACAAGTTAGGCTGCAGACAGTCTATGTATTGCATTTACGTCTGAGTATGCCTACGCTCATATTGTTCATTACTTCTTCCCTTTGCTGTTAAACATGCTCAGGAAGTCTGTGGCGGGAGGCATAGCAGGCTGGGTTATACATAATTATTATTCCTATCACTGAGAAGTTTGACCCAGTGGTGTAAGCTGGGGAAGATATACATTTCTGGAAGTAACCTTTAAAGAAGATTCTCTTCCCTGGGCTTGTGCCCAAAAGGGCTGTTTACAGAAATACAATGATTTCCCCATTGGGCACTTCCACTTGTAGGTGTGACTTCTACCTGCACACATAAGTAAGCAAGGGTGTAGTTAGAGATGGAGGCGAGGGCTTAGCTTACACATAAGAAATAAAAAAGAATAAGAAATTTGCATATCAGTAATGCATTTTACTGAAAATTTTGCAGAACGGTACATTTGAAGAAGCTGATGGAGTTGGATATACTAATTGGTACCAAAGAAATTACTTTGTTTACATACTAAAATTAGTATAAGGCCTCATTCACACTGTGCGGATCCGCTCAGCGGAGTCTGCCATCTCAGCGGGAGATCTCTCCATTGATCTCTGCTGAGCCGGGGGATGACAGGTCCCTCTCTGCTCACTAAGCAGGGAGGGGCTTGTTGAGTGCCGCTGCTTGCTATGGAGAGATTGGACAAAAACAGACAGCATGTCCATTTTCATCAGATCTCACCCGATCTGATCGGCCAGGACGGATGGTGAACGCATCGCCATATGATTTTAGCGGATCGGATGTCAGCGGACATCCAACGCTCCATAGACTTGCATGGAGCGCCCCCGTTCAGGTCCGCCGAAAAAACTGACAGGCGGACCTGAACGGTCTGCCCATGTGAAAGGGGCCTTAGCCTTCATAACCAGACCATTTTGTGATAGTGTGAACAACAATCACTCAATCATGCAATGCTATACCAAACTTAATTTTATATAATTTTATTAAGACAGATATATTTTATTATGCACTATATTGTCAAAGTATTGGGACGCCTGCCTTTACACGCACATGAACTTTAATGGCATCCCAGTCTTTGTCTGTAGGGTTCGCTATTGAGTTGGCCCATCCTTTGCAGTTATAACAGCTTCCACTTTTCTGGGAAGGCTGTCCACAAGGTTTAGGAGTGTGTCTATTGGAATGTTTGACCATTCTTCCAGAAGTGCATTTGTGAGGTCAGGCACTGATGTTGGACAAGAAGGCCTGGCTTGTAGCCTCCACTGTAATTCATCCCAAATGTGTTCTATCCACACCTGTTTCCACACCCGCAACCACCCGCACAGAAAAACACGTTGGATGCGTGCGGGTGCCATTAATCCTAATGGCACACCACACACACTGGAGACTACACCCACACTAGGAACCACACTGCACTTGCAGTTCCCGTGCGGGCTGCGATTCCAGAAATGGTCCAAGGTCCAAGCCGCATTAATGTGAACCTAGCCTAAGGGACCACACTTCTTTACAAGGCAGTGTAAATATTTCCAAATGTATGCTGTTTTTACTGTAAGTTTTTGAAATAATTGGAAAGGTTTGTATTATTTTCTGTTTCGTTAAGTTTATATATTGAATTTCAGAACCCATTTACACAGTAAAATTTCAACTTCTTCTTGTATTTTTACAGGATATTTAGCTGGCTGCCTGGAGTTCAGATTTATCTGAATTCTACAAGATGAAAGTGAATGGAAAGAAGTATTTGTGAATATACTGTACCTTCCCGTAGGAAGCCCTGTTAAGATAACGTACACTCAGGTGCCTGATATCATTCAAAGCAGGCCTCTATTGATTTACTTATCTTCTAATCAGAATCTATTTAGTTTGCTCTCTATGAGGAATTGACCACTCTGAGCTTTTAGAGAAAAAATCTATCCATGGACACGGCAGTACATTTGTATGGATAAATACACCCCAACCCTCATAGGTTCCGTTCAGATGACATGTAAGATTTGTGCAGACCTTTCATCAATATGAATCCCCTGGAGACATTGTCCTGCATCCTCTAAACCGGCGCTGGCTAATACATTTGTTTCTATCAATTTTATATCATGCAGACCTTCATAAGCCTACATGGTTCATTCATGAATGGTTACCTATGGTTCACTTTTCAAGTAAAACAGACCTTTGACTGACATCCTTATGTATAAAATCAACACAAATCTACAGAACTGCAAAGGAATACATGTAACCACGATCTCTTGTGGATCAAGGAATCATTTGCATTTGATATTCTTGACTTCAACAGCAAAAACGCTTAAAGGAAAAGTGTAGGTAGATATGAAATACCCAATGAAACATTATAGTGATAGTAAACCCCAAAAAAATATATATTATATTGCAGCTTACTAATTCTTAGATGTAGTGTCTGCATTCATTTTCATTTTTTGATTTTTTTTTTCTCTTTTTTTCACCTGATAGTTCAGCCACTAAGTTTAATATTTTTCAACTTCCTTTAACCACTTAAGCCCCAGACCATTTCGCTGGCCAAAGAGCATTTTTTTGCGATTCGGCACTGAGTCGCTTTAACTGACAATCGTGCGGTCGTGTGACGTGGCTCCCAAACAAAATTGAAGTCCTTTTTTTCCCACAAATAGAGCTTTCTTTTGGTGGTATTTGATTACCTCTGCGGTTTTTGTTTTTTGCGCTATAAACAAAAATAGAGTGACAATTTCGAAAAAAATGTAATCTATAAAAAAAATCAAAGGGCCAGATTCACATACAGGTTAGCGGGTCTTTAGATCCGCGTAAACTATCTGATTTAAGATCTGCCGCCGCAAGTTTTTGAGGCACGTGGTTAATTCACAAAGCACTTACCTCAAAACTTGTGGTGGCGTATAGTAAATCCCCCGGTGGAATTCAAATTCCGCGGCTAGGGGGCATGTAGTATTTAAATCAGGCGCGTTCCCGTGCCGATTGAACAGCGCATGCGCCGTCCGTAAATTTACCCAGCGTGCATTGCGCTAAATGACGTCGCAAGGACGTCATTGGTTTCGACGTGAATGTAAATGGCATCCAGCCCCATTCACGGACAAGTTAAGCAAACAACGTAAAATTTTCAAATCGCGACGCGGGAACGATGGCCATACTTAACATTGGCTGCGCCTCATAGACCCAGGGGTAACTATCCGCCGGAAAAAGCCGAACGCAAACGACATAAAAAAAAAGCGCCGGGCGGTCGTTCGTTTCTGAATCGGCGTATCTCCTCATTTGCATATTCGTCGCGTAAATAAACCAAAACGCCACCTAGCGGCCGGCCTGGAATTGCAGCCTAAGATCCGACGGTGTAACACAGTTACACCTGTCGGATCTTAAGGATATCTATGCATAGATACGACTGGCAGAACTCAGAGATACGACGGCGTATCGGGAGATACGACGGCGTATCGGGAGATACGACGGCGTATCGGGAGATACGACGGCGTATCGGGAGATACACCGTCGTATCTCTTTGTGAATCTGGCCCAAAATGTTTCCTCAGTTTAGGCCAATACGTATTCCTCTACATATTTTTGGTAAAAAAAAATCGCAATACGCGTTTATTGATTGGTTTGCGCAAAGTTATAGCGTCTACTAATTAGGGAATAGTTTACGGCATTTGTATTTTATTTTTTTACTAGTAATGGCAGCGATCAGTGATTTTTATCATGATTGCAACTTTATGGCAGACACATCTGACACTTTTGACACATTTTTGGGACCATTGTCATTTTTACAGTTATCAGTGCTATAAAAATGCACTGATAACTGTGAAAATGACACTGGCAGTGAAGGGGTTAACCACTAGGTGCCACTGAAGGGGTTTAAGTGTGTCCTAGGGAGTGATTCTTACTGTTAGGGGCGTGGCTATGAGTGACACGTCACTGATCGCTGTTCCCGATGAGAGGGAGCAGACAATCAGTGTCAGTGTTCATTCATTCATTCATTCAGTGTCACTGGGCAGAACTATGAGATGCCTTGTTTACACTGACCTCTCCCCATTATGCAGCTCTGTGACCCGATCGCAGGTCCCGCAGGCACGGTCACGGAGCTCGCGGCAGGAGCATATATATATATAACACATTACTTTGCCCAGCCATGCCATTCTGCCGACCTATATGTACAGGAGCCGGTCAGGAACCGGTTAACAGACCAAGCTGTCCAGAAAATATGCAGTTAGAGGGTTGAGACAAACCATTTAACACTGACAGGGATGCTTGCATGATCAGCTTTTATTTATTTCTGTAAAACCTTTATCCCATAAAAAAAAGTTGCTGTAACTGCTTATAACGTAATGTTATGATGGTTTGGCTTTAACCACTTCAGCCCCAGAAGATTTGGCTGCTTAATGACCAGGTCATTTTTTTGCGATATGGCACTGCGTCATTTTAACAGACAATTGCGCGGTCATACCCAAACAAAATTGATGTCCTTTTTTTCCCACAAATAGAGTTTTCTTTTGGTGATATTTGCACACCTCTGCGGTTTTAATTTTTTGCGCTATAAACAAAAAAAGAGCGACAATTTTGAAAAAAAAAAAAAAGCAACAACAATATTGTTTACTTACTGCAAAAAAAAAATCGAATTTCTTCATCAATATGTATTTTGCTACATATTTTTTGGTAAAGAGATTCCCAATAAGTGTATATTGATTGGTTTGTGCAAATGTTAGCGCATCTTCAAACTATGGGATATTTTTATTGCATTTTTCTTAATTTTTACTTTTTACTAGTCATGGCGGAGATCTGCGTTTTCAGCAGGACTGAGATATTATGGCGGACGAATCAGACACCTAATTGACACTTTTTTTGGGAACCAGTGAGATTATTACAGCAATCAGTGCTAAAAATATGCACTGTCACTGTACTAATGACACTGGCAGGGGTTAACATCAGGGGCGATCAAGGGATTAACTGTGTGCTTTTCTGGTGCTTTCTAACTGTGTGTTGCTTGCTCTGACTGGATGCTTAGCAGGGACACAAGATCTCTATCTTCTCCCATAAGAACGGCATTCTGCCTTGTTTACATTGGCAGATTGCTGTTCTGCCTCTTTGATCACGGGTGGTCGGCGGACATTGGGCTCAATGGACTCGCTGATTGGCATTCTAGAGCACTACGCTCCTTGCCCACCCAGTTGTGTGACAATAGAAGAATGAATATTCTATATTGGCCACACTGAATCCTCCTCCCAGCCAATCAGGAAGCGGGTCTTGAGACGAAAAGCCGCCGT
This sequence comes from Rana temporaria, assembly GCF_905171775.1. Taxonomy (NCBI): domain Eukaryota; kingdom Metazoa; phylum Chordata; class Amphibia; order Anura; family Ranidae; genus Rana; species Rana temporaria. The sequence goes on along the minus strand of NC_053490.1, from coordinate 52,368,517 downwards.
GATGCAGAAGAGGAGCAGAGGACACAGGAGCCACTACTTGCCATCCGTAGGAGCACTGCCCGCCCTCAACCGCGGTGGGTTAAGTGCTGGGCTGGATGACCGACCGACCTAGAGCAGGCAGGGGGTGGTTGTTTGCCGCCCCCCCCCCCAAAAAAATGCAAGCCTCCACATTAGTTGTGTTGCAGTGCAAGAAACATGGTGCTAGAAGGAGATACCAAAGTGACAGGGAGATGAGCTCCTCTGCTTCTACTTTCACAGTCCAATCACGGAGTGGAGGTTCAGTCTCCTAGCCAACATTGCATTAAAAGCACTGCAGAGATCGTTGTAATTTCTCATAAGCATAACGGAAAATGTTGCCCACGTACACTTCTTACAAATACATTTTTTTATCTTTGTACCTCTCGATTTTTTTTTTCTACCCTCGGGATTCTGGCTGTGGCCAGTGCAGGATTTGGGACAGCTGAAGCCGGTCTGGCTTTATTTACAGCTGCTGGCTACCCAACATGCATCTCCAGATCTTGCGCCTGCGCAGGAATGACGCTGCGGCGCACTTTGTGTACATGCATTAGAACGCCTGAAGACTTCTGGGAGGTGATGATGTAGATACCCCAGGAGTCAATGGGTGGGGCTGATGACATAATCACCTAGGTGGCCGCAAACCAGGGTCATGGGGTACACTACTAAAAAGTAAAGGTACTTTCTGCAGAAAGTAATCCCACTAGCGTTGTACATTACAATGTGGGTAATCCTTAAAAATGATCCCAAAATCCTTTGGGAGGTAAAAACAGCTCCAGTTGTTTATTTGTGTATTTATATAAAAGTTATAAAATGGTACTTGCATTATGAGCGCAGCATCTTTTTTATTTAAAGCCATTATTATTTTATCCAACTTCAGGCACCTCTGTTGCTTTGCGCATTGTGCCTCAATAATGGTAATGGAAAAATGTCAAATATCCATGTTAAAAACAGGTGAAATTCTTATTTTTCTTGCTTTCTGCAATGCATACATAGACGTGAAAGCCCAGAACAAGGCAATATCCCTGGCTGATCTCACAGATCAGATACATCACCTCCAGCCATTCTGCAAAGTCTACCACAAAACACAGCACTAATATTCCCTCACTTGTAAATGTCATGGATCTGGCTTGGCTTTTTACAAATAAATAAGCAATAAACAATGAAAATGACACATTTAGTGGGTTTTAAACATTTTTATGTTCTGTTTGTCACAGTCTTACGGTTCATGTTTTATGCACATAATGTATCTCCCTGCAGATCCATAATGCACTTATGTCATCAGTCGATGTTATGCAGGTGGAGAATTGTTTTGTTGTACATTTTTTATTAAATACAATTAAAGTGATTGTAAAAAAGATTTTTGACTTAAAATACAAAAGATATTATACAGTATCCCACAAAAGTGAGTACACCCCTCACATATTTGTAAATATCTTATTATATCTTTCATGTGACAACACAAACAAAAAGACACTTTGCTAGTGTCAAGCTTGTATAACAGTTACATTTGCTGTCCCCTTAAATATCTTAGACACCATAATGTCCTAAACCACTGGCAACAAAAGTGAGTTACCCCTAAGGCCCCATACACACGATAGAATCCATCCGCTGAAAAATCCCAGCGAATGGGTTTCAGCGGATAGATCCTATGGTGTGTACACTCCAGCGGATCTGTTTCCGCGGATATATCTCCCCTGGGATGGATTCCAGCAGATCGAATATTCGCTGACATGCTAAACAAATCCATCTGCTGGAATCCATCCCAACGGATGGATCCGCTGGTCTGTATAGACCTCACCGGATCCATCCGTCCGAAGGGATCCCCCGCATGCGTCGTAATGATTCAACGCATGCGTGGAATTCCTTATATGACAGCGTCGCGCACGTCGCCGCGTCATAATCGCGGTGACAGCGTGACACGTCATCGCCAGAGGATTTCGGCGCGGATTTCAATGCAATGGTGAGTACACTCCATCGCAGAGAAATCTGCTGAAATCCTCGAGAGGATTTATCCGCGGAAATGTTCCGCTGGAACGTATTCGCGGATAAATCCTCTCGTGTGTATGGGGCCTCAGTGTAAATTGGGCCCAATTAGCCATTTTCCCTTCCCGGTGTCATGTGACTTGTTAGGCCGCGTACACACGATCAGTCAAAACCGATGAAACGGACGGAAGGTCCGTTTAATCATTCAAAACCGATCGTGTGTGGCGCCATCGGTCCAGTTATCCTTCGGTCAAAAAAAATAGAACTTGCTTTAAAATTTGACCGATGGACGCCTGACCGAGTGGGTCAAAACCGTTCGTTATAGTTACAAGGTCTCACTTTCTCATACTGGTCACTGAAGATCAACATGGCACCTCATAGCAAAGAACTCTCTGAGGAGCTGAAAAAAAAATAGATGCTCTCCATAAAGTTGGCCAAGGCTATAAGAAGATTGCCAAGACCCTGAAACTGAGCTGCAGCACAGTGCCAAGACCATACAGCGGTTAACAGGACAGGTTCCACTCAGAACACGGTCTCACCATGGTTGACCACAGAAGTTGAGTGCACATGCTCAGTGTCATATCCATAGGTTGTCTTTGGGAAATAGACCCATCGGAAAAAACTGCGAGGAGCATACACAAGGTCGGGATTCCCGGCCAAAGGCTCTCCTCGCAGTTTCCCATCGGAGAAAACAGGTCATGTGTACGATGCTTTAGAATTGGATGTACAGAAATACTAATATTTGATGTAAACATTAAGCAAAACAACTCTCATGTTGTATATATATTTTATCTGTATATTTAGCTGTTATATTTCATCTGTATATTTATACAGAGTTCCACATTTAAGATATAGGCCAAACAATCATTTTATTCAACTACTTTGTTTGGTGGAATGTTTCCCTTCCACGTGATTTAAGTTCAACTGCACACGGTGACAAGCAAGCGATGGCAGGGGCTGACGGTGAAATATAATTGCATTTATGCAAGGTACTTTTCGTTAGTCTATGATCTCCGCATTAACCTTCACTAAATTACAAGCTTAGTTTGAAATAGTTTCAGTCTTTGCAGCTGCATTAAACAACCATCTTTAATGGTTCTGAGAAGACTGGAAATGATCCCGCTCACAGGGTAGTGCTGACCTAAAATGCTGCCAATTGCAGATGTGTGCTGAGACACAGTCAGCCACCTACAGGTTTGTGCAGAACGGAATTGATCTACCTGCAGTGCTGTAACTAAAGAACTTTCGCACAGTAGTGGCCCAAGTTAAGAGCCCGCAATGACAGAAAAAAAAATAGTGCGCTTCACATCAGCGTGGCAAAAAACGAGCAGCAGGAACGGGCATGTTCAAATATTTAAAATGCTGGGAAGTCGCAAAAATGTGGTTTTATGAAATGTAATTTAACGCAGAAGGAATATTTAAGATGGCACACAAGATGTTTCATTACGGCATGGCTTATTGAGTTAGTATAATAGGTTTATAGCCAATAATGTATACTATTGGTTGTGCAGGTACTGTAGTGGAAAAGAAAAACAGCATTCTTCTGTAATAATTCCTCTTCTTGGTAAGCTTCAAAGTGTATGCTTCACTTCATGATTGGTCTTAGAACATTGAGTCCATTTTTGGCTTTGCAAACCGCAAACCTACAGACCAAATAATAGGTAATCACAACCTACTTTAAAGTTCAACTCCAAACATTTTTTTTTTTTTATATTTTTTCAGATCTGGACAGAACAGAGGATGGCCTTCTTTTTTTTTTACTTCCTTGTTGAGATTTGTCACAATTATGAGCGGAATGATTGTGAAAATACCAAAGTTTCCATTTTGATACTTTTTTTGTGTTCAGCATGATATTTATAGTGGATTCAGAGACAGCGCCGCAACTTTAAGGCGGCGTAGCGTACCGTATTTACGTCTACGCCGCCTTAAGTCAGAGAGGCAAATACTGTATTCACAAAGTACTTGCCTCCTAACTTACGGCGGCGTAGCGTAAATGGAGCCGGCCTAAGAGCGCCTAATTCAAATTAGGATGAGAGGGCGTGTTTTATGTTAATGGGGGTGACCCGACGTGATTGACCGTTTTTTACTAACAGCGTATGCGCCGTCCGTGCACATATCCCAGTGTGCATTGCTCCAAAGTACCCGCACGGACGTATTGGTTTCGACATGAACGTAAATTACGTCCAGCCCTATTCACGGACGGGCTTGCGCAAACAACGTAAAATTTTCAAATTCCAACGCGGGAAAGACTGCCATACTTAACATTGACTAGTCCAGCTATTTGATGGAATGATCTTGTACCGCCTGAAAAACGCCTTACGTAAATGGCGTAACTTCACTGCGACGGGCGCACGTACGTTGTGAATAGGCGTATCTAGACATTTACATATTCTACTCCGAAATCAACGGAAGCGCCACCTAGCGGCCAGCCTAAATATTGCACCCTAAGATATGACGGCGCAGGCTGTCGTATCTTAGCTAGGTTTAAGTGTATCTCAGTTTGAGAATACACTTAAACTTACGACGGCGCAGATTCAGAGTTACGTCAGCGTATCTACTGATACGCCGGCGTAACTCTCTCTGAATCTGGCCAATAGTGTATGGTCAGATTTAATATACAGTGAGGGGAAAAGTATTTGATCCCCTGCTGGTTTTGCACATTTGCCCACTGACAAAAAATGATTTAAAAAAAGTGAAATAAGTATCTCCTCCAATATCAATCAGCAAGATTTCTGGCTCCCAGCTTTCTTCTATACAGGAAATGAGCTGAGATTAGGAGCACTCCCTTGGAGTGCTCCTAATCTCAGCTTGTTACCTGTATAAAAGACATCAGACGTGGAGGTGGCAACATTATGCTTTGGGGGTGTTTTTCTTCTAAGAGGACAGGGCAACTTCACCGGATCAAAGGAACGATTGACGGGGCCAGGTACCGTCAAATCTTGGGTGAGAACCTCCTTCCCTCGACCAGGGCATTGAAAATGGGCCATGGATGGGTATTTAAAGGGTTTACCTTTTTTGTCAAAGCCTGGTTCAATCCATGGATGACAAGCTCACCATGGGCTGCATAGCTAACAAGACTTCCTGCACCACACCCCCGACACAGTACAGTGTAGCCTCTACCACCGATTGACTGGCAGGCAAATGCAAATATAGGAAGCCCAAAACACCATGTTCCAGTACCTGTGCTGCCTACACAACCTGTGCAGACAGCACAGGTACTGAGAAAAGACACACCCCTACAATGCTTCCAGGAGGCACTGGTGATGTCAGAATTCCTCTTGAAGGAGCTGGACAGGTGAAGACCTAAGATAATGCACTGCATACCAATGTAGTACCTAGCTATGCCAGGAGATACTGTGACGTTACCTGCACCTAGATGAATCTTTTTTTTTTTCCATTCATTCAGTGGGTTGAAAGCAAATAAATGACAAAATTCTCCTAGTGACACATTCAATGTGAATGGAGGAATCCTTCCCATTGAGCTATTGTATTCTGACAGCGAGGAGACTTCTCCACAGTCAGAATACACTAATGGAGCAGGAAAAAACTTGACAGGTTGATTTTAACAGACTAACTTCAGTACAACCTGCCTGCCCATACATGGATTAAAATTTAGCAGTGCTGTTCACGTTTTTTCTTGCTGGAGGCTCTCATATTAGGAAGCAAAGCCCTGCCACTACCAAGTTGTCTGCTTGATATTAAGATACTTATGTCAGCTGTGTGCAGAATATATTTCATTACTTTCTGATTACTTACTGGATTACTTTTTTCTATATCTGTCTAAACCTATCCCTAAGGTGGTTCAGTGCTTTGTATTATATACACATAGTCAATCAGTGCAGCGCAACTAACACCAATAAATGGCCTGTGCCCTTTGGAATTCCTTCTCTGTTTGTAACAAACTCACCTCTATCCATGACCTATTTATTTCAAACTCCTTCAACCTGCATGCAATTACTGAGACCTGACATCAAAAATCAGTCTTTCCCTCTCCTGTTGCCCTCTCTTATGGTGGCCTCCTGTGGACTCACTCTCTCAGGCCTAGTGAACGGAATGGAGGTGGTGTTGGAATCCCTGTATCCTCTCAAAACACTTTTCTGGTTCTTCATCCACCTCCCTCTCTGTCCCTCTCCTCATTTGAAGCTCACTGTATTTGTATATTTTCTCCAGTTTCATTGAGAATTGCTGTGATCTATTGGCCTCCTAGACCGGTATCGAGCTTCCTTGATGACTTTTCTGCCTGGCTACCTTACTTTCTCTCTTCTGAAACTCCCACAATCATTTTTGGTGACTTCAAAATCAATGTCAATCCTTATACTACCGCTATTTCTAAACTTCTGAGCCTAACCTCCTCTTTTGACCTCAAACAATGGACACACGCTTCCACTCTGATGGCAATTGCCTTGACCTCATATTCTCCTACCTATGCACTCCTCGCAACCTCTCCAACATTCCTTTTCCTATCTCTGATCACCACCTTATTAGTTTCACTCTCTTCTTGTCTTCTTCCTCCTTTTCTTCCAACTACCAAACAATTACCCATAGAAACCTTGGCCATCTTATCATTTATCTTCTTTTTTTCTGCTACAGATTGTCTCTACGACAAAATCTCATCTCTGTCCTGCCCCAACCGTGCCACTTCTGTCTACAACAGTTTACTGTCATCCAACCTGGATACCTTGGCCCCCCTCACTACACATTGAATCAGGCCCCGACCACTACAATGCTGGCAAACAGACAATACTAGAAGTATCAAAAAACATAGTCTTGCTCTTGAGTGTCGGTGACGTAAGACTTAGTCCCAGCAAGATTTCAGTCAATATAAATCTGCCCTCCAAATTTAAAATTTCTGCCTCCACACTGCCAAACAGACCTACTTTATAACTCTCATTGACACCCTCTCATGCAGTCCCCGTCAACGCTTTTCTACCTTTTAACGTTCTACTTCCTCCTCCATTACTTTCACCCACTAACTTACCATATTTATCGGTGTATAACATGCACAGGCCTATAACCCCCCCGATTTTAGGAAGGAAGTTTAAGGAAAACAACATACATTTTAAATAAAGAACTTTGAAGCAAAATTAGGGTCACAGCTCATCAATGCACCCTGCTCAGTGCCCATCTGCATCCTATAAATTTACCAAAAATGCAGCCTGTTCAGTGCCCATCTGCAGCCTATAAATTGCCCAACAATGCACCCTGTTCAGTGCCCATCTGCAGACATTAAATTGCCCAACAATGCACACTGTTCAGTGCCCATCTGCAGCCTTTAAATTTACCAACAATTCAGCCTGTTCAGTGGCCATCCGCAGCCTATAAATTTACCAAAAATGCAGCCTGTCCAGTGCCCATCTGCAGTCTCACCTTTGCCATCAATGTCAGATTATCCCTGCTGTCTTAGAGGAAAGAGAAGGAGTGAGCGCCGCTGAATTTACACAGAGCTGCGATCTCCTGTATACCCGGTGGTCCGTCATTTACAGCCACGCCTCCTGGCCCTGCTCATATGATAGACAGTACAGTGGCCCAATCAGGGCCCCCTGATTTTAGGGGGGAAAAGTGCGTGTTATACGCTGATAAATACAGTACTCACTGCCCAGGAGATTGCTAATCACTTAAATATTAAGATTACTACAATTCGTGACAAGATCTCCACCGTGCAGATATCTCCCTCACCTAACACTCCTTGTCCTCCTGCACAATCAATACTTCCCTCATTTAACCCAGCTACTATAGAGGAAGTCTCTAAACTTTTTTCTAATGAGAGGAGAGAAGAGAGATCACAGTTTAACAAACACTTGTTATTTGGGAATCAGATGTTACCCAGGATCTCATATTCATATCGGAACCTGACGCTTTTGAGTACTTATACCCTGTGGTGGGACAAGTGCAATAGACCATCCTGTTTACTCAGGGGTCAATGGTCTGAGGTGAGCGGCCAGTCTCTACGTTGGTGGTGGGAGTCTATCACCCCAGGTGCTCCTCCATTTTCTTACTCTGACACAAGAGTTTTGAGTGGTATTCAGACTTTCTTCTATGATCTTTACCAAGGAATGGACATTTCATGGTGTTGGTTGCGCTGCACTGAGTGTGTATTTTCTAAGGGGCTGTGAAATCTTCTCCCTTTGTACAGCTTGCAACATTGTTATTATTATTATTGTTTAGTGTTTGCTCCGATTGCCTTTTTTTTTTTAGATTGCATTATATACAGTAATGCATCACTGTATAACCACAAAATCTTTTTCTGTTTGCAAAACACACAAGTTTAGGTAGAAGGAAGAGAAACTGCTGTATAAAGTTGGTGTGCGGAGCAGATGGAAATATGTGTTATACATCTATAATTTGATTCCTTTTGCACACCATCCTTGGCATTAAATCAGTAATGTTAATTATGCAACTGTTACTATTTCTAATTATAACACAGATTCTGGAAGTTGTTTGCTTTCAAACAAAGACTTGGAATCAACTCTGCTGGAATTAGCTTATACAAAGTCTTTCATTTCACAGTTTAGCACTTTAGTAAAAAAAAAAAAATGGTATTGCTTCCACCAACTCAAAGTACCGTTAAAGCACTCTACCGCCAAGATGAAAAATGATATTTTACCAGTCACAGCTGAGATAAGCGCTGATTCACTTTGGGTGCATTATTGGAACTTAACCGTGAAATCAGTTTTAACATTTTTCCTTCTCTTCTTCTGCTTCTTAAAGTGATATTACACGCTTAGTTTTTTTTAAGCACTTTCAGCTGATGATTTAATCACTTACTGAGTATGCTTCTTCTCCATCATTTAATCCTTGCCTATGTTCCAGTTGAGGTTGGTGCCAGGAACACTGCCCCAGGTTTCCCGCTTTGGGGTGGCTCTTTTCTCTTTCAGCGTCCTATGGAGCCACCATTGCATGCAGGGACGAGAGCTGTATCTCTGTACGTTGTGTGCCTCAATAGAAACAAGCAGCCTCATAGAATAAGATGGCAAGCAGTGGTGGCTCATCCATTAGGCCACCACCCTAACCCATGCGCCTGGCCCCTAATCTACATGCAGGGAGCCAGATGGATGAATTTTTATTTTTAGAAGCACATGATTCTGAGGTTCTAATTTGCTTCAAAAAGGGTGGGCTCGGGGCGCGGAGCACTGCGCCCCAAGCCCACCCAGTTGTGTGACAGTAGCAAATGAATATTCATGAATGTCTTCCTGTCTCTCCTCCCGGCTAAACAGGAAGCGGGTCTCGAGCCCGGATTGGCCAGGAGTCCTAACACCTGATTGACCAGGAGGAGAAGCAACCACAGTGACTCAGGAGGAGATGCAGGGGGGCTGCAACCTGGATGGGGTAAGTGCGTGGTTGGCATGGGGCCTGGCGGGCAACGGGCAATCGATTGAGCGACAGGGTGAAAACGGCGATCGAACAAGCGTCTGGGGTGGGCATGTTTATGTGGTTGGTTGGCTGAGACATGGTTCATTTAGTTCCCGAATTAATATTCAGACAAATTTTTTGTTATTTGGATATATCCGAATCCCTGAATTACAATAAAACAAATGTTACCGAAGTGCTCAGATAAACTAGAAATTTGTCTGATTTTTGGAAATTCGGACTGAAGTTCAATATCAAATTTTATATTTAACTCCAGTCGAATTCTCACTACACATATTGCTGGAATCAAAGACAGTGGCCCGGATTCAGATAGGAGATACAACGGCGTATCTCCTGATACGCCGTTGTATCTCTGAGTGCGCTCGGTCGTATCTATGCGCCTGATTAAGAGAATCAGTTACGCATAGATTTCCCTAAGATCCGACTGGCGTAAGTGTCTTACACCGTCGTATCTTAGGCTGCATATTTACGCTGGCCGCTAGGTGGCGCTTCCGTATAGTTACCCGAGGAATATGCTAATGAGGTATTTACGCCGATTCAGAAATGTACGTCCCACCGGCGCATTTTTTTACGTCGTTTACGTTAGGCTTTTTTCCGACGTATAGTTACCCCTGCTATATGAGGCGTAGCTAATGTTAAGTATGGCCGTCGCTCCCGCGCCGAGTTTTAAAAATTTTACCTTGTTTGCGTAAGTCATTCGCGAATAGGGCTGGATGTCATTTACGTTCACGTCTAATCCAATACGTCCTTGCGGCGTACTTTGGAGCAATGCACACTGGGATATTTCACGAACGGCGCATGTGCCGTTAAAAAAAGCGTCAAAAACGCGGGCTCATCCAAAATTTAAATAAAACACGCCCACAACATCCCCATTTGAATTAGGTGGGCTTACGCGCCACACATACGTTACGCCGCCGTAACTAAGGGCGCAAGTTCTTCCTGCATACGGAACTTGCGCCCAAAGTTACAGCGGCGTAACGTATCGCCCGCAGAAAGATGTGCTCATCTTTCTGAATCCGGGCCAGTGTGTGTTATTAGAGTATCATTTTGAAATAATGCCGTTTTAAAGAGTCACTGTAATCATTTGATGAAGATTTTTCTTTTGTTTGTTCACTTTGCTGCATTCGAATTGAAAACAATATAACATTTTTGTTTCAATTGATTCGAAAATTTATCGATTTGATTGTTTTGAAGTCGAAAAAAATCTGTCAATTTGAAGAAAATTAGAAAATTTTGAAAACGAATTGAACGAATCAACCGAATTGAACTAAATGAAATTACTAGATTAATGAATCAAAACAAAACAAATGTTTTCATCATGCACATGTCTAGTTGGCTGGCTGGCTGGGGGGGGGGTCTGGCTGGCTGGGAGGCTGCGGGCCACCCCCCCAATAAAATTGAGCACCAACCGCCACTGAAGGCAAGGTACTCCTGCTCATCTCTTCCCCAAGCTAACAAACTGGCTTCTGACTGCATTTTCCTGTGAAAACTGGAAGTTCTAGGGAGCAGCACTTATGCCCTGTACACACGATCGGTTCATCCGATGAAAAGGGACCGATGGATTTTTTCATCAGATATCCGATGAAGCTGACTTTCATCAGTCTTGCCTACACACCATCAATTAAAAAAAAAACGTTTGTGTCAGAACGAGGTGACGTAAAACACAACGACTTGCTGAGAAAAATTAAGTTCAATGCTTCCGAGAATGCGTCGACTTGATTCTAAGCATGCGTGGATTTTTAACCAATGGACTTGCCTACAGACGATCATTTTTTTCTATCGGTTTTTTAACCATCAGATGCAGGTAAAGGACCTGGACCCTTTTTGCGATTCGGCACTGCGTCGCTTTAACTGACAATTGCGTTGTCGTGCGACGTGGCTCCCAAGCAAAATTGCCGTCCTTTTTTTCCCACAAATAGAGATTTCTTTTGGTGGTATTTGATCACCTCTGCGGTTTTTATTTTTTGCTCTATAAACAAAAATAGAGAAACAATTTTGAAAAAAAAAAGCAATATTTTTTACTTTTTGCTATAATAAATATCCCCAAAAAATATTTAAAAAAAATATTTTTTTCCCTTAGTTTAAGCCGATACATATTCTTCTACATATTTTTGGTAAAAAAAACTCAATAAGTGTTTATCGATTGGTTTGCGCAAAATTTATAGTGTTTACAAAATAGGGGATAGTTTTATGGCTCCCCTTGGTTCTAGTAGCAGCATATAGCCATGGCATGGGGAAAGGGGGAATCTGCGTGCAGTCAGCAGAAAAAACTTTCTTCACCAATTTATTCCAATATGTATTCTGCTACATATTGGTAAATAAAAATAAATAAAAAATCCCCAGGTTTCAGCAGGGTTTCAACAAGCTTCAAGAAGTTCTGAAGCCTGCTAGCAACTAGTTTAAAGTGGCAATCAGCACTCCTATTAGGATCTGTGTTCAACATTTACAAACAAACTGGAGTTGAATAATACTTTAAAAGCTTCAACAAAGCTTGCTGTAAGTTCTGCAAATGCTTTGTCAAAGCTTGCTGTTCACACTGCTCTTATGAAGTCCATGTGAAACAGGACTAATGCCGCGTACACACGATCATTTTTCGGGTTGTAAAAAACAAAGTTTTTCAGGCTCTAGAAAAAACGACGTTTTTTTTTTTCAACTTGATCATTAAAACGGCCTTGCCTACACACGATCGTGAAAAAAAAATGCTCTAGCAAAGCGCGGTGACGTACAACACGTACGACGGCACTATAAAGGGGAAGTTCCATTCGGATGACGCCACCCTTGGGGCTGGTTTAGCTGATTTTGTGTTAGTAAAAGACAATTTGCACATTTCTGTCTGTTACAGCGTGATGAATGTGCTTACTCCATTACGAACGCTAGTTTTACCAAAACGAGCGCTCCCATCTCATACCTTGCTTCTGAGCATGCGCAGATTTTTCACGTCGCTAAAGCCCGCACAAGACCATTTTTTACAACCCGAAAAACGACAACGTTAAAAACGTTGTGAAAAAATACAGCATGTTCGAATTTCTTTTTTTTGGGCCGTTTTTCAGAACCCGAAAAATGCTCTGAAGCCTACACAAACGATCGTTTTTAATGTTTTAAATGACATAAAAAAAATTATCGTGTGTATGCGGCATAAAAATGATGGACAGTGGGACATCTACCTGTTTATGCACCTGTGATAACTGTGGATTCACCAAGTAACAGAAGTCATGTTTGCTCAGTTAAACCTTCTCTAAATAAAGAAAGAAAATTAATAGTCTCCAATGTGTTAAAAAAAGGCTCAACGTGTGATAATGAGGGCTTTCAACAGTCTGAAGAACTCACAATTGCCTCATTATGAAACCCTACACAGTTTAATATTTGTACAGTTGTTAGATATGGAATTGGAATTAAAGCTTCACTGAGACTGGTAGTGAGGTCAGAGTTCTTGGTGTGTTGGTCATGTGGTCATGTGGTATGTGATGTCAGTAGTACTTCCTTTCTCAAATCAGAGATGAACCTATGCCATATGTGACAAATCTCTGAAATTTCATAGGACAGTTGGCTCACTGAGAATGATGAGCAGTGGGATATCTACCTATCCATGCACCTGTGATGACTGTGCCTTCACTGAATAACAGAAGTCATGTTCGCTCACTTGAACCTTCTCTAAATAATGAAAGGAAACAATTAGTCTCCAATGTGTTAAAAAACGCTCAACATGTGATAATGAGGGCGTTCAACAGTCTAAAGACTCATATTTTCCTCATTAAGAAACTATATACAGTTTAATCCCTGTACAGTTGTTAGATATCGAAAAAAATCTCCACTGAGACTGGTAGTGAGGTCAGAGTTCTTGGTGTGTTGGTCATGTGGTCATGTGGTATGTGATGTCAGTAGTACTTCCTTTCTCAAATCAGAGATTAACCTATGCCATATGTGACAAATCTCTGAAGCATCATAGAAGGACAGATGGCTCACTGAGAATGATGAGCGGTGGGATATCTATAGACGTCATGTTCGCTCACTTCAACCTTTTCTAAATAAAGAAAGGAAACGATGAGTCTCCAATGTGTGTAAAGCCTCGTGTACACAATCACACTTCCATCAGATTTTTCCGTGGATTTTTGTCCGAAGGGAAGTTGGCCGTAAACTTGGTATGCATACACACGGCAGAACATTTTCAGCCAACAAACACGTACGTAGTGACGTAATAGATGAACAGTACTACGTGGTTTTTCTGCTCTTTAGCGCCACCCTTTGGGCAGCTTCTGCTAAAGTTGTCTTATGGTTAGCATTGGTTCGGAGCATGCGTGTTTGTACTTTGGATTTTAGTCTGATGGACTTGTGTACACACAATCAGATAATCCGACGTAACACATTTGTTGTCGGAAAGTTTGAGAGCATGCACAGCGAACATTTGTCCGTGGAAATTTCGACAACAATTGTCCAATGGAGCATACAGACGGTCGAATTGTCAGATAAAACATGTCCGTCGGACCGTTGTTGTCGGAAAGACCGATCGTGTGTATGAGGCTTAAGACTCAACGTGGGATATTAAGGGATTTCAAAAGTCTGAAGAACCCATATTTGTCCCAATATGAATTCCTACAAAGTCTAATGTTTATACAATAGTTACCGTATTTATCGGCGTATAACACGCACAGGCGTATAACACGCACCCTAACTTTAAGAGGGAAGGTTCAGTAAAAAAACTTTCCACAGCCCTCTGCGTATAACACACAGGTTAAAAAAGGGTATTTTCAGGGTAAAATAGTGAGTGTTATACGCCAATAAATACAGTAGATACGGAATTAGGCGTTGTGTGCAGTCTGATACCGTAGTACACAAACATAGCTGCTCCAAAATACACTACTACATAGGAAAATGCAAACAAAATCTGCATAAAATAGTTAGAATATACTAGAAAGGAATTTCATTTACTTTTTTTTAATGTAATCATAATACAAGGCCCACTTTAAAGTTAATATTTACTGTGCTGTTTGAATAAATATGACTTCTTATGGTGAAGTTGACATGCTGCCAGTTGTAGATGAAAGACAACTTGCGGTTATGATTATGGACTATGGTCATGAACTCTGTGGAAATATGATCATTAAAGACAGAATTATGTACAGCACTATGAATCAGTGTTAGAAGGAGCGAGGCGTACACTACCAAATCAAAATCACACGCATACTTAGCATGATGTCCCGTGTTAGAGACCTGAGCTTCCCCCAGATTAAAAGGAAACTTCTATCTGTTCTTCACATGTCAATTTATAATAAAAAGATAATTTGTTTAAAGCGGAGGTCCCGCAAAAAATAATAATATATATATTAAAGCCAGCAGCTACAAATACTGCAGCTGCTGACTTTTAATAAATAGACACTTACCTGTCCACTCCTCCCGCGATGTCGGCAGTACAGAAGACGAGCAATCGCTCTCCTCTCTGCTGTCCCTGCCGCCATCCTCGGTGAGGAATCAGAAGTGAAGCCATGTGCATCATGGATGGCATTGTGTCTCAGGGCTCTTTGATCACTAAAAACAATTCGGACACCTGTGATAATTAGATTGCCAGGTGAGCTCAATTAAAGAAAAACTACATTATTAAGCAGAGCACAATTTTCAAGCAACATGGAAAGAAAAAGTATGGCTTTTTCACACGGACGGATCCGTAATTGATCCGCTCCGTAAACGACCGTTTGGCTCAGCGGGGATTCCTCCGTAAATCCCCGCTGAGCTGACGGCGACAGGGCGGTCCCCGCACTTTGGATCACAAGCACAATTCAACGTGTATATCAAAGCCATTTTCCCCCCATAGGAAATAATGGGAAATCAGATAATCTGTTCCAGAGCCACTGCTTGTCTATGCAGTACCGCATGTGGCCAGGGGTGCAGGGGGGCTGGAGACACTCGGAAACACTCGGAGATCCCTCAGAGACGCTCAAAGACACTTGGGGAACGGTGTTTCAGAGTGTTTCAGAGTGTTTCTGAGTGTCTCTGAGCATCTCTGAGGCTGCGTACACACGGTCGTTCCAAACCGATGAGAATGGTCCGACGGACCGTTTTCATCGGTTCTCCGCTGAAGTGGCCTGATGGTCTGATGTGCGTACACACCATCAGTTCAAAAACCGATCGGGTCAGAACGCGGTGACGTAAAACACACGACGTGCTGAAAAAAACGAAGTTCAATGCTTCCAAGCATGCGTCGACTTGATTCTGAGCATGCGCAGGTTTTGAGTACTTTTGTGTACTAACCATCGGTTTGGACCTATCGGGCAGCGGTCCATCGGTTCGATTTTAAGCAAGTTCTAAAATTTTTGACCGAAGGACAACAGACCGATGGGGCGTACACACAGTCGGTTTGGACCGATGAAACTGGACTTCAGGCCGTTTTCATCGGTTTGGACCGACCGTGTGTACGCGGCCTGAGTGTCTCTAAAAGTCTCCAGAGCATCACAGGCACCCACGCACCTCTGGCCAAATGCGGTACTGCACAACCCAGCGATTTTGAATGCTGCTCGTCTTTGCGAGACTACACTCACAAAGCAAGTCAAGATTTTTTTTTTAAATAGCTTGTATTGTGAAATGCTCATAAACAGCGTTATTCACAATTTGAGGTTCCACTGTACTGTAATTTATCATCTATCAATGCTATCATTCAAATGCTCATACCTTTTAGTGTAAAATATCTCAATGCATGCATGGATCAACTTTTTCCTTCTCTCTAAAAACAGAATAAGTGGGAGAGCAAAAGACAGTGCAACTTGAAATGCAAATTCTGAGATTTTTCCCCTTATTTCGAAATACATTCCTCTACAAAACAATGACTGGGGGCCATACACTACAAAGTATCCAATATTTTTTTCTTACATTCGTGTAATTTTTAAGCTGTGAACTGGAATATATATTAGTCCTTCAAAACATGACTATTCTCCGCAGAGCTTAATACAGTATATCAATATCCGTGTGTCCTAAAGCAAGTTATATCTCAAGACTCAAACAGGAGACACTGCCAAGACCAAACCGGCCGCACAGTCCTGCTGATTCCCCTCGATTATTTTTTAATCAGTCTTTCTTATTCAGCAACTGCTCTGCTGGGTGCATTCTGTTAAAAGAAATGGGAGATGTGACAAACACATAGGTACTTAACATTTAATGAAAGGTGTAATACTGGAGGCTGAACAATGAAATATTCATTATTATCGGTAATGCAACTAACAAGATTTTCTGTTCTAAAAGTAACAGAAACATTTATTCATGTATTAGTCATGAGCTTTTAATTACAAGTCATATCTGGCTTGGTGTAATGTAAGTCTTGTTGGGGTCTAATGAAAAAAGTCCATCTCAGCTCGATATGAATTGGCTGCTATCTGATACCGCACTATGCAGATTCCGACTCCTCTTCCATTGGTCTGGTAAAATAAGACCCTCTGGCCCCGTACACACGACCGAGTATACTCGGCAGAAATTCAGCGCAAAAACTCGATCGAGCCGTATTCTGCCGAGATAAACCGGTCGTGTGTACACTTTTGGCCGAGGAAACCGACGAGGATCTCGTCGGGCCAAATAGAGAACATGTTCTCTATTTCCTCGTTAGTCAATGAGGAAACTTGGCTCACAGAGATCCTCGGCGGCTTCACAAGGAACTCGACGAGCAAAATGATGTGTTTTGCCCGTCGAGTTTCTCGGACGTGTGTATGGGGCCTCTCTCATTTACTCAAAAGGGTAATGCAGAAGGCAACGGCATTGTACTCATTGCAACCAATTACATTTCAGTTTGCTGTAGTTAGGTTAATTTGAAGCTGCAATAAGCCCATACTTGTGTGTGTGTTAAAAATTATTTTTGTGTGTACAATTTCATACCATCCAGTTACCTTTTCGAGTGTGTAGCCAATTACCCAAAACTGATACAGTTATTTTTGACAGGTTGTCACCTGCTGACTTATATCATTCAGTGATTCAAAGATCTTGACAGTTCTCATGTAATTTTACCAGCTGTGACTGTCAGGAAGGGACATACAGTAATATTCTTATGTGAGGGACATATTGTTATTGTTTTGTGTACATGGGAATAACTGCTATCATAGCTGTTAAAGCAGCTCAAGAGTTTACCCTCAAACTCTGGCTTTGCAGAATGCTGTCCTCCAACATACAGGATTCACCCCCAGATCACCAGAATAGGGTATTAGATCCAGGGTAGTGATAGGGCACACTCCGCAGGTCATGTCAGGTCACAGGCAGAAGGTTTAGCAGAGCATTAGGGAACAACCCTTAGGTCAGGTCACCAGGCAACTCTATAGGATTAGGTTAGGGTCTGACGGACCATTTTCATCAGTCAAAACCGATCGTGTGTGGGCCCCATAGTTTATTTAACCTTCGGTTAAAAAAAAGCAAACTTGCTTTAAAATGTAACCGATGGATTGCTAACCGATAGGTCAAAACCGATCGTTAGTATGCAAAACCATCGGTTAAAAACCTGTGCATGCTCAGAATCAAGTCAACGCATGCTTGGAAGCATTGAACTTTGTTTTTTCAGCACGTCGTTGTGTTTTACGTCATGGCGTTCTGACACGATCGGTTATTGAACCCATGGTGTGTACGCGTGACGGACCATTAGTCAGCTTCATCGGTTAACCTAAGACAACGGTCCTTCAGACCGTTTTCATCGGATGGACTGATCGTGCGTACGAGGCTTTAGTTTAGGGTATGGTTAGGGCACAAATTCCCCAAGTCAGGAGTCCGGTTAGGCTCCAGGCTTTGACACTAGCCTGGGCTCTGCCAGGTACATTCCGAACTGGATCGGTGCAACAATGGGCTGACATCAATAAAGCTCAATTATATGTGAGACGAGCTATCAGAGTTACTGTACCTGTTACTAACAGTACTTCTGCACCGGTTACTATCAGTGTTACAGAGTTTGTTACTACAAGAGTGCCTGGAACTGTTACTTCAAGTGTTCTGCCACAGTTGCTACAGCCATATCGCTAGTGCTAGTGATTGCAGATTGCCACCTACCTTGTTATCCTTTATAAATTTAACTCATAAATACAATAACTGCTCTACCTTATCTGGACATTGTGGTGCCGTTTCCTTGACTTGGGTACCACCCTCCTTGCCCAGCCCACAGCCCAGCCAGGGCGCATAGAAGCATCTATAACCACACATTCATAAATGATAATAGTGACACATATGCATTAGAGTTGGCACTACAATCATTCATGGAAGCTGTATTTTGAGTAGATTAATACACATGCCTGCAATATACCATCATTGTTCATACTAGGAGAGAAGTTCAAGAAGCCTCCAAGGGGAGTGTTTAGTGAAAACATTGATGTCAAGAAAACTGGTATTGAAAAACCTTGTTTTGATTCTAATACACCCCCGAGGTTTAGGGCATTGTGCAGGATTAGGATAGTTGTTTAACATGGAGAGTAAAGTGACACTTTATGCAAACTCTGGCCCTTATTCACACACAGCGGTGCATATTTATGCCGGCGTAGCGTATATTTTTTAGGCTACGCCGCGTAGCGCAGAGCGGCAAGCACCCCCACTCGCTTTAAAGATCGCTGGGTTTCCTTGGCGAAGCCAGCATAGAGGTATTGGCGTGAGTCATGCTAATGAGGTGGACCCCATGCAAATGATGGGCCAAGCGTCATAGAAGTACTTAAAATGAACGGCGCATGCGCCGTCCCGTGGATATATCCCAGTGCGCATGCTCAGAATCACGTCAAAACAACTCCCTAAGATTACAACGGATCACTGCCTGCGACGTGAACGCTAACTTACGCCTAGACCCTATTCACTACTACGACGTAAACGACGTAAATACGACGGCTGTTCCCTGGTCCATACCTTTGCATGAGTTGCGCCTCATAGATGGGATTAACTATACGCCGGACGTAAGCCTTACGCAAACCGCTGTATATTATCACCGGCGCAACTACGTTCGTGAACCGACGTATCTCCCTCATTTGCATATTTGCATGAGGCGGCCAGCGTAAAAATGCGCCCACGATACGCCGGTGTAGGAAAGTTACGTCGGTCGGATGAAGCCTATTTTCAGGCGTATCTAGTTCTGTGGGTACGGCGCACAGATACGATGGCGCATAGTTACACTTACGTGAATCCGGGCCTTAGACTTCTTCTTCAGGCTTTATTCTACTCTACTACTGCTAAGTTAGTTCTTGTTTAAAACTTCTTCTAGTTTTCAAGCAACTACAGTTATCTTTACAAATTAGGGTCTAAAAAAAAGATTGCAATTTAGTGCAAAATTTTTTGGATGCTCAAAATTAAGAAAGAAAAATCTCAAATAAAAAAAAAAATGTAAAAAGATTCCAATTATGATGTTAAAACTCCACAAAGAACGTTTTCTTTTAGAAGAATGCTAAAAGCTAATGGTAGTCATTACCACAATTCTGCATCCTAAAACCACATTATCTGTTTGTTTTATCTGAGCTTCCCAAGCAGAAGGGTTAGTTTGTTAAATGACCTCTGTTATTTACGGCCTTCTATTTCCATATGTCATTGAGTTGCAATTATCCTGTCATCATGTACAAGGACAGCAAACAAACCGGGATTAAACATCAAACTTGCAAGTGCATGCAAAACACAATCGATACAGCCATTCAAAGGCATAAATGTGCTGGAACGATGTTGATGATACAACAATAGATTCGATTGTTTAGCGGTTATGTGTGTAGACCCAGACAGAGCTCTGGAGATGGTACAGCATAGTCTTTTGTTTGACATTCTGATATTATCAGCGTGTTTGCTTCTTTTAATTATTTGTTAATTTATAACACGGCACTTCAAGACAGCAAAGGACTTTCAGTTAACAAAAAGAATTTTAAAAGCCAAAATGGAAGATCAAAATCTTACAAGTTTCAGTAATGTCAATAGCTATAAGGTTGAGTAATTGGGTCATAGTAATACCTTAAAGTGCATGTAAACTCAAACAATGAATTTATCTTATTTGGTCTGTTAAAAATGGCAGGCCATACACAGTGCAAATTTCTTTCCTGCGACCACAGGTTGCATGAATGAAATTTGCAAGTTTCCCCCCATCAACACAGACAGTTGATTGATCGATCAACTTGGTACATTCAGCCTGCCCATTAAGGGTTTGAATCTCGTCTTGTTGCTGGTAAAATCGATCGAGATTTCGAACCATGTAAAAAAACACAGTCACTTCCAAGCGCTAATTGGTCTTCCAAGGTGTAGCGTAACAGATATCAGATAAAATGGTGGTGTGAAAGTATATATGGTATCCCAAATCTAGGTGGATGCTGCCTTCTCTGAGGAAGGAGGTGCGCAACCAAAATGCGTTAGCTGTACCCTGTGTTCTGTGCATGTCCATGCGCTGTGTTTATGGCCTTTTTGTCAGTTGTATTTTGTGAGTACCCACTTTTACACAAAAATGTTTTATTATAAATATCTCTGGTAATGTACTAGGGTGCATGTAAGGCCGGGCTATACATTGAAAGCATCCACCGTATTGAGCACCACTATATATATATATATATATATATATATATATATATATATATATATATATATATATATATATATATATATAGATAGATATATATATAGATAGATATATATATATGTGTGTGTATGTAAGTTTGCATACCCTGGCAGAATTTATGATTTCTTGCCCATTTTTCAGAGAATATGAACACAAAAACTTTTCTTTCACTCATGGTTAGTGTTTGGCTGAAGCCATTTATTATCAGTCATTTGTGTTTACTCTTTTTAGATCATAATGGCAACAGAAACTACCCAAATGACCCTGTTTAAAGTTTACATACCCTGGTGATTTTGGCCAGATAACATGCAAACAAGTTAACACAAAGGGGTTTGAATGGCTATTAAAGGAAACCATCCTCACCTGTGATCTGTTTGCTTGTAATTAGTGTGTGTGTATAAAAGGTCAACGAGTTTCTGGACTCCTGACAGACCCTTGCATCTTTCATCCAGTGCTGCACTGACGTTTCTGGATTCTGAGTCATGGGGAAAGCAAAAGAATTGTCAAAGGATCTGCAGAAAAAGGTAGTTGAACTGTAATAAAACAGGAAAGGGATATAAAAAATATCCAAGGAATTGAGAATGCCCATCAGCAGTGTTCAAACTCATCAAGAAGTTGGAAAATGAAGGGTTCTGTTGAAACCAAACCATGGTCAGGTAGACCAAACTAAAATTTTCAGCCACAACTGCCAGGAAAATTGTTCGGGATGCAAGAAAAACCCACAAATAACTTCAGGTGAAATACAGGACTCTCTGAAAACATGTGGTGTGCTGTTTCAAGATGCACAATAAGGAGGCACCTGAAGAAAGATGACTGCAAAGTATCCCCGCTTCCAATACGCCAAACCGCACAGAGACAAGCCTCAAACCTTCTGGCACAAGTAATTTGGAGTGATTGAGACCAAAATGTTGATGATGAAAGGTACACCCATACTACTGAGAAATCACGGAGTGGATCACTGATGTTTGGGGATGTGTGAGCTACAAAGGCACAGAAATTTGGTCAAAATTGATGGCAAGATGAATGCAGTATGTTATCAAAAAAATACCGGAGGAACATTTACATTTATCAGCCAGGAAGCTGCCATGGGAAGTACTTGGACATTCCAACATGACAGTGATCCAAAACACAAGGCCAAGTCCACCTTCCATTGGCTTACAGCAGAATAAAGTGAAGGTTCTGGAGTGGCCATCTCAGTCTCCTGACCTCATTATCATTGCGCCACTCTGGGGAGATCTCAAATGGGCATTCTGCAAGGCAGCCCAAGAATTTACAGGAACTGGAGACTTTTTTGCCAAGAGGAATGGCAGCTTTACCATTTGAGAAGATAAAGAGCCTCATCCACAAATACCACAAATGAGATCAAGCTGTCATTGATTTTAAAGGGGTCAATTAAGAAATTGGAGTATGGTAAACTTTTGATCAGGGTTATTTGGGTAGTTTCTGAAAAAATCATAAATTCTGCCAGGGTATATAAAATTATGAGCACAACTGTAATATAACATAACAAAGTGTTTAGGGAACAGGTTCCTTAACACTTTGATACTAGGTTTAGTAACAGATGCAGCGACAGGCTCAGTAACTATGTCAGCAATTGGTATGATTGCCGTTCATGTAAACACAGCACAGTTTCTAGTTATTTGCTGTTACAGTCCTTAAAAGCTAAGTTCATTTTGCAGGTAAAAAAAAAGTGCATGTATTGTTCTTTTTAAAGTGGAACATGCAAAGCATTGCACCCGTCATCAGTAGATCATGGTCGCAATGTTTGGCTCCTGCAGATATTCAGTTATTGAAGTTCAAGAAGAGTCAATGAACTACGAGGGTGCTCACCAGTGCCCTTGCAGTTAATTGAGAACTACATGCCATCTGCCACAGTGGAAGACTGTACTTGTAGTTTATTCATTCACAGAACTCTGTGACTATACAATGCCGCTGTGTGAGGAGGTTCAGGCTGCTCTGTGCAATGCCACTGCACAGAGCAGAAAAGGATCTCCTGCATCTTGTCACAATGGGGGGTGTGGGGCAGCTGCATAGTAATGCTGAATACGGGTGTAACATGTTACTAAGGGTGAACTTATCCTTTAACGCACAGGAGAAAGACAGCAACATGAGTATGCCGAGCAATTCTGAAGGTTGCAGCCCTTGAACACAGAAATACAGGTATCTCTTCAATACAGTACTATGCAACACATGCGTGGCCTTCATTACTGGAGTGCCATCTGCTGGGGGGGGGGCTGACTGGCAATGTACTGGCACAGATAGTGGTGCTGGCTTGAATTAGGTTGCGGTAGCAGACTCAGGAACCAGAGGCTGTGTAGAGAGCTCAAGAGTGTCCCCTGCTCTGACCCTCCTTAGCCAGGAACCTCCCCCAATCTCTAATTATTATCCCTGACAAGTGGGTTCCTTTCCCTAATCTATCCACTTGCAAATTAGTGCCAATTTCAAGGGGGCACTGCTATTTATTAGCAATACCCCAACCAAGATGGCTGCCGAAGGTCACTGGGGATAATGGCGTCTAATCGGATGGCTGCCTCCAATGTGAAACCTACAGAGACTGCAGGGGAACATCATTCCCCTTAAAGCAGAGTTTCACCCTAAAATTGAACTTCTGCTTTAAGTGCAGGTGACCCCCTGACATGCCATTTTTTTGGGTGGGGAATGGATACCCTCTTTTTAGAGGGATCCAGCTCCCACTTCCTCCCAGGGCACTGCGGCGCCAGAAGGAAGTTCACCTCAGCCCCGCCCTCGGCAATCATCTGGGATATGTCCCAGATAATTGCCTGGCCAGTCACAGTGCGCAGCGTGGCTTGCGCATGCACAGTGCGTGCCTGGCTGTGAAGCCACAGCCAGGCGCCCACAGTGACAATTCCGGCACCGCAGAGAGGAGGGGGAGAGAAGCGGGGCTTTGTTCACCCCCATCGCTGGACCGTGGGACAGGTGAGTGTCCGATTAATAAAGGTCAGCAGCTACACTTTATATAGCTGCTGACTTTTATGTGGGTGGAACTCCACTTTAAGACTCTCCTCCATTCCCTTGGGTGGCAGGGCGCCACTTGTTGGGTGAAGTGGAAACTACACCTGCCGATACAGGTTGTTGTGTATTGGCAGCCCAATTATAATAAATGGCTTGCATTAACACAACGCACAATAACATGTGCCTTTCTGTGTGTGCATTAATGCACCACAATAGAATGCGTACATTTTTTAAATGAACAAAAGTACCAGAACAAATTGTTTCTCTTTCAGAAAAGCCTTCAAATGTTTTCACACCTGTTCATTGCAATATTGGATATTCAGAACCGTGCCTGCGATCAGTCACACAAGATAAAAAACACACGCATTAGCATAATAATCTATAGCTTGCAATAAAAACATGGATATGTTTGCGCTGGCCAATCAGAGCACATTCTAATGCAAATATGAAAACAAGCCAGCTGCAGAAATAGAAGATGGCGAGAAGTATGGTCATTACTGGCAGCACACAAATAACAATCAATAAATAAATGGAAGCACGTTGAACTGCACAGAGCCTGAATCAGTGATCAAAAACCATTGGCGTCCGGAGGGAGAATTCTGCATTGCTTACACCTCTGAACCTTGTACATTTATTTCCCAGAGAGTGAGGTTGAGAAATGTTAATTGCCTTGAGATCTTCTTGAAATGTAACATATAGAATATTCATCACGGACGACGCAGTCTGCAATTTCTCATCTACATGAGAGGAAGTCGGTACAGAACCTGTATTCTCATCTGCTAAATTAATTAATGCAATATCATATCCCATTAGGGGCTGATAACAGCGCACTTGTCAAAATCAATACTGTCCCTTCTGTGCCTGCAGCTACAAGACAGGTCACATGTTCCAGCCAAATTAACCCTTGACGTCCTCGGGAGATTACACTGACATTGATGCTGCGCTCTCTATAAATAGAATGCTGGGTATTGACTACAAAGGCACACACTTTAAATCCCAGGTAATATAAACCAGCAGCGTGTGAAAAAAAAATAAAAAGAAAGAAAAAAAAGCACAACGATGTTTCGCAAAGGACTTTGAAGGATCAAAGAAAAAAAAGTCAGATGTGCTTTCCATATTTCTTCTTTCACTCACATGAGACAGAACTACAGGTGTGGGATCGAAGGTATGGAAAAGCAGCTATTAACAGCAGTCACGTTTTCCAAATCTGAACTCCAGGTAGATATAAAAACAAACTAGGACAAATAATAAAAGAATGTATTTATTAAAGAGACCCTGTCACCAGACCTTTCATTTCAACAACAATCGTCTATTCATATTGTTTATGTGTAAAAGCCTCCCTTGTGTAGACATCTTAAACCCTAAAACGGATGGTGGGTGCTGGATGTGATGTCAGCAGTCACAGCAGACTCTGAGATATCACTCAAGTGACACTATATAGTCCCCCTGTGATGTAGTCGGAAGTGCCGAAACGTGTCAGGACGTGGCTGCACGGCAACTGTATGCTGAGGCTGGGAAGGGAAACTGACGTCTAGCGAATGAGAACGATGTGACTCTTCAATTTAAATCCTGAGCTTATTTGCCAAACACGAGAGTGAATGGCAACAGCATCTGGTGAGCTTGTTTTTTTTAAAAAGGTTGATCTCCCGTTTTATCACTGTGGTGGAGGAGTTGATTTTAATTCACATTAATATTTTGTACATTTCAAAGAGGACTACTTTTCATATGTGTGGAATTGCAATACATTTTCACGATTCATTTATGGACATTGACACATCATTTTTGCACACTTATGCCTAGTACACACGATAGGTTTTCCCAACGGTCAAAAGACCGCCGGGAAAATTGAGGTGAAAACCGGGAACAGGCTCGGTCCCTTTTGCCCTGTACACACGGCCGGTTTTCCCGACAGGAAAACTGCCAGGAGAACTTTGGTTGGAAAAACCGGCCGTGTGTATGCTCCCTCGCAGTCTTTCCCATAGAAAGACTGCGGGGGGAAAAAACTCTGCGATTCGCGGTGAGAAAAAAAGAGAACATTTTTAAACCGCAGTTTCTCTGTCGGGAAAACTGCTAAGGAGCATACACAAGTACAGCCTTGCCTACACACGATCGCGAAAAAAAAATGCTCTAGCAAAGCGTGGTGACGTACAACACGTACGACGGCACTATAAAGGGGAAGTTCCATTCGGATGACGCCACCCTTTGGGCTGCTTTAGCGGATTCCGTGTTAGTAAAAGACGATTCGCGCTTTTCTGCCTGTTACAGCGTGATGAATGTGCTTACTTCATTACGAACGGTAGTTTTACCAGAATGAGCGCTCCCGTCTCATAACTTGCTTCTGAGCATGAGTGGATTTTTCTCGTCATTAAAGCCCACACACGACCATTTTTTACAACCCGAAAAACAACAACATTAAAAACGTTGTGAAAAAATAGAGCATGTACAAATTTTTTTTTTTGCCCATTTTTTTTAACCCGAAAAATGCTCTGAAGCCCACACACGATTGTTTTTAATGACATTAAAAAAAAAACACGTCATTTTTTACAACCCGAAAAATGATCGTGTGTACACAGCATTAGAGTTCTGTGTAAAGGCATGGTTTGCGCTTACACTAAAGCAAAGAATACCAAGCTTCAGGTGAACCATTCCCCAGACCACCTCTCAAAAGCTGTCCAAGGCATAATACGCTTAACACTCACGTTACACAAGTCAACCAGACTAATGGCCCGTCGATCAGAAAATCATGATAATGTGATCGTTAGTACACAGCTTTTGAGAGCCGATCACAACAGTTCATCCAATATTACCCAATGGGTCAGGTAAGAAAATTTTTCTCGTATGATACCAGATCAAACAATTTTTATTTATTCAGTACAGTTTTTATTCGAAAATACAATACAAATACACTACAACACATTACATAACTTCCATAGTTGTATTCTGTCGTACGAGAATTTTGTCACTTTAGTAAATTTTTCATTTATGATATGAGACTAGCATGCATTTATCCAATAACCCCAATATGTGTACCAGGCATAAGGGGGTAAACCAAGCCCTAACTAGTTCCTAGTAGTAGAGTCGTGAAGAAAAGGAGTATCCATGAAACACGTAGACTCAACAGAAGATAAAAGTAAAAAATGTTGTATTCTTGTTCTGACAATTTTATGTTATCTTATGTCATTTTAATGAATGTTACAATAAATTATTTTTTTAATATGTATATGTAAGTTATTATACATGTGGATCATCTGTGATTTTTTTTTTCCGTCAATAATTTTGTGGGTTGCTGACCTTTCAGGTGATTACAGGTTGGTGGCACATATAACCCAATATAGACCATGTGTGTAGTGTGGCACAGTGCTTGTGTGTGCTTACTGCGCAAACTCAGAGGGATAGAACAGAAACTCAGAGCATGCTGCCGTAGTGGGCAGAACTTTATCCTGGAGAGAAATGAGGAGGTTGTGTCACCATAGCACATATGACTGTACTCAGCTACTGCTGCTCAGTAAGTGAGTGTAAACTAATCATAACCAGTGGCCCAAGCACCCTCTATGTGCAAAAACATGGTGCCCCCACAGCCTGTAACACTACTGCATTACATGCAAATATGATCACAGAATATACCATACAGTAAGAGTAAAAACAAAAATAACACCTATCCACAACTTATGGTCTGTTGCTTCTTCCAGAGAACAGGTACAGGAACTCCTCCCTTCCGAGTCACCCCTTGATTCCACCCTACCCACCTCTGAGCACCGATCCCTGGTTCCACCCTTTACCAACCTCCCAGTACCACCCCCTTTAGAGAATGCAGAACCAAGTATCATGTTGTGGTGCTAAGTATTTTGTATGAAATGTGTTAATGATAACAAGAAAGACAGTAAAATAGATCTAGAGGCAAAGGACACCCCAATGACAATAGGTCCACCCCAACAACAATGGAAACCCAACAGCCAGTATCAATAGACCCTGCAGCATCCAGCAACAATAGACCCCTCCTTCAACAGTAGATCCCTTCCAGCAACGATTGACCCCCTGCAACATAAGGCCCACCCCCAGCAACAATAGACCCCCTTATCCAAGCAAAATAGATCTCCTCCAGCTGCAAAAGATTCCCCTGCAGCCAGCATCAATAGACCCTCCAGCACCCCCCAGCACATCTTGCCATTACATACATTCAGTTCTGGAGGTGCCAGAACTGTGTTCCCCTGCGTTCCTGCTGAAAAAAAGCCCCGATTATAAGTCCATCTTGTTTAATTATTCAAATGTAATAACATGTTTGATTGACGGAGATATATACAGTATACTGTATACAAAAGTATCCCTTCTGTATCAGAAGAGGAGTGGTTGCCCATAAGAGGGTCTTATTCATGTGGAATAAAACATTAGGACTATACAGTAAAATAAATGATTGACAATGTCCTTTTGATGAAGCCAGTCCAGTATAACAAGTAAAATAAAGGAAAAATATAAACCAATATCTGTACAAAAAAGCCAGGGACTCGAGGTGTAGGTAGACACATTAATAAAACCATAAGTCCCTATAAGTCCAGAGAGTAGATTCCATAAATGGTACAGTTATAAGCATAAAACAATATAGTACACCAAAGGTTTGTGGACACTTGACCATTACACCTATATGAGCTTGGTGGACTTTCCATTCTAAATTCATGAGTATTAACATGGAGTTGACCCACACACTGTGTAGGTTTTTCACAAGATATTGGAGTGTGTATAAGGGAATGTGTGCCCATTATTTCGAAGGTCAGGTACTTTCGTTGGGCAAGAAGACCTGCCCCACAATCTACATTTGCAATCATCCCAAAGATGTTTGGTCAAGTTGCGTTCCAACACATCAAACCCGTCAACGCGTGTTTTTGTTGAGCTGGCTTTGTGCCCCTGATCTCTCAACAGTTTGTAAAGGTGGTCACATACTTTTGTATATATAGTGTATAGTCCCACAAATGGAATGGCATTTGTCACAACCTTTGATGTAGCACTCAAAGATGGTCTTACCATCATTTACAACCATTTTAAATATCTCTGCTGTGAAAGATTCATCATTTATTACTAAATAGGTGCCAATTAAAAAAAAAGTAGCAATACAAAAAGCATAGAACACATTTACAAATGAGCAAAATTAAAAAAGTCCACCATATCCATGGGTGGGGGAACCAGGAAAATAAAAGACTTTTTTTTCCAGATCATGTTTAAATATTCAAATATTTCATACCTCCTAAAATCTGATGATCAAATACGTGAAATGTACCATAATCCATGCCCCTGGTCTGACCAGGTTCATCACTACATGTGCATGTTCTTTAGAAGCTTGAAATTCTGTTCATGTATTACACAGCAGAACAAACATATCCAATCTTCTCGTATACAGCCGGGAAGTTATACCTGCCCCCCAGGCACTCCCTATTCAACCATCAACTGCCACCACTCAAATTGTACAAGTGCACAGCAGGGAATAGGCAGAATCTTACACTCTCCAGTCAAAAACTTAAATTCTGTATTTACTTATGACATTGGATTCTGCAATTTTTTTTTTTGCATAGTAGTAAAGTATAACCCAAGCCAATTTTGTTTTTTAATGTTAGACATTTTGTATTGCTGCCTTTGTCCCTGTTGGTGATTCCCTCTCACATTCTGTCCCAGTAGCAGTTCCATCATAAGTACAGGGATTCTACAACAGGGGCACAGCAATAATTTGCTAGGAGTTGCACTTGAAAAGACAAAATATTAATGCTTTGAGTCTCTTGAGTCTGCAGTAAAATACATTTTGCACCAACAACTTCCATTTTCACAGAATTTCCACCACTATCAGACAGCAGTTGTCAATGTCTATACTGTATATGACTAAGCAGTTTAATAGGCACCAGAGTCATATTAGGACTGAACTACGGTAGGTGGTGCAGAGCAGCAACGTCTCTCCAAGTACTGCAAGTAATGAAAGTACTCCAAGTAATGAAAGTGTATAATTCATACCTGACCAATCCCTGTGGAAGAGGAGAATTACTGTAGTAGCCACTGCTTCTACAGGGGTCCTCACCAACTTCTAGATTCCATATCATCCCATATCCACTCCTCAAATTCTGGTCTTCTGTGTGCCCCCCCCCCCTACTCACCTACACTCAATTAAAAACAGAGGGCCATATTCTCAGTAAAGTTACGATGGAGTATCTCAGGAAACTCTGTCGTATCTCTCTTTTTTGACCCGCGTATCTATGCGAGGGATTCCTAGAATCATTTTCGCATAGATACGCTGAAGATCCGACATGTGTAAGTCACTTACACTGTAGGATCTTAAATGTAATTCGCCGCTGGTGATAGGATAATTCTTCCCCTGTGATCAGTCAAACTTCAAGTGTTCCAGAAGCAAGATAGCTTTATTTCAGTTACACCGGTATAACTGGATGGAAGTCTACATGCTAAGTGAAAAAGCAAAAGTCCCATACAGACACGAGGTGTATGACCTTCTTATATGGTCAACAGAAAGTGTACTATTGGCTTAAAGACCACCGGTGGCTCATGACGCAAACAGCTTTATTGCCAATCACAGTGTCTCTTTACAACGTTTGATTTAAGGAAGTAAAACAAACAATAGAAAAAGAAGAGCTAAAGCAACGTGTCCTTAGAAGCCATTACAGAAACTGGACTCCATTTTACATTTTTATAAATAGTCACACAATGCACATAGAAAACTTTTCCAACACTGGCCGCTAGGTGGCGTTTACGTTCAGGTCTCATTTGTTTATGCAAATGAGCCTGATACGCCCATTCCCGAACGAAATTGCGTCGCGTAACCGTCGCTTACGTCGTTTGCGTAAGCGTAAGGTTACCCCTGCTATATGAGGGGTAACCTTACGCCAGCCCCACGTATGCCATGTTAAGTATGGCATCGGGTCCGCGTTGTCTTTTCCCGTCGGGTACGTTGTTTTCCTAAGTCTTGAATACGACTTTACGTCAATGACGCACACATCAGCGTCATTGATGTTTTCCGCCGAGAACTGGAGCATGCGCACTGGGCTATTTTTAGCCCGGCGCATGCGCAGTTCGATCGAAACGGGGGCGCGCTTAATTTAAATATAAGCCGCCCCCTTTGAAATAGCGGGGATGCGCCGGGCCTTTTACACTACGCCTCCGCAAATTACGTAGCAAGTGCTTGAGGAATACGGCACTTGCTCCAGTAAGTTGCAGCGGCGTAGTGTAAATAGCTTACGCGAGGCCGCCGCAGATTATTGGAGAATATGGCCCAGAGACTTCTCATTCTATGCCCCAAAACTCTGGAATTCACTTCCAAAGAACATTAGAAAATCATCTTCACTAAACTAAACTAATTTAAGTCAAATCAAAACACTTTTTCTTTAAACAAAATTTTCACGTAATTGTTGCTTTTTTCCTCTGTTTTACGTGGTGTATTTCTTGTGTTTTTGTTTCACGCTTTGTAAAGCGCTTTAGAAAGCTAACTTTAAAGGCACTATATAAAATAAAGTTTATTAATTATTATAATACTAATAATAATCATTATTATTATTATTATTTCAAGTGACTGCTCTTCTGCATAGTAACCAGAGTTTGGAATGGGTGCCATTCAATGGCAAAGGAAAGGAAAGTGGTGGCACATCCAGCATAAAAACGTCATACTTTATTGTAAATCCATAAAAATCGAGGACATGACATACAGGTGCAGCTCAAAAGAAGTTCAGCAATTGCGTTTCACACATCTATGCTTAGTCATTGCCATTCAATGAACTTTGCATTTTACGCAAAGAATACAAGGCATACCCTGATTGGATGAGGTGGAGATTGTGATGTCACCGCCAACCCTCCTAGCCAAATCAGAGACTGCCCTGCATCCATTGAAGAAATGTGGTTAATGGCACCCGTACTGAGTGGATACTATGAGTAGTTTGGCATTGGATCTTAAAGACAACAAGGATCACTGTAGTAGTGACAGCTACATAGTGATTCTTCACTTCCACAGGGATCAATCAGGTATGGAATATGTATACTTACATTGCTCCAAACTTGACCAATGCAACTATGTAAACAATATACCTGGAATTCAGCCTTATGCTTTTATTTCAGCATGTCAGATAAAAAAAGAATGTCGGCACCGAACATGGTGTCAGCAAATTATTCCTTATTTCTTTAGCAAAAATAAAGGTTATTGACTCAGTTGCACTAGTCTTGAGTAACAGAACTGGAGAGACAAGCCCCTCCCCTTCTCTGCTATTACCGTGCTATTACTCTGCTGTTACTCAGCTATGACAGCACAGAGCACTGAGTGGGAGGACAGTAGCAACACTTTCACTGACAGAAAAATGGTATTCATGAAGCCCCACCCTGGGGTCTGTTTAAATTGAACCATTCAGTTGGGCTCCCTTGGCAATGCATGGGTTAAATGGTCATTTGGCTTGGGGGTAAGGAATACAGTGAAATACTTAATTTTTCCTCGCTTTCAAAGGCTTCCTCCTCTTTGTACCACTGGTCCCTGAAGGCTCATCTCTTCACTTCCTACCACTTGGCTCCCAGGCCAATTCATAGCCTTGTACACACCACCGTTTTTCACGACGAGAAAACTGCCATTTTTTATATTGGTCGTGAAAACGGTTGTGTGTATGCTCCTAGCAGTTGTCTCGACGAAATACTGGCCACAACATTTTTTAAACCAGCTCTCTTTTTTCTCGTTGTGTTTCGCGAAAAATGGTAGTGTGTATGCTTTCCTTTACGAGGGGAAAAAACATGCATGCTCAGAATCAAGTATGAAGCCCAAAAGCAGCCCAAAGGGTGGTGCCATTTGAAAGGAACTTCCGCTTTATAGTCCCGTCGTACGTGTTGTACGCCACCCGCGCTTTGGTCGGATGTTTTTTTTGCATGAACCTGTGTATGCAAGTCAGGCTGTATAGAAATCACGTTGGGAAAATTTTTAAATTTTTTTTCCTGTCGAGAAAAATGGTCGTGTGTACGAGGCATTAGGCCTCGTACACACGATAGGTTAACCAAGGACAACGGTCTGATGGACCATTTTCATCGTGTCAAAACCGATCGTGTGTGGGCCCCATAGGTTATTTAACTATTGGTTAAAAAAAAAGCCAACTTGCTTTAAATTTAACACGCATGTTTAGAATCAAGTTGACGCATGCTTGGAAGCATTAACTTCGTTTTTTTCAGCACGTCGTTGTGTTTTTACGTCACCCCCGCGTTCTGACACAATCGTTTTTTTAACCATCAGTCAGCTTCATTCGGTTTAACCGATGAAAACGGTCCATCAGTTCGTCCTCATCGATGGACTGATAGTGTGTACGTGGCTTCACACTTCTCACATGTGTAAAAATATAGTATATGTAAAAATCTAAATAGTTTTTGCTGGAACATTACTTAGAACTCCCAAACATTATATAAATATATAGTATATATATATATATTAAATTATATATAATATAAATAATATATATATATATATATATATTTTGGGGGGGGGGATAAGTTAAATTAATTCTAGTGCACACAAACAGTATATAATACCCAATGTGTTGGTAAAATATAAAATATGGTGTTACACTGAATAAATAAATACCTAACATGTCACACTTTAAAATTGAATACGCCCGTAGAATGGCACCAAACCACGATACATAAAAATCTCCATAGGCAACACTTTATAAGCCTTTACAGGTTACCAGTTTAGAGTTACACAGAGAGGGGGCAGATCTCAAAGAAATTACGCCGGTGTATCACTTGATACGCCGCGTAATTTCAAATTTTGCGCGTTGTATCTTTGTTTTGTATCCACAAAACAAGATACGACGGCATCTGTGTTAGATCCGACAGGCGTACGCCATCGGATCTTAGATGCAATTTTTCTGTGGCCGTTAGGTGGCGTTTCCGTCGTATTCCGCGTCGAGTATGCAAATTAGCTATTTCCGACGATCCACGAACGTACGAGCGGCCGTCGCATTTTTTTTACGTCGTTTCCGTTCGGCTTTTTCCGGCGTATAGTTAAAGCTGCTATATGGTGGCGTACTCAATGTTAGGTATGGCCGTCGTTTCCCCCCGCGTCTAATTTTGACATTTTTACGTTGTTTGCGTAAGTCGTCCGTGAATGGGGCTGGACGCCATTTACGTTCACGTCGAAAACAATGACGTCCTTGCGACCTTGCGTCATTTGGAGCAATGCACCCTGGGAGTTTTTACGGACGGCGCAGTTCGTTTGGCGCGGGGACGCGCTTCATTTAAATGCAACACGCCCCCTACCCGCCCAATTTGAATTCCGCGCCCTTACGCCGCGAGAGATAGGCCCCATACACACGAGAGAATTTATCCGCGAATACGGTCCAGCGGACCGTTTCCGCGGATAAATCCTCTCGAGGATTTCGGCGGATTTTCATGCGATGGAGTGTACACACCATCGCATTGAAATCCGCGCCGAAATCCTCTGGCGATGACGTGTCGCGCCGTCGCCGCGATTATGACGCGGCGACATGCGCGACGCTGTCATATAAGGAATTCCATGCATGCGTCTAATCATTACAACGCATGCGGGGGATCCCTTCGGACGGATGGATCCGGTGAGTCTATACAGACCAGCGGATCCATCCGTTGGGATGGATTCCAGCAGATAGATTTGTTTGGCATGTCAGCAAATATTCGATTTGCTGGAATCCATCCCAGGGGATAAATATCCGCAGAAAAAGATCCGCTGGAGTGTACACACCATATGATCTATCCGCTGAAACCCATTTGCTGGGATTTTTCAGCGGATGGATTCTATCGTGTGTACGGGGCCATACACTATGCCGCCGCAACTTACGGCGCAAATTTGTTGAGGATTTAAACCAAAGCCAAGTAAGTTACAGCGGTGTAGCGTATCTCACATCTGCGCCGGGCGCAGCGTATGTATGTGGATCTGCTCCAATGTCTAGAGATAAAATTATTACTCTCACTCTGGCGTTTACAGCATATATGTGTTGGGACTTACGCATGAGTTTGCAGTTGAGTGTGAGCATTGGGGATGGGGAGCTTTAAAAAAAATATGTATTATTATTATTTATTTAATTTAAAACTTTTTTTACACTGTCCTTTTAATTTTTATTTTTTTTTGATCAACTTTATTGCTATTACAAGGGATGAACAACATTCCTTGACATAGCATGGGTCATGACAGATCCCCTTTATAAGGAGATCTGGGGTAAATTAGACTCCATATGTCTCCTCTGGCCTCCAAAGCATCTGATGAATCTGAGATTGGTTTGATCAGATGCTTGTACCAGTAAGGGCTTGTAAACATCAAATCAAAACTGGAAGTGGCAAAATTGCTTCTGGTTTCTGAGGTCACAGAAGAGGAGCGGAAACTTAATTTCCTTCCACTCTTCCTGGGGAATGCGCAGAAGCAGTCACATCATTACTAGGCTCCCCGATCAGACGAAGGAGCCAGGTAAAGGCAGTGGCGGTGGGAGGAGGGGGAAATCCCATTCTGCCGCCTGTAGCGGCGATCAAGTGGATGTATAGCCATTTAAATCACTTGTATATTAAAGAGGAACTGCAGTCTGCTCACATAATTTGTAAAAAAAAAAAAAAAAAACATCTTTGCCAATCTGAAGCTTCCCTCCAACCACTTTGAATATTATTTTATATATACTGTGATTCTGCACTTGCCAAATATGCTGCAGAAATCTCCCTCCACTGAGTCTGGCTGTATCCATTTTAACTGTGGGCAGCTGGAACTGCTGCCTGTTCTCTTTCTGGATTTACACCGACACACAGAGGCACACCTCCAGCTCTGCAGCTCTCATGGGCCCTCTTGTGACTCATCCCCCCTCCCTTCCTGGCGAACTCTCACAAGAGTGTGAGAGAGAGCTGTGTATGATGTCATAAGCCCAGGCTTTTTACTAGACAAGAAACGGGAAGTGGGCTGTATAAGGTATTTACTAGCAGGAAAAAAATATTTTACTATCCAAAGTTAAAACACAAGGGCAGAAGATGTAATAGATGGAAAGTTGAAAAACTGACTGAAGTTCCGCTTTAACCACTGGCCTACAGGGCACTTATTCCTGCCTAGGCCATTTTTCAGCTTTCAGCTCTGTCGCACTTTGAATGACAATTGCGTGGTCAAGCAACACTGTACCCAAATAATTTTTTTTATAATTTTCTTCACAGAAATAGAGCTTTCTGTTGGTAGAATTTAATCACTGCTGGGTTTGTTATTTAAAAAAAAAAAAAATTGCAATGATGGGGCACTAATTTGTGACACGTTGGCGCTATTTTGTAATTAGGGCACTGATGATCAGTGCCCTGATTACATGTGTAGATGTCCCCCCTGCAAGGAGATGCCACTGATTGGCTCTCCCCGCCACACACTCTGTCAGTGTGAGGTGAGGAGCGCCGATTACCGGCATCTCCATGTTTACATGTGACCGGTTGTGATTGGACACAGCCGATCACATGGTTAAAGAGCCGCGGACGTGGCTCTTTACAGAGATCGGGGTTGCACCATGTCCTAGCAACGCAGCGCGGGCACGTGAGAGCACCCGTTCTGGGACGCCACCATATGACGATATCTCAGAACGAGAGCCGCCCCACCGCCACTTGACGGTGGGCGGGCGACAACTGGTTAAATAGCATTACCTACAGAAAATGTTGATACCGGGATGATGCCTGCAGCTACAGGCATCATCCTGGCATAACCGCTCCAATCCCAGTACATCCACCAGGGGATAAGTGGTTAGAAAGGTGCAGCTCTGTGACATCATCACGTACAATGCAGGACCAGCAGGATGGTGATCAAGGGAGAGCGGGGGAATAAGGCTCCATTCACACTAATGCGTTTTTTGATGCATTTTGCATTTTGCATACCGTATTTATCGGGGTATTGCGCGCTCCCGCGTATACCGCGCACCCCTAAAGTTGCCCGAATTCCTTACTGTTTTGGTGTCTTGCGCGGCGTCCATCGGCGGCCTCGTCGGGTCCAGCGTCCGTCTGTGGCTTCGGGTGTCCTCTTCGTCGGGTCCGGCGTCCGTCTGCGGCTTCGGGTGTCCTCTTCGTCGGGTTCGGCGTCCTTCTGCGGCGTCCTCACGTCCTCCCCGCTAGTTTCCCGCGCCGAGTTTGAATACTGCGCCAACATATACCGAGCGCAGTACACTAGTGTATCGTCGGGCAGGTTCGGCAACTCTCGCGCTGACATCCTGTACGCTCAGAGGCGCCGAGACTGCCCGAAGATACACGAGTGTACTGCGCTCGGTATATGCCGGCGCAGTATTCAAACTCTTGGCGGGAAAGCGGGTATCGGCGTATACCGCGCACCCACGATTTTGCCCTGATTTTCAGGGCAAAATAGTGCGCGGTATACGCCGATAAATACGGTAAATGCAGGGAATTTTTTAACATGGTTTCCTATGGAACATGTTCACATTAATGCTTTTTTGTGCCTCTGTGTTTTTTGAAAGGGTCAGGGACTTTTTTTCCTGCAAAAAGCAGCGTTTTGCATGTAATAGAATTCAATGGACCCGCATCCAAAACACAAGTACCGCGTTTTACCGCGATTCTGTCAGGATTTGCGGTTTGCGTTTTTTTTTAACCTGTTTATAGCTGGTTGTTAAAGGAAATGTACGGTATATATATAAAAAAAAAAAAAAAAAAAACACAGGGAAAGTATTTGTACCGATTCCTTCCCCCCCAGCCAAATGAGCATTGCAGGGGTAAATATAACAGCAGCCTGGAGTGGGGCATTAAGGCATATATAAGCATAATCAGTCACAAATCATCACAAGACTATCGTATAAAATTATAAAATAAAAACACGAGACTACATTTGAAGTCTCAACCTTCATTTACATATAATTCCATGGCTGTTTATATAACAGAATAACAGATAAAACACAACCTCAAACAAGGAGACAAATAACCCATCAAGGTAGACAATTTAAATGAATGAATTAAATATAAAAATCAAATGCAGATCCACCATTCCCGAGCTAAAGAAGAAAAAAAAAAACTTTGCATAGTTTATCACCTTTCGACATGCAAGGAAAATAGTTTAGAACCGTTGTTTTTACCTGATAGACACCCCACCATGACTGACAGAGAGAAAAAGAGTTTCCATGGCAACGCCATCCTTGGTCACTAGGGTCTGGAGTCCCTGTTTGTGTGATTGTTAGCAGTTTTGACGTTCCTTCATTAAGGCTCAGCCTGTTGAGACAGGAGAGAGGTCTCGGTTAGGGAGAATGAAATACAAGAAGCACATCTGGCAATAATATGATAGGCAAATCAACGGACAGTGCAGGGCCCTAAAGCAATTAAAAGCCTGATACTATAAGCACTTAACGACAAATGCGAGCTGACACGTGGAAATGAGAGACGTGAATAAAGAGCCGGAGAACCACTGAAGTTTATTACCTGTGAACATTTGTAAAGGATATTAATATTGTGTGCCCTCTATGCCGGTACGATAGGAATGGACACTTGACTAGGTTTAGTAATACAAATACGTGATTGACGACATGCCAGAAATGGCCTATGGGGCTTAACCACTTGCCTACCAGGCCAATTCTGACATTTCTCTCCTACATATAAAAATCATTTTTTTGCTAGAAAATTACACAACATTATATATATAGGGGCAGATCCACAAAAGAATTACGCCGGCGTAATTTTAAATTTTCCGTGTCGTATCTTTGTTTTGTATCTTCAAAACAAGATACGACGGCATCTCGGGTGGATCCGACAGGCGTACGTCTTACTACGCCGTCGGATCTAAGATGCAATTTTTCGGCGCCTGCTAGGTGGCGTTTCCGTCGAATTCTGCGTCGAGTATGCAAATTAGCTAGTTACGGCGATCCACGAACGTACGTCCGGCCGGCGCATTTTTTTTTCGTCGTTTGCGTACGACTTTTTCCGGCGTATAGTTAAAGCTACTGTTATGAGGCGTACTCAATGTTAAGTATGGCCATCGTTCCCGCCTCGCATTTTGAAATTTTAACGTCGTTTGCGTAAGTCGTTTGCGAATAGGGATTTGCGTAGAATGACGTCACCGTCGTGAGCATTGGCTTGTTCCGGGTTAATTTCGAGCATGCGCACTGGGATACCCCCACGGACGGAGCATGCGCAGTTAAAAAAAACTCTGTTTACGCCGGGTCACGACATATTTAAATAAAACACGCCCCCACCACAGAGATTTGAATGCCGCGTCATTACGCCGCCAAAGATACACTACGCCGCCGTAACTTACTGCGCGGATTCTTTGTGGATTTGAAAAAAAAAAGGAAGTTACGGCGGCGTAGTGTATCTTAGATACGCTACGCCCGGCGGAGAGAAGCGCCGCTGTACGTGGATCGGCTCCATATTTTTTAACAGAGACCCTAGAGAATAAAATGGCGGTTGGCAAACCTTTTATCTCGCACGGTATTTGCACAGCAATTTTTTAAACGTGTTTGTTTTTTGTGAAATGCATAAAAAAACAGTAAAGTTAGCCCAATTTTTTTGCATAATATGAAAGATGATGTTACGCTGAGTAAATAGATAACTAACATGTCACGCTTCAAAATTCCACATGCTCGTGGAATGGCACCAAAATACCCATAGGCAATGTTTTGAAAATGTTTACAGGTTATATTGTTTGAGCTACAGAGGGGTCTATCACTAGAATTATTGCTCTCACTTTAACATTGAATGCTGTTTATGGGCTGCTTTTGTGCAAAAATATTACACAAAGCAAGCATCACAGGCGTATTTAAAAAAATATATATTGAACATTTAGAATCACTTTAACCATTGCAGTGCATGAGGGCCCATTGCCAGGTATTTTTCTTACTGTGTCCGGGTTGAGGTTACGCCCCACATGCTTTGCCCCATTAACACTTCAATACCTGTAGCGGCCCATCCATAAGGGGTGCCCCTCCCCCAATCCATGTGCCTGGAATCTACATGCAGGGCGCCGGACGAATGAATTACAATTTTTTTTTTAGCACACGATTAGAGCCTGAGGCTCTTAATATTTACTACTGTCTTCCTGATTCTCCTCTCGGCCAGTCAGCTATTGGGCTTCCTGACCAATGGGGTGTCATGACACACTTCCTGTTCAATCGGGAGGAGAAGCAACGGCCCGGCTCTTCCTTTCCACTGCCTCCTATGGTAAGATCTACCTCACGTGGAGGAGGAGGCGTGGCGGTGGATTGCCGCCACCTTCTCGCCTAGCTCACGCCAGGGGGGTGCTTGTGACGATTGCGGTCCGTCGTCCGTCACCCACTGTGTTGCTTGCATTGATCGCCTTCCTGTCCATCTCCCCTCAGTCGGCAAGTGGATAAGAGGCAGCCCTTTACCATATGGGGTATCCCTATGGATCCTTGCAGCCGTCCAAAGAAACTGAAAAGGATGAGAGTGCCACGAGTGTATGATATTCCCAATATAGTAAGTAAATCCAACACATTTCAGGGGCTCACAACTCCCCCATTCATCAGGGCTTCAATGCTGGTGATAATAGGAGAAAATACTGGACAATGCAAAGAAAGGATGATGGATTAGTAAAATATGAGTGAGGGTGCCAGTCTGACAGCTGATATTGGCCTCATGCACACTGGGCGGTGCACAATATCCTTGTGTTTTTTGTGCCAGCAGAAAGGTACAGGCGTACTTTCCAGCCCTATGTTGATAGGTTAATTGGCCCTTGTTTGCATGTGAGATAAGGACCTTATGTTGTAAGCTCCTTGAGAACAGGGAATGATGTGAATGTAAAGTATGTTAAAGTTCTGTGCAAATTGCCAGTGCTATATAAATACCTGTAATAAATAGATATTTGAAATGACATTTTGACATATTTTTGAAGCAAATGGCATTTTCACATATTTGTTGTGTTTTAATTAAATCTAGAAGCGTAAAGAAATTTTAGGGAAGCTGTCAAAGCTGTATTTACTGAATATAAGTTTCTTCCTACGCACAAAGTTGTCTTCTGCACATTGAACTATTTGCAGGCAGATTCTCTTCAGCCTTAAGGTCACCATAGTTATTAAAGAGGAGATAAATGAAGACACAAACTGACGTCTTTAAGATGCGTCTTCTAGGAATTTCTAAGCCTGCATTTGGATGCTTATGGAGAAGGGAAGGAAAGCATAATACAGCCTCAGTGCTGGTTAATCTGAGGCCTCGTACACACGGCCGAGGAACTCGACGTGCCAAACACATCGAGTTCCTTGGCCAGTTCAGCCCTGAAGCCGCCGAGGAGCTCGGCGGGCCGAGAGCTCCCATAGAACAACGAGAAAATAGAGAACATGTTCTCTATTTTCTCGACGAGTTCCTCGGCGGCTCCATCGGGCCGAAAGTGTACACACGACAGAGTTTCTCGGCAGAATCCGGCTCTGACCGAGTTTCTCGCCGAATTCTGCCGAGAAACTCTGTCGTGTGTACGAGACCTTAGGGTGGCAAAAAGAACCAATGGCCCAAAGTATTAAAGAGGACCTAGCATGAAATTATATATACAGTACAGACCAAAAGTTTGGACACACCTTCTCATTCAAAGAGTTTTCTTTATTTTCATGACTATGAAAATTGTAGATTCACACTGAAGGCATCAAAACTATGAATGAACACATGTGGAATTATACATAACAAAAAAGTGGGAAACAACTGAAAATATATTTCATATTCTAGGTTCTTCAAAGTAGCCACCTTTTGCTTTAATTACTGCTTGGCACACTCTTGGCATTCTCTTGATGAGCTTCAAGAGGTAGTCACCTGGCACAGCACCCCATCACTCTCCTTCTTGGTCAAATAGCCCTTACACAGCCTGGAGGTGTGTTTGGGGTCATTGTCCTGTTGAAAAATAAATGATGGTCCAACTAAACGCAAACCGGATGGAATAGCATGCCGCTGCAAGATGCTGTGGTAGCCATGCTGGTTCAGTATGCCTTCAATTTTGATTAAATCCCCAACACTGTCACCAGAAAAGCACACCCACACCATCACACCTCCTCCTCCATGCTTCACGGTGGGAACCAGGCATGTAGAGTCCATCCGTTCACCTTTTCTGAGTCGCACAAAGACACGGGGGTTGGAACCAAAGATCTCAAGTTTGGACTCATCAGACCAAAGCACAGATTTCCACTGGTCTAATGTCCATTCCTTGTGTTCTTTAGCCCAAACAAGTCTCTTCTGCTTGTTGCCTTTCTTTAGCAGTGGTTTCCTAGCAGATATTCTACCATGAAGGCCTGATTCACACAGTCTCCTCTTACCAGTTCTAGAGATGTGTCTGCTGCAAAAGGTGGCTACTTTGAAGAACCTAGAATATGAAATATATTTTCAGTTGTTTCACACTTTTTTGTTATGTATAATTCCACATGTGTTCATTCATAGTTTTGATGCCTTCAGTATGAATCTACAATTTTCATGGTCATGAAAATAAAGAAAACTCTTTGAATGAGAAGGTGTGTCCAAACTTTTGGTCTGTACTGTATATATACACACACTATATTGTCAAAAGTATTGGGACACCCGCCTTTACATCAGGGGTGCCCAACCAGCGGCCCGCGGATTGGGAGCTTTCCGATCATGTGGCTGCTGTGACAGCCAATCACAGCAGTCAC
Source organism: Rana temporaria (assembly GCF_905171775.1). Classification (NCBI taxonomy): domain Eukaryota; kingdom Metazoa; phylum Chordata; class Amphibia; order Anura; family Ranidae; genus Rana; species Rana temporaria. The sequence goes on along the minus strand of NC_053490.1, from coordinate 52,326,082 downwards.
ATGACCTGAATGCCGTCTCTGACTCTCGGCTTTTAGAACTTTTAAGGGGCCGGGAGGTGGTTGCAGAAAGGGTTTAAAGAAAATTACAGCAGGGGAAATTGTGCAAAATTGCAAAAAAGTTAAGTTTATATATATATATATATATATATATATATATATATATATATATATATTTTTTTTTATTTACACTATATTACCAAAAGTATTGGGACACCTGCTTTTACACGCTCATGAACATGGCATCCCAGTTTAATCCGTAGGAGTCTATATTGAGTTGGCCCACCCTTTGTAGCTATAATTTTTTTTCCAAAAAATGGAGAGATAAACTAACATCCTACACACCCCACCACCCAGGTTCCCATTGCACTTACCTCCACGGGTGAGACAGTTTTACCATCCATGCAGCCCAGTGCAAAGCTCCTGGGGTTCAAAAACCACACTGTTCTTCTGCTTCTTTTCGTAGGGACGCCAGGATTGATTAAAATGGTTCTGATGTGTCAGCGCCGACCAATCAGAACTGCTCTGATTAATCCTGGTGTCCCTAGGAAAAGAAGAGGAAGAACCATGCAGATTTTGAACTCTGCACTGGGCTGCGTGGAAGATGAAACTGCATCGCTCACATAGGTAAGTGCAACAGGGGACTAATGAGAGTGGGAGGGTGTTAGGTGTTCACTTTTCTAATTTATTTTTTTACTTTCAATATATATATTAAATGAGTCCGGGCTACGTCGAATTACACCAGCAGCTCGGCTCCCTCCTCTTTCCCCCGCCGCCGGGCCAGCAGTATGTGTAGCTGCTGGTTTTTAATTTTTGCAGGGGTGGGCGGACCTTCTCTTTAAGGCACAGAGGAAATATGCTGGTATTGTGCCCAGAGTTCCCATGTATTTTCAAACTTCTTAACAGTATCTTGCAGGACATTGTAACATTATCCACATCATTTTTTTCTTTGCCTGCGTGAGAGATATAGAGGGTCGTTTCCAAGATTAGCAATAGTAATTTTAGCACCCAATGAGATGAAAAACATCAAGCATGGTAAACTATTAGATATACACTCAACCGGGACATTCAGAAGGGCAATTTGGGGTGTTTGTGGAAGCGACACACCGGTAACTGTGCAACAGAGCAAAGATACCATTTCAAAAGCTTCAAATTCTAGGACATTCCCACCATACATGATACATAGGTCCCAAAAGGTTACACCCTCTAAACACTTTGGCCCAGATTCAGGTAGGGGCGCGCACTGATACGGCGGCGCAGCGTATCGTTTTTACGCTACGCCTCCATAAATTACTGGAGCTACGCTTCATTCACGAAGCATTTGCTCCGTAATTTGCGGCGGCGTATCGTAAAAGGGGCCGGCGTAAGCGCGCGTAATTTAAATGATCCCGTAGGGGGGCGTGGATCTTTTAAATTAGGCGCGTTCCCGCGCCGAACGTACTGCGCATGCTCCGTCGGGAAAATTTCCCGATGTGCATTGCGGTAAATGACGTCGCAAGGACGCCATTTGCTTCGACGTGAACGTAAATGGCGTCCAGCGCCATTCACGATCCACTTACGCAAACAACGTAAATTTTGAAAATCGCGACGCGGGAACGACGTCCATACTTACCATTGGCTGCGCCTCCTAATAGCAGGAGCAGCCTCACGACAAAAGCGACGAACGCAAACGACGTAAAACACGACCGCCGGGCGCGCGTACGTTTGTGAATCGGCAAGAGTATGCAATTTGCATACTCTACGCTGACAACTACGGGAACGCCACCTAGCGGCCAGCGTCAGAATGCACCCTAAGATACGACGGCATAAGAGCCTTATGCCAGTCGTATCTTAGGCTACAGTCGGCGTATCGAGCTTTCTGAATACAGAAAGTAGATACGCCGGCGCTACTTAGCAATTACGCTGTGTATCTATGGATACGCAGGCGTAATTGCTTGCTGAATCTACCCCTTTATTTATTTATTTTCTAAAAAGGTGAACTAACCCATAAACCACTTTTATGCTGCGTACACACGATCAGAAATTCTGACAGGAAAAGTCCGATGTGAGCTTTTGGTCGTGTGTAGGCTCCAACTGAATTTTTCTGTCGGAGTTTCCGCCAAGAAAAATTTGAGAGCTGGTTCTCAAATTTTTCAACGGGAAAAGTTCTTGTCGGAAATTACAATCGCCTGTATGCAATTACGACGGAGAAAAATCCTACGCATGCTCGGAATCAAGTCAACGCATGCTCGGAAGCATTGAACTTCATTTTTCGCGGCTCGTCGTAGTGTTGTACGTCACCACGTTCTTGACGGTCGGAATTTGGTGTGACCGTATGTATTCAACACAAGTTTGAGGCAAAATTCCATCTGAAAAAAATCCACGCTTTCTTGTCTGAATTTCCGATCGTGTGTGCGTGGCATTACTGTTTGCAGTCTTTGACCACTTTGTGTTACATGTCTGTAGTTTCTGACCCTATAAAGTAGTATTTCTTCAGGCTCAGATAACTTTCATTAGCATTGCATAGACAATATGAAAGTACTATGTGTAGCGCTTTGGCCTCTATCAAATACATTGAGCAGCCCTGGTCTTACCATTCTTTACGTCTTCACTTATTACATTTTTTTATTTAAAGTATTTTTATAGCACTGACAATTTGCATAACACCCTCAAGGAGCTTGCAAAAAGATCCTTGGCTTACAAACTAGGGCTAATTTAGAAAAGAGGCAACTACATCTACCAGCATGTCTTTGGAGTGTGGGAGGAAAGCAGAGTACTGGGAGGAAACCGGAGTAGAGTGAAAACCCACACAAGCAGAACATGCAAATTCCATGTAGGCAGCGTTCTGTCTGAGACTCAAAACAAGGACTCCAATGCTGTAAGGCAGATGTGCTAACCACTAAGCCACCATTTTTATATTTTTGCCCCTGCTGGAGAGATTTTCCATTTATTTCTGTCTACCCAATCTACAAAATAGGGACATAGACAACAAGATCCAACAGAGATGCTAACCCTTCCTTGATCTATCCAAAAATGGAAAGTTTTGGCTGTAGTTACACTTTAACCATTGAACAAACCTTCAATAAAAACTAACCACAGGACACACTGGGCCAGATTATTGTAGATCGCCGCATCTTTGCGGCAGCGGAACGTATGTCATTTACGATACGCCGCCGCAAGTTTTAGGGGCAAGTGCTTGATTCACAAAGCACTTGCCTGTAAAGTTGCGGCGACGTAGTGTAAATCCTCTGGCGCAAGCCCGCCTAATTCAAATGATCCGGGAAGGAGGCGTGGATCATTTAAATTAGGCGCGTTCCCGCGCCGAATGTACTGCGCATGCGCCGTCCCTAAAATTTCCCGACGTGCATTGCGCTAAATGACGTCGCAAGGACGTCATTGGTTCCGACGTTAACATAAAAGGCGTCCAGCGCCATTCACGGACGACTTACTCAAACAACGTAAATTTTCAAATTTCGACGCAGGAACGACGGCCATACTTAACATTGACTGCGCCTCATATACCCAGGGACAACTTTACGCGTCGCAAATCTTACGTAAACGCCGTAACTTCACTGCGTCGGTCGGGCGTACGTTCGGGAATTCGCGTATTTTGCTAATTTGCATACTCGATCGGGAAAACGTCGTCGGCGACACCTAGCGGCGAAAAAAAAAATTGCATTTAAGATCCGACAGCGTAAGAGCCTTACGCCTGTCGGATCTAATGGTTATCTATGCATAACTGATTCTATGAATCAGGCGCATAGATACGACAGGCAGACTCAGAGATACGACGGCGTATCAGGCGATACGCCGGCGTATCTCTTTTGAGAATCTGGCCCCAAATATTTTTCTTCTCTACTATGAACCATTATGCCCAAGTTGCCTTATTCTACATACAATTAACCAACAGCAATACAGACTATTTATTTTCTTAGCAGGTAAAACAAACCCAAACCTTGTTTTCCCGTGAATGGCTGTGCTAATATATAACCCAGTTCACAATGATAAATAGCTAACGATTGAATAGTCAATGACTATGCTTAGAGTGGCTCATCTCCACCTTCACAGCCATATATTACTCAATTAATTATTAATGCCCAAGTGCTCGGGCTATTTAACATGCCTGCAAGTTTATTCCACACAATCTGATTGAACACCCAGAGTTATCTGTTTTTTGGCTAGCTGATCCTGCGGGAAGATGGTATTCTCATTCACTTATTAATAGCTTGCATCTTATTTCAAGCCTATTAAGGCCAAGATGATAAAAGTTCATTGGAAGAAGGTGCTCGCAAATAACATAATGGCTTCTAGTTAATCAGTTTTATGATGAATGTTTCACCTAAACAATAATCATTCTCAGGGGCGACTTTTATCAACAATGGCAAACTAGAGGTCGCCTAATCAGAGACAAATGGCACCGGTGGTTATTAGTAAAGCCCATCGTATTTATCATGCAGAAGGCTTGTGATATTAAGCACCATTCTAGATATTTGCAGTAAATGACCATCTATTAATAACACATAGAACTTCGCTTATCTCAGGAATTTAATGAAGCTTCTGTCCCAGTTGTGTGTTCGAGTTGTGAACATTTTGCATAGAGAACAGTTAAAGGGAATGAAAGTAAGTACAAGGAACATGACCTGCGGCCCTTTTGTGCTTGTGATGCAGGTTTTGGAAACAGTGAGGGATAGGATGAGTTTATTTTTGTTACAGAAGACAAAACCAGCATTGAACTGGGACTGAAACGACCCACAAGTGCATGACTGCCAACACAATCTATTTTCAGGATAAGGTAATGTTTCAGTGCTACTTTTTCCCCCAAGTTCTAATTATAAATTACTGGGCACGAGTTGTTAAGATTGCATTAAAGTACACCTGTCATAATAGAAATGTGGATCTCATTACTGGTCTTTTTCTGAAAATGCTAGCTGCCTAACTATAACTTTTCAGAAATGAATCCTAAGGCCTCGTACACACGACCGGTTTCCTTGGCAGAATCCATCAAGAAACTTGCTGGGAGAAATTTTTTTGCCGAGGAAACCGGTCGTGTGTACATTTTCGTCAAGGAAACTGTCGAGAAACTCGACGAGCCAAAAAGACAGCAAGTTCTCTATTTCCTCGACGGAGTCTCAAATTGGCTTGTCGAGTTCCTGGTTGGGCTGGTTTCCGACGAGAAACTCGAGCGTGTGTATGCCAAGAAACCTGCGCTTGCTCAGAATAAAGTATGAGACGGGAGTAAAAGTAGCATTTGTAATGGAGATAACACATTTTTCATGCTGTAACAGACTGAAAAGTGCAAATCGTCTCTTAACAAACTTTTACTTAACACGCAAACACATGAGATTAGCAAAACCAGCCCCAAGAGTTTAGCCAGTGGAATCGAACTTCCCCTGCCGTTGTATGTGTTGTATGTCACCGCGTTTGAAAACGAGGAGATTTTGTCTTGACAGTGTGTACACAAAGCAAGCTTGTCGAGTTCCTTGACGAGCCTAACAAGGAACTCGACGAGGAAAACGATGTGTTTCGCCCGACGAGTAACTCGGTTGTGTGTACGAGGCCTCAGAGTTGGTTTAAAACACTGTCCAAATGGGAAAAATGGCATTATAATTTTAAAGGGTGAGTACCCCTACTATAGAGGTGTGGTCGTGTTTGATGATGCCAAGCCAACAATATCTATGTCATTTATTTATTTTTTAGTCGCCGTACCCATTAAAAAGTATCCAAAATCTCGAGAAACCCCATTCTAAGGTAAATAAACCTGAGCCTGGTTTCAACAGCCTTGATGAAATTAACTTCCCATCAGAAGCCCACCATCACATCAGAGATCCCCCATCACATCAGAAGTCCCCCTTTACATCAGAGGTTCCTTCATCACATCACGGATCACCCATCACATCAGAACCCCCCTCTTAACATCAGAACCCCCCCTTCACATCAGAGACCCTCCATCATGACAGAGGTCCCCTCTATACTCCAGAGTCGCCCATTGCATTATTGTTGCAACTATACATCAAAGGCCCCCGATACATCAGCCCCCTATCACATCAGAGCCCCCCAATACTTTAGAGGCCACCCTATACATGACAACCCCACATTCCATCAGAGTTGTCCCTAAACATGAGCTCCACTCCATCACATTATTGTTGCAGCTATACATCAGAGGCCCCATTTACATCAGTCCCCCATCGCATAAGAGCCCCCCCCCAATATATCAGAGGTCCCCTATACATGAGATCCCCACATCACATCAGAGTTGCCCCTGTACATGACCCCCCCATCACATGACAGCCCCCCTATAAACTCACAAGCTTCCATTCACATCTGAGTCTGCTCATCACCACAGAATTCCATCACATCAGAGCCCCCCCACCCCCAATCACACAGTCCCATCATCACAGAGTCCCCCCAGTTACACAGGCCCCACCATCACAGCACTTCCCAATCAAACAGTGCTCTCTTCACATCAGAGCCCTACCTTTTACTGTAGCTCCAGCAGCGTGGCAGAGGGTGGGAGATGGGGGAGGTCTGTAAGAGGAGCACTTCTGACTTCTCTTGAATGCTAGTGGCTGCCCTATATGCCACCTGTCTTAGATCAGAGTCATGTGTTGCCATGGTTTGGCAAGCGAGATGCCACCACCATAGCAACAAATGACACTGTGCATCCTGGCCCTAGAACACCATTGCTTGGCATGGTCCTGGGAGCTGGCGCACCAGCACCAAGGCAATTCAGTGCTTGTGGCACTCCGGGGGAACCCACATGGCACTCTAGGTGAGAGACAACCCCCTATTTCTCCTGGTGATCATTGTCTTTGACATAGGAAATGAGGGTACATTCCAAAATTATAAGTGATGACCAGAGCAAGAGTAAAGGGTAAATCTTTCAATAGGCTAACATTTTTCTTTGAAAATGTCTAACATGGTAATGTTAGATAAAAATGCAACAATCCTGCGAGCCACCACTTCTATCAGCTAAGGTATAGAAATAAAGCTGCTAGCATGAAATACGTCTCATAAATCGTGCCAAAGACTAAATCAAATAAACAAAACGCAGCGCTAATGAAATGATGGTGCACACAACACTATACAAAGTAAGGGGGATATGTGTCCAGAAAGTGATGTAGATATGTGCAAACAAATAGTACAAGTAAATATAAAAATATAAATTGCATCAAAAAAAATCGCATGATTAAAAAAATTACATCAAAAACATTGCATCACACTAAGGTGCATAAGTGCATAAACATGCATAATAAATAATAGTGGTAAACAGTCCAATCCTTAAAAATGTCACACAAGTCCATATAAAAGCATTCTAAGGTGCTTCAGTGTGGATAAAAAATGAATGAAAAATTCCACAGTGCTTTAGAGCATGTATTCAGTAGCAGCAATCCAAGGGTGATGTATAATACAGTTCATACAACAACACACGACCCAGTGAGTGATCCAAAAGTCATGCCAAGGTGTAGTCACACAGGTGTTCCCCTATGATAATGGAGCGTGCGACCTTGCAACTAATCTTGGTCTGTGCACGCTTATGAACCACACCTGGGTTCTAATGGATAATCCTGGGTTCCTGGTTCCTTGGCAGGCAGCTCCAGATCATAGAATATATAAGAAAAAAACCTGGATGGTGCAAGTAGCGTTAGGTTCCTGACAGAGCTTGCAAGCATATCTGCAAGTGTTTTTTAGCACATGCGCAAGAATGGGGATGGATTGGGTCTTCCCTGTTAGCTGTCTGCACATGCGCAGGAAATCTGCACGTGTAGATAGTCGGGGAAACCAGTGCATGCCCAGCTATGCTGCAGAGCTCTCTCGGTTTTCACAGCCCTGTGGCACCTCTGCACAGGTGCAAGGAATAGGAAGTAAAACTTTTTTTTCACCTAGGCAAAAAATGCAGAAGTGCTGCTTTGCAGCTCAAATAAATTACTTAGTTAAAAAAATAAAAAAAATGATGTCTGATTGTAAGACAGGGAGGGGGGAGGAGGCAGGGAAGCATGGCATGACCTTTAACTGTCATGCACTAGATCAGGGGTCTCCAAACTGCGCCCCGATGTGGCCTTTTGCTAGCCTTTATCTAGCCAATCCATTGATTTGGGGCACTGTTCCTCCCACTGACACCAACAACAGGGCACTTTTTTTTCCACTGATACCAATGATGGGATAATATTCCTCTTACTAATAGGGGTACTACTCCACCAACCCTGAGGCCATTTTTATTCTCCCTGATGTTGGGCCCAGGACATTTTGTGCCTCCGCTGGCCACAACCTTGCCCTCCTAAAGTCTGAAGGACAATAAACTGGCCCTTGGTTTGAAAAGTTTTAACTAGATCCACTTTATCTAACTCTAGGGTCGCGTACACACGATCATTTTTTGGCATGAAAAAAAAACGATGTTTTTCGGCATATAGAAAAAACAAAGTTTTTCCAACTTCATCATTAAAACGACGTTGCCCACACACCATCGCTTAAAAAAAAATGCTCTAGCAAAGCGTGGTGACGTACAACACGTACGACGGCACTATAAAGGGGAAGTTCCATGCGGATAACGCCACCTTTGGGGCTGCTTTAGCTGATTCCGTGTTAGTAAAAGACAATTCGCGCTTTTCTGTCTGTTACAGCGTGATGAATGTGCTTACTCCATTACGAATGGTAGTTTTACCAGAACGAGCCCTCCCGTCTCATAACTTGCTTTTGAGTATGCAAGGGTTTTTAATGTCGTTTTAGCCTACACACAATCATTTTTTACAACTCAAAAAACTACATCGTTTAAAACGTTGTTAAAAAATGCAGCATGTTCGAAAAAAAATTTGGTTGTTTTTCAGAAGCCGAAAAATGATGTGAAGCCCACACACCATCATTTTAAATGGCATTTTTTAAAAACAAAGTTTTTTTCATGCCGAAAAATGATCGTGTGTACAATAACAATAACAAAATACACAAATTAATAAGCAAATACAACAGAAGGAAAAAGTATAACTTTTTTTTACAACTATAAGGGGCATATAGCTGCCGCAGTTTTTATTTTTTACATTTATTTCTACAATTTTAGAGCTGGTGCAGTTCCTTGTTTTTTCCCCCTGTGGTTTAGCAAGGACCCCTTGGGTTTTTATTGGTGACCATGCTTGGCTTACTGTTGGTGGCATTTCATAAGCCCCCGGCTTGGTGGGTGTGAAATGTGATTGCATTGTAAATACTAATAATCTGTGGAATTTATATTTAATGTATCCTGTATGAATCATGTAACTATTTTGACATATTTATTGTTCATATGACAGATCTTTTCCTTGTAGTACATCTTCCCAATGACACCTAAAAGAGAAACACATTGAAGAATTCTATACCATCTGTATACAATCTGTGTTCTTACTAAATGTTATGTGTAACTCTTTGCTGTAATGCTATGTATATGTATGGTAGAGGTGTATTGTAGATGGTATAATCTGAAAAAGATGTGTATGTGAATAACACCATTTATTTATCTATATTGATGTTTATATTGATGTTTATTCTAAAACTTTGAAAACATATCAGAGCTCATTGGGCGAAAATCTCATGCTGGATATCTATTCTGATATAGACTGGGTAATGTGTTAGGAATGAAAGGATGGCACATCATTTGATGGAAATGAAAATGATCCACCTACAGAGGGCTGAATTCAAAGACACCCCGAAAATCAAAGTGACAAAATTATGCAGCAAGCTAGTCCATTTTGCTGAAATTTCATTGCAACAACTCAAAATTGTCCTCAGTAGTTTGTATAGCCCCCAAGTGCTTGTATGCATACCTAACAACATCCGAGCATGCTCCTAATGAGACAACGGATGGTGTCCTGGGGTATTTCCTCCCAGTTCTGGACCAGAGCATCACTGAGCTCCTGAACAGACTGAGGTGCAACCTGGAAGCACCGGATGGACTGAAACATAATGTCCCAGAGGTGTTCTTTTGGATTTAGGTAAGGTGAGCATGGGGGCCATTCAATGATATCAATGTCTTCATCCTCCAGGAACTAGTTGCATGCTCTCGCCACATTAGGCCGGGCATTGCCGTGCCCCAGGAGGAACCCAGGACCCACTGCACCAGTGTAGGGTCTGACAATGAGTCCAAGGATTTCATCCCGATAACTAATGGCAGTCAGGGTGTCATTGTGTAGCCTGTAGAGGTCTGTGCGTCCCTCCATGGATATGCCTCCTCAGACCATCACTGACCCACCACCAAACCGGTCATGCTGAACGATGTTACAGACAGCATAAAGTTCTCCGTGGCTTCTCCAGACCCTTTCACGTCTGTCACATATGCTCAGGGTGAACCTGCTCATATGTTAAATGGAAAATGCCAATCGAGCTCCACAGTGTCCGGCAGTGAGCACAGAGCACACTAGAAGTCTGTTTCTGATTGTTTGGTCAGAGACATTAACACCAGTGGCCTGCTGGAGGTCACTTTGTAGGGCTCTGGCAGTGCTCATCCTGTTCCTCCTTGCACAAAGGAGCAGATACTGGTCCTGCTGATGGGTTAAGGACCTTCTACGGCTCTGTCCAGCTCTCAGAGTAACTGCCTGTCTCCTGGAATCTCCTCCATGCTCTTGAGATTGTGCTGGGAGACGAGGCAAACCTTCTGGCAATGACACCTATTGATGTGCCATTCTAGAGGAGTTGGACTGCCTATGTAACCTTTATAGGGTCCAAGTATCGCCTCGTGCTACCAGCAGTGACACTGACCCTAGCCAAATGCTAAACTAGTGGAAAAACAGTCAGAAAAGATGAGTAGGGAAAAAAAAAATTTTAGACACCTCCACCTAAAAAACCTGGAATGAATATTTCTTTCATCTGATTTTCTTTTTCTGAATGGCAACGTAAAAGCCCCATCAATTCACATGCATACCTTCTACTTATGAGATACAGACTCTTGATGTTGCACACTATCGATATCCCATGTCTGACCCTATTAAATTATAGTTTCCAATCTTACAACACAAGCTCTAAACAAAGGCAATGTTCTCCGCCAGCAAACATTGGAGAGTGTCATCTTTCATATGTCATCTAAGCAGTGAATGAATCCATCACTATATTATAAACTAATAAATGTCATTGCCTTGTAATTATCTGCCGTCTGGTGAGTCATCCTTTAAACAACTTATGACATTTTAAAAGGACACTCATGCCACCAGACAAGTCATGGAAAAGCATATGTTGTACAGATGTGATTGCATTAGACTTCTGTGCTATGGAGGGTTTATGGAGGTAAACCTTCCTTTTGGCATTTCGCAATAATTCACGTAATTCAAGTCAGGAACAAAGTGCCAGTTATTATTATTAGTATTATTATTATTATTATTAGAGAATTGTACTGGGAAAAGTTTAGGAAAAGTTTACAATTGTGACCTAAATTATATCTCTACATGCAATATGATAAAGGAGCTGTTACATTTCCTAGATATGATTGGACATCAATCATTTATTTATTTTTTGGTTCCCATTAGATATGTGCATTCTCGTTCGTACGAATGTTATTTTTGTACGAAAATGTTAATTTTCCTACCCGCAGAATAATGTGTACATAAGAAAAAATTAAAGCACCAAAATACGAAAACGACGGGATTACGAATGAGCCGCATAACGAACAACCGCAAATACGAACGAACGATCCGACGAAAATACGACAAAACGAAAACGGCAAAAGAACGAAAATGACATCTATAACAAAAGACTTGCATTCTGTATTTTGTTTGAATCCTTGTTCTGTTCGTTTTTTGATTTTCAGTCGTATGTTCATATGACATCTAACAAAAGATTTTCATTCTGTATTTTGTTTGAATCCTTTTTCTGTTCGTATGTTCATATGACATCTATAACATTTGCATTCTGTATTCTGAATTCATTTTTTTCTGTTTGTAATTTGGTTTCAAAATACAGAATGCAAATCTTTTGTTATAGATGTAATTTTTGTTTTTTTGAATGGGCAGTGAGTGTAGTTAGTTACTGTAGTGAAGCAGCTTCTCTTTTGTGCTGAGTACAGTAGTACAGTAAAGCCAAATAAACTTTTCTGTGGATTTTCGTCTAAAGGGAGATCAGTTGGCCAGACTTTTGAACCTGGAACCAAAAAATGGTTTTCTGATGGAGTTTAAAAACGAACGAACGTTCGGTAAAACGATCGTTTTTATGTTTGTTGTTAAAAAAGTCTGACCAAGTGTATGGGGCTTAACAATAGTTAATATGGATGAGCCGCGTGTTGAAAGTGCCGCGAATCCCGCAATATATTTACGAAAGTACAAAATGAAGAAAATTCACGAAAATTATTGTCTAACAAGTAACGAACATGAATTAAACAGAATAACGAACCATCCCGCATGTACGAAAATAAAACGGTAACCAAAATACGAAACGATCGGAATACGAAAAAATTGCGTCGTACGAAAAACGAACGGGAACGAACAGGAAAATGTGCGTCTTACGAAAAACAAACGGAAACGAACCTACGGAACGATACGAAACAGAACAAAAAAAACACAATTTTTTTTTATGTGCACATGTCTAGTTCCCATTTCAGGAATGCCTACTCAGGCTCGATTCACATCTATGCATGTTGGTTTTGAATAATTCTACCATGCTTTTTGCTGTGCTTATTGCATTTTTGAACATGCAATTTTACCATGTTTTTGACACGATTCGCGTTTTGCGCTTTTTATGGTGGTTTTTCTTATTGGCAAATGTGTTGTTAGGCTTCATTCACACCTATGCCGCTTGCTTTTAAGGCCTGGTTCACACATATGCAGGTTGCAGTTTGCATATTCCAGGTGCATTTTGTGTCTTTTAATACACGTTTTTGATCCATTGAAGTCTATGGAACCAAAAACCAGAAAAAAGTCGCAGTTGCGGCTGCAGTTTAAATTTTTTTGGGGGCTTTTTGTGGGTTTTTTCACCTATCCATTCATTCAAGTACACATACGCTAATTAGGGTGACCACGTGTCCCGGATTGCCAGGCACAGTCCCGCATTTTGTGGGTCTGTCCCGGGTACCTTTATTCCAGGACAATACAGTGTCCCGGAATGAAACTGACACAGCCACCCCCTGGGCCAATCTGATGCCCCCAAAAAAGGCCACCACATCACTACTTTACTCACTGACAGTACTTCTCCTGGCTGGGAATGTCTGGAGGAGCCAAATCCTGACCCCTGCTTGTGATTGGAGAAATCATAAATCCCGCCTCTTGTATCCAATCATTGTGCCTTGATTCGTTGGAGCGCAAGCTGATTTTTGGGAAGGAGGGTGTCCCTGAATGCTGGTTTGGAAATGTGGTTACCCTAACGCTAATATGTAATGGAAAAAAAATGTAAGAAACTTGCTGGGATTTTTTTTTTGCTGAGGAAACCGGTCGTGTGTACATTTTTCGACGAGGAAACTGTTGAGGATCCCGTCGAGCCAAAAAGAGAGCATTCTTCGACGGGAATGGAGAAACTTGCCTTGTCGAGTTTCTCGACAGCCTAACAAGGAACTCGACGAGGAAAACTATGTGTTTCGTCCGTCGAGTTCCTCCGTCGTGTGTACGAGGCTTCCAAGTGTTTGTAAACCCCAAAAACAAACAAAAAATTAGAAAAAAACCCCTCTGTAAGGCAAAGGCATAATGAGCTAGTATGCATCGCATGTTAGCTCATTATGAAATACCTTAAATCAAAGCTGTTGCAGCGGCCCCGCACACTGCTGTGACCGGCGATAAGTTATTTATGTGGCTATGATTGGCCAGAGCCACGATGACATCACTCCCACGCATGCAGAAGCCGCATCTGTGGCGTGTGTCCATCCTCGGCACGGTGGTAGAGAGCAGTGTAGACAAAGGAGCCGCACATGCTCCAAAATGCGTTACCACCCCTTTCTTCCCCACTGACACCATCAGCCTTGTGTGTCCCACAGTGAACCTGGAAAACAGGCTTCCCTGCTGCCTTCTCTCTCCAACATGTACGAGAACACTTTACAGCTGCTGGACAGCTCTACACTGCTCTCTACCACCGTGCCGAGGATGGACACATGCCACAGATGAGGACTCCTGATTTTATCATGTCTTTTAACACTCAACGATCTTGTAAGTGCTTTTAACCCTTTGTGCACTTTATTAAATTTTGCATACTGCACTTAGAGGCATTCTTTTCCGTTTCTTCAGTGTGCATTCGTGGATGAAGTTGGCGCAAGCGTAAATGGTAAATATCTCCTTAACCGTGCAGGTTTAGGAGAAATTTACAGTGCCCACAGGTAAGCCTTTTTATAGGCTGGTGTAACTAGTTTTACAACCGCTTTAATATATCTGTGCCCCTTCCCCCATTAGGATTTTGGGCAGTGGTTGTAAACCCTTACATATACCCAGTGAAGTGACTGGCCTCAGGTGATACACAGAGATAAAACAAATCCTCCTACAACTTGTACGTGTTTATCCGCAGCCCGCTCTTTTCTACAGTTTTCCGAAGTACACACAGATCAAAAGCCATTGCTCCAACAGGCAGGGGGAGAATATCCGACATCACACACTGCACAGCATAGAGCAGGGAGCTGAGTGTAATCTGAGTCCTGAGTGGAGGAAAAGGACATGCCCCTCTCTAAACAGTCCCACTGGGAAACGTGCACAGCTGAGGGTGTCAATCACCTGCTGTGTTGTCAAGATAACCTGCCAGAAGTAACTGATGCAGATAGCAGAGGGAAGAGAGAACAGACAGGAATTACACTCAATGCTTTGGATTGAGGCAAGTACACGCTGGGGGGGGGGGGATATGTTGTGTTGATTTTTTCATTTTAGAGGTTTACAACCATTTTAACACACATTAAAGTTTAATAGTTTTTGGGTGGTTTTGGGTTTATTTCTGTGGGGACTTGCTAACAATATCTTTGTTTATGTATAAATGATTTGGACAGACATTCCCTATCACGTCTGGAAGAGAATAGTATGGGTTTATCCCTTCCCATGAATCATTCTGTAGTCTATGTAATCTGATCTCCCCAGTGGCGTAGCGAGGGGGGACACCGCCCTGTGCGCAAAATTTAGAGGGGCGCTGCCACGAGTGTGGACCATCTAGCATGGGGATAAAAGCCCCTTGTTAAACTTGTGACGCTGGAGAGTCCACATTGTTCAGCAATGCGTGCGGTGGCTGAGGGATCCATCTCACAGTAGACAGATAGGCTGGCTGCCTGAGAGCCTGGAACTAGACAGAATAGTTCCACCGTGGCCGCCTCCTCCTTGACCTAGCCCCCCTGACCCCGCCCCCCCAAGAGATGAGAAGCGACGGACGCAGCATCTCCTGTGCCTCCAGAGCATGAATTGCTCCAACTTCCTCTCCGCAGTTACATGTGGCCTGGAGGACAGGCTGACTGGGGACCCAGAGGATGGGCCACTCTCCCTCTCTCAGCTCCATCGTCTCTCTGATTCCAATGTCTCTCTCTGCCCCTCTCTCAGTGAATATAGGTAGATCTGCGGGTCAGGGAGGCGCAAATTACTTGCCTCGCCCCGGGCACTGACAATCCCACACTATGCCACTGGATCTCTCTGCTACTGTATATCTTCAGATAGCTGGTTCTTTTCTATAAATATAGTTGCAAGTAGTGTTGCTCACGAATATTCGCATTGCGAATATTCGACTCGAATATAGCATATTCGAGAAATCGCGCTATATTTCGAATTTCGCGGTGAATATTCGCAATTCCGAATATTCGCATTTTTAAAACAGATCACATCCTATCGACGTCTAAAAGCATTGCTGGTATGATTAGAGACCCTGGGCCGAGTAGCTAAGCTGATGCGATCCTTTTATGTTGCCAAATTGAAAAAAAAAAATTGCGATTTTTCGCTATTGCGAATGCGAAAATGATTGCGAATTTTCGATAACTGTGGTAGGAGAACTCTGATTGTCTCTGATGCAAAAGGGGGGGGCTTTGTGTATGTGTATGTTATGAATATTTGTATGTTTGATATTATTATTTTTTGTAAGAAGGAAAAAATTGCGCATACCTTAAAAAAGGGGAGAATACAGCAGCAACTCAAAAATGTTATACAACATAAATTAATACAAGACAGAAAATGGAGTCGCTCTACAAGAATAAAAAATATGTCTAGTGACAAGACATGTGGGCAAATTATAAAATAAGCAAGCGCAAATAACTTGTGAAATACACAGTGAAACAAATATATAAAGAAATATAGTCCCAATAATAGAAAAATAATCTTTCATAAAAATGTCTTTGATATGTGAAGTGAAAAAAAGTCCAAAGCATGCAGCATGAACGTGTTCAATCTTCAAGGTGTTTGATTGACAAATGGCTGTGACAGATGGATAGAGTAAAGAATCACCACCAATGCAAAACACTTTTTATTTTGTATTGTAAAATATCACGAATATTCTGAGCCAATCAGAGTGCTCCTTCCGCATTTGCCGAATATTCGCAATTATTTTGTATTGTAAAATATCAAGAATATTCTGAGCCAATCAGAGTGCTCCTTCTGCATTTGCCGAATATTCGCAATTATTTTGTATTGTAAAATATCAAGAATATTCTGAGCCAATCAGAGTGCTCCTTCCGCATTTGCCGAATATTCGCAATTATTTTGTATTGTAAAATATCACGAATATTCTGAGCCAATCAGAGTGCTCCTACAGCATTTGTCGAAATTGCGCAATAAATATCGCATTCGCATGTTGCGATATTTCGATAAAATATCACGAATATTCTGAGCCAATCAGAGCGCTCCTCCAGCATTTCTCGAAATTGCGCAATAAATATCGCATTCGCATGTTGCGATATTTCGATAAAATATCACGAATATTCTGAGCCAATCAGAGTGCTCCTACCGCAGTTATCAAAAAATCGCAATTATTTTCGCATTCGCAATAGCGAAAAATCGCAATCATTTAATTTCGATAAAATATCACGAATATTCGAATTTAGCGAATATATCTCGAATATTCGAATATATATTCGAGATATATCGCGAAATCGAATATGGCATATTCTGCTCAACACTAGTTGCAAGTGCTAAGTTTTAAATATAAATATGTCATTTACACCTGATTATGGATATAAAATAATAAAATAATTATTTTATTTTAGTTTCTAGTACTGAACATTTAAAAAAAAAATATATAAAAAAAAATCTCCACGCTCCATTTAAAAAAGATAAACCCAATAATGGCTTTTTCAATGTAAAAAATGCAGCAATAACATAAAATCATAAATAAATGAAGCAAGAAAAAAAAAACAGTTTGCAAAATAAAAAATGATATATTGATATACAGCTGTGCAATAAATACAAATCTAACACAGCAGATAAATCCATATTTACACATGTGTTACATAGACATTCTTCATTTCGTTCATATGCTACATGAGTAAAGCTATTTCTATGAAAGTCAATGATAATAATATACAACATGCCTTCTAGCATTTTGTCTTGCCTTTTATTGGTTTATAAACATTGCTGAATGATTCTTCTAGTTGTTCCCTTATACAGATCTTTCTCTCCAATATACATTACTAGTTTAATCTTAAGAAGACAGCATTATCTGAGACACTTAAAGCAGTATTACTGTAAACCCTAAAGCAAACATTTATTTTATTGCAACTTATCAATTCTAATTTGTTATGACTGCGTTAGTTTTCTTTTTTAGGCTTTTGTTCAATTAGTTTGGCTTCAGCGTGTTAGGCCTCGTACACACGGGCAAACATGTCCGCTGAAAACGGTCCGCCGTACCGTTTTCAGCGGACATGCCCGCCCGGAGATTTCTGTAGGATGGCTGTACACACCATCATACAGAAATGAGAGACAATCGGCGCAGACAGACAGCGCGGTGACGTGTTCGCACCGTCGCCGCGACGATGACGCGGCGATGTGCGCAACGCTGAAAGGTCAATGCTTCCACGCATGCGTCAAAGTCATTCGACGCATGCGAGGGATGGTGGCCGCTCGGACATGTACGGTAAGTCTGTACAGACGACCGAACATGTCCGACGGACAGGATTCCAGCAGTACAAATGTACGCTGGAATCCTGTCCGATCGGACGTACACACGACCGAACATGTCTGCTGAAACTGGTCCGCGGACCAGTTTCAGCAGACATGTTCGGTCGTGTGTACGGGGCCTTAGTCTAATCTAATCTAAATCTGGTAGTATATCTTACATTACTGTCCCGCGAGAGTGACAGTGCTGCTGTCCAAAGGTGCCCTCTGTGCTCCTTCATCCAGAGTAGGGACACTCTAATACAGAAGGTGTGTTACTGGCCAGATCACCAGGTGAAAACAGAGGGGAAAAAAGCCGGAAAAAAGAAAACTGATGCAGCCACCATATCTAATGATCAGTAAGCTGAAATATATTACATATTTGGTTTGTAGTTTTATACCACTTTAGGTAGGGGGGTGAGAGAGCATTCTAGAAGGAAGTTCGGTCTGTACAAAATGGACCGTTATACAGAATGAATTTGCTGGCTGGATTACCAGATGAAAAAATAAGCCGTTGCATCTAAGAATTGGTAAACTGCAATACAATACTGTATTTACTGTTTACTGTACAAAGTAAGGTCCGTTGGCATGGACCATAGTGTGAGCACATGGATTGAAAACTGACTACAATGGCGAGTTCAGAGGGTGGTGATAAATGGGGGAGTTCTCGGAATGGTCAGGGGTGAAAAGTGGGGTCCCCCAGGGATCTAAGCTGGGACCAATCCTGTTAAATTTATCCATAAACGATCTGGAGAATGGGATAAACACTTCAATCTCTGTATTTGCGGGCGACGCTAAGCAGGACAATAACTTCTCCACAGGATGTGAAAACCTTGCAAAAAGATCTGAACAAATTAATGGGGTGGGCAACTACATGGCAAATGAGGTTTAATGTAGAAAAATGTTAAATAATGCATTTGGGTGGCAAAAATATGAATGCAATCTACTCACTGGGGGAGAAACTCTGGGGGAATCTAGGATGGAAAAGAACCTGGGGGTCCTAGTAGATGATAGGTTCAGCAATGGCATGCAATGCTAACAAAGCAAACAGAATATTGGCATGCATTAAAAAGGGGATTAACTCCAGAGATAAAGCGATAATTTTCTGCTCTACAAGACTCTGGTCCGGCTGCACCTGGAGTATGCTGTCCAGTTCTGAGCACCAGTCCTCTACTCAGGAAGGATGTGCTTAAAATGGAGAGCGTACAAAGAAGGGCAACAAAGCTAATAAAGGGTCTGAGGGATATTAGTTATGAAGAAAGGTCATGAGCACTGAACTTATTCTCTCTGGAGAAGATGCTTGAGAGGGGATATGATTCAATTTACATATACCATACTGGTGACCCCACAATAGGGATAAAACTTTTTTGCGGAAGGGAGTTCAATAAGACACGTGGCCACTCACTAAAATTATAAGAAAAGAGGTTTAAACATAAAGGGGCAGATCCACAAAGATCTGCCTATCTTTAGGCAGGCGTAGCGTATCTAAGATACACTATGCCGCTGTAACCTACTTTTTCTTCTTGTGAATCCTCAAAGAATCTGCGCGGTAAGTTACGGCGGCGTAGTGTATCTATTGCGGCGTAAGGGCACGCAATTTCAAATGGGAGTGATGGGGGCATGTTCTATGCAAATACATTGTGACCCGACATAAACAACGTTTTTTTTTAACGGCGCATGCACCGTCCTTAAAATATCCCAGGGTGCATTGCGACAAAGTACGCCGCAAGGACGTATTGGTTTCAAACGTGAAAGTAAATGACGTCACATTCCTATTCACGAACGGCTTACGCAAACGACGCAAAAAATTAAAAATTAGACGCGGGAACGACGGCCATACTTAACATTGAGTACGCCACCATATAGCAGCTTTAACTATATGCCGGAAAAAGCCGAACGGAAACAACGGTCAAAAATGCGACGCCCGCTCGTACGTTCGTGGATCGTCGGAAATAGCTAATTTGCATACTCGACGCGGAAACGCCACCTTGCGGACGCCGAAAAATTGCATTTAAGATCCGACGGCGTACTAAGGCGTACACCTGTCGGATCTAACCCAGATGCCTTTGTATCTTGTTTTGTGGATACAAAACAAAGATACGACGCGGGAAATTTAAAATTACGCCAGCGTATCAATAGATACGCCGGCGTAATCCTTTTGTGGATCTATCCCAAACTGCGTAGAGAGTTCTTTACTGTAAGAGCAGCAAGGATGTGGAATTCCCTTCCACAGGCGGTGGTCTCAGAGGGGGGCATCAATAGTTTCAAAAAACTATTAAGTAAGCACCTGAATGACCACAACATACAGGGATATACAATGTAATACTGACATGAAATCACACACATAGGTTGGACTTGATAGACTTGTGTCTTTTTTCAACCTCGCCTACTATGTAACTATGTAATAAATGCTTGCTTTTGGGTTTAATACTGTTTTACGGTTTTCATTTTGCAACTTTAATGCCTCGTGCACATGGCCGGACTTTCTAAAAAAAAAAGTCAGACAAGCTTTTTTTCTCGGAAGGTCCGGCCGTGTGTAGCCTCCATCTGACTTTTTTTCTCGGAAGTCCAACGGACCTTAGATAGAGAATCTGTTCTCGTACTTTCCGTCGGACTTCCGACAGACCCACGGCAGACTTTTGCGCGGTCAAAAGTCCAACCATGTGTACAAGGCATTAGAGATAGCGGCTAACATGAAATGTAACATTTTTTTTGCAGATTTTTAATAACACCACCCCTTTTCTTATCTTAGAATGTAATAATAAACATCATTAGAATGGATACTTTGAACCCAGCCTAGCTTTTAGACCCAATAGCCTGTTTTGGGGTCTAGTGTCTGCTGATGTGGTCCTGTAGCTGTCCTGCCTGGCCTGGAGGAAGCTGTGCCATAGAGAAGGCTCCTTGCTGGAGAGAGCTAAGAAGAAGGCTGGTCTCTAAGAAGGGTGGACTTGGAGGACTCAGTGAAATTGGGGAACGTGCTTACAGTGTTTTCCGGCCAGCCCAAAGGTTCTGATACTGTAAAGCTGGACATTGGTTGGGCTCTGGAGCGTCTGGAAGTGATCTGCTTGGTATCTAGGACCGCTTACCCTCCTCCCCTTAACAGTTCTACGATAAAACATTAAAAAGACAAAAGTGACTGGCGCTCAATATCTTTTCTCAGTCCATCTATTTTAGCCATGGACTCGGTCATGGGTTGAAATGCTGGCCCGTGCCTGCCTCTGGAGGTGCTATCCTGCCTTGGCGCCTGAGAGGTACTACATTTTTAAAGCACTTTCTGTCTGAGAGGTAAGGGATGTGCAGTAGAGCAGACCTTCAATTTTTCATGGAATGTCTGTCTTATCCAGTTCAGCTCTTTGGACGTACTACGTACAACCAAAGATAGCAGTAGCCACCATCAGCTAGTGTGGGTTTTGTTTAGCTGGTTCCCAGCTTCAAAGTGAAATCACTTTTACAGAGCCATCAGCAAAGTGCCTCCCCCTCCTGGTGGGGGGGGAATAGTGCCCCATCATTGGTGTCAGTGGAATGAATAGTGCCCCATCATTGGTGTCCGTGGGAGGAATAGTTCCCCATCATTGGTGTCAGTGGGAGAATGTGTGCCCCATCATTGGTGGCAATGGGAGGAATTGTGCCCTATCATTGGCGTCAGTGGGAGGAATAGAGCCTCATCATTGGTGTCAGTGGGAGAAATAATGCCCCATCATTGGTGTAAGTGGGAGGAATTGTGCCCCATAATTGGTGTCAGTGGGAAGAGTAATGCCCCATCATTGATGTCAGTGGAAGAAAGAGTGCCTCATTGTTGGTGTCAGTGGGAGAATAAGTGTCCCATCGTTTGTGTCAGTGGGAATAGCAGTGCCCCATTGTTGGTGTCAGTGGGAATAATAGTGCACCATTGTTGATGTCAGTTTGAGGAATAGAGCCCTATCGTTGGCGTTAATGGGAGAAACATTGCCCCATTTATGATATCAGTAACAGGAATATTGCCCCATTTTTGGCATCAGTGGGAGGAATAGTTTATTTTATCAGTCGAAGGAAAAGTGCCCCAAGGGCCGCAGTTTGGAGACACCTGAAGTAGACAGTGAACCAGCAGCAACAGCAGAGTAATGAGGTCATCTCCTCCTATCAGCTTTTTCCATGTCATCATATTTGCATGTAGCACACCTGGCCTGATTGGCTCCAAGTGCTGCCCCTCCCTTCTCCAGTCCGAGTGCTGCTATACAATAAACTGCAAGAAGCTGATGCTGAGCCAAATTTTGGTACTTACACTAGATGCAAAAAATAAATAAATAATAATGATAATAATCATAATTATAAGAAAACATGCATTTACTGAATTAATAAAGCTAAACTCATGGACTAAAAAATATTACCCTTGTGTGGTGGGTGGACAACCTTTAAACCTTATTCCTCACTTCAGCAAGCTTCTGGGGTTCACCTCTTCCTTCAGAAGCCCAGATTGTGGGTGGGCCCTAAGTGTCCTCCTCACTACAATGCAGGATTATAGCAGGAATAGGGTAGGTATTAAAGCTTATTCCTCTACCCCTGAATAGGATGTATGGGAGGGGGGGGGGTGCAAGGGTATTTTATTCTAGTGCCTGGAGTGTGCTTTAACCACTTAAGCCCCAAACCATTTTGATGCTAAATGACCGGGTGACTTTTTGCGATTCGGCACTGCGCCACTTTTACTGACAATTGCGCGGTCGTGCGACGTGGCTCCCAAACAAAATGTACGTCCTTTTTTTCTCACAAATAGAGCTTTCTTTTGGTGTATTTGATCACCTCTGCGGTTTTTATTTTTTGCGCTATAAACAAAAATAGAGCGACAGTTTTGAAAAAAAATCTACATTTTTTACTTTTTGCTGTAATAAATATCCCCAAAAAATATATAAAAAATGTTTTCTTCCTATGTTTCCTCATACATATTCTTCTACATACTTTTGGTTAAAAAATATATCGCAATAAGCGTTTATTGATCGGTTTGCGCAAAAGTTATAGCGTCTACAAAATAGGGGATAGTGTTATGGCATTTTTATTATTATTATTTTTTACTAGTAATGGCGGCGATCAGCGATTTTTATCATGACTGCGACATTATGGCGGAAACATCATTTGTGGGACCATTGTCATTTTTACAGCGACCAGTGCTATAAAAATGCATTGATTACTGTGAAAATGACACTGGCAGTGAAGGGGTTAAGCACTAGGTGGCGCTGTAGGGGTTAAGTGTGCCCTAGTGAGTGATTCTTACTGTAGGGGGGATGGGCTACACATGACAAAACAGTGATCACCGTTTCCGGTTACAGGAAGCGGTGATCACTGTCATTGTCACTAGGCAGACCGGGGAGATGCTTGTTTACATCAGCATCTCCCCGTTCTTCCTTACCATGAGATGATTGCGGGTATCCCCATGGCGATCGAGTCCGTGGTACCCACGGTTGGGCTCACGGAGCTTGCGGCGGGCGCGCGTCCACAATGCCGCAATCTTAAAGGGGACGTATATATATGTCGTGCTTGTCCGTGCCATTCTGCCCACGTATATAGTCGTGCGCTGGTCGGCAAGCAGTTAATAAATACAGCATTGCATTAATTGGTGCCTTTTATATCAGCTTTAAGAGGAAGGAAACCTATGATTTGCCAGCAATTGTTACTCTATCTGATTTTCACTTTCTAAAGTTGGAGCAGCAACAAAACCTTTGTCTGCCATACCACCTGCATGAAACAATATCTTGTTCAGATCAATAGCTTTCACTTGATCTAGCCAAATGAAAAGTGCCTCTTCATCCTGAAACAAATTGCTACAACCTTTTGGGAGGCCGACCCAGAAAAAAAAAATGAAAAAGATAAGGAACAATAATATGATATAGTAACAGTCATTATAATCATTTGCATTTATATTACATCTCCATTCCAAGATCTCCCTGTGCTCCCAATTACATTATACCTTAAGTACATCTTGAAAAGGAGTTCATTTTATAGCCAGGCAGCTTGTGACAACTTTTTCAAGCATTAAAATAAAATAAAATAAAATAAATATTTAGAAAGCGGGATTAAATTTGCATTTAGTACAACAGGTAATGGAAACCGTTCTCTTTTAAACAAAAAATTAAAAAAAATGGAGATGAAAAGTGAAATAAGGACAAGGATGTCTGACAGATTTGTAGTTTGAATTTATTCTTTTTAAAGTGAAACCATCCACATTTTTTGGAGGAATACATGTGAAAGCATCTAGCTTTTAAAGCTCTTTTGGCCATACTTATCTTGTTGGTCACAAGATGGCACTTACTGTAGTTCTGCACTCCTATGCCCCAGATTCAGCCAAAAGCTAAAGCTAAAGTCTGCTGTCGGCTGACGTCACAGATCGGGTTCAGGCAATGCAGGGGTTTTGACAAAAATGTCTGGATCTACCCAGCTGTCTAAGCCAGCCTTTCCCTCTTCTTCACAGCCCAGCGCTCCAAGGAGTGCAGGAGGTGCAGAGCAGAGAGCTGGTGATTGACAGTCACCACTCTCTTCTCATTGAAGACCGAGAGAGAACTGAGTAATCAGCGGTCATGTGATAGTTCAGTTCTCAGTCTCAGGCCCCATACACACGATAGAATTTATCCGCAGATACGGTTCAGCGGACCGTATCCGCGGATAAATCCTCTCTAAGATTTCAGAGGATTTCAATGCGATGGCGTGTACACACCATCGCATTGAAATCCGCGCTGAAATCCTCTGCCGATGACGTGTCGCGCCGTCGCCGCTATTATGACGCGGCGACGGGCGCGACGCTGTCATATAAGGAATTCCACGCATGCGTCTATTCATTACGGCGCGTGCGGGGAATCCCTTTGGACGGATGGATCCGGTAAGTCTGTACAGACGAGCGGATCCATCCGTTGGAATGGATTCCAGCAGATAGATATTCTGTGCATGTCGACAAATATTTATCTGCTGGAAATCCATTCCAGGGGAGATTTATCTGCGGATAAATATCCGTTGGCGTGTACACACCATAGGATCTATCCGCAGAAACCCATTTGATGGGATTTATCTGCGGATAGATTCTATGGTGTGTATGGGGCCTTAGAGCCAGCAGGGGATAGCTGCAGCCAGGGATGGACTGGGACAGAAATTTGGCCCTGGACTTCATCCAGACTGGCCCACTTTGACAGGTCTCTCCCATGGCGGCCAGACAACTCCCGCACCCCCCCCCGGCCACCCAAGCCCCCTCTCCCCCTTCACTAGCCACTAGCCGTTCTACTTTATTAGAGTAGAACGGCTGGTACTGGTACTCTTATAGGCAGTACCAGTGGGGAAGCTAGACATTATTTCACCCAGGGCAAAGAATCAGTTTGGTGCCCCCCCCATGGGACAAGATTAGGCAGAAGTGAGAAACTCCCAGGCCATAGCTGTTGAGTCAGCTGTCTGTCCCCTCCCCCCATGTTCCTCTGTCGTCGTCCCTGCTCCTCTGTCCTCCCCCTGCTTCTTTGTTCCCCCCAGGTGAGTGCTGCGGGGAGGGAGAGACAGAGGAGCCGAGGGGGGCGGCGGTCCGCTGTCACTGAAGCCAGCCCACTGAGCCATTGGCCCACCGGGAAACTCCCGGTGGTCCCAATGGCCAGTCCATCCCTGGCTGCAGCATTGGATCAATGCTGCAGCCATCTATGTGAGAATGTATGCTTGTTTTTTTCCCAATCCAACACCTCTCCTTTAATACTAAACCCCACAAATTACCCCTTCTCTTTTAAACGTTACCTCATCCTGGGTAATTGCCCCAATGAATAAGAAAAATAAATAAACTAAATGGGCCAAGCTCCTCCCTCAATATGTGGTCATGTGACGATCATGTTTTTTTTTCACCTTCCTCTGGATCAACTGTGAGTATAGAATTGGGTATATGGGATTGTATGATATTATTATTATTATTATTATTATTTTTTATTTATTTTTTTATGGTTGAACTGGATAGACTTGTGTCTTTTTTCAGCCTGACTAACTAACTATGTACCAAGTCTTACGAGGCATTGCAAGGTTGACAGTTACAAGCATGACTCCCACAGGCAGAGGAATGATGGGACTTGTAGTTTCCCAACAACTGGAGGGCCACCAGTTTGAGACCCCCTGTTCTAGATAGTGTAGTGTGATGCAGATAGCTGTAATTTGGTAAGACCTAAAGTGGTCCTTTACACAAAAAAAAATGGATTTTCCCCATTGTAACCCTCACCCCAACTCTATTTAAAAGAGACTATTCTTCAGTCCAGTCCACCTCCTGCCTCAATTCTCACCTAGTCAAAAATAACATGACCCTGCTCCGGGCTCCCGCAGCCTCCTAGGGTATCACTGTCACATATTGCAGGAGGCAGGGATATAGAGAAGAGACAGCCCGCTCCCAATGGCATGAAGAAGATGGTGGCACAGGACCCAGCATTTGGCTAAAGGAGGAAAACTGCAAAAAAGGTAAGAGGAAAAAAAATATATATATAAATTGGGCCCTGGCCACATCCCACTGTTGCACAGAAATGCCATCATCACGCAACGTGCCTTAGGTTTCTGGTTGCACTAACACCAGCACATATCACTTCATCATTCTACTCTACCAACAGCCGCCACGGGAAGGAAGAGTACAAGGACCACATGTGAGCACTGCTTTATAAAAGATTTACAAGTACATAGAGAGGATTATTTTATTTTAATATTGCAGCAACATGTGCAGAGAGGTGGGGAGCTATAGAAGTGCTTGTCATTGTTTGCAGAGTTTACTTGTGCTTTTTCTATGTATACAGGTATACTTTAAGAGACAATTATTCTACCAGTTAGCTGCAGAGCTACATTGTGTGCACATCTTGTATAACAATTCCCCTGTTTCCAATCTTTTCATTTCATTAAAATCTCATTACCACTTACCAATACATGTACAACAACCCCCAAGTTGACATTAGGAAACCTTGCAAACATAAACAGTTGCCATTTCATTACCTCTGTAAGTATCTGATTGCATAGCATAGCGTACACCCTGACTACCCCAGCATCAGTCCTAGTGCCACTCTACCTCTACTAAGTACAAGTGGGTGGGGTCTGGTTCAGGTTGGCTCATAGAGAATTATGGGCACCCTTGCGTACATAGCCAGGCACTGCAATAGTAGCAGCACCTATGGAGGCTGTCAACATTGCATGCAGGTCGCATAGTGCAATGAAATACTTGCTGGAAAAACATTATATTGGGGTTAATTTACAAAATATAGTGCAGCTGTGCATGATGGCCAATTTGTTTCTAATTTCAGCTTTAATTAAAGCTTTAACTAAAAAAAAAAAAAAATAATGTTAAGCTTGGTTTCTGTGCAGAGCTGCACCACTATTTGTAACTCTCTAGTTTTAGTAATAGCGGGTTCACACAGGGGCGACTCGTCAGGCGACTCAGCCGCCTGACAAGTCACACTCCGCTCTCTGTTCAATGGAACCGTTCTAATAGGAGCGACTCAAGTCGCTTTGACTTAGAAAAAGTTTCTTGTACGACTTTGGGGGCGACTCGGGGCGACTTGCATTGACTGCAATACAGAAGTCATTTTGCAAGTCACCTCTGAAGTCGTTTTGAGATAAAACTTGTGAAGGAAGTAGAGAGTATAAAAAGAAGGGGAAGGTTCAGGTACGTGGTGCAGAATGCACAAAAAGTATGTAAAGTTCCAGTATTCACCACTCACTCCTGAGTGGGTATTGCTCATCCGGATAGACCCCTCTCACATGGCCTAGCAGCCGGAGTGATGCACGGACAATATGGAAACCGTCTCTGCCACAGACCATCTGAGAACACAAGATAGATAGTCAAGGAATCCTCTGCCACAGGATTTTAGTCCCGAACTTCCTGCCTTACAGCCAAAGAGCCTTTAAGCCGATCCGGCGGACTTTGAGACAAATTAAATGGTGGATCGCTTTAGTTAACGAGGTCACCAGGCCTATCCCGAGACATCAGCTTGCCTTGCTTGGTCTCCTCCAGGGCAGGTCCTCCCCCAGTTTCCTTTCGTTAAGAAGCGTCCCCTTACTTGGATGGACAGCTTGGGATCCCTTCTAGAATCATAGGCCCCAGCCAGCATAGCTGGGCCTACACGGCAGGAACTCAGCCTCGGACCAACGTGGTCCCGGCCTGGAAACACACATACGCTCCTCACGCCACGAAGGCCACGAGGCGAATGTACGTCGATGTACGTGGATCTGCCCCATAGTGTATATAGTGGGTACTTAAAAGGCTGGTGCCACCTGAAGTACGGGAATACAGCGGCTGTACAAACACAACTGCTCATCCTTATGTAACACGCATGAAGAAGCTGGTGAGCAGCTCCAGACAGGTGTTTATGCACCTGAGCTGGTGATGCTCATGTGAAAGGACCCTAAGTTATAACATATATATATCAGTGTGGTAGAATAGGCACGTTTGTGCCACTGGGAAAACAGCATACAAGTTGTAATTTCCCTTTAAGAAATCCCAGATGTTAGAAATAAATAAGCATCTGCATGTTTTCTCCTATAGTCAGACAGTCTTTTTGCTTTTTGTGAGTGGCTGTACATTTCAAGGCCTCCCCTGAGAGTTTACATAATTGCTAAATAAAATCCTTGACATGTGTTCCGCACAGTTGTGAGAATGGCAGCCCACACAGGTCTGTACTGGTAAACTAAGTAGCAGCATTGTGAATTGCATTGAATTTTACAAAATATGATGTGTCAGATGTATTTACAGCATATTTCCTATCATCTGTGTATTACTTCTGGGTAAGAGAATGCATAAGGAGCTCGATGCCTGAATATTTACACAGAGTCTAAAATTTCCATGTTAACTTACATTCAGTAGTGACATATGCTATGGGGCAAGCATGCTGTAATTAATTATAAGATGATCACTTTGAATTATAACATGCTCTATAGACTTGTAAATTGGTTCCCTCTAAAATTCAAATGTTTAGTTCACCCAAAAAGACACTATTTCAGATTTAAGTGGTGGTATAAAAGGGCCACCCTCTGCATTCTAATATATATTGGTGGCAACAAAAAAATCAGTTTTAATGCTAAGCTCTGTTTCTACCTACCTACCACGTTGCTGCCCAACATGGGTTTGCTACAACACTTGTTGCATTCCCAATAATTCTGTATCATTTATGAGAGAACAGCACTTTCTGTTTTTAGCAGTAGATGAGGATTTTTTTCAGTTTTTACACCCTCAAGGAGGATATACCATCTGCCTCTCTGTTCTTCTCCTCAGGGTTCAATGGTCCATAAAGCGGAAGTAAACCCATCCATGAAAAATTTTCATTTCCGGCACGTGACGAAAATGCAGCAGTTTCATTGGTTGTGCTCTCAACCAAACTGTCAAACTATCCAATTGCTGGTGTCATAACAGATCACATGTGCAGCATCATGGCAGTAGATAAACAGAGGCCAAATGGCAGCTTCATTGGCTGAAAACGATAGGGGGGGTTTACTTACTCATTAAATGTTACTCTATGACACCTTCAATCCATCTTAGCTGCTATTATCAGTATTGTGCTCACCCTTATTGACCCCTTCTACTGGCCATTTAGTGACTCTCTTTATATCTCTGCTTTTCTGCTCCATGGCCATTCTTTTTGTGTGAATTTCTATACCACTCTTCTCCTCAATGTTCTTACTATTCTGCTCTTTTCTCAATTTGCAATTTGACCCTTGGCATCCCTTTTCTCACTGTCATGGCTCTCCTTTTCCATGCCTGTTCTGTCCTTCTACCAAATATTTTCGCAGGTATGCCTCTTCTGAACTTTTTGGTTCAATGTCTTCTGTATCGACTGTATGGATGCAAAAAAAGCTGCGCTTTACCAAGTGACTATATGGACATCTCTCTATGAAGTAGATAGTGAAAAAAATATGAGTTAGAGCTATAAAATAGCCCGGTGATAGGTGTGAATATTAATAAGTCCAGATTTTGACAATCCAGATAAGTGAAAATCCAATGAATAGATTTAAAATTAATAAATTCCAAAAAAAACGTTCCACAGTATATAATTAAATGAATAGGATAACACAACAGCCCAGTGACAAGTGTGTTCACAAAGTCCAAAAAATTGAACAGTCTAAAAAGTGTAGGTGAAATCTCAGGATTGAGTTATTCAGTGCAGAAAAAACTCCCAACATCCAGAAAAACGTGAGGAAAGGAAAGCCTCCACCATAGATAATACTGCCTCTTACCAGCTAGAATTGATCTCTGATTAGGAGATCGCAAACACATGAGACAGATAACTTCCCAACAGCTCTCCACCAGGGGACACCTTATTGCAGACTTTCACATGTGAAGATGTACCATAAAAAGAGGAAACTCACATTAAAATCCAAGATAGCTTTTAATGGTAGATAAAAATGCGCACTTACAATTAGTTAATTGTTTGGAGAATAGAATAAAAATATCGAGCCGACCGGCTCCTCGATGTGCCTGCCCGTGTCTTCCAGGTTCAGCTGGTGTCGCGGTGACGTATGTCTCGACTGTATGTTTCCTAGCGGCCTTGCTATCTCTATCTTCTCCCTCACCGTAGTTATGGGGTGCTGGGTCTCCTGACTTTTTGTACATAGGTCCATTGCAGGTTTAGGCACATGAACAAGTGTTATTTAACTATACTTTATTCATATGAACCTCATTCAACAGCTCATGTAAGGCAGCACATATTGGAGTCAGACTTCTAAACACTGTGTAATATTGGTCTCCCAATGTTTGATAAAAGTGCCAGATTCCACATCTCCTTCCTTTGAAGTCCCGACCTCTTCAATGTGTGATGACTGGTGCAGAAATCTGTACCTCCATCACTATTTTACAAGGGTAGAATGGCTATTATATTGTCATTTCTGTATAGAGGAGGGAGGAGTTCAGTCTATTAATGTTTCAGTGTGGGAAGTTACATTTTTTAGCCCAAGGTTTTCTTCCCTCCCAAATCCCCAAATGTTTCCTCCTGCGACCTCCTTTCTCACCCTATGACTTGAGATCGTATACTGATCCCCTTCCCAACTGCCACATCTGTGCTTAACTTCCACTTTTTCTATTTCCACACAATTGCCAATGTTTATGGATTCCGCTTTAGGCTCCATGCACACTAGCAGTTTTTTTTTTTACTTTCAAGAATATTTTTATTTGCAAAATAGAGAAAAATACAGAGGGTTACATTGCGTCTAGAACAAGGCACCCCCAAAACTTGTACATAAGATTGAGCATGGCATACAGATTCCATAAACATCAATTGACCAAACAGGGCCTAAGACATGTAGAACCATCCACAAGAAAATGGACAACAAAAAAAATAAAAAAAGAATAAAATATAACAGATCCAGTACCATGCAGTGGGACAAGCTCGTAAGACTATGCATATCCATGTAAGCAAACAATTTGGGAGAAGAACTGCAATGCGAACCCTAAGAGCAGGATATACAAGGTTACAAAGTATAGAAAAGAGGGAAAGGAGCAGAGAAGGGAGAGTAAAGGAGACACAGCCTCATAAGCCGTGACAGCAGAAAGAATAAATTATAATCATAACAAAAAAAGGAAAAAAAAAAAAAAAAAAAAAAAAAAAATTTGTCAAGTCATGTTATTATAAATCAAAGCAGGTCATTTGCAACTTGTGATTGGATACGATACAACCACCATGGGTTCCACTTAGCATCAAATATAGGCATTGAGTCATGTAATTTATGAAATATCCGTTCAGACAGCATAATCTGATCCATCCTGGACAGAACCTGAGAAAAGGGGACAACCGGGGACTTCCAGTTAAGGGCTACCACCCAAAGAACTGCCGTGCAGAAGGTGTATATCAGGCGTCTAAAAGGTCTAGGAGTGTCTGGGATCTTTTCAAAGAGCAGGCAATGTTTATAGGACAAGACTATCGGAGCGCCCCCCAATTCGTCTATGAGATCAAAGACCCCCTTCCAGACCTGGGAAACCTGCCCACAATCCCAAAAAATATGAAAAAAAGAGCCAAGGGTAGGGCAACCCCTGAAACAATTTGGTGATGTCTGGGGGAAAATCTGGTGTAGGCGTTGGGGTGTATAATACCAGCGGGTGTAGAATTTAAGCGCAGTCTCCCTAAAAGATAATGAAACTGTACATTGACGAAGATTTAGCCAGTTCCTCTCCCAATCCTCCAGCTCATATTCCAAGCCCAAATCAGATTCCCATTTGGTCATATACTTCAATTTGTTCCGGTTACGATCGCCGGATAGAACATTATACATTAGGGAGATTAGACCCCTCTGTCTAGGGCCAGACCTGCAAATCGACTCAAAGGATGAGCAAGAGGGAGAGAGGGTCAGCGAATAATGAGTCAAAAAAAAGTGTCTAATCTGCATAAACCTATAGAACTCCCCAGCTGGGGCCCCCTTAGTAGCTTGAAGTTGAGTAAAAGAGATGAATGCATCATTATGTTGAAAATCCTCCAGAGTTGTCAGGCCGGAGGAAATCCACCAATCAAATGACTCAGGGTTCAAATAAGCAGAAGGCAGTCTGGGGTCCCCCAGGAAGGAAGAACCCGGGGGGGCAGCTGAGGCCAAAGAAAGAGAGGAGCAATATCGTCTCCAAAGATTCAAACCCTGAGCCACCAAAAGATTACGATCCGCCAACTCCGGAGGTCGTGGACCCGAAAACCACAAAAGGCCTGGTAAGTATAGGGGATGGATAGAGTCAAGTTCGAATCTGACCCAAGGGACTCTGGGTCTTTTAATAGACCATTGTGCTTGCTGGGAGAACCTACCTGCCAAATAGTAAAGCCACAGCTGCGGGACTCCCAAACCCCCGAGTTTACCAGATCTGTAAAGAACCTCTCGTGAGAACCTAGCCGGTTTGTCCCCCCAGATAAATCTGTTGATACAGGATTGAAACCTAAGGATAAATGGTTTAGGGACCGGAGAGGGAAGGGCACGGAATAGGAATAATAGCTTGGGGAGGATGGTCATCTTAACAGCCGTAATTTTACCCATAAAGGAGATATTATAAAGGGACCAGGATTTCAGCATTTTTTTAAGGGAGGTAATCATAGGGGGATAGTTAAGGTTAAACAATTCGTTATAATTTCCAGAAAGCTTTATTCCGAGGTAGGGGAGGGCTGGACCGGCCCAAGAGAAAGGGAACGATTGTTTAATAGGAGTCAATTCCGCCTGGGAGAAACCCACCGGAAGGGCCAATGACTTGGAAACGTTGACTGTAAGACCTGAGATGCCCGCAAAAAAAGAGAGGGTCTCCAGAAGGTTTGGCAGTGTTACTTCAGGGTTGGTCAAGAAAAGCAACACATCGTCTGCATACATACAGAGCTTACATTCCGAACCTGCCTTAGTATAACCAGAAATTAAAGGGTGACTCAGTATTGCAACCGCTAATGGCTCAATTGCCAGGGCAAAGATTAAAGGGGAAAGAGGACACCCCTGTCTTGTACCTCTACCGAGCTGGAAGAAATCGGAATTGCACCCGGGAATCCTAATTCTAGTGCAGGGGTTGGAATACAGGGCTCTAAACACATTCAGAAATTCCCCTTTGAAGCCGAAACGTTGTAGTAAAAGGGAGACATAATTCCAAGAAACACAGTCAAAGGCCTTATTAATATCTAAACTTAACATGAATAACTTCCTAGAATTGAGGTTGGCATCTTGTAAAATATTTGTGGTTAAACGAATGTTATCCGTGATAAATCTATGGGGAATAAAACCTGCCTGATAGGGGGAAATCAAAGAAGAAATAATAGAACCTAATCTATCTGCCATAATTCTGCTGAAAATGTTCACGTCATTATTCATAACCGAGATAGGTCTGTAGTTTTGGGGCATAGTATGGTCTCTATTGGGCTTAGGAATCAGGGACATGTTTGCCAAAAGCATTTCGTCGGGAAAGGAGCCGCCCTTTAAGATTGAATTAAAGAGACGTGCTAGTCTGGGGGAGAGGAGGGCTGAAATTTTTTTATAATATGGGGCAGAAAATCCGTCGGGGCCTGGGGAGGAAGAATTTTTGAGGGAACTAATTACGGTGAGTACCTCAGTGATCGAAATTGGGTCATTAAGCTTCTGTAGTTGTGCAGGGGAAAGAGATGGCAACGGGAGATCTCTAAACCAAGAGAGGGAGGGTTCCGAAGGGGGAGAGTGTTGAGGGCCCAGCAATGAGGAGTAAAATTCTTGAAAAATTGCCAAGACCTCTTGAGGATGTGAAACCGTCCCACCGGAGGGGGAAGATAATTTGTAACTATGAGGGGGCCTATAAGATTGGTTCAATTTTCTTGCAAACATCGTGGACGCCGCATTACTGTGGAGCAAGAACTTGGCCTTAGACCACCGTAAGGACTTTTCAGTTTTGTCCGAAAGAAGAGCATCCAACTCCAACCTCTTCTGTTCAATTAGGGCCCTTGTGGGTTCTGATAGTAAGGAGGTGGGGTTTTTATATAATGTATCCAGTTCTGAGGAAAGTTTTACTATCTGGAGCTTATTTGCATTGTTACGAGCCGTGGCTAATTTGATTAGGACACCCCTGAGCACCGCCTTATGCGCGACCCAGAGAGTAGGAATTGGAGTCTCGGGAATGTCATTTATGGAAAAGTAGGACTCAATGGCCTTGGTGACCTCGCATTCAAACATTGGATCGGCGAGAAGGACTTCGTTCAACCGCCATGTAAACGTCGAGGGAGGGAGCCTTATAAATTCCGTAGAGAAGGAGGTGATGTGATGGTCTGACCATACACAATTATGTATACTGGCAGAGCTAGAATTGGCAAGAATAACTGGGGTAGAAAAGATGTAGTCTAGCCTAGCATAACTACGGTGTGGATGAGAAAAGAATGTATATTCCCTAGCCCCTACGTTAAGGGCACGCCAGGTGTCAATAAGTTGCAAATCGGTCAGTTTGCGGGAAAGAGTTTTGGGAAAGGCCCTAGAAAGAGGGGAGACATGGCTCCTATCCAGGGAGGGAGTAGAGACTAAGTTAAAGTCCCCACCAACAATCATATGGGGGGACAAAAAAATTTCCAGGACTGCAAAAAATGAAGAAAAAAAGGAGGTTGGAGCCTCATTAGGGGCATAAACGCTAGCAATTGTACATTCCCTATTGTGGAGAAGGCCCTTAATAATAACAAATCTACTGTCCTTATCTCTATACGCATGTTGCACATCAAAATGGAGAGAGGAGTGTAAAAATATAGCCGCGCCCCTGCATTTAGTAGTGTGAAGGGTATAATAAGCCTGGGAGAAATACCTATTAAAAAACTTCGGATGAGATGCCTGCGAGAAGTGGGTCTCCTGCAATAAAAGAATTTTTGCTCCAAGTTGTTTGTATTGGGAGAACGCTTTCTTGCGTTTCAGAGGGGAATTGAATCCCTTAACATTATGCGATATACACTTAATCGCCATAGGAATTAATGGTTAAAAAATATAACAAATAAAATAAATAAAAAGAGAAGGCACCCAGAAAGGTCTGGGGGACAACCAGACCCGGAAGCTGCAAACTAGAACCCCTCCAAGCAGGCACCCCATCCCATTCAAACCAATCTCCTCGCATCAAGATTTCAAGGCTAAGCACAGTATGTTGCATTAGGGGTACAAAGATAAAGCCAAGGATCGTGGTGATCAATGTAGAAACACCAAGATGTTGGCTTGAAAGCAAATTCCACTGATAATGACAATGACATAAATAAAAAATAAAAAAAGCATAATAATATAAAATAAATGACAACCAGAGGCTATTCTGCTGTGGAGACAAAAATGCACAAAAAAAATATAAAGAAAAGAAAAATTGGAAAAAAGAGAGCAGAGTCATCAAAAAATGGATCAGGAAAAGAATAACTCCTGACAAAAGAAGAACGAAATCCTGAGACATACACGTCTCACCTCCAGGTAATCGTAGCTAGCAGTCCAAAAAACAGGAAGCTGCAACCACAGATCTATATGCAATCACTGGGATCACCGGAGGGGGGGGGAAAACATGCTTTGGCGCCATGAAGCGGAACAATATGAAGTAAATAATTCCCGAGTCAGGGTATCATGGGTTGAGAAGAATAACAGAACACAGTAAAACATTTTTACCAGGGAGCCCATATTAGCAAATGTAAAGCGAAGGGCATAGATTTCAGGGACCGAGAGGGATTCCAATAGCAAAGCCGGGAGAGACAGAGTCACAACCCGGAGCAATGGGTAATCAGTTCCTAGGAGAGCCTTGACCGTACCGAATCCTCCGCCTGTCACGTCTTGAAGGTGGCGTCTGCCAGATCTGAGAAGGGCGAGGTGTTAAGGGAGGACGACGAATTTCTTCAGCATCCAGCAGGCCCAGCTTGACAAGGATCTCTTTCCCCTCAAATACCGTGGTGGCAACATACGTAGTACCATTGTGGGGGATGGACAATTTAAATGGGAACCCCCAACGGTAGCGAATCCGGGCATCTTGCAGGAACGCCGTGACTTCTTTCATCCCCCGTCGTCTGTCCAGAGTGGCGGGGGACAGGTCCGGGAAGATTTGCACTGTGAATTCATCCAGGGTGATCCTCTGAGTATTTCTGGCGGCTCTAAGAATTTCTTCTTTCACAAGAAAGTCTTTAAGGCATAGGATTATGTATACATGGCCTCAAGGCTTGCGTCCAGATCAGCCTTGGAGAGTGTTGCCGGGTACTCACAGTTGGTGGGGTGTGAAGAGGAACTCAGCTCAGGAGGTAAGGCCGGGGCCGCAGCGCCATTTTGAGACATGTTGCACTGCTCCCGCGTACGAAGAAGGTAGTGGGTGAGAGAGGATTGGGCCGCTCCCTTGTTCTTTTTCTTCGCCGCCGACATGCACCGTGGTCACCGGGGTCGGAGGGTAGTAGTTTGGAGGATCAGCAGAAAGATTATGGCCCCCGAATGGAAGGATTAGTTCCGACGCGCCAGGAGCTGGTCTAACAGGCGTCCATCTCCATTCGCGCCGCGCATGCGCCCCACTAGCAGTTTTTTAAGCTCCTAGAAGATATTATTAGCATTTTTTTTCTGCTCCTAGAAGCTAAATAGTGTTATTATATGTGTCCATGCACACTACTATAGGCCATTCACATTTTCTGAGCTTCAGCCTCTAGGAGCAGAAAAAAAAAATGTTTGTGTAGCTTCTTGGAGCGTTTTTCCAGCAGAAACACTCCTAAACACTCCTAAAATTCTGCTAAAACACTACTCCAAAAAAGCTTTTACCAGCGTTTTTTATCCAGCATTTTTTCCAGTGTTTTTTTTAGCTTAAAAAAATGCTAGTGTGCATGGGACCTTAAGGTTAGGTATCGGAAGGAGGATATGCAGTAAGGTCCATGTCACACTAGTAACTTTCTATTTAGCAGCTACAGATCTCTGATTATTTTCTTTGATGATTTGCTGCTGGATACAAGCGTGCTGCTGATGCTGACTTCTGAGCCTATCTAGGCAGCTTTGAATTTCTGGCATGCAATGATCATCAGCTGCTCCATTGGATAACATTGGTAGCTACTGAAGCTAATGATTCTGTAGCTATTTACAAATCCTTTGCAAAGGGATATAAAGGACATAGATAATTCACTGACTGCCATTCATTTTTTCCTAGCAACAAATACACTAAGGAATTATTGATAAAACAAGTTGAGCAGCTGCACATCACCAGTTGTGATGCTGTTTATATTTTTTATGCTTTTAACATTTTAATAAAAGAGGAACTGTTACCATGCTATTATTTTCTCACACAACAATCCATTAAATACAAATGAAGGTTGACTGGTAGCTGCAAGGTAGCACTACTGATTAAGAGACAGCAATGAGGGTTACGTGATATTGAGGAGCGGACTTACACATTGGATACACTGGGGGATAACTGAGTGCAATAAGACCGACCTGCGTGGTCCTATACCTTTGGCAAGCAAAATTCCAGTGGGTGTTCAGTGTTGGAAGCCAATAGAAGATATGAAAAAGTGTAGCTGTCTGTTTGTGGACACACTCTTAGTGCCGGTTCCGACTTCAGAAACGTTTCCTGTACTACTTCAAATTGACTTCTAGGCAACTTGTAGGCAACTTGTACCCATTGATTTCAATGTAAGTTGCCTCCAAAGTCGGATCACCATCTTAACTGAAGCAACTTTACAGGAAGAGAAATTTGTTTGCTCAGATAAACCCCTCCCTCCCACAGAGCTGATTATTCTGTGATTGGCCACAGCCAAAGTAGCCTGTCCTGGAGGCAACTATAAGTCACATTGTAAGTTGCTCCAAGTCGCGCTGAAGTCCCCTGAAGTTGCCTTGCAAAGTCACGCTGTAAGTTGGGTTGCCCCTGTGTGAACTGACTCTTACTTTTGTGTTTGTTTTCGTTAATGTTATCAAAGACAGAGAAGGAACATTGTTATATCTGTAAAGAAAAAAGTTTAGTTTTTAGTGATACCTTTTATTGGCTAATGTAAGTTATTAAAGATGCAAGCTTTTGCATGTCCAAGATCCCTTCTTCAGGCTTAATTTCCTAAAATGGTTCTGAAACCTACATACTTATACTCAGGGTTACAAGGAGGGACATTGAAATATAAATATGTTTATTCTTGACACACGTAGGTCTCGTTTACATGCACGTCAGCATGGAAACCTTTAGAACCAGTTGCCAGGCTTTCATGGGGGCAATTTGGCGTCTTCTGAACACCTGTTTTTTTTAACAATGCCTTAGCTGCAGTTTTGGTGTGATACTATTGACTTGAATAGGAAACGTTTGGCCAGTGGCATCCCCTACCAACTGCCAAATGCTCTATACAATATTCTACATTGCAAAGCGATGGTGGCAATGTATACAAACTTTTCTGCTGGACATGCTGACTTGCTTGTAGGCTATCCAATGCAAGTGTGAACAAGGCCTTAGGTATTAAAGGCTGTTGCAAAGGGTTAGGCTATAGAAATAGGGGTCAGTTTTATAATGTTATTAGGGTAACTGAAACAAAGATAACAAGTCCAGCATCTTTAATACCTTAAGTTAGCCAATAAATATTACTTAACCTCCTCGGCGGTATTACTCGTGGTGGTTTTTCCATACTAGGATCGGTATCCCCGAGTCACGCTCGGGGTAGATGTGCAGAGCGTGCAGCGGCGCGGCTTACCTTCTCGCTGAATCCACAGGCTTGGTTTACTTACCTTGTCCCTGGATCCAGCGATGCATCCCCGCTGTGTGAGCGAGCGGGTCCTTGCTCGATTCACAGTGTCCCCGTCTGCCACCGATCTCATCTCCGTTCCCTGCGACGTTACGACGCACGGGGGCGGAGAACGGCGCCAAATTCAAAAAAGTAAACAAACACATTACATACAGTATACTGTAATCTTATAGATTACAGTACTGTATGTAAAAAATACACACCCCCCTTGTCCCTAGTGGTCTGCCCAGTGCCCTACATGTTCTTTTATATAATAAAAACTGTTCTTTCTGCCTGCAAACTGTAGATTGTCCATAGCAACCAAAAGTGTCCCTTTATGTCAAAAATTGGTTTTAGAGCAGCTAGAAAACAGCGATAATAAATTATAATCACTTGCAGAATTGTGCGATAGCGATTTGTGGGGAAAATCGTCATAAAAAAAATAAAAGTAATGACAGCGACAATTCTGCAACTGAGCAAATTTCAGTGATTTTGAGTTGATTACATTATTGAATATTTTTTATTATAATTATATTATTATTATTTGTTATAATTATTTATAATTATTTATTATATTATAATTTATCATTTTGTTTTAAAAAAAAATTCATACCCGGGATGCCTACTAGACTCTTGTTTGGTCAGATTTAAATGAGTTATTCCTAAGAATTGCAGGCCTACAGTATAAAACGCTAAATTTCCTTGCAAATAATTGTACCGCTTTTGGTACGTAATTCCAGACAGAATCATACCGCCAGGGAGGTTAAGCTCCAAACCTTCTGCTCAATGATCGAAACCTTAGGGCCATATCAGATGAGCAATTATGTGGCTAGTAAAAACTCTTTGGTAACAGGATAGCTGATAGACAGCTTACCTTTTCCTATGGTGTCACTCCCTTTGAAACAGTTGTCTATCCCTTGCAGTTTCCTCCTATTGAGTGAGATTCTGCAGCCCTGGTACCCAACCTGCAGCCCTATGGGCCCCTGCAGGCACTAATATGTGTTTTCCTATTACCCTGTTATAGTAGTGATTTCTAGCAATCTCATGTCTATGACTGTCTCATGAAGCATGTCCCCCTCCAGCAACTCATATAGCATGTTCACAGTACCTAACAGTCTCCTGCAGCATGACCACAGTCTCTGACCATCTCTTGTATCATGCATGCAATCTCTGACCATCTATTGTATCATGTACACAGTCTCAGACCATCACATGTATCATGACCATAGTCTCAGACATCACTTGTATCGTGTCCACAGTCTCTGACCATCTTTTGTATCATGTCCATGATCTCTGACCATCTCCTGTATTATGTCCGCAGTCTCTGACCATCTCTTTTATCATGTCCACAATCTCTGACCATCTCTTGTATTATGATCACAGTCTCAGACCATCACTTGTATCATGTCCACAGTTTCTGACCATCTTTTGTATCATGTCCATGATCTCTGACCATCTCCTGTATTATGTCCACAGTCTCTGATCATCTCTTGTGTCTTGTCCATAGTGTTTGACTATATTATGTTGTGTGTCTGCTGTCTCTGATAATAAATATTCACAGATTTTTTTATGTTATTTTGGAGGCCACACTTGAGGCCCCCCCTTATCAACAAAGTTGACAGCATTCCTTGCCAGTAGGGGAGCAATTTCATCAGGTTCCCTCAGCTAGGTGATTCTGCTGCTAGTAGCAACAAAATTCCTAAACTAACCTAACCCTAAAGGTTTAGAGGAGGAGGGTTGAGTATTAGGATTGCTATAGTGTTAAGGCCACTTTGCAACATACAGACAATTAGGGGAACAGTGTAATTTAGTCTTGTTCACAGTGCTAAAAGCGTTATGCTAACAGCTTTGTGCCAAGCAATGAAAATTGAATGCACTGAAAATAAACTTTCCTCTTATCACTCATGGACTCCAAGGTTACATAATGTCAAAAGCCAATTCCACAGGAGGTTTGAGACCCCTTTCTCCCTGCATAATGGCTATGGCACATGCCTAAGCTTGAATTTCTGGCGCAGAGATCCCTCCATCAGCTTTCTAATGAAACATTTTTAGAAGTGTGCATGCATGATATCAACATATTTATTCACTATTATTCAGAACTGTGTCTTGAGTAGAAATAAATATATAAAGAAATAGCGATTTTCTATTCCAGTACGGCAAAATGGCACTTGAGCAAGTGGCAGTCGGCCATGAAATACAACTGATTTAGCTAACAAATGAGGTGGCTGCCAGTGAATTGAAAAAGATTTCTCTATTCAGTACAAGGATTCTTTACAATGCCTGTCAGTTTTCAGCCGTCATGTGCTTATCCGTTCACTGAGTGCGAGACCCCAGCGCTGGGCTCCGGTCTAATCTACACTTACAAAGCTTGTGTGGGTCATCACTTTCCTGTCAAAATTCTAAATATTCATCTTTTATCAGGAAACCTACGTGTCCCTACATGATATACTCATGGCTTTCTTAACATTTGACCACAGGTTTCCCCTATTTTTATAAGTTTAACTCAAACAAATTTATCATTTTGTAATGTTATGATTTTAAAGGGAGTGCATAGCCTATTTGTTTTATATACAATTTATTTATTACAGGCATTTATATGGAACGGACTACTTACGCAGCACTTTACACATTTACATCAGTCCCTGCCCTCAAGGAGCTTACAATCTACAGGCTCTACCGCAAATGCATATGCATACTAGGACCAATATACACAGAAGCCAATTAATAGCCATTGAAAGCATTTTGTTATATCTGTTCGATAAGAACACCAAAATACCTGTTGATCCTGCCAGAAATCCAGTGAGCTTGGAAGTTGTTTACTGTGCAGTCACATCTCAAGCAGTTATTAGCCGTAACCAGTTCACCTACATAACACCCCCCACCACCCTTACGTTATAGAGGTGAGAACGGTAGGAGGCATTCTGCTGTCTAGATAAGAACGAGCAGTCTAGGGTGACAACTTTGCACTTCCATAGATAGAAATACAATTGAAGAACATTGTCACCCTAAGACAGGAAGTTAATTACTGCCAGGATTGCCAGATAAAAAAACAAAGCTATTGTAGCCAATACATCCAAGGACTCTTAAGCTGCAATATAGAGTATTACATTTTGGTCTTGGGTTTAGCTACACTTTATGTCACGCTAATTGTTCCACGTGTGTCTTTATTTACTTTAACCACTTCAGACCCGGACCAATATGCAGGTAAAGGACCAGGCCCCTCTTTGCGATTCGGCACTGCGTCACTTTAACTGACAATTGCGCGGTCGCGCGACGTGGCTCCTAAACAAAATTGGCGTCCGCTTTTTCCCACAAATAGAGCTTTCTTTTGGTGGTATTTGATCACCTCTGTGGTTTTTATTTTTTGCTATAATAAATATCCCCCAAAAATATATAAAAAAACATTTTTTTCCTCAGTTTAGGCCGATACGTATTTTTCTACCTATTTTTGGTAAAAAAAATCGCAATAAGTGTTTATCGATTGGTTTGCGCAAAATTTATAGCGTTTACAAAGTAGGGGATAGTTTTATTGCATTTTTATTAATATTTTTTTTTTTTACTACTAATGGCGGCGATCAGCGATTGTTTTCATGACTGCAACATTATGGCGGACACATCGAACAATTTTGACACATTTTTGGGACCATTATAATTTTCACAGCAAAAAGTGCTATAAAAATGCATTGTTTACTGTGAAAATGACAATTACAGTTTGGAAGTTAACCACTAAGGGCGCTGAAGGGGTTAAGTGTGACCTAATTTGTGTTTCTAACTGTAGGGGGGCGGGGCTGGACATGTGACGTCATTGATCGCCTTTCCCTATATCAGGGAACAGATGATCAATGACAGCGCCACTGTTAAGAACGGGGAAGGTGTGTTTACACACACCTCTCCCCGTTCTTCAGCTCCTGTGACCGATCCCGGGACACCGGTGGCGATCGGGTCCACGGGTCCCACGGCCGTGGTCACGGAGCTTCGGACAGGTACGTGATTGTGCCCGGCCGTGCCATTCTGCCGACGTATATCGGCGTTAGTCAGTCCTTAAGTGGTTATGTACTGCTTACCCACTTTCATTCTCTCTTGCATTGCTTACTTGTCCCTTCATCTGACCTCAAAATGTTGGGTGGTTTGCCTATTTTGTTCTCAGATAACATAGTAACCCTGAAGATGTCAGACGTAGGCTGACGAAACGGCGTTGGGTGGTATTTGAGATACATTATTTCCGGTCAGCTGGAATGCAGGTGGGGTGCTTACCGGCGATTCCTATACAATATATGCTGATAATTGTCTTCTTTGATGTACGTGCAATACAACATTCTTTTTTAAATACATGATTTGAATTACTGCACCATGAGAGTGTTATTTTCTCTCCCTCTCTACATGGCAAAACTGGAGCTTTAGATATGCTATCTATATATACTATATATTAAATGGATGACAGCAGTGGTTTGAATTCATTCCTGTGACCTCATTAAGTCTGGTGAGTGCATAATGTGTCTGCATGTGGGTGGAGAAGAACCTTTTCTATACTCACTGAGGACATTATTCATGTGTGGGATTTATACATGGACTTCACAATTTTTACGTATTTTTTATAATTCAAACGAAGATTTATTTGTTTATTCACTATAGTGATTTATGATTTGTAATTTATGATATAAGCGTGTGGTTCCTTTGCTT
This sequence comes from Rana temporaria, assembly GCF_905171775.1. Classification (NCBI taxonomy): domain Eukaryota; kingdom Metazoa; phylum Chordata; class Amphibia; order Anura; family Ranidae; genus Rana; species Rana temporaria. The sequence continues at coordinate 52,282,377 of NC_053490.1, read as the reverse complement.
CTTTTAACATAGTAAACATGAACATTTATCCGTGTTTCAAATTGATAAAAAGGTTAGTTGACCTTTACCAAAAAAGTGCCTATGTAGGTAAGGTGCGCCTACAGATAAAACACACTGTGCAGCTTTGACCAAAGTGTCTTTGCTATAGGTATAGGCTGTGACCGAACCCAGACACCATGACTGGGTATCTCCGCCAAGATCTTCCTAAAGCTCTGGGACATGAGACCAGCAAAACTGACTGTATTTACCCCAAGAACTAGGCAGCACCAGTTTCAGAGTAAACCAAAATAAGGACTGTTTATTTGAACAAGAATACAGGCTTTTATACACTTGAGAAGGAGGTCACTCATCACATTAACAATGACCCAAATTTTACCCAAAACATTGGGCAAAGGATTAGCTAACGAGGTACAGCTGACTCATGGCTAATCCCATCACAGAGGATCCTTAATTACCCACCTCGAACGACTCAGATGTCTCATTGCAGGTCAGACTTGCTGACTCCAAGCTCAGAAGGTACAACACACATTATCATAAGTATAAACACAGAACACCTTCAGACAATAGCTGAGTTAATTAGCACAAATAACAATGGGTGAAAGACCCTTGGGAGACCTACTTGCAATAAACACATTATATCAGAAAACCCCAGACAGGTGGCTTGTTGATGATATCAGCATCTTCTATCAGTCCCACAGTGTGAAGCAGTCCTTGCTGGAAATGTGGCATTTAGGCCCTTAACATGGATCCCTGTGTGTCTTGAGGAGACATGGACTTGAATCCAAAGTAACAATACACCACGGGTCCCCAGATATACAGCTCACAAATAGTAGTGTTCCCTTAAAGGCCAGGGCCTATAGTCAGTAGGCAAGAGGCTAACATTCAGTCCCCTCCAAAAGCCTCTGTCCCGGGTAAGTCTATCACATAGGTCATTTATTTTCCTCCTGAAGCCTGGCCAAAAAACTTCCAGAGACGGCACCCTCCTATCGTGCCTTGCTGCTAGGCTGTTGGTAAGACACTCCCAGACACTCCCCTATTGCAGTAGTTCTGAGCTCAGCGATGCTGCAACAGAGGAGATAGGGGACCACAGATTTGATGGGGTATAAGAACTCCCCTGTGATTATGAGGGTGGGCAGTAACAACTGTTATGCCGCATACACACGCTCAGAATTTACGACAACACATGTTCGATGGGAGCTTGTTGTCGGGAATTCCAACTGCATGTAGGCTCCATCGGACATTTGCTGTCTGAATTTCCAACAACAAAAATTTGAGAGCTGGATCTTACATTTTTCCGACAACAAAATCCGTTCTTGTAAATTCCGAGCGTGTGTAGACAATTCCGACGCAAAAAATTCCACACATGCTCTGAATCAAGTACGAGACAGAATCGCTCGGTCTGGTAAAACTAGCGTTCGTAATGGAGATAGTACATTGGTCACATTGCAATTTTTTTAATGATGCTGATGTCACCTATAGGCTTACAATGGGGCAACCCTTGTCAGTTCTACACTCAAGTATCCGCTTACAGCTGATCATGTGACTGGACGGGAGAAGCAGGAGGGGCTGAGATCTCCCTGTGACGTCAGCTGACCAGCATAGAGGGATCACATGACTGCACAGCGACGGTGTGGGAAAAGGAATTTAGCCTTTTCATCTAAAAAACACACACACTATAGTACAAGTATTTTTGATGCATATTTCAGCTAAATAGCAGCGGGAGAGGTGATGAGCGGAGCCACTCTCACTCTGACAGGCAGGAAGGGAAAGGGAAAGATTCAAAGCAGACAGTGGGATGACAGAGGCACACAAACTGACCACGGTATCATGGCTCAGCAGCCATGATTACCGTGGTCAGCTCAGACAAGGGGACACAGGCACAGGCGGGATCAACCAGGTATATTACAACATAGGAAAGGACAAATTACACAACACAAGCACTATGCTATAGATCATCCCAAAACACAATAAAATCAAGTAAATAACTTTCTCCCAGCGCTCACAAGATACAGATATTGTTAAGCAAAAAAGTTAATTGCAATAACAGCAGCTGCTTTGAGTAATATCCATCATTCCATAATATATTCCTTAAATCCTCATCAATAATAACATAATTACCAGCACTCCTCTGGTATATTCCACCATGTGTGCCTTTAAATAATCCAAAAGTAAACTACACCATGTGACTCCTAGAGTAGTTCGCACCACTTGGGTTTAGTAAGAGATAATACACCAGACTCAGTCCATGAATCCCATTACCACACCTTGTGAGAGCCTCTCCCTTTGGATAATAAACTAACCAGACCTTCATACATAATACGCCTGAAATACTGTTTCTTTCTCCCATAAGGATCCTCTGTGTGCAAGGTCTTCCTCGAGTCAGGAGGAAGTAGAAAGGAGATATAACTGGAAGTGGCAGCAGAGGAGAGACTATGATGGGAGGAAGACCTTGCACACAGAGGATCCTTATGGGAGAAAAAAACTGTGGGCTAGATTCAGCATTGATTTACGCCGGCGTATCTATAGATACGCCGCGTAAATTCAAAGCTGCGCCGGCGTATCTTCTTTCTGTATTCAGAAAGCAAGATACGCCGACAATAGCCTAAGATGCGACTGGCGTAAGTCTCTTACACCGTCGTATCTTAGGGTGCATATTTACGCTGGCCGCTAGGTGGCGCTTCCGTAGTTTTCGGCGTAGAATATGCAAATTACCTAGATACGCCGATTCACAAATTTACGTACGCCCGGCGCTATTTTCTTACGTTGTTTACGTTAGGCTTTTTCGCCGTAAGGTTGCTCCTGCTATTATGAGGCGTACGCAATGTTAAGTATGGACGTCGTTGTTGCGTTGAATTTTGAATTTTTTACGTCGTTTGCGTAAGTCGTTCGCGAATAGGGCTGGACGTAATTTACGTTCACATCGAAACCAATGACGTCCTTGCGGCGTACTTTGGAGCAATGCACACTGGGAAATTCCACGGACGGCGCAATCGCGCCGTTCGGGAAAAACGTCAATCACGTCGGGTCACCAAGAATTAACATAAAACACGCCCCCTCATCCACATTTGAATTACGCGCGCTTACGCTGGCCCCATTTACGCTACGCCGCCGTAACTTAGAAGGCAAGTGCTTTGTGAATACAGCACTTGCCTCTCTAACTTACGGCGGCGTAGCGTAAATACGATACGCTGCGCCGCCGTAACAATGCGCGCCCCTACCTGAATCTAGCCCTGTATGTCAGGCATATTATGTATGAAGATCTGGTGAGTTTAACCACTTCCCGACCTCCTCATGTACATTTACGTCGGCAGAATGGCACGGACAGGCACAATCACGTACCTGTACGTCCTCTGCTAGACGTCGGTGGGGGGTCCGATCGGGACCCCCCCCGGTACATGCGGAGGTCGGGTCCGCTCGGGGAGCGATCCGGGACGATGGTGCGGCTATTTGTTTATAGCCGCTCCGTCGCGATCGCTCCCCGGAGCTGAAGAACGGGGAGAGCCGTGTGTAAACACGGCTTCCCCGTGCTTCACTGTGTCGGCGCATCGATCGTGTCATTCCCTTTATAGGGAAGACACGATCGATGACGTCATTCCTACAGCCACACCCCCCTACACTAGTAAACACACACAAAGTAAACCCTAACTCCTACAGCGCCCCCTGTGGTTAACTCCCAAACAGCAACTGTCATTTTCACAATAAAGAATGCAATTTAAATGCATTTTTTGATGTGAAAATTACAATTGTCCCAAAAATGTGTCAAAATTGTCCGAAGTGTCCGCCATAATGTCGCAGTCACGAAAAAAATCGCTGATCGCCGCCATTAGTAGTAAAAAAAATAAATAAAATAAAAATGCAAAAAAACTATCCCCTATTTTGTAAACGCTATAAATTTTGCGCAAACCAACCGATAAACGATTATTGCGATTTTTTTACCAAAAATAGGTAGAAGAATACGTATCGGCCTAAACTGAGGAAAAAAAATTTTTATATATGTTTTTGGGGGATATTTATTACAGCAAAAAGTAAAAAATATTGCATTTTTTTCAAAATTGTCGCTCTATTTTTGTTTATAGCGCAAAAAATAAAAACCGCAGCGGTGATCAAATACCACCAAAAGAAAGCTCTATTTGTTGGGAAAAAAGGACGCCAATTTTGTTTGGGAGCCACGTCGCACGACGACGCGCAATTGTCTGTTAAAGCGACGCAGTCCCGAACTGTAAAAACCCCTTGGGTCTTTAGACAGCAATATGGTCCGGGGCTTAAGTGGTTAATATCCAAAGGGAAAGGTTCTCACAAGGTGTGGTAACGGGATTCATGGACTGAGTCTGGTGTATTATTCCCTACTAAACCCAAGTGGTGCAAACTACTCTAGGACTCATATGGTGTAGTTTACTCCAAAATATTTATAGGCACACAAGGTGGAATATACCTGAGGAGTGCTGCTAATTCTGTTATTATTAATGAGGATTTAAGACATATATTATGGAACGCTGGTACAGATCATGCCGTAAAGGAACAGGATCTTATTTTTATTTTTTTAGGGTTACAGCCACTTTAAGCTTAGTTAAGAATAGGCTGGATTTCTACTTTAAGGGCTGATATATCCCACACTGATATGGGTACTGAGATACGTTGAGTGAGGAAATAAAGAAAAAAGACTAAAAAGAAGAAAATGATAGCAGCCATTACATCTAAGGGCTGGTATGCTGCAATATATAACATTCCTTTCCCTGGGTTTAGATACACTTTAAGACTGTTGGTACGTTTAAACCTGGGATGGAAGATGATCCTTTCTGCAAACTGCAATGCAAATGAGAACATAAAATGAGCCACTTTTAACTTAATGGGCTGAAATCTAGAAGGGAAATGAGTGAAATGGAAAAGTTCCTATTTGCATGGCTACAACAAAAACCTTGTAACTGCAATTTGAACACCATATAACTGCAGCAAAACACAGGCAATGCAAGGACAATTGTGACATATGTCTGATACTTTATTCCCTCAATTTGTTTTCACTTTACAAACGCTAAAGCAAAAGATCATTCATTTTGAGCTAATGTGTTTTAGGGGTTTGTAAAATTTGCTGCTGATATTTTCATACATAGCGGGAAAACATTTGCATTTTTCGGTAACGCTTTTGTATTCTGACATTTCTCTTCCTTCTAGGTGCACCTGTTGTCGGCACACAATGGGACTGTGGAGCGTGCCATACAGTAGAATTGAATGACTCAAGCAAAGAACATTGTGCTGCTTGAACAAATTAACAGATGGCTTTTAACCTTAAAGAAATGACAACTAGTTATTCACATATTCAGTAATACATTTCTTCCTTTAAAAAAAAAAGCTCCCTATGGAAACGATAGTAGGTAGCAAGTTAAAGTAGAACTATAGGCAAAACATTTTTTTTTTTTTCATTTTGGATAGAGTAAGGGAGGGTTATAACCCCTGTTAGGTTTATTTTTGCCATTGGGGAGATTTACCTTCACTTCCTGTTCCGCATCCAAAACAGGAAGTGAGAGAAAATCCCTGCAAATTAAGGGAATCTCTTGGGGACCCCCAGGTCACCAGAAGGAATGTCCCCATTGGAAGATTTCCCCTCCATTACTTTTCTGGGGACAACTCAAAATGTCTTTTCCTTTCACTTTCAATGATAAGGGTAAACAGGATAAATAGAGAGGGGGGATCTCCTTAACAGTAACACAGACAGCAATAAAAACTGACAAGGATTCAAATCACTCTTCACTCCATCCAAAACCAAAATAATTTTTTTTTTGCCTTTAGTTATACTTTAAAGAAACTATAAAATAGTGATAAAAAAACACACACAGACAAACATCTGCACTTTCTGGTAGTGTTGAATAGGGATGAGCTTCGTATTCGAGTCAAACTCATGTTCGACTCGAACATCGTATGTTCGATCGTTCGTCGAATTACGAAAGTTTTGGGCCGTTCGCGCCAAATTCGAGTTGTGTTTCACGGCCCATAATTCACTGCGGCATTGCAGTGCATTGCTGGCTGATGATTGGCAAAGCATGCACTATGACCCGCATGCTTGGCCAATTACAGCTTGCAAAAAAACGGAGAGCCATAATTGGCCAAAGCCAGGGTGGCTTTGGCCAATTATGGCTCAGGGGGTTTAGTACACACCCCACACTATAAAAGGCAGCCTGCAGGTCGGCCTTGTGTAGTGTGTTGCGGTGGTTAAAAGAGAGAAGACAGAGAGAGACAGAGAGAGAGAGTGTCATTTTTAGTAGGTAGATAGAGCAGGCAGGCAGGCAGGCTAGTCAGTTAAATTTACAGTGTGTAGAGGATATATATGCATCCCAGGTGTTGTATATATATTTATACACTGTATAGTTTAGCTAGATCTGCACTTCCTAATTTACTGGCAGGCAGGTGATTGTGCTAGCTGCAGTATTCTCACGTGGTGTATTGTCTGTGTCCTCTGCAGTGTGCACCATAAAGCTACGTGGTGTGTGTGCACTTTTGAATTCGAACGTTCGAGTCCCATGGACATCAATGGGGTTCTAAATGTTCACGCGAACGGTCAGTCCGTTTGAAGGTTCTGGTGCGAACCGAATGGGGGGGTGTTCGGCTCATCCCTAGTGTTGAAGCTTTCCTGCCTCCATCCCATTCCTATTGGCCATTCAAACACCCTATCATAGTGACGGGCCAATGGAAATGTACAAAGGCAAGCTCTGCTGGTCTTCTGGTGTGTCCCTGTGCCATTAAGGAAAAATTCATGTTCCTGTGTGATTCATATGCAACTCATTCTATTGAATGGGTTGAAATTGCACCACAAGCAGTACAGGCACTACTTTTCAAAAATGTACTGCACCAGATCACAAGGTACTTTGGCACCACGTGATCTGGTGCGGGCAAACACATTGTGTTTGGGGCATTTTGAGAGTGATGCAGAAAACGTGTATGGAACACATGTTCTCGACTGCGTTCTGGTGTGAACGAGCCCTAAGGCCTAATGCACACAGTGCTTTTAAAAAAAAATTCTACAGGCTTTTGAAATTTTTTGTGCCTCTAAATGCCCCCCCCCCATGTTAGCCTATGTGCTCATGCACACATGGGAGTTTACAGGCACTTTACAGGCACTTACGCCGCCGTAATTTAGGGCGCAAGTTCTGTATTCAGAAACAACTTGCACCCCTTAGTTACGGCCAGGGGCGGACTGACCATTGGGACTCTCGGGCACTGCCCGAGGGCCCCATGCCACTAGGGGGCCCCATCAGGGTTGCCAGGCTCAATAAAACCAGGGACAGTATGTAAAAATCTGTGTTTTTTTTACATCTGTCCCTGATATGTCCAAAACCGACATGCTTTTGATGTGAAAATCCTGAGATTTTAGTTGCCCTGCCTATGCACTGCCTCCTGGCATGGTGGCCATCTGTAAGCCAGGGGGCCCCATAATCTTCTATTGCCCGTGGGCCCCATGAGTTGTCAGTCCACCCCTGGTTACGGCGGCGTATTGTATCTGTGTCAGCGTAAGCCCACCTAATTCAAATGTGGGTGATGTGGGCGTGTTTTATGTATATTAACTGTGACCCCGCGTATTTGACGTTTTTTTCGAGCGGCGCATGCGCCGTTCGTGAAAAAAATCCCAGTGCGCATGCTCGAAATTCTGCCGCAAATCGTCATTGCTTTCGACGTGAACGTAAATTACGTCCAGCCATATTCGCGAACGACTTACACAAACGACGTAAAATGTTCAAAACTCTACGCGGGAACGACAGCCATACTTAACATAGGATACGCCTCATATAGCAGGGGTAACTATACGCTGAAAAAAGCCTAACGTAAACGACGTAAAAAAATGCGCCGGCCGGACGTACGTTTCTGAATCGGCGTATCTAGCTCATTTGCATATTCCTTGCGTAAATATACGGAAGCACCACCTAGCGGCCAGCGTAAATATGCAGCCTAAGATACGACGGTGTAAGACACTTACGCCCGTCGGATCTTAGGGAAATCTATGCGTAACTGATTCTATGAATCAGGCGCATAGATACGACCCCGCGCACTCAGAGATACGACGGCGTATCTGGAGATACGCCGTCGTATATTCTCTCTGAATCTACCCCAGTATATATATATATAATCTGGTTTTCATGTTCTTCTCCCGGCAATTTTTTTAGGTCAGTGACAGGGATTTAAGGATAAGTTCAGGTTGCTAAGTTACTATTTTATTGTTTTTTCAGATGTAATCAATTATGTTTTTGCGTATATTTTTCTGGTATTTTGAGCTCAGTTTTGCTGAAGCCGAATATAAAATGCTAAAAATATTGAATCTAAAATAGACACACCACAGGCATGCCTCTCCATTTGACAAAGTAGGTTTTCTTATTTTCAATTCTGAACTTCCTATTAGCTTTGCTACAACGTTTTTCCTCTTCTTGCAGGGAAGAGAGCCAAACTCTAGCTTGGTCAACATTATTTAAATAAATAGTAAGCGCACTCTCCAAGTGAAGACGTTCCTTCCGTGTACAGTACTGTGTTAGCAGCATCACAATGTTCCTTGTTTATTGTGACTTTATTTATTATCCATCATCCAGTGCCACTGATATTTTCTCCAGCTTATTTTGGCACAATGAATATCTCATTTGGTTCCCTTGTTCTTCTGTTATAAATTCCTCCTCCAAATTCTCAGAAATCGTAAATCTGTCGCTCGGTGTCCTCTTTTGGAATAAATCAATAATACACTATAAATAACTCTTTATCCGCTCTTGTTAGAAAGGAGAATTTATTGGAGGTGGAAATGAATGGCTGATCTATGAAATGCGAGTATATACTTGTTTGCTTTTTGCCATGTTGGGATTAGGAACCTAATAAATTTAAATGTCTGTTTTTTTTTTTTATATCCAGTACACCTTATGTTATTTTATAGGAATATCATTTTATTGACTTATGTGTTACTTATGTCATATTAATGGGTTGCCAACAAAATGCCCTTTTTTCTTCTTACGTTGGACCCATCAGTAAGGCTGGGTTCACAATATTGGAATTACATGATGGATCCCTGCATCCAATTCGCAATAGCAGGAGATTTTGACCGGGTCTCTATGGAGCCGGTTCACATATGTCCGCAACAGGTCCGGTGCGTTTTGCAGAAAAACACTGTGCATCTTTTGGTCCATTTCAGGTACAAATTTAGCCCAAAATTCAGGCTGAAATCGGACCTGAAATGGTGAACCAGGACACACCGGACTCCTGCTGTGAGCTCATATGTGAACCGAGCCTCAGTAACTATCGATACATTCCTGACATGATAAGGGCAGCACAGTTGAGTAGTGGTGCAATTTCACCTAGCAGGAAAAAGGATTGCTAGTTTGAATCCTGACCATGAAACGTCTGCCTGGAGTTTGCATGTTGTCCCTGTGTCTGTGTGGGTTTCCTCTGGGTATTCCGGTTTCCTCCCACACTCTAAAGCCTCATACACATGATCCGACTTCCATTGGAAAAATCCATGGATTTATGTCCAAAGGGCGTTGTCCGTGAACTTGTTCTGCATACAGACGGCAGAACATTTTCAGCCAACATTCACAAAACTATGTTGTTTTTCAGTTTTTTAGTGCCACCCTTTGGGCAACTTCTGCTAATGTTGTCTTATGGTTAGAATTGGTTCGGAGCATGCGTGGCTGTACTTTGGATTTTAGTCCGACAGATTTGTGTACACACGATCGGATAATCCGACGGAACACATCGGTTGTCGGACAATTTGAGAGCATGACCATCCAACATTTGTTGTCGGAAATTCCGACAACAATTGTCCGATGAAGCATACAGACGGTCGGATTATCTGACAAAACACATCCATTTTACAATTGTTGAAATATCCGATCGTGTGTATGGGCCTTAAAGACATGCTGGTAGGTTAATCGGATCCTGTCTAAATTGTCTCTAGTATATGTATGAATGTGTGTTAGGGATCTTAGATTGTATACTCCATGAGGGTAGGGACTGATGTCAATGTACAATGTATATGTAAAGTGCTGCGTAAATTTACGGCGCCATATAAGTACCTGAAATAAATAAAAATGTCAAAGTAAAGCAAAACAATGAGGGAGAGTGACACAATCTGGTGTAGCTGTGCATGGTAGCCAATCAGCTTCTAACTTCAGATTGTTCAATTAAGCTTTGACAATAAAACCTGGAAGATGATTGCATTCTATTCAGAGCTGCACCTGATTTTGCACTCTCCAGTTTTAGTAAACCAACCCTAAAATAATTTTTTAATAACACAGATTTTTTTTTAACTACTTGCCGTCGCCGCACCGTCATTTTACGTCCACAAGGTGGCTCTCCTAGGCGAGACCACGTAAATGGACGTCCTACCCTTTAGCCGCCACTAGGGGCGCACGCGCGCCGCCGGAGGCGCACGCGCGCCGCCGGAGGCGCGCGCGCGCGCCCCCCGCTCGCCCCCGACTCCCGTGCGTGTGCCCGGCGGGCGCGATCGCCGCCGGGCACACGCGATCGCTCGGTACAGAGCGGGGAACGGGAGCTGTGTGTGTAAACACACAGCTCTCGTTCCTGTCAGCAGGGGAAATGCTGATTTTCTGTTCATACAATGTATGAACAGAAAATCAGTGTTTCCCCAAGTGAGGCCACCCCCCCCCCCACAGTAAGAACACACCCAGGCATACTTAACCCCTTCCCCGCCCCCTAGTGTTAACCCCTTCACTGCCAGTGGCATTTTTATAGTAATCTAATGCATTTTTATAGCACTGATCGCTATAAAAATGCCAATGGTCCCAAAAATGTGTCAAAAATGTCCGAAGTGTCCGCCATAATGTCGCAATACCGAAAAAAAAATCGCCGATCGCCGCCATTACTAGTAAAAAAAATATTAATAAAAATGCCATAAAAATACCCCCTATTTTGTAAACGCTATAACTTTTGCGCAAACCAATCAATAAACGCTTATTGCGATTTTTTTTACGAAAAATATGTAGAAGAATACGTATCGGCCTAAACTGAGGAAAAAAAATGTTTTTTTATATATTTTTGGGGGATATTTATTACAGCAAAAAGTAAAAAATATTCATTTTTTTCAAAATTGTCGTTCTATTTTTGTTTATAGCGCAAAAAAAAAAAAACGCAGAGGTGATCAAATACCACCAAAAGAAAGCTCTATTTGTGGGAAAAAAAGGACGCCAATTTTGTTTGGGAGCCACGTCGCACGACCGCGCAATTGTCTGTTAAAGCGACGCAGTCCCGAATCGCAAAAAGTACTCTGGTCTTTGGGCAGCAATATGGTCCGGGGGGTAAGTGGTTAAAGAACTTAGGCCTAGTAGTATGATCATTCTGTCGAAGATAAGAGGAAGCATTTCCTTACTGCCGGTTCACACAGTGGCGACTTGTCAGACGACTTAGCTGCCTGATAAGTCGCGCTCCGTTCTGTACTATGGAACCGTTCCAATAGGAGCAACTCAAGTAGCTCAGACTTATAAAAAGGTTCCTGTACGACTTTGGCACGACTTCAGGGTAACTTGCATTGACTTCAATACAGAAGTCATTTTGCAAGTCGCCTCTGAAGTTGTGTGCAGATTGCCTTGCAGAGTCGTGCTGCAAGTCGTGCTGCCCCAGTGTGAACTGGCACTTAGCCTCCTCTCATATCCAATTTGCATTACAGGAGATTGTGACCGGCTCTCAATGGAGCTGGTCCATACATTACCGTGGCGGCTGTGGAGCGAATTGCACAGGGGTCCTGTGTAGGGATGTCTCCTCATCCCTTTAAACCCGAACACATATGAATTCCACGGGTTCTGTGGCTGATTAATGTGGTAATTAAACTCACCTGGTGCCTTATCTGCATTAATTTAGCCTCAGAACCTGTGTAATTCATATGTGTTTGGGTTTAAGGCTGGGTTCACACTACTACACTACTTTCATCCTACTTTGCTCTGCTACATTGGTCCTACATTTATCCTACATTGGTCCTACATCCATCCTACTTTCATGAACAGGCTCCTACTTTGGTCCGACTTCAATGATATTCAATGGGCCTGAAGTAGGATCAATGTAGGACCAAAAGTAGTACAGGGAGCATTTTCAAAGTCGGACCGACTTGTGTAGGACGCTACAAGACGCTCTCATAGGGAAACATTGAACACAGAGCAAAGTAGGATGAAAATAGTGTAGTAGTGTGAACCCAGCCTAAGGCTAGGTTCACACTACTACACTACTTTCATCCTACTTTGCTCTGCTACATTGGTCCTACATTTATCCTACATTGGTCCTACATCCATCCTACTTTCATGAACAGGATACTACTTTGGTCCGACTTCAATGATATTCAATGGGCCTGAAGTAGGATCAATGTAGGACCAAAAGTAGTACAGGGAGCATTTTCAAAGTCGGACCGACTTGTGTAGGACGCTACAAGACGCTCTCATAGGGAAACATTGAACACAGAGCAAAGTAGGATGAAAGTAGTGTAGTAGTGTGAACCCAGCCTAAAGGGTTGAGGCTGGGTTCACACTACTACACTACTTTCATCCTACTTTGCTCTGCTACATTGGTCCTACATTTATCCTACATTGGTCCTACATCCATCCTACTTTCATGAACAGGATACTACTTTGGTCCGACTTCAATGATATTCAATGGGCCTGAAGTAGGATCAATGTAGGACCAAAAGTAGTACAGGGAGCATTTTCAAAGTCGGACCGACTTGTGTAGGATGCTACAAGACGCTCTCATAGGGAAACATTGAACACAGAGCAAAGTAGGATGAAAGTAGTGTAGTAGTGTGAACCCAGCCTTAAAGGGATGAAGTGGCAACCCTAGTCCTGTCCTAGGTCCAAATTTAGGCAAAAATTCAGGCCTGATTTGTCCCTGAAATGGAGAACAGGGACGCACCGGATGCCTGCTGTCAACCGCATGCAAATTAAGTGTGAACCCAGCCTGAATGATACCTGGACAAAGATGGTGCTGACATTCTGAGGAAAAGGAAAGCTAAAGGGTAGTCAGGGGGAGTACTGCGATCTCTGCAAAGCTGTAAGTAGTCGCAAGTGCTACACATATATACTACATAGTCTGCATGCATGAAACATGAAACATTTATCAGATATTAGGTTCCATTTAAAGATTTAGTGTAGCCTTTAATATGTATTTAGTGCCAACATACAGTACAGACCAAAAGTTTGGACACACCTTTTCATTCAAAGAGTTTTCTTTATTTTCATGACTATGAAAATTGTAGATTCACACTGAAGGCATCAAAACTATGAATTAACACATGTGGAATTATACATAACAATAAAGTGTGAAACAACTGAAAATATATTTCATATTCTAGGTTCTTCAAAGTAGCCACCTTTTGCTTTGCTTACTGCTTGGCACACTCTTGGCATTCTCTTGATGAGCTTCAAGAGGTAGTGACCTGGCGCAGCACCCCATCACTCTCCTTCTTGGTCAAATAGCCCTTACACAGCCTGGAGGTGTGTTTGGGGTCATTGTCTTGATGGATGGAATAGCATGCCACTGCAAGATGCTGTGGTAGCCATGCTGGTTCAGTATGCCTTTAATTTTGAATAAATCCCCAACAGTGTCACCAGCAAATCACCCCCACACCATCACACCTCCTCCTCAATGCTTCACAGTGGGAACCAGGCATGTAGAGTCCATCCGTTCACCTTTTCTGGGTCGCACAAAGACACGGGGGTTGGAACCAAAGATCTCAAGTTTGGACTCATCAGACCAAAGCACAGATTTCCACTGGTCTAATGTCCATTTCTTGTGTTATTTAGCCCAAACAAGTCTCTTCTGCTTGTTGCCTTTCTTTAGCAGTGGTTTCCTAGCAGATATTCTACCATGAAGGCCTGATTCACACAGTCTCCTCTTAACAGTTCTAGAGATGTGTCTGCTGCAAAAGGTGGCTACTTTGAAGAACCTAGAATATGAAATATATTTTCAGTTGTTTGACACGTTTTTGTTATGTATAATTCCACATGTGTTAATTCATAGTTTTGATGCCTTCAGTGTGAATCTACAATTTTCATAGTCATGAAAAAAAAGAAAACTCTTTGAATGAGAAGGTGTGTCCAAACTTTTGGTCTGTACTGTATTCCCAAGGGCTTTCACACTGAGGCGATGCGCTGGCGGGAGTGAAAAAAAATCTCCTGCCAGCAGCATCTTTGGAGCGGTGAGAGGAGCGGCGTGCATACCGCTCCTTCCCATTTAAAACAATGGGAAACCGCGGCATTGCGGACGTTATTAACCCTTTATCGGCCGCTAGCGGGGGTTAATACCGCACTGCTAGCAGCCAAATCCCGCAGCAAATCCGACGGTATAGCGCCACTATTTTTAACGGCGCTATACCGCCACCGTGCCTCCCGCCCCAGTGTGAAAGGGGCATTACTGTTATTGCTTTGGGACAGAAAGTCAAGGGAATTCTCTCCTATGAGGCACAATTTGAAAAAAAAATGTTGCTTTTAGATACACATTAGGTGGTTCCTGTCTTGTTTGGCTCTAGTACATATGTATGCATATGCCTTATAACATTCTGCATGCCATTTGCAAGCTGAGTAATTGGGGAAGGTTTAGGAAAGACTTGGTGATCTACCTCTTTGCGAATTGGCTTTCAAGAGTGTCAAACATGGTACCCAGAGATCTGTCCTCTAGAATTGCAATGAGTCAGATGCGACTGAACGGATATGTACATATATACATATTGCAGTGCTTTTCGGAGTGCATAGAAACATTCATATCAGTACTTATAGATGAACATCCCATCACACTCACACGCTCTCTAGAGTGGTGAGAAGCCAGTTATCCTACTAGTATGTATATCAGAGAAAACCCACACAAACACCAAAAGAACACACACATTCCATGTAGACAACATCCCCAGTGGAAGCTGAAAACAGAAATCAGAGCTGCAATGCAAAAATACAAAAGCAATGGAAAATTAAAGCTGGATTCTAGCCAGGGAACACTTCCCAATATTCTAAATGCCCAAATGCTTACTTAAATTGGCAGTCATGTGATGCGCCATGTCACAGTCCATCATCTCTCTTTTCAACTGCAGAATGAGGATTCTTCTTTAGATGAATCTATTGCTGCCTGGTGCATAGACACTTCCTATTGAGTCAATTAGCAGGGTCCTCAGAGTCCTGAAGACTACAGCAGTAGTGTGTTGACATGCAACATGAGTACAGTGCCATCAGGTAGACAATATAAGTAGGCTACCACATCCTTATACGTTGAAAACAAAGTCATGGATTTTCTCTGTACCTCAAAAAATGGAAAACAAACAATTTGTAAAATATCAAATTCTTTTTACAAAGCTCTAAAAAGGTTTGTTATACACCACATAATTAAAATGAATACAGCTTCCATTTATTTTGTAAAAAAGTTCCCTATTTTGGACAGTCTGAGTCTCCTTAAAAGTGGACTCCATCCCAACATTGTAGACCAAGTTCCCTTAGGTCTACAATCTTGGGGTGAAGTCAACTTTTAAGGAGACTCAGGCGATCCCTTAGGTCTACAATCTTGGGGTGGAGTCCACTTTTAAGGAGACTCAGGCCATCCAAAATAGGGAACTATGTTAGAAAATAAAGAGAAGTAGTATATTTTGCTTATTGTTTGTTTTCTGTTCTTGGGGTACCAAGAAAAAATCCATGACTTTTTTCTTCTTCATATTCAATAGTTTGTTGACGTCAAAACTGGACAACAGAGGCCCAGACTTCAGTGGTGAACCACCAGTCTTCACTCTATTAAGAGGTGATGTGGAATATAAAAGAGTGTAGTAGATGTCAGAATTTGCTTTAAGTAGACTTAAAGCAAAGGAAAGCTTTTTTTTAAGTGAATAGGTTTCGAATTTTGCCCAGAGATGAATTAAAAGTTGACTTTGTGACTTGTCACTGGTTCCTTCCTGACTGGTATTAGCCTTTTACTGCATCACTGCTGAATGTTTAATTGTTATATTGCTTGCAGTTTCTTTTCAAATTCTACTTCTCAAAGACAAATATAATAGGAATATCCATTTTTTTTTATTACTGTATAATTCTGTTTACATGTGAATAGTCTAGTGTTGTTCCTTCTAATTTTCTTTTTTTATGTCTTCTTGTACAATTATACCTCCTCTCTATGCATCTATAGTGCCTCCATCCATCTCCCCTTTTCCAATTTTCCTCCTGCAATGCAAGTTCAGTAAAATTTTTATAATTCTATAAAAACATCTTACTATTGCACTAAGCAAAATGAAATTTCAATAAGAACGTTAGTAGGAGTTTAGAGAAAGAAAAAAAAATCCCTGGAAAATGAGTTTCAAAAGTGATGTGGGGAAAAGTGAAATGTAATGAAATCTGAATTTCTTTAAACATTTATGAAAAAGGTTTACTCTGGAAGCTGGAGCATGAGCGTAAACAAGCATTTTAAATATACTGGCTAATAAAAACCAAACTCATAAACAATTATTGAAGATTAAAGTAAGCAAGATGAGTTCTTTTTTCAATCTAGCCAAGAATCGAAGAGCGCAAATGGGCAAGTTCTACACCAGCACTTACGAAATAAAATCAGTGGTGTAATAAAAGCCATAACAGACCATGCAGCTGTTGTGGGGCCTGGGGGTAGAAGGGGATCCTGTTAGGGTAATTGTCGAGGCAATTTTTTTTTTTTTTTTTTTTATCTTAATTTTTCTTTATTGTTTTCCAAAGACTAGACATATCTACAGATTTATATGTTTACATGACTATAGTTTACATTGTCTGGTACAGTTACATTATATTTCTACATATAGCCAAGCAAATATTATTTGAATTCCTTAATTTACCCCATCCCCACCCTCTCTTCTCCCCCCTCCCACCCTCCCTATTAATATTATGAATTTGTTATAAAAAAAATAGAGGCAGATATCTTGGTCTAGATTGTCTTTTGATTGGTTGACATGGGATAAAATAAAAGGGTAAAAGAAAAAAAAATAGACTGAGAAAGAGAGCGAAAAGAGAGAGAAGGAACACAAGAAGGGAGAAAAGGTCTAATCTCGAAGACCTGGAAAGGGAATCCAGCATATCCAGAATTGGATAGAGCGCTATTGGATTAATTTATCCTTGTCGTTCGGCTTTATCATCTACTGGGATAAGGGGAGGGTTTGTGGTCCCCCTATAGAGACTATCTCTCCACGGGTATTCCCATTTCTGTCAGCCAGGGCTCCCACACTCTTCTAAACCTGTTGTAGTTTCCTTGCTTAATAAAGGCCACCCTCTCGCACCAAATCAGAGCATTGATGGTTTCAACCCAGTTCTCGGCTGTTGGAGGAACATGCGCTTGCCATCTCTGTGCTATTAGCTTTCGAGCTTGGAAAAGGCACCTAAGCACGCTTTCCAATGCTCCTGCCGGGATTCTATGGTCTTCCGTGTCTCCTAGGAGGCAAGTTCTGGCCTCCGGCTCTAAAGAGGTCTTAAAGATTTTATTAATCCTATTTATCACTTCTATCCAATATCTAAAAAGCTTGGGGCATCTCCAGAACATGTGGATAAAATCCCCTGTTGCTTTGCATCTGGGGCATTCATCATTTGCATTCCAGCCTAGTACAAACATTTTTTTAGGGGTGTGATAGACCCTATGCAGTAGGAATAAATGGGACAATCTCTGTGCAGGGGCAATTGACACCAATGTTCCTCTCTGTAAGATTTGGTTCCACTGCTCAGAGGTTAGCAATCCAATGTCTCTTTCCCACCTTTCTCGGCTTTTAGAGACCCCGGTTTGACTTATGGCTTTAGCCCCCAATTTCCCGTACAGTACAGAGATTTGACCTTTTGTCATGTTAGTCTGAATCATTTTAAGGAGCGCAGGGGTATGGGTCCTAACCATCGGATGGATCTTAAACTGGGTTTGGAGGGCGTGCCTGACTTGTAAATAATTAAAGAATGTTTTGTTTGGTATGTTGAATTCACCCCTCAATTTCGAAAACGTTTTAATTAAGTTTCCCTCATACAAGTGTAATACCCGTGTTATCCCCTGATTCTCCCAGATCTTAGGGATTTCGATATCTTTGAGTTCTGTCAAATTTTCATTGTGCCCAAGGGGGGCATACTCAGTTACACCAGTATATCCCAGCAAAGCTTTAGTAGTTTGCCACACCTTGTTGATTAGCTTTACAGTTGGGCACTGATGATGGAATGAGTTTGCCTCCAGGGCTTCTATTAGGATTTTATGTGGGGACCTTAATAGGATTAATCTAAAGTCGTTATTACCCGGATTTTGAGTACCACAACCCACCATGTGTTGCAACTGAGATGCCAAAAAATATGTTCTAGGGTGTGGGACCGCCATCCCCCCCTCCTTCACCGGGAGCTGCATAGTCTGCAATCTAATTCTGGCCTGGCCTCCCTTCCACATTAACTCCCTGAATAATGTTTCCATTCGTTTGAACCATATTTGGTTCACCCAAATTGGAGAGTTGTGGAGAACGTACAGTATCTGGGGTAGCCAGATCATTTTTATCAGGTTGCATCTCCCAGCTACAGAGAGGGGGAAGCGGCCCCAGACATCCTTCTTTAATCTCAGTCTCAACAATAGTGGAGCTATATTATTGGTGGTGTACTCCTTAACTTCACTAGTGATCCAAACCCCCAAATATTTCAATTTTGTTGATATTTTCAGCTGGGGCATTTCGGCAATTGTCTGATCCCCCAACGGATCTAATGGGAGTAGGGCCGACTTATCCCAATTAACACTTAGCCCCGAGAATCTTCCAAACTCCTTAACCATTTGGACCACTGTAATCAGCGAACTATCCACATTTCCTATAAAAAACAGGACGTCGTCCGCAAAAAGCGATATCTTGTCCTCCTCTATACCTCTTCTAAACCCTTGTATGTCTTTATTTAATCTGGTTTTGATAGCAAGAGGTTCCATAGCAAGTGCGAACAGAAGCGGTGAAAGGGGACAGCCCTGTCTCGTCCCTCTCTCGAGCTCAAATATATCTGAGACTTCACCGTTAATTTTAATTTTTGCTCGTGGTTCGCTGTATAGGAGTTTGACCCACTTAATAAATGTTGGGCCAAATCCAAAGCTTTCTAATACCTTCCATAGGTATGGCCACTCGATGCTATCAAAAGCTTTAGCGGCGTCTAAAGCCAACAGAGCTCTAGGGCCCTCATTGTCAATGGGAATCTGTATATTTAAGAAGGCTCTTCTGATGTTTTTGCTAGTTGACCTGTTTGGGATAAATCCTGATTGATCAGAGTGGATAAGGCTCTCAATACACCCTTTTAAGCGATCTGCCAGTACTTTGGCAAGGATTTTTGCATCTGTACAGAGCAATGATATTGGGCGGTAGGAAATCGGGTCTAGTTTATCCTTTCCCTCTTTATGGATTACAACAATCGTTGCCTCCATCATGGAGGAGGGAAGCTGCCCTTCCAAAAAAGCACTTTTCAATGTCTGAAGCAATTCTGGTAGCAAAGCTTCACCAAAGCGCCTATAGATCTCTATTGGGAGCCCGTCCGGGCCGGGTGATTTGTGGCTGGACATCCCCGCTACTGCCAACTGTAGTTCTTCCAATGTAACTGGAGAATCCAACTTTTCCCTATCTTTATCTGACAGTGTTGGAGCTGGAATTCCCTGGAAGAAGGTTTCCATTCCTTCGTTTCCTCCCCTTGATTTATAGAGAGATTTATAAAAGCCATGGAATATTTGTCTTATCTCACTACCATCTGTAGAAATATCACCTGTTAAGGACCTAATTGCCAAAATATTTGAAGAGGGGGAGTTGGCCCGAGTCAGCAAGGACAAGACTCGCCCCACTTTCTCCCCCTCCCCAAATTGGGTTTGTCTTTGAAATATTCAATGGTTCTCTGCCTTTCTCATAGTAGCCATTTTATAGACCTTCTGTTTGTCGAGCCACTCTCTTTGCCTGCTTGGGGACGGGGTCTCAATATATCTTTGTTCAGCTAGCATCACTTCACTTCTAAGATCCTCCTCCCATGTCCTAGACTCTCTCTGTACTCTTGCCACTCTCTGGATCAGCAAACCCCTCAAGTAAGCCTTCAGCGAATCCCAGACCACTCCAGGCTTTGCCGAGCCTGTGTTTATTTCGACATATTCTTTCAAGCTATTTAACAGCTCCTGTGAGTCTCCCAACAGCTCAAGCCAGTATGGACTAATTTTCCACTCTCTTAGAGAGGTGTTCTTACTCCTCCTAATCACTAAGTCCAATGGTGAGTGGTCTGAGATTCCCCTTGGCCCATATTCTATCTTCTCAACCATGCCCAGAGCCAACTCGTTTCCCAAGGCCATGTCGATTCTGGACAAAGTAGCATGGGAGCTAGATAGACAAGAATACTGTCGGATACAAGGATGTCGAGTACGCCAAATGTCCTTTAATCCCATCTCATCCAGAAAATGGGCCAGTCGGCTCCCTTGTTCCATATTTGGATCGTATGTCGAGGGGAATCTATCATAGGCTCTGTCTAGCACTTCATTATAGTCACCCACTGCTATTAAGGGAATGTCAGTTTTGTCCAACATAAATTCCACTAATTTCTGTAAGACATCAAACTTAAATGGGGGGGGGATATAAATATTGGCTATAATATACTGTTTATTTTCAATAGAGCAGGCCAGGAATACATACCGCCCCTGCTCATCTATCGAACTTCTCTCACATGTAAATGGCACACCTTTCCCCACCATTATGCTCACTCCTCTCGAATATGAGGAGTGTACAGAATGGTAGCGAAACGGGAATTTTCGTAGACCCAGCTGGGTCATCGTGTCCTTGGTCAGGTGTGTCTCCTGTAAGCAGAGTATCCCTGGCCCTCTTCCCTCCATTGAAGCCAGCACCAGTGCTTTCTTAGTGGGGTCCCCTAGCCCTCGTACGTTCCAAGATTTAATCCTCAAAGCCATGGACCAAATAAAGTAGCAATGACATAAAATAGGATAACATAGCATAGAGCAACCAATTTTTTCTCATCCCCTTCTCTCTCCCCTTCCCCATCTCTCTGCCACTTATCAAAACCAAGACCTCTCCTCTCCTCTATGATGACCAAGATACCTCTTTCCCCCAAAGTTCCCTCCCACTTTTCCACTCCCCCTCCCAACCTCCCCCCTCCCCAATCCCCCCTCCCCCCTGCCCACCTGGGCTTCCCCATAGGGCTTCACCTGTGACCTCACCACCCTCACCTAACCGCGACCATCCTCCCATTCTCACACTTATTCACCTCTCTCCCTCAGCAGAGGAGCGAGAGCCTCTCATCTCCCCCCCATCCCCCAGTCAAATTCAAATTCCGAGCCTCCATCTCTCAGGGCCAAAAAAGAGAATATCTGCCTTCCCCCCCCTCCCCCAAAAAAAAAGGAGAAAAAAAAAAAAAAAAAGGGGGGGGGGAAATAAAGAAAGGAGGAAGGAGAAGAGGGACACCACAGTTGTTCCAATTAGTCCAATTTACCCAACCTACATAATTGGAATCATTAGCGTAATAAAAGTGAACATAGTACACCCCCACCCCCCAGTTAGTTGGGTAAACCAATTATCCGTGTATGTGGTGGCTCAGGCAGACTGGAACCTCTAATAATATATGAATAAGCATAATACAACTAAAAAAATGTCAATAAAGTGTCAATCAATTCAAAGCAACACCCTCTATACCCCAAATACCCCCCATCCCTTTATAGAAAATGAAGGGTCCCCCTCCTTCTCCCCTCCCCCACCACCTACCCCCTCTCCCTCTCCCTAAAGCAAGAAGAGAAAACCTCAAAGTGGAATATTTAGTGTCATTAATCTTATAGTGCAAGTTTCCTTGTATACCCAATCGAACTATATATAAAAAAAAAAAAAAAATTTCAGCTAATTGTCTGTAAATATACAGACTTAAAGACTTAAACAGTTTAGGATCATTAGCAATTTGCGTATGAACGTATGAACGTTGTGTGACTATATAAGTAACAGTGAGTGACAATAAGTACGTATCACACCCTCCCTAAAAAAAAAAAAAAAAAAAAAAAAATTTCTCTTCCTCTTATTACCCCCCCCCCCCAAAAGAAAAGGATTTCAATATAATATATATTTTCATTGCCTTCAAAAACCTCCCCCTCCCCCCTCCACTTCTAAAAAAAAAAAAAAAAACCCAAACCCCCCCCGAATAGTGAGTCATTATAGTGTTATTATTCTGTAATGTTATTCTCCTTGTGTAATCGATCAAATTGTGAAAAAAAAGAAAAAAAAAAAAAAAGGGGGGAAAAAAAAAAAAAAAAAAAAAAAAAAAAAAAAAAAAAAGGAAACACCCCCCCCCCCACAAAATAGTGAGTCTTTATAGTGTTGTTCATCTTATAGTGTTTTTTTTTTTTTTTTTCCCTTGTGCAGGCAATCAAGTTGTGAGAGAGAAAAAGAAAAAAAAAAAAAAAAGGGGGAAATTATTTTGGTAGCATAGCTACTACCTTAAAAAAAAAAAAGGAAAATGTCCCTTCAAAAAAAAAGGGGAAGACATATAGTTATGTTGTATTGATGTCTAGAGATCCTTGCTGTTTGCCTCCAGCCATTGTACCACCTCTGCCGGTGAGTTGAAAAAAAAGGTTCGGCCCAAGGCTGTAACCCGTAAACGGGCCGGATACTGTAAGGCGTAGACCACCTTATGTTGCTGTAGGGTGCGCTTTATTTGCGTAAATTCCGCTCTGCGTTTTTGTAGGTCTGGAGAGAAGTCGGGGTAAAATGAAATTCTTACTCCGTTGTACATAATATCTCCCCTTTCCCTGGCTTTTTGTAGAAGAGTGACTTTATCGCCATAGTAGAAGAGCTTAAAAAGTAGTGATCTAGGGCGCCCTCCTTCCTGCGGGGGTTTGAAAGGAACTCGATGGGCCCTCTCAATGGAAAAAAAGGGCGAGAAAGTGTCAGGGCCAAAGATTTCCCTGAGCCAGCCCTCTATGAAGAATATAGTGTTGGGCCCCTCACTCCGTTCCGGAAGACCAATCACTCGAACGTTATTTCTTCGAAGTCTGTTCTCGATTTCATCTAGTTTGGCTGCTTGTTGGTTTGTTTTCTCCTGTAGTTCCCCGAGTTCCTTCTCAAACGGATATAGGGTGTCCTCTACCGTACTAACTCGTTCTTCCAGGGTAGTGACTCGTTCGACAGTCTTGCGCATGTCTTGATGAATTGAAGCAAGATCGTCCCTCAGGCTCTTTAGCTGGTTGTCTAAGCCTACCATGAATTCCTTACAATCATTGACAGCCCGCAGAACATCCTTCAATGTGGGCTCATCTACTGGTTCAGGACTGGGTAGGGTGGTAAGATCTGATATCGCAGGCGCAGCCAATGCAGTTCCGTGTACCTCCCCCCCAGGTCCTTTAGCAGTCTGGGCCTTAGTCGCAGTTGAGTTTGTGGGGTTAGTTGATTTAAGGACCCCCGACCCCTGGCTTTTCCTAACAGCCGATGATCCTACAGGACCCTTGGTGTGTGTAGCTGATGGCGATAGGCCTCCTTTTATAGGCGATTGGGATACAGGCTGAGAGGGGTGAAAAAAGCGCTCCAGCTTAGCTGCTGCAGCCTGGCTACCCTTTTCCTTTCCCTTAGCGGACCGTGTGGTAGGGGCTCCCTCTGAGTGTTGCTGATCCTCAGGCCCACGTTTATTGGTCATGGTGAACATGGGGACAAAAAAAAACACAAAGCAAAACGTCTCACCAGTAATGGAGAGAAAAAAAAAAAAAAAAGGGGGGGGGGGTAAATCTCCTAGCAGCACCTCAGTCCTGTCAGTACTGTCAGGGACCCCCCTATCCTAACAGTCTATGATAGTCTATATGGGAGCGCAATCCCCCTTTGGGGTAAAGTAGCCTGCAGGTTATGGAAGTTATAGTTCTTGTGATGTAGCATATGCCCCATATACACTAACCATTACTCTATGCAAATAGCAAAATCAGTTGATTTTTATAGATTCTCATAGAATATTTAAGTCCGCTCCTCCCTTTTCTCTCCCCCCTCCTTGAAAGGTAACCAGATCCACTATCCTCGTTCCTCTACAGATACCAGTCTATTGGAAATAGGAAGAGGTAGCACAGGGATTCAACAAAGTCTTAATACCAGGGAATAGAGCAGCCACCAGGGAGCCTTAAATGGCTATACCTGCATATTGGAGCAGTCTCCTTACCGGTACCTCCGTAAACAGTGTCCCGGTCCTCTGTGGTCTCCTCTATCCCCTCCGGTTGTACCACTGATGGGGCCCGTCGCCTCCCTCCGGCTCTCCAGTCCGTCTCTCCAGCTCCGACCAGCGTGTCAGCAAAAACCCCCCTCGCGAGATCTCGTAGTCTCGCGATATCTCGGGAGCGGCGTCGGGGAAACTCCAGTCCCACACTTCTCTCCTGCACAGTGCGATACAGCTCCGACCGAGCAGACCCACGGGCGCACAGCCAGGAAGCAGCCAGGGGACCCGCTCGCTGCCCGGCACCCAGCAGCCACAATATTCCTCCTTCAACTCCGGTCAGTCAAAGACAGTCCAAGGCGGGAGGTAGAAGGCAGTTTTTTAAGATGGTGACCTCCAGAGACAAAGGTCCATTATTAGATGCAGTGGTTCTCACACGGGAACGGGGAGGTGCGGAGGCTCTCACACTCTCATACTTCCACCACTCTCGCTCTCACTCCCTCATGCATCCGGTCACGCCCCCCTGCATCCGGTCACCGCGTTCTTGTCGAGGCAATTTAAATGTAGAAAATCGTGAGCATGTGAAGATAACACAAATCCAGTTTTGTAATATCAAGTATTGCAGAGGTTGCTATTGACACAGACCCCGTACCCCTGTGATGTTTCCAAGCGCTGATATCAAATGTACAAAAGAAATCTTTAGAATAGTTCCCCTTTACAGGCTGTGCAGTTAGGATAGTTTGTTTAGCTGTCTTGATAATGTAAATGTCTATCCTTTAATGCTTCTGGTCATTCTGGCCAGCACTGAAATTAACCCTGGTTGCCTAACATAGTCTTCCTCAGGCCTGAGGAGTGTCTTCTCAGCTGATTTAAATTTTGGCAAATAAAACTCACAGTTTAAAAAAGTTTGCATTAGAAATATAATGTAATTGTGTGCACAATTATGTCATAATATAAAATATTTTGATGTTCACTATTATTGCTACTACAATCCAATTTGTGTTTTGTCTTTACTGAATGCCACACCACCCTTTTTAGCACTTGCCTACAGTGGGGAGTTGAAGGGTTTAGCATTTACATTGAGGCCCTAAGATCTATGATGCTAACTGGGGAGCTACTGGGGAAAGAGTGGTTAGCTTTTGGGCAGAGGGGCATCAAAAATTTTGCTATGGGCCCCATGATCTGTAGTTATGCCTCTAAATAAAATATAAATGGCTTATCAACCCGGCCAATAATTTGATCTCTTGTAAACCCCATCACTAAAATCTCATATAAAAGTTAACATGATAATGTCATTCCAAAAGTAACACAGTGTAGAGTGACAAACATCAAACTTACCATTATCACACATGGACACAACAGATATCCAACTCGGGACTATCACCCCCCCCCTTTGGAATTCAGGGCAGGGTAAACTGCCCCTCAACAGCCAAGGCAGAGGGAGACAACAAACAGCCAAGGTAGACAGAGACAATAAAACAATGGAATGCAACCACACCCCAAACGATCTCAATCTAACAGCATTAAAAAACACACAATATATACATATAAATAAGGTTCCAGTGTAGCTGTAAAGAGAGTCCATCTTGTACAGATCAGAATTAGTGATGGACGAACATCCGATGGGACGGTTCGCGAACGCTAACCGCGAACGATCGCAAATGTCCGCGAACCACAAGTCCCCATTGACTTTAATGGCAGGCGAATATTAAAAACCTTCAGGTCATATTTGCAGCCACAAAATACTTACTAGCTGTGCACAAATAGTCCCACAACATGGACACTGACCTACCAGAAGTATTAAGTGAAAAACCGGATACATAAGTAAGTGCCGGCCATTACAAGCCCCAAAAAATAGCCGACAGGCGTTCACCTGACAGCAAACAACTTTGTATTCTGTGGCTACATTAAGCCATTCACCGGAAACAGAAGTAAGTGTCGGCCATTACAGGCCCCAAAAATTTGCCCACAGACACAGGCGTTCACCGAGCAGCAAACAACTTTGTATTCCTTTGTATTCTGTGGCTGGTGGTATATTAGGCATTCACCGGATACAGAATAAAGTGTCGGCCAGTACAGGCCAAAAAAGGCGTTCACCAGGATTTGAATGAAACATGGTCTACTGGTCACATGTGTTGAATTCCTCCTAGATCCATCCTTCATTCATTTTTATAAATGTGAGGTAGTCAACACTGTTGTGAGCTAGGCGAGTGCGCTTATCGGTCACGACCCCCCTGCTGCGCTGAATGTCCTTTTGGACAGGACACAGGATGAGGGGCAAGCCAACAGCTCCATTGCAAACTGTGCAAGCTCTGGCCAGAGGTAAAGCCTGCCTACCCAGTAGTCCAGGGGTTCATCACTTCTCATTGCATTCCACATCGGATCCGGAGGACAGCTGTCGATGGGTCGGCTAAAAGAATGATCTTATATCTTTAGTGACTAAGACATCTTCAAACCACCCTCTTCTTGCAGGCGCTGTTGGATTGGTACCCAAAACTGTTGACAGCATTTCTCGAAGCAAGGCCTGGAAGTGATGCATTCTAATAGCCCTCTGTGATGGTGGTAACATTTCCGCCATGTTTTGTTTGTCTGGGGGTCTAAGTACGTTGCCACCCAGTACTGGTCCTTACCCTTTATGCTTTTTAGACGGGGGTCCCTCTTAAAACATATCAGAGATATCAGAGAAGCTAGAATGCATAGGTCATTTTTTGGAAAGTAACTGTAAAGGTGAACTAACCCTTTAATCATGAACTTCCTGTAATACAGTGATAACACTCTCTCCTTGTCCCCCAATTGTGCTATTGCATTGTTACCCCATCACACAGACTTCCGAAAGAGACTGCAAATGGCTGTTATACATTGCAAATACCGTCGGTTTGCCTAATTGTTGCCCATATGTTCAACCTGTTCCCTTTCTTTATGTTAGTATTAAAAGGTTCTTCCTCCACCTATACCCGGAAACCTAGCCATATTTACTAAATTGTTCGCACTTTGATAAATGCACCCATTTCAGTTCATGAAAATCATTTTTTCTATGGTCCAGCTATATGGGTACCATATATGATATGCTTGGAAACTTGCAATTTTTTTATAAGGTAGGTTGCTAGGTCTTTTTTTACCCATCTTCAATTGCTTAGCTTGGGACTGAAATGCAGAATGTGAAAACACATGTGTATAGCTAATTTATACCCATATACTAGGACCAATTTAAGCAGAAGAAAATTATCCCACCAGCATGTCTTTGGAGTCTGGGAGCAAACATGTAAACTTTATGGCTTTCTTGCAATCCCGGCATTCTTTTCTGGGTGCATACTGCCCTAAGCGTTAGTACCACTTGGTGCATTGTCCAGCCCCATCCAGCTTTCAGTCTCTCATGAAGTTTTACAGGCTGCCAACAGCAGAGTTGGACAGTGCACCTGTGCCTTCCACCCACACAAAAAAGCTGTAATCTCATACATTAGGGCTCCATGCCCAGTGTTCATGAGGACCTAGCAGATAGTGTCCTGGATTATATTTGAACCAAAGACCCCAAAGCTGCCCTATAATTTCCTACTCTATCCAAAAGTAAGAAAAAAAAAGTTTTGAGTATACAAATAAAAATAAAATATATTGTGCCCACAAGCCCCAATACAATAACGCTGCATTTTGGAGGAAGTAGCAACCAAAATAATTGTGCTTTTCTTATCTGTGTTACTGATGCCACCTAATATTATAGAACAGAGCTTCTCAATCTTTTTTCAGTCAAGGCACCCTTTAAAAATTATGGACAATCTCGAGGAAACCTTTAAGGCGGCGTACAGACGAGCGGACAGTCCGCTGAAAACGGTCCGCTGGACCGTTTTCAGCGGACATGTCCGCTCGGAGAATTCTGTTTGATGGTTGTACACACCATCAAACAGAAATCCGGCCGGACAGGATACGCGGTAACGTGCCACGCCGTCGCCGCGACGATCACGCGGCGAAGTGCGCGACCCTGGAAGGTAAATGCTTCCACGCATGCGTCGAATCACTTCGACGCATGCAAGGGCTTTGGGCCGAGCGGACATGTCCAGTGAGTCTGTACAGACGACCGAACATGTCCGATGGACAGGCTTCCAGTGGACATGTTTCTTAGCATGCTAAGAAACATTTGTCCGCTGGAAACTGTTCGATCCGCCGGACAATTGTCCGGTCGGCCGTACACACGACCGAACATGTCTGCTGAAACTGGTCCGTCGGACCAGTTTCAGCAGACATGTTCGGTCGTGTGTACGGGGCCTTAAAAAGATGGACAGTCTCGAGGCACCGTATTCTAAATTGTAAAAACTATTCTAATGCCGCGTACACGCGATCATTTTTCGGGTTTTAAAAAACAACGTTTTTTAAAAATGTCATTTAAATAGTTTTTTCGAACATGCTCTATTTTTTCACGACATTTTAAACGTTGTCGTTTTTTGGGTTGTAAAAAATGGTCGTGTGTGGGCTTTAACGACGTGAAAAACCCGCGCATGCTCAGATGGAAGTTATGAGACAGGAGCGCTCATTCTGGTAAAACTACAGTTCGTAATGGAGTAAGCACATTCATCACGCTGTAACAGACAGAACAGCGTCTTTTACTAACACAAAATCAGCTAAAGCAGCCCAAAGGGTGGCGCCATCCGAATGGAACTTCCCCTTTATAGTGCCGTTGCATGTGTTGTACGCCACCGCGCTTTGCTAGAGCATTTTTTTTTCACGATCGTGTGTAGGCAAGGCCGTTTTAATGATGAAGTTGAAAAAAAATCGTTTTTTCTAGAGCCTGAAAAACGTTTTTTGTTACAACCTGAAAAATTATCGTGTGTACGCGGCATCATAGTTTTACTTATTGCAGCAACATCCACACAAAGCAGGACGCCGAACGTTAGAGGGGATTTATTCTTCCAAAGCAAATACACTTTTGCAAACCGGTACTAACTAGTATTGCAATGTTTCTCTTCTGCCTCACACAGATATTGTGACCCCAATGCTAATGGAGAGAGGCAGGAGAGGTAGACACAAGGATGCTGTGCAGGCGACTGACATCCTCCATATTAATTGATGATGCCATGGGCCGTTAGGGTGCCAGCAGCTTCAGTAAAAGGTTGTAATGGTGCACAATGAAAACCTGTGGCTTTGTGTAACTAAAAGGCAGGTTTCATCCACACGCTGGCTTGTATACAATTTGTGGGCATTTTTTAGGCATTTTGCCAAGACACCCCTAAAGAAACCTCAGGGCACCCTGGTCGAAAAAGGCTGTCATAGACCATACAACTCAAAAAACAATTAGTGACAGTGCTGTGAACCATTATTTTTTTTTTACAAATTATCAGTAAATAAATCACAATACATCCCGTGAATTAATACATGCCAAATGTCCACTATGAATATTCTTAAGCCTTGTACACACGATAGGTTAACCAGAGGACAAGGGTCTGAAGAACCGTTGTCATAGGTTAACCGATGAAGCTGACTGATGGTCCGTCATGCCTACACACCATAGGTTAAATAACCGATCGTGTCAGAACGCGGTGACGTAAAATACAACGACGTGCTGAAAAAAACGATGTTCAATGCTTCCGAGCTTGATTCTGAGCATGCATGGATTTTTAACCGATGGTCGTGCCTACTAACGATCGGTTTTGACCTATCGGTTGTCCTCTGGTTAACCTATTGTGTGTACGAGGCCTAAGTATCCATAAATTGTAACATAAAACTTCTTTCTTCTGTGTTGACTTTGACCTTCAAAGCTTATCCCCTCACCACAAACTCTCCACTCATCAGCGCATAATGCCCCTCATTATATGATCAGTGTATAACTCTTTGAGGTATATATCTTTCTCCACATCTCCTCTGGAACATCCAGTTTATCAATCCTCTTTCCTCAAGTGACGCCAGATACCATGGATGGGGATGGGAAACAAACAATACTCAATAGTGTAATAAGCACACCCTTTTAATAAAATAGGTTATGAATACTATTTACAAGCATATAATCAACATATGCTCATCATACAGACTCTCAATATATTCATTGGTCAGTGCTGCCACAGCTGCTAAAGCGGGTACATCGAGCTGACACTAATGGCGTCTCACCCAATGCGCAACTCCCTTCGATTAAGTCGTAAGAAATAAATGCGTCAGTGGTGGCTGTACAGCAATCGGAAGTGATGTCATATGCTGCACCAGAAGTGATATGCTAGAAGTGGTTGAGTTGCACATTGGCGAAGAAACGGATAGCGTTGGCTCTATGTACATGCTTTAGCAGCTGTGGCAGCACTGACCATTGAATATTTTGAGAGTCTGTATGATGAGCTTGTGTTGATTTTATGCTTGTAAGCAAGATTCTTAACCTATTTTAAAAAAAGGGTGTGCTTAAAAATATTACACTATAAAGCCTCAAACACACGATCGGACTTCCATCAGACTTTTCCGTGGATTTTGGTCCAAATGGGCGTTGGCCGTGAACTTGTTCTGCATACACACGGCAGAACATTTTCAGCCAACTTTCACCAAATCACGTCGTTTTTCAGCTTTTTACCGCCACCCTTTGGGCAACTTCTGCTATTGTTGTCTGATCTTTAGCATTGGTTCTGAGCATGCGTATTTGTACTTTGGACTTTAGTCCGATGGACTTGTGCACACACAATCGGATTATCCTCCATCGGACATTTGTTGCAGAAAAGTTTGAGAGCATTCACAGCGAACATTTGACCAATGAAAAACCGAAAACAATTGTCTGATGGAGCATACACATGGTCGGATTGTCCGATAAAACACGTCCGTCGGACAATTGTTGTCAAAAAGTCTGATCGTATGTATGGGCCTTAAAAGTTATCTTTGTTTACTATTCGCGGTATCTGGAGTCACTTGAGGGAGGAGGATTGATAAGCTGGATGATCCAGAGGAGATGTGGAGAGAGAGATATATACCTTAAAGTAGAACTATAACCAACACATTTATTTTCATAGAGTAAGGCCTCGTACACACGACCGAGAATCTCGTCGAAAATGAAACGTCGTTTTCCTCGACGAGGTTCTTGTCAGGCTTGTCGAGAATCTTGTCAAGCTTTCTTTGCGTACACACTGTCAAGACAAAATCTTGTCGTTCTCAAATGCGGTGACATACAACACGTACGACGGCACTATAAAGGGGAAGTTCCATTCCACTGGCACAACCCTTGGGGCGGCTTTTGCTAATCTCATGTTACTGCGTGTTAAGTAAAGGTTTGGTGAGAGACGATTCATGCTTTTCAGTCTGTTACAGCGTGACGAATGTGCTATCTCCATTACGAACGATACTTTTACCGTAGGTGCGCTCCCGTCTCATACTCATGCGCGGGTTTATAAGCATACACACAAACGTGTTTCTCGTCGTAAACCAGCCCAACGAGAAACAAGACAAGGAAATTGAGACTTCTGACGAGAAAAAAGAGAGCATGTTCTCTTTTTTTCTCGTCGAGATCCACAACAGTTTTCTCAACGAAAAACATACACACAACCGGAAACCGGTTATGTGTACGAGGCCTAAGAGAGGCTCATAACCCCTGTCAGATATTTTATGCCATCTGTGTCTGATTGTGGAGATTTCCCTTAATTTCCTGTCAAATATCCAAACAGGAAGCGAAAGAAAGCCCTGCAAACGATGGGAATTTCTTGGGAACCCCAGGTCACCAGATCTAGTGTTCCCATTGTATGATTTACCCTCTATTACTTTTTTGGGGACAACCCAAAATTTGAGATCTTCTTTTATTTTCACTTTTAATGATATTTCTAGATTGTAAGCTCTAACGAGCAGGGCCCTTTGATCCCCACCTGTATTGAATTGTATTGTAACTGTACTGTCTTCCCTGATGTTGTAAAGCGCTATATAAATCCTGTATAATAATAATAATAATAATAATAATAATGGTAAACAGGACAAATATAATTTTATAATTTATAATTTAATGGGAGCACAGACAGCAATAAAAACTGACAGGTGTTCTCATCCCTCTCCAATCTATCCAAAACTAAAAAAAAAAGTTTGCCTTTAGTTATATTTTAAAGTGTTATATGCTGATCAGAACATTATGCTCTGGAGAGTTTGTGGGAAGTGGATAAATGGATAAATGGATGTGCACTTATTCACGTGGTGAAGAGTGAAGTCAATACAGAAGCAAGATGTTTTATGTTACAATTTATGGACATTAACCACTTCCATACAGGGCACTTACGCACCTTCCCGCCCAAGCCAATTTTCAGCTTTCAGCACTGTCGCACTTTGAATGGCAATTGCGCGGTCGTGCTACACTGTACCCAAACAAAATTGGCGTCCTTTTTTCCCCACAAATAGAGCTTTCTTTTGGTGGTATTTGATCACCTCTGCGATTTTTTTTTGCGCAACAACTAAAAAAAGACTGAAAATTTTGAAAAAAAATTACGTTTTTATTTTTTTCTGTTAATTTTTTTGTAAATAAGTTTTCTCTTTCAATTACGGGCACCAATTATGGGCACCAATGAGATGGCACTGATGGACATCGATGAGGTAGTACTGACGGGCACAGATGAGGTGGCACTGATTGGCGGCGCTGGTATGCGGCACTGATGGGCACACATAGGCGACACTGATGGGCACACATAGGCGGCACTGATGGGCACTCATGGGCGGCACTAATGGGCGGCCCTGATGGGCACTCATGGGCGGCACTGATGGGCACTCATGGGCAGCACTGAGCACTCATAGGTGGCACAGATGGGCACTCATGGGTGGCACTTATGGGTGGCACTGATGGATACTTATGGGTGGCACAGATGGGCACTGATAGGTGGGCACTGGGCATGGATGGGCACTGTGTGGTGGCACTGATGGACACTGTGGGGTGGCACTGATGGACACTGTGGGGCGGCAGTGATGGACACTGTGGGGCGGCACTGATGGACACTGTGGGGCGGCACTGATTTACCCATGGTGACAATCAGTGCCCATTTGTGGGTACTGATTGGCATCTTTTTTTTTTTAATGCTTTTTTTTTTTTTTTTGCCCAGATTTTTTTTTTTTGCCCCTTTTTTTTTTTTTTTTTGCCCGCTTCCCTGGTGGTCCAGGGTGTGCTTCCCTGGTGGTCCATGTGGCGATCCGAGGGGGGGCTGCGCTGATAAACAATCAGCGCGAACCCCCCCTGTCAGGAGAGCCGCTGTCAGACGCGAGTGAGGAAGAGCCATCAACGGCTCTTCCTGTTTACATCGTGATCAGCCGTGATTGGACACGGCTGATCACGTGGTAAAGAGTCTCCGTGAGAGACTCTTTACCGAGATCGGTGTTGCGGGGTGTCAGACTGACACCCTGCAACAACGATCGCCGCGATGCGCGCCCCCGGGGGCGCGCAGCGGCTCAGAATCATGAGGACGTCATATGACGTCCAGTCAGGATTCTACAACCACTTTGCCGCCGTCAATATGTCATTGGCAGGCGGCAAGTGGTTAAAGCCTTGTACACACGATCAGATTTTTCGCAGACAAAGCCTCAGACTTTTGCCCGAAGGGCATTGGCCAGGAACTTGTCTTGCATACAAATGGCACACAATTGTTGGCCAACAAACACAAATGTAGTTAAATACTACACGTTTTTTCAGCTCTTTAGCGCCACCCTTTGGGCACCTTCTGCTAATGTTGTGTTTGGTGAGCATTGCTTCCGATCATGCGTGTCTGTACTTTGGACTTTTGTCCGACAGACTTGTGCACACACAATCGGAAAATCTGACAACAGACAATTGTCCACGGAAAATTTTAAAGCCTGCCACCCAACATTTGTCCACAGAAAATCCGACAACAATTGTCCGATGGAGCGTACAAACGGTCGGATTTTATGCCAACAGGCTGTCAACACACAATTCCCGTCGGAAAATCCGATCGTGTGAACGAGGCTTTAGAATGCTCAATGTGGAAATTTGGCATGTGTTGTGATTTATTTGCTGATAATTTGTAAAAATTGGAGACAAATATGTTCTTGTTCCATTTTTTTTTTTTTTTTGAGTTGTGTCGACTATACAATCACTTTAAAACAAGAGAAATCTTGAGTTTCTTTCTAACAACCTTTTTCTGTACTTAAACTCTCCTGAGAGCCAAGCTATACCTGGCTGGATATCATTACATGGTTATAAAGAAAGTGACACACAGTTACTTTATTCATTAGGCCAAAACTCCCAATTAATATCTAATTAACCAAATGACCCAGGTATAATTGTCATTGCCTACTTGCCCAGGCATGTGCTGCCCTGCAATGAAGTCACTACTGCATTAAAGACTTCTTCCCAGGAAAAGAAATTAACATCCAAGAAAATACCAGCTGCTCTAATTGTGTAAGGATCAAACGTGCTCTTATGTTGTGTGTTATCCTTCCGTTTCGGTCAACTCCCCTCTATTGATAATACATGGATATTGGATAATAACATTTTAATATAACAATGTCCCCCTGGCTTTGCTGGGTTATATTATTATGGGGAGGGGGGGTTATATGTTAGAAAAAGATGAATAATACTTAAAACTGCACTCCAGGCAAAAAAAAAAGTTCACTTAAATATATTCTTTAATAGTCACAAAGTTTGCAAATTCACTTTGTGCGACCCACAAAGCTTTACAACCCTCGATATTGCCCTGAAAATGTAACAGTGACATCATCACTGGACTGCACATAGCCTGTAAAAAGAGCAGAGCTGTGGGAGGGGGCCAGCAGGCTCCACCTACTACAGTCTGCCTGCAGAGAACTACATGAGTGTCAGGAACCATAGACCAGTCGGAGACAGAAAGTGCAGTTAAAATCACACCTTTAGGGCACTTTCACACCTAGCAGCACCAGGCATCGGCGGTAAAGTGCCGCCATAAATTTCCAGTAAAATGAGCAGTGATTTAGCGCTGATGGCTTTGCGGCCCCAATGTGAATGTAGTCTTAGAGGTCATAGACCACGCAAGGGCAAGGAGGAAATGAGCTAAGCTGCTTAGCCACTTCCCATTCCATCCATTGTCATATGATGTTCGCAGATGGGATCTCCCATCCAGGGCGGGCATCATATGACGTCCTCGGCTTCCCGGCGGTATAGGGGGCGCGGGCCACGTCACCGAGGAGCCGATGCACATGCCCGGCTGATGTGATTTCCGCCGGGTACCCACGATCGCTCGTGATAGAGCAGGAGTGTGGATCTGTGTGTGAAAACCATCCATTTCCTGTCAGGGGAGATGAGACAGATCGTGTGTTCCTATTATATAGGAACACCGATCAGTCTCCTCCCCTAGTCAGTCCCCTCCCCCCACAGTTAGAATCACTCCCTTGGTAACACATTTAACCTCTTGGTTGCCCCCTAGTGTTAACTCCTTCCCTGCCAGTGACATTTATACAGCAATCAGCGCATATGTATAAATGTCAATTGTCCCAAAAAAGTGTCAAAAGTGTCCGATCTGTCCGCTGCAATGTCACAGTCACGATAAAAAATGAGGATCGCCACCATTACTAGTAAATTTAAATAAACCTATCCCTTATTTTGCAGACGCTATAACTTTTGCGCAAACCAATCAATATACACTTATTGTTTTTTTTTAACCAAAAATATGTAGCAAAATTCATATTGGCCTAAATTGATGAAGATTTTTTTTTTATTGGATATGTTTTATAGCAGAAAATAAAACGTTGTAATTTTTGTAAAAATTTACAGTCTTTTTTTGATTATAGCACAAAATATAAAAACCGCAGAGGTGATCAAACACCATCAAAAGAATGCTCTATTTGTGGGAAAGAAGGACACAATTTTTATTTGGGTACAGTGTCGCATTACCGCGCAATTGTCAGCTAAAATAACGCAGTGCCGTATCGCAAAAATGGTCTGGTCATTAAGGGGGTAAAACCTTGCGGGTCTGAAGTGGTTAAGGTAAAAACGTTCTGCTTTTAGAACCACTTCAAGCATTATACTCTTGATGTATGGGAATTTATTCATGCAGACCGGCAAAGTTACCAAAAGCGCCATTTTCATATTGTAGATTACACATACAAAAGGTAAACCATTTTCTCTGCAGGATTAAGGCCCAATTCACAGCTGCACATTTTTCATACAGTTAAATGCTAGGTGAGATCTGTACCATTATATTCAATAGTACTGTTCATACGTAAGCATATTTTCATCCAGTACATATTTTAAAAGTGCTGCCAGCGGTATTTTAACAAAAACACATCTGTCAGAGAGATGAATGGAAATGCACAAAAAAAAACAAAAAAGCAAAAAGCTTCTGAATTTTAGATCACGTGCCTTTGCTTCTAGAATAGCATTTACAATGTATTCAAATAAGAAAGCAATTCACTGGTTAAAAAAGAATCTTCCTTCAATCTGGGTCTTAGGCCTTGTACACACTGCCAGACATGTCTGATGAAAACGGTCCGCTGACCGTTTTCATCGGACATGTCTGTTGGCAGAATTTGGTCTGATGTGTGTACACACCATCAGACCAAATTCCCCGCGGACATAGAACGCGGTGACATATACGACACCGACGTTCTCTGGCGCGGAAGTTCAATGCTTCCACGCATGCGTCAAATCAATCCGACGCATGCGCGGGATTTCGGGCCGCTGGTTATAGGTCATAACCAGCGGACATGGTTCCAGCGGACAAGTTTCTTAGCATGCTAAGAAACTTTTATCTGCTGGAAACCTGTCCGCTCGGCCAGGAATCCGGTCCGCCAGGCCCTACACACAGTCGGACCAGTTTCAGCAGACATGTTTGGTCGTGTGTACGAGACCTTAGATTTATTTTTATTTTTTTAAATAACAAATTGACATAATCAGTCACACTTTTAATAGCGATGCATTATCAATGTATCATCACTACTCAAAAGGTAACAAGGGATTAACTACTGTATATTTTCCAGAAACATGTTGCACATCAGGGGTGTCCAACCCAGGGCTGGACTGGGACAAAAATTTGGCCCTGGACTTCATCCAGACTGGCCCACTTCACCCCCCCCCCGGCCACCCAAGCCCCCTCTCCCCCTTCACTAGCCACTAGCCATTCTACTTAGAGTAGACCAGCTGGTACTGGTACTCTTATAGGCAGTACCAGTAGGGAAGCTAGACATTATTTCACCCGGGGCAAAGAATAAGTTCGGTGCCCCCCTTATGGGACAGGATTAGGCAGAAGTGAGAAACTCCCAGGCCATAGCTGTTGAGTCAGCTGTCTGTCCCCTTCCCCATGCTCCTCTGTCGTCCCCCCTGCTCCTCTGGTCCTCCCCCTGCTTCTCTGTTCCCCCCAGGTGAGCACTGCGGGAAGGGAGAGACAGAGGAGCGGAGGGGTGTGGCGGTCCACTGTCATTGAAGCCGGCCCACTGAGCCATCGGCCCACCGGGAAACTCCCTGTAGTCCCAATGACCAGTCCATCCCTGGTCCAACCTGAGGCCCATGGGCCACATGCAACCCTAGACAACACATAATCATAAACTTACAAAAAAAAAAAATGTTGTAAAAAGATGTTTATGAACAAATGCGGCCGCAGAAAAACTTTGACAGTGTCTCTTTACTGGATAACCCACTCTTCAGAATCACTCCTTATTCATGTCATCAGTTTTCAGCAGCACCTACAGATATTTTTGTGAGCAGTTATTTTCAAGGATTAAGCACACTAAGGGCAAAATTAGAACCAAAGAGCCAGATTCACAAAGAATTGCCCCGGCGCAGCGTATCAGAGATACGCTACACCGCCGTATCCTACCTGGCGGAATTTCAAATCCAGGAAGATTTCGCGCCGTAAGTCACGGCGGCATAGTGTATTTCAACTTGGGCGGGTAGGGGGCGTGATTCATTTAAATGAAGCGCGTCCCTGCGCCGATTGAAATGCGCATGCTCCATTTTGAAATTTCCCGCCGTGCTTTGCGCCGACGTCATTTTTTGAACTTCGACGTGCGTTACATCCTTTACTATTCACGGACGACTTACGCAAAAAAAAAAAAAATTCGACGCGGGAACGACGGCCATACTTTAACATGGCAAGTCTATCTATACGCCACAAAACAGCAGCTTTAACTATACGCCGACTAGCGACGACGTAAGAGAATGCGACGGCCGCGCGTACCTTTGTGGATCGCCGGAAAAAGCTAATTAGCATACCCGACGCGGAAAACGACGCAAACTCCACCCAGCGGGCGCCAAAGTATTGCACCTACGATCCGAAGGCGTACGAAGCCGTACGCCTGTCGGATCGAAGCCAGAAGCCATCGTATCTTGGTTTGAGGATTCAAACTAAAGATACGACGCGGCAAATTTGAAAGTATGCCGGTGTATCAGTAGATACGCCGGCGTACTTCTTCTGTGAATCTGGCCCACAATATCTGATGAGCACCTTGAGAATTCATTGAGAATTGCTACTACATCCATCGAATGAGATTAATGTGTTTGTTCATCAAAAACAGTGTCGAATATCACACATAACTTTATGTTGCCCTCTTTTAGACCCCTTTCACACTGGGTTGCTTTGCAAGCGCTATAACCATAAAAATAGTGCCTGCAAGGGGATCTAAACCAGCCGCTGCTGTCTCTCCAGTGGGCTTTTACACTGGAGTGGTGCACTAGCAGGACGGTAAAATTCCTGCTAGCAGCATCTTTGAAGCGGTGAAATCAATGGGCAGGAGTGGCCTTTCTCGGCCGCTAGAAATAGCGGCGCTTTACCACCACCAAGTAAGTGGCCCCACCCCAGTGTAAAAGGGGCCTTACAATAATAAAATATTACAGAAAATGTATTACTTAGATAGGTACATTATCTACATCAGTGATCTGCTTGACTATCCTTATTGTTAGACAATCCCTCTTCTTCCAATGTGGCGAGGAAAGTCAAAAGGTTGGGTACTCCTGATGTACATCATCTAATGATATAGCCTTTCTCAACCAGGGTTCCATTGAACCCTAGGGTTCCTCAAGAGCCTGTCAGGCCCCGTACACACGACCGAGTTTCTCTGCAGAATTCAGCCAGAAACTCGATCGGAGCCGTATTCTGCCGAGAAACCCGGTCGTGTGTACACTTTTGGCCGAGGAAACCGACAAGGAACTCGTCGAGCCAAATAGAGAACATGTTCTCTATTTCCTCGTTAGTCAATGGGGAAACTTGGAACACAAGGAACTCGACGAGCAAAATGATGTGTTTTGCCCGTCGAGTTTCTCAGACGTGTGTACGGGGCCTAAGGTGCTTCTTGAGCAGTGATGGATTAAACTCTTACCAGATGGTGCCTGCATAGTTCATTTACCAATGCTACTTGGCAGAGCCAACAGCATGGGGCCAGCAGAACTTCTCCTCTGTTAGCTAAGTAACCACTGGCACCAATGATAATTTTAGCTATCTCTAAGGCCTTGTACACACGGGCAAACATGTACGATGAAAACGGTCCGCCGGACCGTTTTCAGCGTACAAGTCTGCCCGGAGATTTCTGTATGATGGCTGTACACACCATCATACAGAAATCCGCGCGTACTCGATACACGGCGACGAGGCCGCGCCATCGCCGCGACGATGACGCGGTGACGTGCGCGGCCCTGCCAGTTCAATGCTTCCACGCATGCGAGGGATGGCGGCCGCTCGGACATGTACGGTAGGTCTGTACAGAGAACCGAACATGTCCGACGGACAGGATTCCAGCGGGCTGTTTCTAAACATGTTTAGAAATATTTGCCCGCTCGAAAAAGGCCCGGCGGGCAAATATTCGCTGGAATCCTGTCCGCTCGGCTGCACAGACGACCGAACATGTCTGCTGAAACTGGTCCGTGGACCAGTTTCAGCAGACATGTTCGGTCGTCTGTACGGGGCCTTAAGGAAGGCATTTCTAACACTGACTATCACAGTAAGAAGCATTCTTCCCAATGACCACCAAAGTAAAGAACATTCATCCCAATGACTACCATGTTAAGGATTATTATTTTCACTGTCCTCTGATGTACAGGGCATTCTTTACACTGATCAACAGTGTAAGGAGCATTCTTCCCAAAGACCACAAATGTAAGGAACATTCTTCCCACTAACCACCAATGTAAGGAGAATTGGCTAGATTGGATTCATTGATAGCAGCGCAGCCATTGGCTTTCCCTGCCGTCAATCACATCCAATGACGTCGCGCCCTGGGGGGCAGGGCTGAGTGATACAGTCGGCGGCTATAGCCGCCGTCTGTATTACGGGAGCACGCCCGCAAGCTAACCCCCTTGGGAGAGTGCTTCCCATTAAGGGAGTTAGCTCTTGCGGCTAAGAGCCGAGACAGCCACCGAGAGAACCCAGAAGTCGAGGAAAACGAAAACGAGCTGCACAGTGGAGGTAAGTATGACATGTTTGTTATTTAAAAAAAAAAAAAACAACCTTACAACCCCTTTAACCAACAATGTTGTGTCGCTTATACAACAATGAAAGCAAATAACTATTATTAATTAATGTATTTATTTTTTAAGTTATAATTGGTTATAAACCCCTGAAATGAAAAAAGAACAAAGCACATTTTTCGTTTCTCCCAAAGCATCTAGTGTGATTTCTGTCTGTGCTCTCATTTTTCTTCTATTGGCATGAGCCACTTCCGCAGGTCTGTGCCCACACCAGCCAATCCCAGAAGATGTCCTCACCCCCTCCAGCACACCACACATGATAGAGAACCTTGGCTGTGCATGTTTCCATATGAGACTGTGAAGAGGGAAATGTGTCCTTTCCTTCTACTCAGGTCTTTACTAGAGCTACCTGCTCTATGCTATGCAGTGTGTGACATCAGATCCCCACCCTATGTCTTTTGGAGCTGAGAAATTATGTGTAAAATGTGTCCTTTAGGAGGCTGTAGAGGAGAGGGGGGTGCAGACAACTTATGTTGGAGGACTTGTTTCATCTCTGGCCAGTCACTTTACAGTATATGTAAAGATTTACAACCACTTTAAGGCTGGGGTCATTCTGCTTTAAGCAAAATGTAGTCTTAGCATAACAAAATAGTAGAAAAACACAACAATCAAACCTGATAAAGGATCTAGCTTTTTCACCCTGTACACAAACCTGTGCACATGTTCGGAATTTCCAATGGGATAAAAGCCGATGAAATTTTCCGTCAGAATTCCGTTCAAGCTGTCTTGCATACACACTGTCAGACCAAATTCCGACCGTCCAAAACTCGGTGACGTAAAACACTACGACGAGCCGAGAAAAATGAAATCAATGCTTCTGAGCATGTGTCGACTTGATTCTGAGCATGCATGTTTTTTTCTCCGTCGGAGTTCCACACAGACGATCAGAATCTCCGATAGGATTTTTTTACCATTGGAAAAAATAAAACATGTTCTATTTCTAAACTCTGACGGAACAAAGTCCGATGGGACTCACACACGGTTGGAATATCCGATGAAAAAATTCTGTTGCGCTTTTTTTCATCGGAAATTCCGATTGTGTGTACAAGGCATAAGAGTTCAAATTATATTTCAGTTTAAAATATTTCTGCAGTTCATATGTTAAGGCTAGTACAGCTCTCATATCTTATGTGTAGCACAGATCTAAATAGTTTATTTATCTAGGTATGAAAGAGTTAATTGTTCTTCATCTTTTCTTTGCCCGCACAATCTGTGCATGTTGACTTCACTTAGAACAATAATCAGGTTGGATTCAATTCATTAATTAAAAGGATTTAAAAGCTCAGTTTCTAGCAGCCTACTTTGGGGTTTAAATAATCCTCAACTGTAAATACAATACAATCCACCAGCAAATATTCAACTGGAACTGGTTGTGCAAAGCACTGTTATTTGCATTCAGAGTTTATGAACCCAAGGGTACTGTTTTCATAGTCACTGTGAATGTAAAGCAAAACTCTAGTCAAAAAGTAAAAAAAAAAATAAAATTGCACATTTAAAGAAATTAAAAAGCAGATTTTGCTGCAATCTTTATCTTTAAATATGTGTTCCACTTCAATACTTATATTTTGCCACTTATTGCCCTCCAGCCCTTCCAGCATTATGGAAAGAAAAAGGCCTAAATTTAACGTACATCCAAAGCAGGGTGATACTGCGGGTGTACAGGTACTCAGTGTGCCACCGTCCCAATATTAATGGATTGGACTGAAAACTAATAAATTGGACTTTGAAGGCACACGATAGTATAGTAAGAAAACTAACTAGATTTATTATAGGAATGTCATAAAAGCAGTTACAAACATAAAATCAAGAAGAAATCAGGTTGATAACTGGTCCACATAGGCCGTTTACAATGATATTTCAATTCTACCATATAGAGCTCAGATTCGTAGCATGATCAAAAAATGTACTTAAATATTGTAAAACCAAGTGGTAATCCAGAGAAGTAGAAGGACTTGCTCTACATGTTGCGCGCTATGAAAAGCGCTTTCTCAGGAGCACAGACATTTCATTCTAAAACATATACAAAAAACACAGTAAGTACAATACATCAAAAGAGTTAAAAAATAAGAAAATTGAAAACAATATAGTATACATTACATATACAAAATAAAGTAAATATAAATTAGGTGCAGTGCTGAATGTGTGGCAGAGCATCAGGGCAGCCCACCACAAAGGTATCCCACCAGAGAAAAGAAAAGAGAGATCTCTCTTTTCTTTTCTTTTCTTACTATACTATCATGTGCCTTCAAAGTCCAATTTACTAGTTTTCAGTCTTCCAGCATTATCCAATCTACTTCCTCTGATGCCGCGTACACACGACCGTTTTTCGTGTTCTACAAAATGAAGTTTTTAAGGGTCT
The DNA here is from genome assembly GCF_905171775.1 of Rana temporaria. Taxonomy (NCBI): domain Eukaryota; kingdom Metazoa; phylum Chordata; class Amphibia; order Anura; family Ranidae; genus Rana; species Rana temporaria. The sequence continues at coordinate 52,239,572 of NC_053490.1, read as the reverse complement.
AGAAAAAACAACGTTTTTTTCAACCTGATCATTAAAACGGCCTTGCCTACACACGATCGTGAAAAAAAAAAATGCTCTAGCAAAGCGCGGTGACGTACAACACGTACAACGGCACTATAAAGGGGAAGTTCCATTCGGATGACGCCACCCTTTGGGCTGCTTTAGCTGATTTTGTGTTAGTAAAAGACGATTCGCGATTTTCTGTCTGTTACAGCGTGATGAATGTGCTTACTCCATTACGAACGCTAGTTTTACCAGAACAAGCGCTCCCGTCTCATAACTTGCTTCTGAGCATGCACGTTTTTTTCACGTCGTTAAAGCCCACACACGACCATTTTTTACAACCTTAAAAATGGCAACTTTAAAAACGTTGTGAAAAAATAGAGCATGTTCGAAATTTTTAATGGCCATTTTTTAGATTGTGAAAAATGCTCTGAAGCCCACACACGATCATTTTTAATGACATAAAAAAAAGCGTAATTTTTTAGAACCCGAAAAACGGTCGTGTGTACACGGCATGAGCCCAGCCTGTCATGGACCCCTCCCCAGTATGTGATTGGACTGTGAAGGAGAAGCAGCATAGTTGTTAGCTCATCTCTCTGTCACTTAGCATGCGATTGACCCCTCTGATCTCAGCTGTACAGATGCTGCAAGAAATCAGATCAATACTGGTCTTTAGACAACTTGTGTTACAATATATATATATATATATATATATATATATATATATATATATATATATATATATATGCACAATATTCTGTGTCTATTATATCTGCCTGGATTTCAGCTTTAACTTCTTCAACGCTAGAAGGTTTACCCCCCTTCCTGACCATGCTATTTTTTGCAATACCGCACTGCGTTATTTTAACTGACAATTGTGTGGTCTTGCCATACCCAAATAGAAATGCTCAAACACATATGCTTGCCTGTGCATGTGTATATATACATGGCATGCATTTGTATTCAGCCCCCCCCGAGTGAATACTTTATAGATCCGCCTTTCGCTGCAATTACAGCTGCAATTCTTTTTGGGGATTTCTCTACCACCTTTGCACATCTAGAGAGTGGTATTGTTGCCCATTCTTCTTTGCAAAATAGCTCAAGTTCTGTCAGATTGGATGGAGAGTGTCTGTGAACAGCAATTTTCAAGTCTTGCCACAGATTCTCAATTGGATTTAGGTCTGGACTTTGACTGGGCCATTCTAACACATGCATATGCTTTGCTATAAACCATTCCATTATAGCTCTGGCTGTATGTTTAGGGTTGTTGTCCTGCTGGAAGGTAAACCTCTGCCCCAGTCTCAAGTCTTTTAAAGTGGAGTTCCACCCATAAATATAACATTACATCAGTAGTTTTAAAAAAATGTCATTAGTCCTTTAAGAAAAAACATTTTTTTTTTAGATGCCTTCAAAGTGTTGTTGCTAGGCAGAATAGTTAATCTTCCCACTTCCTGCACCTAGGTGCTTAAGCTTCCTAACCTACACCGCACAGACTCCTGGAATGTAGTGGGTGTAATTTTCCAGGAGTCTGTGCACTCCCCAGTCTCGAAGAATCATGTGACTTGGACAGTACAGGTGCTGAACCTGATCTGAAACCTATTACACTGCTTGTACAGCACTGAGCATGTGCGAGATCTGCAAGGCTGAAATCCAGGAAGTCATACAGTCTGGCTTCATGATGCCACACTTAAGATGGCCCCAGTCAATTTCTATTTTATAAAGTGTCTAAATGCTGTAACAACCTAACAAAACGGACCTTAGTTTACAGACTAACTTTACTAGAATACATTAAGCTTGTGTATTACAGGGGTATTTATATTTAAAAAGTGAAATTGTGGCCGGAACTCCGCTTTAAAACCTCTAATGCGCATACACACGATCCAAATTTCCGACAACAAATGTTCGATGTAAGCTTGTTGTCGGAAAATCCGACCATGTGTATGCTCAATCGGACATTTGCTGTTGGAATTTCCGACAACAAATGTTTGAGAGCCGGTTCTCAATTTTTCCAACAACAAAAGTTCCAACAACAGAAATTTCGATCGTCTGTAGCCAATTCCAACGCACAAAAATCCTACTCATGCTCGGAATCAAATTGATGCATGCTCGGAATCATTGAACTTAATTTTTCTTGGCTCGTCGTAGTGTTGATGCTGTTATGTCTCTCTACGAGCGATCGCTGGGTCCCCACTGATTAGCTCGCGCTGTGTCCAATCACAGTGGGATTGGGTCTCTGATGGCACGTGCCCCAGACCCCTGTGAAGGAATCACGTACAGGTAAATGTATGTGGGGTTAGGCATGTGCAAAAGCGAAAATTTAGTTTTGTTTCGTTTCGTTTTAATTCGTTATTTAATTAATTTCGTTAAGTTAGGTTCATTACATGTGTTAAATTCGTTTTCGGAACTCGTTCGTTTTCGACCGAATGTCGAATTCGAAAGTATTTCGACTGGATTCGACAACAAATAGTCTCTTTTCAAATATAATTTCGAAATTCGATCGGAATTCGAAAAAAAAAAAAAAAAATTTTTTTTTTTTTTCGAATTCCAAATCGAAAACCCGCAGACAAAATTCGATCGGAATTCGAAAAAAAAAAATCGAATTCCGATCGAATTTCGCCTGCGGATTTTCGATTCGGAATCGAAAACGTTCGTTCGGATTCGGTAAATTCATTATATTGCAATTCGGGAATTCGTATGCATCCGAATGTCCGAATAATGAAAAATTCATCCGAATTTAGATTCGGAACGAAACGAAATGCACATGCCTATGTGGGGTGGTCCTTAAGTGGCTAAGACACAGAACGGGGCTTCGGCCCTGCCCCCGTTCCCTCCTCACTGGCTTTGATTGGCAGGCGCCAACTGCATGTTTTCTGGTATTGCTCTGTAAACATAAGGCGGCATCCTTGTTTAAATAAATTACCTACGTCACTGCACTCAACATACAACACAGAAAAATAAACCTTCCACAGTGTTCTGATTGATGCCACTAGAAAGACAAATACCTCTACTGCGTTGAGAATATTTACAGCGATGTACCAAACAGGAAATAAATAAATAAAACAAAGAAGAAAAAGCCTATCTCCTTTGTCAGCACTTTCCAATCATTCACGATAAGGCAGGGGGCTATCTGAATTATCTGCTTCTGCGCCTGAGATTCCTTATTTACTCACCGTGTCTTTGATGATTAATGAAGAATTCATTGCCTGCGGCAGATTTTGCCTACTTGGCATTACTAAGAAAATTATAAGAACACTATTTTATTTTTTGACACGCATTATTTTCACTCCGCTGAGAACCTACCCTGCTACTGTTGGTTTGAATTATATGGCGAGAGATTGAACATGAAGCATTTAGATTAGCAATAAGAGGACAAGCATCGTGAGGCAATCGGTGGGAATCCGCAAGCTGTCGCGTTTGACTTCACCTCCTTCGTACAGGTAATCAGTATTACTTCAATCTGAGAAAAAGAATGGAGACCCAGACACTGGGGAAATAGAAACAAAGGCGCCAATTTAAAGTAATACTTTGTACTGTAAACCAGAAATTGACTATCCTAGTGATAGAGACATCATTTGTTAACCACAGTTCTGGAATAAAGACTATGAGGGCAGAGTGAGGACCTTAGGCCTTGCAGCAGCTTACCATCCCCCAACTGCGGAGCTAAAACTTAAAGTGGTTGTAAACCTCAAACATTAAATATGAACAAATCATAGTCCTCTATAGTGTGTACTTGTCTCAATTAAGAGCACTAAGTGACATTTCTGTCTGCTGCTTCCTTCCTCTGCTATCAGCATGAGTTACTTCTGACACGTTTTCCTGGCACCAAGAGAAAAAAAGTTGATGCGGGAGGGAGCACAAGCTGATTGACAGCCTCAGCTCTGTTCCTGTGTACTGTGTGAAGGGAGGTGTGACCCTTCCCTCTAATCAGCCATCAGAGATCTCCTCACTGATGTAACTTCAGTTCTAGTGGTGGCTGGTGGTATATTTTAATAGGGGGCAGCAATCCATCTGACGCCACCCCCCAGTCGGTAAATCCCCACACTTACCTCATCTAGGTCAGTGGCGGCTGGTGTTTTTTTGGGGGGGCGGCAAACAAACCCCCCGGTTTGTCGGCTGGCCGACAGCATCCCCCTCCCCTACCCCAGCACTTACCCCAACGGTTGCAGGTGGGCGGGCTCCTATGGACCGTGGGCAGCGGTCGGGTTGCGGGCTCCTACAGGTGGCGGATTGCGAGCTCCTATGGGCGGCGGGCAGCGGCTCCTGTGTCCTCCCTGCATCACGGCTGCTTCCACCATGCGGCTCCTCCCTCCTCCTCCTAGGCGTCCATTAGGATCGCTTGTCCTTTCAGCCGGTGTCAAAACCTGCATCCTGATTAGCTAGCAGGAGGATCAGTGTTACAACAGCAAATATTGATTCGCTGTAGTAACACACCTGGGTGGGCTCGGAGCACACTCTCTGCGACCCACCCCCTGCTTTTCAGAGCTGAGAGATCTTGTGTAAAATCTGCACTTTGAATGGCTGTAGGGGGAAAATGCTGTAGATAAACAGGTACAACTTATGTATTCATGGATTTGTGTGTATAACCTGAGGCCAATCACTTCACTGGGTATATGTGAGGATTTAAAACCACTTTCAAGAGGAGTTCCAGGCTTCCCCCCAAAAAAATCAAAGTCAGCAGCTACAAATACTGTAGCTGCTGACTTTTAATATTAGGGCACTTACCTGTACAGGAAACCAAGGGTGCCCTCACCTGAGCCGATTTTTCAATCAGCTATTGGGTGCTAGTGCCACCTTTTTGAGGGAAGCTCCATGTCAGAGCTTACAGAAGATTAATGATGTCCTCGTGTAACAGTGTTTGGCTGGGAAGGAACATGGCATTCTAGGGGGAAGTCTCATGCTACCTCAAAGCCCAGATGCCCAAGTATTACGAGAGGGCTCCAACGGAGCATCAGGAGAGCACAGAGGAGGGGAGTACAAGTGGGTTTGGGAGTCAGCAATGTGACTAAGCCCTAAAAGTTGAAGGCAAAGCTAGAATACATATAAGCTAACTGATTGACCAAAAATTCTGCCCACACACTCTTATGATACACAGATTGTATCACTAGGATGTTTATCTGAGGTTGCTCGGTCAACTCCTTGGCAATATTATATTCAGGATTGCACTATGGAGGAAGAGATGGATGCAGTTGGAGACTTCTGATTTGCTACATTAAAGAGGTGACCTGATTTTTTCTTGTCTTTAAAGAATCTCGATTTATTCACTTAAAAAGACCATCCCATCTAAATGTATCCCAACAGTGCATGGTCTTTTTTCTATGCAAGCGTGGATCTCTGAGGAGCACACATACTGAACTGCATATGATGTACGAAAACAGTGGTGCCCAACCTTTTGAAGAGCGAGGGCCACTTAAGCAACTTGGTAACCAGTCGTGGTCACGTCTACTCTATAGTCCCTCTGATCCGATCTGCCCAAATGTGGAAGGGGACGAATTCCCTTCTGTTTTTTTTCTTTAGCGGATCGGATTGGAGTTAGGCGGGTGTAAACGGACAAAAGTCTGTTTACATCTGTCGCTCTGTAAAGGTGAATTGAGGGTTCCGTTTGGTTGGGCTGATTGTGTGAAAAGAGCCCAAGACTGCTTTCACACTGATGTGTTGCGTTTTACCCACACTGCGGGTAAGGCGTATTGCACCTGTGTCTATCATGCGGATTATCTGAGCTTTTCCATAGATTCCGCTTGTGGCAAAAGCCAGCGCTGTAGTGGAAGCAGCGGCTTATATGGCTCTGCTCCTCAGCTGCTTTCTTCCTCTAAGACTAGCTTCATTCACAACACTGATGCTGTGGTATGGCGGATCGACAACCTGCGATCTGGGCTTGCCAACCTGCCATTCCAGAGCAGGAGGTCACGGGCCACATCAGAGGGCTCCGCGGACCACCGGTTGGCCACCCATGACGTAAAACATACTTAAAACCTCAAGCATTATATCTTTTTTGAAAGTAAAGACCCTGTAGAAAAATATGTTGGTAGTTTTTTATTTTTTATGTCACGTGATAATTGCGCTATTTATCAAGTCCAGGCTTTCAGTACAAAATAAACTCACATTAATTTTAGTGCACACAAACATAATATGATCCCTATTTTTTGGGATATGGAAATTAAAAGATGAAGTTGTGTCAAGTAATTAGATACCTAATACCATATGTTAAGCCTTAAAATTGACAAGTATTGGAGAAAACTCTTTAAAGGCCTTTAGAGCTCATCAAGAGTTAACTGCGTATGATGGCTGCAGAATTATTGCTCTCAGTCCAAGCATGCATGGTAATACCCAACGTGTGTTGCACAATAGTCATACATACATGTGTGCATCCGATGCATACATTTATGTTTGCATGGATGGGTGCGGTGGGCATTTAATTCCTTCCGACCAATCAGCATCCCCGTCAACAAACCTTAATAACTTAATCTTAATTTGTGCATGGGTCCAATTTAATAATAAAAAAAAAAATCTTTATAAACTAAGAGGCCATAAGTACTCTGCCTAGCAGAATATTTATTTATTACCATACAGAAGCCATTGTTTGCACAATGTTTTTTCATTATAATGTACAAACAGTGTTAATACAACGGAACATTGTTAATTCTAGGATAAGATCTGCTGAAGTTATACAAACAGAGACGCAGTTCCCCTTGCTTTGAAAACCTTACTGGTTAAACACTCGAGTGGAGCGCCGGCAGACGACAGGATTATATGGAAATGCGTCTGACAGCTCAGTCTCCATACAAAAGCCTACCGGGAGTTGTGAATTGAAAGCATTAAGTGCAAGATATGTATTTTGCAAAATATTGGGAATTTGCAGAGGCGTGAAGTAAATTACATGGTGGAAATGGTGTTTAGAGCAAATCATCTCAAGAGCAACAGGTGGAAAGTTTAATAATAACTGAAAACGACATTTAATATTAAAGTCAAACATTCATGTTACAGCGTGGTTCTTCCTGCAGGTTGATTACAAATTGGGTATATAAAATGTGCGTATATACTAGTCTCATGCACAAGACCCAAAAGGCATGTGCCCACCTGCTGAGCCACATTGTGACCACACTGTCACAAGGGTCAACATTTTTGTTTAAAAAGTTGTCAGCTGATGAAAACAGTATATCCCATAACAAACTCTCCCAATTTACCAGTACATGGGCATGCTAGATGCACTTTTAGACAACCTCTAAAAACTTGATCTTATCTCAACCACCCTATGAAGGCAGGTTTGAAAGTCAATCCCATGACTAAGTCTTTTATGACGCAACATGTCAGGGCGTGGCTTTGCGGCAATCATCTGAAATGAACGTGTGACGTATCAAGGATAAAGGAAGCAAATATCCAGGAAGGAACAGCGAGGAGGTGGTGAGCGATCAGTGGACATCTTGGGTCCGCCGCGACCAATATACTCGGTTTTCGGTTCATCTCTGAACGAGTGTTTGCTGTGCAGTGTATTGCTCTATTTTTTGAGATTCATGTGAGTGCTATATTTGAAGATTTAAGTGTGTTATTAAACTGATTTTACGGTATCACGCTATTTTGAGCACTTCTTTTATTTACATGCAGAGCTTTCTGGCAGTAAATTGGTTTGAACTGGGATTATCTGCTATACCTACCAGTGAGGTCTTTTTGTACACGTTTACACGCCAAACACGAGAGTGTAAGGCAATTTGAGTTGGTGAGTTTTGCATCTGACAGGAGAGGATTCACTGACACCGGTTGTGGTAGAATATTGGAAGCTATTATCATAATTTTTTCACAAACCTACTTGAAGTTGATGATATATGGACTTATGTTTAATTAATATTTAAACACATTTATATGTATTTTATTTGAGTTTGTGCACATATTCACTTTTGTCACATGGTGATGTTTATGGACATTAGCATTATTTTTAAATACCTGTGAAAAAGGATATTTCATCTTACATTGTTTACAGCGCTGCTTATATTTTATTACACAAATTTTAGAGTTTTAGAATATGTTTTTCACAGGTTTGAAAGTCAGCAGTAGCCTAATAAACCCCCAAATCGCCTGTGGGGCTAGTTAACAGGCCAGCTTTACATGTGACACCATGAATCTGTACTGTGATGAGGGGAGTAAAGATACCCCTTTACCTCTTATACTCTCCACCCTCTTATACCCTATACCCCATCACCCCTTCCTCCTCCCCACCTTCATGGCCCATGTTTTCTTATTTATCTCCTTCCTTTCTTTTTTCTTGGATATGCTTTTATCTTCCTTTATCATGGGATGATGTCTCCTTCTGATAGATATATTGACTTGCGTCCTGCTACTTATATATGCTTTATCCTTAACCTTAACTCTGGGAGGACGTCCACGGGAGTGTCCGTGATCGCCGGGTTAAGAGGACCCGGCGCATCACGGATCGAGGTAAATTGCCGCTGATAGCGGCCGTTTACCACGTGATTGCTCCGTCCAATGATGGAGCGATCACATGTAAACACATGTAAACAAACTGGTGTTATTTGATGATGCCGGTTCCTCCCTCCTCTCTCTGTACCCGCTCATTCTCATTCCCCTGTGACCTATTAAAATAAGAAGGCTATCTACTATGTAGCTGTCTACTGATAGCCAAGGGGTCCCCCTGATAGAGTGCATGCCTTTGTATACCACATCTGGGGTGGCACTAGGGATAGGTGGGGCTCTGTGAGGGGGGTGGGGCCTGGCAATCAGTGGTCACCAGTGTTGGGGGCCGTCTTTGCACATGTGCACACACACATACCTATATTAAGGAGGACATACAGGAGAGAGTTACCACAGACCCCTTAGGCTTTGAAGAAGGGGGTACGCCTCAGAAACGCGTCAGCCATCCAGATGTCTGAGGTTCTACTGGCAGGTGCCGTAAGGTTCAGTCCAGCTGTCTGAAAAGCGCTTACTCAAATTTCCTTGTGAGAAGGACTATTGCTTTTTATTCTGTTTTTAATAAAACAAATTAAGTGGTAATGCACAAGGTCGGTGCACCCTCCTTTCTTTTCTTCTTGTTTTAAACTCAATGTATACACATTGCACTGTTTTATTTTTTCCTGTGTAATAGTCATGTTTCGATGTTGTTTCTTCACTTGTATTGTATAATACCAATGATACAATAAAGCTTTTTTTATGGAATTAAAAAAAAAAAGTTGTCAGCTTTCTCTGCTTAGAAGCACAGGATTTTGGAGACCTTGAGGTGGAAAATGTGATTCCTGGAACTGTCACCTGTTTAAAGCATCAAGTATTTTATTTGTAAAAAATAAATAAAAAATACGACACATTAAGAAAAAGCACTGTTGCAGCTAGGGAAACCAAGTACTACACAACGGCTTCTGCTTAATGGCTCCCAAGACTTGCTGTGGCTGCAAAGCACATTCAAAGAATGAGAGGATGGTCCATGAATGTGTTTACAGTAATTGGAGAATTTGTTGGGATAAATAGCACAAATGTAACAGGCCTCCGCTATCACTTTGGTGAGTTTCACACCCACAGTTGGTAACCTTTTGCTTAAGTACCTTTGGGTGCGAATGCATTAAGATGATAGCTAAGACCTGTTGTAATAGTGCTATTTATATTGATTAACCCTCTGATCTCTGCAAACTCTCTCTGCTTCTATGTTCTTTGAGTACTAATTAAAGAACTATACTAGCCAGCCAAAGACAACCTTCCAAATGCTTAAATGTCCTATAGCTGTATATGGGAGTAGCCTGTTCCCAATTTATTTAAGGGCCGTATATACTTGAGTATAAGCCGAGTTTTTCAGCAAATTTTTTTGTGCTGAAAATGCCCCCCTCGGCTTATACTCAAGTCCCCTTTTTGCGCCTGATCTCCCGGACTTTGGTGACCCGGTACCGGCCAGCCGTAGGTCCCCTGGACCTCAAACTTGGCACACATGTAGCCCCACTCTTCCTCTAGTGTTAAAAGTTTGTTGCCTGGGGGACCTACGGCCGGGGAGCTAAGATTTTTCAAAGCCGGGTACCCCTTCCTCCCATGTTAAACAGTAATTTCTCTGGTGAATTTGGGGACCTGGTACCAGCCACTCGTAAGTCCCCTGGACCCAGAACTTGGCACACATATAGCCACATTTCTTCTCTACGAGTGTGCAAAGTCTGTTGTCTGGGGGACCTACGACTGGGAAGCACAGATTTTTCAAAATCGGGCACCCCTTCCATAGTCTCCCATGTTAAACGTTAGGCATAGTGAGGCATGGGCACAGTGAGGCATGGGCACAGTGAGGCATTGACACAGTGAGGCATGGACACAGTGAGGCATGCACATGGACACAGTGAAGTAAATTGAGGCACAGTGAGGCATGCACATGGACACAGTGAGGCATATTGAGGCACAGTGAGGCATGCAGATGGACACCCTAGGCTTATACTCAAGTCAATACATTTTCCCAGTTTTCTGTAGTAAAATTAGGTGCCTCGGCTTATATTCGGGTCGGCTTATACTCGAGTATATATGGTAGATGTAAACCCTAGCTGAAAAACTAAAGCTGTCCATACATGCATTGATTTCTAATAGATCCCTCCATCCATGCTGAAGAGCAGATCTCATCTGCTGGCTATTGTATTCTGTACACAGTTTTCAGAATACCTGAAAAGTGGCTGTCGTTAATTGAATGTTCACCCAAAATTTTCTGCCTGGTTCAACCTTCAGATAAAGCCAGGTGGTACCAGCAGGACCAACCATGTATTTTCAGCCAGTTCAACAGGGACCTGACACTGCATAGTAAGCTTTAGTTTGCTAAATCACTGTGTATTATTAATAACATTTTTTTTTCTTTTAATGATTTTTTCTCTGTGTACTGCTTCTCAGCTCTGGTGATCTCCTGCCGCCTCCTGGCAGCAACTTGGTGACTACATGAACACAAACAATGTAGTTGCTTTACTAAAACTGGATAGTGCAAAATCTGGTACAGCTCTGCAAAGAAACCAATGAGCTTCCAGTTTTTTTTATTTTTTTGTCAAAGCTTACTAAAAAAAGCTGAAGTAAGAAGCTGATTGGCTACCATGCACAGCTACACTGTATTTTATGCTCTCCAATTATATATACTGTATCTCACAAAAGTACACACCTCACATTTTTGTAAATATCTTATTATATCTTTTCATGTGACAACACTGAAGAATGCTACAATGTAAAGTAGTGAGTGTACAGCTTGTATAACAGTGTACATTTGACGTCCCCTCAAAATAACTCAACACACAGCCATTAATGTCTAAACCACTGGCAACAAAAGTGAGTGACCCCTAAGTGAACATGTCTAAATTGAGCCCAAAGTGTCAATATTTTGTGTGGCCATCATTATTTTTCAGCACTGCCTTAACCCTCTTGGGCATGGAGTTCACCAGAGCTTCACACGTTGCCACTGGAGTTCTCTTCCACTCCTCCATGATGACATCACAGAGCTGGTTGATGTTAGAGACCTTGTGATTCTCCACCTTCCGTTTGAGGATGCCCCACAAATGCTCAGTAGGGTTTAGGTCTGGAGACATGCTTGGCCAGTCCATTACCTTTATCATCAGCTTCTTTAGCAAGGCAGTGGTCACCATGGAGGTGTGTTTGTGGTCTCATGTCGCCCCAGACAATGACACTTCCGCCACCATGCTTGACTGTAGGCAAGACACACTTGTCTTTGTACTCCTCACATGGTTGCCACCACACACGCTTGACACCGTCTGAACCAAATAAGTTTATCTTGGTCTCATCAGACCACAAGACATGGTTCCAGTAATCCATGTCCTTAGTCTGCTTGTCTTCAGCAAACTGTTTGCAGGCTTTCTTGTGAATCATCTTTAGAAGAGGATTCCTTCTTGGACGACAGCCATGCAGATCAATTTGATGCAGTGTGGTCTGAGCACTGACAGGCTGACCCCCCACCCCTTCAACCTCTGCAGCAATGCTGGCAACACTCATACGTATATTTCCCAAAGACAACCTCTGGATATGACGCTGAGCACGTGCACTCAACTTCTCTGGTCAACCATGGCGAGGCCTATTCTGAGTGGAACCTGTCCTGTTAAACCGCTGTATGGTCTAGGCCACAATGCTGCATCTCAGTTTCCAAGTCTTGGCAATCTTCTTATATGAAAAAATAGGGGAGAGAAAACCGCGCTGCTAAAGACAAAGAGGGAAGCTGCTAGCACACAACATACAGATAATATGTGCAAAAAGTAAAATATAAAATTGTGCTGCGCTAATGAATAAATCTAGACCTGTGTGGTCATGATGTGAACATGTACAAAAAAGGTGTGACCAAATATGCACAAAATATATAAATAGTGTGTAAACAATATACTTGCGGCAGCAAGTAAATATGCGTGAAAAACCAAGTGACAACAAATGTATTCCAATATTAAAAAGTATTATGAAAAGTGGTCATGAGTCACTTCAGAAAAGGGTCCATGTAAATGGTTAATGATGTCAATCAGGTGTAATCCTCGCCAGCAAGGTGAGATATGAGGCATGGAACAGTGATGATGATGGCAATCTTGATGATAAAACCAATATGTAAATAAACATAAATCCAGAAAAGGTATAAGATGGGTACTCTTACCGTGTGGCGTGGACCCAAAACCTCTCAGAAATGGGTCAAATAGGCAAAGGTAAGATTGATGGTATCTCCAGCACCTCCAAAGGTCATCTCAGGTATAATCCGGAAGTTCCTCCCATCGGTTCCCCGATATTTTGTAGAAATTCAAAAGCTCCAAACTCAATCCCAGCAGCTCAATGTTGTGGATAGCAAGGATCCAAAAATAAGTAGATTTACGATATGGCATAAAAAGGAACAAGAAAAAAAGGCCTCCACATAGCGTAGGTCAAAAAAGTAAACCCAAGGGATTTATTAAAATTAAACACAAGGCAAAAAGAACAAAGATAAAAACAAGGATAAAATATAAATGGTTTCAAAAATCCAGCGATAGTTACATTGGTGATCACTGATAAAAAAGGCTCAGGGTTCTATGCTTGTTGCTTATCCTGCGCCTTTTTTATCAGTGATCACCATTGTAACTATCGCTGGATTTTTACAACCATCACTTCTTTTTGGATCCTTGCTATCCACAACATTGAGCTGCTGGGAACCAGTGATTGAGTTTGGAGCTTTTGAATTTCTGGAACACATCGGGGAATAGATGGGAGGAACTTCCGGATTATACCAGAGATGACCTTTGGAGGTGCTGGAGATACCATCAATCTTACCTTTGCCTATTTGACCCATTTCTGAGAGGTTTTGGGTCCACGCCACACGGTAAGAGTACCCATCTTATACCTTTTCTGGATTTATGTTTATTTACGTATTTGTTTTACCATCAAGATTGCCATCATCATCCCTGTTCCATGCTTCATATCTCACCTTGCTGGCGAGGATTACACCTGATTGACATCATTAACCATTTACATGGACCGTTTTTTGAAGTGAATCATGACCACTTTTCATAATACTTTTTAATATTGGAATACATTTATTGTCACTTGGTTTTTCACGCACATTTACTTGCTGCCGCAAGTATATTGTTTACACACTATTTATATATTTTGTGCAATCTTCTTATAGCCTAGACCATCTTTATGTAGAACAACAATTCTTTTTTTTTCATGTCCTCAGAGAGTTTATTGCCTTGAGGTGCCATGTTGAACTTCCAATGACCAGTATGAGAGAGTGAGAGCGATAACACCAACTTTAACACAATTTTAACAACCTGCTCCCCATCCATGCCTGAGATCTTGTATTACTAATGAGTCACATGACATCGGGAAGGGAAAATGGCTATTTGGGCCCAATTTGGACATTTTCACTTAGGGGCGTACTCACTTTTGTTACCAGCGGTTTAGACATTAATGGTTGTGTGTTGCGTTATTTTAAAGGGGACAGCAAATTTACATGGGTATACAAGCTGTACACTCATTACTTTACATTCTAACAAAGTGTCATTTCTTCAGTGTTGTCAAATGAAAAGACATAATAAAATATTTACAAAAATGTGAGGGGTGTACTCACTTTTGTGAGATACTGTATATATTATTGCTAAACAAGTATTTTTTTACCACCATTTATTCACATGTCAAATATGGGGACACTCAGGTATTTGCTTAAAGCAACAGAGTGAGAGCAGCTTAGTTCAACAGTAAGCTTTGTCAGCAACTCAGAGGTAATATAAATAGAATTCTACCATGCATTTGACATATGCTGCAAACCAAGGCTAAAAAGCCACTATGAAGGAAGAAAGGAAAGTCTGGGATCTGCAGTGACTAGTCCTGGATATCTCAATGGAGTGGATAAATGCTTTAGAGATTTGGTTCCAAAAGGATTAGTGCCCAGTAACTCTGTAGGTGTTGCCTGCCTTCAATCCAAAAGCCCAACCTGTGAGAACAGATGGCATCATATAGAGGCCATTGAAAATAAGTTCCACTATAATTGATATCCCAATGACCATATGGGATCAATCCTACGTGATGCTGCACAGTATCCTTGTAGAGATCACCAATGGGCTAAGAAGGCAGCACCAAAGGTATCAAAAACACAGACCACATCAATGCCACCCTGCAAATCTGCAGCTACTTTCAGCTACTTCACTGCATATCTGTCCAGAAACTTATAGGCAATGGTATCAGGACTAACACCAACTCTAAACAGAATAGATTGATGCAAAATGAATTGTTAAAGTTTAAGTATAGTAATTTTTTTGGAGGTTCAAATAGAGCAGGGAAGGGTTAAAACCCTGTCAACTTATTTTTTTTTTACTATGTGTCATGTTTGGGGAGATGTTCCCTAAGCTTCCTATGCCTGAAACTCTGATCGTCGGTATGCTATTCCGACGTGCAAAATTCCGACGCATGCTCAGAAACAATTTGTTGCATGCTCGGAAGCATTGAACTAATTTTCTCGACTCGTCGTAGTGTGTTGTACGTCACCGCGTCCTTGACGGTCGAAAGTTCAGAGAACTTTTGTGTGACCGTGTGTATGCAAGCCAAGCTTGAGCGATTCCGTTGGAAAAAACATCCAAGGTTTTTCCGACGGAAAATTCCGATTGTGTGTATGCGGCATAACTATATTATCATTGATCACATGATGCAAGGGGTCTCCTTGCTTCTGTACTGGAAAGTTGCCCTCATAATGACATGTAAGCATTCTTCAGTACAGCAGTGCTGTATGCCTGGCCACCGTGATGTTCTACCTACAGGGAGCAGTTTCTTGCTTCCCCTGGTATCCCAGGAATGGGCTAAATAATGCCCGGCATCTTCAACCCAGAAGAGCTATAGCAGTGGCAGGACATAGAAGGGTGTATGGAGTCAATGCTGGAGATGAGTACTGCAAGTCATAATTAACATTTTCAAACCTGGGAAGAATAGATTTGTTTTTCTTTTAACCCTCCTCTTGTGTTAGGGTCAGAACCGACCAGTTTTCAGGTTTTGAATGTCGATAAGTATCACATAAATTTGTTTATTGCATCAAGATTTTTTTACTTTGTCAGGAACCTCTATTTAAACAATGTAATAGAAAAATAATCCTTTTCACTAAATTATAAAATACTGTGGTGAAAATTAAGACGTTTATGGTGTTAGGGTCAATTCTGACCCAGTTATAATATAGGATTATAGGACACTAATAAGTGCTAAAACTGAAATCATAAACACTCTCTCTGCTTAGTAACACTGACAGCCAATCACCTCTCAACCCTGTGAGCTGTAGTTAGGGAGGGGCCTATCTCTTTGCCTGCTTGTCTGCTTCTCTAAATAAAGTAAAGAAACATAGGACCAATTTATAATATTCTATTGAGGTTTATTTTACCATTTTTTAAATTTGAAAATGAGAGGTATGCTATCAAAAGAAAGGTCTAAGGGGTCACACCAAAAATATTAAAACCAATCTTTTCAAGGATAAAGAAGCCTAACAAGGTACCAAGAGGTAAGAAACAAATTGGATGATAAATAATTGTTCAGAGGGTATTTTATGGCTGATTTAAGACACGGGTCAAAACCAACCCGTTAACATCATGGATAGTAACAGAAAGCTAACATAAGAGGAGGGTTAATCAAGTAATTTGTATTTCTTGATATTTTTATTTTTAGCAAAAATGTAACAATTCATGCATTCATTGCATTCAATGTGCTCTGATCTATTGTCCTTCTTCCACAGCTTACATAAAACTGAGCAGCCTCCAAGTATTCTCGGGTACACCAGATATTTTAGTAAAGGTTAGAAATGCCAATTAGCCTGTCCAGTTCTGCAAGGTATTTACTGCAAATATTCTAAAGGCTCAAAGAGATCGACATCTATAAAAACCTCATCATTATTCTAGATGGTCATCTAACTGCTTACTGAAGCATGGTGTTAAATCATTAAAACATATCAATGCTACTAGTACTCAAAACCTTTTTTTTTCATTTATTATTGTGAAAAAAAAAAACATAATTGAAATAGTTTTTATTATTTTTTTTTTTTTTAGAATGAGCTTCAGCACTTTCCCTCAGGACCAATTTTCACTTTTGCTTTTCAATGTTGTGTGTGTGAGCAGCAATTGGCTCCTTTAACCTTATTAGACCAAAACTGACCAACAGAGATACTAGCGCAGAAACTGGCTGGCAAAAGAGAGAAAAAACGCTTAAGCCTTGAAAAGCAGCCCTACCGCTAATGGATTGTAAGCGGAGTAGTGTAACTATCAAATCTGAGAAAAAAATACTTGGACCGTATTTACTTTCGCCGCTTTTTTTTTTTTGGAATGGAAAGCTGGAGCTTGTTTCAAACAAAACCCTTCAATGAAACTGGTAACTTGTGGCATTCTAGTCTTTTTGGTACGCGGGGGGTATTTTTGACTTTGGGGAAGGGAGCACGCAGGGCTTGGCGATTATGATGAATCACAATGTGTAAACAATCTGTGCGGAGGAGAACAGTGCCATGCCGAGCCACTCAGAAATACTTTGTGCTGCTTCTCAATAGCCAACAACTGCTGCTCAGTGGGAGGCGAAATTGGCTGGCAGGATGTGCCACTAGAGATCAGCGCACTTGACATTTGGTATGTGTTCATTATTATGACTTTGTTAAATTCTTTTTGGCATAATCTGATTGTGCAATGTTGGCTGCTACGATAAATGCCAGTGTGGGCCGGCTTTATGGGATGCAACACAACGGCTGCGAGAGAATTAGCTACAAATGAACAAAACAGTGACCTTGTATTTGTTAATTATTTCAGGTTAATGTTGGATCTATAAAATGCAGAGTAAATATACTGATGGCCTGCTTTCCGAGCCAGTGAGTTGTTTAAGCTAGGACTAAAGCAATCAGTGCGCAAAACATTATGCGGTTTGTACACTTTGTTTTACACAGCAGCAGATGCCAACAAGGGCCTTATGTGAAATCTGAATGCAACATTGTTACATACTGTAGTAGGTGAAGTTGAAAAAAGACACAAGTCCATCAAGTCCAACATCCGTGTGTGATTATGTCAGCAACAATAATTATATTTATTGGTATTTAAAGGGAAACCAAAACTCTTCAATTCAAAATAAGCATTTAATGAAAATACATAAACGCTTTCAATCAAAACCACCTTGAGCCCTGGTTCACACTGGTGCGATTTGACATGTCAATTGACATGTCAAATCAGCGGCATTTTCCGGCAATTGCTGACAAGGCACCTTCCTAATCGGTACGACGCCGCGTCTGCTGCACTGCACAAAAAGTAGTTTCTGTACTACTTTTTGCGATTTCGGCCCACGATTTACATTGACATCTGTGCAGAAACTGCACAGATGTCTCTGTAATCGCGGTCAAAATCGCAACTGAGAAGCAGGAGTGAAAATGTGCGAGTTCAGCTGAACTTGCACGGTTTCACTCCTGCAGCCTAGTGTGAACCTGGGCTAATGGATAATTAAACCTTTTTTTTTTTTAAAGAAATATCTGAAATGCAATTGTTTCCCCCCTTAATATGACATGTACATATAATAGGCAGTTAATAAGTACATAGAAGAAAAAAATATCTCAAACCATATCAAGGTAGAAATCAGGTGTGATTATGAATATATTGTCATATATCACATAAACAAACATCCAATTTGCATTTTTAAAACATCATACTTCACTGAGAGACTAACATGTCACCAAGATGTACAGCCAAATATATCTCATAGTACCAGGGACAAGAGAAGAAGTAACAAGATAAGAGAAAGGAAGGGAGTTAGCCAGTGAGTAAGCGAGCGAGCGTAAGGCCCCGTACACACGACCGAACATGTTTGCTGAAACTGGTCCGCGGACCAGTTTCAGCAGACATGTTCAGTCGTCTGTACAGCCGAGCGGACAGGATTCCAGGGTACATTTGCCCGCCAGACCGTTATTGAGAGGGCAAATGTTTCTAAACTTGCTTAGAAACATGCCCACTGGAATCCTGTCCATCGGACATGTTCGGTCAGCTGTACAGACTTACCGTACATGTCCGAGCGGCCGCCATCCCTCGCATGCGTTGAATGACTTTGACGCATGCGTGGAAGCATTGAACTGCCAGGGGCGAGCACGTCGCCGCTTCATCGTCGCGGCGACGGCGCAGCCTCGTCGCCGTGTATCGTGTACGCGCGGATTTCTGTATGATGGTGTGTACAGCCATCATACAGAAATCTCCGGGCGGGCATGTATGCTGAAAACGGTCCGGCGAACCGTTTTCATCGTACATGTTTGCCCGTCTGTACGAGGCCTAAGAGAAGCGTGTATTCGGTCTGGAGATCACAACACCAAAAGAAAAAATCCCAAGGTAAAGGTGTTTTAATCGATAGTAAATTTCTGGGGGCTTAAGTGCTCACTTTTAGGGGGAAGTCAGAGGGACAATTGTTTATAAAATTTAGAAAGCCAGGCATGTTTGTAGGCCATTACCTGTTCAACATTTTTTCTATCTGTTGCATGCTGTCATGAGTTTTTGTGTATTGTTTAGGAATCTTTTTTTTTTTTTTTGAAGGGGGGGGGGGGATTTATTATAGCATAAAATAAAAACTGCAGAGGTCATTAAATAGAAAGCTCTATTTTTGGAAAAAAAAAGGACATACATTTTGCTTGTGTCCAAGCAAAAAAGTGTAGCTTAGGTGCATTATAGTGATACAAGAAAAACAGGTTTTACTTGGACTTTAAGCCCTCGTTCACATTGATTGTGGCTTTAAAGTCGTGCGACTTCATCTGCAAATTGCACAATTTCAAAACCGCATGCCACTGCGACTTTGGGTACGACTTGGAAGACATATGTGCGGCTTCATGCACAGATGTCTATGCAAGCCACACCTGAAAATGCCAGTTCAGGAACTACTTTTTCAAATGAATGCGGCAAGACAAACTCGCCGTCGCACCAATCTGAACATCTGAACAGTGTGATTGCCGGCAATAGGGTTCGACTTGTTGCTCCAATGCTAAGGCTAAGGCTACATTAGCCCGGTGCTAATTGCAACAGTAGGAATCTTCTGATTGACTTCATCTGTTTCCCTACAATGGTATTTGAAGTATAATATAGGCAGCTGCTGTCACCAGGTTATATATTTTGCACCAGTAGGGTATATATAATGTAATGAAGATATTTATGGTGTAACGTTACCAAACTCCACCTTACTATTGTGCTTTCTATATAATAAAAACCCAATAAATTTGACCTCAACATTTTTGCAGATTTCTTGAGTTTTTATATAGAAAGCACAATAGTACGGTGGGGTCTGGTAACGCTACACCATAAATATACTAATTACAGGACTTTTTTGATACTAAAACCCCTTTCAGACTGGAGGCGTTTTTCAGGTGTTTAGTGCTAAAATAGTGCCTGTAAAGTGCCTGCAAAAAGCCTCATCTGCAATCCCAATGTGAAAGCCCGAGTGCTTTCACACTGGGGCGTTGCGCTGGCGGGACGTCAAGAAAAGTCCTGAAAGCTTCCGTGAGGCGCTTTAGGAGTAGTGTATACACCGCTCCGTAAGCGCCCCTGCCCATTGAAATCAATGGGCAGTGCCACCAAAGTGCCTTGGCAGCAGCACTTGTACCCCTTTATTCGGCCACTAGCGGGGGTTAACAGCGCCCCGCTAGCACCCGAAAAAACGTAGTGGTGCTTTACCGCCGACACCCCCAACCTGGCAGTGTGAAAGGGCTCTAACTGTGTCCGCCAATCCTGTTCACTATAATGACAAGTCGCCAGTGGCTGCAGCTATTTGCGAATATCTTCACACCTAGTGATTACCTGCACTGATCGCTGCAGTATCATACTTTGTGCATCCAGCAGCGATCACTGCAGCTAATTGCAGGCTCTGCAGACAGCCACAAATAGTTGCAGCCACCGGCGACCTGTCATTATAGTGTATAGTGGCAGCTGCAGCTAGCATCAGAAGATTTCAATCGCTGCAATTCGCACTGGGCCAAATCGCCCGTGCAAATGCTGCCTAAAAGAGCTGTAACCTATGAAAAGAGTTTTGGAAAAATAACTGAGAATTTTTACGGTTTAATGCAATCACAGTCGTAACAACCCTCCGAGACCAGTCAACAAGTTTTCACATCAGGCCAAATTTGTCTAACCTTGCCAACCTTTAGCTAGCCATCAGCGTCTGTAATTCTCCCTTCTACACTACTTAATACACATCAATTTGTTTGTCAGAGCGGCACTCTCCATTGTCTGACATGTTAAGATGGAACGCACTGAACTGTAACAGTAATTAACTAACCCACAAAATTCCCAGGTGTGTCTTCCTCATCCTGCCAGACTTGCTAATAAAAGAACGGGTTAAAAGATGCAGCTCTTAAGACTGATGAATTCTTTGCTGCTGTTTGGATTCATCGACATTAAAATATCTCAAGTCATTTACAAGACGATGGGCTTGTTGGGTTCATGTCTCAGACTGGCAGCTATTGAATTACACAAGTCATTTATTGGCATATACTATTGTCTGATATATTTGGGCTGCTTCATATTCCCTGACATCTTTATTTGCCTGGAAGGTTGGCACATTACACTCACCAGATTAGGAAGTGATGAAGAGTTGTGTGAAAGCTGCGGGTACCCTCAGGACTGAGATAACCGGGGTTGCCAACACCACCTTCTATTAGTAGAAACTCTTGTGTTAGATCTCTCTCTATATAATCACAGTTCAGAAAACTGGATGGGTGGATAGATAGGAGATAGATTGTGTAACCCTTTATTTACATTGTTTTTCTTTCAGGAAAATTTTACTGAAGTTTTTAACCAATCACACAACGGGGTTGATTTACTATAGTAAAACATGTTACATTTGCAATGTGAATTTTCACTTAGCTTAGGCAATGGGCTGAGTGAAAATGCAGTGTAAGTACTGTCCAAGGCTTTACAAAAATCACTTTACAAAGTAAAAATGTGCCTTGCAAAGTGACCATGCTCAACTCTTTTCGGTAAATCAACCCCCTATTTAAATAATAGACATGTGCACACTGAAATATTTTGTTTCGTAAATTTCGTTTTCGTCCGAAAAATACATTTATTTAGTTACTCCCGAAATTCGTTTTTATTTATTTTGTTTTTCGTAAAAAAAATGCATTCGTCCGAAAATCCAAATTAAGGCTGAATCTGTCATTGAAGGCTTATGGTGTCTGTCGAATGTTCTAAGAAAAAAAAAAAAAGATTCGACAGAATCTTTAGAAAAAAAAAAAAATACTCTTCATGTCTCTATGTCGAATCTTCATGTCTCTCTATGTCGAATCTTTTCTCGCTATGTCAAATCTTTTCTCTCTATGTCGACTCTTCTTCATGTCTCTATAATGTCGAATCTTTTGGCCCCATACACACGATAGAATCCATCCGCTGAAAAATCCCAGCGGATAGATCCTATGGTGTTTACAATCCAGCGGATCTGTTTCCGCGGATTTTTCTCCCATGCAATGGATTTTCAGCAGATAAATATTTGAAGACATGTCTTCAAATCTATCCGATGGAATCCATCCCAACGGATTGATCCGCTGGTCTGTACAGACTCACCGGATCAATCCGTCCAAAGGGATCCCCCGCATGCGTCGTAATGATTCGACGCATGCGTGGAATTCCTTATATGACTGCGTCGCGCACGTCGCTGCGTCATCATCGCGGCGACGGCGCGACACGTCATCTCCAGAGGATTTCGGCGCGGATTTCGATTCGATGGTGAGTACACTCCATCGCATCAAAATCCGCGCAAATCCTCGAGAGGATTTATCCGTGGAAACGGTCCGCTGGACCGTATCCGCGGATAAATCCTCTCGTGTGTATGGGGCCTAACTCTTTATGTAGAATAATATTGGACTAATAGAGTTAAGGTTAGGCACATTCGACCGCAACGAAAATGAAAATAAAGCATTTGTTTATGTCGGATCTTTCGGTTTTCGGTTTCTGTGCTTTCGTTATCGTTTGTTAAAACGATAACGAAAATACCTAAAATTCAAACGAAAATGCATTCGGACGAAAACGAATGCACATGTCTATTAAATAAGGGAAATCTATGGTCACAGCATTGTTGTTGTTGTTGTTCAGTCCTGTCAGACTCTTTGTGACCTCATGGACCATAGTGCACCAGGTTTTTCTGACCTCCAATGCCTCCTGGAGCTTGCTTAGTTTCATGTTCATTGTTTTGATAATGCTATCTATCCTTCTTGTTTGTCGTCCTTATCTCTGTTTTCCTTCCATGTTCCCGAGCATAAGGATATTTTCCAATGAGTCCTCTCTTCGCATTAGCTGGCCAAATTATGTGAGTTTCAGCTTCAGGACCTGGCCTTCCGGTGAATATTAGGGTTTGATTTCCTTCAGGATTGACAGGTTTGATCTTTTTGCCATCCAAGGGACTTTCAAGAGCCTTCCCCAACACCATAGTTCAAAAGCATCAATTCTTCAGCGTTCAGCCTTCCTTATGGTCCAACTTTCACATCCATAGGCTACTACCTAGAATACCATAGCTTTGACTATACAGAACTTTGTAGGTAAGGTGATGTCTCTGCTTTTTATAATGTTGTCTAGGTTTGCCATTGTTTTCCTTCCAAGAAGTAAGATTCTCTTAATTTCATGGCCCAGTCACAGTCTGTCATGATCTTGGAGCCTAAAAAGATAAAATCCGTCACTGTTTTCATTTCTTCTCCTTCTATTTTCCAATGAGTGGTGGGACCTGTTGCCATGATCTTAGTTTTCTTAACCACTTGCGACAGGTGGGCAAATGGGCGTACCTGTACGTACCTCTGTCATCACAGGCTAGTGGGCGCGCACAAGCTGCTGGCGGCGCCCGCATCATGGGAGCATGCCTGCGGATCCCGCGATCTCGATGTCTGCCGGGGGCCCGCGATCGTGGCAAAGAGAGGCAGAACAGGGAGATGCTTATATAAACAAGGTACAGTATTTCCCTGTTCTGCCTAGTGACATGACTGGGAGCTACTACTCCCTGTCACGGGAGCAGTGATCTCTGTCATGTCCTAGTGAGCCAATCCCCCCTACAGTTAGAACACACTGAGGGGAAACGCTTAACACCTTGATCGCCCCCTAGTGTTTAACACCTTCCCTGCCAGTGGCTGTTTTTAGCTCTGATCGCTGTAAAAATGTCAGTGGTACCAAAATAGTGTCAAAAGTGTCCGATCTGTCTACCACAATGTCACAGTCCCGATAAAAATCACTGATCACCGCCATTACTAATAAAAAAATAAAATGAATAAAAATGTCATAAACCTATCCCCTATTTTGTAGACGCTATAACTTTTGTGCAAACTAATCAATATATGCTTATTGTGATTTTTTCTACCAAAAATATGTAAAAGAATATATATCGGCCTAAATGGAGGAAGAAATTTAGTTTTTTATATTTTTTGGGGATATTTATTATAGCAAAAAGTAAAAAATATATATTTTTTTCAAAATTTTCACGAATTTTTTGCTTTATAGCGCAAAAAAATAAAACTGCAGAGGTGATCAAATACCAAAAGAAAGCTCTATTTGTGGGGAAAAAAGGACATCAATTTTGTTTGGGTGCAACGTCGCACGACCGCGCAATTGTCGCATTGTCCATACACAATACATTTTGGGAGGTCACACAGCAACTCTTTAAGTTCCAAAGTTCTAATGATGTCACGTCGCTAGGATGCCTATTGATATCCCTCCATGTATTAAAATAAAGAACCAGGACAGACCATTACAGGCTTCAGGTACTTTTTTAGAGATGGTACTGTACCAGTTCTAACCCGAACGGTGAACCCCATTGAAGCCTATGGGAGACGAACAGGAAAAATCAAAAGTACCCATTTTGAAGACTTATATGCAAGTAAAAGGTTTGTTTTTTCAGGAGCAGTGATTCTAATTAGGCTTAAAGGGGTTGCAAACCCTTGTGTTTTGTCACCTTAAAGCATCCTATGCATTCTCTGCCCGTTGTCTCGACTCTTGATTGGATAGATTAATAGCAGCGCAGCCATTGGCTCCCGCTGCTGTCAATCAAATCCAATGATGTGCGCGCCAGCGGGCGGGGCCGAGTCTCGCTCTCTGTGTGAATAAACGCAGAAGCAGAACTCAGGGGCACGCCTGCACAGGTTTTCACCAAGGAGAATGCTTTTCCAACGTGGACGCCTGCTGCAGGGAGGAGCTACCAGCGCCGCCAGGGGACCCCAGAAGAGGGCGATCGGGGCCACTCTGTGCAAAATTAACTGCACAGTGGAGGTAAGTATGATATGTTTGTTATTATTATTATTTTTTAAATAAGGGTTTACAGACACTTTAAAGTGCAACAATAAAAATGAAAAATTCCATAATATACAATGCCTGGGGGTCCCCTTAATGTACCTGTAAAGTGGTTAATATGTAGCATGTGTAGATAATGTTGTAACAAAAATAACTTTGCTAAAGAAAAAAAAATAGTCAAATCCCATTTAAAATGACTCACGGTTACAATTGCCGACACCCTTGCTTTGTGCACTGGTGCACAGTCATATTGGAGCAGGAAGGGGCCATCCCCAAACTGTTCCCACAAAGTTGGGAGCATGAAATTTTCCAAAATGTCTTGGTTTGCTGATACCTTAATGCCGCGTACACACCATCACTTTATGTGATGAAAAAAAACGACGTTTTTAAAAACGTCACTTTAAATGACCGTGTGTGGGGGAAAGCGTTGTTTTATGTCTTGTGAAAAACGACAAAAAAAAATTGAAGCATGCTTCAATTTTATGTGTCGTTTTTCAAAACGTCGTTTTTTACTTCACAGAAATTGACCGTGTGTAGCAAAAAACGACGTTTAAAACAAAGTTTTTACACCCGCGCATGCCCAGAAGCTAGTTATGAAGCGAGCTTCAATGGAAAAAAGTGGTGAACATAACCTCACTTTGCTAGAGCATTGTGAAAAAACGATGGTGTGTAGGCAACGTCATTTTTGAAAATTGAAGTTTCAAAAACGTTGTTTTTTACTTCACAGAAAATGTCGTTTTTTTTCATCACATAAAGTGATGGTGTGTACGCGGCATTAGAGTTCCCTTCACTGGAACTAAGGAGCCAAGTCCAACCCCTGAAAAACAACTCCACATCATAATCCCCCTTTCACCAAATGATTTGGACCAGTGCACAAAGCAAGGTCCATAAAGACATGGATGAGTGAATTTGGGGTGGAGGAACATGACTGGCCTGCACAGAGTCCTGACCTCAACCCGATAGAACACCTTTGGGATGAACTAGAGCGGAGAATGCGAGCCAGGCCTTCTCACCCACATCAGTGCCTGACCTCACAAATGCGCTTCTGGAAGAATGGTCAAACATTCCCATAGACACTCCTAAACCTTGTGGACAGCCTTCCCAGAAGAGTTGAAGCTGTATGTATATTATTATAATATTATTATACAGAATTCATATAGCGCCAGCAGTTTATGCAGCACTTTACAACTTGAGGGTAGACCGTACAAAAACAATACACTTTAACCAGTTAACAACCGCCCTATAGACGAAATACGTCTACAAGGCGGTTGCTTAAGTCTGGGGCGCACACACGGGAATGTCCGTGATCGCCAGGTCCTCCGGACACGGCGGATCACGGATCACGGTAAATCGCCGCTGACAGCGGCGGTTTACCACGTGATCGCTCCGTCCAATGACAGAGCGATCACTTGTAAACAAACCGGCGTCATGTGATGACGCCGGTTCCTCCCTCCCCTCTCTGTACCGAACGGTACAGTGTGAGAGGAGAGAGGAGGGAGCGGATGCAGCAGCAGCAGCTGCTGTGGGCTGGATCTGTGACAAATGCAGTCACAGATCCAGCCATCCATCCCTGCCCCAACTCTGCAATACCCCACAATACTCTGCAATACCCCAAAATACTCTGCAATACACCAAAATACTCTGCAATACCCCCAAAATACTCTGCAATACCCCACAATATTCTGCAATACCCCACAATACTCTGCAATACCCTGCAACGTCGCCTATGGGGATTTTTAAGTAGCAAAGTTTGGCGCCATTCCACGAGCGTGTGCAATTTTGAAGGGTGACATGTTGGGTATCTATTTACTCGGCGTAACTTTATCTTTCACATTTATGCAAAAGAATGAAGAAAAAATACTAAATTTGCTAAATTTTATAACAGAAACAAAGAAAACATATATATATTTAGATCTATATATCTATATCTATATATTTATTATATCATTTGCTTGATGCAGTTGACAGCTGCAAATAATAATCAGCTTTTCATGTCAGATTCTTCAGATTGTCCAACAGTCTTACTACACTTATAGAGTATAACACGCTATATATGGTAGCTTTTTTAGTGCAAAAATACATAATTTATAGTCTGAGAGTTGCAGCGTGTGTACTGAACTAACAATGATAGGAATAAGCTCTCCCAGCTAACCCCATTGTTAGATTTGTACTGAAAAATCATCATTTTGACAGCTGTCATTCTCTAATAGGGATTGGAATATATGCGCTTTGTCTTTGTTATGGCTCCACTGCACAGACTGCCAGTAGCAATGTTTTCTCTGATTTAATTGGCTAATTTGGACACAGATTACATGACATGATCATTTGCCAACAAAAGCCATATGCCATTTTTCTCCTTATTTGATGAAAACATAATGACAATAATAATATCTACAGATACTGAACACAATTCTAACTGTTTAACAGCGGTAATGGAAACTGTTCTGCCACCAAAAGGAGTCTTCTGACAAAAAATCTGCAAGAGTTATTCTGGTTGTACATGCAGTCCTTTTTTTCAGTGGGAACGCGGGGGAATGTAGTTCCGGCACCTCCTGGACTGACTGTATGTAAAGGCAAGGGGTGCTGGGGTATGCTGCAGGGTATTGATGTTCACTGCTGGGGGAACTATTCTAATTTGAGGGGATCT
This sequence comes from Rana temporaria, assembly GCF_905171775.1. Classification (NCBI taxonomy): domain Eukaryota; kingdom Metazoa; phylum Chordata; class Amphibia; order Anura; family Ranidae; genus Rana; species Rana temporaria. Next base: position 52,212,230 of record NC_053490.1, on the reverse strand, counting down.
ATTTTTGCAGGGAGGGTCTATTGTTGTTGAGGAGGTCTATTGCTGCTGGTGGGGGACCTATTGTTGCTGGGGGTGGGTCAGTTGTTGCTGAAAGAGAATAACCGTTGGGGGAGGGGTCTATTGTTGCTTTCTGATGGAGAGTCTAATTAATGCTGGCTGTTCGGATATCTGTTGATCAGGGCTCAAGTCCTGCGGGAACGCGTTGGAACGGAGTTCCTGCAGTTTTTTCACAGCAGGAACGCAGTTCCCTTTGCAGGACTAGAGCAGCCGAGCCGCCCGAGCCAATCCTTCACTAAGCGGCGATGCCCAGCTCGAGTCACTGTCAGGGGCAGGCGAACCTTAGTAATCCTTTATGTTACTGGCCGCTTCCTGTAGACATTGCGGTATCGAGGAAGTGACGGAATACCCGCACACTACCCGATGAATCCATATACAGGAAGTGGCCAGTAACATAAAGGATTACTATGGTACAGTGGATCGGAAAAAAAAACATGCGGTTTAGTAATTATGCATATAAGCGTATCATTTTTTTTTTTTTTGGTGGGGGAGTGGATCTTGGGTGGGAGTTCCCACACTTTTTTCCCCAGGACTTGACCCCTGCTGTTGATGCTGGATAGCAGCAGTGGAGGATCATCTAAGGGTGAACTCACACCAGCAGTTTTAACTGTATCTGGGCACAGTTCACGCCCGTAGTCAGCTTTATACATGTAATGTGAGTGCTCCAAATCTTGCCCGGGAAAGGTTAATTGTACCGTGCCCAGGACCACTAGAAAGGGGTTCACTTTTGGTCCGGTACGGTTCACTTTAGTGTGAGGGCAAAACGTGCCTGAGGCCAGAACATGGGTCTCCATAGGTCACTGAGCACAGAAGTAGGGATCCTTATGGTCTGGTTGGTAGAGGTGAAGATGTACTGTAAGTGTGTAAGGGTAGGGGTAGTATCATTGTTCGCTTTTCACATCCTCCATGTTTCCCTCCACATTGGGTGCCAAGCAAGGGTCACATGAGAGTCCTACCCTGGGGTGGGTTCTTCTGGGCTACGCTAGGCACTTTGTACAAGGTTACTACCATACATGTGGTAGCTTTACATGCAGTAATGAAGTAATGTAGTAATGCACCACAATGTACTACACCAATCTCAATGGGCCCACAATGCTTTGTATAACTATTGTTGCTGTGGTAAAATGTATTACAGGCATTTAAATATTGCTGCCAATGTACGCAGCACTTTTACATAGTGTAGCACCCTCCTAGTTAGGCTACTAGGTACATTTTGTTTTTGTTTTCTGTAATCAGGGAAGCAGAGATTGTTTGTTTGGACTGTTCGGGAACCATGGACGAAACTCCTCACCTACAGCACTAGCAAATCCTCTGAAATAAATATACCCATTCCCCCAGAAATCTTACATTTTTTGATACCCAATATATCCTTCAAGCTTCGGTCACCACTTAGACACAAACCCCTGGAATCGATCCTAACGGACGATAAACTCTCGCTCTTCCCTGAATTGCAAGCCAAATTCCTCCTCCCCAAAAGCATGTTTCCTTGTAGGCAAGTTGCTTCCTACCTCAGTAAACATTCAACTCCAACAGTAGCCTTCTCTAAAAAAAAAAAAATCCTGGGGCCAGATTCAGATAGGAGATACAACGGCGTATCTCCTAAAACGCCGGCGTATCTCTAAGGCCGGCCAGAGAATCAGTTATGCATAGATATCCCTAAGATCCAACTGGTGTAACTGTGTTACACTGTCGGATCTTAGGCTGCACTTCCAGGCCGGCCGCTAGGTGGCGCTTCCGTATCTTTTACGCGTCGAATATGCAAATGAGGAGTTACGCCGATTCAGAAACGAACGACCGCATTTTTTTTACGTCGTTTGCGTTCGGCTTTTTCCAGCGGAAAGTTACCCCTGCTATATGAGGGGTATGTGCGGCGTATCCTATGTTAAGTATGGCCGTCGTTCCCGCGCCGAGTTTTGAAATTTTTACGTCGTTTGCGTAAGTCGTTCGCGAATATGGCCGGACGTAATTTACCTTAACGTCAAAACCAATGACGCCCTTGTGACGTCATTTGGAGCAATGCACGCTGGGAAATTTTGCGGACTGCGCATGCGCAGTTCCTTTGGCGCGGGTACGCGCCTGATTTAAATATTACACGCCCCCTACCCGCCGAATTTAAATTCGGCCGGGGGATTTACACTACGCCGCCGCAACTTTACAGGCAAGTGCTTTCTGAATAAAGCACTTGCCTCAAAAACTTGCGGCGGCGTAACGTAAATCAGATAGGTTACGCGGATCTAAAGATCCGCTAACCTATCTGAATCCGGCCCTTGGTCTTTTTGGTCCTCCAACTCTCCCAAAGCAAAAGGTATCACACTATTCTACAAGCTGTTACAAGCTAAAGACAAGTTAGTAAAATCCCCAGTGCTTGAGCATTGGGAACGTGATCTAAACATACCTACCACTATTGCTTAAAGGCAACAGGCTATCCTATATAACCACAATTCCTCCAAGTGTGTAACCTACTGGGAATTACCCCAAAAACTCCATCATAGATGGTACCTAACTCCAGTACAGATGTCCAAGTTCATTAATATAAAGGATGACCAATACTGGTGTAGCTGCTCCCAAACAGGATCCCTGACACACATAGTTTGGGAATGTCCACATATTCCCAGCTTCTGGAAACAAGTTTTCTTTCTCCTTTCCGAGGTCACGGTTTGCCTAACAGCACCCTCCCAAGCATTGGCGATACATAGCATAGACATAGACAGGTTGCCCTTTAGTTCTAGGAACCTTGTTATGCATATGCTGTTTGCCGCTAAACTGATGATAATGCGGAAATAGAGACATTCTTTGACCACAAATCTATCTGATGTCAAACTTCAACTCAACATGATACTTGAGTATGAAAGATATCTGGCCCTATCTTCTGGTTTCATGGTGAAATTCCATAACACATAGGATCTCTGGCTCAAAGCTAACAAAGACTAGCAGCATCTGCATCTATTGTTGTTAATGCTTAAGGCCGCGTACACACGGTCGGTCAAAACCGATGAAAACGGACTGAAGGACCTTTTCATCGGTCCAAACCGATCGTGTGTGGGCCCCATCGGTCAGTTATCCTTCGGTCAAAAAATTTAGAACTTGCTTTAAAATTTAACAGATGGACTGATAACCGATAGGTCAAAACCGATGGTTAGTATGCAAAAGCATCGGTTAAAAACCCGCGCATGCTCAGAATCAAGTCGACGCATGCTTGGAAACTTTGAACTTTGTTTTTTTCTGCACGTCGTTATGTTTTACGTCACCGCGTTCTGGCACGACCGGTTTTTTAACAGATGGTGTGTAGGCACATCAGACCATCAGTCAGCTTCATCGGTTAACCGATGACACCGGTCCTTCGGACCGTTCTCATCGGATGGACCAATCGTGTGTACGCGGCCTAAGACTCCTCCTAGGAGCCTACTTTTTTCTAATGGCATGACTTGCCCTAACTCGCATGTCTTTACCTTCTGCTTGTCATTGTACTTGCTTTTGTACACCATCGTACTGTATGTGCTGTATATTATTTTTTTTCAAAACCAAATAAAAAATAATATAGCAAAAATAAATAAATAAATGGCACCACAAAGCACCACTGAATGGACTCACAATGTTTTTCCTTAACAGACATTTCCAAAAAACAAAATCAAATCCCATCTGTCAGGGTCTTACCCTTGAAGGCTTTTTAAGGACCATTAGGCATACTCAAAGTGCAGAAACCTGTAGTATCCAATCAGCTTTCTGCCTATTGCAGTGAGGTCACTGTAAGACAATTACTGAATGGATGATATTTGTTACTGAATAACACGTATTGCTTTTTGTTTTTATTAGGAAACCACATCTATGTGTTCAGAATTCCTGATTTATCAGTGGAACAGAGAACACCAATGAAAAAGTGATTATATTCATATTGTAGGTGGCAGGAAATTGCTATTATATTAAGAAGTTGTTTGATACGCTTCAGCAGTCTCAGAGCAAAATGAGATTTTACAAGATAGAAAACATACTAAGCTATCAGACAGGGTGCTTTTGTTTGCTATTTCCCCCCGCTTGTGTCAAAATATATATACAGCCTGTCAGTAGTTCTGCGAATGTAATATACAGAAGCTTATATAAAGTTTATTCTTGAAGACATTATACATTTCTCTGTGGGTGAAAAGAAGGTGGGGTGGTTTTGATCATAAAGTTAAAGGCCAGTCAGAAAATGCTTTAAAAATCATCACAAAGGACATTACTTACAGTCAATGGCCCGGATTCACATACCTTGGCGCATAGTTATGCCGTGGTAGCGTATCGAATATACGCGACACCGACGTAGCGCAGAGCGGCGAGCACAGTATTCACAAAGCACTTGCTCCCTAATCTACGCTGGGTTCCCTCGGTGTAACTCATCGTAAGTGGCATTGGGCGTGAGCCATGCTAATGAGACGTGACCCCATGTAAATGATGGGCCGAGCGCCATCAAGATACGAATAACGAACGGCGCATGCGCCGTCCCATGGACGCTTTCCAGTGCGCATGCTCAGAATCACGTCGAAACAAATGCCTAAGTTATGTCGAATCACTGCCTACGACTTGAACGTAACCTACGACTAGCCCTATTCACGTACTACGTAAACAATGTAAAAAACTATGTCTGTGTTTCCTGGTGCAGCCATTTGCCTTGATGCTGCAGACTTACACCTGCTTTATGAGGTTTAACTTTACGCCGGACGTACGACTTACGTAAACCGCGCATATTGATGCACCAGGGGGGGAAAGTACGTTTGTGAATCGGTGTATCTCACTCATTTGCATAATTGAATCGTAAATCAATAGGAGCGCCCCTTGCGCCAGCGTAAATATGTGCCCACGATACGACGGCGTAGAAAACTTACGACGGTCTCGAGATACGTCGGCGTAAGTGCTACGTGAATCCGGGCCTATGTGATGTGTACCTTGTGCTGCTTGCTATCTAAGGTCCCAAACTCAAATTCATATATACACATACCAAGGCCAATTTAGACGGGAGCCAATTAACCTACCAGCATGTCTTTGGAGTGTATGGAAAAACCCACGCAGGCACAGGGATAACATGCACACTCAATGCAGATAGTGCCAAGGTTGGGATTTGAACTGATAACCCTAGTGCTGCTAGGCAAAAGGGCTAAGCACTTAGCCCTTGTGCTGTTCTTCACAGATTGCTTTTAATTTATGGAAGCTATAATACAACTTCTATGAATGAATAAAGTTGGCCATGGAATGTGGTGGTGGTGGTAGGGAAGGGTTATATAAGTGAGAATTGTTGTCCAAGTTTTTTTTGCTGAATGTTATTAACATTCCTTTTAAAGTATAAGACATTCATGCCCTCAAGAGAGTGGTCCGGTTGTGACGTCTCAAAGGTCTACATAAATTGTTATTCTTGTGTTCTGTTGAGATATAACACATTACTAAATGTGCAGCTGCATGATCCTCTTAGGCCGCGTACACACGATCGGTTAAACCGATGAGAACGGTCTGATGGACCGTTTTCATCGGTCCAAACCGATCGTGTGTGGGCCCCATTGGTTATTTATCCATAGGTTAAAAAAAAGCAATCTTGTTTTAAATTTAACCGATGGATACCTAACCAATAGAAAAAAAAACAATCGTTTGTAGGCATGTCCATCGGTTAAACTACTAGACCTGTCCCCACAACATCTTCTCCCCCTTGCTCCTGCCGTCTTAACATCATCAAGACCAATGTCAGGGTCCATAGCTCTGAGCTGGATATGATGATGCCAAGGGACATTTGACCACTGGGGTGTGGGTGATCGCCACCTGATGGGGGAAGTGGAGGATTGGTTAAGTAAAAGTTTTTTTACTCTCCCCTAGACTAAATGGGAAATGAACCCATGTAGTGCAGGTGCAGCCTGGACTTGGCCATTAAATTAAAAGAAACTCCTCTTCTGTGGGTTTCTATAGTTAGTTTAGTTTGGCTTGACTTTCCTGACTTCTGTGCTAAGCCAGCACCTCCCAGACAACATCTTGTTCATAAGAATGTCCAAATCTGCTAGTGTTCTCATCAAGCAGGGTGATGGGATCTGGGCACAGCTTAGCCCAGAAGTTAAGCAACTGTGAACAAAGTAAAACCAGTTTCACAGAGAACCAAAGAGAAGAGTTTGTGGCCAGGCAAGCAGGAACTTTATTTTTATTTTATTTTTTATGTATAAAAGCATCTTTAAAAGAGGAAGCACTCAATAGAGACTCACTAAAACCGGGTACACACGGGCCGAATGTCGAAAGACATTTTTCAGTTAAAAAAAATGGCTGACATTCAGCCCGTGTGTTTGTCGGACGAGCATGCTAGAAAACTAGCAGCCGATCAACTCCTAATTACCCGATTAGTTCATCCCCCTGTCATAACACAACAGCCCAGTGGGGGAGATCGATGTACTTACTTTGCATAGTGAGTACAGCGCCCCCAACTGGAGCTGACATTTTTTTTTCAGTTAAACCCGCTTGGTTGAACGGAAAAAAAACTCACAGTATGTACCATGCTTTATTGTCAACTTACAGGAAAATGGCTATACATGTCACCTGCTGTGATTGTATACAATGGGAGCCTTTCACAACCCATGATTCATATCCAGGGCCTGCTGATCGGCTGTGTCCAACCACAGCCCAGAGCTCTGTGTTGGTAAACACCGAGCTCTGTACAGAGGGGCGACCTGTCAGATCTCAGATCTAAGATCTATGAGATATGTTAGTAAAAGCAACACACTTTACACATTTACAGGCACACATTGAACTTCTTAATCACCCTAGATGTCAACCCCTTCCCAGCCAGTGTCATTAGTACAGTGACATTGTATAGTATTATCACTGTAATAATGTCACTGGTGATTTCAGTGGCAGTTAGACAGTTCCCCCCAGCATCACTGACAGATTTCCGCCACGCTATTGCAGTCCCATTATAAGTCACTAATCACCACCATTAGTACTATATAAAAAAAACTCCAGTATACTGTATATACCATAGTTTGTAGGTGCCATAACTTTTACACAATTCAATCAATATACACTGGATTTTTTTTTTTAATCAAAGACATGTAGCAGAAAACATTTTGGCCAAAATTTATGAAGAAATTAAATTTATTTTCTTTTTTTATTGAATGCTTTTTTTTTTTTGTAATCCCTTTATTTCTCAAATGCACACATAGGGGCAGATTCACAAAGATCTGCACCGGCGCAGCGTATCTGAGATACGCTACACCGCCGTAACTTACCTGGCTTTGGTTTGAATCCAGAAAGAATTTGCGCCGTAAGTTACGGCGGCGTAGTGTATCTCTCGCGGCGTAAGGGCGCGGAATTCAAATGCGGCGAGTAGGGGCGTGTTTCATTTAAATGAAGCGCGTCCCGCGCCGAACGAACTGCGCATGCCCCGTCCATCAAAACTCCCAGGGTGCATTGCTCCAAATGACGTCGCAAGGAAGTCATTGTTTTCGGCGTGAACGTAAATGGCGTCCAGCCCCATTCACGGACGACTTACGCAAACAAAGAAAAATTTTCAAAATTATACGGGGGAACGACGGCCATACTTAACATTGACTACGCCACCAGATAGCAGCTTTAACTATACGCCGGAAAAAGCCGAACGGAAACGACGTAAAAGAATGCGACGGCCGCTTGTACGTTCGTGGATCGTCGGAAATAGCTAATTTGCATACTCGCCACGGATTACGACGTGAACGCCACCCAGCGGCCGCCGGAAAATTGCATCTTAGATCCGACGGCGTACTAAGGCGTACGTCTGTCGGATCTAACACAGATGCCGTTGTATCTTGTTTGGTGGATACCAAATCAACAGATACGCCGGCGTAATTTCTTTGAGGATCTGCCCCAAAAGGGCTACACCGTTTACAAATAAAGGCAGGTCATTTAAAATTAAAGAATGCAACATACGTCAAGCAGCGTTAACCAGACTTCCATTAACAGGCACAGAGTGGTATAAACACATTCATATTTGAATTGGAAATATTTTATAGCAAAAAGTAAAAAAAAATATGGTTTTGTTTGCTTTCTAAATTGTTAGTCTTTTTTCTTTTATTTTGCAAAAAATAAAAACTACAGTCAAATACCACCAAAAGAAAGCTCAATTAGAGTAGAGTGTGAACAAAATGCTATAAATTTTCTTTGGGTACAGTGTTGCATGTTCGCGAATTTACCAGTTAAAGTATAGCATTCTTAAATAGCAAAAAATGACCTGGTCATGAAGGGGGTAAAATCTTCTGGGGCTCAAGTGGTTACGGGTCCTTTAAAATTTGGTCCAGCTAAATTTGCCGTAAATTTGCCAGAACCGTAAACATAATACACCCATAATTTGAAAAAAAACTCAATGTGCAGTGAATTCAAACCCCACCCCTACACAGGACCGTAATATATAAAGAATCTCTATAGCAACACACAACCACTATAACAACAGGAGTAAATCAAGGGTTACATGCCATTTGCCTGTAAAACTTTCAGAACAAACCTAAGACGTAGACGTATCTGTTGGGAGATGAATCTAGTACAGTGTCACCTTTGATTATTGTGGTTTTCACAAGAACAAGCCGGGAAGTGATATTTTAAGCAAGTGATTGCCTGTCTATTCATGTGCTCTATCTCATTAAAACAGCACAGCTTGATATCTGTGATCCCATGGAATGTCCACCTTCAGATGGACCACTAATTATACTTTAGACTTTTTTAAGGAAAAAGAAAAAAAAAAAAAAAACAGGTGATGCCGTTTGGCTTGTCACAACATACTCATTAAATCACTCCTATTTTCTTGCTTTTTTTACTTCATGGTCTGTTTAAGGGAATAACAATTACTAGAGAACCTGGGCTAATCTGACCGACCATTTAGCGTAAAGCAGAAGGATGCAACCACATTTAGTTATTGCCAGAATAAAAAAAAAGTCATAGCACATCCACAAATCTAATTATTATGTTAATAGCCTTGCCGGGACAAATAAATAAAGATAAAGGCTGGGTTTACACTATTGGGAATTTGCATGTCAGGAGACTGTGACCATCTTTTATTGAGAGCCGGTTCACAGCCGGTTTCGGGATGGCTGCAGAGCGAATTGCACTGGGGTCCTGTTCGTCTTCTGGCCCATTTCAGGTCCGAAATTCAGCCAAAAATTCAGACCGAAATCGGACCTGAAATGGTGAACAGGGACACACAGCGGTGTGAACCAAGCCTCAGGCTGACTTCACAGCACTACAGTGTTATTTATTTAAAATGAGACCCAAACGCTCAAGTACTGTAGGTGCCGATAGGCCTGCACGGCATCACACTGAACTTTTTGGTACACCATTCAAATAAAATTAAAGAAAATTAAAAAGGTTCCTTTTGTTACCATGCGTTCACAGCCCAGGAATAGGCTACCTTAAAATTCACAATACTTCAATACAATAAAGTACAAGTGTTAGCCCACAGCAATGGAATGTATAACTGTGATGGAGGTGAAAAAAGTACCTGCCTCTCATCCCACATCAGAAAGTGGAAGAAAGGTGTGGGGTGTTGGATCTTATAAAATAGTAGGTGGTCTTAGCTGGCTCATTGCGCAAGTAGTGGCTAGTGTGCAAAGAGGAAAGTGCAAAAGAAGAAGGCATACAGTCCAGATTTAAAGGGGTTGTAAAGGTAAATGTTTTTTCACCTTAATGCATCCTATCATCGAGGGATGATTTCTCTTTATCCAAGTGGTGTTCAGCAGCATAACCAATTAATTTAAGAGTTAAATAATCCACTATCTTCTTCCAAGGAAATAATTTATTATGAATTCGAGTTAAGAATGTATCCCCATGGGAGAGCAACTGCTAATAGATCAATTAATTTATTATCAAAACCAAACTTTATGTTTAATAAAATCAACTTATTGAAGTAGAAATAACAATATAAATCAGGTTCCAAAATAAAATACTGTGGATAAGCCTTGCTTAAAATATCTTACTGATTATTGAGAGCTATTCTCTCAATAAAACACAGGCTGGATTATACAGATCACATTTTATTGCAATGTTAAAATTACTTTTTTTTTGTATTCTCAGCTTCAAATATTTGTTTGTTCCAGGAGTTCGCACACAGCATAAAAAAAAAAGGAAAAAATCCCAGCCTTCTTTCTTTTCAAATGAAGATAATAGTAATTGTAAAGGAAAGACACAAAGCTTTAAACTGTCAAACAAATTGCAATGTAAGTCATAATACATCAGTTTGAGCACAGCACATGGGAAAATAGAGCTTACAAAAATACAAACATAAATCATGGTAACAATATATAGTCATTGCAAAAATATTGTTTGTCTTATACGTGTCAGGTTATAGCTCAGCTCTTTAGAGATGATAGTCGTATAAATCATTTTCTTTATGAAATTACTGTGTCATGAACTGTATTTTTTCTTTTTTTCTTTCTGTGGGCTGGATGATTATTTTTTTACTGAATAACAAAACTGACCAGTTAGAACTGCTGGAGACCTGCTTACATTTCATGGTAGGGACAACCAGAGTTGAGTGGTATGAGATAGAGCGGCAATACTGACACATAGGTCATATTTTAAAAAAAAAACAGCATACCCGCAGTGTAATCAGTCTTCTGAATGTATTGTTAGAATTTTTTTTTAGGGGGAACCTCCACTTTAACTCTATTAGTCCAATATTATTCTACATAGAGAGAAAAGATTTGACATATAGAGAAAAGATTGGACATAGAGAGACATGAAGATTCGACATAGAGAGACATGAAGATTCGACATAGAGAGACATGAAGAGTCAATTTTTTTTTCTTCTTCTTCGACTTCATCTTAGAACATTCGACAGACACCATAAGCCTTCAATGACATATTTGACCTTAATTTGGATTTTTCAGACGAATGCATTTTTTTTTCGAAAAACAAAATAAATTAAAACGAATTTCGGGAGTAACTAAATAAATTAATTGTTCGGACGAAAACGAAATTACGAAACAAAATATTTCAGTGTGCACATGTCTACTACTTACCATTTTATATGCTCTTTTCTAATAACTTTATCATTGAAATATCTTGCGATATCTTACATACTGTAGCTGCTGACCTTTCACATTAGAACACTTACCTGTCCTGGAGTCCAGCGTTGGCACCACAGCTGATGTTTACTGGCTGGTAAGGTGCTGCCACTGCCATTGCTGGTAAGGAAACCTGGCAATGTAGCCTTTCGGCTTCACGGCCGGGTCCTCACTGGCCCCGCAGAAGGGGAGGGAGGAGTGAGGGAGAGGGGGGCAGAGCTTCTGATGTACTTTGATACTACTCGGTCCCCAGTAAGTGGGGACAGGGTACCTGTAAAAATCAGGTGCCTGCTGCCCCCCTCCCAAAGGTGCCAAATCTGGCACTGGAGGGGGGGGGTCAGATAAGCGGAAGGTCAATTTTTGGGTGGAACTTCACTTTAATTAGTTATCCTAGTTTATGAGGGGACTGGGAATCTGTGTTGACAATTGACCTTGTCTTTACTTGTCTGGCAAATCTTATTATCAGTTGTAAACTAGATTTGAACACAGTCTGTCCTATCAAAAAGTTAAATACATTTAAATTGATCAGAAATTTTGTAGTTGGCCATGAGTTTTTTTCCTAAGAAACATCTAAAAGATGACATTAAAAAAATGTATTTTAAGTATGCTGTCTGAATGGGAACATATAACAAATAAATAATGAGATTTGCTCAAATTTGACTGCAAAAGAAGAAATGATATAAGAAATGATTGTGCCATACACAGCTGATTTTTTTTTATTCCTATTGTATCCTTTGTAGCATTTAGAAGCTTAAAGATGTTATTTGTCAGCACAGTGATCAGACAGCATGCTAAGCAATTACCTTACATACAGTATGTAACATTTGTTAACCACTTTACCCCCTGGAAAGGTATACCCCCTTTCATGACTAGGCCATTTTTTTGTGATCAGAACTGCGTTACTTTGACAGACAATTGCGTGGTTGTGCAACGATGTACCCAAATAAAATGAATGTCCTTTTTTCCCACTATGGGATATTTTTATGGCATTTTTATTTATTTTACTAGTAATGGTGGCAATCATTGGGGCGGACACACCAGACACCTAACTGATACTTTTTTGGGGACCAGTGACATTATTACCGCGATCAGTGCTAAAAATATGCACTGTTACTGTACTAATTATACTGGCAGGGAAGGGGTTAACATCAGGGGCGTTCAAAGGGTTAAGGTTGTCCCTAGGAGGTGCTTGCTAACTGTGTGGGGGATGTACTGACTGGAGGAACACAGAGATCCGTATTCCTGCTTAGCAGAAACTTCCCTGTCAGAACAGCAGTCTGCCTTGTTTACATTGGCAGATCGCCGCTCTGCCACTCTGGGAAATGATCGCGGGTGGCTGGCAGACATCGGGTCCACTGGACCCGCTGATTGGCTCCCCCTCTGTCCAAAGTACGTGCACACGCCCACAGCATCTATTACACTAAATTACGTATAGGTTTGTCGTTTCTCGAAATAGAGCCACCCTGCCGCAGTATATCTGCGGTAGGTGACGTTTAAGTGGTTAAAGATGATCTATACTGAGGAAGCCATGCCCAAAGAACTCCTGCAAATGGTCAGGGACTAGTAACTGGTATTGCCTGTAGGGTCCCTCCAACTTTCTGTTTATTGAAAGGTTTTCAGGAAAAAAATACACACACAATGGCTGACAGAGGATATTGGTACAGGGTAATAGAGTGCAATGGAGTAGAGTATCACAGGCATATAAACACTTATGCCGCGTACACACGATTAGAAATTCCGACAACAAAACCATGGATTTTTTTCCGATGGAATATTGGCTCAAACTTGTCTTGCATACACACAGTCACACAAATGTTGTCGGAAATTCCGAACGTCAAGAAGGCGGTTACGTACAACACTACAACGAGCCGAGAAAAATGAAGTTCAATGATTCCGAGCATGCGTCAAATTGATTCCGAGCATGTGTAGGATTTTTGTGCGTCGGAAATGCATACAGACGATCGGAATTTCCGACAAGAACTTTTGTTGTCGGAAAATTTGAGAACCAGCTCTCAAATTTTTGCTGTCAGAAATTCCAACAGCAAATGTCCGATGGAGCCTACACACGGTCAGAATTGCCGACAAAAAGCTCCCATTGAACATTTGTTGTCAGAATTTCCGATCGTGTGTACGCAGCATAAGGCCTTGTACACATGATCAGTCCATCCGATGAGAACGGTCCGAAGGACCGTTGTCATCGGTTAACCGATGAAGCTGACTGATGGTCTGATGTGCCTACACACCATAGGTTAAATAACCGATCGTGTCAGAACGCGGTGACGTAAAACACAATGACGTGCTGAAAAAAACGAAGTTCAATGCTTTCAAGAATGCGTCGACTTGATTCTGAGCATGCATGGATTTTTAACCGATGGTCGTGCGTACTAACGATCGGTTTTGACCTATTGGTTAGGCGTCCATCGGTTAAATTTTAAAGCAAGTTCCTATTTTTTTGACCGAAGGTTAACTAACCGATGAAGCCCACACACGATCGTTTTGGACCGATGAAAACGGTCCATCAGACCATTCTCATCGGATGGACCGATTGTGTGTATGCGGCCTTAGTGAACCCAATAATCTTAAAGTCAATTTTAGCATTTCCAAAGCATGTAAACATAAAGGTGTGTTCATTATTTGTCCTATTATCAGTTTCAGTAGCACTCCCCCTTTTTTTTTGCTTAAGCCAAATAAAAATAAAACATTGTTACTAATATGCAAATGTTGACTTGTTATTGAAAGTCAACAGCTAAGCTTTCATCTCCATCTCTCATCACTGCCCCTGAGAACTACAGGGCCAGATTCAGGTACTTGCGCTGCGGCGTAACATATCTCATTTACGTTACACCGCCGCAAGTTTTCAGCGCAAGTGCTTGATTCACAAAGCACTTGCCTGTAAACTTGCGGTGGCGTAGCGTAAATCCATCTGGCACAAGCCCGCCTAATTCAAATGGAGCGTGTGTCATTTAAATTAGGCGCGCTCCCACGCCGAACGTTCTGCGCATGCTCCGTTTGGAAATTTCCCGCCGACTAGCGACGACGTAAGAGAATGCGACGAACGCGCGTACCTTCGTGGATCGCCGTAAACAGCTAATTTGCATACCCGACGCGGAAAACGACACAAACTCCACCCAGCGGGCGCCGGAAGAATTACACCTACGATCCAAAGGCGTACGAAGCCGTACGCCTGTCGGATCGAAGCCAGAAGCCGTCGTATCTTGGTTTGAGGCAAATTTGAAAATACGCCGGCGTATCAGTAGATACCCCGGCGTATTTCCTCTGTGAATCTGGCCCTACAGAGAGCAACGACACATGGCTGTGACCAGAATAAAAGAGGTATCATTGACTTGTAGGCTGCGATTGATAGCCTGGTTTAATCTTCTCAATGCTAATTATTCACCGATGAGTTGTTAATAGATTCAAACTTACATAAACAATAGTAGGTTCCATAAGTTTCCCGTCAAATGAAAGGGTCACTTTAATGCAGAGTGAGCACTGATAACAAACTATTCTGGATTCCAGGTTTAGGAGGACAGCTACTATTAAAAATGTTATAATACCAAATTAGAAAAATTCTGGTTCAAACCCCAAGTTCCACATTTCAAGGAATAAACTCAGTGACATTTTAAAAATTGTGACCAGCCTCAAACCTCTGACCCTTTCTAGAGCTATTATTACACTAGCACGTGTTATCTAACGCTATGTAGTAGGAAGCGAATGGTTAGTCAGGGAAAGCAAGGCATGGACACATGCAGTTGACTATGGCCCTAAGATCAGATACACTTCAAAGGGACCAGAGGAGTCCAAATGTCAGGAACAGCTTTCACGCTGATCTGGTATTTAGCTGGATAGACTAAAGGACTTAAATAAAAAAAAAACTGTACATCAAACAACTGTTTTATACATTTCTCAACTTAACTCTCTTCATATCTGAAGTTTAATTATTGAATTGGTTTAGTCACCAACCATTATTACTATAATAAATGCAATGTAATGGACCTGCCTTCTACATTCATAATTAAGGCTCCTGCTGTGATATATTTCCTACGCTAACCATTTAATTATTTCATGCCCAAGAAAACGGATTTGATAGAAATGTAGTAATATGATTTTACAATTTCCTTTGCACTTGCTCCATTTCAGAGAAGAAGTATGTTCATATTTCCAGCTGATTAGTCCTCAGACGGAGGGTACTGTTGTGTATATCAAGAGAATCAGGTTTCACGGAGCATAGCATATCTAAAACTCCATAAAGCAGACCTATTAATATAAGCCAAAATGTATATCAATATTCAGCCTGTAAGCTTTAAATAAAGGTAATGAAACATGAAAAACGCACCAGATCTGACAGTACACAGGCAAATGATGTATACGAATGCTTCGATGCATTTCAGTGAATGTTCCCATATTTTCAATCATGGTTATGGAGAAAAAAAAATCTCCAATTTAGCTCATCCCTATTGGCCAAATATCTGTGAAGGACCTTGGCGGTTGACCTTTTGCAGACTATTACATTGTTCTTTTTCCATTTTCGACCAATGGCAGTATTGTGCTGTCCTAGAAATAAATGTATACTTTTATATTTATATATATATATATATATATATATATATATATATATATATATATATATATATATATATATATATATTTAAAAGAACCCTGATATCTCTGGTAGAAAAGCCAAAGAGCTTTAAGGAGAATTTGTCTGCCCCCAGGTATACTTACCATTAATTTATCCATTGCTATTATATATGCTCCCGTATGGAGACTCTCAAAGATTAGAGTTAGAACCGCACTTAAAATGGGGGTTCACCCTAAAAACGATGTTCTAACATTACATCCAGCTCACGCTCTACATTGACAGTATGCCGTTATTTTTTATTTTTTTGCTGTACATATCTCGTACAGCTATTTTCTTCCCCGGCTTCCAGGTAGGGCCTCCCACGGGAGTGGGCGTTCCTATCCAGCAGGTGATTGACGTGATGACAAAAGCGACCACCACCCATCGCATAAGGAGCGAACGTCGGTGCGCAGGCGCCGTATAGCGCCGACTCACCGTTCGGCTTCTTTCGGCAACTCGTGACGCTCCTTATGCGACGGGTGGAGGTCGTTTTTGTCATCACGTCAATCACCTGCTGGAAAGGAACGCCCATTTCCATGGGAGGCCCTACCCGGAAGCCGGGGAAGAAAATAGCTGTATGAGGTATGTACAGCAAAAAAAAAAAAACTAACGGCATACTGTCAATGTAGAGCGTGATCTGGATGTAATGTTAGTAAATCGTTTTTAGGGTGAACCCCCGCTTTAACGAGGCAACTCAGCTTCTACATATTCACACTTTAATGATAGGTGAAAGAAATGTATCCACACCTCTCTTTAGGTGCATTTTCTTAGCTTATCTCTCAGCCCAACACTCATAGGTGTCAGCTGTATCTGACTTCCAGGGACAACTTCAGTCCAAGGCTCAATGATTTTATTATGGCACTGCCCCTGTTTTTGAAACCTGTAAAACATAAGTTTTCTAGATGCTACATGTATACTACTGGAGTTCTGTTTAATTAAAGTGATTATCTTAATTCTATGCATCTTATAAAAATCCTTCTGTGTACAGCAGCCCCCTTAATACTTACCTGAGTCCAATCTAGATCCAGCGATGGTGCACGAGACACTCGGCTGGCCAGCACTCACCTCCCCATTGGCTGAGACAGTAGTGTGGCTCTCGCTGCTGTCAATCAAAGTCAGTAAGCCAGTGAGGAGAGAAAGGGGGCAGGGTGCGATGCAGCTCCATGTCTGAATGGACACAGGATGCAGTGACTCAGCTTGGGTGTCCCAATAGCTAGCTGCTTTCTGTAGGGGCACTCGACAGGAGGTAGGGGCCAGGAGCAGCGAAGGGGAACCCAAGAAGAGGAGGATCCAGGCAAATCCAAAATGTGGGTGCACAGTCCCCCCCCCCAGAAATATACCACCAGCCACCACTGGATTCTGTGTGTACCAGTTTTAGTATATCTCCCCTAAGTCCCCAGGAAAAAGGTACTTTGCAGACAGCCCCAGACAGCCACCAGTTCACAGCACCCCATGTTGATTCTTGAGTCAACTGTGAGTAAAATCAGGGTAGGGTATTTCATCAATTTGGTGTTTCTTTTTTCTTCCCTGCCCTTTTTGTTCCATACTGGCTTATATATTAGATCGTATTGTGGTTTATATGTTTCTTGTAGATACACATGCGTCTGCTCCTGAGGAAGTGGAGTGAATTCAGGAAATGCGTTGAGCCTATTGATGCATACTGATCATACAAATATGTGTTTCTAAATCTTGCTATATATATATATATATATATATATATATATATATATATATATATATATATATATATATATATATATATATATATATATATGAATTACAATATATATATATATATATATTACAAAAATCCACCAGATATACCCATTCAATACCCACTGAATGTCACACACCTCATTTAAAGTACCAACAAAAAACATATATACACACAGATAGAATGATAACAAAATATGAGATAGGAGATGATAATGTTGACAGCAGATTTATTAGAAAAAGTCATCAACAAAAATTAGAAAATGTTCATGATTGATATTCATCCCGGGTAGACATGTTTACTGAACATATGTATGTTATGGATGTAAACAAACAATAAGTACCTGATATATATATATATATATATATATATATATATATATATATATATATATATATATATATATATATATATATATATATATATTATATATTATATATATATTATATATATATTATATATATATATATATATATATATCAGGTACTTATATATATATCAGGTACTTATTGTTTGTTTACATCCATAACATACATATGTTCAGTAAACATGTCTACCCGGGATGAATATCAATCATGAACATTTTCTAATTTTTGTTGATGACTTTTTCTAATAAATCTGCTGTCAACATTATCATCTCCTATCTCATATTTTGTTATCATTCTATCTGTGTGTATATATGTTTTTTGTTGGTACTTTAAATGAGGTGTGTGACATTCAGTGGGTATTGAATGGGTATATCTGGTGGATTTTTGTAATATATATATATATATATATATATATATATATACATATATTGTAATTCACATATATATATTAGAAAATGTTCATGATTGATATTCATCCCGGGTAGACATGTTTACTGAACATATGTATGTTATGGATGTAAACAAACAATAAGTACCTGATATATATATATATATATATATATATATATATATATATATATATATATATATATATATATATATATATACATATATATATATATATATATATATATACATATATATATATATATATATATATATATATATATATATATATATATTCTTTCAAATGCAACAGGGATGGAGGCAACAAGCCTTATGCCGCGTACACACGATTGGTCAAACCGATGAGAACGGTCGGACCAAACCGATCGTGTGTGGGCCCCATCGGCTATTTATCCATAGGTTAAAAAAAAGCAATCTTGTTTTAAATTTAACCGATGGATACTTAACCGATAGAAAAAAAAACGATCGTTAGTAGGCACAACCATCGGTTAAAAATCCACGCATGCTCAGAATCAAGTCGACGCATGCTTGGAAGCATTGAACTTTTTTTAACCGATGGTGTGTAGGCACGACTGACCATCAGTCAGCTTCATTGGTTAACCGATGAAAACAGTCCATCAGACCATTCTCATCGGATAGACCGATCGTGTGTACACGGCATAAGTGTAATAGGTGTCTCATTTGAAGTCCCAAAACCTTTCCCCATTGTATTTCTTTCATGTCAGGGTGATGGGAAGTAAGGCGAAATCCCCCCATTGAGGACCAAGGCAACAAACCACAAAGTGAGTGTCTCATTCTTCCTCAATTTCCTAAACTACTTCAAATTACTGCTCAATCATCCTTTTTTAAATAACACTTTCTTAATAATTTGTAAAGAAAATAATACTTTAAAACAGCAGGTAAAAAAACAATTTCCACCTCATTTAGAACTTAATTCTCTAAACATTAGCCATCATTAGTTAAACAGGGAGGAAAAAAAAACTTTTCTAAATGAATGTTAAGTAGGGAAAATGAGAGAAACTCGTAAGATAGTACTTTATTGATTAAAACGCAGTGACTGTGAAAGTTAGGCCGGGTACACACGGACAAACATGTATGGTGAAAGCGGTCCGTCGGACCGTTTCCACCATACATGTCTGCCAGAGGGCTTCTGTACGATGGTTGTACACACCATCGTACAGAAGTCCGCGCGTAAACAATACGCGGGGCGTGTCCGCGGTGTCGCCGCGTCGATGACGCGGTGTCGCCGCGACAATGACGCGGCGACGTGGGCGGCCCGCCTTTAAAATGCTTCCACGCATGCGTCGAAGTCATTCGACGCATGCGAGGGACGGCGGGCGCCTGGACATGTACGGTAGGTCTGTACTGACGACCGTACATGTCCGAGCGGGCTGAATTCCAGCGGACTGTTTTAAAACAAGTCCAGGAATATTTGTCTGCTGGGAAAAGGCCCGGCGGGCAAATGTTTGCTGGAATTCGGCCCGCTCGCGCCCACACACGACCAAACATGTCTGCTGAAACTGGCCTGCGGGCCAGTTTCAGCAGACATGTTTGCTCGTGAGTATGGGGCCTAAGACTGACCTATAGAGCAATATCATTTCACTGCACTCGCAGTTTATTTGGGAATTCATTTTAATCATGACTAATTGTGTGAAGATCCTTTTCAGAGTGTTTATCTTAAATGAAAGGAAATGTGTTTAAGTGAAATGTCTAGTGGCTTCTGTCAAATGCCGATGTAACCATTCTTATTTATCATCTGTTATATATACCCATCTAATGTAGCTATTGTTGCCTTATGAAGAGTTCATGAGTAATCTCCATTAGCAATTGGGAATATTTGTACATAGATGTATATATATAGTTTAGGATAAGAAATGTGTAGTGTGTATGTAAAATTGCTTCTGTAATGCCCGATCGGTTCATCTGATGAAAACGAACCGATGGATTTTTTCATCAGATATCCGATGAAGCTGACTTTCATCAGTCTTGAAAAATTAATGCGTCGACTTAATTGTGAGCATGCGTGGATTTTTGACCGATTGATTTCCCCACAGACGATCGGTTTTTTAACCATAAGAAAAATTTAAAACAGGTTCTATTTTTTTTTCACCGATGGGAAAAAAACTGATGGGGCCCACACACGATCGGTTCGTCCGATGAACCTATCGTGTGTACAGGGCATAAGGGTTAACTTGGCTAAATGTATACCTATGTATGACAGGCTGTGCCTATCATATATTCCATTTAACAGTCCCATTTTGACATTCATCAATGAGGGTGAGAAAATGATGTGGAGACGTTCTGCTGTTTTGCCTAGCTTAGATATTCAAAAGGCCAGGAAAAGATCACATCTGAGTTTGTCAGTCTTTGCGGGGGCCGACTTTATAAACTAGATAAAGGCTTTTGTATTCTTCCACGTTAATTAACTAGATATCCATTTAAGGGACAATTTGCCTCAGCTAGTTCCATGCAAGTTTCTTATTCAAGAGAAGGTAACGAGCTTTGGTTTAATTAATTTATCTTCAAATCTAATTATCACTAACCCAAGTAGGAAGGGGCTAGTGAGGGGAAGTTAAGAGGATATTGCCCATATTTGCAAGAGATACGCCCAGAGGGAGGAGAGAGCTAACAGACTAACCAATCAAAGTGGCCCTGTTCAAGTCAATGAGAGAGGGGCCTATATGAAGGTGGCCCCAAACAGTCGTGATCAGAGATAAACATGACTCTGGTCTGGGCCCTGCGTTGTCATATGTTGTCTGTGTGCTACTTGTAGTGTGATGTATATACTTTGTATTTTAACCTAATATTTCCTCCCTTGCTTAAAGGGGTTGCAAAGGTAAAAGTTTTTTATATATATATATATATATATATATATATATATATATATATATATATATACACACACACAGTGGGGGTTAATTTACTAAAGGCAAATCCACTTTGCACTACAAGTGCAAACTACAAGTGCAAAGTGCACTTGAAATTGCATTGAAAGTGCACTTGGACGTGCAGTCGCTATAGTTCCGAGGGGGACATGCAAGGAAAATAAAAAACAGCATTTTAGCTTGCACATGATTGGATGATAATATCAGTAGAACTTCCCTTCATTTCAAATCTACCCCTCAGATCTACAGCGACTCCACTTTCAGTGCAATTTCACTGTGCAACGTGGATTTGCCTTTCGTAAATAACCCCCAGTATCTCACAAAAGTGAGTACACCCCTCACATGTTTGCAAATATTTTATTATATCTTTTCATCTGACAACACTAAAGAAAATATACTTTTCTACTTATGTAAAGTAGTGGCCACTCATCCTGTTACCTGTGAGGTTCCCAACCAGTTGAAAAGGGTTATTCCCTTGGGATAGATCAATTACTGTTTGATCTTCCCCGGTTTAAAGGTGTCATATTGATACTGGGCTAAGGAACATGGGTAAATTAAAGGAGGAAGTGGTCAGATGGCACATTCATCTTGAAATTTGCCACCAGTATATGAAGTTTGCATTTGGGAAAGGATATGAGTATCGGTCGATCAATTTGTTAAACCAGGGTTTGACAAATTTGCTTGGAATCTAGGAGCCAGCTAAAAAAGTTAGGAGCCAGAAAAGGCCCCCCGTCCCGACGAGCTTGCGCACAGAAGCGAACACATACATGAGTAGTGCCTGCATATGTAAACGTATTCAAACCACACACGTGAGGTATCACCGCGATCGTTAGAGTGAGAGCAATAATTCTAGCCCTAGACCTCCTCTGTTACTCAAAACATGCAACCTGTAGATTTTTTTAAACATCGCCTATGGAGATTTTAAAGGGTAAAAGTTTGTCGGCATTCCACGAGCGGACGCAATTTTGAAGCGTGACATGTTGGGTATCAATTTACTCGGCTTAACATTATCTTTCATAATATTAAAAAAAATGGGATAACTTTACTGTTGTCTTTTTAATTAAAAAAAGTGTATTTTTTTCCCCAAAAAAGTGTGCTTGTAAGACCGCTGCGCAAATACGGCGTGACAGAAAGTATTGCAACAATCGCCATTTTATTCTCTAGGGTGTTAGAATAAAAAATATATATAATGTTTGGGGGTTCTAATTAGAGGGAATGAGATGGCAGTGAAAATAGTGAAAAATGACATATTAGAATTGCTGTTTAACTTGTAATGCCAACGGCCATCACCAGATGGTGCCAGATGACAGAAGGAGGAGCTTGGGACTTCACAAGGCCGCGGCTTCAATTACCGGCCGTCACGGGCCCGCCGCAATTGTGCGGTGGGGGAGGTAGGGGCGCACGGAGACACATAATCCTGTGCCTCCGTGCGCCCCCACCGCGGCGGCCGGTAATTGAGGCCGCAGCTTCGTGGCCTTGTAGGCCGCAAAGTTGCAGCCTCAATTACCGGCGGGCGTGGGTGCCAGGTCACAATTTCTTGTCACAATTGCGACCTGCGCACGGATATTGTCGACCCCTGTGTTAAACTTTTTAAGATGACAGGTGTGATTGCAGTGCAATTGTTCTCCCCTCACTTTTTTGTGGCACAAACGTACCCCATTGGACCTCTTGGTGGGTCTTTGGGATTCTTTGGAACCATGATCATTTGAAAGGTGGTAATGTACTAAAAAAGGTCCTACAAAAGCTCCAGAAGAAGCCATGTTTGTGGTGAAACATGTAGAGGCAACCATTATTTTGTACTGTGACCACAGGGCTGTTTCTTCCCTAATTTTATAATTATTTATATTTTCATAAATGTTTACCGGTATGTAATACATTTTTTTTCTATTTTTTGTAAATTTGATCTCGATTGATTTTCTCGCACCTTAAAATTAAACTATGTTTTGCTCTTTGGGCATTTCTTGTATTATTTAAAGAAGTTGGTGCGTATATTGAGTTCTCCAAACTCTAATACTAAATATACCCCTTAATATTAGTTCACTGAGAATATGCTATACTGTCCTTTAACACATATTTTCAGTAAGTGGATAACATTTACACTGCTATCTAAAAATGAAAAAAAAATTATACAAATTCACTTTCAATGTCAACCCTTGCAAAGTGGAGTCTTACCAGGTTTGATTAAATCCTTGGGCTTACATACCTCTATTTTCTTTTAGAAATTGGCCCCATTGTGTGCACATTTTGCTGAAAGCAACTAAATTATATGAGCTGAGAAGATCATCAGCAGGAAAATAAAACTTGAATCAAAAACACTCACACCTAAAAACTCAATAGCTCATTATTGTACAGAGGCCAAATGAAAAATTCATTCAACAGGGCTACATTTAAGAGAACCATGCCCTGCAGCACTATGCATATTTCATAAGTGCCCAACATTAAAGCAGAGGTATGAGTGTTTGTGAAATGTACCCACAGGTTCCAAGTGTTATAGATGTGTTTTTTTCCTGAAATTATTTCCATACCGCACTGTGTTCGATCTCATGCAATTGTTTTATTTTGGGTGATTTTATGTTGTGTTGTTGTTATTTTATTCATATATTTTTTCTATTTTTCATTTTAACTAAATTTATTTTAAAGTGTTATCCATGCCCTGGACAATGTGAGATTGGTAACTGTTACAGCAAAATAATTAATTCTGTATACAGTCATTGAATTGTGTATGTGTATGTAAACCCTAACATCTTAAAACCTATCGATATGCCAGAAATCAGTTGAGCTCATAATTTCCTGTGAACTCTGATTGTACCACCGTCTGCATAAACTGCACTAGCACACCACAACTTGTACACATGATTTAGGGGCCGCTTGCAGAGCAGCTTCATTCATTTGAATATGCCATTTTCAGCATCCTATGCATTAAGGTGAAAAAAACACCATGCAGTGTCCGCCCCCCCAGCCCCCCCCGGCGCCTGCTGTCAATCAAATCCAATGATGCGGGCTCCGGGGGCTGGGCTGAGTCATACACTTAGCGTCCGCAAAGTAACCCCCTTGGGAGAGAGCTTCCCAGAGGGGGTTATCTAAAACAGGGAGGAGCTGTGAAAGCCTCTGTGGGACCCCTGTTTAGTGTCACTTTAACAGGTGAGGTACCTGTCTCTACTCTACCAATTCGCAAATGCATGCCAAAGCTGGGAGCCGGGGCTTTAAAAAGGTCCTGCATGACCCAAGATGGCTGACAGAGTCACATGGGGTGGCAGCATTCAACCGGATTGCTTCCCCAGTGACCCAGGAAACCATAGAGGAACCAGGTTCCGCTTCACTTCCTCTTTAGCTATAAGTGCCATCTGCAGTGGAGCAAGTAGACTGCACCTACCTACATGTGCTTCTAAAAGGTCTGAAATTGGGTCTATCTGTGTCCTGCTGCAGCTTTAAGATATTTGTGAGCCTGGATTTACATCAATTACGTCTTTAAAAAATTCAAGGACAATGCTAATCCAGTTCATGCGCTCAATGCAACAATATCAATCATTGTCTTCCATAAACACTTTTATTAGAGTGATGCATTCTAGAAATGGATCTGACTTGGCAAAAATTATCCTTCAATTGAGATAAAAGCTACTAACAACACTTGTCATAACTAGTTAAGGGAACGCTAGAACTCCGATCATACACTCCACATTTGGGAAAGGCAACTTGTCATATAGAAAGCTAATTTGTTTTCATTAAAGCGCTGATATCGCTGACATAGATAGCGGTTTATAAATGTTGGATATTAGAGAAATCAGCAGTAGCATTTGTAAAACAGCAAATTAAATTAAAACCATGTTTCAAGGAAAAGCTATTTAGGTTCCTAAATTAGGATGGAGTGAAACGGATTTGTTTTTTTGTGCAATATGAAAAAAAAAAAATGTATTGCAATCTTCTGTCACTTGCATTTTCCTCTGTTTAGGACATGAATGTTTTTGTTTTTAAATTGTGCCGCAATAACCTCTGAAACATTTCCAAAATTCATCTCTTCTTAACCAACGACGCAATAAAAACAACAAATTCACTCCCTGTTTATATTCCACCCTGACCACTGTAACTTCCTTCTCACTGGCCTACCTCTAAATAGGCTATTCTCCCTTCATCCACCTTACTAGCCAATCAGTGGTCTGCCACCCCTGTCTGCCAATCACTCCACTGGCTTCCACTAGCCCAATGTATAATATTCAAAATACTACTATATACAAATTCATTTACAACAGCTACATCACCAACCTCATTGGGATATATTACCCAAATTGTCCTCCTCACTCTGTCCGAGACCTCCTGCTCTCTAGCTCCCTTATCAGCTCCTCCCATGCTCGCCTCCAGGACTTCTCCAGAACCTCTCCCATCCTCTGGAAATCCCTACCTCAATCTGTCTTATTATCTTCTACCACACCCACCTTTAAGCGATCCATGAAAACCTCCACCTGAAAACTAAACTTCAACCATTTCCATCAACTCATCCCCCACATCCAGTGCCAGATTTATAAGGGGGCAAAAGGGGCGACTGCCCTGGGGAGAAGGGGTCCCCCTATATAATATAAGCAATATACAAAATATTAAATAATAAATAATAAAATAATATAAAATACATAATAATAAAAAAATACTTTCAATTATGAAATGTTTCTTGGGAAGTAATATTTTGTTGGCCATCATCTGTAAAAGTTTTTACCCTGAACTGGTATATTGTATCGTTTTTAACCCCTTTGACTTCCGGAGGATTTACCCCCCTTCATCACACATGTGATCTGGTGCACAGGTTCCGCCCTGTAGCAGTAAAACAGCTATAGGGAGCACGGGAAGTGGTTAAAAATGTATTTTGGCAGCCCAAGTGAACAACACATTAAGTACTATGCAGGGGGCCGATTTACTAAAACTGGAGCACAGGGAATCTGGGACAGCTGTGAATAGTAACCAATCAGCTTACAGCTTTTAGCCCCTGTTCACACCAGCACGCTTTGACATGCGATTTGAAAGGTCAAATTGCATGCCAAATCTCAGCCTATTACCAGCAACGGCACTGTCCTTTTCTTTGCAGCACCGGACCGATTTCCAAAAGTAGTCCCTGCACTACTTTTAGTGAATTTGGGGCGATTTCAATTGACATCTGTTCATGAACCCGCAAAGATGTCTTTCAAATCGCCCCTGAAATTATATATATACATTTAGCATGCAAAATTGCCTCTATTATTTGAATGTACTGTATGTAGCTGTTTGCCTGGAACTCATCTTTAAGGTGTTATGCCTTTGTACATTTTGTTCCCTGCAGCAATTATATATATATATATATATATATATATATATATATATATACAGGGCCACCATCAGGAATTATGGGGCCCCTTACACAGCTTCAGGCATGGGCCCCCTGGAGCAGAGAACGGGGGGGGGGTGCTGCCGCCTGAAAATGAGAACCGGGGGGGGGGGGGGAGATTGCCGCAAATTGAGAAGCGGGGGGAGAAGAAATAAAGAAAAATATAAAAAAAGGGCCATCCGGGGCCCTGGGGACCTCTGGGCCCTTTAATAAAAAGAAATAAAAAAAAATATATTTTTTTTTAAAGGGGGGTTGCCATCTGGGGCCCTGGGGACCTCTGGGCCCTTTAATATTTTTTTTTATGAAAAGAAATTACAAAACAAGGGGGATTGCCACCCGGGACCTCTGGGCCCTTTAAAAAAAAAAAAACCTCTGGGCCCTTTTATAAAAATTAAATAAAAAAAAATATATATATATATATATAAAAAAAAAAACATTTATTAAAAAAAAGGGGGGGGGTTGCCATCCAGGGCCCTGGGGACCTCTGGTCCCTTTAATAAAAAAATAAAAAAATAAAATAAAAGTTATATAAACAAAAATAAACATTTATAAAATAAAATAAAGGGGGGGGGGTTTGCCACATGGGGCCCTGGGGACCTCTGAGCCCTTTAATATATATGTATATTTTTTTCTTAAAGGGGGTTGCCATCCGAGCCCCTGGGGACCTCCGGGCCCCTTACAGGTGTACTGCCTGTACCCCCCTGATGGCGGCCCTGTATATACACACATACAAATAAAAAGGCAAAGAGGATGAGAGGACTGTCTACATTTGCTTTTGTTGTGCCAAAAATATTGTGATGGCTGTAAATTTAAAAAAAAAGTATAAATGCAATGAAAACATGTCTGTGTGTGTATAATCATTCGGATGAACTTGAATAACTCGGTAATAGCTCCTCATCGCTGATTTCTTGTAAATTTCCTGGGGATAATTCAATTAACAGCCACATATTACATTCTGTAAATGTTAGACATCAAGGCTATTGCATGTATTAAACCATAATGCAGCTTTATATGGGAAAGCAAATTGCTAAAATATGCTAGCACAACTGAAAGTTTTATTTCACTTTTATATTGAAAATTAACATTTTAAGAGCAGAATCTGTCTCTGTGGGTTGAAGCTGCTTTGACTCAAACTTTCAGACAGGAAAAGAAAAAGAAAAGGAAAGCTGCCATTGGAAGTTCGGAACTTCCTGCCCTTATATAAATGGTCAAGCAGACCCCAATGGTTTTGTTCCTATAGAGAAAGTGGACTTAAAATCTACTAGCAGTTTCATTGTCAGCTGGAGATGCTTCATGGAATACCCTTTCTCCCCAACAGAACTGTCATCCCCCATGCCTACCTTTTCGCTATACCGAATAATGGGTGGAGCAATAATACCTGACGTCACCACGCCCCAGCTGATCGGCTGAAGCCGCTGCTGGAAGTTTTTATCTGTTTTTTTAAAACTGTTCTGCTGAATAAGCTTTTTATATGATGTCAGTAAACCTGCTTTATCAATAAAGGGGTTTTTGATTACTCAAATCATACTGCACCATGAAGCTTTTTTGCTTTTCCTCTAACATACCCGTACACCACGCTATTCCATTGGAAGCTGAGACCATCTGTAATAGGATCTATCACAGCTCCGGGAAGCCTGAAGGAAGACGGATACGCTACTTTACAACGAGGATCCCTGTGAGTGACCCCTGGTTTAATGAGCTCCTAAGACCTTCGTAATAGAGGTCCATCTGATCTGGTAAGCAGCATCTCTGTCTGAATGTTTATCAACGGCTGAAAATCTTTTGGATGATATTGTTGGATGAAGATTTTCTTTGAGATTACACCTAATCAACGTGAGCTGCAGTGGACACTATTTTTGTTTAATACCACCTGCACTTTTATCCGTGGGATTCACTAAATGTTATTTACATTTATGTAATTGCATATATTTTTTACATTTCATAACAGGACACTTTGTTTGTTCATGCATATTGGTTGTGCATGTTTTACCTATTTTTTGACATGTTTGTATAGCTGTGTATTCCAGTTATTTTCGTACCATTGCAGCACCAGTCATTTTTTTCTGATTGAAACACTAATTTCCCTCTTGTTAGGGTGGGAAACTTATATTAATACATAACCTTTGTGTGGTGGGTTATATGTAAGTCTTGGGTGACATTTGTAGACCCCACTTGTATTAATTAACACAGGTCGCACTGATCACTGTTTGGAGGGGAAGCGCAGATTGCCCACGCTTTACACAATTTTACAAAGAGGATGAGAGTAATGTCTACATTTTCGTCCATCAATTTGCTTTTGTTGTGCCAAAAATATTGTGATGGCTGTAAATAAAAAAAAAAAAAGTATGGAGATGCTTAATGGAATACCCTTTCTCCCCAACAGAACTGTCATCCCCCATGCCTACCTTTTCGCTATACCGAATAGTACCTAAAAGCTGAGCTCACCAACCCTCTGTGTAAATTCCAGGTATATGCGGCGCCTCATTCATCTGCTCCTTAGTCTATTCAATCCCCAATTCTTGCAGCCTTCCCAACCCATAGACCTTTAGCAGCCTAAAAGCTGAGCTCACCAACCCTCTGTGTAAATTCCAGGTATATGCGGCGCCTCATTCATCTGCCCCTTCGTCTATCCAATCCCCAATTCTTGCAGCCTTCCCAACCCATAGACCTTTAGCAGCCCATGGTCTAGCAGTGTCATTTAGTTACTTATGAGAATGTTTACTTTTCACTATAATTTATTCTATATTACTTCACTTCCACTCCTAACAGTCAATTAGTAGAGCTTTGTTTGGTCGCTACTGCACACTACTGTTGTTTTATCGGCATTTGACTTGTACTACAGTTTGTATACTCTGCATCCGTATACTGTGAAGGCAGATATGCTCTTCTTCCAATGTCTTCGCACATGTTTTCTATTTACTTTTTCTCTGAAAATCAATATAAATTTAGTTGCCCCACCAGACAGGTGCTGTGTAGTAGAGCTGTTTAAACCTCAGGATTGGATAAACATTTTTGCCGAAACTTATTAAGAAATGCCGCTGTTCCATAATATATTAAAGTCCTTCCTGGAGCTTCAGGGGTAGTTTGTCTTACCTAGGCAACAATTTTATAGATATCTTCAGTGGAGACATGACCTTCAAACTCAGGTGCGGTTTTCCACACTTATGCCGCGCACAGACGATCGGACATTCCGACAACAAAACCGTGGATTTTTTTTCCGACGAATGTTGGCTCAAACTTGTCTTGCATACACATGGTCACACAAATGTCAGAAATTGCGAACGTCAAGGTACGACGAGCCAAAAAAAATTAAGTTCAATAGCCAATGCGGATCTTCTGCTTGATTCCGAGCATACGTGGAATTTTGTGCGTCGGAATTGTGTACACACACGCTTGGAATTTCCGGCAACAAGTTTTGTTGTCGGAAAATTTGAGAATCAGCTCTGAATTTTTTGTTGTCAGAAATTCCGATAGCAAATGTACGATGGAGCATACACATGGTCAGAATTTCTGATAACAAGCTCCCATCGAACATTTGTTGTCGGAAATTCCGACCGTGTGTATGCGGCATTACACTAACTGAGCACCCCTTGGTTGGGGGGATGATGTTAGACCGGAATAAAAAAGGTATGATTTTTAGAATAAACTCCACCCTGACCTTTGCTACACAAGACATTCCTAGGCTGCCATGTAGGAGAAAATGAGAGCAGGACTTGGGTAAGGAGATCTTTGCTTGCCATCTATCCCCCTTATCTCAGTCTCGCCATCATATAAACTATTGCAGATGTTTGTGCTACACAGATCTTATCGCACACCAGTGCGGTTATTTAAGTGGGGCATGCGAGAGTCCCCCCTTTTCCCTAAATGCAGGAGACAGAAGGGAGACTTGATTCACATGTTGTCATCATTATTGGACACTACTTTTATTTTATCAGCATATATCACTCTATCTAATGACTTGTACTACAGTCTGTATACTCTGCATTTGTTTACTGTGAAGGCGGTTATGCTCTTCTTCCAATGCCTTTGCACATGTTTTATATTTACTTTTCTCGGAAAATCAATAAAAATGTGTTTTTAAAAAAAAGCTACATAGATCTTATCGTACACAGGTGCAGTCATTTACATATGTGGGGCAGGCGAGAGACAGAAGACAGGAGGGAGACTTGATTCACATGTTCACAAAGCTCTTCAGATACTGGAAAGAAATTACTGACACCA
This sequence comes from Rana temporaria, assembly GCF_905171775.1. Lineage (NCBI taxonomy): Eukaryota > Metazoa > Chordata > Amphibia > Anura > Ranidae > Rana > Rana temporaria. The sequence continues at coordinate 52,181,579 of NC_053490.1, read as the reverse complement.
TATTCGCTATATTCACATCTAAAGTGCTGATGGATCCGTTAATGTGTATTTTGGGAGCGGTTGATGAGGAAATGTTCCCTTCTCTTCTCCACATCACTATAATCAGGCTGCTGTATATAGCCGTAAACAGATTGCCAGATTTTGGTTGTCTCCCCTACAATGAATTGATCAGGTTAATTCCATGTTGGTGCATGAAAAACTGACATACCAACATAGAAATGCACTCTGTGGCCCGGATTCACGTAGCACTTACGCCGACGTATCTTGAGATACGCCGTGTAACTGCACATATGCGCCGTCTTATCTATGTGCCTGACTCTGGAAGCAAGATACGCCTGAAAATAGGCTTCATCCGACCGACGTAAATTTTCTAAGCCGTCGTATCGTGGGCGCATATTTACGCTGGCCGCAAGGGGCGCTCCCATTGATTTACGATTTGAATATGCAAATGAGTGAGATACGCCGATTCACGAACGCACTTGCGCCTGGCGCTTTAATATACGCGGTTTACGTAAGTCGTACGTCCGGCATAAAGTTATTCCCCATCTATGAGGCACAACTCATGCGAAGGAATGGACCAGGTAACTGCCGTCGTATTTTACGTTGTTTACGTAGTAGTACATGAATAGGGCTGGGCGTAGGTTACGTTCAAGTCGTAGGCAGTGATTCAATGTAACTTAGGCAGTTGTTTCGACGTGATTCTGAGCATGCGCACTGGGATGCGTCCACGGGACAGCGCATGCGCAGTACGTTAATCGTATCTTAATGACGCTTAGTCCATCATTTACATGGGGTCACGCCTCATTAGCATGGCTCATACCCACTGCCACTTACGAGTTATGCCGAGGGAACCCGGCGTAGATTTGGGAGCAAGTGCTTTGTGAATACTGTGCTCGCCGCTCTGCGCTACGTCGGTGTAGCGTATATTCGATAAGCTACGCCGGCATAACTATGCGCCGCTGTATGTGAACCCGGGACTGTGAGTTTAACTAATTGTGGCAGGCCTGGCTTGAAACACCAGGACTAACTTCCCTACAATTAATCTTGGACTGATTGTTGCAAGTGTTCTTTCCTTCAAAGAAAACCAAATCCCACAGAAACACCAAGACAGGGTATCGCTGGGGATGTAAGGGTACAAAGGTGTTTCTGTGGGATTTGGTTTTCTTTTATGCATATGTTTAGGCTACGGTGGTGACCTCCATATTGGTGGAGTGACTATTTATATGTACACAGGAGTAGTATCTAATATTGTTAATAAGGACGTGCTCACCTTTTTGTGGTGTTCTTTCCATCAATCATAATATATATTGCTTGGTAATATTTGTGAATTACTATAGTAAGTTACCTCCACGGTTAGGATCATCAACCTCATATTATTTGGAAACAGTAGGTGATAGGACTGTTGCCAGCTTATTGCTGATACTTCTCTGGTTTACTCTTTATTTTCTTATAGTTTTATGTTTTACTTTATATCATTTTATCAATGGTTACTCTCGGTCATTGCCACCAAGGGGAAATTCATAATTTATTGTGACTTATTGTGCTCTGATTTAGAGCTTATGGATTTAGATATCCGTGTATCCTTGCTATGTTACTGTTATATCCTTGGCATTGTGAATGTATTTCATTATTGTATGATGGTGTTACTTTCTATGTTTTTTGTGGCTTTAATAAAAACAATTTTCTGCTAAAAAATAAAAAAGGAATGCCGCCGTGATTAACACAATTACTTGTAATACAGCTTTTCACTGTACTTCTGTTTATGGTCTAATGCACACTGGGCATAAAAAAAAATATGCTTTTACAGGTGTTTCCCGATTGTCTTTTTTTTTTACAGCCTCTAAATGCACCTCCTTATTAGCCTTTGTGGCCATGCTCACATTGACGTTTGCAAGTGCATTATTGGAGGAGCAGTTAGTGCCTAAAAAAACAAAAAAACATAATTTGTGTATTCAGGATAGGATTATTTAGACAGAAAAAACTCAACGTGCCTAAACACATGTAAATGCTACACGCTTTTAGAACATGAATTCATTCCAATAGCCATAATAAATTATATTCTGACCAATGGAATGAATGAATGCCCAAATGCTTGATGTGCCTAAACATGCTTAAACACATTTGCAAAACGTGTCTTTAGGCCCATTTTCTAAACAAATTTTCTCCCAGGAGAAAAAGCATTCAGAGGAGCTGGGCAAATGTCCAGTGTGCATATGGCCTATTTGTTCAACAGATTTGTTTCCAAAATTGATCTTTTGTCTAAAATGAGTTCCTATTTTCTTAATATGGCAATTAGCTGCCTTGTATGCCTTTTGTATTTGGCATATAAGCTCCCAAAATTGGAGTACAAGGAAAGGCGTATAAATTACTTGAAAGCGTCTACCATCCATAAGATGGCCATTTGCTATTGGAATTCCATTTTTGGCATTTTAAATACTAGATATGTGCACACTGAAATATTTTGTTTCGGAATTTCGTTTTCGTCCGAAAAATACATTTATTTAGTTACTCCCGAAATTCGTTTTTATTATTTCACAGGCATACTTTACAGTTGTTTTTAGCTACTTAGTCGAATCTTCATTTATCTCTATGCCAAATCTTCTCTCTCTATGTCGAATATTTTCTCTGTATTTCAAATCTTTTCTCTCTATGTCAAATCTTTTCTCTCTGTGTCGATTCTTCTTCATGTCGCTATAATGTCGAATCTTTTCTCTTTATGTAGAATAATATTGGACTAATAGAGTTAAGGTTAGGCACATTCGACCGCAACGAAAACGAAAATAAAGCATTTTTTATTACGGATCTTTCGGTTTTCGTTTTCTGTGCTTTCGTTATCGTTTGTTAAAACGATGACGAAAATACCTGAAATTCGGACGAAAATGCATTCGGACGAAAACTAATGCACATGTCTATTAAATACACTCCTTTGATTTCAGAATTGTTAGTGAGGTCAACTTGACCATAATGATGAGAAAATTCAAAGGAGCAGGAAGGAAATGTTTTCTTGAACAAACACATTTTTAAGAGTGTATGTAGTTTTAGTCTGGAAATTATATTAATTTTAAAATCAAATGTCGAAAGCAAGCAAAATTTTGAAGTACTTTCGAATGATGTCGTCAAGTCATAGAATGTACTGAGAATTTTCATACAAATGTTCATCCAAATATTTGTACAAAGCTTTATCCGAAAATGTAATAGTGTATGGCCAGCTTCAACATGCCTCATAGCTTTGGTCAAGGCAAAAAAAAAAACATTTGTACAGTCCTAGAATACATACACATTTTCTCATGTTTTAACCCTTAAGGCTAGGTTCACATTACTGCGTGTCAGGAATGCGTGCAAAAATGCGTGCATTCCTGATGTTGGAGATAGATGCACTGCATTTTTTTTATAAACACTGATTGCTTTTTATTGAACATATATGTGGTACAGCAGATACAAAATCAGAACATTGGAAAATAGATGCACTGCATTTAGCATGAGGGTGCCATTAATTGTTAATAGCACCCCTATGCATTGGCAAACTGTGTACGTGTTCACCCCTGCCAAACTGCACCGTCCGGCAGCACCATGTGGTCCGATACAGCACCATGTGAAAAAAAAAAAAGGTTCAGGGACTTCTTTCTCCATGTTTCTGCAATTGAAATGAGTGGGCTGCCCTACACGCAGAATGCCTGTCACATGATGTTCATTAGGCCTTAAATACTATGGAAGCACAGAAAAATAACTGTTGTTGTGCCAGAAATACAGTATAGTATGCCCCTACCTTCCTCGTGGCATCACAACACAATGGAGTAGTTTTATCAAAACAGAAGAGTGCAAAATCTGGTGCAGCTGTGCATGGTAGCCAATCAGCTTCTAATTTCAGCTTGTTCGATTAAGCTTTGACAAATAAACCTGGAATCTTATTGGTTGCTTGGCAGAGCTGCACCAGATTTAGCACTCTCCAATTTTAGTAAATCAACCCCACTGTATTTACAGCTCTGGATTCCAAAGCACGGTTGTCAGCCTTGACTTCTGTACTTTTGGTGGATTACAAAGAAAAAACCTACAAAGCTCTCCTCATCTCAATAACCCCTCTTTGTGCACAGTTGGAGAGCACAGGAAGGTATCAGTTCACAAGATTTTTGGCAAGATCTTTTTTTTTTTGTTGTTTTTGCATTTATCAAGCAGATATAACAAAATGCTTCCAATGGTATATTTATTAAACTAAAAAGTAACAAAAAGAGAAAGTTTAGTGTTAGCGTTTAAATATTTAACCCCTTTCCATCGACTGCCTCCTTGGCCTTTAAGAGTTCTAAAAATTGGTAGGCGGGCATTCGGGTCATGTGACCACTGTGATTAGCAAGCTGCCATGCTGGAAGCATGCACGTTGCATGCTCTAGGCACTACAGTAAGTTGATTACACAGGGCTCCATATATATGCGGCCACTCTGCATTAAGGCCCACCCACCGAGAGGCCACATGGCCACATATATGTCATACTGTCGGTGCCTATGGGTTAAATACACATACATTTCATATAGGAAAATGGATGCCTTTACTGCTAGAAATAGTGGCCCAGATTCACAAAGCACTTACGCCGACGTATAACAACATACGCCGACGTAAGTGCAAATGTGTGCCGTCGTATCTGTGCGCCAGACTGACAAACTAAGATGCGCCTAAAAACAAGCTTTATCCCGCCGACGTAACCTGCCTACGCCGGCGTAGGGTGGGCGCACATTTAGGCTGGACGCATGGTGGCACTCCCATTGATTAGCCATTCAAATAAGCAAATGAGTGAAATACGGCGATTCACGAACATACGTGGGCCCGACGCAGTGCGCGTAAGTTGTACGTCCATCGTAAAATTATTCCCCAAAAAGGAGGTGTAACCCAGCAGAAGACATGCAAAGGTCTGCACCAGGGAACACAAGCCGGCGTATTTTACGTTGGACGTGTCTGGCTGGGCGTAGGTTACGTTCACGCCGTACGCAGTGATCCGGCATAGTTTAGGCAGTTGTTCCGACGTGGTTGTGAGCATGCTCAGGGGGATGCGTCCAAGTCTCGGCGCATGCGCAGTTCATGATACGTATCTGTCTGGCGCTCGGCCCATCATTTGCATGGGGTCACGCCTCATTTGCATGGCTCACGCCCACTTCTACCTACGCCGGCATACGCCTTCACCCAGCGCAGCGTTAGGAGCAATGGCTTGGTGAATTCAATGCTTTCCTCTCTGCGCTGCGTTGGCATAGCGTACATTGTTTGCACTACGGCGGCGTAATGTGCGCCCGCTCTCTGTGAATCTGGGCCACTATCTCTAACTATATTTATGTATTTAGTGCACTGAATAGTAAAGGGAAAACATTTCACTGGCACTGATGAGTTCATAACAACATTTTATTCATAACACAGTAAAGCTGGGTATACGCTCATACATTTTTTAATGACAATTTTAGTTTCAAGAATGTTTATTCAATTTTCTGTGGGGTGAACTTGACATTCACATTCGACCACAGTGATGAGAAAATTCAAAGGAGCAGAATGGAATATACATTCAGTGTATATACTTTTTATTTGGGTAATTAAATTTTTTGCAAAATCAAATGCTAAAAGCAAACACAATGACAAAAAGGCATTCCTTAACCACTTAAGGACCTTGCCTGTTTTTCAGATTTGGTGTTTACAACATTAAAACATTTTTTTTTTGCTAGAAAATTACTTAAAACCCCCAAACATTATATATATTTTTTTCTAACACCCTAGAGAAAAAAAGGAGGTCATTGCAATACTTTTTGTCACACCGTATTTGCGCAGCGGTCATACAAGCGAACTTTTTTTGGAAAAAAATCACTTTTTTTTATTAAAAAATCACTTTTTTTTTATTAAAAAATCACTTTTTTTTATAAAAAAATAAGACAACAGTAAAGTTAGCCCAATTTTTTTTTATATTGTGAAAGATAATGTTACACCGAGTAAAATGATACCCAACATATCACGCTTCAAAATTGCACCCGCTCGTGGAATGGCATCAAACTTTTAACTTTAAAAATCTCCATAGGCGACGTTTAAAAAATTATATAGGTTGCATCTTTTGAGTTACAGAGAAGGTCTAGGGCTAGAAACGATCACGGCGATACTGCACTTGTGTGATTTGAACAACGTTTTCATATGCAGGCGCTACTCACGTATGCATTCGCTTCTGTGCGCGAGCTCGTCCGGACGGGGCGCTTTAAAAATTTTTTTTTTGTTTTCTTATTTATTTGTATTTATTTTATTAGTTTTTACACAAAAAATAAATAAAAAATGGTCACTTTTATTCCTATTACAAGGAATGTAAACATTCCTTGTAATAGAAAAAAGCATGACAGGTCCTCTTAAAAATGAAATCTGGGGTCAAAAAGACCTCAGATCCCATATTTAGACAAAAATGCAAAAAAAAAAAAAAAAAATTGTCATTTGAAAAAATGACAACAAGAAAATATTGCTTTAAGAAGCATGGGCGGAAGTGACATTTTGACGTCGCTTTCGCCCTGCTTTGCTGTGGAGACGGGTGGGGGCCATCTTGCCCTCACTCGTATCCCAGCCAAGCAGGGGACAGGACCCGATCGCCGCTGCCGATGGCTCCGGTAAGCGGCGGAGGGCGCGGGAGAGCGGCGGGAGGGGGACGGCCCCCCCCCCTCCGCCGATAACGGTGATCTCGCGGCGAATTCGCCGCGGAGACCACCATTATCGTTTACAGGACCGCTCAAAGAAAAGATGGATATCTCAGTTGTGGCAGCAGCTGCTGCCGTTACCGAGATATCCATCTTTAAAGTACCAACGTATATGTACATGAGCGGGTCCTTAAGTGGTTAAGCTGTTAAAAGTGTTGGGAATCTTCATAAAAGTTTCCCTATGAATTATTGTTCAAAAATATACTAGTGTATACCCAACTTCACCAGGGTTTGGTCTTCATGTCAACATGAGGATAGAATGTTTAATAATTAAAAATGTAATAGCTGGACAAACCTCTGTCTTATTTTAAAGGAAAGTTTGTATTCAATTCTAAATATTATTTCTTTTAGGCTTCATTTCCACTGGCGTTTTTACAGCCACTGTTGTTAGCCTTTTTTACAGCTTAAAAACGCCTTGTTTATTTTGTAAAAAAAAAATGCCGCGGTAGCGTTTTTGAGCGTTTTTTAACGTCTGGCGTTTTTACAGCTCTACTCTGGAGCTTCAGGACGCCCTGGCCCTGCGTTTTTTTTACAGCTCAAAAACGCCTATGCCATTTGCAGCTCAAAAACGCCTATGTGGGTATGATGCCATAGAATAACATGGACAGGCGTTTTTAAGCTGTAAAAAACGCTCAGAAAAGTGGCTGTAAAAATGCCAGTGGAAATGAAACCTTAATATTTTCCATTTGGAAAGTTACCAAGAAGGCATGGGCAAAGGTTTGAGATTTTGAGTCAAATCAAAATCTTGAAAAGACATTCCTTAAAGAAGTTGTAAAGGAATTTTTTATTTATTTTGCTGAAATTACTGTTTACAAGGTATAGAGACATAATAGTTAACTGATTCCTTTTAAAATTGATTAAACATAGATAAAAATCAATCATATAATGTACCTGTAGTTTCTAGTTTCGTTTTTGAATGTTGTTTCCTGCTTCTGTGCTGTACAGAGCCACAGAGCCAATACAGGGCAGTGATGGTTTGGAAAACGAAACTGATTGATGCTGAGGGGTTTTAGACACACGGTAATCACACCACCTTGATTAGTGACCACAGAGAGAAAGCTTCCAGCACTGTGGTTATCAGGAAACAGACAACCAGGAAGTGTGGAGATCAGAGAAGAATTACAGCAACTTGAGAGCAAAAAACTAACAATGAGGACATGAAAACAGCACTGCATTAAGGTAAAGGAAGCTATTAAGTTAAAAAAAAATCCTTTACAAACCCTTTAAGCTGTTGAATGTATTGGGAATTTTCATACACATTTTTCTATGAATTTTTGTTAAAAAATCTACTAATGCATACCCAACTTTACCAGGGTTAGTCTTCATGCCAACAGTATGAGGGTAGAAAGTTGTTATAGTTAGAAATTGAATAGCTGGAAAAACCTTGGTCTTATTTTAAAGGAAACATTATACTAAATTCTAAATATTATTTATTTTGATATTTTCCATTTGGAAAGTTACAAAGAAGGCATGGGCAGCATAGGACAATATTTCTACACCAAGGCAATAAAACACAGGCAATGGCTGCCTCTCCAGAAAGAGGTAAGTAGGCTAGTACTTATGATAATTCTTAGGTGGTGAGCATAATTTTTTTTTTATTAGACAAATATATGTTTATTGTTTATCAAACAACACAGCAAAGATAAACTAAAGTAGACCACCAAATCACCATAGGATGGTATTCAAATAAAAAATGCATACAGAGTTTATTGGTACAATCTAGCAAAAACGGGATGTATAAGTAAATTGGTTTGAATAATCTGGTAGATTCATTAAATGTTTTACAGATCTGTAGAAATATGATCAAGTTGCTCAGAATACTCAAAGATCACAGCCTTGCACCACCTGTAAAAAGGGTACATAAACAGTTTCAAAAATACTTTAGTTTAAGGCAAAAAGACTTAAGTATTGAAACCCAGCTTCAAGCGCTTCCAGTAGGACACAAGTTACATTACTATGCCCAACCATTGCATGGTGGGAGCGCTGTTTATGTACTTTATTTTTAATGACAAAAAGTTGGGACACACCCTAGCAAAAGTAGGGCATCTAACCAGTCATGCGCAGTCTGCCAACAAGCATGCAAAATCTGCTGGGCTTTTTTGCTTACAGTAGCAAACTGTGCAAAGTAAGTGCCATTGATGCACCTGCAAATCCTCAAGGCTCTTTGAATATTAAAAATGTTATAAATATAGGGGCAGATTCTCGTAGAATGGCGTAACTTAGGGCGGGCGCAACGTATCTCATTTACGTTACTCCGCCGCAAGTTTTTCAGGCAAGTGCTTTATTCACAAAGAACTTGCCTGTAAAGTTGTGGCGGTTTAGCGTAAATCACCCGTCGCAAGCTCGCCTAATTCAAATTAGGCGGGTAGGGGGCGTGTAGCATTTAAATTAAGCGAGTTTCCGCGCCAAACGTACTGCGCATGCGCCGGACGTAAAATATCATTGCTCCAAATGACGTCGCAAGGACGTCATTGGTTTCGACGTGAACGTAAATGGCGTCCAGCCCCATTCACGGACGACTTACGCAAACAATGTAAATTTATAAATTTCGACGCGGGAACGACGGCCATACTTAACATTGGTTGCGCCTCATATACCCAGGGGCAACTTTACGCCGGGAAAATCCTAACGTGAACGTCGTAACTTTACTGCGTCGGCCGCGCGTACGTTCGGGAATTCGCGTATCTAGCTAATTTGCATTCTCGACGGGGAAAACGACGGAGGCGACACCTAGCGGACAAAAGAAAAATTGCATTTAAGATCAGACGGCGTAAGAGCCTTACGCCTGTCGGATCTAATGGATATCTATGTGTAACTGATTCTAAGAATCAGTCGCATAGATACGACGGCCCAGATTAGGACTTACGACTGCGTACATGGTGTTGCGCCGTCGTAAGCCCTTTGAGAATCTGGGCCATTTATTTTAACCTGTAAGATATATTTTAAAAAGACAGCAAAAATGGGCCACTTTTAATAGCTGGCACTACAATTGGCAGTTCGAGCCCCATGGGTGCCAATGAAACAATTATCAGGAGGTAAGTAAAGTGGGTATGGAAGGATGTAGTCCAGCAGAAAATTTCCTCCTTGCTCCGTAGTCTGAGCTGCATGCAGTAACACATACAAGAACTTCTGCCTTAACAAGAACAACTTTGAAGCATTGATCTTAAATTAACTAAATTTGGTTTTATTCCTGCCTAAGTGGAGACAGCAGCACTAGTAGAGGATCAATCAGTGAAAAATAACTGTAGTCGAAATAGCAAATTATTCCTGTGTAGTCTAATAGCAGTGCCGCTACTGCAAGGGTATAAATAAATAAAAAATACATTAAGTGGTCTGTCACAGTGATTTATGATGTAGACATCAATGTGAAACTTTCTGTCATACAAATCCTTTCTGGAGTAACCTAGTAATTTAAGATTTTTCTTCTAAATTGACTCTACTTTGAGTCTAAGAGCCAGCAACGTACGACCTTGTGAGGTCACCCCAGTTACTCTGTACGTCTCAATTTCATTCTGTAATAACCTGAATAACTGGATGGAGAAAAAAAAAAGAAAACGGGAAAGTTCTGGCGGAATTCCAAGCTAGGCCGTGCAGTGCTCCTTCCTTTGTTAATGCTCTCTTCCACAGGTGACTCGCATATTCTTTGTTTGAAACAAACTTCCACTCTCAGTCTATTGTTCTGGTAAACTCCTCAAAGTCGAAACCCATCAGAATAAAAATGAATCTATGTCCTTTTTTTTTAAATCTGCGTTCCTTCAAATTAAAAACAACCCCTGCCTGAAGTAATCTTTTCAGTTATGAAGGCAGAAAGCATAGAAAATTAAAGGGAAAAATGTACCATACTGTTTTTAAAAGCTGAGTTGTGTATTCACAATAATCTCCTTGTAGGCACAAAAAAAATTAAAAAACCTACATAAAAGTCTTTACAGGCAGTTCCCTGGTTACAAAGAAGAGTTCAGTAGGTTTGTTCTTAAGTTGAATTTGTATGTAAGTTGGAACAGCAATATTTTTTAAGTGTAACTCCACCCAAAAAAAAATCTTGGCCGTTTTTGGGATAGCGTAGGGAAAGGTAAATACCCCTGTAACATGTATTTTGCTGTCTGTGCCCCTGTTTAGAAGATTTCACCTCACTTTTTGTACAATTGGATTTAGAAAATTGTGGGTTGTCGTGGAGACAAGGATTGGTGGTGGTAAAGCTTCAGTGGAGACACCTTTTTCCCATGATAACTCTTACAGGAGTAAAATTTCCTTCCTAGGGGTAGATTTCCTCTCACTTCATGTTGTCTCCTTCCGTTTCTAAGTAGGAGTTGTATGTAAGTAAGATGCATGTAACTTGGGGACTGCCTGTACCACCAACACAGGCCCAATACCTGATTTGAGAAAATGCACTGAGCGTAGAAAATAAGGTGAAGCTGTGTTCACTGAGCTCATTACCTGTTAAATATCTCCCTGCAAGTAGGCCCTTTCTTCTGCTCTGGAGTGAAAGAGAACCCTATAAGTCATGCGACTGCAAGCCATAACTTTTTGACCACTGACAGGTTAATTAAATAATATTAATTATATCATGGGTTATAATAAATGGTGGGATATAATAAATAGCAAGTAAACATTGTGTCCCTGAACAGAGGAAAGAAAGATTACCGCTCCAGGTGGGTATGCTGGACAATCAGTAGCTGCTCAGGAGGCCAAGAGTGCTGGCAATGCACGAGGCAAAATGTAGAAGCTGAAAGGATGGACAGCCGCACCTCCAAAAAAAACTTAGGTTGTCTTTATTTTTAAAAAACAGTGGGTGGAAAATGCACTACAAATAACAGCAAAGGGTGGGAGACAGTCTACACGTTTCACACTGCGATCAGTGCTTAGTCATGGCTATTTGTAGTGCATTTTCCACCTACTGTTTTTTAAAAATAAAGACAGCCTAAGAGTTTGATTGTGTCCCTGAATTTGACAAAAAATGGGCATCGCACTTTGTTGTACATGGGATTGCTTAGCCTCAGTCAGGGTACCCATGCTGACCTTTTTTCACAGCCAAAAGTGCCTACAATGGGCATGTGGGCACCAGACTGCAAAAAACACACAGGAGGGCACTAAAGTAGTGAATGTACAGCTTGTATAACAGTGTAAATTTGCTGTCCCCTCAAAATAACTCAACTCAAAGCCACTAATGTCTAAACCGCTGGCAACAAAAGTGAGAACACCGCTAAGTGTAAATGTCCAAATTGGGCCCCAAGTGTCAATATTTTGTGCACCCACCATTATTTTTCAACACTGCCTTAACCCTCTTGGGCATGGAGTTCACCAGAGCTTGACAGGTTGCCACTGGAGTCCTCTTCCAATCCTCCATAACAATATTACTGAGTTGGTGGATGTTAGAGACCTTGTGCTCTTCCACCTTCCATTTAAGGATGCCTCACGGATGCTCAATAGGGATTAGGTTTCGAGACATGCTTGGTCAGTCCATCACCTTTACCCTCAGCTTCTTTAGCAAGACAGTGGGCGTCTTAGAGGTGTGTTTGAGGTCGTTATCATGTTGGAATACTGCCTTGCTGCCCAGTCTCTGAGGGGATCATGTTCTGCTTCAGTATGTCGCAGTACATGTTGGTATTCATGGTTTCCTCAATGAACTGTAGCTCCCCAGTGCCAGCAGCACTCATGGAGCCCCAGACTATGACACTCCCACCACCATGCTTGAATGTAGGCAAGGCACACTTGTCTTTGTACTCCTCACCTGGTTGCCACCACACACACTTGACACCATCTGAACCAAATACGTTTAGCTTGGTCTCATCAGACCACAGGACATGGTTCCAGTAATTCATGTCCTTAGTCTGCTTATCTTCAGAAAACTGTTTGTGGGCTTTGTGCATCATCTTTAAAGAAGGCTTCCTTCTGGAATGACAGCTATGCAGACCATATTGATGTAGTGTGCGGCTTATGGTCTGACCACTGACAGGCTGACCCCCCACCCCTTCAACCTCTGCCGCAATACTGGCAGCACACACATTGTCCCAAAGACAATCTCTGCATATGATGATGAGCACATGCACCCAACCTCTTTGGTAGGCCATGGTGAGGCATGTTATGAGTGTAATCTGCCTTTTAAACTGCCTTTTAAACACCCTGCCTCTGCCACAGGCTGAGGCTGGGACTCCGCTGGAGTAGAGTGTTGGCTTGCTGGTGCTTGGGGCCCGGGATAGGGGGAGGGTAGACTCAGGCACCGGCTCTTTGCGGCAGAGGCGATTCTGCCCTCAGAGTGTCTCAACATGTGAGTTTTCATTTGTTTATATGTTCTCAATTAAACGTTCTTGCACCAGAGAGCACTAGATTTTATCTTCTTTTTCCTATATGGCAGTTGACACTGCTGGGAATTGTTTTGAATTTTTTCTGTTTAGATTTGATTCATTATTGTATTTATTGTTTATTATTTTATACATTTGCACTGCACTTTTTCACTTTAGATTCTGCCCTCAACTTCTCCGCTGGCTGCCCCGACTATAACCGGCCTGGTCCATAGCTTAATAGGGAGCTCCACACTGCAGCCCTGATATCATGTTTATATAAGGGGGGGGGGCGGAAAAATAATTCTGGCCCGGGCGCCCATGACTCTGGTTACGCCACTGGGCGTGTGTTGAGTTATTTTGAGGGGACAGCAAATTAACACAAAGCTGTATACTCACTACTTTACATTGTAGCAAAGTGTAATTTCTTCAGTGTTGTCACATGAAAAGATATAATATTTACAAAAATGTGAGGGGTGTACTAACTTTTGTGAGATAGTGTATATCTGTGCAAAAAAATTGGGATTTGGCAGGATCTTCTAGCATGTCAAATTGCTGTGTTCCCTGATAGAGCACATTTGAGGCTGTTGTGCATTTTCTAACACTCATTGCATCATCGCAACACATGGTACAAAACAGGTCCGATCAGTTTATGTACGGTTAAGCCCAGTACACACAGGCCAGAATCTCGTCAGCAAAAAACGTTGTTTTTCCTGATGAGATTCTTGGCAAGAATCTCTTGCCACCCAAATGTACAGACACTCCATTCAAAAGAACCGCAGTTCTTTTGAATGACAAGAATGTGGTGACGTTGTCGCATACGACGAGCATGAGCTCGTCACATTCAATGCCGTCGCCATCTTGCTGCACCCTACCTATACCTATAGCTACCGTGCATGCGTCAAAGTAATTTCGAGCATGCACGGCTTTCCACAGCGTCAGGTAAGTATACACACTCTCTGGTTTCTCGGCAGGAAAACACTGCCTAGAATCACAACGAGAAAATAGAGAGCAGGTTCTCTATTTTTCTCGTCGAGATTTTAGGCAGTTTTCTTGTCGATAAACCTGAAAGCCTCGTACACACGCTCAGTTTACTCGGCAAGAAAGCTCTGCCAGCAGTTTTCTTGCTGGTTCTTGCCGAGTAAACCGAGCATGTGTACGAGGCTTGAGAGATGTTTTACTATGAGAGACACAGTGGAAAACATTCACCCATACCCCCTCACTGCCGCATTGCTGCTTTAAAGCTAGCACTGCTAAGAAATCTGACAAATGTTTTGGCCTCAGAAAGCAATTGCTTATGTGATGTGTAGTCCAGTTTCAGAGGTCCTTTAAAAACCAACTTGAATCTACAGTGCTATAAAACCTTTTGATTGTTACAGATTTTGATGCACTTTTCATGTTCTCTATAAAACTGGAAACAATATAAAATCTCCCTTACCAAGCTGGTAAATACTGTTTTGGACCAACTTATGTTTTTAAGTGACCCAGTATTAGGTCCTACATTACTCATTTGCCTTAAAACTATACTTAGCCTGTTTTAACAAACTAGCAAAGTATCAAATCAAAATACTCAAATCCCGAAGCATACTTTCTCCATCCAATATAAATTATATATATATATATATATATATATATATATATATATATATATATATATATATATATATATATATATATATATATATATATATATATATATATATGAATATTTATTTCTTTACGTGCATGATGACACCACTAGATGATCTGTAACTAAATGACTGTTGATAAATGTATTTTCCCCCTTTATTCACTAGCATTGAAATGATTGAATATTCAATATAAATGTCTAAATGATAAAAAAAAAAACAGTTAATAAGTAATTATGGTGGTAGATGGATGAGCAGACCTGCCAGAGAAACAATGGAGAATAAGATGAGCTACTAAAGACTAAGGAACTTATCATAATTTAACATCTTTTAATATACCGGTAACTGTATTTTCAAGGAAACACTTGGCTGTAAAATGTCAGAACTTAAGGAATGAAGAAAATTAATAAAGATGCAATATAAATAACTATGTCTAAAATTTTGTTCATGCCATGGATACAACTAAAGCTTGAAATCTTACCTAGATGGAGTACTGTTAAAGAGGAGCAGCACCTTTCTAATAGGATTCACTTACCAGACAAAAGTCTACACCTCTGGTTAACACCTTCCTTGCTAAACTGAAGTGATTTTCAAAAAAAGCAAGTGACAGCAAGCTCAGAACTGTGGAAGCAGTGCTCAAAAAAAGGGAAAGCAGAGGACTAATCACAGGTACTGCTTGTACAGCAGGCTGCCAGCTTCTAAACAGTTGTGTGGAAACAGTTAGCTTGGTGGAGGAGAAGACTTTGTTCCCTTATTTCAGAACTGCTCCTTCCCCTTCCCCCAATGACTGGTAATCTAACGACTGGTGGGGGTAATATCAAAAAAGCAATAGGAAAGGTTTAGAAATCAGAGATTCACATGATGAAGGAAGAAGAAGCAGGGAGATGCTTGTCTGCAGGATCTAAGGTACAACTTCCTCTACAGCAAGGAGAACAGTGAGCAGTACCACACCTCATGAGACTAGCAACCACTGCAGGCACACAGCTATGAGGCATATTTTTTTGTATTATGAATTCAAACCAAAAGGTAAATTTTTAGTGAATACTGTAGGTGACTGCACAGAAGAGAACGGCCAGTCACTGGGTCAAGCTGTAGGAGGGTACTTGCACTTGGGCCCCCCATAAAACCGGGGCATGTTTTCATCCTACTGGCGCTGGGGCATATGTGATGTTGTCTATTTACCTTTGCCTCTTTAAGTTCTGAGCAATATAGCAATAATCAATGTATTCCATGGAACAATATGCGGTGCCCTTTCTAAAGTTGTAAAGTATGCAATTGGCATCTTTGAGAGGTAGGGATAGGTGGCAAGCCCCCACACTATTAGGAAATAGCTTTTTATTTTTCTTTTGAAGAGAGAGGAAGTCTTTAAATCAAGAGTACTATCTATTGTCTTGACCAAGACAATTTTACTAATATAATTTAAAGCGGAGTTCCTACGAAAAAAAAATTATTAAAAGTCAACAGCTACAAATACTGCAGCTGCTGACTTTTAATAATCGGACACTCACCAGCGATGTGGGGGAACGAAGCCCCACTCGTCTTCCCCTCCTCTCCGCGGCCCCGGCATCACGACTGTGGGGGCCCGGCTGTGGCTTCACAGCAGGGCATGCACTGCGCATGTGCGAGCCGCGCTGTGCACTGTGATTGGCCAAAAAAATCATCTGGGACCTGTGATGTGTCCCAGATGATTGCCGAGAGGAAGGGGGGAGAGGTGAACTTCCTTTCCGGCGCTGTGGTGCCCATGGAGAAAGTGGGAGCTAAAACCCTCCCCCAAAACAAAATGACATGGCAAATGTGGCCTGTCAGGGGGTCACCTTCCCTTAAAGCGGAAGTTTAATTTTTGGTCTGATTAATGATGTGCAAAATAGGATGAAACTCTTGTGGCTGTCATCTACAATTCTCTTTTTTTCAGAAACTATGATTGATCACAGGTGATCAGGGAATCTCTTTTCTTTGCCCCCTCCTGTATATACTACTACCTTCTAAAATGTGGACCTTTGTTTCCCTCACCTGTGCAGTAAATCCTCATAGACAGAAATGAGACCATAAGGGGAGTTACTGTGCAGATATAGCTTACATTAAACACAGTTTAAGAAAAAAATATATAACAAAAAAATGCTACTCTTTGATAAACGTTTATTCATCTCAACACATCCCATTTAAACCCACTAGTGCATTTTACACTGAAGAGGTTGAGTGGGATGTGCTGAAATTAATAAACTTTTACATGGGACAGATATGAGAGTGTGATATCTTTCTTTTGGTGGTGTGCACAGAGCATGGACAAGCTAATTTGAGGCCAGCAACTGAGTGGGGACTGGGGAGATGCTTGGCGCTATTTGTGTGCCCAAAGCAGGGTCAATTCCATTCAAGTCAAGATAAGGGCCTGTTTACACCAACTGCATTAGAAATGCGCAGAACAGACTTGTCCCACGCAGTTACAATACAAGACAGTTTATGATATACAGTGCATCCGGGAAGTAGTCATAGCGTTTCACTGTTTCCATATTTTCCTGGGTGGCAACATTTTTTATTGTAATATCACTTGGTAAAAAACAAAACAAAAACAAAAAAAAAAACAAGGATAAAAAGTCTTAGGCCCCTTTCACACATGCAGACCGTATGTCCGCTTTTTCATCCATCCGTTTATGGATGAAAAAGGGACATACATTGATCCCTATGAGATTGCGGGTGTCAGCGGATAAACATCCGCTGATACCCGATCTCATCAGTGTCCCCAATGCTCTGATTTTGCAGACGGAGGAAAATCCTATTTTTCCATCCGTCTGCAGAGCGGATCGAGTGAACACGGACAGACGGTCCATGTTCATCCGATCCACCATAGGGGAGAGCGGAGATATGACAGGGTGGTCCCTGCACAGTGTGCGGGGACCGCTCTGTCATTTGCCGGCTCAGCGGGGATCAACAGAGCGATCCCCGCTCAGCAAGCGGATACACATGTACGGATCCTCACGGGATCTGTACATGTGAAAAGGGCCTTAATGTAAAAGGATCAGCATTTTGACGCTGTTCCTCACAGCATTTAGTGTAGCTACAGATGCGAACAAGCCTTAAAGGAACACTAAAGGTTTGTTTTTTATTAGATCAATTGATTGCTGTAAATATCACTTACCTCGTTTTTCCTTTTGACCTCCAAAATACAGTAATCCAGGTTTGAAAATGCCATTTCCTGTCTCTCCTCTTCTTGCTTTCCACCAGCATCTGAGCCGTTTTGCATGGTGGAAAGCAGAATGTGCTCACCCCCTCCCTATGACTACAGCCCTGCGTGAAGATGCTCTCTTATCCCTCACAGGCATGGAGGCTAAGCCTAATGGGAACTGTAGTTCCCATTAGGCCGTGATGTAGCAAGAATGAATGCGCACCGCAAACCAGGAAGTCAGTGAGAATAATGATTCAGGAGTGACGGAGGTGAATAAAACAGCTCGATTTCAACAGGTATCAAACTAGTTATAATGCAAAACATTACTTTTTACTTTATCAGCTACTGTCAGACTTTAATTTAAGAGGAAAATATTTTTGTCTTTACAACCCCTTTAACAGTAGATACCAGTGGAGAGAAGAGGTGTGTAAGTATCTGGGTATAAGTCTTAGATTATTGGGGTTAGTGATGAAGTAGAGGGGTACTGGAGAGTTTTATTAGCAAACTTGAACTTGTACTTTAATGTACCAATGTGTAAGCTAATCAGTTCACTGTCACTAATTGGAATGAAATCCGCATTGGAGTCTGACTGACCATACATCTCACATGTTAGGAGCTCTGTGATATCTGAGAATTACAAAGAACTTAGATTAAAGTAAACTGAGAGGGTTTTCTGGCTCTCTGATGTTCCCTAGATAGCATAGGGAGTTCACTGACTGATTTCACTTGTTGCCTGGAACTGCTCTTTAATAATAGTTCTGGATCTGACAGTAGAGCATTTCAAAGTAGGCTTTTTATCAGATCCAGGTGTTTCCTTGACCTTCTTCTCCACAGAGCGAGATATATAAATATATATACTGTATAAAACAAAGATTACTGTTGAAAGGATGATTCATCAAAGTATATTATTTCCAGTGAAACACAGCTTCAATTAATAAAGTCTTAGAATAATTCCAAGAACCCCTTAAATCCAGGCGCAGCACAATAGAAAAAAGTAAATGAATCTATTTCAAGAATACATTACTGGTAACATCCTCCCATAATACAACCATGAAATATTTCCGAGCAGCGTATTAATCCATCCGGTTTTACATATCTCTTCACACCTTTCCGTTTTCCTTTTAACCCAGCCAATGGCTTCTGCCTCTCGGTGACTTGATTACTTTGATAACCTCAATCAAAAGGCAATTACCCAGCGAGGGCACAAGGTAATTATTGCCATCCATAGCAGATTGAAAGCACCTGAATAGAAAGATGCAATTCTCCAAGCATTGACATTATTGGGAGGAGAAATTACCACTTGAAATTTCAAAGTCGCTGTGAAAGAAGATGATCTGTTGGCAGGATTCCTTCATCCTAGCTCTTAAAAAGAAATTGCCATATTTAGCACTGTGTTTTAACTTTCCATGAATAGTAAGGCTTTACACTACCGCTGCCATTGCAGATGGATTAAAGCAGAACTCCGGGTTGTGGATTCCCCACAGGGCTGGACTGGGACAAAAATTTGGCCCTGGACCTCATCCAGACTGGCCCACTTTGACAGGTCTCTCCCACAGCGGCCGGACAACTCCCGCACCCCCCCCCGGCCACCCAATCCCCATTCACTAGCCACTCTACTTTATTAGAGTAGAACGGCTGGTACTGGTACTCTTATAGGCAGTACCAGTGGGGAAGCTAGACATTATTTCACCCGGGACAAAGAATCAGTTCGGTGCCCCCCTTATGGGACAAGATTAGGCAGAAGTGAGAAACTCCCAGGCCATAGCTGTTGAGTCAGCTGTCTGTCCCCTCCCCCATGCTCCTCTGTCATCCCCCCTGCTCCTCTGGTCCTCCCCCTGCTTCTCTGTTCCCTCCAGGTGAGTTCTGCGGGGAGGGAGAGGAGGTGAGCGCTGTGGGAAGGGAGAGACAAAGGAGCAGAGGGGGCGGCGGTCCGCTGTCACTGAAGCCGGCCCACTGAGCCATCGGCCCACCGGGAAACTCCCTGTAGCCCCAATGGCCAGTCCATCCCTGATTCCCCATGTCAAGAGTACCTCGGGAGCCGAAAGTTTTCTTTTTTGGAGAGCATAAGGGATACAGTAGGTTTCTACATGTTTTCTCTTTTGTTATTTGTTTTTGTTTTTATTGTTCTCTTCCCTTCCTACTACAATGACAAGGAAAGGAAATCTACTCAACAGGACATTGACAACTAGAGATAGACTAAAAATAATCCGTAGTCCAGACACCTACCTACTTCTGTTTAGATAATACTAATGTAGGCCATTCCAGAGAATTGGCTTAAAACGGAACTTCAGTCTACCTAGTATGCAGTGTTGCCAACCTACTAGATTGAAATCTATTGGCACGACACCCGAAATTTACTTGGCGCAGCCACGTTTTTACTGGCATTTCACAAAAGTTACTAAATTACATTTTTAGGTGCAAATTTCAGTATTTAGGCTACAAACAAGTAAGCTAGGCGGCAAATAGCAATGTGATTTAAGGTAGATATTAAGGTAAAAAAACATATTTTTGTTATTTTCTATAGTCACATCACCCCCTGCCTCCATCCCCCTCTGCCACCAACACCCCCTGCCTTCACCCCCCTCTGCGGTGGCACAATCTCCCCCTGCCTCCAATCTCCCTCTGCCTCCAATCTCCCCCAGGCCCCCTGCCTCCAATCACCCCCTGCCTCCATCATCCCCTGCCTCCATCCCCCTCTGCAGTGCCACCGACAACCCCTGTCTCCATCCCCCACCCTCTGCAGTGCCACCACCCCCCTCTGCGGTGCCACCAACACCATCTTCCTCCAATCACCCCCTGCCACTAGCACCCCCTGCCTCCAATATCCCCCTGCCTCCAATCTCCCCCAGCCTCCAATCTCCCCCTGCCTCCATTGCCCCCTGCCTCCATCCCCCTTTGCGGTGTCATCACAGCCACCATCACCCCCTGCCTCCAATCTCCATGCGCAGTTCCAAGCCAAACTGATCTCGGCTATTTTTACTGGCACATCCCCGCAACCGAACAGGGAAAAAAGTGCCAGTTTTTACGAACTGTCCGTAAAAATACGTACAGTTGGCAACACTGCTAGAATTGTGGCTCTTCGCCCTCCTCGTGCACCTCTATATTGGTGCATGTGCAGATGTGCCCACAGGCTTAGCCTGGTCTTCGGATCCTGGCAGAGCCCAACGGCACATCTGTGCACATGAAAGTGATTTCCCACACACCCAAAAACCAAGGGAAGGTTTCAGATTTCCCTGATACCAATCATTGCATGACCACAGGAAAGCCTGTGCATGTGCAGATGGCCAGGGAAACTTGGCACATGTGCAGGTGTGCTGTAGGGCTCTCTCTGGACTTTATCCCTGCGGCACATCTGCACTCAGGGGACAGGAGAGAAATCCTCACCTTTATAGCAGCGCAAATAAAGCACTTACAAAAGACAAAAAAAAAAAAATTGTATGGGGGGAAAGGGGACGGAGGCAAGGCAGTACAATATGCTTTTTAGGGTGAAGGCCCCACTTTAAATCTAGAGACATTACCCCCTCACAATTATGTGCCACTTTGTGTTGGTCTATCACATAAAATCCAAATAAAATACATTTTTGTTTTTGGTTGTAACATGACAAAATGTGGAACATTTCAAGGGGTATGAATACTTTTTCATGGGACTGTATATATACCATCATTATTATACAGAACCACAGTATAACAGGGCATTGCATCACAGACACGTATCTCATGTAGCGAGAACGAATACCATTACTAAAGCAAGAAGCCCACTTAAAGCGGGAGTTCACCCAATTCGTTTTTTCTTTCTATTTTCCCCTTAGCTTCATGCTCGTTTTGTCTAGGGGAATCGGCTATTTGTTTTAAAATATGAGCAGTACTTACCCGTTTTCGAGATGCATCCTCTCCGTCGCTTCCGGGTATGGGTCTTCGGGAGCGGGCGTTCCTTCTTGATTGACAGTCTTCCGAGAGGCTTCCGACGGTCGCATCCATCGCGTCACTCGTAGCCGAAAGAAGCCGAACGTCGGTGCGGCTCTATACTGCGCCTGCGCACCGACGTTCGGCTTCTTTCGGAAAATCGTGACGCGATGGATGCGACCGTCGGAAGCCTCTCGGAAGACTGTCAATCAAGAAGGAACGCCCAGTCCCGCAGCCCATACCCGGAAGCGGCGGAGAAGATGCATCTCGTAAACGGGTAAGTACGGATCATATTTTAAAACAAATAGCCGATTCCCCTAGACAAAACAAGCATGAAGCTAAGGGGAAAATGTGTTCGCTATGGGTGAACCTCCGCTTTAACACAATTCAACAAGACACCTTTCACTGCAGCCACAGCTGCGCCATATACATCATCTTTAGCAGAAGCATCTGTATTAACCGAAAAAAATGCCAACAATACAGTCCACTTGTGTTTTCCATTAATTTTTGTTGTACCTTTTGAGTTCTCCAACCACAGAAACTCTGAGGATTACAGTTTAGCTTGTGCAGTTGACTACAAATGTGGTTTGCTAGCTCTAAGTCCGCGTACACACGATCGGTCAAAACCGATGAGAATGGACCGAAGTTCAGTTTCATTGGTCCAAACCGCCCGTGTGTACGGCCCATCTGTCTTTTGTCCTTCGGTCCAAAATTTTTAAACTTGCTTTAAAATCGAACCGATGGACCGCTGACCGATCGGTCCAAACCGATGGTTAGTACACAAAAGCATCGGTTCAAAACCCGCGCATGCTCAGAATCAAGTCGACGCATGCTTGGAAGCATTGAACTTCGGTTTTTTCAGCACGTCGTGTTTTACGTCACCGCGTTCTGACCCGATCGGATTTTGAACTGATGGTGTGTACACACATCAGACCATCAGGCCACTTCAGCGGTGGACCAATGAAAATGGTCCGTCGGACCATTCTCATCGGATGAACCGGTCGTGTGTACGCGGCCTAACTGGTACGCTCCCTAACCATCCAATCTAAGGATATGAAAATGCAGATGTTATTATATAGCTGCTAGATGGCCCCTGTGTCACCACCTTAAAATCTGATTAGATAAAGCAACACTTTCATTGCCATTCATTTTAAGTTATAGGCGCCCACACTGTTGATTCTGAATGCCTCAAGGCAGATTTTGACCCTAGCAAACCATGATTGTTGAAATATGATTGGATAAAAGCTCTTACATAAACATACACTACTAGAAGCAGCAAAAAGCTATGAAATAAAGAGAATAGACTATTGGGCATAATTGAATACACATTCATGGAAAAAATATATTAAAACGTAACTCAGTGATTCTGATAGTGTAGGTCAGCAGTGAAGGCCTTGTTGGCCCTAATGGCCCACCACTGCCCGTAGAGGAGGTTCGGGCTCCTCAGTGCAAAACCTTTGCACAGAGCAAGTAAGTATAACATGTTTGTTAAAAAAAAAAGAAAATGTGAGCCTTTACAATAGCTTCAAGGCCTCCATTAATATTTATTTCCTATAGGAGCACATGTGTCATACAAAGAAGCCTTAAAAAAAAAAAAACATTGTGCGGCTTTGAGTGGGGACACATATTAACAACTTCATTACCAGGCACTTACACCCCCTTCTTGCCCAAGCCAATTTTGAGCTTTCAGCGCTGTCACACTTTGCATATTTTGGTGGTATTTGATCACCTGTGTGGTTTTTATTTTTTGCTAAACAAATAAAAAAAGACTGAAAATTAAAATTTTTTGATTTTTTTCCTTTTGTTTCTGTTATAACATTTTGTAAATAAATACGTTATCTCCTTCCCTGATGGGCACTGATAAGGCGGCACTGACGGGCACTTATAAGGAGGCACTGATGTAGTGGCACCAATGAGGTGACAATGATGGGCACTGACAATGGGAACTGATAGGTGGCACTGATGAGCACTGGTAGGCAGCACTGATGGGTGGCACTGATATGAAGCACTGATGGGTATTGATAGGTGGCACTAATGGGCACTCATGGGTGGCACTGGTGGGCACTGATAGGCCACACTGATGGGCGCTGAAAGGCTGCACTGATAGGTACTTATGGGTGGCACTGATAGGTGACACTGGTGGGCACTGATATGTGGCACTGATAGATGGCACTGATAGGCATCCCTGGTGGCACTGGCACTGGCAGGCATTGTGGATGGGCATTGATTGGCAGCTGCCTGGGCACTGATTGGCATATATATGGTGGTCTAGGTGGCATACCTGGTGGTCCTGGCGGCATCCTGGTTGTCCTGGGCGGGCATCCGAGGGCAGACTGCGTTGATAAACAATCAGCACAAACCCCCCCTGTCAGGAGAGCAGCCGATCGGCTCTCCTCTACTCGCGTCTGTCAGATGGCACGCGAGTGAGGAAAAGCCGATCAACGGCTTTTCCTGTTTACATCGTTATCAGCCGTGATTAGACACAGCTGATCACGTGGTAAAGAGCCTCCTTCAGAGTCGCTTTACTGAGATCGGTGTAGTGGTGTGTGAGACTGACAAGCCGCACCACTAATCGCCGTGATGCGCTCCCCCACGTGCGCGTGGCGGCTGTTATCCTGCTGGACGTCATATGAACTTGCTGTTTTGTTTTTTTTTGCCGAGGAAACCGGTCGTGTGTACACTTTTCGACGAGAAAACTGTCGAGGATCTCGTCGAGCCAAAAAGAGAGCATGTCTTCTTTTTCCTCGACGGCAATGGGGAAATTTGGCTCGCCGAGATCCTCAACAGCCTAACAAGGAACTGGACGAGCAAAACTATGTGTTTCGCCCATCGAGTTTCTCGGTCGTGTGTACGAGGCTTCAGGCATCTGGATGAATCCTGGAATCATTGTCGGGATCCCTCCAGTGTCTGGAGCGGGGGTGTGACGTCGGTTGTTTTAGCCCACTGTCGGCTGATTCTGGATCAAAGGAGAACACAAGTAAGAACACAAGTAAGTGCTTTGGCCATACTTCTCTTTTAAACACAATTATATATATATATATATATATATATATAAATAAATAAATATATATGTGTAGGACCCTGCTCCTGATGACCAGGCGCTATGTTTAGAATTAGTGGGTGTCTGAGCTGGTAGTCAGCTCAGACTCTGATGATAAGGCTAAATCAGCCTCTGTTCCAGCTATGGCTGTGCTTGGAGGGTTTTCCCATTGTTTGCCTGTAGGTGGCGATTGCCACCACAGGCCAATGTTGGAACACAGGCAGGCCGGAGTGTATTGGGTGTTTTTCCCCGAGAACAGCCCAGTGGGAGTGGTCTCACTGCTGGGCATGCTGGGGAAGGATACTTAAGGGGCAGATGCCATTTTCTTGGGGTCTTTGCCTTGTGGCCCTCCTGGCTCGAGGTATGTGATGGTCCATTTTCAGCCCCGGGACCACGTTGGCCCGAGGCTGCATTTCCGCCAGGTAGGCCCAGTTGTCTTGACTGGGGCATACACTTTGAAGGTAATCCTGTGCTGTCTGTCCTGCGGGAGGAAGCCACTCAATGGAGGAAACTAGGGGAAGGCCTGTCTTGGAGTGGACCAAGCGGTAGGCTGGTATCTCGGGAGAGGCCTGGTAACTTTATTGGAGGATGCATCGTATTCTATGATGCCTTACAGTGTTGCCGGGTCGGCTTAAAGGCTCTCAACTGTACGGCTGGAAATCCGGGTACTAAATCCGGTGGCAGAGGATTCTGGAACAGTTTATTTCTACTTTCAAAGAAAGGTCTGTGGCAGAGACTGCATTCTTTTTGTCTGTGCATCATGGCTAGGCCAGTGAGAGGGGCCTATCCGGGTGAGCAATACCCACTCTGAGGGAAGTGGTGAGTGTGACTTTTGAAACGTAGAAGTTCCCCAGTGATCTGCATCGTGTACCTGAACCTTCCCCTGACCCTCCATCCCTCTACCCACACAAGTTTGTTTGAAATAAAACCTGACAGAAAAGGGATTTACAACTTGTGTGGACATTGAAGTTTCTTAGACTCTCATTCTCTAGACAACGAAGAGCGAGGTAACGTGCAAGGCCCAAATTTAAACCAGCAGCTCCTACGGGGGTAGTGCTGCATATACATACATATACACAGGTATATATATAACATAAATATTATTTTTACAAATACAATTTTTACAGCTGGACCTCCGCTTTAAGGTATACAAAGTTTTACCTTTAGAAACACTTTAATGCTATGAACAGACTGAATCATATATGTAATTTTGTATTTTGCTCTTAGTTCAAATTTAAAACCATATACTTACACGGATATGAGTTCAAATTTCCTCTCAGCCTGCGTAAATGTTTTTCTAAGAACAAATTGTCCATAAAACTTCAACCACTTCATCCCGGAAGGTTTTACCCCATGCCAATTTTTTGCGATTAGGCACTGCGTTATTTTAACTGACAATTTTGCGGTCGTGCGACGATGTACCCAAATAAAATTGATGTCCTTTTTTTCCCACAAATAGAGCTATGCGTTTTTTATTTTTTGCACTATAAACAAAAAAAGACTGACGATTTTGAAAAAAAAAAAAAAATATATATATATATATATATATATATATATATATATATATATATATATATATAGTATATATATACATATATATATATATATATATATATATATATATATATATATATATATTTTTTTTTTTTTTCTATAAAGCACACCCAATAAAAAAAGTAAAAAATCGCATTTCTTCATCAATTTAGGCCAAAATGTATTTTGCTACATACTTTTAGTAAAATAATTCCCAATAAGCCTATATTGATTGGTTTGCACAAAAGTTATTGCGTGTACAAACTATGGGATATATTTATGGCATTTATTTTTATTTTTACTAGTAATGGCGGCAATCAGTGTTTTTTTAGCGGGACTGCGACATTGCAGCAGACAAATTGGACACGTTTGACACTTTTTTGGGAACCAGTGACATTATTACAGTGAACAGTTCTAAAAATATTCAGTGTCACTGTACTAATGACACTGGCAGTGAAGGAGGTAACACCAGGGGTTATCAAAGAATTAAGTGTGTCCCTAGGGCAGTGGTTCTCAACCTGGGGGTCGGGACCCCCTCGAGGGTCAAATGACAATTTGCCAGGGGTCACTGAATCCTGGGCTGTTCCTGAAGCCTGCAGCACTCTCAGCCTTTTCGCAGCCATCCAGTGGGGCTGTCCCTGGAGCCTGTGGCCGCCCAGCTGGGCTGCTCCTGGAGCCCTTGTCCGCCCATTCAGTTCACGGCATGGCTGGGGGGCAGAGACTAGAGGTCAGCTGACTGGTGAGAAATGTGAAGTGGGAGGGGCTGGAGGAGACCCTATCTCCTGATTTCGGCATAGGTGTCACTGCTGCGAGACACCACAGATCTGGAGACACAGTAAGTTACACTACCTGTGATTAGAGTTGACATTTAACGTCCCCACTACAGTTCACAGATCAGCAGATCTTGATCAAGAGCATCTAAGCTGGCTGATCAGAACTCCCTGCCAGCACTCCTAAAATGTACCAGAAGGGGTTTTAATGCTTTACGATTGTAAGGGACTTAGGGAGCCCTAAATGTCTGTGGGCTAGGGGCGCAAATTACAAGTTAGGGGTCCCCACAACTTGGGAAATTTTATCAAGGGGTCACGGCACTAGAAGGGTTGAGAACCACTGCCCTAGGGGCTGCTAACTAACTGTATGGGGGATGGACTCACTGGATGTACACAGAGATCCGTGTTCCTGCTTAGCATGAATAGAAGATCTCTGGGCCAGATTCACAGATAAAATACGCCGGCGTATCTACTGATACGCCGGCGTATTTAAAAATTTCCCGCGTCGTATCTTTAGTTTAAATCCTCAAACCAAGATACGACGGCATTTGGGTAAGATCCGACAGGCGTATGGCTTCGTACGCCTTCGGATCTTAGGATGCAATACTTCCGCGCCCGCTGGGTGGAGTTTGCGTCGTTTTCCACGTCGGGTATGCTAATTAGCTGTTTAGGCGATCCACGAAGCTACGCGCGCTCGTCGCATTCTCTTACGTCGGCTTTTCCCGTCGTAAAGTTACGGATGCTATTTCAATGGCTTATATTTAGACTATCCATGTTAAAGTATGGCCGTCGTTCCCGCGTCAAATTTTGAATATTTTTGCGTAAGTCATCCGGGAATAGGAAAGGACGTAACGCACGTCGCCGCTCAAAAAATTACGTCGGTGCGACGTCATTTCGCGCAAAGCACGGCGGGAAATTACAAAAACGGAGCATGCGCAGTACGTTCGGCGCGGGAACGCGCCTAATTTAAATGATACACGCCCCATTTGAATTAGGCGGGCTTGCGCCGGACGGATTTACGCTACGCCGCCGCAAGTTTACAGGCAAGTGCTTTGTGAATCAAGCACTTGCGCTGAAAACTTGTGGCGGTGTAACGTAAATGGGATACGTTACGCCGCCGGATTTGTACATGAATCTGGCCCTCTGTGTCTATCCCTGTCATAATGGGGATCTGCTTTGTTTACATAAAGTACATGTACATTTGATCTGTGTGAATGGTGAAAAAAAGCAAATGTTATTAGGCTATTTCCTATACTGGATAAATATTTTTCATTAATTGAAAATACTGCATTAAGCTACTAGATACTAAGTATCATAAGACTTTCCTATTACATTTTGCCAATTTTTTGCCCATTTTTCCATTTTAAATCCATAAAAGCATTTGCCCAGCCAATAAATATCCTTAAAAAATATGTTTTCACCATTCGCAGAAAACAAATGTACATGAACTTTCACTGGGTGAACTGCTATGATTTTTTTTCTTTTAATAAATATACTCCAAGGTGTCCACATGTCATGTTGTGCTCAGTCCTACAAGCTGTGCAAGCAAGATGAAGCGCATAGACATGTGCAGAACGGAAACATTTGTTACCTTTTGTTCCGGATAGACTCGTTATGTCGCTAATTTTGTTTCTTTGATTTTTTTCGTAATAAGTTTTGTTTTGTTAAAAAAAAATAGTTTATTCATTTTCTAACGCCCCCTAAGTTGTGACATCATCGATCTGGCATGCCCCGGCCAGTGATGTCACAAGGCGGAGGGGAGGGGGAGGCATCCCGTTTTTTAATTTATGGCTGTTTTTTTATGACTTTTCTATTGCTGGCATTCTTTTGTTTACATTTCAGCTGTCGGCGGGAAAGCTGATGAGTCATCGGTTGTTAAAGCGGGGGTTCACCCTTAGAGGGCACTTTTTCCCCTTAGATTCCTGCTCGTTTTCTCTAGGGGAATCGGCTATTTGTTTTAAAATATGTGCAGTACTTACCCGTTTACGAGATGCATTCTCTCCGTCGCTTCCGGGTATGGGCTGCGGGAATGGGCGTTCCTTCTTGATTGACAGTCTTCCGAGAGGCTTCCGACGGTCGCATCCATCGCGTCACGATTTTCCGAAAGAAGCCGAACGTCGGTGCGCAGGCGCAGTATAGAGCCGCACCGACGTTCGGCTTCTTTCGGCTACGAGTGACGCGATGGATGCGACCGTCGGAAGCCTCTCGGAAGACTGTCAATCAAGAAGGAACGCCCGCTCCCGAAGACCCATACCCGGAAGCGACGGAAGAAGATGCATCTCGAAAACGGGTAAGTACTGCTCATATTTTAATACAAATAGCCGATTCCCCTAGACCGAACGAGCAGGAATCTAAGGGGAGAAAAAAGAAAATTTAACAAATGGGTGAACTCCCGCTTTAACCACTTCCCGCCCGGCCTAGAGCCGATTTACGTCCGGGAAGTGGTTATGAAATCCTGACAGGACATTCCAGAACGTCCTGCAGGATTTAACGCCGCGCGCGCCCGTGGGGGCGCGCATCGCGGCGATCGGTGATGCGGGGTGTCAGTCTGACACCCTGCATCTCTGATCTCGGTAAAGAGCCTCTGGCGGAGACTCTTTACCACATGATCAGCCGTTTCCAATCACGGCTGATCACGATGTAAACAGGAAGAGCCGTTGATGGCTCTTCCTCACTCGCGTCTGACAGACGCGAGTAGAGGAGAGCCGATCGGCGGCTCTCCTGACAGGGGGGGTTCGTGCTGATTGGTTATCAGCGCAGCCCCCCCTCGGATCGCCACACTGGACCACCAGGGATGCCCACCCTGGACCACCAGGGTGGGCAAAAAAAAAAAAAAAGCCTGCAAAAAAAAAAAAAAAAAGAAGTCTAAAAAAAAAATGGGCACTGACTGGCAACCTGGCAAAATCAGTGCTGCCCACAGTGTCCATCAGTGCCACCCCACAGTGTCCATCAGTGCCACCCCACAGTGTCCATCAGTGCCACCCCACAGTGCCCATCCATGCCCAGTGCCCACCTATCAGTGCCCATCTGTGCCACCCATAAGTAGTCATCAGTGCCAACCATAAGTGCTGCCCATGAGTGCCCATCTGTGCCGCCTATGAGTGCCCAGTGCCGCCCATGAGTGCCCATCAGTGCCGCCTATGTGTGCCCATCAGTGCCGCCTATGTGTGCCCATCAGTGCCTCCTGTGTGTGCCCATCAGTGCCACCTATGTGTGCCCATCAGTGCCGCCTATGAGTGCCCATCAGTGTCGCATACCAGCGCCGCCAATCAGTGCCACCTCATCTGTGCCCGTCAGTACTGCCTCATCGATGTCCATCAGTGCCATCTCATCGGTGCCCATTAGTGCCGCCATATCAGTGCCCGTAATTGAAAGAGAAAACTTATTTACAAAAAAATTAACAGAAACAAATAAAAACGTATTTTTCCAAATTTTCAGTCTTTTTTTAGTTGTTGCGCAAAAAAAAATAATCGCAGAGGCGATCAAATACCACCAAAAGAAAGCTCTATTTGTGGGGAAAAAAGGACGCCAAATTTGTTTGGGTACAGTGTAGCATGACCGCGCAATTGCCATTCAAAGTGCGACAGTGCTGAAAGCTGAAAATTGGCTTGGGCGGGAAGCTGCGTAAGTGCCTGGTATGGAAGTGGTTAAAGACGTGACGACCGGCTTCCCGTCCCGCTACTTTACAAACAGATATTCTTAACGCTGAATTTTAATTGGTCAAAATATTTTTAACCGATCCAAATTTGAATTGTTCCAAAAATGTGGAATTTGTTAGAAAACGAACCAATGAAACAAATCTCTACACAATTTGTTACTATTTCATTCATACATCCGAGTCTCCGAATAACCAAAAATTCTTCCGAATGTACATTTGGAATGCAACAATTTGCATGTGTTTAGAAGCACACAATGCCTTAGAACAGTCTTCCAGGGCCCTAAACTATATTATGCCATTTGCAAGATTTTTGCAAGGCTTCCCACTCGACCTCCAATAAAAGCAAACCCCTCTCTCTGGCTTTGTAGCTATTGCTAGTGAAATGGACATCAACAAAAAAAAACAATATTATGCATAGAACTCTTTAGTTTAGTTTAGTTTAGTATAGTGACTTTTTATATATTTTTGAAAATTCTATGTTTATATAGTACCGCCACTGAGGAATAAGAACGTGGAAAAAAACCATAAGTATGCTCACCGTAATTCATTTAAATAAAGGGTTAAAAGAGGTGAAAAGCCACTGGGCTGCCCCTGGCTGCAACTGCTGAGGTCTAGACTTTCACTATCTTCCAGTTAATACAAATGAACACAGACAAATTTGACAGCTTATAGCTCTTGCCTGGCATAAAGAAAATCCAGAGGAAATTGAAAAAGGATTCTGTTGAGGTCCAGTACACAAAAATGTAGAGGTAGAGCTGAGACTTTGACTGTTTGCTTCTAAGTATTATTGTACATCTTGTGATCGTTGCTCAAAACAATATTTTTAATAAAATTACACTAAAATAATTATTAGCGTGTAAGCAGGTGCAGTCAGCTAGTCTGCCACTAGGCGACTCTGTCCCAAATTAGTGCGGTAATAGGAAATTATGTAATTAGGTGTAAGGTCCCCTTTTAGACAAAGCCTTACTTGTAATGATGTAATGATTGGAGTTAGTGACCATATAACACAGGGCACAGTTCAAGACAGCGAATCAGCAGTATCCGTGGTCACATTTTTAATTAATAGCTTGTCAACTGCTAATCACAACTATTTATTTTGTCCAGGTAGTCTAGGGCAGTGGCCTCCCTGCAACTGGGCCACGGAAACAGTTGGCGAGCAAATGGGGCGGCGGCTGAGCAAGCGGGTTGGCCAGCCGCGGGCAGGTGAGGTGGAGAGTGAATGGGCCGGTGTTCTGTCAAAACAGCCAACCAGAACACTGGCAGCGTATACACTATGGTACTTGATATAATGAGTGGACACTGTTGGCTAGTAACCAACAACATGGCCACCTCCAAGGTGGCAACAACTTTTTTACTCCTTATTAGGGATGAGCCGAACACCCCCCCCGTTCAGTTCGCACCAGAACCTTCGAACGGACCGACTGTTCGCGCGAACATTTTGAACCCCATTGACGTCAATGGGACTCGAACGTTCGAATTCAAAAGTGCTAATTTTAAAGCCCAATATGCAAGTTATTGTCGTAAAATGTTTTTGAGAACCTGGGTCTTGCCCCAGGGAACATGTATCAATGGGAAAAAAAAGTTTTAAAAACGGTCGTTTTTTCTGGAGCAGCGATTTTAATGATGCTTAAAAAAATGAATAAGTCCTTTAAATATCATACCTGCTGGGTGTCTATAGTAGTGGCACGTGTTTAGAACTGTCCCTGCACAAAATTAGATTACTATAAGAAAAAAAGTAATTTAAGACTGCTTGCGGCTTTAATGTAATATCTGGTCCCTGCAATATGGATGAAAATCACTGAGAAAAATAGCATGGGTTTCTTTAGGTGCAAACTACAGAGCACAAGTGCAGTACACAAAAAGTAACATTAGTTGCAAACTACAGAGCACAAGTTCAGTACACACCAAGTAACTTTAGGTGCAAACTACAGAGCACAAGTGCAGTACTGGTACACAGCAAGTAACTTTAGGTGCAAACTACAGAGCACAAGTGCAGTCCTGGTTCACACCAAGTAGCTTTAGGTGCAAACTACAGAGCACAAGTGCAGTACTGGTACACACAAAGTAACTTTAGGTGCAAAACTACAGAGCACAAGTGCAGTACTTGTACACACAAAGTAGCTTTAGGTTCAAAACTTTCAGAGCACAAGTGCAGTACTGGTACACACAAAGTAACTTTAGGTGCAAACTACAGAGCACACGGGCAATACACCACGTGAGAATACTGCAGCTAGCACAATCAACTGATAGACAGTAAATTAGGATAGGAAGAACTGATCTAGCTAAACTATACAGTGTATAAATATATGTACAACACCTAGGATGTATATATATATCCTCTACACACTGTAACTTTAACTAAACTGACTAGCCTGCCTGCTCTATCTATCTATCTAGAAAAAAAGACACTCTCTCTCTCTCTCTAGGACTGATCTATTCACTAACACCGCCGCAACACACTACACAAGGCCGCCCTGCAGGCAGCCTTTTATAGTGTGGGGCGTGTACTAAAGCCCTGAGCCACCCTGGCTTTGGCCAATTATGGCTCTCTGTTTTTTGCAAGCATGCGGGTCATAGTGCATGCTTGGCCAATCATCAGCGCGCAATGCCGCAATATATTATGGGCCATGGCGCGTCACTCGAATTTGGCGCAAACAACCCGTTTTGTTCGTATTTCGACGATCGATCGAACAGACGATGTTCGAGTCGAGCATACGTTCGAATCGAACGCGGAGCTCATCCCTACTCCTTATTCGGTGTTCTGTCAAAACAGACAGCACATCATATACCATAGTGTATACGCTGCCGGTGTTCTGTGAAAACGGCCAAGTAGTGAAACATGACACATTTCACCTGGTGGCAAGTGATGTGACAATCTGCATCTGGTGGCAGGCAACGTGGCAAGTAACAAGCTGCATCTGGTGGCAGGCAACATGGCAAGTGACAAGCTGCATCTGGTGGCAGGCGATGGTGGCAAGTGACACACTCAGGGCTCCCACTGATTCGGCATTATGGTGAATTGAACTACCATTTTTATCGCTCCATAAGACGCACTTTTTTCCCCCTAAAAAAATTGGGAGAAATACCTGTGCGTCTTATGGAGCGAATACTAACAAAACCCCCGTCTGTTGTCGCCGCTGCTGCCACCGCCATCTCACTATACAGGGCGGCCGTCTCCCTCGAGCGCTGGGCGATCTCATGTCACTCACAGTAAAAACAAAACTGAGCAGCCCCAGTGGCCGAAAGAGAGGGCACTGGTAAATATTTTGGTACACCATTTGGTTTCAGAATATTTTTTTCTTGTTTTCCTCCTCTAAAACCAAGGTGCGTCTTAAGGTCAGGTGCGTCTTATGGAGCAAAACATACAGTATTTCATTTTATATTACAATGTAATAATAGAAATATTGTGCTTCAATCATCCTGACATCATATCAACCATGGTGCCATGGTGAATGAAGCGCAAAAACACCAGCCCCCCAAAAAAAACCTGACAAAAATGTAATGTTCTTAAAGGTGAACTTTCCATTTTGGTGTGGTTCATAAAGCAAGGTCCATAAAGACATGGATGAGCAGATTTGAGCTGGAGGAACTTGACTGGTCTGCATAGAGTCCTGACCTCAACCTGATAGAACAACTTTGGGATGAATTAGAGTGGAGAGTGCGAGTCAGTCCTTCTCATCCAACATCAGTGCCTGACCTCACAAATGCGCTCCTGGAAGAATAGTCAAACATTCCCATTGACACACTCCTAAACCTCGTGGACAGCCTACACAGAAGAGTTGAAGATGTTATAACTGCAAAGGGAAGGCCTACTCAATATTGAACCCTACAAACTAAGACTGGGATGCCATTAAAGTTCATGTGTGTGTAAAGTCTGGTGTCCCAATACTTTTGGTAATATAGTGGTCTGTAAATGTAACCTTGCTTTGGATGATGGCTCACTACTTTAACTCACAGGGGATTCTGTGCACAGTGGTCACTGGCATTCTCTTGCTGCTCCACGTGGGCTGTCCATTGGTAAAAATGGCATGGGATTCCTAATACAAAGCCTCAGAATTCACCAGTAACAAATACATTTCACAACATAACCGTCTGTTAGAAATTTCACACAAAATTCCAGGTAGGGATATTTTATACATAGTTACTTTGATCCAAGATTCCCTTTGAGACTGGAAATCACAGAAGAAACCCTAGGACACATGGGGGGAGATTTATTAAAACCGAAGCGTGCAAAATCTGGTGCAGCTTTGCCTATAAACCAATCAGCTTCTAGATTTTATTGTCAAAGCCTGAAGCCTCATACACACGACCGAGGAACTCGACGGGCAAAACACATTGTTTTCCTCGTTGAGTTCCTTGTTAGGCTGTCGAGGAACTCGACAAGGCAAGTTTCTCCATTCCCGTCGAGGAAAAAGAAGACATGCTTTCTTTTTGGCTCAAGAGGATCCTCGACAGTTTCAAAATGCACACACGACCGGTTTCCTCGGCAAAAAAAAAATCCCAGCAAGTTTCTTGCTGGTTTTTGCAGAGAAACTCGGTCGTGTGTACGAGGCCTGATTGAACAAACTGAAGTTGGAAGCTGATTGGCTACCATGCACAGCTGCACCAGATTCTGAGAGCTGTTTAGTAAATCTCCCTTGTGGTCTATAAGGACTACAGAACACTTGCCCTTCTCCTCCTCCCCATATCATAGAGGGAGGTGTACTGAGAACTGGGAATGAATAGCGAGAAATGGCAATCATACTATTAACATATAGCAGTGGCAAAAAGCATATCATTTTGAATTGAATATTCAATAGAGCAAATGGAATAATTATGAGAAGTTTTATATTATCATTACCATACACTATGAGCATCTAAAAAAAAAAAAAAAATGTAAGTGCCTTTGTCATGAGTTTGATAAATCTATATTGGGAAATAAGACTGCAGGCTGGGAGCCAAGCCATGTTATTTAATACAAAATTAACCATGACTTACACTAAGCACACAATTATGAAATTATGCATGCACGTGAAGGCTTTTTATAAATTCTTACAATTTACATATATATACATATATACAGGTGCTTAGATATGATTACTTTACTTACTTATATCACTATATCTCTATCCACAATCTCTACTACCATACTAACACATGAGGGGCCCTCATGAACCAAAAGCTCTCCTACACCTACTTAGGATGAATGATTTTCGACAAGGATAACCAACTAAAGCCGGCATTAATTACAGGAACAGAGAACAAGTGTTGTGAGGTAGATATTACTTATGACATTGTATGTCACTAATGCTTTGAAAGAGGTTAATCCTACCTTATCCTTATTCAAAAATAATATATCATGTTATATGGAAGAACATATGTTTCACATTTCACTTTCACAAGCAGGCTTCATACAAGGGGGGGATTAGATACATATATCGAAGCACACATTTGTCAGCCTCTAATGCCCCATATTATTTTCCTACAAATATATTCACTTAATCAAACGTTTCTACAATTCAAATTATAAGCCATTTATTGAGGACATGGAAGGATGAAAAGTACCGGTAAGTACTTTATATCCCTGTTGTCAATTGTCTATTTATAGGTTTAAAGGAGTTGTAAAGGAAAAAAAAATGTTTGCCTAAAATTAATGGCCCAGATCCACAGATAATTAGATGGGCGTAGCGTATCAGAGATACGCTACTCCGCCGTACCTTACCTGGCGGATCTTCGCATCCTCAAAGAATTTGCGCCTTAAGTTACGGCGGCGTAGTGTATTTCTGGTGGCGGAATTCAAATCGGCGGGTAGGGGGCGTGATTCATTTAAATGAAGCGCGTCCCCGCGCCGAATGAACTGCGCATGCGTCGTTCCGAAATTTCCCGCCGTGCATTGCGCTAAATGACGTCGCTAGGACGTCATTTTTTTAACTTAG
Source organism: Rana temporaria (assembly GCF_905171775.1). Classification (NCBI taxonomy): domain Eukaryota; kingdom Metazoa; phylum Chordata; class Amphibia; order Anura; family Ranidae; genus Rana; species Rana temporaria. The sequence goes on along the minus strand of NC_053490.1, from coordinate 52,144,996 downwards.
ACGTGAGTTACGTCCATCCCTATTCACGGAAGACTTACACAAAAAAAATAAAAATTTCAAATTTCGACACGGGAACGACAGCCATACTTAACATGGCAAGTCTATCTATACGCCGCAAAATACCAGCTTTAACTATACGCTGGAAAAAGCTGACTACAGACGACGTTAGAAAATGCGACGGCCGCGCGTACGTTTGTGGATCGCTAATTTGCATACCCGACGCGGAAAACGACGCAAACTCCACCCAGCGGGCACTGAAGTATTGCATCTAAGATCCGAAGGCGTACGAAGCCGTACGCCTGTCGGACCTTACCCAGATGCCGTTGTATCTTGGTTTGAGGATTCAAACTAAAGATACGACGCGGGAAATTTGAAAGTACGCCAGCGTATCAGTAGATAGATAGTAGATACTCTGTATCCTTTCTCTCTTGACTTTCTCTTCCTTTTCTCTACTCTTTCTGTTTATAGTTAAAATTTCTGGTACACTCAGGGCTTGCGTGGGGGCATATACTCCCATACTCCCTCAGTGGGTTACCTAACCGGGATCTCTCCCAAATGGATCAGACTGATGCATGACTGCTTATGTTTTCATTGCCCTTTCAGGGGTTGGGGAGGTACTGTAGTAGGACTTCTATAAGTTTCTTTTAAATCTCTTATGTTCTTGGACAGGGCAGCCTGGCCTTTGCATTTCAGTCCTCTAACATAGATTACTAAACTGGAATTTGCACCTTATCAGTTCTGCTTTGTATTTTTATTACTTTGTGTGTGGATATTTGTGAGACTTGGAAGTTGCCTTTTCCTTTACAATAAAAAAAAATAATCACTTTTATTCTATTCCATTTAAATATTATTATTGAAACGATCCCCAACCCATATCCTACAGAGAGTAAATGGGAAAATTATCTTAACTGGCTGCAAATAACATATTGCTTCAAAAGCCCATGAGACTCAGCCTAGTATATTCAACATTTCTTACCTTCCTAGTAATCTATGAATTAACTAAATATTAGGATTGTCCTGATCTTACCTTTTGAAAAAAAACGAGTACAAGTACCGATTCTTTCTTTCAAGTACTCGCCGATACCGATAATTTTTTTTAATCTCATGTGACAGTGGCACATTTGTCAGTATTTTTTTTTATTTTTTATAATTAGTTTTTTTTTTTACAATTTATATATATATATATATATTTTTTACAATTCTTTTTTTTTTTTAAGGGGGGGTGGACAGTGTCAATGTGTTTTTTTATAAAAAAAAATATATTTTTTATTTTTTACAATTAGTTTTTTTAATTATTATTTATTGCAAATAATTTCATCTCCCCTTTGAGACAAAGAAAATGACTAGGGGCACAGATTCCCCAGTCCCTTTCTCTGCAGCTTCAGCTGCGCTGAAAATGCATGGAGAGAAGACAACGACTCCTCTCTATTCATAAACTGAGACATTGTAAACACAGTTTACAATGTTTCAGTTATATGAATGGACAGAGTCAGTGATCACAGCAGCCCGGAGGGGGAACCGGAGGGAGACACAGAGGAAGAGAGCAGCACGGAGGGGCGCATGGAGGGAGAGAGCAGCACGGAGGGAGACACTGAGGAAGAGAGCAGCATGGAGGGGGACACGGAGGAAGGGAGCAGCACGGAGGGGGACATGGAGGGAGAGAGCAGCACAAAGGGGACACGGAGGGAGAGAGAAGCATGGAGGGGGACACGGAGGGAGAGAGCAGCACAGAGGGGGACATGGAGGGAGAGAGCAGCACGAAGGGGACACGGAGGGAGAGAGCAGCATGGAGGGGGACACGGAGGGAGAGAGCAGCACGGAGGGGGACATGGAGGGAGAGAGCAGCACGGAGGGGACACGGAGGGAGAGAGCAGCATGGAGGGGGACACAGAGAGAGAGAGCAGCACGGAGGGGGACACAGAGGGAGGGAGAGAGCAGCACGGAGGGGGACATGGAGGGAGAGAGCAGCATTGAGGGGGAACTGGAGGGAGAGAGCAGCACGGAGGGGGACACGGAGGGAGAGAGAAGCACAAAGGGGTACAGCAGCAGAACAGATGGGGGCTGGAGGAGGATATGGGGACAGTCAGCGGTCATCGGTGCTTGTAACTCCACCACCGCACTGATCACCCTGACTGTCCAGGTATCGGTTGAAGCATCGGAGCATTTGCCCGAGTACAAGTACTCGGACAAATGCTCAGTATCGGGACTAGTATACTAGTGTTGGTATCGGGGCAACCCTACTAAATACCCTATACTCTGGAAAAAAAATACCCAGTGCTATTAAAGTGCCCCAAAATCCAACATGTTTCACCTTAAAAAAAAAAAGGTTCTGATTACAATGCATATTTTCATACTTTCAGAAGGAAGCACATTATAACTAGCGAAAATCCCCTCTTACACAAGCTTAAGCATCGTCAATACACAACGATAATTAACATTTATTTATAAAGCGCCATTGCTAAGAGCCGGTTCACACTGGGGCGATTCGTCAGGCGACTCAGCCGAGGGACAAGTGGAGTCCCATTCTATTCAATAGAACCGTTCTAATAGGAGCGACGCAAGTCAAACCGACTTAGAAAAAGGTTCCTGTACAACTTCGGGGGCGACTCGGGGGGACTTGCATTGACTTCTATACAGAAGTAATTTTGCAAGTCGCCTCTGAAGTCGTCTTCAGGACGCCTTGCCGAGTCGCCCCCAAAGTCGTGCTGCCCCAGTATGAACCGGCTCTTATTCTTCTGTTATTTGTTGCAATCTTTATACTGCCCATATCACAACAGCCACGGTATTTAAAATAACAAATAACAAACCTGAGCTGCTAACAGATATTTCAGTTTACACATCACATTGTTTACGTCCCTTGTGTGAAATAGCTTTTAAGAAAAATTCCGTTTTGAATAAGACTTACCCTCTCGAATATTTTCGAAGCAATGGATGCCAGCAACAAAGGGTAGATCCAATTTTAAGAGATTGTTTTATGTCCAATCTAGAAAAGGAGAAAAGTGCAAGATTAAAAGCTTGGTACAGTTTTTTTTTTCTTTTAACATTTTCCCTTTTGAAAGTAAATCTTCACAGCGCTGTCATCACCTCCACTCCCATAATGCTAACACCTCATAGAATTTACACTTCCAGAGCACAACCAAATCAAACACATAAATCAGCACAAAACCTGCTAGATTTTTATCTGTTCATTTATACAGCACAAACTTCTTTTCAAAATGAAGCCATGGTAAAGGGAAAAAGAGGGTGATTTCAATAAATACACATTCTGCTATTGTTTCATCATATTATCTTTTGTCTATATGAAAACATGAAAATGAGTTATGTGTTGTGTCTAAGTGTTGTTATAGATTTTGTGCAATATGTTTGAGGTTCTCTCTCTCTATTGGATGTCTGTAAGTGTAATGATACAGTCAGTAATCTTGATGAGTGACTGTGTAAATAATGTCACAAATTGTCACGTAAACACTAAATTGTCATTATCATTGAATCCTTCTTGAAGCATCACACCATTTTTTATTGTTCTCTTGTGATTTGTTACTGATGCTTTGCTTGAAAAATACCTTAAATTTGAACTGCGAGAGTTAGGCCCTGTACACACGATCAGTCCAAACTGATGTAAACGGACTGAAGGTCCGTTTCATCGGTTAACCGATGAAGCTGACTGATGGTCTGATGTGCCTACACACCATCAGTTCAAAAACCGATCGAGTCCAACGCGGTGACGTAAAACACACGACGTACAGAGAAAAATTAAGTTCAATGCTTCCAAGCGTGCGTCGACTTGATTCTGAGCCTGCGCGGGTTTGGAACCGATGCTTTTGCGTACTAACCATTGGTTTTGACCTATCGGTCAGGTGTCCATCGGTCCAATTTTAAAGCAAGTTCTCTGTTTTTGGACCAAAGGACAACAGACCGATGGGGCCTACACACGGTCGGTTTGGACCGATGAAACTGAACTTCAGTCCGTTTTCATCAGTTTGGACTGATCATGTGTACAGGGCCTTAGACATAATCTGCCCCTGCCCCAACACTGCAAGAGTTGAATGCTTGTTTAGTCTATGGTTCAGGGATAAGATGCAATAATTACCTTATTTCTGGCTCTGGCAGGCTCCCTCAATCTATGCCCTGCTGCCTCTCTAAGGCACTCTCAGTCATTGCCACATGCTCATGCAGGGTTAATAGATATGCATTGTAGGTGATGACAGAAAAGGACTGTCCACAGACTGGATCATTGGGTAGATGAGGACAGCAGCAGAACGGGGACAATGGAGTTAGCACTGGAGAGATAGGGTAAGTAATACACCTTAACCCTATACCTCTACACTAAATAATCATGTAAGTTTTACCGTGCAGGTTGGGATAGTGGGCTCTGCAAGAGCAGTCCTTGTCTTGTTTTCTGAGTTTTGCATTAAAATACCTTTTCATTAATGAAAACATGGCCAGTGTCTTAAGAGGACCATGGATTATGTACTCTCTACCTTCTCTACCAGTTGAGGTGTCCCTGAGTCCACGGGGGGCTTCCAGTCCCTCATTGTCCTTGTTTCAAAATCAAATCCTTCTGCCACTTTAAATTATTGCATCTGTTACTTTACAAAGTCAGTATAAAAGAAAGGTAGAAGTGAAAAAATATGTGCACATTTTTCCATGCTTTATTCACTGTTTTTATTTTATTCAGCCTTGTTGTGAACTTGAATTTCAAAAATTGCCATCAGCCTTGCCCAGTTGTCTGTAGTTAAACGACGGAATCCTGTTCATTGTCATAATCTCCACATCATAGGTACCAATTGCTCTGTAGTGCAAGACAAAAACTGGACAGACTTTGTGAGATAGTACAGGAAGTGTGCACATAACACCAGTGTTAATTTTGTCAACGAAAACATTTTCATCAACATTTTCGTCAGTGGCCCTTTTACAGTGACGTTTTTGTCCACTGACAAAAACTATAACAAAAAAAATCAATTCCGTTTTAGTTAACAAACAAAAATTAAACTAAACTGTGAGGGAGGGATGTCTACCCCTGCTAACCTCCGGTTTCCACAGAGCTCCATGCTTAGCAGTTAGCACTGTGCAGCATCACAGGCCTCCTCAATTGTCCATTCAGAGCAGCACTGTGCATTACAGGACTCCTGATGAGAGTTCCAATCCACGACCATCTAGATCAGAGAACTGTGAGTGTGTACATTACAGGTGTCTCCCCAGACCACCAACCAGAGCACTATGTTCATTACAGGCCTCCTCTTACCACTGGCATACAGAGCACTGTGCATTACAGGCCTCCCCTGAGACCACCATCAAGCACTGTGCAGCATTACAGGACTTTTAGACCACCATCACAGAGCACTATGCATTACAGGTCTCCCCTCATACCACCATCCAGCACTGTGCAGCATTACAGGCCTCCTCAGACCACCGTCCAGAGCACTGTGCATCATTACAGGCCTCCTCAGACCACTGTCCAGAGCACTGTGCATCATTACAGGCCTCCTCAGACCACTGTCCAGAGCACTGTGCAGCATTATACGCCTTCTCAGACCACCGTCCAGAGCACTGTGCACTACAGGCCTCCTGAGACCACCATCCAGAGGACTGTGCATTACAGGCCTCCTGAGACCACCGTCCAGAGCACTGTGCATTACAGGTCTCCTGAGACCACCATCCAGAGGACTGTGCATTACAGGCCTCCTCAGACCATCCAGAGCGGCTAAATCTGTGAGTTTGTTCAAACCTTAATACCATAAATATCAAACATATTAGAATATTTTACTCCAGTATAAATAATACGTTTGGGAATTCTAGCAAAATGCTTAAATAATGCATTACAATTTAATTAAACCCATTCGATTTTAAATTCTAAAATGTACCGCTGATTTAATCGACTAAATATGACTAAAACAATTGCGGATGACTAAAATAGGACTAAAACTGAATTTTAGTCAAAAGACTAATGCCGCGTACACACGGTCGGAATTTCTGACAAGAAATGTTCGATGTGAGCTTTTGGTGGAAATTCCGGCCGTGTGTATGCTCCATCTGACTTTTTCTGTCGGAATTTCCGTCAGCAAAAAATTGAGAGCTGGTTCTCAATTTTTCAGGCGGGAAAAGTTATTTTTTGGAAATTCCGCAAAAAAAAACATGCATGCTCGAAATCAATTTGATGCATGCTCGGAATCATTGAACTTAATTTTTCTCAGCTCGTTGTAGTGTTGTACGTCACCGTGTTTTCTTGACGGTTGGAATTTTGTGTGACCGTGTGTTTGCAACACAAGTTTGAGCCACCATTCCATCGGAAGAAAATCCACGGTTTTCTTGTCGGAATTTCCGATCGTGTGTACACGGTATAAGACTAAAACTAAATCAAAATATGCTGCCAAATATAACACTGCATGACACAGGAGATCTGTGAAATTCGAATACAATCTTCTAATATAATTATTACTTTTTTTATATATATTATGAACAGCTAACACAAAATGCTTTCAATGGTACATTTAGGTCTCATGCACACTGGAAGTTTTTGGATGTTTTTACAGCTGCTATTTTTTTTTAAGATGTTTTTTTTTCTGCAGTCAATAAACTCTCCAGCATGTTAACCTATGTGTCCATGCACACATAGGCTGTTATTAATTGTTTTTGCCTGGGAAAAAAAAAACACAAGACTAGTGGGTTCTGAGAGGAGTTTTTCTGCTGTAAAAAAACTCTAACGTCAAAAATGGCTAAAAACGCAAATAAACGCTCTAAAACTCGGCTCACCAGTGTTATTTTTTTTATGTTTTTGATCCCATTGAAAAAAAAAAAACGCTTAAAGCGGGGGTTCCCCCTAAAAAAAAAAAAAACTGTTCTATCCAGCATACTGCTGACATCAACAGTATGCTGTTTTTTTTTTTTCGGTCTTTACCTACCTTTTTTCATCGTTTTCACCTGGCTTACGGGTTCTCGCTCCCCCGGGGAATAGGCGTTCCTAAGCTCTGCATAGATGAGTGACGTGCGCGTCATCGCCTTCCGAAAATATCCGAGTGGGACTCGGCACTTTACGGCGCCTGCGCAGTCAGCTCTACACGGCAGGCGCAGGCGCCGTAAAGAGCCGAGACCCCGTCGGATATTTTCGGAAGGCGATGACGCGCACGTCAATCATCTATGCAGAGCTCCCCCGTCGGGGAAAAGGAGCGACACGCCCACTCCCCGCAAGGAAGAAGACCCGGAAGTGCGGCTGAAGACAGGTAAGTGTACACAAAAAAAAATTGACAACACTACAAGCCTTTATTAAGGCTAGAGATAGGTTAGGCAAAAAATTAATTTTAGGGTGAACCCCCGCTTTAAAAGTGCTAACACTAAAAACGCTGAAAAATGCTGAAAAATGCAAAAAAAGCTATTGCAAAAACACTGAAAAACTTTGAAAAACTCTCTGCAAAGCTACTGCCATTTTTATAAGGTTATTATAACGTCCAGTTTGCATGAGGCCTTAACAGCCCAAATGGAAGCCAACAATATAAGTTTATTGTACATTTTACACAAACTTCAATTTTTTAAGATCCCTAATTTAAGTTAAACTATTGCTAAATGGCAAAATTGTAATGTTTCCAAGATAGCAATAGCAGTTTACTGATTCATTTACTTGAAGGGAAATGAGATTTCTATAACGATAGAAGTGTTCATCCGTTAGTTATCCCTAGCATCCAACATATGTGTGACTTTTAATAAAGCCTGCACAAGAAAAGACAATACATCAAGATTTCACTTTTTATAAATGCCTTAACCTGATGAGTCCAGACAATGAACTTAACAGAGATTAAAAAGATAACTCCTTGCTATTGTAAATCATGAGATCCTCACCTTAGATGACTCCAATGCTCATCATTCCGCAATCCTTCTGTAGCGTCTCCTGCCTCAGTCTCCGGCTGCTCTTTAACGATTATATGAAAGGTTGCCGTACAACACAAACCATGGTTACTTCTATTTGCAGCCTGTGCTTCGCAGTGACTGCATGTGAGAGGATCAGCGACCATGATTCAGTGACTGGTGACTAGACTGGGGGAGGGTGTATAATAAGATGTGATGCCTCCTCTTCCCAAGTCCTTTGCAGGCAGCTCATCCTACCTCTTACACCTCCCCTCGATATATGTCGCTTTATTGATACGACAGCTCAGAACATGCTTTTCCCAATGGGTATTGATGGCGAGGGTAATTAAAATGTCAGTAAATCAAGATAATTATGCACTTTAACACTTTTGCTGTAAGCAGCAAAAAGCATTCTCTTATACCTGCCTGTAACGTACTATAAAGAATTCCTCTCAAAAACATACTAGTGGTCTACCAAAAGGGATTTTTTTTTTTTTTGGTGGTTACTGACAATTCCTCATACCTCCCTGGGACTCTATTAGGCTGCATTCACACCTTGGCGTATTTACGCCCGACGCTCGTGCCACTGGAGGGATGATTTAACATTGATGTCTATGGAGATGGTTCACATCTCCACGCCGAACGCCGAAACGCCATACGCCTGAAGCTCAAAACAAGTCCCGGACCCTTTTTTTTCAGGCGGCTTTCGGAGTTCAGCATAGACAACAATGTTAACAATGTTTTGTAAAAAAAAAGGTTAAAACGACTTGTTTTGTCGCGGCAAATAGCGGTACAATACGTTGCGTTATAGTGTGAATGCAGCCTAAGTGGGATCTCATTGTGGAAGTTCCAGAGTCTAAACACCTGCTGTGGGCATTTTTGAGAGTTCTCATTCTGCCTGCCGGATATTTTATTTTTTTACTGTTTTTCACATTATGAAATATGTAAAAGAAGCACACAAAGGAAGGTAAAAACACTCAAAACTCCCAAGTGACACTAATAGCCAGATTCAGATACAAGAGTGTATCTGTCGGCGGGCATAACGTATCTCAGATACGTTACGCCGCTGTAAATTAGGGCGCAAGTTCCGTATTCAGAAAGAACTTGTGCCCTAAGTTACAGCGGCGTAGCGTATGTGGTCCGGCGTAAGCCCGCCTAATTCAAATGTGGATGATGTGGCCATGTTTTAACCAAATTTAGTGTGACCCCACGTATTTGACGTTTTTTACGAATAGTGCGCATGCGTCGGATAGAATGCCTAAGATACGTCGACTCAATGCCTGTGACGTGAACGTAACTTACGCACAGCCCTATTCGCGTACGACTTACGCAAACGACGTAAAAAGATAGGAGTGTTCCAACGTCCATACCTTGCATGGGCTGCGCCACCTAGGGAGCAGCTTTATCTTTACGCCGGCGTATCTCTTACATAAACGGCGTAACTAATTGCGACGGGCGCACGTACGTTCGTGAATCAGCGTATCTTGCTCATTTGTATATTTTACGGTGAAAACAACGGAAGCGCCACCTAGCGGCCAGCGTAAATATGCACCCTAAGATACGACGGTGTAGGAGACTTACGCCGCTCGTATCTTAGCCTAATTTAAGCGTATCTGGTTTCCAGAATACACTTAAATTTACGACAGCGTAGATTCAGAGTTACAACGGCATATCTACTGATACGCCGCCGTAACTCTCTCTGAATCTAGCTATAAGTTAGTCCACCAAATTGGTGAGATCTCAGTGTTTGAGTTCCAGGATCTAAACACCTGCTATGGGCATTATAAGGGGTTCCCGCTAAACCTACTTGATTATTTACTACTTAATAAAAGAAAAATTCTATGTGAGCTTTTGGTCGTAAATTCCGACTGTGTGTAGGCTCCATCGGACATTTTCTGTCGGAATTTCCGACAGCAAAAATTTGAGAGCTGGTTCTCAAATTTTCAGACAGGAATAGTTCTTGTCGGAAATTCCGACTGTCTGTATACAATTCCGACACACAGAAAAGCATGCATGCTCGGAATCAATTTGACGCATGCTCGGAATCATTGAACTTAATTTTTCTTGGCTTGTTGTAGTGTTGTACGTCACCGTGTTCTTGACGTTCGGAATTTCTGACAACTTTTGTGTGACCGTGTGTATGCAACACAAGTTTAAGCCAAACTCCACGGTTTTCTTGTCGGAATTTCCGATCGTGTGTACGCAGCATTAGGCATTCTATTGGCGAAATCTAAGTGTTTGAGTTCCAGGGTCTGAACACCTGCTGTAGGTGTTATGAAAGGTTCCCAATGTGCCAACTGGATTTTTTATTTTTTGCACATTATGAAATATGTAAAAGGAGCACACAAAAAGAGTGAGAACACCCAAAAATCCTATGGAACATTAAAGGGGTTGTAAAGATACAATTTTTTTTCCTAAATAGCTTCCATTACCTTAGTGCAGTCCTCCTTTTCTTACCTCATCCTTCTATTTTGCTTTTAAATGTCCTTATTTCTTCTGAGAAATCCTCACTTCCTGTTCTTCTGTCTGTAACTCCACACAGTAATGCGAGGCTTTCTCCCTGGTGTGGAATGTTGTGCTTGCCCCCTCCCTTGGACTACAGGAGAGTCAGGACGCTCTGTACGTTGCAGATAGAGAAAGAAGCTGTGTGTTAGTGGGCGTCCTGACTCTTCTGTATTGCAGGGGAGGGAGGCGAGCATGACACTCCACACCAGGGAGAAAGCTACCCACTGGCGCCACCCTTGGGGCTGCTTTTGCTAATCTCATGTTACTGCGTGCTAGTAAAAGTTTGGTGAGAGACGATTCGCGTTTTTCAGTCTGTTACAGCGTGACAAATGTGCTATATCCATTACCAACGCTAGTTTTACCGAAGGTGCGCTCCCGTCTCATACTTGATTCTGACCATGCCCGGGTTTTTAAGACTCGGAAAAGCATACACACGAACATTTTTCTCGTCGTAAACCAGCCAAACGAGAATCACGACGAGAAAATTGAGAGCAGGTTCTCTTTTTTTCTCATCGAGATTCACAACAGTTTTCTCAACGAGAAACCATACACATGAACGGTTTTCTCTGCAAAAAAGCTCTGCCAGCAGTTTTCTTGTCGTGAAAAATGAGCATGTGTACGAGGCTTCAGTGTTGAGCTCCGAACACCTGCTGAAGGCAATAGGAATGGTTCCCATTCTGCCTCTTGGAACTTTAACTTTTTTGATATTACCAAATATGTAATAGATGCTGACAGTTTGTAATATCTTAGCATATCAGATTCTGATATCTCTTGGGGTCTTAGTTTTGGAGTTCCATGGTCTAAGCATCTGCTGTGAGCATTATGAGGGGATTTCTGTTATGCAAATAAAATGGTTAACTTTTTTGACATTATGGCTTATAAGGACCACTTAAGGACAGCCTCCTGCACATATACATCGGCAGAATGGCACCGCTGGGCACAATCACGTACCTGTACGTGGTTGTATAAAGCCCAGCGGTGGGTCGCGGGCACGCGCCGGCGGCGCGCTCCCGCGACCCGCTCCGAAGCTCCGTGACCGGGACCGAAGAACGGGGAGAGCCGCATGTAAACACAGCTTCCCTGTTCTTCACTGTGGCGCTGTCATCGATTGTGTGTTCCCTAATATAGGGACGCACAATCAATGACATCAGACCTACAGCCACACCCCCCCTACAGTTGTAAACACACACTAGGTGAAACATAACTCCTTCAGCGCCCCCTGTGGTTAACTCCCGAACTAGCAAAAAGTTAAAAATATAGAATTATTTTCAAAATTGTCGCTCTACTTTTGTTTATAGCGCAAAAAATAAAAACCGCAGAGGTGATCAAATACCACCAAAAGAAAGCTCTATTTGTGGGGAAAAAAGGACGCCAATTTTGTTTGGGAGCCACGTCACACGACCGCGCAATTGTCTGTTAAAGCGACGCAGTGCCGAATTGTAAAAACCCCTTGGGTCATTTAGCAGCATATTGGTCCGGTCCTTAAGTGGTTAATAGGAACACACAAAGGTAGATGAGATCACTCAACATTCTCAACTAACGTTAGTCCTTAAATAGGAATATAATTATTTTTTGGTAAATTTTGATAGGTGATTGTATCTGTTAAGGACTCTATTAGTGAGATCTAAGTGTTAAGCCACGTACACACGATCGGATATCTGATGGAATCAAATTCGATGTTTTTTTTCGTCGGATAACCGATGAAGCTGACTTTCATCAGTCTTGCCAACACACCATCAGTCAAAAATCCGACCGTGCCAAAACGTGGTGACGTAAAACACTACGACGAGCATGCGTCGACTTGATTCTGAGCATGCGTGGATTTTTCTCCGATGGACTTCCACACAGACAAACAAACAAATAGATGTTTCTAAATGTTGTATCTTCAATAAATATAACCGTATTGCTACAGTTAGAGTTGCCTCTCTTCTATTTTATACTGTGACATGACGCTACTTGTATATCAAGTCAAAATGTATTAAAAAATGTTGCTTGTTTTTCAAAACGCTCTCAAACCAAGTTACTCTCAAACCAAGGTTTTACTGTAATTTAGCTGTTTGCCTGATGTGTTTATCACTCAGAAGAATAGTTTTGAAAGAAAAAAAAAACAAACATTGCATCCTCTGAGCAGATCAAAAGAAGCGGACATTTACAGACAATCAGGAATAAACAACAGTGCCGTGAGACCAGGATTATTTCTTGGACATGTTTTTTAATGCATAGGATTCTTTGTAAAGAAGAATAATATTTTAATGAGGCAGGGGAATGGACCACGGCTAAAACTGTATTTACTTCTGAAAAAAAAAGAAGAAAAAGAAAAGAAAAAAATATATTTATTATACATTTTGTCCGTCTCATCTGTCCCAAGCCTTTTATTGGCAGCGCCGGACTGATGTGAAAACCGACATTAGAAATAAGTAAAAATTCAGAAGGAATCACCCCCGCTGTGCCCAGATACGCTGGCCACCCCATGGCGTCTTTTAATTCCATGCAGTAAACAACATTGATTCTGTCATGATCAGAGATCGACACAAAATGGAGATGATACAGGTATAAAATCCTGCTCCTTTAATTATTCCACCTACACGGGAGACCTGTGAATTGCGAGACTTCAAAACAGTCACCGTTGATTATTAAGAGATAGTGCTTTATGTGTGCCTTTATAAAGTAATACAAATAAATATGGTCTTTGATATGAGATGTATGTATATACACTTTAATATTTTGTGAATTTCTATATCATTTTCTCCTGGGAAATAATGCTCCAGAACTGTAAGCAGATGCCTCTCTGATGTCATGGGGTTTCATGAGAAAAACATCTGCCTGTTATATACTCAATATTATAATGCTCATTCATTTTAAAAACTGACCAGGAATGTGGCTCTGCACTTATTTTATAAATTCTGTTATTATGGTAAAGACAAAAATTAATTAATAAAAAATAAAATAAAAATCTAGTCTAATATTTATTTTTATTGTACATTACGCTTCTTTCTCTTGTATTGAGATGTATTGTAACTGTACCATCGTCCATTGTTTTTTTTGTTTTTTTAAAGTGCTGCGCCACCTGTTGGTGATATATGTAGTAAATCCTGTATAAATTTATAAAAACTAATAATTTTCCTGGGTCTCCTTGCTGTGAAAAGCTGAAATTTACAAACACATTTCCACACATGTAGGTAGATTCAGTTAGGGCTCTTTCACACGTCCGCTCCGCTCGTCCGTGTATTACAAGTCCGTTCACGGACTTGTAATACATCCCTATGGGATCGCGTCCGTTAGCGGATGGAGCATCTGCTAGCGTCCGCGACCATCCACGTCCGTCGGGATCCGGTTTTGCGGACGGAAGAAAACCCTATTTTTCTTCCGTCTGGCGGAACGGATCGGATGCAGACGGACAGACGGTCCGTCTGCATCCGATCCCCCATAGGGGAGAGCGGAGCAGAGACAGGGTGGTCTCTGCACTGTGTGCGGGGACCGCCCTATCCGCCGACAGCTCAGCGGGGATTACGGAGGATCCCCGCTGAGCTTTGGCGGACACACGGTGCGGACCCAGAAACGGTCCGCTCCGTGTGAAAGAGCCCTAAGAGTTAGGCCGGCTTATCAGTAGATAAGCGACCTAACTCAGAATCTACGCCGACTTATGTTTAAGCGTATGCTCAAACAGAGATACGCTTAAACATATCTAAGATACGATGGCTTGTGCCGTCCTATCTTAGATTGCAATACTTCGGATGGCCGCTAGGTGGCGCTTCCATTGCGGTCGGCGTAGAATATGTAAATGAGTAGATACGCCGATTCACAAACGTACGCCCGGCCGACGCAGTACTTTTACGCCGTTTACGTAAGAGATAGGCTGCGTAAAGTTAGAGCTGGGCCCTAGTTGGAATAGTAATGTCAAGTATGGCCGCCGTTCCCGCGTCGAAATTCGAATTTTTTACGTCGTTTGCGTAAGTCGTCCGTGAATCGGGATTTACGTCGTTTACGTCCACGTCGAAATCAATAGGCCCGTGCGGCGTACTTAGCCGCAATGCACACTGGGAAATGTAGGCGCCCGGCGCATGCGCAGTTTGAAAAAAACATAAAAAACTTAAGGTCAAGCACTATTGACATAAAACACGCCCCCCTCAAACACATTTGAATTAGGCGCCCTTACGCCCGCCGATTGAGGCTACGCCGACGTAACTTAGCAGGCAAGTACATTGTGAATCATGTACTTGCCTCGCTAACTTACGGCGGCGTAGCTTTAATTCCTTAAGCTACGCCGCCGCAACGTTGCGGCCATGTACCTGAATCTAGGTATTGGAACCAATCAGCTTCTAACTTCAGCGTGTTCATCTAAGCATTGATAAAAAAAAACTGGAAGCTCATTGGTTACTATGCAGAGCTGCACCAGATTTTGCACTCTCCAGTTTTAGTAAATTAACCCCACTGCGCTTTTTCAGTAGACCTGGGTCTTAGGTCTCATGCACACTGCAGCTGCCAGCTACTGTATACATATATGTTAGCCTATGGGGTTGATTTACTAAAGGCAAATAGACTGCACTTTGCAGTTGCACTCTATAAGAGCCCTTTCACACTGGGGCGGTGGGGGCATCGGCGATAATGCTCTGCTATTTTTACCATTGTTTTCTTGGCGCTATTTGGCCGCTAGCAGGGCACTTTTAACTCCCACTAGCGGCCAAAAAAGGATTAAAACCACCCGCAAATCACCTCCATAGCGGGGTTTTGCCAGCGGTGCAAACCATTGATTTCAATGGGCAGGGGCACTTTAGGAGTGGTGTATTTACCGCTCCTACAGCGCCTCAAAGATGCGGCTAGCAAGACTTTTTTTCCTGTCCTTTCAGTGCACTGCTCCAGTGTGAAAGCCCTCAGGCTTTCACACTGGAGTGAATAGAGCTGCTCATTTGCACCTGCACCTGCAAAGCACCCCAGTGTGAAAGGGGTCTAAGAGCAATTGCCCCGGAGCTTAGTAAATGAGGTAAAGATTCACTTTGCAAAGTATACCCAATCACAAGCAAGGGAAAAAAATCATTATTTTTGCTTGCATCTGATTGGAAGAAGGAAGGCATTAGCACTCCCCCTCAGGTACTATGCTATTATTTGCCTTTAGTAAATCAACACCTATGTGTCCATGCACACATAGGCGTTTACAGGCATTTGGAGGCAGGGGAGTTTTTGGACAGAAGTCTGAATGCACCAAAATCACATTCAGGAGAGGAGTGTTGGGAGGAAAAATGCCCAAATAGGTCTAAAAGCGTGTAAACGCATTTAAAGGCTCATTTAGCACTTGAGCTTTCATTCTTTTCAATTAGAGATGCACAAAAATTTCGACCACCGAAACATTTCGGACGAAAATGGTGTTATTGACATTCGGCCAATAAGAGGTGAAAATGGCACCAAAAACGCACCATGATTTTAATGCGAATTTGCAGCGTTTTTACCGCAAATTAACTATGAGCAGTGATTTTGCTGTAAAACCTTCTAGAGCTGAAGTGGTTAAAGAGTAAAGAAAAAAACACATATGAAATCAGTTTAAAACATATCAAGTGTTGCATATTATTATTAATACTTTCAACAGACAGCAGGTGGAGCTTTTATCTCATTGTCACATATATATAGGTGATTCTGCACTTCCTAGTAATGGGCACTTGCTCACCACCGGCGCACCGCTTCTGCCATCAACCTCCCTGACAGGGGGTAAGCAATGGATTTTCTTTCCCTGCAAACCATATCAAACCCTATCACTTCCCTTATTAAAAGCACCACATACAGTACACAAAAAAATTGTTAGGCACACATTTAACCCTTCGATCGCCCTAGATGTTTAACCCCAAAAATCGCCTGGTTATGAAGGGAGGTAAATCTTATGGAGGTCAAGTGGATAAATATATATGTGTAAAAAAAAGATTTAAAGTACCAGTTTAACCACTTGGCACCCGCGAATAGCCGAATGATGGCTACAGCGTGGACCCCAAATTCCGGGAGAACGTCAATAGACGTCCTCCCCTTCGCCCCTGCAGGGCGCGCGCTGTGATTACTGAGTCACTAAGACTTGGGTGATCACGGATCCGGCCCCTTACCACGTGATTAGCTGTCAGCCATGACAGCTAATCACGTGATGTAAACAAAAGCCAGTAATCGTTTTTTTTTCTCACCCTGACAGCGCGAGGAGAAAAAAAAAGCCGATCACCGGCTTGTGTGAAAGGGACATCGGTCCCAAGAGGAAAGAGGCACATCTGCCTCGTGTGCCAGCAGTAACCCGTGCCAGTACCCCCTGCTAGTGGCAAGTGCCCACAGTGCCCACCAGTGCCACCTATCAATGCCCAAGAGTGCCACCTATCAATGCCCACAAGTGCCACCTATCAATGCCCACCAGTGCTACCTATCATTGCCGCCTCAGTGCCACCTAGCAGTGCTGCCTATCAGTGCTCATTACTGCCACCCATCAGTGCCCATTACTGCCACCAATCAGTGGCCATCACTAGCCAGCTATCAGTGCCACTTATCAATGCCAACTTTTAGTGCCACTTATCAGTGCCCACCAGTGCCATCTATCAATGCCCTTCAGTGCCACCTCTCAGTGTCACCTCTCAGTGCCCACCAGTGCCACCTATCAGTGCCCACCAGTGCCGCCTATCAGTGCCCACCAATGCGGCCATATCAGTGCCCATGAGTGCAGCCCATCAGTGCCCATCAGTGTAGCCCATCAGTGCCCATCAGTGCAGCCTCATCAGCATACATCAATGAAGGAGAAACATTACCCGTTTGCAAAATTTTATAACAGAATATAAAAAAATATAATTCTTTTTTTTATCTGTATTTTTTTTACAAAAAAATAAAAACCGCAGAGGTGATCAAATACCACCAAAAAAGATCTCTATTTGTGGGGAAAAAAATGTTAAAAAATTCATTTGGGTACAGTGTTGTATGACCGCGCAATTGTCATTCAAGGTGCAATGAAAATTGGTCTGGGCAGGAGGGGGGGTTTAAGTGCCCAGTAAGAAAGTAGTTAAAGACACACACACACACACTACATAAACCATTAGGCCTCATGCACACAGGGCATTTTCCTAGCTCTCTGAGATGCCTTTCCTCCTGGCAGTTGCGTTTTGGCAGAAAAAAAGTGTAAACGCATCTAGGCGCATTTAGGTGCATCAAGAACTGTTGCATTAATTCATTTAATTGGCCAGAATAATAATCTTAATGAACATTCAAGTGCTAAAACAAGCCTAGTTCTTGGAAATAACGGAGACTGTTATTTTCGCTGCACCTTAAAGTGGAGGTTCACCCAAAAACTTAATTTTTAACATTAGATTGATGCTCATTTTGTCAAGGGGAATTGGGTATTTTTTTTAAAATTGAAGCCGTACTTACTGTTTTAGAGATAGATCTTCTCCACCGCTTCCGGGTATGGTCTTCGGGACTGGGCGTTCCTATTTGATTGACAGGCTTCCGACAGGCTTCAGACGGTCGCATCCATCGCGTCACGATTTTCCGAAAGTAGCCGAATGTCGGTGCGCAGGCGTCGTATAGAGCCGCACCGACGTTCGGCTTCTTTCAGGTACTCATGACGCGATGTATGCGACCGTCGGAAGCCCTTTAGGAAGCCTGTCAATCAAATAGGAACGACCCAATCCCGAAGACCATACCCGGAAGCAAGAAGATCGCTCTCTAAAACGGTAAGTACAGCTTCGATTTTAAACAAAAAAAAACGATTCCCCTTGACAAAATGAGCATCAATCTAATGTTAAAAAAATAATTTCGGGTGAACTCCCGCTTTAAGTGTATTTTCCTGCACTTTGCCCCCAAAGCTCACAGAGTTATCAGTGGCACAATATTCCCTGAAATGGTTAAAAGTTTCCCATGTGCATAAAAGGAACGAAGAAGAAGAAGGTTTGGCTACACACTTGCTGCACTTTTAGTCCAGAGGATCAGCATGGCCACCAGAAAGTTATCCAAAACCAAAAGCCTCATATTTGTCTCCTAGCAGATTTATTCTTAAAAAATAAAAAAGAGCTCCAGTTGTTCTGTTCTATATTATAAGTATGACCTATTACCAATTATATCTGAAGATGGTGGGGCTGCTAATATGATCATTAACTGATCTCCTAAACAAGACACCCAGAATAGACTGTGAGCACTGCAGAGATCATTGAAAGTCCTCGGGAGCCGTGCTGTGTCCAGGGCTATGCTGACAACCTTATTATCATAAGTGACACGCATGACATCGTAAGGGTAGGAGCAGAGCTATTTTCGCTCTTGTTCTCATTAAGACCTGCTCATATATGACATGCTAAGGTATAGAAATGCATGTATAAATCTTCAATTTATGTCATTATTTTATTTTATTATATTACTTCCATCCTCATCAACACTGTTTGCAGGATGGAATGTTATGGGTATGCTCAGTAGAATTTTTCAGTATGCTAGTTTTTTTTTTCAGGTTGCAGTGCTACTTAAAAAGCCCAGTTAAACCTTAAAACCCAACTCTGATAAATCTGAAAATTCTCCCTCTCAGATGCCCTGCACCCGCACTGCAAGGGTTTACGGCATGTTTATTATAGGGGAGTGTAAAAGCACTCATACTTACCCAATCTTTCACTCCCTCTGGCAGACTGTCTTCCCCCGTGCGCCAATGGTGGACAGTCCCTTGGTATCATCCTGTCCAATGCAGGGCCTTGATGACATCATAATCTTAGTTCACCTTTTCAGACAGAATAAAAAGGTGAACTAACGCCCTACACCCTCCCTGGTCCCCACTGCATACCTCCGTGGGTGATGAGCTGTCAGTGCCCACACAGCTGATGTAGTGGCCCCGGGATTTGATATTACAAGTGTACTCCTAAAAAGTTCAGGCGCTGTATGGAAAACCAATATATGGTAGTCTGTGTAATAAATGTTAGCCCTCGGTAGCTAGAGGGGAACCAAAACACCAGGGATGGTGTTATGCAAAAGAACAAACAACAAAAGGATTCCTCTCAACCACTTGCCAACTGCCGCACACATATTTATGTTGGCAGAATGGCACGGACAGGCTTATTTTTGGCCTCTATATAATGTCTAGTATGTTTGTATCACACCCATATACAGTTCACTTTTGGTACATCTGCTTATCATTGAATCCAAAAAATCTCAAAACAGAAAACTTGGCTTACAACTGCAAATGTTTATTAAATGCTGATATAGATTGTGTTGCGTGAATGCATATTTTAACCTCCCTGGCGGTATGATTCTGTCAGAAAAAACATGCTAAAAGCGGTACCATTATTTGCAAGGAAATTTGGCGTTTTATATTGTAGGTCTGTAATTTTTAGAAATAACTCACTTAAATCTGACCAAACAAGCTTCTAATAGGCATCCCGGGTATGACATTTTTTTAAAAACAAAATTATAAATTATAATATAATAAATAATTATAAATAATTATAACAAATAATAATATAATTATAATAAAAATTATTCAATAATGTAATCAAATCAAAATCACTGAAATTTGCTCAGTTGCAGAATTGTTGCTGTCATTATTTTTTTTTTTTTATGACGAATTTCCCCACAAATCGCTATCGCACAATTCTGCAAGTGATTATAATTTATTATCGCTGTTTTTTAGCTGATCTAAAACTATTTTTGACATAAAGGGACACTTTTGGTTGCTATGGACAATCTACAGTTTGCAGGGAGAAAGAAACGTTTTTATTATATAAAATGACATGCATGACACAGGACAGACCACTAGGGACAGGGGGGGTGTGTTTTTTTTACATACAGTACTGTAATCTATAAGATTACAGTATACTGTATGTAAGGTGTTTGTTTACTTTTTTGAATTTGGCGCCGTTCTCCGTCCCCGTGCGTCGTAACGTCGCAGGGAACGGAGATCGGCGTCACACGGAGGCACTGTGTGAATCGAGCGAGGTCCCGCTCGCTCACACAGCGCGGTGGCATCGCTGGATCCAGGGACAAGGTAAGTAACTTGTGCCTGTGGATCTAGCGAGGCAAGCCCGTGGCTGACACGGGGTTACCGCTCGCAGCAGGAAAATCTAACCCCGTGTCAGACACGGGAAGACCGCCAGGCAGGTTAATGCACATTTCTGTAACACGCATAAACGCATTTGTCCAAGAGTGTTGTGTTGCAATGTCATTCATTTTAAGGCCTCATTCACTCTGAAGTACATCTCTATACCAGTGGTCTCCAAATTGCGGCCCACTGGACAAATTTGGCCCTTTGCTTCCTTTTATGCGGTCCTCGAGGCACCATTCCTCTCACTTACACCAACAATGGGGCACTATTCCTCCCAATTAAGCCAGCAATGAGGCACTATTCCTCCCAATGACACTAATGATGGTGCCCCATTACTTCTAATGACACCAACGATGGAGCACTATTTCTTCCAATGACACTAATGATGGAGCACTATTTCTTCCAATGACACCAACGTTGGGGGACCATTCCTCCCAATGGCACCAATGATGGAGCACTATTTCTCCCAATGACACCAACGTTGGGGGACCATTCCTCCCAATGGCACCAATGATGGAGCACTATTTATCCCAATGACACCAACGATGGAGCACTATTCCTCCCAATCAGACCAATGATGGGGCACCATTCCTCCCAAAGATACCAACAATGGAGCACTATTCCTCCCAATGACACCAACCATGGAGCACTATTCCTCCCAATGAGACCAATAATGGAGAACTATTCCTCCCAATAAGACCAACGATGGGGCACTATTCCTTCCAATGACAACAACTTTGGGGCACCATTCCTCCCAATGGCACCAACGATGGAGCATTTTTCCTCCAATACCAATGACAGGGCAGGGCACTATTCCCGTTTTTACTGACCAGAGGTTCTACAGTATGTCTTTTTTTATTTCTTCCCATTGTCCACCAAGTCAGAGGCATTGTTTACTCCTACTGACACTGGACCATTTTCTACTCCCTGAAGACCACACACAGTCTGGCCCCCTAATGGCTGAAGGGCAATAAAATGGCCAATTGTTTAGAAAGTTTGGAGACCCCTGATCTATACACCTGTGCAGAGGGATGTTTCTGCCTGCATTTGATGCATAGATGTTCCATGCATCCGCATTCAGGCAGTCCCATTCATGTTCTATTGGGACACAGATGCTGGTCCCAATTTGACAGCTGTGCTGGTGCGTGTCCTTAAACACACAACTGTCTACATTTGGCGACATGCATCTGTACAACTGACAAATTGGGACAAGTGCCTGTATCCGTATAGCCGCTGAATCCCAATAGACATGCATAGGACTGCCTGCACAAGGATGCACAGAACACCTGTGCATCTTGTGTCGGCAAAGATGGCCCTTTGTACGGGTTTATGGATATGTACATTGGAAGAATGAGGCCTACATGGTGCCCTATTGCACTAAAGTGCTCAAAGCGCCTGCATGGCAGCACATCACAACGCACTTGCCTTACATTGGGGTGCGCTGCCTTGTGTATTTTTTGCTGCATTGGTAGCCCATTAATGAAAAACAATTGTGTGTGTAAATCCAGCACAAGCACTGTACCATCCCTATCTGATATTTCAGATGTTGGATGATTCGGGAGAGTGAAACACCCTGACGGTTTATTATATCTCATTTAGACTTGAGTTCTCTGGGCTTACGTTTCTGGCTCTGCACACCTGCTGTGCCTATTATAAGGAGCTTTCACTCTTCCCACTGAGTTTTGTTTTTGTGTTGTCATTCGAAGAATGCAGCAGGAGTAGATGGAACACCCAAAGGTCAGCAGGAACACCCGAAACTCCCAGTCCAGTGTTACAAAAATTATAGCCTCTATATCAGAGATTCCAAAACATTTAAAACTGAAAAAGCTAGATGCACAGGTGAAATACACACTTGCCAAAGAATTTGTATTGTTTGCCAATAAAGTCTTTACTTTAAGGCCCCTTTCACACTGGGGCAGAAGGCGCGGTGGCGGTATAGCGCCGCTAAAAATATCGGCGCTATACCGTCGGAATTGCCGCGGGATTCAGCCACTAGCGGTGGTTTATTAACCCCCGCTATCGGCCGATAAAGGGTTAATACCGCCCGCAATGAGGTATTACCGCGGTGTCCCATTGTTTTAAATGGGATGGAGCGGTGAAGGAGCAGTATACATACCGCTCCTCTCACCGCTCCAAAGATGCTGCTTGCAGGAGATTTTTTTCTCTCCCGCCAGCGCATAGCCTCAGTGTGAAAGCCCTCCGGCTTTCACATTGAGAAGGCTGGGCAGGAGTTTTTCAGGCGCTGTACCACCTGAAAAACGTACTCAGCCCCCTCGAGCAGCACAGCTCTATCTAGAAAAAAATGGAGAAGGATCCCCCTTAATGGGACTTTAATGGCCAAATTATTTTATTCAATAACATCAAAAAGAAATAGTAAAAATTATACATATTCAATTAAGTTAACAACAGTTAAAAACACAGAAAGCATTGGCTATGCATTGTGTCAACATGCATAGGAAATTAATCATTTAACGCTCTAGGGTGGTCACAGGACTACCGTGATGGAAACACCATAGAGTAGAGGACAATCAGGTCTCCTGCTTTTCTAGATAGAGCTATCAAAGGAAAATGTGGTATGATTGAACAATGAAGTGGGCTCACATCCCAAATATATGGAAAAATTTGAGAAGGATCCCCCTTAACATGACTTTAATGGCCCAATTATTTTAATCAACAACATAAAACAAATAGTACAAAATATACAAATTGTATTAAGTTAACAATATAAAAAAAAACACAGCAACCGTGGCTAGTACATAATGTGTCAACATGCACATGCATAGGAAATGGGTAATTTAAAGCTCTAGGGTGGTCACAGGACTACCATGATGGGAAAACCATGGCAAATTGCACAAACAATACCCAACGCGTTTCAGAAATGTATTTTTTCAGGGGTGTGTGAATTACAGATTGCTTATGTTGACAGAAACTATGTAGACACATGTACAGGCCACAGAATAGATTAAAACCAGATAATCATGTCCATCCAAGGATCCAATGGAAAAAATTTGGTACTCCCCAAAATGGTAACAAACCAGTGAAAACCAGCGAGACCAGCTAATGAAGAATGCCTCAGAGAGAGGTGAGAGTGCACTGTGAGATGTAAGAAAGCGAACAAGTCGCAGTCAGGTTGCTAGAAAGTGGATAGATGCGGTCTGTTCCACAGAGGGACGCTGAGCATCCTGTCACCTGGATGCAACATTAGCTGATCTTGCTGTTTTTTACTGGTTTATCTTGGGGAGTACCAATTTATTTCCTTTGGATCCTTAGATGGACATGATTATCTGGTTTTATTCTATTGGCTTGTACATGTATCTGCATAGTTTCCATCAACATACGCAATCTGCTCTAGTAATTCACACACCCCTGAAGAAAGACATTTCTGAAATGCGTCAGGTGTGGTTTGTTCAATTTGCCATGGTGTTCATCACGGCAGTCCTTTGACCTCCCAAGAGCTTTAAATAACCCATTTCCTATGCATGTGCATGTTGACACATCTTCAACAGTCAGCACTGCGAGAGAGAGACAGCAGTAGGAACCAATCAGGCTCTGAGGTATGCACATGTGCTGACAGGGAAAGTACTGATGTGTATTTTTTTGTGTTATTACATGTTACATAAAGACAGCCTATTTATTTTCAATGGCTAATCATTGAGGCTCATCACATGAACAAATGTATCGGCACTGTGCTTGAGAAAGGCAACAAAGCACAAGGCATGTACAGTCATATTGCAATGCCAGTAAGTTGCTTTATACTGTATAAACGTGTCTTGGGGTGCAATTCAAAATGAATGGCAATATAAAGATATGGTGCACTACTGAAACAAATTGTAGGTTTGCTACTCATTACAGCTAGAGCATAGGTATGGAGTTAGTCTAACAGATAAAGTTGTGTCACACGGGTGGCCAGAAATGCAAATCTATAGGCAGGTAAGAGAGTTAAAAAATCTGTATTTAAAGTGACAATGTTGCTAAAAAATAAGTCCCCCTTCAAAGGAGATAGTTAAAGCGGTTGTAAAGGTTTGTTTTTTATTTTCTAAATAGGTTTCTTTAACCACTTAAGCCCCGGACCTTTAGGCAGCTAAATGCCCAGGCCAGGTTTTGCGATTCGGCATTGCGTCGCTTTAACAGACAATTGCGCAGTCGTGCGACGTGGCTCCCAAACAAAATTGGAGTCCTTTTTTCCTCACAAATAGAGCTTTCTTTTGGTGGTATTTGATCACCTCTGCGGTTTTTATTTTTTGCGCTATAAACAAAAATAGAGCGACAATTTTGAAAAAAAATCAATATTTTTAACTTTTTGCTATAATAAATATCCCCCAAAAACATATATAACATTTTTTTTTCTCAGTTTAGGCCGATACGTATTCTTCTACCTATTTTTGGTAAAAAAAATCGCAATAGGCGTTTATCGATTGGTTTGCGCAAAATTTATTGCATTTACAAAATAGGGGATAGTTTTATTGCATTTTTATAAAAAAAAATATTTTACTACTAATGGCGGCGATCAGCGATTTTTTTCATGACTGCGGCATTATGGCGGACACTTCGGACAATTTTGACACATTTTTGGGACCATTGTCATTTTCACAGCAAAAAATGCATTTAAATTGCATTGTTTATTGTGAAAATGACAGTTGCAGTTTGGGAGTTAACCACAGGGGGCGCTGTAGGAGTTAGTGTTCACTTAGTGTGTGTTTACAACTGTAGGGGGGTGTGGCTGTAGGACTGACGTCATCGATCGAGTCTCCCTATATAAGGGATCACTCGATCGATGCAGCGCCATAGTGTAGCACGGGGAAGCCGTGTTTACATACGGCTCTCCCCGTTCTTCAGCTCCGGGGAGTGATCGCGACGGAGCGGCTATAAACGAATAGCCGCGCCGTCGTCCTGGATCGCTCCCTGCGGGAATCCGACCGCCGCATGTAGCGGGGGGTCCCGATCGGACCCCCCACCCGCTAGAAGGCAAGGACGTACCTGTACGCCCATTTGCCTGTACGTGTCATTCTGTGGACATACATATACATGCGGCGGTCAGGAAGAGGTTAAGCTAGTGCATTGTTGGTTCACTTACATTTTCCTTCGATTTCCCTTCTAAATGTTTTTTTTCTTTGTTTTCTTTGTCTGAATTTCTCACTTCCTGTTCCTCCTCAGTAAGCTGTTCTGGCTGACTAATCCCCAGCCAGAACGGCTCAGATGATGGTGGCAAGCTTACTGAGGAGAAACGGGAAGTGAGAAATTCACACAAAGAAAAAACACATTTAGAAGGGAAATCGAAGGAAACGGTAAGTGAGCCAACAATGCACTAGGTTAAAGGGGAGTCCCAGCCATTTGTATGTTTATTAAAAGTCAGCAGCAACAAAAAGTGTAGCTGCTGGCTTTTAATAAACAGGCACTTACCTGCTCCAGCGCTCCAGCAACGCGCCGGCCGGGGCTCCGCTCCTCTCCCCCCCCCTCCCCGGCCGGCGTCTTCATCTTCAGTGTGGGCACCCGGCCGTGACAGCTTTCGGCTTCACGGCCGGGCACCCACTGCGCATGCGCGAGCGGCGCGGCACTGCGCATGCGCGAGCGGCGCGGCCCGGCGCCGCGCCCTGTAATTGGCCAGGAGATCGCCTAGGACCTGTGACGTGTCCTAGGCGATCGCCTACAGCAGCCACTTCCTGAAGGCGATTAAGCTTAGTCGCCTACAGGAAGGAGGAAGTGGGACAGGAAGTCCCACTCGTGCTGAAGCCCCCACTCCCCCCCCAAAAAAATTACATGCCAAATGTGGCATGTAAGGGGGAGAGGAGTGGGTTAGGAGGAAGTTCCAAATTTGGGTGGAACTCCTCTTTAAGGGAACCAATTTTGAAAATAAAAAACAAACCTTTACAACCCTTTTAATATTCACCTCTTCCATTGCCCACTGTGACAATCGTTGCTGCAATGAAGATAAACCTCAACCAGAAGAATCTTTAGAATCATCAGCAGTGTCATATTCCTGGTCTTCCACTGTGCCCATGGTTCCCTCCATCGACTCCTTAACCACCCTAAGACATAGTACAGTAGCGACATAGGGGTCTTCAGACTGAACCACTAAGTAGTACAGACCAGGAATCTGACACTTCTGAAAGTGTCAGATTCTAGTTGTATTTTTTTGGAGGGGCTCTGTCTTGGCAAATACATTGGCAAAGTTGCTTTAAACTTTGTATTATTCTGTTTGCCGGGAGTTCAGCTTCGAGGTGTAAAGAGATGAGAATCAAAGTTACAACTCTTATGCCCTGTACACACGATCGGTCAATCCGATGAAAACGGTCTGATGGATTTTTCCATCAGTTAACCGATGAAGCTGACTGTTAGTCAGTCGTGCCTACACACCATCGGTTAAAAAAACGATTGTGTCAGAACGCGGTCACGTAAACCACGTACGACGGCACTATAAAGGGGAAGTTCAAATCCAATGGCGCCACCCTTGGGGCTGCTTTAGCTGATTTTGTGTTAGTAAAAGACGATTTGCGCTTTTCTGTCTGTTACAGCGTGATGAATGTGCCATCTCCATAACGAACGCTAGTTTTACCAGAACGAGCGCTCCCGTCCCCTAATTTATTCTGAGCATGCGTGGATTTTTAACAGATGGACGTGCCTACAAACGATCGTTTTTATTTTCTATCGGTTAGGTATCCATCGGTTAATTTTAAAACAAGTTTCACATTTTTTAACCAATGGATAAATAACCGATGGGGCCTACACACGATCGATTTGGTCTGATGAAAACGGTCCATCAGTCCGTTCTCATCGGATTGATCGATCGTGTGTACGCGGCATAACACTTTTGTTTCCATTATGTTGTACCAGTCTGTACTTTGTCTAAAAGTGTTCCTATTATGGTTCTCAGGAGAACCAACATACCGAACACTCTTTGTTGATCCTCTCCTTAGCAGCTCACTTTAATTTGCTTGTTAGTCTGCAATTAAGAATGACTTAGGAATAACTCAGGCACTCTACACTGCTTTCCCTGATCACATTGCACTAGTCAGCCATACCGCGGTGCCTCAAATGTAATTTTCTCATTCAAATCACCAGCAGAAAACTCGAGGGACCGTAACAGAAAGTCTTTGACCTTTGGACTAAAGATCAACGTATTGCTCCTGTGTGCACTGTATCGATTTATGATGCAGAATGTTTAATTTTGTGATGCAGTCTACTAAGCCAGTGCCTTTTTATAAATTGGACAACAAAATTAGTCATGTGGCCCTCTACTAATTAAGGTTACAGAAAAATCCCTTGAAACCGAACCATCCCTTAGCAGAGAAATCAATAAAACAGAGGCCAGCTAGCAGGGAAAACATGAAATTCAATTAGAATCAGTTGACTGATATAATACAACTCTTTAGCAAGAATTCCGTAGTTGGAGAGCAGCAACTGATTCCTTAATGTAGAGATTTTTCAAACTATTCTGGAAAATCAAGCCTGGTGGTTTTTATTTGAAAAAGCAAATTGCAATAAGCGCCCGATCAGAATTTACTGGGCAATTGGTGCAGTAAACTGAAATGTGTTGGGTTGCTCTGGGTTACTATACTTGGTATGAATGGTCTTTGCATTGTCTAAAAACCAACATAACCTAGAGATGATATTTTATTTTTCAGTGGGCACAAGAGACCAGAGGATTCAATTGTATGCTGGTTTATTATATGTCTTGGGCAATTTCAGTGTGGAGATGTATCTACTGGTTTGTGTCTCCATATGCCCACTCCCTAACACACACAAAATGCCAAATCAACAGTGTCACCTTCTTTCTTCTGTAGACCATAATGGCGTATTTTGCAAAACGTTTCTGCACTTTTTTTAAACTATTTTTATTAAGAATTTCAAAAACAAATTAGATCACTTTTCTACATAGTCCTTTGCGATGCATTTTTCCCAGTGTCGTACCAACTTTTTAATGCCATCAGCAAAACTCCTCCCACCCTCACCATTTCCATCGAAAATATAAAAGTGTGGAAACTTTTTGAAGCCCCTCATATAATCCACCAGGGAAAGATTACACTCTTCCAATACTAAAATTTGAAAGAGACACTGGTAAATGGGCCACCAGTTAACAGGAAATATCTAAATTATATCATAAAATACTCAACATTATTTATCCAAAACACATATGTTCCCATATACAATATAAGTCTTTAATGGGTTTGATTTACCAAAGGCAAATAGACTGTTCACTCTGCAATGGAATTAGCCCCAATGCTATGTGAATGCAGTGAAATTTCACTTGGCAAAAAACATCCAATCACATGCAAGAAAAAAACAAAACAGCATTTTGGTTTGGACATGACTGGACGGTGACAGACCTCATTCACTATTCACAAATCAACCCTAATGCATCTCATATGGACTACTGTTTACCTAACTACTGCTTAAATTGTAAGATTTTTAGCATTGATCTTGCAGAATGTGGAGCTAATTACAAGTGGATTGCTGTTAGATTTTTGACACATTTCTCAGACACCTAGGTCTGCTTCATCGGAAACATATGGTGACAAACATACATACCTATATATAAATGTGTAAATATATATATATATATATATATATATATATATATATATATATATATATATATATATATATATATATATATATATATATATATATATATATATATACTGTATATATATATATATATATATATATATATTTGCAAATAAGTAGAGGAGAACCACACTCGGTGTACAACAAGAGCCAGCAAACATATATATATATGAAGAAAGTTCAAGAGTTGCTGCACTTAAATTGTTTCTTTATTTTTCAAATATCTTCATAAAGGTTTACATACCAAAAAAGTATTCAAGTTATTCAGACATGTCTGAATAACTTTGAATACTTTTTTGGTATGTAACCTTTATGAAGATATTTGAAAAATAAAGAAACTATTTTAAGTGCAGCAACTCTTCAATTCATGATTTTCCTCAAAATTCTACAAACAATACCCCATAATGACAAGGTAAAAAAAAAATCTTTGCAAATTTATAAAAAAGAAAAATCACATGTACATAAGTATTCACAGCCTTTGCCTTGACACTCAAGTTTAGCTCAGGTGCATCCTTGGGATTGTTTAAACACCTTGATTGGAGTCCACCTGTGGTAAATTCAGTTGATTGGACATGATTTGGAAATGCACACAACTGTCTATGTAAGGTCCCACAGTTAACGGTGCACAAACCATGAAATCCAAGGAATTGTTTGTAGACCTGAGAGACAGGATTGTATCTAAGCACAGATGTGGGAAAGGGTACAGAAAAATTTCTGCAGCATTGAAGGTCCCAATGAGCACAGTGGCCTTCATCATCTGTAAATGGAAGAAGTTTGGAACCATCAGGACTCTTTCTCAAGCAAACCATCTGGCCGAGCTGAGTAATCAGGGAGAAGGGCCTTAATTGGGGAGGTGACCAAAAACCCGATGGTCACTTTGACAGAGCTCCGAGGTTTCTCTGTAGATAGAAGAGAACCTTCCAGAAGCACAACCATCTCTGCAGCACTCCACAAATCAGGCCTGTATGGTAGAGTGGCCAGACGGAATCCACCCATAAGTAAAAGGCACCGGAAGGACCCTGACGATGGGAAACAAAACTCTCTGATGAAACAAAGATTGAACTCTCTGGCCTAAATGGGAAGCGTCACGTCTTTAGGAAACCAGGCACTGTTCGTCACCATCCCAATATCATCCCTACAGTGAAGCATGGTGGTGGTAGCATCATGATGTGGGGATGTTTTTCAGTGGCAGGAACTGGGAGACAAGTCAGGATCGAGGGAAAGATGAACGCAGCAATGTACAGATAAATCCTTGATGAAAATCTGCTCCAGAGCGCTCTGAAACTCAGACTGTGGCAAAGGTTTATCATCCAACAGGACAACGACCATAAGCACACAGCTAAGATAACAATGGAGTGGCTACAGGACAACCCTGAATGTCCTTGAGTGGCCCAGCCTGGCTTGAAACTGATTGAACATCTCTGGAGAGATCTGAAAATGGCTGTGGACCTCTCAAGTTCCCCATTCAACCTGATGGAGCTTGAGAGGTCCTGCAAAGAAGAATGGGGGGAAAAACTGCCCAACAATGGGTGTGCCAATCATACTCAAAAAGACTTGAGGCTGTAATTGGTGCCAAAGATGCTTCAACAAAGTATTGAGCAAAGGCTGTGAATCCTTATGTACAGTACATGTTATTTTTTAATTTTTTTTATTTTTAATAAATTTGCAAAGATTTCAAAGAAACTTCTTTCAGGTTGTCATCATGGGGTATTGTTTGTAGAATTGTGAGGAAAATAATGAACATAATCCATTTTGGAATAAGGCCATAACATAACAAATCACGCTTTATATGTTTTATCCCCCAAACCTTTCATTTGTTTTACCTGTCTCTGGACTCGTTCTATCTTATCAATATCTTTTTTGTAAGTGAGGTCTCCAGAATTGGACACAGTATTCTAAATAAGGTCTCACTAAAGATCTACATAGAGGAATCAGGACCTCCTTCCTTCCTGCTGGTGACCCCTCAAGTGCTATAAAGATCTAAATAGAGGAATCAGGACCTCCTTCCTCCTGCTGGTGACCCCTCTTGTGATATAAAGCTCTATATAGGAGGAATCAGGACCTCCTTTCTCCTACTGGTGACCCCTCTAGTGATATAAAGATCTATATAGGGGAATCATGACCTCCTTCCTCCTGCTGGTGACCCCTCTAGTGATATAAAGATCTATATAGAGGAATCAGGACCTCCTGCTGGTGACTCCTCTAGTGATATAAAGATCTATATAGAGGAATCAGGACCTCCTTCCTCCTGCTGGTGACCCCTCTAGTGATATGAAGCTCTATATTGGAGGAATCAGGACCTCCTTTCTCCTACTGGTGACCCCTCTAGTGATATAAATATCCATATAGGGGGATCAGAACCTCCTTCCTCCTGCTGGTGATCCCTCTAGTGATGCACCCTCTAGAATTCTATTTGCTTTTCCCATTGCCTTCTCACACTGTTTGCTCATTTTGCAATCATCTGGCCAACACTTTGCCCCCAATGCTGTACTCTCTCAGGAGATTATTTTTCCCTTGGCACATTATTTTACATTTGGAACCAGACTTCACTGCTTTAACCAATCTTCCACCAATGCCAAATCTACTGAACCACGCAAGGGTTAAGTCCTAGCTTGTACTGTACAACTTTTGTATTGAGAACATGGTCCACAGGAAAGGATGCTACCTCTGCTATTGCTCTTTTGACATGTATATAGAAATTGTCAGGGTCTTCTTCTGAACCTTAAAATTAAACTAATTAATAATTTTATAATAACTTCAGTCAGAATTTGAAATTTAATTCAAAAAAAAAAAATCTGCAAATTTGGAAGGTACCACCAAAGGAGACTATTCTCAAAGACAGTTAATCAACTAAAAAAAATAGGCAAACTTTGATGTGTATTAGTCAGCAATAAGAACAACACAAAGCACATGCTGACTAAACACCACCATACTGTATAGCAACAGACAATAAAAGCTCATGTTAAAAAAGGCTGTTGAAGAATTGCTTTTCTGATCCGTCAACTTTCACATAAATATTTGAGATTTTTCTTGGGTACTCCTTTGCATAAAGAAACAATATTTTAAGGTATAACCATCATCCAAGCATCAATGCTTGACAAGAAAATCACAACCTTCTGAGGATGCAGGAATCAGGATATAAAGAAGTGACAATTGATCATATATGCTATTTAAATGAAGCTAGGGTGCATACGTAAAATAATCCAA
Organism: Rana temporaria; assembly: GCF_905171775.1. NCBI lineage: Eukaryota > Metazoa > Chordata > Amphibia > Anura > Ranidae > Rana > Rana temporaria. The sequence continues at coordinate 52,112,859 of NC_053490.1, read as the reverse complement.
ACACTGGGGCTGATGTGGTTGGTATTTATCAAAGGGAAGAAAACATCTCCTTGTCACTGTCAGTTAGTGACATTAGCTCCTATGTACTCCTTCAATGACTGCTCCAACCCTGATTTTCAATGTGTTATTTAACCTGACATATTTCCATACTAATGGAAGCACGCACTATAGCCAGCTATGAATAATGGATGCCGTGTATCACACCGTTCATGAGAGCATCATAGCCCATCTCCAAGCTAAGAAGTCTACATAGAAAAAAGATGAGAGAGGTCAGCCGAACCGCGGGATTTCAATTCTCAGAAGTCAGCCAGAAGTAGCTGGGGGCATAATGGTAAACCCAAATCCTCAATAAACTTTTGGTGTGCAGGATAAAGCAGTGTGGTTTGAGCGGAATCTTTTTTGTAGACACCCCGGTAACTTAGATATGTAGACAATGTCAGGGGTTAGTGCTTCAAGCAAGTTATCTTATAATTTATTCTCCGTATTGAGCGGATTGCAGGGTGGAATTTTGTAGAATCATAACAGCTGCTGTGCAATGAACATCCATGAAAGCAATGAATATTGATCCAGACAGATCAACTGACTGGTATTAAGGTATATGTAAACCATAGCTAAGTGACATTTGGTTTGATAAAGCACTGTGTATCATAAACAACTGACCTTTTATTTTAATAAAATGCCGCTTTCACACATTGTAATCCTTTGTTGCATCTCACATCTCAGTGACGTTGGAAGTGGTTGCTCTTTGCAGCCACATCCTGTCTACATGTATTCACTCCAATGCCTGCTACCTGTCATTATTCATGATGTAGATGATGACAGTGGAGCATGCCTGTGCATGGCTACTTTCAGTTTCTATTGGAAGAACAATTGGGAGATGAGGCTAAAGCCCCATACACACTATCAGTTTTCCTGATGGTTTTCTCTTCAGGTTTACCAAAACCATCTAATATGAGGTCAAACCTTAAGCATTTTAATTTGAATGCAATCAGGCAGGCCCTTGCACTACATGGTTTTGGTAAACCTGAAGAGAAAAGCAGCATGTAAACTCAGGCCCCGTACACACGTCCGAGGAACTCGACGTGCCAAACACATCGAGTTCCTCGTCGAGTTCTGTGTTGAAGCCGCCGAGGATCTCGGCGAGCCAACTTTCCTCATTGAACAACGAGGAAATAGAGAACATGTTCTCTATTTGGCCCGACAAGTTCCTCGTCGGCTTCCTCGGTGAAAAGTGTACACACGACCGAGTTTCTCGGCAGAATTCAGCTCCGATCGAGTTTCTGGCTGAATTCTGCCGAGAAACTCGGTCGTGTGTACGGGGCCTGATAGCGTGTATGGGGCTTTAGGCCAGCCACACCAACAGACAGTGTTAATAGGGAAATCCCCCCTGCTGAGCAATTGTCTTCTCTTGGCAGGTGAGAGAAGGCAGTGATTAGGGCTAGTGGCGATAGGAGCGATAATCGCAAGCGAATCAAGGAGATTGGCCATCAACTTTTACCAAGTTGATGGATCAACTTGGTAAATTCAGCCTGCTCATTAATGATTCAAATCTCGGGGGTGGTTCCTGCTGAACCGGCTGAGATTCAAACCATGTATGGCCATGTATGGCCGGCCTAAGCCTCCCCCTCTGAAAGGTACCTTGTCCCCTTTGCTACGGGGACACAGGTCTCACCCATATAAGTGGTGTTAAAAAAAGACAAGTGTGTTAATGCCAGGCCGTTGTTTGTAAATACAACATGTCACTTTTAATGGACTACATTGTATTTCCCCCTAACCCCACTTGCAGCTTTAAGACATTGCGATAGCATGTAATTTGAAGTATTGGTATGTTTTTAATGTTGCCCTTTAAGCTGCATTAAAAGGCCCTCGCCCTGCAGAATAGTATTTTTTTTTTCATTTCTTGCATTGGTACAGTTTCCAAATGCAGTGCCCAGCTAATGATGTCCTTATTTAACAAAAGCTTGCAAATTGGCCTTGAAAAAATAAATAAAAACAAATTATGAGATTTGATTCCCATTGGCTTCAAAGGGGTTTGGACGCTATGGGGTTGATTTACTAAAGGCAAATAGGCTATGAATTTTGCAAGTGCAGTTGCTCCAGAGCTTAGTAAATGTGCTAAAGCAGCACTTTAGAAAGAATACTGAATCACATGCAAGGGGAAAAAACTAGCATATTTACTTGCACCTGATTGGATGATAAAAGTCATCAGAGCTTTGCCTCATTTACTAAGCTCTAGAGCAGGGGATCGGACTGTGGCCTTTGGAAGTAGAAAATATCCCAGCATCAGTAGGAGAAAACAATGCCCCATCTTTGGAGTCAGTGAGAGGAATTGTGATCCATCATTGGTGTCATTGGGTGGCCAGAATTATGCCCCATTGTTCGTGCCATTGGCAGGAACTGTGCCCCAATCATTGCTGTCATTGGGAAGAATTGTGCCCCGTCATTAGTGTAATTGAGAAGAATAGTGCGACATTGCTGGTTTAATTGAGAGGAATAGTGCCCCATTGCTAGTGTCAGTGGGAGGAATGGTGCCCCGAGAACCAAAAAGGCAAGCAAAGGGCCAACTTTGGCTGGTGGGCCGCAATTTGGAGACCACTTGTATAGATAGGCACGTCCAAGTGAATGAGGATTTACAATTAACGACATTGCAACTCATCACTCTTGGACAAATGCGTTTATGTGGAATTATGCCCCACTGTTGGTGTCAGAGGATAAAAAATTGCCCCAAGGGCCAGACAAAAGCAAGCATCTGGCCCCCTGGGCTGCAGTATGGAGACCACAGCTCTAGAGGAACTGCACTTGAAAAGTGCAACTCTATCTGCCTTTAGTAAATCAACCCCATTGCTTGGGTTTGCAAACTTCTCACTGGGTTCATCATCCCTGCAAAAATAAAGGGAAAGACTTGGACGGCCGCACTCCAAAAAATTGTTCCTTTTATTGTAAAAATAAAATCATCCCTACTGCAATCCAAACTTTGCCCGGTGTGCTCATCTCTAATCGCTACATTCTTTTTTTCGCTGCCAAATTGCACATTTTGTTAAAATATCTTTTCTATGCCTTCATAAAAAAAAAATGAATACAAGGCACAAAATTTTACTGCAACTTTCCCCATCACAAACGATTGCCACTGTAATTAAACTTGACCGTTCTTTGACTTTTTCTATGTAGTTCATCTAAAGAAAGAAAAATTGCATATGCTGAATAACTTGTTTTATTGTCAAATTTCACCTCTTCTTTAGCTACGTAATCAAGACTGTCATTATGATGAATCTCTATTAAATTGCATTGTATATAATTAGGATGTTTAATAAGCTTAATACACTGTCCTTGGTAACCTCCAAAATGTTCTTGAATAGACAAAACACAATTTATAACAATGAATGCTGGTCATTTAAATTTTACATCGGGATGACATTGGTATTTATGATGACTATAGTGAAAATAGCAAAAACAGGCTAATCTAGGAACATTTGTCTGCCAAGATGCACCTGCATTTGCTGTCCATTTACCCTGATTATACACATTGGGGTTGATTTACTAAAATTGCAGAGTACAAAATCTGGTGCAGTTGTGCATAGTAGTCAGCTTCTAGTTTCAGCTTGTTCATTTAACCCCCTTGGCGGTATTCCCGAGTCTGACTCGGGGTGGAATTTCAGAACCAAAAGCGGTAACCCCGAGCCAGACTCGGAATCGCCTTGCAGTGTCCACAGGCAGGGAGTTACTTACCTTTTCCTTGGATCCTGCGACGCCTCTCTGCTGTTCAATCGAACTGTGTCCTCGCTCGATTCACACAGTGCCTGTGTGCCGCCGAGCTCCATTCCCTGCGACGTTACGATGCACGGGGCGGAGATCGGCGCCAAATTCAAAAAAAGTAAATAAACACAATACATACAGTATACTGTAATCTTATACGCTGTCTCTGGTCCTCATTGAATAGATTGATAGCATTGGCTCCCGCTGCTGTTAATTAAATCCAGTGACACGAGAGCCGGGGGGCAGGGCTCAGGTGTCAATAGACACAGCAGCAGGACTCAGGAGCGCACCCGCACAAGTGCTCCCATGGAAAGCGGCTCTCCGTGGGGGGTACTTGAGAAGAGGAGGAGCCAGGAGCATCTTAGGCATTGTACAAATGTGTGCAACATTAGGCATTGTACAAATGTGTGCAACAAGTTACTGAAGACATGTTGGGTAATCTATAGGATCTATAATCTATAGGCCAATCGCTAACAAGGGCAAAGATATATCATCAGCAAACAAAAGGGGTGAAAAGCTGTGAGAATGCCATCATCCCAATTAAAGCATCAGAGAATATCTTCCAATTAAGTAGGGACAATTATAGGCAAATCAGTGAAGGACGTAAATATAAAAATACAAATTTTATTACATATCAAGTTAAAAAATATTGGATTTTAAAAGGAGATATGGTTTGTAAGCATCTGTACAGTAACAACACAGCAGTGTAATATGGTTACCAAAAACTCAACCAAAACATAATAGTGAGATGAGACCACCAACACGTTTTGAAATTGAGGGTTTACAGTCTTCTTCAGGGGTGCTCATAAGGTAAATATGGAGGTATTCAGGTCAAATAAATACATCTTGACGGCAGTATATTTGACCTGAATACCTCCATATTCACCTTATGCTTTGATATCATCAGAAAAAAACAAAACTGGGTGAGGGTGGGGGTTATAACATTTGTTGTGCTAAAAAATACCGTAAATGATACTGGGACCAAGATTTATCACTGAATGGTGGGGGCAGCTAAATTGTTATATTATATTACCAGGGCTCAACATTTCAAGTCCTGAGCTATGTCCCCATTTTGCAGCCAGAGTCCCCCACTTTGCAGCCAGAGTCCCCATTTTGCAGCCAGAGTCCTCCACATTGCAGCCAGAGTTCCCCCACAATTGCATCCAGAGTTACCCCACAATTGCAGCCAGAGTTCCCCCACAATTGCAGCCAGAGTTCCCCCACATTACAGCCATAGTTCCTCCACAATTGCAGCCAGAGTTCCCCCACAATTGCAGCCAGAGTTCCCCCACAATTGCAGCCAGAGTTCCCTGGAGAAATGATAGCATTATTTTCAATGGATAAACCATTATGCTGTTCCAAGACCTCTCGCATATAGCTTTTAGGAACCAAAGGACACTCCGCCCCCTGCTGGATGAAAATTACCTGAAGCACATGTGGCGCTTCCCCTTCGCCCTCATTGTCGTCCAAGCAGGCACACAACATGTCCTGCGAACCCCGGCAGATCCACCAGGCTTTTACGAGTCCCTGAATCTGGTCCCCATAGCTCTCCCGGAATGGTACCAGGAAAGGATTATGTAGCACTAAAAAGGGACAGTGGACTCCCTAATCTACCACTATGGATATTCTTCCAATTACATAGCCATATGACCAAACAAGGCAATTATACCAGACAGTTGACAGAACTAGAACTGATCTGTGCCAAGGGTAAACAAGTACAGAAGGTGACTTTGACAGCATACACATGGCTACAGTACACAAATCTCAAGGCCAATGACAGATTCAGGAATCATTGGTCTAAAGTTCTTGGAATAAACATAACAGACAATCAATGAAAGGCCTGCATACTCACACAGAGGTGCTCAATTAGCACTAAGACACAGGAAACGTCATACAAATTACTGACTAACTGGTAGGCCATACCAGCAAAACTCCACGTATGGAACACTCAGACCCCAAGCACATGCTGGAGATGCAGGAATGACATGGGCACATTTGTGCACATTTGGTGGCACTGCCCCCCCTTGACCTCATTTTGGCGTCAGGTCAGGGAACAGATCAAACACATTACAGAGACCAAGATGGTGCTCAATGCTGCCGGTTGTCTTCTACCCATCTCAAACTTCCCACTCAAATGCTACAAAAACTCTCTGACCAAACACCTGCTGAATGCAGCTAAGGCGTTGATGCCAGCCCTATGGAGAACTAAATGAGTGCCTTTGGTATCGGAGTGGCTGGTTTGGGTAGTTGAGATATGTGAAATGGAAGATACACTAGCACAAGCCATCGATAGGGTGGACAGATACCACAAAACTTGGGCACCTTGGTTTGAACTCCGCTACTCTGATGGCTACCAAGAACTGAAAGCAGGCAGGTAAATTATACTTTTAACTTCATGATCGTAGAGCAGATAAGCTAGAGAACACCTATTCGCACCCCAGCCGGCCCTAGGGTTCTTCGCTTCCAAGGTAAGAATACTAAGAATGTCAAGCTTCATTAGATGGGACAATGGAAAATCACATGTGTTTAACTCCATATCCGCCTTTTGAAAACGCTCCAAACTCCCCCTCCCATTATTTTAACCTTTTATCTCTTTATTCTTTTACCACTGTCTAGTCCTTTCCTTCTAGTATTCTGTATAGAACATCTCAAGTGTAATAAAAAGAGTACTTCTGCAAACAGATAAACTTTATAGTCTAGAGTTGACTTAAATGAAAAAGAGAAATCACCGCTCTAGGATACTAATCAGAAAGTCTCCTCACCTGATCCAAAGCCACTGATGCTGGCAATGCATGGAATGATGCAAAATGAAGGAAAAACGTTCTGGACAGCCGCACTCCAAAAATAAGATAATAGATAATAGAGTTGACTTAACTATTGGCTCACCCTGATAATAGGTATTGTGTTGCTATTGTTGTGGTATGGCCTTTTTCTCGCACTTGAGATACTTATGCGCGATACCACTACCACCAAACACAGTATCTAATTGTTATGCCATTTATGCTGTATGTGATTTCTATACATGATTGTAGACACTCTGTAACATTGTTGAGCTTCAATAAACTTTGAATGATAAAAAATAAAACAAAATGCATATTTTTTTTCACGATTGGATGATGAATGTCAGCAGAGCTTTACCTTATTTACTAAGCTCTGGAGCAACTGCTCTTGCAGACTACAACAGCACTTTGCAAAGTGTACAGTCTTTTTCCCTTTAGTAAATCAATTTCCTAGGCTTTTCGAGGCGCTTAGGAGCAGCAGAGTTTATAGTTAGATGAAGCTCCTTTCCTGAACGCAAAAGAATCACATTCAGGAGAGGAGCTTTTGAGCATAAAATGTGCCTAACGCTCCTAAATGCATCTAGCATTTAGCGCTTAAGAATGTATTAATTTTATTGGCCGGAGTATTTTACAATTCTGGAGAATTAAATTTAAAAAAAATACCCCAAAACGCAACTTGAACGCGTTGGAAAACTGCGGTTTAGGTGCATTTTTAACACAATTTTTTTCTGTCAGTGCTTACAATAAATCAGTTCGCAATGGGCAGTAAAGCTGTACTAAACCAAAAAACAAACATTTAATATATTGCAGCTTAACAATTCTTAGATTTTTTCAGTTTTTTTTCTTCTATCTTCATCCAGTAATCCAGCCAGAAAGTCTGTTGTATTTCACAGCACAAACTCTCCAGCGGAATGCATTTGTTTAAATGGATGAGACAAACCACGTAACCACTAAAATGAACAGCTTTTATTTATTCATGTAAAACCTTTACCCCAAAAGGAAAGAAAAAAATCTGTTTGCTGTAACTCCTTATAAGCAGTGGCGGCCCATCCATTAGGAGAACACAAGCGTCGCCTCCTAATCTACATACAGGACTATGGATTCTAATGGAGAGGGGGGTGAGTTTTTTTTTTCAGAAGCATGTAATTAGAGCTCTAATAAGCTTCAAAAAAGGGTGGGCTTGGGGCGCAGGGCACTGTGCCCCGATCCCACCCAGTTGTGTGACGATAGCGAAATGAATATTCGCTATTTTCACACTAAATTTCTGATTGGCCAAAACATCAGGCGATCCTATTGTACGCCTAGCGCTTAGGAGTAAGAGACGCACGATGGAAGTCATGGAGGAAGCCGCTGGAGGAAGCCACTGGATGAGCAGACACTAGAGCTGCTGCCTGAACCCAACCGCCCACCACCTAGATGGGATTCACTCGCTGTGCTGGAGGACACCAGAGCCGCTGCCCGCAGCCCTCCACCTAGATGGGGTAAGTGCCAGACCGCCGACTCCCCGAGGGGGGGTAGTGCCACGCCGCTGGCTGCAACAGAGGACTAGGGGTGGTTGTTTGCTGCCCCCCCCAAAAAAAAAACACCAGCCCTCAATGCTTATAAGGTGTGAGCTAGAGTTTGACTTCAATTTTCTAGTATATCTAAATCTGCTAATACATTTAACACTAACCTCCCCCCAGATAGACAATGCGGCTGCCTGCTGTGTCTCCTCTCCTTATTCCTCCAGAGTTGTGTTTTACCAACACAGGAGGTGTTCAACTGGCCAGATTACGAGGTTAAAACAGAGGGGGAAATCCAAAGAAAGAAAAATTAATGCAGCCACCACATCTAATGATTGGTAAGCTGAAATATATTAAATGTTTGGTTTTGAGGTTAATACCGCTTTAAAATGACTAATTGTTGAGCTTTTACTTAAATTTCTCCTTTTAAACATTTCTGCAACAGTTCATGTTCCACAGTGTATTGGCCTGGCTCAGAGAGGTCACACGCGGAGGAGCAGGAAGGAGGAAGCAGTTGGATAGACTTCAAACAAAGTTAAAATAATGATGCTATTAAGACTTGTAGGCAGACGATAGCTGCTGTTCATATTCACCATTTAACCTTGCTTGTTTTGTAAACACAATTCCATTACATCGGAGTCACTCTCATGATAGTCTGTCACCGGTAGCTCTTTATCTTATATCAATCAGTTCTATATTATCTAAATTCCCCACATGGCTACAGGGAAAATGGGGTCATCATCATTACAGAGGATTGGTAACAGAGATTGTACACAGCCAAGCATAATTAATATATTGCACAGACATATGACACGGGCTGTCAATGTATAATGCAGTATTGATTTGAATCAATAAAAACATAACTAAAATAATATTTACAGTAAATAAAGTAAGTCAAATATTATAAACACAGAAGCAGTATCCTCTTATGCCTCGGTCGGACTTTTAACCATGCAAAAGTCCGCTGTGAGTCCGTCGGAAAAATAGTTCTCTATCTAAGGTCCGTCGGCCTTCCGACCAAAAAAGTCAGATGGAAACTACACACGGCCAGACTTTCCGAGAAAAAAAGCCAGTCTGACTTTTTTTCTTGGAAAGTCTGACCGTGTGTACGAGGCATTAGTGATTTCTAATATAAAGGCTTCAATGTTGACATTTAAAATGAAAACTGTATTCAAAAATTAAACGTAAACTCTGGTTTCTACAATTAAGCCCTACTGGGTGAAATGTGTTGGGAAGCGGTCCTAAGGAGGGGACTGTCAATGTCAACCTTGTGAACATCCTATACAACAAATGTGGATCTTTCGGGTGTGCCGTGGCTTCCCTATTATTCAGTGTGTAATCCATGAGATTTCTTTGTATTGCTCATGGCAGGTCTCAAGTGGTAGAAAAGAGTTGGCGTAGAGTCTTTTATTCAAGCATCTAAACACTGTAATACAGTGGGGATCGAAAGTTTGGGCATCCCAGGTAAAAATTTGTATTAATGTGCATAACGAAGCCAAGGAAAGATGGAAACATCTCCAAAAGGCATCAAATTACAGATTAGACATTCTTATAATATGTCAAAAAAAGTTAGATTTTATTTCAATCATTTACACTTTCAAAATTACAGGAAAAAAAATGGCATCTTAAAAAGTTTGGGCACCCTGCTGGAGTTAATATCTTGTACTGTCCCCTTTGGCAAGTATCACAGTTTGTAAACGCTTTTTGTAGCCAGCCAAGAGTCTTTCAATTCTTGTTTGAGGTATCTTTGCCCATTCTTCCTTACAAAAGTCTTCCAGTTCTTTGAGATTTCTGGGCTGTCTGTCACGCACTGCTCTTTTAAGGTCTTTCCATAGATTTTCAATTATGTTGAGGTCAGGAGATTGTGAAGGCCATGGCAAAACCTTCAGTTTACGCCCCTTGATGTAATCCCCCGTGGATTTTGAGGTGTGTTTAGGATCATTATTCATTTGTAGAAGCCATCCTCTCTTTAACTTCAGCTTTTTCACAGATGGCATCAAGTTACCATCCAAAATTTGCTGAAATTTTATTGAATCCATTTTTCCTTCTACTCGTGAAATGTTCCCTGTGCCACTGGCTGCAATACAACCCCAAAGCATGATTGATCCACCCCCATGCTTAACAGTTGGACAGATGTTCTTTTCATTAAATTCTGTGCCCTTTCTTCTCCAAACGTACCTTTGCTCATTCCGGCCAAAAAGTTATATTTTAACCTCATCGGTCCACAGAACTTGTTTCCAAAATGCATCAGGCTTGTCTATATGTTAATTTGCAAAGTTCAAACGCTGATTTTTGTGGTGAGGACGTAGAAGAGGTTTTCTTCTGATGACTCTTCCATGAAGACCATATTTGTATAAGTTTCTCTTTATAGTGGAATAGTGTACCACAACTCCAATGTCTGCCAGATCTTTCTGGAGGGATCGTGCAGTCAAACTTGGGTTTTGAATTGCTTTTCTCACAATCCTGCGAGCTGTTCTGTCTGATATTTTTCTTGGTCTTCTAGATCTTGCTTTAACTTCCACTGTTCCTGATGACTGCCATTTCTTAATTACATTCCGAACAGAGGATATTGACATCTGAAAATGCTTTTCTATCTTCTTATAGCCTTCTCCAGCTTTGTGAGCGTCAACTATTTTCAGTTTCAGTTTTCTAGACAACTCCTTAGAAGAACCCATGATGCTGATTGTTGGGGCAAGGTCAGATGAGTCTGGGCATTTAAAACCTTTGAGATTGACATCACCTGGTCTTCCCAGACGATGATTGAGAACAATCCATGACACTGGCAGCTTTGCAAAGGGGGCAGTGCACGCTATAAATTCTGCAGGGTGCCCAAACTTTTGCAGACGCCATTTTGTTTTGTTTTCTGTAATTTTGAAAGTGTAAATGATGGAAATAAAATCTAACTTTTTTTGACATATTATAAGAATGTCTAATCTGTAATTTGATGCCTTTTGGAGATTTTTCCAGAGAGAGAAAATCCCTCCAAAGTTATCTGGTTATCTCCAGGGTCATTAGAAAAATTGGGTTTGGTTTACTAAAACTGGTGCACACTCAGAATCAGGTACATGGTAGCTAATCAGCTTCTGACTTCAGCTTGTTGTTGTCAAAAAATCCTGGAAGCGGATTGGTGTCTATGCAGAGTTGCATCAGATTTTGCAGTTTTATTAAATAACCCCAGTGTGTCCATTGGAAGATTTCCCCTCTATTCATGTTCGGGTGACAACCCAACACTTGGACTGTTCTTTCATTTTCACTCTTGGTGAACAGGAGAATTCGAGAAGGCAAATCTCCCTAAGGACACCGATGATGAAGCCACGTGACGTGGCGTAACATGTAAGGGCCGGATATCCCCGAAGAACAGAAGTGACGTATAATGCGAACGTAAATATTAGTTCTTTGCCTACAATCCTCTACCTTTTGTAAGAGCAATATATTTTAAATAAAATCCCCATTTATTTTACAATATCACACTAGGGGAGGCTATTTGCTTATGCTTTTATCCACATGCTGAGACACTCACCCACTGAACTATACGGACATCTATAGTATTTTCGGGACCTTTTGGTATACTGAGTGGAGCTGCTGGAAGTGGAACGCGGATAGGACCGGATACCAGAGAAAGACATGAAATAAAATAAAGGCGTATTTTATCAGGAGTGAGGTAAGCGCTCTGAGAGCACTGAAACCTGGGAGAACCTTTTAGTAGAAGATTCATAGAAGATTGTGTGTTCACCAACACGAAGATACACATATTATTTAGAAATTATTCCACATGCACCATTGCACTTTATTTGCACTGTTGCACTTTCTTTGTATCATTGGACCTTATTGGAATATTGTCATACACGTTTGATATTTCATTATTATTTAATAATTATGTAGGTAGTCACACTTATTATTTATTCATTGAGATAGCCTGATCCAGAAGAGATTAAAGCCTAGTCTAGATAACCAGTGTACATGGGGATATCCTGATCTAGAAGAGATTAAAGCCTAGTCTAGATAACCACAGAGACAAGTAAATAATGCGCAAAAGTACACAAACAAACTTCTGATGTCAAACACAGCATAAATGTAAAAGCAAAGGGAAATGGGTCAAGAGTCAAGAACTGACAGTTTAGGATAAACTGATCAATAAGTCTGTGGTTGAAATGTAATGGGTGCACACTTCCAGGGCTGCCATCAGGGAGGAACAGAGACCATGTTCCAATATCTAGAAAAAAAGGCAAGGAGAGAGGCGCCTCTGGGTGTGGTAACTTAAGACAGTTTAATAGTTAAAACAAGCACATGTGGTTATTACACTCACATTTAAGTAGTATAAGGCAGGCATGTAAAGGTTTCTTTAAGGCAAGGTGAGCTGTCATCCGATGAGGGAAATTCCTTTGCCAGTCAGAGGGAGCGCTGTGCGGGGAGGTCACTGCTTCATCAAACGATGGGCGTCCATAGGAATGGAGGTGGTTCTCAACCCGAGGTCTGGAGCGCACACGAAGAGCTGTCGAGGGCGGATGACGTCACTACTGTGCGATGCGTTTCTGAGTATCGAAGCAGCGAGTGGATTGGCTGCTTACACTCCTTTCTCAAGCAGATGCTTGAGAAAGGAGTGTAAGCTCTTTGTGTGCGCTCCAGACCTTGGGTTGAGAACCACCTCCATTCCTATGGACGCCCATCGTTTGATGAAGCAGTGACCTCCCCGCACAGCGCTCCCTCTGACTGGCAAAGGAATTTCCCTCATCGGGTGACAGCTCACCTTGCCTTAAAGAAACCTTTACATGCCTGCCTTATACTACTTAAATGTGAGTGTAATAACCACATGTGCTTGTTTTAACTATTAAACTGTCTTAAGTTACCACACCCAGAGGCGCCTCTTTCCTTGCCTTTTTTCTAGTCTAGATAACCAGTATACCTTGAGATAGCCTGACCCAGAAGATAGCCTAGTCTAGATAACCAGTGTACATGGGGATAGCCTGATCTAGAAGAGATTAAGGCCTAGACTAGATAACCAGTGTACATAGAGATATCCTGATCCAGAAGAGATTAAGGCCTAGTCTAGATAGCCAGTGTACATGGCGATATACTGATCTAGAAGAGATTAAGGCCTAGTCTAGATAGCCAGTGTACATGGCGATATACTGATCAGTACCTCACCCGCCGTCCCATGCTGTCCAGTGCAATAAATGTATTTTCTTTTTTAAAACCTACTGAAGTTACTGGTGCCCATTATTTTTAAACATCCGGAGCATGTTTAAAGAACCTCACCTGAGATTAATGTTTCTGAGACTCTACTGCCAAGTAAGTGCACCTAGGACATTATTAATGTAGCTGTTTTGGAGCTGAAGATCAATATTTGTGTGTAATTATTGAAGATCAGTACAAATAGCATTACATATATTATAAGGAATAAAGGCACATTATAAATAATACAAATATCTTATAATAAGCATAGCTGGTGTTGTATGGCATGGTATTAATATTATAATACATTTAGATGGAACTTCAGAAATATCAATATAAAATATGGATGTGTATATTTGTATTTAATGTTCTATATATATTAATTGCACTTGCTCCTTCGCAGTGTTTGCAAAGCAGAGCCAAGTGTGTGGTAGTCAGTAATGAATGTGCAGATTTAGATAACGATATTATAGGGTAAAATTGTCAATGTAGGAATTAATATAATTGCCATAATTTAGTTAGTAACATGAGTGATTGCACTTTAATTGCCCATTGTTGCAGTACATCTCGAGGAAGTACTTTTACTGGCCAAATACGCAACTGAAAAGCAGCCACAATCATTAAGAATACAATTTCTGAATTGTTATCAATCATCATAGAGTCACTTCTACTGTGTGCCAAAATAAATAGCTTTGACTTCATGAATAACAATATTTCTGAGCTGCAATTTTACACTAATAGGTGGAATCAGATAGGTTTATGCCGGCGTATCAGTAGATACGCCGTCGTAACTCTGAATCTACGCCGTCGCAAATTTAAGCGTATTCTGGAAACCAGATACGATTAAATTAGGCTAAGATACGAGCGGCGTAATAGCCAGATTCACGAAGGCGGGCGCAATGTTAGGCAGGCGTAGCGTATGGCATATACGCTACGTCGTCGTAAGTTAGAGAGGCAAATGCTGTATTCACAAAGCACTTGCCTCCTAAGTTAGGGCGGCGTATCGTAAATGGGCCAGCCTAAGCGCGCCTAATTCCAATGTGGAACAGGGGGGCGTGTTTTATGTAAATGACTGGTGACCCGACGTGGTTGACGTTTTTAACGAACGGCGCATGCGCCATCCGTGGACATATCCCAGTGTGCATTGCTCCAAAGTACGCCGTTCTGACGTGAACGTAAATTACGTCCAGCCCCATTCGTGTACGACTTACGCAAACAACGTAAAAAGATAGGCCTGTTCCAACGCCCATACCTTGCATGGGCTGCGCCACCTAGGGAGCAGCTTTATCTTTACGCCGGCGTATCTCTAATGTAAACGGCGTAACTAATTGCAACGGGCGCACGTACGTTTCTTAATCGGCGTATCTAATCATTTGCATATTCTGCGCCGAACTCAACGGAAGCGCCACCTAGCGGCCAGCGTAAATATGCACCCTAAGATATGACCGCGTAGGAGACTTATAGGTGGATTCAGATAGGTTTACGCCGGCGTATCAGTAGATACGCCGTCGTAACTCTGAATCTACGCCGCTCATATCTTAGCCTAGTTTAAGCGTATCTGGTTTCCAGAATAAGCTTAAATTTGCGACGGCGTCGATTCAGAGTTACGATGGCGTATATACTGATATGCCATACACTACGCCTGCCTAACGTTGCGCCCGCCTACGTGAATCTGGCTACCATACTGTACACCTGATGAGAATTCAGATGGTTATTGCTGACTCAAGGGTTTAGGCCACCAAAAAAAAAAAAAAGACTGCATAAACCTGCTTATGTCTCCTTACTGTTAGGGCTCATTAATATCATTGTGTTAGAAAAAGCACATAATGCATTTTTATCTTGTTGAATTAAAATCGAACACAGTGCAAGATGTGTTTTACGTGCACAATACATATGTTTTAGTCCTTTTCACTATCAACTTTTCCTGTCTCCATTTTTGGGTTTTGTTGGAAATATGGATAAACACACTATTTAAAATTTATATAGCATTTTCCATGCATTGCCTGCAAATATAATGTTACCCACTGTTTTACTGAAACAAAAAAAAAAACTCAACACACTGTCCTCTGACGCAAAGCACTGATGTAAAGGACCTCATAGATTATAACTGTAGTAACTAGTTTTCATTCACTTTCAATGGACTCTGCTTTGAAGCACACATAAAACATGACGGCGTAAGCAGGTCCTTCTCAGAAAATGGAATTTGCTTATCTTAACCATTTCATAACCAGAGTTTTTTTAAGCTTAGATGCCTAAAACAAGTTTAGCCACATTGGTATGTGTTAGATAACCTGACATACCTCTATATGCACACTTTTACAGTTTGCTTCAAAGCTAATTAAAGCAGACAATTGTTCTTACCCCCAACACCTAAGTGAATGACATAGCCCAGAGGCTCCTGGATACCCACCTTACACATCCGGGAGGGCAATAAACTCAATGAACATACTCTGCACACTGTGCATGTGCTGGGAGTTATCCAGCACACTATACATGCACTGTGCCATCAGGGGATTCTTCCTTCTCTCCATACCTTCTCTCCATACCTGTTCTCTTTCCATCTTCCAGTCTTTCCCTTTCTTTGTTCTTGCTTTCTCTCTCTATTCACCCTCCTTCCTCCCATCCTTTTTTCCCTCCTTCTTTCCTTCCTTGCCTTCTTACCCTACCTTCCTTTATTTCTTTATTTCTGTTTTATCCACTAACTTTCTTCTTTCCCTCCATTTCTTTACACTTTCCTTCTTTTTCCTTTTTCTCATTCATTTCATCATTCCTTTTTCCTCTCCATATTTCCCTCCCTATCTCCTCCATTCCTTTCCTTCTTCCTTCTTTATTTCCTTCCATCCTATTGTCTTTTTACTTTCTCTTGTTCTACCTTCTCTTTCTCACTTCCTGCCTTCACTTTTCCCTTTCTTTCTTTTCTCCCTCTTTTCCACAATTCCTTTTTCTTTTCTCCCTCTAACTTCATCAATTCCGTCTTTTGTTTTTCTCTTTCTTCCTTATCTCCTTCACTTCCTGCCTTCCTTTATCCCTTTCTTCCTTCTCTCCCTCACTTCCCCCCTTCCTTTTTCACTTTCTTCATTCTCTCCCTCACTTTCTCAATTCCCTTTACCATTACTTCCTTTTATCCTATTTCCTTCCATCCTATCTTCCTTTTCTTCCTCCCTTACTTTTTCCTTTCTCTCTTGCTACCTTCTCTTTCTCACGTCCTCCCTTAATTTTTCCTTTTTTATCCTCTCCCTCACTTTCTCAATTCCTTTTTCCCTTTCTTCATTTTCTCTTATTTCCTTCCATCCTATATTCCTTTTCTTCTTCCCTTACTTTTTCCTTTCTCTCTTGCTACCTTCTTGCCCTCACTTCCTGCCTTCCTTTTTTCTGTTTCTTTCTTCTATCCTGCTTTTCCTTGATTTATTTTCTCCCTCTCTCTACCTCAATTCTTTTTTTTTTCTCTTTCTTCCTTCTCTCTCACTTCTTCCCTTTGTTTTTCCCTTTTCTCCCTTTCTCCCTCACTTCCTCAATCCCTTTTTCCCTTTCTTCCTTCTCTCCCTTTCTTCCTCAATTCCTTTTTCCTCTCTCTCCCTCACTTCCTCAATTCCTTTTTACCTTTCTTCCCTCTTTCCCTACCTTCCTCCCTTCTTTTTTCCCTTTCATCCTCCTCTCCATCACTTCCTCCCTTCTTTTTTTCCTTTATTCCTTCTCTCCTTCACTTCCTCCTTATGTTTTCCCTTTCTTCCTTCTCTGCCTCACTTCCTTTTTCCCTTTCTACCTTCTCTCCCTCTCTTCCTTGATTCCTTTTTCAGTTCTCTCCCTCACTCCTTAATTCTTTTTTTCCTTTTACTCCCTCTCTTGCTCAATTCCTCTTCTTCTCTTTCTCTTTCATCCTTCTCTCCATTACTCCCTTCCTTTCCTTTTTCCCTTTCTTCCTTCTTTTCCTCAGTTCCTCCCTTCTTTTTTAATTTTCTTCCTTCTCTCCGTCACTTCCTCCCTTCTTTTTTCCCCTTTCTTCCTTCTCTCTGTCACTTCCTCACTTCTTTTTTCCCTTTCTTCCTTCTCTCTCTCACATCCTCAATTCCTTTTTCCCTTCCTTCCTTCTCTCCATCTCTTCCTTGATTCCTTTCTCATTTCTCTCCCTCACTTCCTTAATTCCTTTTTTCCTTTTACTCTCTCTTTTGCGCAATTCCTCTTTTTCTTTTTCTCTTTCATCCTTCTCTCCCTTACTTCCTTCATTTCCTTTTTCCCTTTCTTCCTTCTTTCCCTCAGTTCCTCCCTTCTTTTTTCCCTTTCTTCCTTCTCTCCCTCACTTAATCCCTTCCCTTTTCCTTTTCCCTTTCTTCATTATCTTCCTTACCTTCTCTCCACTTCCTTTGTTCTGTATTTCTTTTTTCCTACTTTTTATACTTCCTTCCTTCTTTGCATACCTTCACACTTTCCTTCCTTCTTTCCGATCCCACTAGTGTTCTGAATCATTATATATAATATATATATGCCAGCACAACCTCTGTCTAATGTAGAACAAGCTGTGTGCACATAGCACACAGACTCTTTCCATATTGGAGGTCCCACACAATACTACCAGTGTCCCAAGCTATAATTTACCGCCTTTCTCCACAGTTTAAGATTTAAACAGTTAATTAAAAGATAGAAAAGCTGCTAGATAACAAAAGCTGAATATTATGCTGTAATTCAAGACAAGTGTTGAAACAAAGACCCTGATAATTACGTTAAAGACCATGATTAATGGCTGAATGCAGACAAACCTGTGCCTTGTACTTGCCCTTGCAACTCAGTAATTAAAGGACAGTTGTAAAGCATAATGAAGGGACTTAAACCACAATAAAACTATTAAGGCCTACAGTGTTCTCTGTGGTTAGTCGGTATGTTGTGCATTTCTTTGTTATTTGTAATTTAAAAATGTAAAGCTGAAGTTCAATCTGCTTATGTTTTGCTTGCCCTGGTTCCTCCTTTCTCCCTCCCATTAACATGCTAATATTTTTTTTTCTTTTGTTTAATATATTTTTTATTATTGAAGAGATTGCAATGTATACATAGAAAAAATTGCAGAAATAACAGAGAATTTACAAAGTGCGCAGAGAACATCACAAGTATATATAAAAACAAAGATGAAAAAGAAAAATAACATAACAATGCTGGTGTGCGATAGTACACACATTATTAAGTATAATGAGAACAGAGGGTCAAGCCCTCAGAAAACACACGTTGCATAAGTCCATTTAACTGGAAACATAATGTCATGAGGTAATCCAACATGTGAGGCACAAAATAGACATAGGGGAAAACCCCTTAAGCTTAAAACATAAAAATGGCAGGGAAGAAAAAAGAAACGAGGAAGAAAAGAGAGAGAGAAGAAAGACGAGCAAAGAGAAAGAAAAGGAAGGTCAACCGCTCTGGCCAGATCCCAGGTATGACTGCCAATTTTGGCTAGATCACAAGTATCAAGGCTCAAGGAGGGAGGAATCAAAGCCAGGTGGTAAAAAGTGGTCCACCCAAGGCTTCCAAACTTTACGATGTTTAGGAATCCTATCAAGTATTGTAGCCTCTATTTTACTGTGTATCATAGCTTAGGTCATTCTGTTCTTGGTCTCAAGTGTACAAAGTGTCGTGGTCTTCCAGGCCCTTGCTAGAGTCTGTTTAGAGGCAGTCATCAGTTGCTGTAGCAGTTTTGTCTGTGCTCTAGGAAGATCAAGAGCATAATGATTTAAAAGAGAAATAGCTGGATCAGGTTCTACATTTTGGTTAAGCAATATTCAGGCCATCCTAAAAAGGTCAACCCAAAACAGCCGCACGATCGGGCATGTCCACCAGATATAAACATGTGTACCTGGCTCTCTGCAACCACAATAGCACACAGAGGGATACCAAGGTAGACATTTTGTAATTCTTGCCTGGACCAGGTACCATCGAAGCAAGACCTTGTAGTTGGTCTCCATTGACAGCATATTTTGAGATGAGGACTTTATCGCTGCCCAAATGTCATTCCAGTCCTCCAACTGTACCCCAAGGTCAGATAGGTAACATTGGAGAAGGGCAGTTAAGATAGGAATAGAGTTTTGTAATAAGGCCCGGAGCATGCAGGTCAGAATTACAATTACCTATGCCAATAGAAACATTTTTGTTTTAATTGCATACTTCATTTTAGACCCAGTGATCTCATTAGTTGATCTCTGTGCCTCTCTGTGCAATGCAGGCAGGTCAGAGCTGGTGGGAACCACCATGCACACTGGACGTTTGGTCATCTCTCCTAAACTCCTTTCCTCCTGGCGGCAGCATTTTTGGCAGAAAAAACGTCTAATGCTTGTAAACGTGCGTTAACACATTTAGGTGTTAATTCATTTAATTGGCTAGAAAAATAATCTGTAATATAATACATTTTTGGTTTTGGGTTTAATACCACTTTAAGATGAAGTAAAATATTTAAAACATCCATTGAAGTTTGAGCATTTTTCCCCCTCACCTTGTAAACATCAAAAATGATATCCAGTGAATAATCAAACCTCTTTGGCTTCTAATAATACAGAGAGACTCTGAGTTGCTGCAGTGAAGGGGAAACTCCACAATATTACTACATAGATCAATAGCAGTAAAACCCAATTTAAATAAATCATCTCTCTGTAATGAGAAAGTGGCCATAAAACAGGAAGGACATGCTGCTGTGACAACTGTTACCAACAGAATCAATGTCACCTCGTACCGGCCGCACCGTGCATTGAAAGGATTGGCTGGGACAGAAGAGAAATCACAGCTTCCATATCTTTTATTGATATCTTAATCAGAATAGCAATTCAGTATCCCATCACAGGATTTAAAGTGAGACTCCGATTGAGTGGTAAAAGATTTGAATCTTTAGCAATTTATTTTTTATTGATATAGGGAAATTTACTCTCATCCCCGACCCAGAAAAATAAAAATAAATAAAAAAATGAAGGAAGGAAATATTTTGGTGGCAGTTTAACTTAAAGGCCAAACTCCGTTCAGACTTTTTATAACAAGAAGCCCAGAACTGCTACAAATATACACTTTCTTCCCAGCAGTTTAAAAAAAAATCTATGAAATTAAAGGGGGTCCTGGTTGGGGCACTGAATGGCAGTGGGGGGATGGGAGGGGTTGAGGGGTAACTACCCATGCAAACTGTAGCTGGGCTTTACAAAACTAATCTACAGTATCTAATAAATTGTTAAACATAGAAGTGTGGTCTGAGTCGTACTACTGATTTTCACACCAGAGGAGGGGAATATTGCATTGAATCTTTTAGTAGCACATAACTTAAAGTTAATTTTTACACTTTTTAAGTCACTGACCCAGAATAGGGATGAGCTCAGATACTAATCTGATGCCACCTCAGCTATCCCACAAGAAGCTGTGCCACTTTTATGCAGATCATGAAGAATTATTATGCAAAAAAAATTACTTGAACCAATATGTACCTAGGTTAAGAATCTGTAGTCTAACGACTTGGCTTTAAACAAGTTCACATTTTGAGAAAAAATAATAAATGCACATTTTTTTGCAGGTAAAAAAATTTGCATTTATTACATACATGTGCTTCCATTGAGGAGACTTTAAATTTTAGAGTTAGGACTGCAATACACAGGGAGCCTTGATGGGGCCTGCAGCTTATGCATGTATTTGCAAATGCGTGCAACTAAACCCCTGTTTTTAACGCACTTTTAGACAAGTGAATTTGGTTGAGTGAGTGAGTGAAAAACGTATATAGCGCTGCACATGCAAACTAAATCGACTCTGGGCGCCGTTTGTCCATTTCTCCTTTGAACTCAAAAGAGATGGGTTTTGATCATTCTCCTAAAGGTCAAGTGATTCTCCTCCAACCGAATGCTGGTTGGTAAAGCGTTCCATAGTCTGGGGTCCTGGAGCGCAAATCTTCATTCTCCCTTGGACTTGTATCTGGTTTTTGGTATTTGGAGTAGATTTTGATTGGTGGATCGCAGAACGCGATTGGAGTTGTGAGCTTTTAGTTTTTCGCATAGATATTGGGGGGCATTTCCTTGAACACATTTATGCGTCAGACAGAGTGCTTTGAAAGTAATTCTGTATTTTACTGGCAACCAATGAAGGGTTCTCAGTGAAGGAGAGATTAATTCCCAAGGTTTTTTCCCAGTCACCAGTCTAGCAGCCGTATTTTGAACGACTTGCAGACGGGTGATTTGATACTTTGGGAGTCCGAGGTAGAGGGCATTTGCATAGTCCAGTCTGGAGTTAACAATTGTTCCCACCACGACTGCTATGTCCTCTTTAGGAATAAATGGAATAAGTCTGCGTAGTAGGCGCAGCAGATGGTGCGATCCACTGACTACTGACCCTATTTGTGTGTCCATTGTCATGTAGGTGTCGAAGATGACTCCGAGACTTTTGACTTTGGTGCTAGGGGTGATGATTTGGCCCAGAATGGGCGGGGGTGTCCAAGTTGTTGCAAGTTGATTCTTTATATTGGCGTGAAACAGGAGCAGTTCTGTTTTCGATTCGTTGAGTTTAAGATAACTTTTTGTCATCCAGTTTTCTATCAAAGAGAGGTATTTCTCTAGCCCTAGATGATGATCCTTGTTGTTGCAAACGTGAAAGTACAGTTGTGTGTCATCTGCATAGGAGTGGTAAAGTAGCTTTTGGCTACTGATGATTTCAAAGAGAGGGCGGAGGTAGATATTGAACAGTGCCGGCGACAGGGGGGATCCTTGCGGGACCCCGCATGACACCGTGCGTTTTTAGAAGTGAAAGGTCCCAATTTCACTATTTGTGATCGGTTTTCCAAAAAGGAGGAGAACCAGGATAGATCACATTCCGCAACTCTGGCTACTTCAGCTAGCCGAGTCAGTAGTAGTTTGTGGTCTACGTGTCAAAAGCTGCGCTTAGGTCCAACAGTACTAGAAGACAAGATTCTCCTTCGTCTGCGGCCTCGAGAACATCATACCATATTTTAAGCAGTGCTGTTTCTGTCCAGTGCTGTTAGTTGCTGATTGGTTGATAAGTTGAGCTTGGTTATTCTGTGTGTTTATTTTTTGTTTTGGAAGGCTGTAAAGCAGGGATCAATGCTCCTGTAGATCTGTCAGTGTATTGGCTTGCTCGTTCCTCGTACATATACTATATTATCAAAAGTATTGGGACGCCTGCCTTTACACGAACATGCACTGTAATGGCATCCCAGTCTTAGAGTTCATAGGGTTCAATATTGAGTTAGTCCAATCTTTGCAACTAAAACAGCTTCAACACTTCTGGGAAGGCTGTCTACAAGGTTTAGAAGTGTGTCTATGGTAATGTTTGACCATTCTTCCAGAAGCGCATTTGTGAGGTCAGGCACTGATGTTGTGTGAGAAACCCTGGCTCGCAGTTTCCTCTCTAACTCATCCCAAAGGTGTTCTCTCAGGTTAAGGTTAGGACTCTGTGCAGGTCGTTCACGTTATATAGGGTGGGCCAACTCAATATTGACCCCTACAGACTAAGACTGGGATGCCATTAAAGTTCATGTGTGTGTAAAGGCAGGTGTCCCAATACTTCAATACTTTTGGTATCATAATTTACATTCTGACAGGAAGACTTAATGAACTACCACAGTGCTCACAACACAGTGGCAGTTAGTTAAAAACTATAAGCCAACAGCCGCAAAGGCTGCCAAACTTTGTAGTTTTCCATTGACAGAGGACTGTGAAAAAGTGGCGTGACCAGGTGGGCCGGTGCATTTATAACATGTTACATGTTATACCCTGAATATGGGTGTAACATGTAACATGTTCTTAAAGGTGAACTTATCCTTTAACTAAAACCCTTTTTTTTCAGTTTTGGATAGAGTGGAGAAGGATTAGAATGCCTGTTAGTTTTTACTGCTGTCTTTGCCCCCACTAGGGAGATTCACCCTCTCCATTTGTCATGTTTGCTGTTATCACCAATAGTTGTTTGCCATTATCATCAAAGGTGAAAGTAATAGAAAATCTACATTTTTGGGTTATGACCAGAACAGTAGAGGGGGAATTTTCTGATGGGGGCACTATTTCTGCTCAGATAACCAGGGATTCCCTCATTCTGGAGGGATTTCCTCTCACTTCCTGTCTTAGGTATGGGGGATAGGGATCAGTCCACACTAAAAAAAAAAGTTTTGCGTTCTACTTACGTTCTACTCTTGCCGACCAACCGCCGTCATTATACTGTGGCAGGTTGGCACAGCAGCGCAAACCGCCATAGGTGTACATCAGCCACTTTAAGAGGTATAGGGGGAGCGCACACGCCACAGGAGCTGATGTGCATGACCAGCGGCTGCGATGTCCATCGGCTACACGCGATAGTTTCTCAGAGCGCCAGAGCTGGGATCTGTCAATGTAAACAGACAGATCTCTGCTCTGTCAGGGGAGTACAGAGAGATCTGCTGTTCCTAGTGATCGGAAACAGCGATCTCTCTCCTCCTCCAGTCAGTGTACTCCCCCACACCTCCCTAGGGAAGACTGTATAAATGTCAATGGTCCCAAAAAAATCGCTAATTGCCGCCATTACTAGTAAAAAAAAAACTATAATTAAAATACCATGGGGCAGATCCACATACATCCGCTGCACCCGGCGCAGATGTAAGATACGCTACGCCGCTGTAACTTACTTGGCTTTGGTTTGAATCCTCAACGAATTTGCGTCGTAAGTTACGGCGGCGTAGTGTATCTCTCCCGGCGGAATTCAAATTGGGCGGGTAGGGGGCGTGTTTCATCTAAATGAAGCATGCGCCGTCCATAAAAACTCCCAGGGTGCATTGCTCCAAATGACGTCGCAAGGACGTCAGTGTTTTCAACGTGAACGTATATGGTGTCCAGCCCCATTCACGGACGACTTGCGCAAACAACGTAAAATTTTCAAAATTAGACGCGGGAACGAAGGCCATACTTAACATTGAGTACGCCACCATTTAGCAGCTTTAACTATACGCCGGAAAAAGCCGAACGGAAACAACGTAAAAAAAATGCGACGGCCGGTCGTGGATCGTCGGAAATAGCTAATTTGCATACTCGACGCAGATTACGTCGGGAACGCCACCTAGCGGACGCCAAAAAATTGCATCTAAGATCCGACAGTGTACGAAGACGTACGCCTGTCGGATCTAACACAGATGCCGTCGTATCTTGTTTTGTGGATACCAAAACAAAACTACGAAAGCGCAAAATTCGAAATTACGCGTCGTATCAACAGATACACCGCGTAATT
This sequence comes from Rana temporaria, assembly GCF_905171775.1. Classification (NCBI taxonomy): domain Eukaryota; kingdom Metazoa; phylum Chordata; class Amphibia; order Anura; family Ranidae; genus Rana; species Rana temporaria. The sequence goes on along the minus strand of NC_053490.1, from coordinate 52,088,447 downwards.
TCTTTGAGGATCTGCCCCCATAAGTCTATCCACTATTTTGTAGACTAGACTATAACTTTTGCGCAAACCAATCAATATAGGCTTATTGCGATTTTTTACCAAAAATATGTAAAAGAATACATATCGGCCTAAACTGATGAAGAATTTTATTTATTTTTTTAAATTTTTGTTTTTGGATATTTATTATACCAAAAAGTAAAAAGAAATATATATATATTTTTCAAAATTGACGCTTTTTTTTGTTTATAGCGCAAAAATTAAAAACTGCAGAGGTGATCAAATACCACCAAAAGAAAGCTCTATTTGTGGGAAATAAGGGACATAAATTTTGCTTGTGTCCAACGTTGCACGACCGCTCAATTGTCAGTTAAATCGACGCAGTGTCGTATCACAAAAAATGGCCTGGTCAGTAAGTGGGTAACTCCTTCTAGGGCTGAAGTGGTTAAGTAATCTCAGATTTCCAAGTTCCTATTGATATGAGGTTCTTATACAGTTTGATGTCTCAAAATACCCTAGCAATGGGAAATCTTTTTGCCTGCACAGAGACTGTTAATCTAAAGGTTAGTATACACTAGTAGAATTTAGAAATACAATTCTTAGGAAAGTTTATAAAAACATTTTCCGTGTAAAATCTGATGTCGTTCATAATTAGTTCAAGATTTAATTTGCTTTTAACATTAAATTTTGTAATGAATTGACTATACCGAACAAAAAACGCATACACTGTTAGAAATGTGTACATTCAAGGAAAAAAATTTCATCCTGCTACTTTGAATTTTCTCATCACTGCGGTCAAAAACAAATGTCGATTTGAGCCCAACAATGATTAGAAAATCAAACGTTTTATAAAGAAATATATTGAAAGTAAGTCTACTAGTGTATACCAAACTTTATTCAACTATGGAGTACAAAGTGAACTATTTCTGTACAGAATCAAGTGACTCAAAGTGACCAATCAGAATTCACTTTTCACCGATCTGACTATAGAAAACTGAGAACTCATTGGCTGCTACTGTTTTCAGAACTTTGCACAAAGTGATAGTGCTTTACAATACCTTCAAAATCCCGATGTCCGTAACTGGGACACAAGCAAAATAACTTGACTGTACAGAGTAAAAACACATAGAGAACAATGATACAAATCTTTATTAATACACATATTTACAGCATACTTGCTTTGACAGTGGCTCTGCAGTAAACCCTGTGACACTGATGTAATGGTGTAATAATTAAAAGCTGCAAAATGCTGGATAGCTGGTGAGATAGCCAGATAAATGATTGCCTAATATATTTGTTGCAAAGCCATCAAGAGAGGGCAATAAAAGAAAAGCTGAGGTCTGCATAGCTCAATGGTGTACACAAACCGATGGCGTCCACAGATGTTCCAAACAGATGTCTTAGACAGCAAATCTATCTGTGCTGAACAGGTTACATTGCTGCCATATCGCTGAAGGTCTTTTTTTTTTTATAGCAGACTTGATAAAAAAATGCCTGCGGCACAAATAACCTTTATCTAAAGATGGGATCTACCCCTGGTAAGAAAAACAAGCTCCTCGCTAAGGAAAGCCTGTTCTGAGGACATCGTTATCACACCCGAATACGGTCAACTGTCATTAAACTGGAAATTCAGATGTTGAGGTTTGTGTGCAAGATGTGCAAAAAGATGGAGTTAGGATAACTTAGAAGTTTATTGTATATTTAATTGACCTCATGTTTACATAGTGAACTATGACACGGTAATTAGGGTTGGTCAAAGCAGGCATGGCAAACCAAGATAAACAGCGGGAAGAACAGAGCAAAATAAAGTGTTTACATTACATGGTGTGTGCTGGGGGGGACATATTTTCAATATTCCAGAAAGCGATAATAGCACTTTAGTAATTAGCCACTTCAGCCCCAGAAAATTGTACCCCCTTCCTGACCAGAGCAATTTTTACAATTTGGCACTGTGTTGCTTTAACTAACAATTGCGCGGTCTGTACCCAAAAAAAATTTGCTTCCCTTTTATTCCTACAAATAGAGCTTTCTTTTGGTGGTATTTGATCACCTCTGCGGTTTTTATTTTTTGCTCTATAAACAAAAAAATAGCGGAATTTTGAAAAAAATAAAACAATATTTTTACCTTTTTGCTATAATACATATCCTCAAAAATGTTTTAAAAAAACACATTTCTTCATCAATTTAGGGCAATATATATTCTTCTACATATTTTTGGTAATAAAAGAATTGCAATAAGCGTATATTGATTGGTTTGGGCAAAATATATAGGCCCGGATTCACATACATCGGCGCATATTTATGCGGGCGTAGCGTATCTAATATACGCTGCGCCGACGCAGCGCACAGAGGCGAGCACTGTATTCACAAAGCACTCGCTCCCACTCGCTCTTAAAGATACGCTGGGTTTCCTCGGCGTAAGCCAGCAGGGTGGAAGTGGGCGTGAGCCATGCTAATGAGGCGTGAGCCCATGCAAATGATGGGGCAAGCGCCATAGAAGTACTTAAAATGAATGGCGCATGCGCCGTCCCGTGGCCGCATCCCTGTGCGCATGCTCAGAATCACGTCGGAACTACTCCCTAAGATACGACGGAGCACTGCTCTACGACGTGAACGTAACCTACGCCCAGCCCTATTCATGTACTAAATAAACAACGTAAAATACAACGGCTCTGTTCCCTAGTCCATACCTGTGCATGAGTTGCACCTGCTATATGGGTAATAACTTTACGCCGGACGTACGACTTACGCCGGGCGCAACTACGTTTGTGAATCGGCGTATCTCCCTCATTTGCATATGTGCATAGAAAATCAATGGGAGCGGCAAATGCACCCAGCGTAAATATGCGCCCAACGATACGACGCCGTAGGTAAGTTACGTCGGTCGTAGGAAGCCTATTTTTAGGCGTATCTCAGATTGTGGGCACGGTGCATAGATACGACGGCGCATAGTTATATATAGTTTTCTTTATTTTCATGACTATGAAAATTGTAGAATCACACTGAAGGCATCAAAACTATGAATTAACACATGTGGAATTATACATAACAAAAAAGTGTGAGACAGCTGAAAATATATTTCATATTCTAGGTTCTTCAAAGTAGCCACCTTTTGCAGCAGACACATCTCTAGAACTGGTAAGAGGAGACTGTGTGAATCAGGCCTTCATGGTAGAATATCTGCTAGGAAACCACTGCTAAAGAAAGGCAACAAGCAGAAGAGACTTGCTTGGGCTAAAGAACACAAGGAATGGACATTAGACCAGTGGAAATCTGTGCTTTGGTCTGATGAGTCCAAACTTGAGATCTTTAGTTCCAACCCCTGTGTCTTTGTGCGACGCAGAAAAGGTGAATGGATGGACTCTACATGCCTGGTTCCCACCGTGAAGCATGGAGGAGGAGGTGTGATGGTGTGGGGGTGCTTTGCTGGTGACACTGTTGGGGATTTAATCAAAATTGAAGGCATACTGAACCAGCATGGCTACCACAGCATCTTGCAGCGGCATGCTATTCCATCCGGTTTGCGTTTAGTTGGACCATCATTTATTTTTCAACAGGACAATGACCCCAAACACACCCCCAGGCTGTGTAAGGGCTATTTGACCAAGAAGGAGAGTGATGGGGTGCTGCGCCAGGTGACTACCTCTTGAAGCTCATCAAGAGAATGCCAAGAGTGTGCCAAGCAGTAATCAAAGCAAAAGGTGGCTACTTTGAAGAACCCAGAATATGAAATATATTTTCAGTTGTTTCACACTTTTTTGTTATGTATAATTCCACATGTGTTACTTCATAGTTTTGATGCCTTCAGTGTGAATCTACAATTTTCATAGTCATGAAAATAAACAAAACTCTTTGAATGAGAAGGTGTGTCCAAACTTTTGGTCTGTACTGTATATATTACTTTTAGGTTTATCAAGTTTTGGGGTGGCACCAGATATATTACTTATGCCTCGTACACACAATCAGTTTTTTCCACAGAAAAAACACGTTTTTTTTTCAGCAGGAAAACAGCTGAAATTTGTCTTGCATACACATGGTCACCCAAATCTTGGCTGAAATTCCGAACGTCAAGAACGCGGTGACGTACAACACGTACGACAAGCCGAGATCAATGAAGTTCAATAGGCAGTTCGTGGCTTCTGCTTAATTCTGAGAATGCTTTTTTTGCGCGTCGTAATTGAATACATACGAACGCAATTCGCGATATGATTTTTTCCTGTCACGAAAATTGAGATCCTGCTCTCAATCTTTTCTTGGCAGGAAAACTGACAAAAAAAGTGTGATGGAGCATACACACGGTCGGTTTTCCTGACAAAAACCTCACATCGCATTTTTCCTCAGGAAAACCGATTGTGTGTACGAGGCATTACAGTACCAATATTATAATATTACATGCAATAGATAACAATGATATTTGCATAAGGTTCAAATGAAGAACAAGCTCTCTGCTCACTGCTTGTGATTCTGCTGTTTCTCATATAAAACTGTTTTCCATCAGTAAGGTCAGTTGATCAAAGAAAATTAAGCTGTCCCAAAGGACAACATCGTTAGCAAAACATACTTTCTCATATGCTGGCCAAGCTTTTCTTTTCCCGGTTCTATTTCCAGTTAGCAGGTGTCAATGTCAGATGGTTTTAAAATCCTCCAAGGAGAATTACAGGCACACTAAACAAATATATACGAAAGCTCCATTAAATCTCCGACATGCTTAACCCGTTTCCTGACAGTGCTGTATAGTCAAATTCCCCGTGCACCAATCAGTTAAATCCTGGCCCTCCAATCAATAGCTTGATTTCAGATTTAATGTGGTTTTTAAATGCACGTTCTTCTGCTAAACGGCTAAATAAGATCCAGAGGTCACGTCAAATGTGAACCACTGCCCCATAGTAATAGAACCTACCAAACAATATCATGACTGACTACCAGATAAATAGACCATGACAGGGATTCTACTGGTATGTGAGACGCAAGCTTCCAACCGGACCCTATTTTGGACTGGATCCATAAAGCTGAACTGCAGCCAACCAGCTGAATACACCAATAAAATACATATATTGGAACAGTTTACCTGCCAAAGGATTTGTATTTTTCTCTATCCAGTTTTGAGATTTACACAGTTCTGGCACACACAAAACGTCTTGTCTGGTAGGACAGGAGACCTTGTCTCTCCTCCTGCCTCTGAATGGACAGCGAATGGAGAAGCAGCAGACTGATGAGCTCATCTCTTTGAAAAAAAAATGCATGGATGTATCAATGTATTAATAAATGTAGAGGTGTATAGTATTCAGCTTTATTACCAAAACTGTTGACATGGCTCTTCTAGTAGAGACGTTTCCTAGTTTAAGAACCTCTGTCCATTTTTATTGCTGTCCTTGTCCTCACTATTTGTTATTGAGATTATTAACACTGGGGCAACAAAGCAACATTTTACCAGAACAGAAGTAGGAGGAGAGATGTATTGTAGTGACAACTGCCTGTGATGTTTAACGCGGGAATAGAGGAAAAATGTTTTTGATGGGGGCATAATCAATAATAATAATAAAAAAATTGACAATGGTAAATTATTTGGCTGGAGATTTACTTTAAAGGGGTTGTAAACATTTGTGTTTTTTCACCTTAATGCATCCTTTGCATTAAGGTGAAAAAACACCTTGCAGTGTCTGGCCCCCCCGAGCCCCCGTTTTACTTACCTGAGCCCCGAATTTCCGAGGGCGCGATCCCGTGTCATTCTTCACATGGCTGATAGGCTCTTCATTGGATAGATTGATAGCAGAGCAGCTATCTGCTGTCAATCAAATTCAATGACGTGGCCGTCTAGGGCGGGGCCTAGAGGAGCCTCAAGAGCCACCGTGGGACCCCAGAACAGGTGGATAGGGGCCACTCTGTGAAAAACTAACTGCACAGTGGAGGTAAGTATGACATGTTTGTTATAAAAAAAAGTGAACCTTTAGTGTCACTTTATGAATCCATTTAGTAAATTATTTAATTGACTATTTTCCAATACTGGAAAAAAAGGATATGTTGATACTTTGCATAGAATTTAGTCAAATGCGGGGTCCCAGAAACCATCACAGACCTGGTACCTTACTCCATTAAGCTTTTCCAGCTCCTGTTGCCAGATCATAGTCCCCAGGCTTTTGTCTGCGATCGTATTCACCGTGCATTGAGAGCTAAACCCTCTCCTGACAAACAACCCAGAGATATAGTGCTATGTATGAAAGACTTTCTGGTGAAGGAGGAGATCATGCGCGCTGCTAGAGGCATGAGAAATATCACTTTGGAGGGAGTCCAGCTGCAAATCTATCCTGACATATCCCAAGCAACGCTGGACAGACGCAGAAGAATGAAGGAGATCACATCAGTGCTTTACACTGCCAGGATCAGATACAGATGGGGGTTCCCTTTTAAGCTGATTGTCCCTTACAACGGAACCACTTACATCGCCACCACCATCCCAGAAGGACAGGATATTTTACTCAAGTTGGGACTGATGGATCCTAGCAATCTCCCGCGCACCCCATCCACGCCTCGCCCAGCACCTATCTGGAACACACCAGTAATCAGAGGAGACCGTCGCAGATTCAGACCTGACGCCGATCCATGGCGCCTGAAATAACTACCCTTTTCCTTGGTTCACCCATTTAATCCTTTTTTCCTCAGGTTTACCGAACAATTGGTCTCAGGTTTTGACTCTGTTTTTTTTTCTTTTTTTTCATATTGATATAGCTTTTTGCTGCTCACTTTAACCCTAGGTTAAGTACATATTTAAATAAGTATTCTGGGTTTCTATTATGAGGTTTCATTTAGTTTATTTTGCAATTTTGCCCTCATGCTACTTCAAGTTATTACAATATCATAGTACATGTAATGGTGTAGATGATATAGTGTTATCATACATATTTGTTAAGAGGTTGTCAGTTATGTGGTAACACTGCCATCTACTGCCATATGCTGGTATGTCTTACCCTTTTCAGGATTTCCATATGCTGACCATTTTTTGCTATGCAAGATATATTGGCTAGCTGACTCCTACACACTGATGGTCATCAACAGATATAGTAATGTTTGTAATTCTCCTGTAGCTCCTTTCATGGGCAAATATTGCCTAACTCGCCTCAGGCTTAATTGTGTATGTATATGTATGTGTATGTATATATGTATATATACATATATTTTTTTTTATCTGCCCTCTGTGGGCCTTATACATTTACCAGATAGTTTTTCTGGTTTAACATAATAGATAATTACACCTACCTCATCTAATGTGGTCTCTCTTATAGAATTTTTTGCACTTAATATGACTTGCGTAATTCAGTTATGGGTTCCACTGCACAATTTTTGGACTTAGAGTCTGTGTCTAAGATAGTTTATATATGTTTTTTTTTTTTTTTTTTGGCGGTAATCTGTTTGGTTGTCTCAGCAATGATCGTCACAGGTATTTTTTCTAATGTAATTTTTTTGTGGCTCCCTGCCCCGTGTCGCTATGATTTTCCCCCACTCAGTCAGGACTGCTCTCTTTAATATGAGGGTTGCCCTTTCTCGTCTGAACTGCGAATTACTATGGTTTTTCATTTTACTTAATTTAACATTGGTTACAGTGTTGGTTATTCGCAGTTGTATGTCGACATCACTGAGTTTCAGACCAACTGGTCTATTGTTGCTTCACTGTCGGTTGAAGAAAAAAATTTCTTTCAACCCCTTTTTTTTCCTACATTTCTATGTTTGGTTAAACATATTTAATGGTACATTAGATGTAATCTCTGATAGAGATGGTAAATATGGTACACTCTTTGCAAAAGTTTTTTTATTTGTTGAAGTTATACTTGTCTCAGGTTTCCTTACAGTCTGGATTAATAATAGGTCATTAAACAGATCAAGACCCCTGGCTCCCTGCCCCCCCCCCCTAAACTTACAGTTCCTCAGTTACCTCACTTCCTGTTGAATTCTTATGACACTCTCTATGGTTTATGGCTATTACATTAATCTCTCATAATGTGCAGGGATTCAATTCCCCAAACAAAAGAAAGAAGGCGTTCTTGCAGTATAAGTTGAAAGCCAAGATTGTTATGTTGCAGGAAACACACTTTATGAAGGATGCTCATCCTACCTTCTTTCACAAAGCATATAATCAATCCTTTTACACCACATCCTCCTCCAAAACCAAGGGAGTGGCAATTTTTTTTCACCATTCTTTTCCATTCGAAATCCAGCAAGTTTATAAAGACCATGAAAGTAGGTTCATCATAATTAAAGGCACCCTATCAGGTAGAGAGCTTACTGTAGCTAATGTTTATACACCTAATGATGCACAGACCTCATTTTTCACCCAATTTTTTAACAAATTGCAACAACTCCACTCTTCACATATCATAGTAGGTGGTGACTTTAACTCGGTCATGCAACCGAATCTGCATCGTAGCAAACAAAACTTGAGTTCTAAAACACTATCTAAAACAACCATTACACATTTAAACGATCTACAGCTAATAGACTCTTGGAGAGCTTTAAACATAGGGGCACATGAATATACATTCTACTCTCACCCACATGACTCATACTCTCGCATTGACCACATATTCTGTACCCCTATTATTCTAGCTAACACACATGATGCCGCAATACACCCTTGTTCCTGGTCGGACCACCAAATTGTCACTCTTAGTACAGAATTCATAGGCCTTACCCCTACCCCTTACTCATGGAGATTAAATGAATCTTTACTTTCGGACCCTGTTCATCAACAAGAAATAGCATCTGAAATTAAGGATTATTTCATATTCAACTCAAACCCTGATATCTCTCCCTCCACTCTGTGGATGGCACACAAAGCAGTAGTGAGGGGTCACCTTATTAAGCGAGCTGCACAATGTAATAGAAGTAAATGGGAAAAGATTCACTCCCTTACAAAAGATCTCCAAAACTTATATAAAGACCATACACGTTCACACGACCCAGATACCCTTAAATTGATATCACAAAAACGCACAGAGCTGGACTCTCTTCTCACTTTTAGAGCAGAAAAAGCTCTTCGGTGGTCTAAGGCAAAATTTTTCTTATCTAGTAACTCTTATTCTACATTGTTCGACCGGAAACTAAATCAAACAATTAAACCCACACACGTTTATAAACTTAAAAATAGCTCAAACCAACTAATCACTCACCCACAAGAGATTCTTTCTATCTTTAAAAACTTTTATTCGGACCTCCTTTCAGCGCCAAACTCTTCAATCCCTCTCTCCTCCATTAATTGGTTGGATAATCTCCCCTTCCCCAAATTAACTAAAACTAATATAGAATCACTAAATGCACCCTGTACGGAGGAGGAATTACTTCAAATAATTAAATCACTCAAAAAGAACTCTGCCCCTGGCCCCGATGGTTTCTCCTCCTTATATTATAAACAATATCACCAATTCCTTATACCACACCTCTCCAAACTATTCAACAATATACTGAAAGGAGACCAATTCCCAGAGGAAATGTTACTTGCAAATATGTCCCTCATTCCAAAACCGAACAAGGACCACACACTGCCCCAGAATTATAGACCCATCTCAGTCATTAACAATAATCTTAAAATTTTTAGTAGACTCTTAGCAAACCGACTATCTGCTATAATCCCCACTCTAATTTCCCCATATCAATCTGGTTTTATCCAAGGTAGACAAATCACGGATAACATTCGGTTAGTTACAAACATCATTCAGGATGCAAATATACACTCTCAACCACTCTTAATGTTAAGCCTTGATATTAACAAGGCTTTTGATAGTGTTTCCTGGACCTTTTTAGACATAGTCTTGAAAAAATATGGCTTTCAAGGTGAGTTTGTACATGCCTTCCATGCTCTTTATCATAATCCAGCCACCAGAATAAGACTCCCGGGCTGCAACTCTGAATTCTTTAAACTTGGCAGGGGGACACGACAGGGATGCCCTATGTCCCTGCTATTATTTGCGCTGGCGATAGAACCCTTGGCTACAGCAATTCTTAGTCACACAGACATTAACCTGCCTGGCGGTCTTCCCGTGTCTGACACGGGGTTAGATTTTCCTGCTGCGAGCGGTAACCCCGTGTCAGCCACGGGCTTGCCTCGCTAGATCCACAGGCACAAGTTACTTACCTTGTCCCTGGATCCAGCGATGCCACCGCGCTGTGTGAGCGAGCGGGACCTCGCTCGATTCACACAGTGCCTCCGTGTGACGCCGATCTCCGTTCCCTGCGACGTTACGACGCACGGGGACGGAGAACGGCGCCAAATTCAAAAAAGTAAACAAACACCTTACATACAGTATACTGTAATCTTATAGATTACAGTACTGTATGTAAAAAAAACACACCCCCCCTGTCCCTAGTGGTCTGTCCTGTGTCATGCATGTCATTTTATATAATAAAAACGTTTCTTTCTCCCTGCAAACTGTAGATTGTCCATAGCAACCAAAAGTGTCCCTTTATGTCAAAAATAGTTTTAGATCAGCTAAAAAACAGCGATAATAAATTATAATCACTTGCAGAATTGTGCGATAGCGATTTGTGGGGAAATTCGTCATAAAAAAAAAAAAATAATGACAGCAACAATTCTGCAACTGAGCACATTTCAGTGATTTTGATTTGATTACATTATTGAATAATTTTTATTATAATTATATTATTATTTGTTATAATTATTTATAATTATTTATTATATTATAATTTATAATTTTGTTTTTAAAAAAATGTCATACCCGGGATGCCTATTAGAAGCTTGTTTGGTCAGATTTAAGTGAGTTATTTCTAAAAATTACAGACCTACAATATAAAACGCCAAATTTCCTTGCAAATAATGGTACCGCTTTTAGCATGTTTTTTCTGACAGAATCATACCGCCAGGGAGGTTAAGGGCTATTCCACAAAAAATGGTACATATAAGTTAAGTATGTATGCGGACGACATGCTTTTATTCCTCACCCAACCGAATATTGCTCTTCCCAACCTCTTACAAACACTTAATATATTTTCGTCACTATCAGGTCTCTCAGTTAATGTATCCAAGTCTATAGGGATGCCTATAAATATCCCTTCAGCTCAATTAGAATCATTGCGGTCCTCTTTTAACTTTTCATGGTCAATGGAGTCACTCCCATATCTAGGCATCTTTCTTACCCCCAATATTAAAGATATAGCTTCCAAGAATTATACTTCGCTATTGCTGAAACTGAGATCAACTCTTAGAATGTGGAAACCCTTCAACATCTCATTCCTTGGTAGAATCACAGCGGTAAAAATGATAATATTGCCAAAACTTCTTTACATGTTTCGAGCACTTCCAATTAGAATCAACAAAATTCTGATTACAAAATTCCAGTCTGATATTCATAAATACATTTGGGCAGACTCACACCCTCGTCTTTCCAGGTCTGTTTTATTTAAATCCCATAGGGATGGGGGTTTGGGCCTCCCGGATTTTTGGCTATACTACCTAGCCGCCAGATGGTCTCAAATGGCACAATGGCACATTTCCAACCCTAATCTCCCATGGGTAGCATTCGAGAGAGATTCGATCCTTCCCTATTCTATTTCCGGCATCCTTTGGGGAAATAAAATTCCTAATCACGCTATAGAATCCCTTAACCATATAGTGTCACAATCATACCAATTATGGAAATTATACAGTGGAAAATACCATCTCATCACTAAATCTCCCCCACATGCATCCTTCATTGGTGACCCGAAATTTCATCAATACACCAAGGGCTTGGGAGACTTTTCTTGGTGGATCAGTAATAATCAGACTTCCCTATTCAACTTTCTAGAAAACAATAACTTCATTCCCTTCTCCTCGTTGAAATCTAAATATCAAATTCCCAACACAGAATTTCACAACTTTCTACAGATTAGACACTTCTTTAACACATACTTTCAGACTACAGACACAAACCCACCTTCCTTTTTTGAAAAACTTTGTCTGAAATCCCCTAGAAAACGTGGCTTTATTTCTGAGGTGTACCCCAATCTCATTAATAACACAGATTCTCCAAAACTTTCTTACATGCAGAAATGGGAACAGGAGATATCCTTCTCTTATTCCCCAGATGACTGGGAAGAATCTATCAACAACCTTCACAAATGCACTAGATCAATTGCTATTAAGGAAACTGCACTGAAACTATTCACCAGATGGTACTATACCCCAGTTAAACTACATGTAATATTTCCGACCGTTTCACAACTATGCTTCAGAAACTGCAACTCCATTGGTTCATTCTCACACACTTTCTGGGACTGTGATAGAATCACATATATATGGAAACAACTTGAGAAATTTGCCTCTAAGATTTCAAACTACAATGTCAAACTGACAGTTCAGAACTGTCTTCTGTTCTCCCCTATTATAGGCCTCCCCATACAGCACATGAGACTAATCCACACAATCTGTGTTGCGATCCACTGGCTGTTTGCTTTTCACTGGAAATCCCCCACAGTTCCATTAGATCAATTGAAAACGAGAATTAACAATATAAACCTTATGGAAAAAATCTATCACATTGTTCAAAATTCGATCCATATATATAATAAAAAATGGGACCCATGGTTTGAACATTCTGCTACTTTCTTTAATCCCATCTAAATCGCATAATTCCTTTTGCTGATCTGTTTATCCTAATAACACTTATGGTTTTATATCTACTTTTTGACCCTCATCTTAATTCTCTACTCTTTAGAACTATGTTTTATTAATGTTACATAAGATTTGTATAGTTTACTATTGTCTATTTTTTGACTCCTGGACATTTTCTTATGTGTACTCTTTTTTTTGTATGCCATTTTGCTTTTTGTACCACCATTTTGTACCAAATAAAAAAGTTTGTAAACAAAAAAAGAATTTAGTCAAATGCTTGTTTTACATTTATGACTTAAAGTGGTATTAATGTGTTAATAAACCCAGGACCCTGCATTCACTATATCTGGTCTCCCACAGTACACAGAACATGGACATGTAATTATTTTAGTAAATATAAACTGCTAAAAACCTTTTCTCATCAGCAGTATATAGCATTCTGGTTAAAGCTTGTTGAAAAAGTTTCCATTCTACTCTTACTGTACTAGGAGGCTGCATGACCCCTGACCCTCTGTCTGTACAGTGCTAATTGGCCCTGTGCTTTTTACACGCACCCTCGAAAAGAAAATAAAAAAAAAAGCTATTTAGCAATACACACCATCTGAGCATCTGAGCATCTGGGCATGTGCATAGTGCCCCCAAGGCTCTGTTTTATCAGGAAATGGATTGGAGACTGTGAAAGAAGGATGAGAAGAAGACAGGAATCAGCCATTTAATACAATGCATCGGATCAACCCCTTAGGTTCCTTTGGTGAGTATAACAAGTAGTGTTGAGCGGAATACGCCATATTCGATTTCGCGATATATCACAAATATATAGACGAATATTCGTGAAATATTCGCTAAAATCGAATATTCGTGATATTTTATCAAAAAATAATTTTTGCGAAATTTCGCTAATGCGAATGCGAAACTGATTGCGACATTTCGCTAATGCGAATGCGAAATTGATTGCAAAATTTTGAAACATTCAATTTCACCTGCCCTTTGGAAAAAGTGTGGTTTTACGTAATGGACCATGCAACTAACAAAGTATTAATAAAATAAATACATTATTATATAGATTTGAGGGTTTACTTTGACCAATGTGTATATTGATTAGTTTAATAAATATTGAATAACCATAGATTTGGAAAATACAGGTAAACCGTTTACGTTGACATCTCTTAAATGTCTTTATGTTAAACAGTTATTATTCTCATTAAAGAGGTGAAATGCAAATGATGATGACACGGGACAAAAGATGGAAAATTCTTTGAAGATGTGATACACTGGAAAAACGCACAGAAACACTCCACTCTCTCCTATGACAACTGTGGTAGGAGAACTCTGATTGCCTCTGATGCAAAAGAAGGGCGGAGAAAGTATTCGCGAATATTCGGAAATCGAATATTCGCGATTGCGAATATTTGGCAACATAAAAGGATCGCCTCAGCTTAGCTACTTGGCCCAGGGTCTCTAATCATACCAGCAATGCTTTTAGACGTCGATGGAGATCACTAGGATGTTGAAAAAATACGAATATTCGGAATAGCGAATATTGGCCGCGAAATTCTAGTTATTTGCGAATATTCGAATATGCCATATTCGTAACGAATATTCGCAATGCGAATATTCGTGAGCAACACTAATAACAAGCATGTTTTACTGCATATGCAGACTGTTTTTACCACTTCAGCCCAGATTTTGCGATTGGTCACTGCAACGCTTTAACTGACAATTGCACGGTCATGCGACGTTGTACCCAAATAAAATTGACGTCCTTCTTTTCCCACAAATAGAGATTTCTTTTGGTGGTATTTGATTATCTCTGTGGTTTTTATTTTTCGCTCTATAAACAAAAAATTAAAAAAACTATATCTTTTTACTTTTTGCTATAATAAATATCCCCACATAATAATAATAATAAAAAAAAAAAAAAAATCTGCATTAGTTTAGGCCAATATATATTCTTCTACATATTTTTGGTAAAAAAAAATGCAATAAGCTTATATTGATTGGTTTGCGCAAAAGTTATAGCATCTAAAAAATAGGAGATAGATTTATGAAATGTTTATTATTATTATTTGTTTTACTAGTAATGGTGGTAATCTGTGATTTTTAGCAGGACTACGACATTGCGGCAAACAGATCAGACACTTTTGACACTTTTTTGGGATACAGCGATCAGTGCTATAAAAATGCACTGATTACTGCGTAAATGTCACTCACAGGGAAGGGGTTAACAATAGAGGGGGATTGAGGGGTTAAATGTGTTCCCTAGGGAGTGTTTCTAACTGCGTGGGGATGGGACTGACTGGGGGAGGAGACATATCGCTGTTCACAATTACTACGAACAGCAGATCTGTCTCTTCTTTCCTATCAGAATGAGGATTTTTGTGTTTACGCACACACACACAAATCTCCGTTCTGGCTCTAATCGCGGGTGGCCGGTGGCGATCGCGCCCGCCAGCCACGTGCATCGGGTCCTCCATCGGGCCATTGTAGTGAGAATCTGAAAAAGGCCACATCTGAAATCAATAGTTCAGTTTATGATTAAAATGGTGAGATGGGTCACTATTGGATTTTCTCTGATAGTTATCCTTTTAATATACTTTAAGTTACCTAAGTAACTAAAAGTGCGCTGTTGTCGAATACTTTTTTGCTAATGATGACCAGTGTCTGTAAAGACCGAATATGTGTCCTTTGAACATGAAATATTAGGGGTTTGTCCTTGTTTTTCTATCTGAAAATATATTTGTCTGGAGCATGCCTTTAGTCCAAAATGTTTAACTATACATGATCGTTATCTTTCCCATATTAGAAAGGTAAGGTATGAGCACGTGATCTTAAATCAAGGTCAACTGGGCCAGCAGAGCTGGAGAATTGTCCCATTTGCTGGTAATGGTGCCATGATTAGAAACCTAGGCATACAGGTAGTTATTGTTGAAAACACTCTAAAACAGCAATGCACCTTAACGTTCAGTAAAGCAGTGCCAAAAATGTGTTCATAGCAATCAGTAGGCTTTTAGTCTACTTTATCTGAACAATCTCCGCACATCGTCCAAAAGCCTGAAAAATAAAAATGTGCAAAAATACGAACAAATATGTACCTATTAAAACCTCTTTGCCGGTATCCTGCACTGACCTTCTATCCGAGACTGCTAAATCTAAGGATGGTGCACAAAATAGGAGGACACAGTTACAATATGATTGATATTACTTGAGGATAATTTTTTAATTACCGTATTTATTGGCGTATAACACGCACAGGCGTATAACACACACCCTAACTTTAAGAGGGAAGTTTCAGGGAAAAAAATTCCACAGCCCCCTGTGTATAACACTCAGGCACAGTTTACCCTCTATTTTCAGGGTAAAAAAGTGAGTGTCATACGCCAATAAATACAGTCGATTTTTAGATTTTCAACAAATAAAAAAATAAAAAAAATGTTCTATAAAGACCTGTTTTATTTGCCTATGAATGACCATCAAAAAGTCACCTCGGAACTTTTAGGCATGTAAAAAAAATAACCTTCTCTGTTTAAATAGGTTAAAGAGGAAGTAAACCTATCGATTCTTTTTTTTTCCCGCTCAGACTTAACAATATTGGCGACTTTCTCATGGAAGATGGACCCTCATCGTCTCCGTAAAAGTTTAGCATGATATGTGGAAGAATGATTACTTTTAAATAAGTTTTGTATGCTTATCCCTTTTTTTTTTTAAAAGAACGTATATAGACATAAGAAGAAAAGGTAAGGAAAATTAAGCCAGCATTGTCAGGTTAAGGATTCTTCCTACTGACGTTTTCCCCCTTGGGACTTCCAGTTCTCTTTCCCATTTTTGAATATATTTTAGCATCTCCGATTTAATCGATTTAATAGTTTCAAAAAAACAGTTATGCCCTGCACACACAAGCAGAATTTCTATCGGAAAAAAGTTGAATGTTTTTTCTGATGGAATTCCGCTCAAGCTTGGTTTGCATACACACGGTCACACAAAAGCTCTCTGAACTTTCGAGCGACAAGAACACGGTGGCGTACAACACTACGACAAAGCAAGACAAATAAGTTCAATGCTTCTGAGCATGCGTCGAATTGTTTCCGATTAAAAAAGCTCACATCAGACTTTTGCTGGCGGAAATTCTGCTTGTGTTGTGTATGGGACATTACATTCCCAGCATGCCGAAAATGCTAACTGTCACATTAGTTGTGCTCTCAACCAAACTGTCAAACCGGCCAATGGCTGTTGTCATAGCTGATCACGTGTGCAGCACCATGGCAGTTGAAAATTAAACAGAGGTCAAGATGGAAGCTTCCTTGGCTGAAAACGTAAGGAGGGTTTACTTCCACTTTAAATATCATGTGAAGTCTCATCTGATCATGGGTGGAGGTCCACTAAGGAGAAAGGAGAATGAGCTCTTTGTGGACTGTATTTAATAAAAGAAGATACAAAACCATAAGAAAAAGAAGAACTTATATACTTTCTGCGACCTGTGTGTTGAAATACTGCCACTTGACTGCTCCTGGCCACTGCCGTGTTTTAGATTTTCAAGCGTGTGTGACACCTGTTCCCCTCACCGCATGCAGTGATTTCTTCTATTGACTCATAAGTCACCTCAGGATGTACAAGCAAGTGGGAGAACCCTCAGTGTATGATGAGGTAAACAGGTATTTAAACCACCTGAAAGTTCCAATACTTGCAGAGGACGGGAAGCAGCAACGCAGTCTCACTTCAACAAGTGGTCCACCAGAGAGGTAAGTATAGTATATTAACTATCTTTACAGTGTTTTATACAAGTGCTGACAAGGCCACTTTAAAACACATCTCCAGGCAAAAAAGAAGGAAATAATTATTATCCTAATCCATCCTACCCATTCCCAAAAGTCACTTTTTTTTTTACAAAGTCACCTTCAGAGTATCTTTCTGGCACGGTATTCTGCCAACCAATTTTATTGCTGCTCTCAATGCAATTAAATCCTGATGCAGGCTTTTGATAGGTAAAGAACTCTGCCAGAACCCCTGTAATGTTACGTATATAGTTACATAGGAGGCAAGGTTGAAAAAAAGACACTAGTCCATCAAGTCCAACCAATGTGTGTGATTATACAGTATGTCACTATTACATTGTATATCCCTGCATGTTGTGGTCGTTCAGGTGCTTATCTAATAGTTTCTTGAAACCATCGATGATACCACTGCCTCTGGAAGGAAATTCCACATCCTTGCTGCTCTTACAGTAATGAACTCTCTAGGCCAGTGATGGCGAACCTTGGCACCCCAGATGTTTTGGAACTACATTTCCCATGATGCTCAACTACACTGCAGAGTGCATGAGCATCATGGGAAATGTAGTTCCAAAACATCTGGGGGTGCCAAGATTCGCCATCACTGCTCTACGCAGCTTAAGGTTAAAACTCTTTTCTTCTAATTTTAATGAGTGGCCATGTGTCGTGTAAAACTCCCTTCCGCAAATTTTTTTTATCCCTGGACACCATCCCCAACCAATGGACCAATGAGAAGTGTCACTGTAACTCAAGAAAGTGATGTGGGCACTTTAAAAGATAACCTCCCACAATACAAGCCAATAGAAAGAAGAGTTAGGACCTAGCCTGCATCAAGTGACAGGAGTTTAAGGCCCTTTCACATGTGCGGACCGTATGTCCGCATTTTCATTCATCCGTTTGCGGATGAAAACGGGACATACATTGGTCCCTATGTGATTGCGGGTGTCAGCGGATGAATATCCGCTGACACCCGTAATCACCCGCCTCCACAAAAACCCTATTTTTTCTTCCGACTGCGGATCGGATGAACACGGACAGACGGTCCGTGTTCATCCGATCCCCCATAGGGGAGAGCGGAGAAAAGACAGGGCGGTCCCCGCACACTGTCAGCCACCGGCTCAGAGGGGATATATGGAGCGATCCCCGCTGAGCTTACGGACACACGGAGGCGGATCATTACTGAAATGGCCCTTAGCCTCCATTCTCATCTGGGCATTTGGGATCGAGGGCGGAATTCTGCTGGCAATTCCAGAATCGTGGGAAAACGCAGAACGTGTTTGCGATGCCATTATTTCTTATTGGCACCCCAAACACGGTGCAATTTTGCCACGACTGTCGAGAGACAAATCGTGGTATAATCACAGAAAAAATTGTGACTTGGCTCTGTGCCAAGCTTTGATACATGAGCTTCTTTTTTGAGTGGAGGGAGGCCCTTCAAATGAACGGTGATGCTCCAAAAATGCTCAAGTAAAAAACAAAATAAAACTCAAAAAAGCGAACGGCTGCACCTGTCACTGCAGATCGCTCGGGTGTGAATGGAGCCTAAAGGAAAGAAACGGTGTATCCTTTTTTTTATTTGAATAATAACTATACTGTATGTAAGAAAAGATTTAGAGGTAGGAAACAAGTAGGATTTTTTTTCTGTTGGAGGGAGGGATGTGAAGATCAGTTATAAAAATTGAGGATACGATAGTGAAAATAAGTTTAGGATTATTTTTTATTTTTTTTCCAAAGGTATATACTACGTTTGGATTTGCCAATTTCAAGCCCTGTACACACGGCCGGGAATCCGCCAGGAAAAAAACGTTGGTTTTCCTGACAGGATTCCTGGCAAGCTTGCCGTGCATACAGACGGCCATTCAAAAGGCCATTTTGAGTGGCAAGAATGCGGTGACATAATCGACTACTACGAACCGGCGCTCGTCACATTCGATGCTGTTGCCGCCATCTTGCTACACCCCACACTAAACTTGTATGCTACCGTGCATGCGTCAAACTCTTATTGAGCATGCGCGGGTTTCCAATGGAACAGGTAAGCATACAGACGACCGGTTTTCTCGGCAGGAAACACTGCCGGGAATCCCGACGGGAAAATAGAGAGCAGGTTCTCTATTTTCCCTGGGCTGGGATTCCCGGCCAAATGTTCTCCTGGCAGTTTTTCTGCCGGGAAAACCGGTCGTGTGTACGAGGCTTCATTGTGTTTAGTGGAGCTAAACTGTATTTGAGCAGCATAAAATGAAGACGTTATTTAATCCATTTTTAATATTCACAGCAAATTCACCCATCCGGATGTCTCCATGCTTTATTTTGTTAAGAAATTACCTTGAAAAACATCCCCCTAGCATTTCTACCTGTGGCCATCTTGGGTACGAGCAGATGATTCACATAGCATTCTCATCCTGTAATCCATCTGCCTTTAGATCAGACATGCAGGCAGGAGGATGTGCTTAGCTGAGAAAGCCCCTCCTTCCCTCCTCTAGAATCTAGATGAAAGAATAAAAATGCCCATTTATGACTCCTTTGATTTGGGTCTAGGCTAGAAACCAGGAAGAAACTGAAGAAATGTAAAAAAAATAAAGGTTTAAACAAATAAATGCAATATCCCTGTTTATTAATACTGGTATCATAAGGATTAAAACTAGTAAATGCTGATTGAGAAAGTTTAGTTCTTCTTTAAAGGGACGCTGCATTATTTTTTTAATATCAAACATGTACAAATAACGACTTTTGGAGGAGGACACAGTAAAGATTTGTAAGTAATGTTCCCCTTTCAATCAACATGAACACTGTTAAAAAAATGCACTAGATAATTAAAACAGGATCCTGTGCCTATGCTTGCTAGAAAGCTTGAAAGGTCAGAAAGCACCACTCTTGTGAATAGTAATATCAGATGTTTTCATTTGCCATTTAGCAATGCTACCAGATATTTTAATTAGCAAGGCACTCATCCATACAGATACGACCTTAGTTTCTCCCAAGAGTCCCCTTTCCTACAAAAAAAGGATGAGCTCTATAAAAAATATATACAGTTGTGTTCAAAATTATTCAACCCCCCAATGCTGTAAAGGGTTTTAGGGAATTTAGTGTACATTTGTAATTGTATTCAGAATGAAATCCTACAAGGACTTCTTAAAGAACCATATGCAACTAAAATGACATCAATTGGTTTTGTAATACAGTAGTAAATGTTTATTTTGTGAATTCTTCATTTACACAATTATTCAACCCCTTAAAGACTACCATTCTGAACAACAGAGGTTCATTGAAGTGTTTTCAATCAGGTATTGAAAACACCTGTGGATGTCAGGGAGCAGCAATAAAGCCTAATAAGCATTAATTAGGCAGCTTTAAAATTACTGTGATACTCAGCTCCTTCTAGACATTTACTGGTGTGGTTACAAACATGGTAAAGTCAAGAGAATGGTCCAGGAAGACAAGAGAAGAGGTGATTACTCTTCACAGGAAGGGCAATGGCTATAAGAAGATTGCAAATATGTTAAACATACCAAAAGACACCACAGGAAGCATCATTCTCAAATTCAAGGCAAAGGGCACTGTTGAAACGCTACCTGGTCGTGGCAGAAAGAAGATGCTGACTTTGGCTGCTGTGCGGTACCTGAAGCGTAGAGTGGAGAAAATTTCCCGTGTGACTGCTGAGGAACTGAGAAAAGATTTGTCAGATGTGGGTACTGAAGTTTCTGCTCAGACAATACGGCGCACACTGCGTAATGAAGGCCTCCATGCCAGAACTCCCAGGCGCACCCCCTTGCTGTCTCCAAAGAATAAGAAGAGTTGACTGCAGTATGCCAAAAGTCATGTGGACAAACCACAGAAGTTTTGGGATTGTGTTCTGTGGACTGATGAAACTGTTTGGGCCCATGGATCAACGCTATGTTTGGAGGAGGAAGAACAAGGCCTATGATGAAAAGAACACCTTGCCTACTGTGAAGCATGGCGGGGGGTCAATCATGCTTTGGGGCTGTTTTGCTTCTGCAGGTACAGGGAAGCTTCAGCGTGTGCAAGGTACCATGAATTCTCTTCAGTACCAGGAGATAGTGGATAACAATGTGATGCAGTCCGTCACAAACCTGAGGCTTGGGAGACGTTGGACCTTTCAACAGGACAATGATCCCAAGCATACCTCCAAGTCCACTAGAGCATGGTTGCAGATTAAAGGCTGGAACATTTTGGAGTGGCCATCGCAGTCACCAGACTTAAATCCGATTGAGAACCTCTGGTGGGACTTAAAGAAAGCAGTTGCAGTGCGCAAGCCTAAGAATGTGACTGAACTGGAGGCTTTTGCCCATGACAAATGGGCGAAGATACCCGTAGATCGCTGCAAGACACTTGTGTCAAGCTATGCTTCAAGTTTAAAAGCTGTTATAACTGTAAAATGATGTTGTACTAAGAACTAAGATTGAATGTCACTTGGGGGTTGAATAAAACTGATAATGATGTGAGCACAGAAAAGACATTTGTGGTTATTTCATTATAAATGTTATGTTATATTTGTCTGACCTACACGTGCCTCTTTGATTAAATTGTAAGCAGGATGACTGAATGATCAAAATCAATGTCAAACTGGCCAAAACAATCAATTTCAGTGGGGGTTGAATAATTTTGAATACAACTGTATATAGAGCCTCAAGCCATGTACACACGACCATTTTTCATGTCATGGAAAAAAAAACATTTTTCTCGACGTGATTCTTGTCAAGCCTGCCTTGCATACACACGATCAAATGCTCTAGCAAAGCGCGGTGACGTACAACACGTACAACTGCACTATAAAGGGGAAGTTCCATTCGGATGGCGCCACCCTTTGGGCTGCTTTTGCTGATTTTGTGTTAGTAAAAGTTTGGTGAGAGACGATTCACGCTTTTCAGTCTTCGTGCTTTTTAGTCTGTTACAGCGTGACGAATGTGCTATCTCCATTACAAACGCTAGTTTTACCATAACTTGCTTCTGAGCATGCAAAAAAATTTCCCCCCGTCGTTAAATCCTAGCTGTGCATGGCAGCCAATCAGCTTCTAACTTCAGCTTATTCAATTAAAGTGTAACTCAACTTTTGTGGGGGAAAAAAGGAAATAAAGAAAAAATAATATAGCGTATACAAATGCGACACAAGTCATATTGTAATTGAATATTATAAAAAATTACCTTTCCTTTTCAATCTGAAGCTGCTGTAATTTCCTGAGAATGCATTACAATATAGCTACCTGGAGGTGTTCTGTACACTGAGAGCCAGATCCACACAGATCGGCGTAATTTTAAGCAGGCGTAGCGTATCGTATTTACGCTACGCCGCCGCTATTTTGAGAGGCAAGTGCTGTATTCTCAAAGAACTTGCGTCTAAAGTTACGGCGGTGTAGCGTAAATGTGTTGGCGTAAGGGCGCGGAATTCAAATGACAAAGATGTGGGCGTGTTTTATGTTAATTCTACTTGACCCCGCGTAAATGAAATTTTTTTTAACGGCGCATGCGCCGTCCGTGGGGGTATCCCAGTGCGCATACTCGAAATCACGTTGCAAATAGTCAATGCTTTCAACGTGAACGTAATTTACGCAAAGCCCTATTCGCGAACGTTTTACACAAACGACGTACACGACGGAAAATTCAACGCTGGCCCGACGTCCATACTTAACATTGCGTACGCCTCATAGAGCAGGGGTAACTATACGCCGAAAAAAGCCTCAAGCAAACGACGTAAAAAAATTAGCCGGGCGGACGTACGTTCTGAGAATCGGCGTATCTAGCTAATTTGCATACTCTATGCAGAAATCAACAGAATCGCCACCTAGTGGCCAGCGTAAATATGCACCTAAGATCCGACGACGTACTAAGACGTACGTCAGTCGGATCTAGCCCCCATTCAGTCGTATCTTGTTTTGTGGATACAAAACAAAGATACAACGGGGCATCCTAGAAGTTATGCGGCGTATCAATAGATACGCCAACGTAACTTCTTTGTGGATCTGGGCCAGAGTGTGTACTGACCACTCCCCAGAAACATCATTTACTGCTTGTGTGATTGGATCCTCAATTTTCCCAGAAGTATGCCTAAGATACTAGACTAGATTTTAGGCATCCCTTGCAACAAACATTTCATTTTAGGTGAGACATTCTCAGTAGGAACATGTTTAAAGGGATGCAGGCCCAGAAGATATCCCCATAAGTGTCCTGCAGGTGCACACCTGATAGATAATTATGAAACCACTCCCATTAGACCCACTCATCACTGACTGAGGCTCAGAGGAAAATACAGAGATTACTTCACAATAACAAAAAGATAGGAATCTGCAACAAAGGTTGTTATAATCCTTGCAATGTACATAGATCCCCCAGAGGGGAATGATTTTTTTTTAACAAAAGTAGAGTTACTCTTTAACCACTTAAGCCCCGGACCAATATGCAGCCTAAAGACCCAAGGGGTTTTTACAGTTCGGGACTGCGTCGCTTTAACAGACAATTGCGCGGTCGTGCGACGTGGCTCCCAAACAAAATTGGCGTCCTTTTTTCCCCACAAATAGAGCTTTCTTTTGGTGGTATTTGATCACATCTGCGGTTTTTAGTTTTTGCGCTATAAACAAAAATAGAGCGACAATTTTGAAAAAAAAGCAATATTTTTTACTTTTTGCTGTAATAAATATCCCCCAAAAACATATATAAAAACATTTTTTTTCCTCAGTTTAGGCCGATACGTATTCTTCTACCTATTTTTAGTAAAAAAAATCGCAATAAGCGTTTATCGATTGGTTTGCGCAAAATTTATAGTGTTTACAAAATAGGGGATAGTTTTATTGCATTTTTATTTTTTATTTTTTTTTTACTACTAATGGCGGCGATCAGCAATTTTTTTCGTGACTGCGACATTATGGCGGACACTTCGGACAATTTTGACACATTTTTGGGACCATTGTCATTTTCACAGCAAAAAATGCATTTAAATTGCATTCTTTATTGTGAAAATGACAGTTGCAGTTTGGGAGTTAACCACAGGGGGCGCTGTAGGAGTTAGGGTGCACCTAGTATGTGTTTACAACTGTTTGGGGGTGTGGCTGTAGGAATGACGTCATCGATCGTGTCTTCCCTATAAAGGGAATGACGCGATCGATGCGCCGCCATAGTGAAGGACGGGGAAGCCGTGTTTACATACGGCTCTCCTCGTTCTTCAGCTCCGGGGAGCGATCGCGACGGAGCGGCTATAAACAAATAGCCGCGCCGTGGTCCCGGATCGCTCCCCGAGCGGACCCGACCTCCGCATGTAGCGGGGGGGGTCCCGATCGGACCCCCCACCCGCTAATAGGCGAGGACGTACCTATACGCCCATGTGCCTGTACGTGCCATATTGTGGACGTATATGTACATGGGCTGGTCCTTAAGTGGTTAAAGCTTTGACAATAAAACCTGGAATCTGATTGGTTTATATATATAGCTGCACCAGATTTTGTACTCTCTGGTTTTAGTAAATCAACCCCATTGTGTCTCTTGGTAGAGGAGGGGATTGTTGCCTTGTGTCAGGGACGAGTTCCCTCTTATCAGTTGCACTCTACACAGAGGAGATATTGCTTTGTGATCAAGTGACTGCATTTAAAAACATGAAAAATGGGTATTTACTTTGCTATTTATTGGAGCATTCGGGAGGTAGCATTTCACCTTTTTGCTCCCATGACATATGCCAAACACCAGCAGCAGTGACTGTTTTAAACACTAAATAAACAAAAGTGGTGCAAGCACCATGATTACATAACAATTTAAAAAAATAAAAATGAAGCAGATGCTGCTCCTAATTAACAATGGGGCGCGAGCCCCTTTGGTAATTAGGAGATATCAACTCTCTGTTCTCTGGCTTTGACAGATACAGCACGCAGCAGAGAACAGAGATCTGGAGTAGCATCTTCTGATTGCTCCAGCAACCCCATCTCCATGCTCAGTTCAGGATGGTTGTTAACCTTGCAGGCTCTGCTTGTGTAGCTTAATCACTGCACACAGAGAGATAGAGGGATGTAACCTGCCTGCTGACAACTCACATCCTGTTGCAGTTTTCTATACAGAAAACTGCCACATTTCCTCTGTTAATTAGGGACAGACCTGCACAAATTCCAAAATTAGATATATCTGCTCTCCTAATGTGGCACACACCACTTCTAACAGTTTCACTTGTTTTCCACACTATTCCTACCACACAGTTCAATCAACTGTGTTTACTCTTTTTAAATCATAATGGCAACAGAAACTACCCAAATGACCCTGATCAAAAGTTTACATACCCTGGTGATTTTGGCCTGATAACATGCACACAAATTGACACAAAGGGGTTTGAATGGCTATTAAAGGTAACCGTTCTAACCTGTGATCTGTTTGCTTGTAATTAGTGTGTGTATAAAAGGTCAATGAGTTTCTGGACTCCTGACAGACCCTTGCATCTTTCACCCAGTGCTGCAATAATGTTTCTGGATTCTGAGTCATGGGTAAAGCAAAAGAATTGTCAAAGGATCTGCGGGAAAAGTTATTTTAACTGTATAAAACAGGAAAGTGATATAAAAAGATATCCAAGGAATTGAGAATGGCAAACTCTAATCAAGAAGTGGAAAATGAGGGGTTTTGTTGAAACCAAACCACGGTCAGGTAGACCAACTAAAATTTCAACCACAACTGACGGGAAAATAAAGCTGTCATTGATGTTAAAGGGGGCAATACATGGTATTAAGAACTGGGGTATGTAAACATTTGATCAGGGTCATTTGGGTAGTTTCTGTTGTGATTATGATCTAAAAAGAGTAAACACAGTTGATTGATAATAAATGGCTTCAGCCAAACACTAACCATGCGTGAGAGAAACGTTTTTTTGTTATCATTCATATTTTCTGAAAAATGGCCAAGAAAAAATAAATTCAGCCAGGGTATGTAAACTTTTGAGCACAACAGTATAATTAGGTCACGGTTAATAAGCATTGTTATTCCCTTTTCTTTCTTCTCCTTTTTTTTTCTTTGTACAATGCCATTGTTCTTCTCAATAAAAATAAATTAAAACAATAACTCCAGTCAAAATGTACACAGCTTTTTTTTACGAATTAATATTTCAATTCAATGTAGATCCCTAAATTTAAATTGATATCAGCATCTTGAAATCATTTACTGTATATAGCAGAACTCAGACTGAGAAAAGGAGAAGTGCCACAGGAAATTAGGGCACTGTAGCGCTAACAATGTATATACAGATATGAGAAGAGAGGAGAGTGACAGACAGCTGAGTCCATCAGTCTGCCGCTTCTCCTTTCACTGTCCAATCACATGCAACCCTGACCTGCCAGGCTGGACTGTGCTGAATTGCAAAGCTGTGTAAATCTCAGAACTGGAGGATCAGAAATACAAATACATTGGCAGGTAAAACAGCTCTTATACATACATTGCATTAGTGTATTTAGCTGTTTGTCCAGAGTTCAGCTCTAACAGCAAAACACCAACACAAAAAGTTGTGTTTAATGAGAGCTTGCATGTAACAGACTGCCACTTTAGAAAAGAAAGCTGGCTACAGGTTGTATTTGTGCTTCTGTTCTTTTAATGTTATGGAGTAAGAATAAAACATATACTTCAGCAATAGAGGTTACATAGAGGACTGGAAATTAGGCCACATAGATTTTTTAGACAGTCCACAGAGAGTTATGACAAGAAAAAATATGATCTTGCATTGAACATATAGCCCAATTAGAGTATGTATAAGCATTTCAGTGCCTGTATTCCTGCTCATTAAATTACTTCCTATCTTCTTTCGAAATTAACTTTTATTGTCAAATTAAAGCTAAGCAGGCAGATTAAAAACTACATAATGAAACTGATCTAGTCATTAAATGTCTATTGCAGCTTAATGCTTAACCACTTGACGACCAGCCGCCGTCATTAGACTGCGACAGGTTGGCATGGTTGTGAAAATCACCGTAGATGTACGTCAGCTGCTTTAAAAGTTTTAGGGGGCGTGTACCCATGGCACGATGTCAGAGCCGATGTGCATGGCCGGAATCACTCCTCAAAGAGCCAGAACGGGGATCTGTCAATGTAAACGGGCAGATCACCATTCTGTCAGGGAAGTAGAGAGAGATCTGCTGTTCCTAGTGATTAGGAACAGCGATCTCTCTCCTCCTCCAGTCAGTACACTCCCCCCTACAGTTAGAAACACCTCCCTAGGGAACACTTTACCCCACAAACTACAAAGGCAGCTGCATGGGGGTATACACAAAATTATCCCCCATGTCATGTTCAAGCAAATAGGGCCACAATGCCCCGAAACTGCATGCCGTGCAGCGGGGGCTTTTAGGGGTAAGCCAGGCACAGAGGAGGCAACATATCAGCTCACCAATGTCTGTCAAATTATCTCTGAAAAGCCATCGATTGCAGATCACACTTCAGAGGGCAATACTTGTGTAAACAAGCCATAAATGAGCCTCAATAACCACTTCAGCTCCAGAAGGTTTACCCCCCTTCATGATCAGGCCATTTTTTGCGATACGGCACTGCATTATTTTAACTGACAATTGCACGGTCATACAACGCTGTACCTGAATAAAATGTATGTATTTTTTTCCCCACAAATAGAGCTTTCTTTTGGTGGTATTTGATCAGGAGAGAGTGACAGTGTCTCCTAAGGTGTATATTCATCATTCACATTTTTGTGCTGCCACCTTTGGTCATCAGCACTGTCACATGGGGGATGTTATTTTCTCCCCCATACCTAGAAGCCCCGCTCAACCACAACAATGAAGTGCGGGAGGAGTTTAGATGGGTGAAAATACCTTGCTGTGGGTGGTCTATTAGGTAGTGACTCTTTAAAGTCTAATTCCATTTTTTTGTTTTCATTTTGGATAGGGCAGTGAAGAGCAAGGGTGTCAAACTCAATTTCATCATGGGCCGCATCAGCATTATGATTGCCCTCAAAAGGGCCAGTTGTATCTGTAAGATTAGATGTCCAGCGCATCCCCTCCCCATACATTAGATGTCAACAGCCACCCCACCATCAGAAGTTGAGTCCCCCATTCTCACTTACATCACAATGTACCCCCCTTTCCTTATGCTGCTGCTGGGAAGAATCTGGATGCATTGTTGAAAGCAGAAAGTACGGGTCTGGAGGAGGGCCAGAGGAGGACTGGAACTGTCCTGCAGCTGCAGGAGAGGTGCAAGGGCCACATGATATGGCCTGGAGGGCTGGATTCGGCCCGCAGGCCTTGTGTTTGACACCTGTGGAAGAGTTAGGTTTTATTTCTGCATTTGAGCCCACTGGAAAGAGCTTGCCCTCACCCTGAGACACCCATACTAGAAGTGAACAGATCAGAAGTAAGAGAGCCAGGAAGGCATAGACAGCAATACAAATATTGTCAGATATTCCAACTCCTCCACACTCTATTAAAAAGTGTGTTGGAGAGATTTTTCCAGTACTTCTTGTCCTTACAGGAAGTGAGGGGAAGCTATTAATGTTTTATATAGCAGCAACAGTTTGGACAACGTTTTACAAAATAAAGGGAGACAATACCGTTTCAAAACCAGACAAAATGTTTAGAAGGGCCCTGCTTGGGGGAGCCTGCATTCTTAAAGGGGGTGTAAGTGCTACAAAAGGTAGAAACTATAGGGGAATGGTGGATAGAAAATAATAAATGGAAAAGAATGTGTTAAAATGTTGTGATAAATATCCCACAGTTGTGGCTGCAGCTTTATGTTTTTAGGTATTGACACAAGCACAAAAATATTTTGTTTTTCAGAATGAGATGGTGGAGAGGGTAAAAGTTCAGTTGTTAGGCAAAGGTGAGATAAGCTTCCCCAAAAATATATGTTTTTAGGGATCACCTGAAGGCAAACAGAGTAAGAGATAAATGGAGAGACTTTGGTATGAAGTTATAGAGGACGGGAAGGGCTTTAGAGAAGTAATAGAGGCAAGAATAAGAGGAAGTGGCAGAGGATCTAGAGAACAGGCATGCACTTAGCAATAAAAAACTTGACAGAGGTTTTAACCCTTCACCATTTTATCCAAGACAAAATAAGACATGTTCTGTGCTTCAATGGAGATGGTATGTTTAGACACCATCAATACAGGGGAACAACTATAACTGCTGTACCACCGTGCTGCCTTACCCCACTGTTATATCTTCCAGCATCAAGACTTTCTGTTAAATGGTTTTGTTAAATATTACAAGGGTGGCCTTTTAATAGTAAACTAAATGATAGAAAATGAGAAACAAAATCAATTGACATAACAAAGGCTAAGAAAACACAGTTGAAAGCTTGTATTACTGTTTCGAAATGAGAAACAAACACTATGGTTGCCTAGTCCCCTAATCACCAACATACAAGCTTCAGATGAAAAGGGCATCCCCAAAGTGATTGCTGAAATTAATAATAGCCACGCTGAAGAGTAAAGATCTTGTTTTCCATCAATATTTCCTAATTGAAGAAACATTATAGTTTAACTTTTCAAGAAAGGCTCGATTGTCTACTTAGGAAATGACTGTTATGTTTCAAAAGCAAATCAAATTACCTTTAGTGCTGCAGGCAGTCAAAAGGGGCCACACAATTATTGTAGTTTGAACAACTTGGAATGTTTTTTATATTTTATATTTTTATATTTTATATTCACTTACAGGAAGTGAGGGGAAGCTATTAATGTTTTATATAGCAGCAACAGTTTGGACAACGTTTTACAAAATAAAGGGAGACAATACCGTTTCAAAACCAGACAAAATGTTTAGAAGGGCCCTGCTTGGGGGAGCCTGCATTCTTAAAGGGGGTGTAAGTGCTACAAAAGGTAGAAACTATAGGGGAATGGTGGATAGAAAATAATAAATGGAAAAGAATGTGTTAAAATGTTGTGATAAATATCCCACAGTTGTGGCTGCAGCTTTATGTTTTTAGGTATTGACACAAGCACAAAAATATTTTGTTTTTCAGAATGAGATGGTGGAGAGGGTAAAAGTTCAGTTGTTAGGCAAAGGTGAGATAAGCTTCCCCAAAAATATATGTTTTTAGGGATCACCTGAAGGCAAACAGAGTAAGAGATAAATGGAGAGACTTTGGTATGAAGTTATAGAGGACGGGAAGGGCTTTAGAGAAGTAATAGAGGCAAGAATAAGAGGAAGTGGCAGAGGATCTAGAGAACAGGCATGCACTTAGCAATAAAAAACTTGACAGAGGTTTTAACCCTTCACCATTTTATCCAAGACAAAATAAGACATGTTCTGTGCTTCAATGGAGATGGTATGTTTAGACACCATCAATACAGGGGAACAACTATAACTGCTGTACCACCGTGCTGCCTTACCCCACTGTTATATCTTCCAGCATCAAGACTTTCTGTTAAATGGTTTTGTTAAATATTACAAGGGTGGCCTTTTAATAGTAAACTAAATGATAGAAAATGAGAAACAAAATCAATTGACATAACAAAGGCTAAGAAAACACAGTTGAAAGCTTGTATTACTGTTTCGAAATGAGAAACAAACACTATGGTTGCCTAGTCCCCTAATCACCAACATACAAGCTTCAGATGAAAAGGGCATCCCCAAAGTGATTGCTGAAATTAATAATAGCCACGCTGAAGAGTAAAGATCTTGTTTTCCATCAATATTTCCTAATTGAAGAAACATTATAGTTTAACTTTTCAAGAAAGGCTCGATTGTCTACTTAGGAAATGACTGTTATGTTTCAAAAGCAAATCAAATTACCTTTAGTGCTGCAGGCAGTCAAAAGGGGCCACACAATTATTGTAGTTTGAACAACTTGGAATGTTTTTTATATTCAGGTTGCATGTAAGAGCAGCTCCTGAGGCTCTCGCGGAAATTAGAGTTACCTTACAGCACAAGGGACATTACGAGTGCATTAAAACGGAGCTGGATTGTAACAACTCCATTGCTGATTATCATTTTACAAATCCCAGAGTCACACATCGTCGATCCTGTTCTCTTATAGAAATAATAGTTTGCAAATGGGGTATGTACAACAAAAACAAAGGCCAAAAATTAAACAAAACAACAAAATTGTAAATGGGCAAAAGAGAGGGGCTAATAAATGCAGATTAACATAAAAAAAACAGAACAAAATAAAAAAAATTGACTCAGGGCTATTTCTATCAGGGAAGGAGGTTAGAGGTTTTTTTTTTCTCGAGAGGCATTCTTTAGCATTTGTCTGCTTTAATCAATATCAAAGGGAAGAATGGGGGCAGCACTTTACATACTGTATAGCTGTTGGGATCTACACACGTCAAAAGTACCGCAACCCACAGAAGAATAATCCCATAGAGAATGAAGACTAGATAACTCCCACAATGGGACTCAAACCTGATAAACCAGGCACAGTATCTGTCTGACTAGCCATTGGGAAGCATGGACCAAAAATGGCAGACCCCAAAGAAAGGAGGCCCCTGACTGATGGAAGTAGGGCATAAGATAGGAGGATGCTTCTGGTTAAGTTCAGGAAGATTTTACATAATGGTACTACCCCTTTCTATCGGACAATTATATGTATGCATACCAGTCCTTTCCTATAGAAGCTCCCTTACACACTTAGGCCTCCCCCCTCAAAACCTACACATGACCCTGCTGAGGTAAAAAAACAAACATAATAATACTTGGAGGGGAACAGGAGCGTGATGATGTACAGCACGTCGTTTAGGTGGGAAGAGTTGGTCGTAAGTCCGAGCAGTCATTAAATGAGGAGTATCTGTACTATGTTTTTTATTCAAATAAAATTATTTGAAAAAAAAAAAAATAAGAGGATGCTTCCTATCCCAGGTTACCATGTTGGGTAAATAAAGCTAAGAGGTATTGGCTGTCATGGCTAGAAGATGGATGATGTCAGTACCACTTAAGAGGGAGCAGGGGGCAGTAATATTAACCAACAGTTTCCAAAGTTCCCACCCTTAAAGGAGTTGTAAAGGTAATTGTTTTTCTCCTCAATAGCTTCCTTTACCTTAGTGCAGTCCTCCTTCACTTACCTCATCCTTCGATTTTGCTTTTAAATGTCCTTATTTCTTCGGAGAAACCCTCATTTCCTGTTCTTCTGTCTGTAATTACACACCGTAATGTGAGGCTTTCTCCTTGGTGTGGAGAAAGCCTCTTGAGGGGGCGAGCAGGAGTGTCAGGACACGCTCTACTTTGCAGATAGAGAAATTAGCTGTGTGTTAGTGGGCGTCCTGACACTCCTGCTCGCCCCCTCCCCCCTCAAGAAGCTTTCTCCACACCAGGGAGAAAGCCTCACGTTACTATGTGTAGTTACAGACAGAAGAACAGGAAGTCAGGATTTCTCAGAAGAAATAAGGACATTTAAAAGCAAAGTCGAAGGATGAGGTAAGTAAAGGAGGACTGCACTAAGGTAAAGGAAGCTATTTAGGGGAAACAAATAATTACCTTTACAACCCCTTTAATTCCTGTCTTTTATCTTACAGCCTTATTGGTGGTGTTTTATCTTGTCAATGTACTTACTTAGCTGCTCCATGTGTGGGCGCTGGGTAGTCAGACACCTGTGTGGAAGCTATGATGAGGACAGTAATTCCTACACAAGTAAACGTTGCTAGTTCATTATGGCTTATGAAAGTATGTTATGATAAATCAATAGAGCTGTGACCCTGCAGTTTCCAACAAAATTTGTTTGGATGTATTTATTTGGGCAACACCCTTTTCTTCATTACAATACAACGTTAAGCATGTGTGCAGGGAAGGTGCAAGGATTTTTGACACCCTAGGTGAACCCTAACTTGGCAGCTCTGCCCCTGACTCCACCCATCCACTCCACCCATCAACAGGGGGTTGAGAGAGACAGTGGCATGAGAGAGAGAAGGGGGCTGAGAGAAATAGAGGGGCTGTGAGAGACATTGGGGTTTGAGAAACAGTGGGGCTAGGGGAAGGGGGCTGAATGAGGAGGGGGGCTGAGAGAGAGGAGAACAAGGCTGAGAGAGAGAGGGGGCTGAGAGAGACAGTCGGGGTGAGAGAGGTGGGCTAGAGAGATAAGGGAGTAGAGAGAGACAGTGGGGGTGAGAAGGGGACTAGAGAGAAAGAGGGATGAGAGAGAGGGGGGGGATGAGAGAGATAGTGGGATGAGAGAGGGGGCTATAGATAGAGAGGGGCTAGAGAGAGAGGGGGAGAGAGAGAGGGCAATGATAAAAAAGGGGGGCTGAGAGAGACAGTGGGGGTGAGAGGGGGGCTAGAGAGAGAGGGGGATGAAAGAGAGAGAGAGGGGATGAGGGTGCGAGAGGGACTGAGTGGGGTGCTGAGTGAGGGAGGGCTGAGAGAGAGGGCTCAGCCCCTTGCTGATCACCGCTGTGTGGCGATGGGTGGATGTCTGGCCACATGCACCCCAAGGACACTGTTGATTGCTGCTGCCATAGAACCTGGCTCTCGGGGATAACAAGGATCTATTTACCCCACGCTAGACGTCCCACACTTGGGACAACGTCCCTTTTAATTTTGCACCTGAGGTAGTAGCCCTGCTTGCCCCCCCCCATGCTATGCCCCTGGTCACACAGCAGCGTAGAGGACGAGGCACTGACAAGCTCCAGGTGCCCCCTCCTCCCAGTGGAGAGTATGTAAGCAAGTGGCCATGGCAGTGCTCCCTAGGCGGCTGCCCAGTTTTCCTAGTGGTATCGCTGGCCCTGCATGTGTGCCTATTTTTTTCCAGTTAGGCAATAAGCAGGTACAGAGAATTTATTTTACTCCTTGGAGGCTGTAGGTGCACAACCTATGGTGCCCTACAGGCACTCCCTTGAGAACAGCATTTCACAGGCATCTTTCTCAGGACTCAACACAGGAAACATGTGACAAAAACTTTTCTGATAACTGTGGGAAAATCATAGTTACCCCAACAAGAAACACCTTTTGTACAGCTGGACCATTTGTGCAGACTGTGCAGATGCACAAGGGCCCCTTTAGGACTTAGGGGGGCATTTATACCAAATGTGGATATGGCAAGGGCTGACTCCCCCTCCTGATGTCATATAGACCTGGACACTACTCAGTAGAGCTGGTAGGAAATACAAGGCAAGTTTCATGCTTCTAATTTGTAATATCTATATGGTCAGTGAGGACCTCCTTCACTACTTTTTTTTAACAGAAAACATGTTTTTAAATGTTAGCACAGATAATACAAACAGCACATAACAGTGGTAAAAAATAAACTGTTGCAAAACAATTTACAATTCAGGATTTCTAAAGGCATCACAATACAGCATATAAACTGGTTTTGAAGAGAGTTTGGTCAATTACGGTCAAGTTAGCTTACATATACAGTAAGGGATAGACTTAATCAAATACAGACATTTCACATTTAGCCTCAGGGTGAGTGAGCAATAAGTTAGCAGTTAACAACATCAACCACAGTATGACTAACACAGAATTTGGGGATAAAAAAGGGGGGGAGATGGGGGAAGGGAGGTGGCCAGGAATAAAAGGATAACCACAGGAAGGTGAGGGGAGATGGGAAGATATGCACAGGAGATTCTCAAATGACAAATTTTTTTAGGCCAATTTCTACTTTCATAGGTAATTTTATGCAAGGGGAGTATTAATGGTCTTTTTCCATTTTTCAACCATGGGAGGCTCAGAAGAATTCCACCGCAGAAGGATCTACCGTCTTGCATAAAAAAGGGCATATCTGAGAAAAAGTTTTGTACATCTATCTGCCTCCATGTCCTCCATGACCTAAAAGGGGCAAGAGGGGGTCAGGACATAATGGGATATCACATATGTGGCTTAGTATCTGAATCACTGATTACCAAAAGGAAATGAGCACTGGGCAGGACCAAATCGCATGCAAAAATATACCAGTAGAGATAGCACACCTCCTACACATTGTGTCAGCTTGGGGGTATATACTAGCAAGCCGCTCAGGGGTATAGTAAACCCTATGCAGGAACTTTATCTGGATCGATCGGTTTCCGGACGAAATCACTGAGGTGACATAGGCAGATGCACAATCCTCCCAATCCTCTTTTGTGAGCTCAGGGATGTCCGTATGCCAGCGTTCATATAAACAAACAGATTTAGTATCCTCCCTAACTCCTTGCCTGATGGATACTGAGACATGAAAAAAGCTTCCCTTGTTTCCTTTTGGCAGCACTTGGACTAGAAGCGAGGAGGGTTTTCACTGTCTGGCCCGGGTGCTTATTATGAACCATTAGAGAATTGCAGATATTGCAAAGGCTCTATCTACTGTGTCTATCTATCTATCGATCTATCTATCTATCTATCTATCTATCTATCTATCTATCTATCTATCTATCTATCTATCTATCTATCTATCTATCTATCTATCTATCCACAATAAATAAGCATCTGCATGTAAGGAAGTGGGGAAAAAACTGTTCTTGTCTGGGGTCATTGGGTAACTATGTCCATCACTACCTATTCCTAATGTAGAAGGGCACGTGCTTCCTTTAGAGAGCATGGGCATCATAATCAAACAAATTGTAGGCAGAATGTTTTGACAGTCATTTTTTTTAAGAAGCCACACAAAAAAGTCCCTGTGGGCCGCCATGCAGTCTTGCCTGCCCGGGACCACCTGTACCATTTGAACCTCATTAGCCGCTCCTCTGATCAACTCTATTCCACACAAGGCATTTCCAGAGAAATGGTTAAAACATCACATAAAACAAAATATGTCTTGTAGACTGCCTTGTTCAAAAATTATTGCTGTGCAAAAAAATGTAATTCCCAGGAGATGACTGGCATAGCGTTGTTGCTTATTATTACCCAAAACACACAAAAAAAATATGGATGTGTAAATAAATCAAGTGGAACATTGCATGATATACAATATGGCTGTGCTCTGGATGTTTTATGCAGGGTTCCCAAGTCGTAGTGTAAAATGCAGCTGATTGGCCTCAGGCACAATAGCTAATGTAACTCAGCAAAAACAGAATTTTCAATGATGTGCTTTTGTGGCCAGCGAGTGCTAAAACAAGGCTGTTTTCAATTATCCATTAAATCTGCTTACTAAGATGGTCATTTCTCAGTACATTTGTGCATGACAAACTATTTTAACATTTGCAAAAGCACCGTAAATGTCCCCATTGAGGATTCCTAAAGTGGAACTCTAGCTTTAGTTTATTTTTTGTTATTTTTAGTTTATACTCCTGTGCTACAAAAAAAAAATCCAGACTTTGCCTGTCAGAAGCTTGGTTCTATAGGCCTGGCCAATGGCCCTATATCTGTAAAGCACCTTGAGGCTGACCACATGCGAGGTGCAGTATGCAGTACCCAAAGCAACATTATGAGGTCTGGGGTCTGGGTACAGCTCCCAAAGATTTACCAAGGTCACACCGATACAGATACACTACTTTTGTCATTGTATTTGAAGACAGTGAATAGTCCAAAGATAAAATAATAAATTAGTTAAGTCAAGAGTAATTTCTTTGTAAGCAAGAAGAGGTCCATCACCTTAGGACATTAGCAAAAAACGGAGCACTCAAGGAGTGGCTTATGGTTATAGGGGAGGAACTTAGGGGGTGTGTCCTGAAAAACGTTGCCAGTATCCAATCACCTGAAGGTATGAACCTATAATACAGGGTCTATGAGACAAAGCAAGTTTTTGTGAAACGCGTCAGATAGCTGCACTGCTGCCACGCACATTTTGATCAGAACGTTCTTTTCTTCCACTTCCATGTAAGTGTTTCTAACCTTTTTTAAACGCCCATTTGCCTACGGTATTATGCTATGTGTCTCTTCTATTTCACTCTTCTCCTATACATCGGGCCATGGTTTGAACATTTGAGAGTCACCATCTCCAAGCATTAGACATCTTCCCTTGATTGGTGGTCTGGCTGCATCTTGCCGTTTGAAGATTTGGTCCCATGCTGCTACATCTCTTGTATATATTCAGCTTTGTTGACCCTCTGGGCGTATGCTCACTAGAGTTCAATTTATCTGGTAAGCCTCTGCTTTATTGGTGGCGGGCATTTCCCAAGTGTTCATCACGTTCAAGTGGGAATTAGTGTTGATCTGGGATTATTCATCCAGTCCTATTCATCTATCAAGTTTTCACCACTTAATACATTTGGACTTTTTCTTATATTATAATTTTTTTTACATCTGTCACTTGGTGTTTTGCT
Organism: Rana temporaria; assembly: GCF_905171775.1. NCBI lineage: Eukaryota > Metazoa > Chordata > Amphibia > Anura > Ranidae > Rana > Rana temporaria. The sequence goes on along the minus strand of NC_053490.1, from coordinate 52,051,006 downwards.
ATAGACATTCACTGTTTATTTTATTATCACATTATTTATCTCTACATTTGTATGTTCTGGTCGCATGTTGTAATGCGTCCATCCTTAGTAGCTCAACGCCTTTCTTTATGTGACAGAGAGATGATGTAGAGATCCCCCAAACTCTTGTTTGTGCGGAGTGACGCCTGGGGCCCAATATTGAGTTGTCATATAAAGAAGCGCATTGAAATCCTTGCTAACCGCAGTTGTGGTTCACTCCGTTTACCAGTGCTGTTGCAACGTCATATGACGTCACGCCCTTTTAATCCAGTAGGGGGCGTGCGCACGTCACTGAGGAACGGGTGCGCGTGCCGGCTGCGGCGATCGCCGCCGGGCACCCACGATTGCCCAATAACTGAGCAGGAATGAGGATCTGTGTGTGTAAACACACAGATCCACGTCCTGTCAGGGAGAGGGGACCGATGGTGTACATAGGAACTAGGGCTGCAACTAACGATTATTTTCATAATCGATTAGTTGGCCGATTATTGTTTCGGATAATCGATTAATCGGATAATAGCCTTAAAAAAAATGAATTTTTAATTTTTTTTGGGCCAATTTGTTGTTGGGCAGATTACAAAACACAAATTGCCGCAAAAACACATTAAATGCTTTTCTGCAGCTTCTCCATTGAACTATATTGTACCAAAAAAAAAAAAATAGCACTGTTTTGCGTTAAAAAGTCCTTGCCCTTTCCAAATACGCAGCAGCTGAAAAAAAATCATTAATGTGAACGTGTCCCATAGGAAAACATGTAAAGGAACTGTAGTGTGTTTCTGCAAAAAGCACCAAAAAACAGAGGTGTGACCCCAGGCCTGAGATGTTTAGTAACATAATTGGGTTAAAAAAACAGAAATAAGTACAAAAAGAGCAAATAATCGCTACTGTAAGGGGTTTATTTTTTTTACTATGGGACAGTGAAAGTGATATTTACAGTAGCAATTTGCTTTTTTGTACTATAAAGGGCTAATTTTTGTTTTTTTAACCCCATTATGTTACTGGCCGATTAATCGATTATGAAAATTGTAATTGATTAATTTCATAATCGATTAGTTGTCAATTAATCGATTAGTTGTTTCGGCCCTAATAGGAACAACCATCGGTCACCTCTCCCAGTCACTCCCCTCCCCCCACAGTAAGAATCACTCCCTAGGGAATACATTAACCCCTTGATCGCCCCCTAGTGTTAACCCCTTCCATGCCAGTTACATTTATACAGTAATCAATGCATTTTTATAGCAGGGATCGCTGTATAAATGTGAATGGTCCCAAAAATGTGTCAAAAGTGTCCGATGTGTCCGCCGCAATAACGCAGTCACGATAAAAATCGCTGATCGCCGCCATTACAAGTAAAAAAAAAAATAATAAAAATGCTATAAATCTACCCCCTATTTTGTAGACAAACCAATCAATATACGCTTATTGTGATTTTTTTTTTACCAAAAATATGTAGAAGAATACGTATCGGCCTAAACTGAGGAAAAATGCGTTTTAAAAAAAAATGGATATTCATTATAGCAAAAAGTTTAAAATATTGTGTTTTTTTTTTCAAACTTGTCCCTCTTTTTTTGTTTATAGCGCAAGAAATAAAAACCGCAGAGGTGATCAAATATCACCAAAAGAAAGCTCTATTAGTGGGGAAAAAAATTATAAAAATTTAATTTGGGTACAGCGTTGTATGACCGCACAATTGTCATTAAAAGTGTGACAACGCTGAAAGCTAAAAAATGGCTTGGGCAGGAAGGGGGTGAAAGTGCCCAGTAGGCAAGTGGTTAAGGTAACTGTCTTAGTAAATACAAAGCAAAAGGTTTGTTGAACCCTTATTGTTGAATGCCAAGTCACAATTACCTCCATGGGGCATATTTATAAAGCAGTGAATGTGACAATCAAACATTCACTGCAGATAAGCAAATCTCTAAAACACATGTATCAAGGTAATACACCTGCGGCAAATGTTTGGTAAATGTCACATTTTCTGCTTTATAAATATCCTCCTATGCATTATATTGAAAATTCATTTTACATGTTTTAGGAGTAAAATCACTGTTATTTTTTATTTTTTTTATTTTGGCAAAAAATCTATTTCTATACTACCTTTTTAATATTTTGCACTAAAGCTGAGCTAAGCAAGTTATTCAGAATAATGAACAGTATAGGTCACAGTTAAAGGTTATGTTCTTAGCCAAGCACAGACAGTGATAATTAGTGTTAGAACACATACATCAGTAGGCTGTCGCCGTGATAATTAGCAATATGATAATTATTTAATTATTTGATAATTAGAAAAATCACAAAAACTTGTCCTGTTGGCTAATTGGGAGGAGCGCACAAGAGATGTCTTGCCTCAGTAAAATGGAAGATAACATGCACCGACCAAATAATCTTTGTTTCATATAAGATATTAAAACTGTATAAGTTTGTTTTATGAATGGAAATTAAAGGGCCAATAAATCTAAATTATGTTACACTTAAAATAATAGGATCACAGCTGAAGGCATTTAGAATGACGTCGTTTTTGTTTTGTAATATTTGGCTACATCGAACAGTCTCCCTGTCAAATTAATAGGTTACACAGCTGTTGAAAATGTGTTAAAACAATATCCGTCACCTTAAAGCCTACCTGCAGTAATTGTTTCATCTTTCCATCTATTGAATCTTCTGCCCTTGTTGTTTTACCTTTGGATAGTACATTATTTTTTCTGTCAGTAAATACCTTATACAGCCTACTTCCTGTTTCTTGTCTGGTAGAAAGCCTAGGCTTATGACATCATGTACAGCTCTCTCTCACTCTCGTGAGAGTTTGCTAAGAAGGGAGGGGGGTGAGTCAAGAGAGGGCCAATGAGAGCTGCAGAGCTGGAGGTGTGCCTCTGTGTGTCTGTGTAAATCCAGGAAGTGAGCAGGCAGCAGCTTCAGCTGCCCAGTTAAAATGGCTGCAGCCAGACTTAGGGAAGGGAGATTTCTGCAGCATATTTGGCAAGTACAGAATCACAGTATATATAAAATAATATGCAAAGTGGTTGGAGAGAAGCTTCAGAATGGATATGATGATTTTTTTACAAACTATGTGAGCAGACTGCTGTTCCTCTTTAAGATAAATGTTGGAATACATTGTTCGTGTATTTTTGTACAACTACAGATATATTCTTCAGCCAGTAGATGGCAGTGTTCCTAAGTTTTCAACTGCATCTATGGTTAAACTCTATGGGCCAGATTAAAGAAGCAATTGCGCCTGTGTAACCATAGGTTACACAGCGCAATTGCTTACTTGCTCCGGCGTAGCGAATGCTCCTGATTCAGGAACATCGCTACGCCGAGTGTAGCCTAAAATCTGCGTGGCATAAGGCTCTTATGCCATGCAGATTTTAGGTTGCATTCTTGCGTTGGCCGCTAGGGGGCGCTCCCATTGTGATCTGTGTATAGTATGCAAATTGCATACTAACACCGATTCACAATGTTGCGCGAGCCCTGCGTACGCAAATTACGTAGTTTGCGTACGTCGGGTTTCGCGTAAGGTTACACATCCTAATAGCTGGCGCAGCCAATGCTATAGGATACCCACGTTCCCGCGTTGCGAGGTTTAAAATCTAAGTCGTTTGCGTAAGTGAATCGTGAATGGCGCTGGACGCCATTCACGTTCACTTTGAAGCAAATGACGTCCTTGCGACGTCATTTGCCGCAATGCACGTCGGGAAAGTTTCCCAATGGAGCATGCGCTCTACGCTTGGCGCGGGAGCGCACCTAATTTAATTTACATTGCGCACGCTTACGCCAGGCAATTTTGCCGGCGCGCCCTCGCAATTTACGGAGCTACTGCTCCGTGAATCGAGGGCAGCGCAAAATATTTGCGGGGGCGCAGGGCAAAATCGTTGCCCTGTGCCTCCGCAAATAAAGCGCAACTGTACCTGAATCTGGGCCTATGTTTTTTTTTCTGTAATGAAGTTAATTTTCCTGTCTGCAGTTAAGCAGCAAAGCCCATGTGGACTCTACACTGTCAGTCTGTTCTGTAGGGCTATATACAGAATTTCTAACACTAAACTCCAAGTAAAAAGCTAAATAGACGGGTGAAATACATGTATAGATTTACTTTACAAAGCTTTGGATTTCTGTCCATTCAATTCTGGGATTTACTGTACCCAGCCCTGTCAGCACAGCTCAGCCAATCCAGAGACCTGACTTTTCTCTGAGACCAGTCTCTGCTGTGTGTGGTTGGATAGTGATGAAGAAGCAGCAGACTGATGAGCTTTTTTTTTGGCTCCCGCGGCTGTCAATCAAAGTCAGTCAGCTAATCAGGGGAAAGAGGGGATGGGGCCAGGTCGGGGCTCCATGTCTGAATGGATATACAGTGCTCTGACTCAGCTTGGGTGACCCCTGTAGCAAGCTGCTGGCTAGGTTGAAGGAAGAAGAGGAGGAGAAGCGGAGGACAAGGACATCTCTTTTTTTTGGGCTGTTTAGAGCACATTGTTCCTGAAAGAATAACCAGGAAGTGAATGTGTGCTAGAAAAATGTGCTTGGGAGGGGCTACTATGTTGAAAGGATTGGGTGGGACAAGGGTCAAAAAGCTGCTTGTGCTTACAGCTTATGCTTACAAAGTTGTACTGAAATCGTACTGAAATGGTGTCTATCTTAGACCCCATTCACATCTAGGCGTTTTTACGCCTGTAGCGCTACGCCTCTGCCGCCAGAGGGCTGGAAATACATGTCCCTCTATGGAGATGGTTCACATCTCCACGCCGAACGCCGGACGCCTGTCGCCTGCGGCGTGAAAAAAGGTCCCGGACCTTTTTTTCAGGCGTCTTCGAGCGTTCGGCTAGGAGATGGCAATCATCTCCATAGAGGGGGTCATCTTGGGACACATCTAGGCGGACAATACCCGCGTTTTGTCGCCGCAAATCGCGGTACAAAACGCCGCTATTTTTACCGCGATTTGCGGCGACAAAACGCCGCAATTTCGTCCGTCTAGATGTGAATGCAGCCTTATTTAGGTACGATTTGCATGTTACTTGAGGGTTTAACATTGAGGTCTATGGACATCAACTCACATGGAAGTTGAATTAAAGTAGTGGAGGGACTACTCTGAAGTCGGCACGACTTAAAGTCGTGCCAATATGAATGGAAGTCATTGAAAATCATGGAGAATGACTTGTGCGATTTTGCAGTCCACAATCGTGGATCAAGTCGTATAGGTGTGAAAGGGGACTAAGGCAAATTAGGGTTACGGCTTGAAAAGTGCAATAGTCTACAGCAACCAATTGTCTTTTAGATGTCTTTAGTCAAATCCGTAAAGACGAAATCTGATTAACTGCTGTGCACGTAGTCATAGGGCATTGTTTCTGCCTCTGCAATACCAGATTTTACAACATGGGGCGCTGCAGATGATACCTTTCACATTGCATTAAAACCCAAGCTCTGCTGTACCATAAGGAACCCTTAGATGTTACTACATAACAAGCTGAGAAGCAGAATCTCCTTTACCCTGGCTCCTGGATTTACAATCACGTACAGAAAAAAAGCCATATAACAATATAAAAGTGTTTTTAGCAAACATTGCTATTTAAATGACACCAATGGAATAAACCCCTTTGACTAGCATCATTAGAATTCTGAGGTTAATTAGCGAAGGAATACTTTGGATTACAACACAATATAAATGATTATTAACAACATGATAATGATTGTAAGTAAATAACAATTTCTGCTAATTTAGGAGATATTTGTCAACATGCTAATTTATTTGTAAAAATAAAATTGTTCTCTCAAGTAGTACTTACTCTGCAAGCTTCTTTAGTCAATTAGCTCACAAAAGCGAAACACATTCTTCTTATTTTGGAACACACACAAAATGAAGAACCGAGAAAAATTTGCATTTTTATTTTATTTTATTATTCTGCTATATGTTGATAAAAGTAGATCAGAAAGAAGCAAAATAAAAGGGGGGGGGGGACAACTTTGAAAAGTTGATTATCTCATTACAATGGTACCTAAAAGTGGTTGGTATATATAAGGCAGCAAGTGAACATGTTGTCCCTGAAGTTGATGTCTTGAAAGCAGAAACAATGGGCAAGTGTAAGCATTTGAGCGACTTTGACAAGGGCCAAATTGTAATGGCAAGACGGCTGGGTCAGAGCGTCTCCAAAACTGCTGCTCTTGTGGGATGTTCTTGGTCTGCAGTGGTCAAGACCTACAATAAGTGGTCCATGGAAGAAAAACCGCCAACAGGTTCATAGACAGCCAAGGCTCACTGATGCACGTAGGGAGTGGCGGTTGGCACGTGTAGTCCAATCCATTAGAAGAGCTACTGTAGCTCAAATTGCTGAAAAAGTGAATGCTGGTTCATTGCAGTTTATTTATTGTGTATGGGGCTGCATAGCTGCAGACCAATCAAGGTGCCCATGCTGACCCGTGCCCACAGTCAAAAGCACCTACAATGAGCAAATGAGCATCAGAACTGGACCACATAGCAATGGAAGAAGGTGGCCTGAATCATCTAATTTCTTTTACTTTTACTTCATGTGGATGGGTGTGTGCGCAACCCTTACCCGGGGGATGAGATGGCTCCAGGATGTAGTATGGGGAAAAGGCAAGTAGGAGGAGGCAGTGGTTGTTTTTTCTAGTGGAGTCCATGACTCAATGAGTCTAAGCTGTTATGGTGCCAAAAGGAGGACCTATTCAATATTGCATGGGTAGTCATCATTTTATGACTTATCAGTGTGAACATATACTGTATATATATATATATATATATATATATATATATATATATATATATATATATATATATATATATATATGTATATACACACACACTCAACAGGCTCTATGGAAACTAGACACTCCTTTTCAGTGCCAGTGCCGGCCACCCTCCCTCCCCAGCCATTGCACCCATCACACTGACAGGCATTTGTCCAAGGTGTTTTTTACTAGGGGTGGGCAGAGCCTAGTGCCCCATAAAGTCCATTCCGGGGGTTGAAGGAAAGAAAAATGCTAGATTCCCCCATCAACACAGTGATCATTGATGGGGGAATCCTGTCACAATAAAATTGCGCAGTGGAAGGTTTCCTCGCTATCAGAATACAACCAGCCTGCCCATAGATTTATCACATTTTGTCCAGGTCCTGCGGAACCACCCAAATTTCGATCCGTCTATGGCCAGCTTAAAAGGGGTTGTAAACCTTTGTGTTTTTTATGGTGAAAAAACACCTTGCTGTCACTGCCCCCCCCCCCCCCCCCGAGCCCCCGTTTTACTTAACTGAGCCCCGAATCTCCGTGGGCGCGATCCTGCGTTGCTTTCCCCCAGCTCCTGTCGGGTCTTCATTGGATGATTGATAGCAGCGCAGCCATTGGCTTCTGCTGCTGTCAATCAATGACACGGCGCGCTGGGGGCGGAGCCGAGTTATACACTTGGCGGCTATGGCCGCCGAGTGTATCACACGGGAGCACACCCACAAGGTAACTCCGTTGGGAGACATATTCCCAGAGGGGGTTTGCTCTTGTGCGGAGGAGCCGAGAGAGCCGCCGTGGGACCCCAGGAGAGGACAATCGGGGCCACTCTGTTCAAAATTAACTGCACAGTGGAGGTAAGTATGATTTGTTTGTTTTTTGTTGTTTTTTAAAAACTCAAACCTTTAGTTTTGCTTTAAGTGCTCTGAGTTGAGACAAGCACACACTATAGAGGGGTATGCTTTGTTCATATTTCATGTCAGAGGTTTACAACTTAAAACCAAGCTAAACCCACCAGTTTACCTACTTACCAAAACAGGCGTGTAATGGAAAATCAGCAAAGGCACAAACAGTAAAACAAAAAAATTTACAGAGACTATAATTCTTCCCCATTCTATCCGAAAAAAGTATTGGCTGGGGTTCCACTTGAAAGTAACAGCAATTTGATTTAACTTGAATTATTTACGGCTGTCTTTTGTTCCTTACTGACAAGATCCCACCACCTGAGTTAATATCTCCAGTAAGGCTTTTACTCTCCCCACTTTATATTTTGACATTTTTATTTGACATTATAGGGAATGTAGCAGTAATAAGTGCTGCATCTTGAGCCTCCATGGCACTAGAAGGAAATAAAATGTTATCATTGGAGTCCCCAGTATAAATAAGGCAAGTGGGTCATTTTGCTTATCATAAGTCCTTTTACATGTATGTGTTGTGGTAAATATACATTTTACTGCGTATTACTGAAATACGCAGTGATGAACACAACTAATGAGGTGTATTGCAGCGACAGCGAGATTAATTTTAAATGGCATTCCAAAGCACCTAGCTAGCTTCCAACAATAAATGTGTTTTTTTTTAGCACAACGTAACACACTGATGTTAACCATCTCTGCATTATGGTACATGGTGCATTATGGTACATTGCTTAGACAACAATGCTGGAGGTTTGTAAAATTGAAGGTGTGTTAATGTGTAAAATACTGCACCACAATCCTGTGAATCAGAGTGGACAGGTCCTTAAAATGGGTTGTCTCTTTAAGGCTGGGTTCACACTATTGCGAATTGGATGCGGGCTCCCTGCGGTGCATCTGTGGAGGAGCTAGGGGGGTTATTGTGCACAGAGATAGTACAGGCATACCCCACTTTTATGTACACAATGGGGTTTATTTACTAAAGCTGGAAAGTGCAAAATAAAGTGTCAATGGAGTCACAGGAATCAACAGACCCCAGATATAGCAATAAAAGGAAGTGCTGAAGAAACCTCAAATGAGGTGTGAACAATAAAAGACCCCCCAGGGAGAACTTAAATGTTTAGCTCCATGTGATAGACTGTGAAGAACGTGCCTCTCTGGTGAAAGGAACATGGAAAGTGGTCTACTGGCCGGCCCTGGCTATTTATTCCCATGGCTTAGGGTGGGTCCTCGCTAGCTTCATGCCAGTCACCAATGGAAGGGAGGCAGGGATCCAGGTCCCATATCAGCACATTAGCTGGAGGTGGATCCGCACCCACCCACTCCCTGGCGTCAAATGGACAACAACCGCCCCAACATCACAGCATCTGATGATGTCACGAGCGGCGGCGTGTGTGCATGGCACTGATGCATAGGAGGACACTCCCCGCCCACACCCCAAACAGGGATGAGAAGGGGAGGTCATGCCTTGCATTGCAACCCTGGGAACAGACAGAAGCACAGAATCCCCTATTCACTAACTCGGCTGCCTGCTGATGTAGTGCAGGACTGAAAAATTAGATTTTAGCGAGGGAGTAAGAGATATATCGATATACTAGGTTGGTATAACAGATTGAGAGTGTTGTATCTCATCAATCAAATGATACCAAATGTAACCATCACCCGTGGTTCCCCCTGCATCAAATTCGCAATAGCAGGAGATTTTGACCGGCTCTCTATGGAGCCAGTTCACATATCTCCGGAGCAGGTATGTTTCAGGTCTGAATTCAGCCAAAAGTTATGGCTGAAATTGGACCGAAAGCGATGAACGGAGACGCACCGGACCCCTGATGGGAGCCGCATGCGAAGATAGTGTGAACCCAGCCTAAATGATTAACCTCTATAATATATGAATAGGCTCAGTTTGAGCAAGGTCTTGTTTTCAGGCATTACCTGTGTGACAGAACTCAATGAATCACTGATAATCTACAGATGCATAGATAAAAGGAAGGAAAAGATAATGCAATTATCAATGCATGCTTTTTCAATCTTCTCATTTGCTCCAGGGTGATAGATATAAATGTAATTCAATTAAATAAACAGCAGGGTTGTATTTCTTTTAAATTTGTTTAAAAAGCCCTGAAGTAAGATTGTCTTGCAAGGGTATGAAAAGGTAGAGTGGAGGTATCAAGGGTTTATTATAATATATATATCGTGAGCCTTATTAAATAGTATTCACAGTACATTATCAAAGGGCACCATTAATAGAAAATCAAACCGACAATTCCTCATTTCTAAAATGCTACTTGCCTGACTGTCATGCCAATTGTCTTGCTTCAGTACTTCACTGCCACTGATCTAAAACAAGCTTTCAAATTACTTTACCTTGATTTTTGAGATCTGCAAGCAAACTTGTGTCCCTCATTGGATGAATTTCTTTCAAATTTCCTTCAAAGCTAAAACTTTTTTTTTTTTTTAATTTTGTTCATAAAAAGTATGGAAAGTTGTGGAACTGAAGAGGCTGCAGAGGAGGACAACTACCGTATTTGCCGGTGTATAAGGCGACCGAGCGTATAAGACGACCCCCTAATTTTACATTTTTTTTAAGATTTTTTGCCTTTACTCACCGTATAAGACGACCCCCCTTCCGAGGCTTCCAACGCTTCATATTTCTTCCTTCTGGAGCCATATTCTTCTCCCTTCTTGCTGGAGCTGGAGCCAATAACAGCAAGCGATGTATTATATTAATGAATACAAATCATCATCATCAGCCCACGCCTCTCTGACTCTCAAAGCCAATCCGAGTAGGCTACTGTATGTAGCCTGCTCGGATTGGCAGAGGTTGTTACTCAAATCCAAGCAGGCTCTGTATTCATTTGAAAACATTGCTCACTGGGATTGGCTAAGCGGTATATACTGTATGTAGCCGAAGCTACATACAGTATTACTGCACATCCAGTAGGCATCCGAGCAGCTGACCCGGCGTATAAGACGACCCCTGCTTTTTGGACATTTTTTTAAGTGTAAAAGGTAGTCTTATACGCCAGCAAATACAGTAAATAGATGCAGAAAGATTAAACCAGATGTAAACCCCAACTGGATAACTTTTGATTGATGAGATACAACACTCTCAATCTGTTATACCAACCTAGTATATCATTATATCTTTTACTCTGATGATAAAATCTAATTTATCAGTCCTGCACTACATCAGCAGGCAGCCCAGTTAGTGGGTGGGGGATGCTGTGCTTTTGTCTGTTCCTGGGGTCGCTATTCCATGGCACGACCTCCCCTCCACATCCCTGTCTGGGGTTTGGATGTCATCAGACGCTGCGATGTCGGGGCAGTTGTTGTCCATCTGATGCCGGTGAATGTGCGGGTGCGGATCCACTTCTAGTGAATGCGCCTGATATGGAATCTGTCATCCCTGCCTACCTTCCATTGGCATCTCACTGGTGGGGACCTGCCCTAAGCCATGGGAAAAAATAGCCAGGGCCAGCCAGTAGACCACTTTTCATGTTCATTTCACCAGAGAGACACGTTCTTCACAGTCTATCACATGGAGCTACACATGTAAGTTCTACCTGGGGGGGTCTTTGATGACATGTTCACACCTCATTTTCAGTTTCTTCAGCACTTTCTTTTATTGCTATATAAGGGGGCTGTTGATTCCTGTGACTCCATTGACACTTATACTATTTTTTGTGCACGATAATCCCCCTCAGCTTCTCCGCAGATGCACCGTGATTGTGTGTCTCCATATTTATTATTATTATCACTACTTTTATTCTCACTCCCGGTTCTCATCATGGTGTTTCCTTTGGGCAGTCTGAACACATCTTCTAGACATTGGAATACTTTTCTCTATATATACTATACATTTACCTATATATATATATATATATATATATATATATATATATACACTTTTATACATTTATATCTTTTCAGATCAGTGTGGGTCAGATGTGTGCCCTTATTTTCTTTCATCTGGGTCATCTTCCAAAAACCTGGCCTGCTCTTTGGCTATTCCCTTGTTCTGGACGGGATGGTTACTGCCTCATCCCAGGTCAGACACTGCTTCTGACACCCCCTTCCCACCTTTTTACAAACTGGGCCAATCTTTTGAGCTGACATGTGAGTATCAGACCTCTTGCCCTCTTCAGATGTTTCCCTTTGTGCTCAATATAGTGAATTTCTACTATTATAATGCTCTTGTTGTCTATTATTTAGATCTACAGATAATTTTGGCATTATACTTCTGATGAGTGGTCAGGATCCACGAAATGCAGAGAGTTCCATTTGCCAAGACAGTCTGATTCTTATTACACCTCATATCTACCATGTATTCACCTATACAGCTTTTATCATGTATTTGTATATATCATGAATGCATTCTACAAATTATGTGCTATGTCAGCTCTTTTCAAAGGCTATGGCCTTATTACTAAATTGTACCATGCATTATGAGATCATGTAATATTTTATCTTGATTGCTTAATACATTTCTTACTCTTTATACTCGTATTATTTTGACATGACATACATAATTTAAAGCCCCATGACTATTGCCCTTTGTTTTTATGTTTATATGTTAATAGGGATGGAGGTATGTCATGGTGGTGGTGTCCAGGTCACATCTTGTTGTTTTATCTGGGTAACATTTATTTTACTAAAGCTCTGACTCCTAAAGCCCTGTGAATCATAAACAATAGCCGTACATTTCTCCTTTGAAAAATACTTTGGTTGCCTGTCCTTACTTAAGATGAACTTCCTGATGGCATCAATGGTGGACAATCCCTGTACATTGAGCTTTGCACAGCCACGTCTACTCCACCTGAAACATGTGTGATAGGGTGTCAACAAAGGAAAACTCTACATGAGATTGGATCATGAAAAACAAAAAAATTTGGAGAAAGCCCCCATATAACCTTCCTCTAACCATCATGCCAGTACCGCCAGTAAGTAGGCAGTACACCAACAAATTGGGGGGGGGGGGGCTGAGAGTGACCTGTTTTCCTTAATAGACTTTAAGAAAAATATTTTATGAAGTACAAAAAATATTATTTTCTTTATTATCCATTTAGGGGCACAGGAATTTAGGAGTTCTTAAATAGTAAGGAAGTCCAAAAGTCGTCCAACTGAGGGGGTGGACAGTAGGCACTGACAGTTCAAAGGTGGAGATCATTCTACAAAAGAGTATAATAAGGAATCAATGCCTGGGTCAGAGATAAATAAAGAAGGGGCCAAGCAATATATGGAAAATGGCATAACTAATGGAGTACCAGAACAAAAATCGATCCCTAAGGAGAAATTGTAATAGACATATCGGCCCGGATTCAGAAAGGACTTACGACGGCGTATCTCCAGATACGCCGTCGTAAGTCCAAATGTGCGCCGTCGTATCTATGCGCTTATTCAGGAACTGAGATACGCCTGAATTTTGCAAGATATGACCGACGTAAGTCTCCTTATGCCGTCATATCTTGGGTGCATATTTACGCTGGCCGCAAGGGGCGCTTCTGTAGATTAACGTGTCAAATATGCAAATGACCTAGATACGCCGATTCACGAACGTACTTGCGCCCGTCGGATTTAGCTACGCCGTTTACGTAAGGCTTACGTCCGGCATAAGTTTACCCCTCATAAAGCAGGGGTAAGTCATGTTAAGGTATGGAAACATCGGAACAGCGTTGTATTTTACGTCGTTTGTGTAAGTCATACGTGGGCTGGGCGTAAGTTACGTTCACGTCGAAAGCATTGAGCCGACGTATCTTAGGGAGTATTTGCGACGTAATTCTGAGCATGCGCACGCATGCGCCGTTCGATCGGCCATGCATTTACATGGAGTCACGCTTAATTACAATACAACACACCCACTGCCTTGCTACTTTGAATTACGCGGGCTTACGCCGGCCCATTTACGCTACGCCGACGTAACTTTGGGAGCTTTCTGAATACAGTACTTGCCTCTCAATGTTACGTCGGCGTATCGCATATGAGATGCGCTACGCCCGCTCAAAGATATGACAATGTATCTGAATCGCGGCCATCATGTCCAATGGAAAGGCTATTCAGTTGAATGCAGAAAAAATATACCTGACCCTTGTTTTCAGGAAGAGGAAGTCTGGACCTAGCATGTACAAAGGAAAGATCAACTGGTCAACAAAAGAAGACTTTGCCCAACTCTGGGCAAAAAAAGTTTCCCCATGCAGTGGGGCTGTGCCCATACTGCAGAGATTAACTGTTAATTTTTATCTAGGGGAGAGGAGAAAAGACTTAAAAGTCTTACTCACCTAATCCTCTGATCCTCCCAGCAAAATTCCAGTCTGGCACACCTGAGCTTCAGTGGTCTTGAATTGTGGAGTGTTCCTGATGTCGCCAAGTCCAGAGTAGTCTTCAAAGACCAGAAAGAGTCCACCGCAGGACCGCGAGGGAGCACCATTTTCTGGTGGAAGGATTGGGGGAGTGAGTTTAGGCTTTCTCCTCACCCCTAGACAAAACTAACCACTGACCCGTACAGTGCAGGCACAGCCCCACAGCATGGGAAAACCTTTTCCGCCCAGAATTGTGCATTAAGCTTAACACTTAATTGTTTGGTTACCAGGGCAAGACATGAATCTGCCCATGAAGTGGACCAATGGCAATAAAAATATGAAAAACGTATACCCCTTCCATATGCGTTATGGTTGGAATATTTATATTTTTTGTTATATACAGTTGTGCTCATAAGTTTACATACCCTGGCAGAATTTATGATTTATTGGCCATTTTTCAGAGAATATGAATGATAAAACAAAAACATTTCTTTCACTTAGGGTTAGTGTTTGGCTGAAGCCATTTATTATCAATCATCTGTGTTTACTGTTTTTAAATCATAATTGCAACAGAAACTACCCAAATGACCCTGATCAAAAGTTTACATAACCTGGTGACTTTGGCCTGATAACATGCACACAAGTTGACACAAAGGGGTTTGAATAGCTATCAAAGGTAACCATCCTCACCTGTGATAGTTTTGCTTGTGTGTGTGTGTGTGTGTATAAAAGGCCAATACTTTTCTGGACTCCTGACAGACCCTTGCATCTTTCATCCAGTGCTGCACTGACGTTTCTGGATTCTTGGGAAAGCAAAAGAATTGTCAAAGGATCTGTGGGAATAGGTAGTTGAACTGTATAAAACAGGAAAGAGATATAAAAACATATCCAAGAAATGGGGAATGCAAATCAGCAGTGTTCAAACACTAATCAAGAAGTGGAAAATTGGGGGTTCTGTTGAAACCAAACCACGGTCAGGTATATCAACTAAAATATCAGCCACAACTGCCAGGGAAATTGTTTGGGATGCAAAGAAAACCCCACAAATAACTTCAGTTGAAATACAGGACTCTCTGAAAGTATGTGGTGTGGCTGTTTCAAGATGCCAAATAAGGAGGCACTTGAAAAAAGTTGGGCTGCATGGTCGCATCGCCAGAAGAAAGCCATTACTACACAAAGTATCCCTCTTACAATACGCCAAACAGCACAGAAACAAGCTTCATGCACAAAGTCATTTGGAGTGATGAGAACAAAATTTAGCTTTTTGGCCACAACCATAAATGCTACATTTGGAGAGGAGTCAACCAGGCCTATGATGAAATGTACGTAGGTGGATCGCTGATATTTTGGGGTTGTGTGAGCTATAAAGCCACAGGAAATTTGGTCAAAATTGTTGGCAAGATGAATGCAGTATGTTATCAAAAAATACTGGAGAAACATGTGCATTCATCAGCCAGGAAGCTGTGCATGGTGCGTACATGAACATTCCAACATAACTATGATCCAAAACTCAAGGCCAAGTTGACCTGTCATTGGCTACAGCAGAATAAAGTGAAGGTTCTGGAGTAGCCATCTCGGTCTCCTTAAATCAATATCACTGAGCCACTCTGGGGAGATCTCAAATGTGCAGTTCATGCAAGACAGACCAAGAATTTACAGGAACTGGAGGCTTTTTGCCAAGAAGAATGGGCAGCTTTACCAGCTGAGAAGATAAAGAGCCTCATCCACAAATACCACAAAAGACTTCAATCTGTCATTGATGTTAAAGGGGGGCAATACACGGTATTAAGAACTGGGGTATGTAAACCTTTGATCAGGGTCATTTGGGTAGTTTCTGTTGCCATTATGATTTAAAAAGTGTAAACACAGTTGATTGATAATACATGGCCTCAGACAAACACTAACCACGAGTGAAAGAAAAGTTTTTGTGTTATCATTCATATTCTCTGAAAAATGGCAGAGAAATCATAAATTCTGCCAGGGTAAGTAATATTATGAGCACAACTGTGGATATATATTTCACCACTCACATGTAGCAATTGTGCTCCGTATGAATGCTTATGTAACATATTGATTTTTTTTTGTTTTTGTTTAACAATTTCTTTGTAAACAAGTGATTTGATTTAATTAAAACTGTTTAATTAAAAAACAAGGCAGTTATCATGTTAATTAAAATCTTAATTTGCCCAAAACAATGAGGTTATGTGGGTGCTACGCTGTGGCTCTCTTGCCGCTGTAAGCCGACAAACATCTATACCAACGTAAAGGTTCTGTCTTCTCAGTAATTACCTTTCAGCTCCCACTGGGAGAGGAAATAGGACACCAGTCCGGGCTGTTTTCTTGATTAAGACAACGAAACATTCTCCGCTGTCAACATCTCTATTGTGTATTATTGACAGCGTAATCTCTCGACTCTGTGATATTGTGAGAAAAATTAAAAAGTGTTGTGTAGCCAAGTGTTTTTTTTATAATGAATTTTGTACTTTGAACATTTCAGAACAGTGTGTACTTTAGTTCTGGCAATTAAAGGGGAATTAAACTTGTGAAAAAGCTCTAGGTTTAATTACATTTAAAATAGAACAGTTTTGTTTAAATGTTTATTTAGCATATCGTATTAGCAAAAGAGCTGAAATGTGCCACGGCAGGGCTTCCACAACTCCCTGGCAATAAATTTTTTTTTTTAAAACTTTCAGCAGTGTGTTGTCAGTGTTAACTTCTCGATGCTGCCCTGTGAGCGAAGGCTATTCCTGACCATGTGACCAATCGTAGATTTTTTTTTTTTACATTTTTATTTATAGAATTCAACGAAAGTACAACAAGAGTGGAATCACTATCACACCCTGACAGTAGGAACTATGACAATAAGGTATTAGCCAGTCCATCCTGAAACCACAAGAGAGTTGCCGCAAAATATCTGACTGCTACAAAACATCTTGTGGACAATCATGGATTTTACCATAAACTATATTTAATACCAGCATGAAAAGTCTAAGATGCTTTTGAATGTGTTTTCATAGCAGGCGAACGCCAATTTTTTTTAAAAAAAAGTAAATGTCGTTAGTTTACAAGCTACAAACATGTCAGCTCAGTCATAAAACAGCACGCCCCTATTCCCCTACATATATAACATTTGTTAAATTTTAAAGAAGAATTGCAAAAAAAAAAAAAAGATTTTTGTCTCCTATGTGTTTCTATAGATTATTTTTTAATAAAAATTGCTTTTTCACCCATTAGTTTGTTATCCTTGAGCATCTAATGCCCTGTACATACGATCGGTTCGTCTGATGAAAATGGACCGATGGACCGTTTTCATCGGACGAACCGATCGTGTGTGGGCCCCATTGTTTTTTTTCCCATCGGTGAAAAAAAAATAGAACCTGTTTTAAATTTGTCTTATAGTAAAAAAGCCGATAGAAAAAAACGATCGTCTGTGGGGAAATCCATCGGTCAAAAATCCACACATGCTCAGAATCAAGTTGAGGCATGCTCGGAAGTATTGAACTTCATTTTTCTCAGCACGTAGTTGTGTTTTACATCACCGTGTTGGACACAATCTGATTTTTAACCGATGGTGTGTAGTTAGGACTGATGAAAGTCAGCTTCATCGGATATCTGATGAAAAAATCCATCGGTCCGTTTTCATCAGACGAACAGATTGTGTGTACAGGGCATAAAACGTCCATGCTATCCTTTGGGATAATTTATTTATTGTTGACTTTAAGAGGATGTTGTGCCATTTTACTGGCCCCACCCTAATCTGATAAAGTTATTTTTAAGAAGACCTATACTGTGGAAGTCATGCCCGAAAAAAATTACTTACCATGCCTTGTCCCACATTGTGTCTCCAGGTGTGGGTGGCCATCTTGGTGGAGGAGCAGGGTTTTCCTACTAATGTCCGAGCTGCCCCCCTGATGAGTAATGGTGGTGAATTATTAAGAATCAGCATAAGGAAGTGAAAACACAATAGGAGCAGGGAGGAGCAGGGAGATCCTTCCACCACAGGTACAGGTACAGGTACAGATTCCTCTCCAGCAAGCCCCTGGATGAACAATGTGCATGTATTCCCCTCAAATTAATATCATTATAACCTGTTAACATTTCTGATGGTGGATCTGGGTTCTTATGAGGAGAGCTTACTATTTTGGCCCTAGCAAACACGTTTTATGAGTTTATGTATATTGAATACCTTCATTGAAGAGACTGGGACCTAAAAAATTTGGCACTTATGCCACGGACACACGATCAAGCTTTTGCCCAACCAAAAGCACATCGTAAATCCGACGAAATTCCATCGGAGTAAAATAGAACATGTTCTATATTTAAACTCCAGTGGAATTCAGTGGAATTTCCGTTTTTAGATGGGGCATACACACGGTCAGAATTTCCGATCGAAAAAAGTCCATCTGACTTTTTCCATCAGAAATTCCGATCGTATGTACGGGGTTTTACTGCATATATATACTTCAACGATGACTGCATGACATTTCTCAAGGTGGGTTTCCTGATGGTGACAACAATAAACCAGGCCTGTGCAATGAGTAGTCTCCACTGGAAACCTGTGTTAGAAAGTGTCACCCTTTCAAAGAAGATACCTGAACAAGGACCTCCATGACAAGATTACAAGGTATTATTTTAATAAAAGCTGTAGATTTGAAAAGATCATTATTATACAGGATTTCTATGGTGTCAACAGTTTGCACAGTGCTTAAAAAAAACAAAGGGAGACAGAAGATTTACAATATAGTATAATTTATAACATGAGGGTTAGGTGTACCCTGTTTGTGAAAACGTACAATCTAAAAAGACAGGTAAGTGAGACAAGAGAAGAGGTAGTAACTGTGTTGGGATGAGTTGTTTAAGAACCTCAAATCCAGTTTATAACTAGAGGTGGGACTGGTTTTCCTGAAGAAATTACCTCTCAGGGATCGTTTAAAGGCAGACAGAGTAGGAAATAACCTGATAGATTGAGCTAGGAAGTTCCAGAGGAGAGGAGAGGCTCTGGAGAAGTCCTGGATGTGACCATGGGAGGAGGAGACAAGGAAGCTAGAGAGCAGGAGGTCTTAGAGGAGGAGTGACAGTTTGGGCTACATTTTGACATACAAGGTTGGCTATGTAGTTTGGGGCTGTGAATGCCTGTGTATGCTGTTATTAAGATTAGAATTGTATTCATTGGGCAATTGGAAGCCCAATTGGTAAGGTGGATGAGTCTGGAAGTAGCATTCATGATAGACTAAAGGGGATAGTCTATGTAGTCTATGGCCAACTATCTATGGGGATAGTCTATGGCCAACACGGAAGGAGCTTTAGCAGTTGAGGCAAGAGATAGCAAGGGAGTGAATTAGTAGCTTGGGGGTGTCATTGGTTAAGAAGCGGTATATTCTGAAAAACTTACAGAGGTGAAGGAGCCACGATTTGGACAATGATTAGATAGGAGTGTCCAGGATTACACCTAGCAGCATAGTATCAGGGGGTTGGGGGATATGGAAATTGTATGATTTTTGAAATTACAACCCTCCTGTTATTTCATCTTAATGCATCCTATGCATTAAGGTAAAAAAACTTATGTCAGTCACTGGCCCCCCAGACGCCCCATTTTACTTACCTGAGCACTGGAGTGTCCAGCTGCGAGGACACACCGTCTGTTTGATTTAATAGATTGATAGCAGCGCAGCCATTGGCTCCCACTGCTGTCAATCAAATCCAATGACAAGGGTGTCGGGGGCGGGGCTGAGTCCTGCATTCGGTGGCTATGGACGCCAAATGCTGGACACGGGAGTGTGCCCGCAAGGTAACCACCCTGGGAGAGCGCTTCTAAGGGATTATCTGATGTGGGAAGGAGCCGCGAGAGCCGCCGAGGGACCCTAGAAGACGCGTTTGGGGCCACTCTGTGCAAAACGAACTGCACAGCGGAGGCAAGTATGACATGTTTGTTATTTTTTTTATTATTATTTGAACCTTTAGTTTCACTTTAAATCTTATATGAGATTTTAGTGATTGGATCTACATTGTGTTATTTTCCAAAGTGAAAATAAAAAATAAATAAAAAAAATGCTGATAATATTCGGTAAACAACAGGATACAAAAGTTATGGTAAATAATACATTTGTTGTGCTTGGTGAATTGAGCATAAAACCTTCTGATGGATTTTTTTAGTATAAGAAAGCACTTACACGACAGCAGCCTTAACTACCGGCAAAGCTTTTTACCAGCCTGAAATTGCTTATAGTATAAAACAGCAGGCCGTGAAAAAAACTAATAGTACAGCATGAAACGCGTCTTATAATCTATCAAGGGATTTTAATGCTATTGAATAGTGTATATGTCTACTGTACGTGTGTTCTGGAAATGCAAGTTGCTGGGCTGTCGATCAAATGTATGCAATGACAGGAGTTCTAACTCCACGCTAAAAACTCAGAACAATTGGGATCAGGTTTAGCAGGGACCATCCGAATTTGAATCCCTCTATGATCATTCCCGCTCAACAGAAATCGATCTAATGATTGACTTTTGTTGATTGGTAATGTTTAGAATTATTCATTTGATCAGCTGGCTGCCGAAAGAAGCCGAACTGCGAGTTGGCGCTTTACGGCGCCTGCGCACCGACGTTCGGCTTCTTTCGGCAACTCGTGACACGCCTTATGCGCCGGGGGGGAAGCTTTTGTCATCACGTCAATCACTTAGCCTGTGCATAGGAACGCCCACTCCCGCGGGAGCCACTACCCGGAAGCCAGCGGGAAAATAGCGATACAACGGTATGTACGGCAAAAAAAAACAAAAAAAAAAACATCAGCGTACTGTCAATGTCGAGAGTGAGCACAATGTAATGTTAGAAAATTGTTTTTAGGGTGAACCTCCGCTTTAACATACATCAACAGTAGAATTTCGCTCCACTTTTTTACCACTTTTTTACCATTTACCAAAAGTCTTTTTGTTTTGTAATTATACCAGGGTGAGAATATGTCATCCGTCTTCTGAAACAAAAGGACAGATTTCTTCAGTCCCCCCAACCAATATACAACAATGAATCCTAAAATATTAGTAGTGTGTATAACTAACCTGCTTTTTTCTAAAGAAAGTATGATTTTCACCTAAATTCTCTCCCCCCCAACATTATGCATATATCCGGCAGCACAGTGGGTGGGCTTTAATGCATGGCTGCCACATACAGTGGGTAAAAAAATTATTTGATCCCCTGCAGATTTTGTAAGTGTGTCCACTTACAAAGAAGGGTCTATAATTGTTATCATAGGTGTATTTTAACTACTTGGATCGCCGGCCATAGACAAATGACGGCCACAATGTGTCTCTCAAATGCCAGGAGGACACCTATTGATGTCCTCGACTCCTCCAGCCACTGGGGGGGGCGTGCGCGCCAAACGCTGCATCACTGCAGTGCCGATGCGCGTGCCTGGCGGTCGTGATGTCCGCCAGGTACCCGTGATCGTCCGCTACACAGACAAGGACGTAGATCTGTGTGTGTAAACACACAGATCCACGTCCTGTCAGGGAGAGGAGACCGATGCTGTGTCCCTATGTGTACATAGGGACACAGATCGGTCACCTCCCCTAGTCAGTCCCCTTCCCCCACAGTTAGAATCACTAGTAGGGAACACATTTAACCCCTTCCTCGCCCCCTTCCCTGCCAGTCTCATTTCTACAGTAATCAGTGCATATTTATAGCACTGGTCGCTGTATAAATGTGAATGGTCCCAAAAATGTGTCAACAGTGTCCGATGTGCATTCCATAATGTCGCAGTCCCAATAAAAATTGCAGATCGCCGCATTACAAAAAAAAATAATAAAAAAAATTTCATAATTCTAGCCCCTATTTTGTAGGCGCTATAACTTTTGCGCAAACCAATCACTATACGCTTATTGCGTTTTTTTTTTTTTTTACTAAAAATATGTTGGCCTAAACTGAGAAAAATATATATATATATATATTTTTTAAATTGGATATTTATTATAGCAAAAAGTTAAAATGATTGTGTTTTTTTTTTCAAAATTGACGCTCTTTTTTTGTTTATAGCGCAAAAAATAAAAACCGCAGAGGTGATCAAATACCAACAAAAGAAAGCTCTATTTGTGGGAAAAAAAAGGACGTTCATTTTGTGGACCGCACAATTGTCAGTTAAAGCGAAGCAGTGCCGAAAGCTGACATTTTGCCTGGGCAGGAAGGGGGTATATGTGCCCAGTAAGCAGGTGGTTAAATGATAGAGACAGAATATCAACCAAAAATCCAGAAAAAACACATGATACAAATGTTATAAATGTAGTTGCAGTTCAGTGAGTAAAATAAGTATTTGATCCACTACTAACCAACAATAATTCTGGCTCCCACAGACAGTATGTGCTCATGTGGTATACAAAAAAGTCCAGTCAACTAAGGCCCTTTTCACATGGGGCAGATCAGTAATGATCCACCTCCGTATGCTCTGTTTGCTCAGCAGGGATCGTTACGTATATCCCCGCTGAGCTGGCAGATGACAGGGCGGTCCCCGCACACTGTGCAGGGACCGCCCTGTCTTTTCTCCGCTCTCCCCTATGGGGGGATCGGATGAACACGGACCGTATGTCTGTGTTCATCCGATCAGCAGACGGAAGGAAAAATAGGGTTTTCTTCCGTCTGCAAAATCGGATCTTTTCAGAGGCGGACGAGATCGGGTGTCAGCGGATGTTCATCCGCTGACATCCGCAATCTCATAGGACCAATGTATGTCCCTTTTTCATCCGCAAACGGATGGATGAAAAAAGCGTACATACGGTCCACAGGTGTGAAAGGGGCCTCAGGAAGGTGCTCCTAACAACAACTCTGAGGGCAAAAAGTTCACTCAGGGAATGGATATTCAGCGCCCAGAGGCGATTCAGTTCGCATTTGTTGCGCTATATATGTTTTTCACTCACTCACTCAACTCATTATGTGTATAAAAGACACCTGTCTCTTTTTTCCATTCAAACCTCACAATCATGGGCCAGACCAAAGAGCTGTCAATGGACATCAGGGACAAGATTGTAGACCTGCACAAGGCTGGAATGGGCTACACGACAGCCAAGAACTACACGAAAGGAGCTTGTGAATGATCTCAAGGCAGCTGGGACAACAGTCACCAAACAAATCATTGCTAACACAATACGTCGCCATGGATTGAAATCCTGCAGCACCCGCAAGGTCCCCCTCCTAAAGAAGGCACATGTACAGGCCCGTCTGAAGTTTTCCAATGAACACCTAAAGGTTTCAGAGAAGGAATCGGAGAAAGTGCTGTGGTCAGATGAGACCAAAATGTAATTCTTTGGCATTAACTTGACTCACTGTGTCTAGAGGAAGAAAAATGCTAACTATGAACCTAAGAACACCATTCCTACAGTGAAGCACATGATGCTTTGGGGCTGTTTCTCTGCTAAAGGTACATGCAGACTTTTTCGCATTGAGGGGCCAATGGACACGGCCATGTATTGTAAAATCTTGGTTGAAAACCTTCTTCCCTCAGCCAGAACATTGACGATGGGTCATGAATGGGTCTTCCAGCAGGACAATAACCTAAAACATACAGTACCTATCACCGAGAATGTGTTTCCAGCAAGACAGCATCATGGGGACGACCGAGCGCCCCCCTCCTGAGCCATACCAGGCCGCATGCCCTCAACATGGGGGGTTGGGTGCTCTGGAGCAGGGGGGCGCACTGCGGTCCCCCACCCCAGAGCACCCCTTTTATAAGGGGGCCCCCAGATACCGGCCCCCCACCCTAGGTAAATGAATATG
Organism: Rana temporaria; assembly: GCF_905171775.1. Lineage (NCBI taxonomy): Eukaryota > Metazoa > Chordata > Amphibia > Anura > Ranidae > Rana > Rana temporaria. The sequence continues at coordinate 52,027,301 of NC_053490.1, read as the reverse complement.
GGGTACATCGTACCCCTACCCATTCACCTGGAGGCAAAGTGTAAAAGAAAAAAAAAACATGACACAGGGTTTTTAAAGTAATTTATTAGTCAGCTCCGGGGCCCCCCCTCTCTTCTTTAGCTCTTTTACGAGGGGGGCCTTCTTCTTCGACGGGGGGGTGTCTTCACCGCCATCTGGTTCTCTTCCGCTCTCCGGGGGTCTTCTCCGCTCTCCGGGGGTCTTCTCCACTCTCCGGGGGTCTTCTTCCATCTTCTCCGCTCTCCGCTCTCCGCTCTCCGGTGCCTTCTTCTTCAGGGCCTGGCCGCCGCTATCTTCGTGTTAGCTCAATTACTAGCGGCGGCGCAAGCCCGCTCTTCTTTGCCGTCTTCTGCCTTCTTCTCTTCTTCCAATGTTGACGCAACTCTTCTTCCCGCTGTAATTCCGGGTGCGCGGCTCGCACCGATTTATATAGGCCTCTTATGATGTCACAGTCCCATCATGCTCTGGTACCTACCCACATGGGGCGATGGGGCTTGTAGGTGGTCAATCTCGCCGAGAAATGGAGCGAGATTGACACAATATCGCGGTCACCCACTGTACAACCAAATCAACAAAGAAGTGACTCAAGAAGAAACACATTAACCTCTTCATACCGGCGTCTCTGGGCCCTTTAAGAGGTTTATGACGCCTGGAAGCGGGGCAGGGCTTAAGATCACTGGACTGTCATCATTGGCGGTCACGTGATCCGAAAACTCCTGATCGCAAGCAGCGATTGGGCATTTTCGGTTAGGCGCAGGTAACTGTGCTGGGAGCGCACAGAGCATGCTCATGGCACTGCTCTAGTGACAGCAATTAATGCAAATATGCGGTCTCTCAGTGCCAAGAACGTGGTGCCGAGAGGCTGCATATTTGCGTGCAGTCGGCATCAAAGGGGTTGAGGTCATGGAATGACCTAGCCAGTCTCCAGACCTTAATCCTATAGAAACTTTGTGGAGGGAGCTGAAACTTTGAGTTGCCAAGTGACAGCCAATAAACCTCAGAGGTTTAGAGAAGATATGTAAAGAAGAGTGGACTAAAGTCCCTCCTGAGATGTGTGCAAACCTGGTCAGCAACTACAAGAAATGTCTTACCTCTGTGCTTGCCAACAAGGGTTTCTCCACTAAGTCACGTTTTGTTTGGGGATCAAATACTTATTTTACTCACTGAACTGTAACTCAATTTATAACATTTGCATGGTGTATTTTTTCTGGATTGTTGGATCTGTCTCTATCATTTAAAATACATCAATGATAAAAAATTATAGACCCTTAAACTCTTTTAAAGTGGGCAAACTTACAAAATTTGCAGGGGATCAAATCATTATTTTCCTCACTGTAGATGCGTCCTCAAAGCTCCGCTGTTGTGTGCTCCCAGAACATGGACCAAGCTGTCACTGACATCTCCCGGACACCAGTGGAATGAGCTCTAAAACATGTGACTGCTGTGATAGCCAATCACATTAGTCATATGATCAGGAACTCCACCACTTTAAGATCCACGTAAAGGGCCGCTGGCAGGTATCAGCAAGGGGTTCAAAAACAAAATTTAACATTTTGTTAAAACATGAATACAGCCTTGGCCACACAAAAACAGCTTTGTCAAAAACAAGTCATACTTTAATATGTGCCTGAGCGGTTTGATTTCTTTCACATCAATTCCCCTTTATCTTCCTGGGGTGGCTGCTCTTTAATAAAGAAATGACAGCTAATTTTCAGAACTCTTTTCTGTTCTCTGGAATAAAATGTAGCACATTACATAATACAACTAATTTGAAAGCCATTACAGGGCAGACACGACTCGGCTGAATGCAACTGGCAGTTAGCTGCGCTTCTATGGACAAAACTGGATGGGGGATAATTTAGTGTATGTTCTAAAAAAAAAGTCAATTGCCGTATTGATTTCAGGGGACACTTTGACCTCCTCTATTGGGCGATTGGATGTACATTTCTTAAGCACTCCAAAAAGATTGTACATCAAACAGACTGATGGGATACAGGATGTGTCTGCGGCGGTTGTTCCTTGTCTAGAAGATCGTACTTCTGTTCTCCCACCTTCCTCAACCTTCACAAAGACATTGTTTTATTCCACCTAAGCAGTAACTTCGTCTGACAGAAGCAGTACCAGCGTTCTTAATGTAGTCCTCCAACCTCCGGAGGACTTCTTTTATCAGAACTGAACTGTGGAAATCAGACAAAATCAACCCTTCAACTGCAGTGGTTAAAGTGACACTAAACCATCTTCTTATTCCCCAAACATAGTCCATACACTTCCACTACTTGATGATTATGTAATCTATTTTTCATTAACCTCCCTGGCGGTATGATTACCGTATTTATCGGCGTATAACACGCACAGGCGTATAACACGCAACCTAACATTAAGAGGGAAGTTTCAGAAAAAAAACTTTCCACAGCCCCCTGCGTATAACACGCAGGCACAGTTTACCCTCTATTTTCAGGGTAAAAAAGTGAGTGTTATACGCCAATAAATACAGTGGGCCAGATTCAGGTACATTTACGTTGCTCCACGGCAGCGTAACGTATCCCATTTACGTTACACCGCCGCAGGTTTACAGCGTAAGTGCCTGATTCACAAAGCTCTTACCTGTAAACTTGCGGCGGTGTAACGTAAATCCGCTCGGCGCAAGCCCGCCTTATTCAAATGGGGTGGGCACCATTTAAATTAGGCGCGTTCCCGCACCGAAGGTACTGCGCATGCTCCGTCGGGAAAATTACCCGACGTGCATTGCGCTAAATGACGTCGCACGGACGTCATTTGTTTAGACGTTAACGTAAATGGCGTCCAGCGCCATTCACGGACGACTTAAGCAAACAACGTGATTTTTAAAATTTCGACGCGGGAACGACGGCCATACTTAACATGGCTTAGAACACCTAGGGCTCAGCCCGAATTTTACGACGCGTATCTCGACGGAAACGATGTAAAGTTAGAGCAATGGGTAACGCGGACGTTCGTGGATCGCTGTAACTAGTCATTTGCATATTCTACGCCGACCGCAATGGCCTCGCCACCTAGCGGCCGGCATAGAATTGCATCCTAAGATCTGACAGTGTAAGTCAATTACACCTGTCGGATCTTAGGGCTATCTATGCGTAACTGATTCTATGAATCAGCCGCATAGTTAGGACGGGCGGATCACAGAGATACAACGGCGTATCAGGAGATACGCAGTCGTATCTCTTTTGTGAATCTGGCCCATAGTCCATATACTTCCACTACTTGATGATTATGTAATCTATTTTTCATTAACCTCCCTGGTGGTATGATTACCGTATTTGTCGGCGTATAACATGCAACCAAACTTTAAGAGGGAAGTTTCGGGAAAAAAAACATTCCACAGCCCCCTGCGTATAACACGCAGGCACAGTTTACCCTCTATTTTCAGGGTAAAAAAGTGAGTGTTATACGCCAATAAATACAGTATTTTAGATTTTAGGTGCTGAAAGCGGTACCATTATTTTGCATGGAAATTTGGCGTTTTACATTGTACATTGGGAATAACTCACTTAAATGTGTCCAAACCAGAGATAGTAGACATCTCGGGTATGATAACGTTTGAAAAACAAAATCATAAATTATAATATAATAAATAACTATAGATAATTATAAAAAATAATAATGTAATTATAATAAAAAATATTCAATAATGTAATCAAATCAAAAACACTGAAATTTGCTCAGTTGCAGAATTGTCGCTGTCATTACTTTTATTGTTTGATGACGAATTTCCCCACAAATCGCTATCACTCAATTCTGCAAGTGATTATAATTTATTATCGCTGTTTTCTAGCTGCTCTAAAACCACTTTTGATGTAAAGGGAGAATTTTTGGTTGCTATGGACAATCTCCAGTTTCCAGGCAGAAAGAACAGTTTTTATAATATACAATTGCACGCAGGACACTGGACAGACCACTAGCAACAAAGGGGGTGTGTAATTATTTCATACAGTAGTGTAATCTATAAGATGACAGTATACTGTATGTATTTACTTTTTTGAAGTTGGCGCTGATCTCCGCCCCCGTGCGTCGTAACGTCGCAGGGAACGGAGCTCGGCGGCACTCGGCACTGTGTGTATCAAGCGAGGAGACAGCTCGATCACACAGCAGGGAGGCATTGCAGGATCCAGGGACAAGGTAAGTAATTCCCTGCCTGTGGACACTGTGAGGCGATCCCGAGTCTGGCTCGGGGATACCGCTTTTGGTTCTGAAATTCCACCCCATACCAGACTCATGAATCCTGCTGAGGGGGTTTAAAGAGGAAGTAAACCCACCTTTAAAAATAAAAATGAAAACACCACCTGCAAGATAAAGGCATAATGAGCTAGTATGCATAGCATACTAGCTCATTATGTAATACTCATCTCCAATCGAAGCCACCGCAGTCGTCCTCGTACACCACTCGGGCAGCCGACATCTCTCCGTGGGGTTACTTCCGGGTATCGTGGCTCCGGCACTGTTATTGGCCGGAGCTGCGATGCCGCGATGACCCATGCACACGGGAGCTGCCAGTCACGGCACGGGCTCCTTTAGGAATGGCACGATGGCCGTTGCTAAAGTGCGCCATAGACATCTGCGCCCATCATTTCTGTAAATATCTCCTAAACCGTGGAGTTTTAGGAGATATTTCAAGCACAGGTAAGAAAATCTAGGCTTTGTAGGTAAAAGTGGTTGTAAAGGGTTTACAACCACTTTAAATAATTTCTTACTGTGTTTTTCTGCCTCCCAGTAACATCCTCTGTCATCTCCCAAATCTCTCCCTAACACCCTCACTTCCTACACGTTAGTTGTGGGCATTTGCACTGCCCTACGCTCACTGCACATCCTATAGTCTGTAGCCCTTAGTCCATTTTGGGGGTGAGCAAGAATGTGGGGCTACGTTTCTACATACAGTGAGATCATGGAAAATGAATATAGCCACCCTCTAATAGGAAGTTATATTACAGCAAGGGATATGGAGATATGCAGGGGCTGAGAGCGATCAAAATCCCTATGGTCCCTAATATCGTCCTTGCTCAATCCCTCTGATGCACAAGCTTTTCAAGTGTTTTGATACTTCTGAGTACCCCGGTATGACATTCCTCCAACATTATCTAAATTCTATAATTTAGTTACATAAATTGTATTTTGTCATTATTGCTATTATACTGTATTGTAGATATTTATTGTTTCTTTTTCAATTATGTTTTGTATATTTTATTCATAGTGATAGTTCATGCAAAACTCATAAGACTCCTGACGAAGCTATATTTTGGTGAAACATGTAGAGCTGAAGTTACTGCATATATGCTTAAGCCAAATAAATACTGTGATGGTTCTAAATTAACACTATGATGGTGTTGTTTTTAAAGTTTTGTAATTGAAAAAAAAATGCTATTAATTATTATACATATTGGCCTTTGTGGAGTATTGATTTGACACCTTTAAAGTCCCTACTTTTTGTAGCTTTCTGTTAAATGTACCTGTCTGTTTGCAATCAGACAGCTTCATCTGAGTGTACATTCACGGCACACTTTTCTTTTCTGAATCCGCGGTTGTGCGAAAAAAACAAAAACAACATTAAGTGTATAAAAAATAAAAAAAACATGCATGTGGGACACACACAAAAAACTGAGCTTAACGTGATTGTAAAGCTTTGTTTTTTTTTTTTTTTTTAAATAACAAATATGTTATACTTACCTGCTCTATGCAGTGGATTTTGCACAGGACAGCCTGGACCCGCTGCTGTCAAAGTCAGGCAGCCAATGAGAATAAAAAGGTGGCTGAGCCGGGTCGCAGCTCTATGTTCTTGGGTCCCTCTTCGCTGCTCCTGGCCCTTCCCTCCTGTTGGGTGCCCCCACAGCAAGCATCTTGCTATGGGGGCACCCAAGCCGGGTCACAGCTCCCAGGGTCCATTCAAACATAGAGCTGCGGCCCGGCTCAGCCACCTTTCTATTCTCATTGGCTGACTGACTTTGACAGCAGCGGGAGCAATGCTGTCTCAGCCAATGAGGAGGGGAGTCCCAGACGGCCGAGACATTCCTACAACATCGCTGGAGCTAGAGGGACCTCAGTAAAGTATTAGGGGGGGCTGAGGAGGGTTGCTGCACACAGAAGGCTTTTTTATCCGAATGCATTAAGATAAAAAAAACCTTCTGCCTACACAATCACTTTAATGGTGTGCTTTTGTCCTTACCCTGAACCCTGTGGCACAAGGCTCCTGACAGGGACAGGTTTACAAACCTTTTCCACCTAGCCAAAAGCCCTGGCAGACCCTTATACTCATGGCCAGCAAAGGGTCGTGGGGTTCTCCTGAAGATAGACCGCCCAGGTTCAGGGGAGGAAGGAACATGGTGGCCACATATCCTCCCCCTAGACCCTAGGGTAAGAACGTTGACTCACACCTTCCATCCAGTGAAAAAAAATACACACAAAAGTAAAAGAGTGAAAAAAATGTAAATATATAAATAGTGGCCGTGCAATGTGCACTGGCTAAGCCCTGGGGCCCAGTAGCAAAAATTGCCCCGGACTTAGCCAAAAAGCCTAGCCCATGGAGGCGCAGTGCAGAAAAAGTTTTTAGAGCCATTACCATGTGCCTGTTCACACAGTGGTGTCCCACACTCAAGTGTTACTAAGAGAAAACCTAGGATGACCACTCCCAGGGGGCACAGGCACTGCGGACTCTCTGCCTTCCCAGCTCATGGCCACACAAGGTAGACCCATTCAAATGAGGAGGAACTGGGCCCATCCAGTTTTCCTGAGGGAATTAATCCCATGCCTGCAAGCTCTCCTGTTTCTGTTCCAGCCGGTACTAGCATTCAGAGCCCCATAATACAAGCAAGGATACTATACAGCCAGCCATTACTGCCAATAGGCTGGAATGATGGCAGAGCAGCCCTATTGGACACTGATAAGAAGAGATATTACACTTGATGTTAGCCAAAGGGCCGATAAGCGATTTGGTGCCAGAACAAATTAACTCCTGGGTGCAAGGGTCAGGATTTATGTAATCCCATGCCAGCCAATCAACCTGGCTGAACCCTTAAGAAGTCAAGGAGAAGATGTTGACGCTGGTGAGGTAAGTCAAAGACATTGCATCACTGTAATGCCACGTATACACGATCAGAGTATCTGTTGGTCTAAAATCCGATGGATTTTTTCATCGGAATTCCATTCAAGCTGTCTTGCATGCACACTGTCAGACTAAATTCAGTCCAAAACGCGGTGACGTAAAACACTATGATGAGCCGAGAAAAATTAAGTTCAATGCTTCCGAGCATGCGTCGACTTGGTCTGAGCATGCATGGATTTTCTCCGACGGAATTCCACATGAACGATTAGAATTTCCCATCAAAATTTTTTCCCTCGGAAGAATTTAAAACATGTTCTATTTTTTTACTCCGATGGACAAAAAGTCAGATGGGGCCCACACACAATCGGAATTTCCGAAGAGAAACAAGTCCATCTGGCTTTTTTCATCGGAAAATCCTATCGTGTGTACTCGGCATAACAGAGGCATTTCGAGACTTTAGCTATGTTTTCATTAACCTTATTTCAGTTCTTGCATTCATAGAGACTCTGCATCACATGTGAGGCCACGTACACACGGTCGATCCATCCGATGAGAATGGTCCGACATGCTGAAAAAAAGTAAGTTCAATTCTTCCAAGCATGCGTCGACTTGATTCTGAGCATGCGCAGGTTTTGAACAGATGCTTTTGTGTACTAACCATCGGTTTTGACCGATGGTCAGCCGTCCATTGGTTCGATTTTAAAGCAAGTTCTCTAATTTTTGTCCAAAGGGCAACAGACCGATGGGCCATACACACGGTCGGTTTGGACCGCTGAAACTGGACTTCAGGCCATTTTCATTGGTTTGGACCGACCGTGTGTACGCGGCCTGAGAGGTACCCAGAGAGGTCAACATGCAAATAAAGCCACTCCTCCAGGATGACATCCACCCATCAAATTATTGTAATATTTGCATAACTCTTCCCAAGAACCAGCCCACTGTTTACATCAGGGCTGAGGACTCTTGAAAGGAGTTGTGATGTTTTCAGAAAGCTATGAACAGCCCCCTGTCAGTCCCTCCCACCAGCTGTGATCTGCCTGCATTGCATAAGAAGCACAGAAACCCAGTGATGGTATCACTGGGTCTAAAATAGGAAATGCAATGAAATCGGAAAGGTTTTATTTAAAATGTTAACTAACATGATGGTAAAGTGAGATCCCTTGCAATGGGGCTGTGCCCACACTGCATAAGTTAGGAGTTTGATTTGTCTAGAGGAGAGGAAAAACTGTTTTACTTACCTGATCCTCTGCTCCCCCAGAAGATGGCGTGTCCCCAGGCTCTGGCAGTGGACTGCCACTTGGTGTCATCACTTGCAGCACTATGGTGCCTACTTTGGTCTTGAAGATGTCAGGACCCTTGACCCCTGGAGCATAGGAGAGAAGAAGCCACGGGGACCAGTCTAGACTTGGGAAGGAGCGGAGGATTGGGTAAGTAATTTATTTTTTTGTTTCCCTAAACCAAAATGAGCAAATAACCCTTGCGTTTAAGGCAGAGGTTCTTTTAGTTGCCTGGAGTTGGGCTTTAAATTCGATTTAAAAATGTACTGCGGGAAAACAGAATGTGACCGTGCCGATTTCTCTTGCTATGTCCACACTTTCATTAATTCCTTTTGTTTGTACTCCACAATGCAACTTTCACTGCAACTAATCAGAATTAGGGCAGCCATTAAGCAGAAAGGCCTCATTTAAAACCAAACAATGAACCTAATTGTTTGCTTTTTAAAATTCATGTCAAATTAAACCGGCTTTTTTACAGCGATTGCTTTTCCGCAATTAGGACTGGGTCCAGACAAGGCCCCCCCCCCCCCCCCCCCAATCCCCGTCTTCTCGCATCACTGCATTGTTCACCTGGTACGCTTTTCAAATTCTAAAAGCAGAAATGTATTGTATGTATTATTCTGCTATTTTACTTTTATTATATTTTAGGAGCCGAGTAGAGGCTGGCCTTGATGAGGCATAGACATCCCAATGTTAATTGATGCTTTAATTTACTGAATGTAGTTTTTCATCCAAACCAAGATATCTACGGGATAGTCAATGTGATTTATTTGACCCCTTTAATGCAGCCTTATGCATAAATTACACAGCATGGTCCAACTGAGATATATATATATATATATATATATATATATATATATATATATATATATATATATATATATATATGTTATACTGGGGTACCCCCAGAGCTGTGACCAATTTGTCACTGACAACTCACGGTCAACTACCGACAAATGTGGAGGTCAGGTAGGATGAGCTCCTGATTATGTCATCACTGTGCAGCCAATTACAGTGCTGCATGATTGTGAGCCCCTCCAACTGGCTTCAGGCATCACAGCTCACAGCAACAGGTGGCAGCAAAAGGTTAAAGAAACAATGGGGGTTATTTACAAAAGGCAAATCCACTTTGCACTACAAGTGCAAAGTGCACTTGAAATTGCACTGAAAGTACACTTGGAAGTGCAGTCACTGTAAATATGAGGGGTATATCTGAAATGAGGGGAAGCTCTGCTGATTTTATTATACAACCAGTTGTAAAGCTAAAATGCTTCTTTAAATTGTCCTTGCATGTCCCCCACGGATCTACAGCAATTGCACTTCCAAGTGCACTTTCAGTGCAATTTGAAATGCACTTGCACTTGTAGTTTGCACTTGTAGTGCAAAGTGGATTTGCCTTTAGTAAATAACCCCCATTGCCACTGGAGGTAAGGGGGGCAAACTGCTGCAGGTATGAAATACAAGTACCTAGATATGCACAGACCTTCTGGCCTTTCAGGTGGTTGCTCTGCATTTTTACCACCACCTGAGCATCCATATTGACATGGCTTTCACATTGTCTTTGCCACAATACTTTGCTTTGCAGTGTGGCAATTTAAATTTATCATGTCAAGTTTGACCGGTGGCACTACCCGTCAAACACGTCTATTTGTCAAATTTGACCCGTGGCACCACCAGTCAAACACGCCTTGAGGCGATTTAGTTTGCGTTTGTAGCTCTGTACAAGTTACTCATTCACTCATTCATTAAGGTCAATGGGACTGTGCTGCAAACTTCACTATGGCGGTTGTTGCATGGTAGTTCAATGTACAGTGTCCATTGGGACAGAAAAACACCTTTTTGGGATCTAAAAAAACAGGCATGAAGGAAGTGGTGGTACCAGCACTCAAATGCCTGTAAATCAGCTGTCCACTATGATCTGCAAAAGGATCCACTGTGGAGGCTGGTGAACTCTGACACCCAATAGAAAAGGGGCATTAGGGCCATGTCACATTGGGGATTATGCTGTTGGTAACACATTGCCATGAGCAGAATCATCAGGGAGAAACTTTTACTGACCTTAACCACTTAAGGACCGCCTCCTGCACATATATAGTACGTCGGCAGAATGGCACGGCTGGGCACAAGCACATACAGGTACGTCCTCTTTAAGTGCCCAGCCGTGGGTCGCGGGCGTGCATCCGCAGCGCGCCCGCGACCCGGTCCGAAGCTCCGTGACCGCGGGACCCGCGGACCCAATCGCCGCTGGAGTCCGGCGATTGGTCCCCGGAGCTGAAGAACGGGGAGAGCTGTGTGTAAACACAGCTTCCCCGTTCTTCACTGTGGCACTGTCATCGATCGTGTGTTCCCTTATATAGGGGCCCACAATCGATGACGTCACACCTACAGCCACACCCCCCTACAGTTAGAAACACAGATGAGGTCATACATAACCCCATCAGCGCCCCCTTGTGGTTAACTCCCAAACTGCAATTGTCATTTTCACAGTAAACAATGCATTTTAAATGCTCTGAAAATGACAATGGTCCCAAAAATTTGTCAAATTTGTCAAAATTGTCCGCCATAATGTCGCATTCATGAAAAAAACGCTGATCGCCGCCATTAGTAGTAAAAAAATAAATAATTAAAATGCAATAAAACTATCCCCTATTTTGTAAACGCTATAAATTTTGCGCAAACCAACCGATAAAAGATTATTGCAATTTTTTTTACCAAAAATAGGTAGAAGAATACGTATCGGTCTAAACTGAGGGGAAAAAAATGTTATATATATTTTTGGGGGATATTTATTATAGCAAAAAGTAAAAAATATTGAATTTTTTTCAAAATTGTCGCTCTATTTTTGTTTATAGCGCAAAAAATAAAAACCGCAGAGGTGATCAAATACCACCAAAAAAACCTCTATTTGTGGGAAAAAAAGGACGCCAATTTTGTTTGGGACCCACGTCGCACGATCGCGCAATTGTCAGTTAAAGCGATGCAGTGCCGAATCGCAAAAACTGTCCGGGTCCTTTAGCTGCCTAAAGGTCCGGGTCTTAAGTGGTTAATGGAAGTAACTACGGAGCAAAATCTTGCTAGCTTGGCTAGCACATGTGACTGCATAATAAAGACAAGGGCCCAGATTCAAGAAGCACTTGCACCTATGGTTGCGCGGCGCAAGTGCTTACTTGCTCCGGTGTAACGAGTGCTCCTGATTCAGGAACCTCGTTACACCGACTGCAGCCTAGGATCTGACAGACATAAGCCTCCTTATGCCTTCACATCCCAGGCTGCATTCTTGCGTTGGCCGCTAGGGGGCGCGGCCATTGTGATCGGCGTATAGTATGCAAATTGCATACTACCACCGATTCACAAAAGTTGCACGGGCCCTGCGCACGCAAGGTACGGAGTTTCCGTACGGCGACTTTAGCGCAAGGTTGCTCCTGCTATAGCAGGGGCAACCTATGCTAAAGTATAGCTGCGCTTCCCGCTCGTGAAATTTAAATTTCACGTCGTTTACGTAAGTGATTCGTGAATGGCGCTGGACGCCATTCACATTCACTTAGAAGCAAATGACGTCCTTGCGACGTCATTTGCCGCAATGCACGTCGGGAAAGTTTCCCGACGGAGCATGCGCTGTTCGCTCGGCGCGGGAGCGCGCCTAATTTAAATGATTCCCGCCCCCGGGAATCATTTAGGCAGCCTTACATTAGGCAGCCTTACGCCCGGCTGTTTAGCATATCGCCCGCGCAATTTACGGAGCTACTGCTCCGTGAATCGCTGGGCAAATCGAAATATTTGCGTGGGTGCAGAGAAAAATCTTTGCTCTTTGCCCACGCAAATATTGCTCCAATCTACCTGAATCTGGGCCAAGGCATACTGGCGTTGTGTGACACTGAACCCAAACAAAATGTATATCCTTTTTTCCCCACAAATAGAGTTTTCTTTTGGTGGTATTTGATCACCTTAAATTTTTTGCGCTATAAACAAAAAAAAGAGTGACAATTTTGAAAAAAAAAAAAATTTTACTTTCTGCTACAGTATAATACATATTCCAAAAAAATATTTAAAAAAACAAATGTATTCATCAGTTTAGGCCAATATGTATTCTTCTACATATTTTTGGTAAAAAAAAATCACAATAGGCGTATATTGATTGGTTTGTGCAAATGTTATTGCGTCTACAAACTATGGGATAGATTTAGGGACTTTATTATTTTTTATTGTTTTTACTGGTAATGGCGGCGATCTTTTAACGGCACTGCGACATTGCGGCGGACAAATCTGACCCCAAATGACACTTTTTGGGCACCAGTTACATTATTACATTGATCAGTGCTTTAAAAATGCACTGATCAATGTAAAAATTACACTGGCAGGGAAGGGGTTAACACTAGGGGGCGATCAAGGGGTTACATTTGTTCCCTCAGTATGTTCTAACTGTAGGGGGGTGGGCTGCCTGGGACATGACAGAGATAGCTGTTCCGATCACTGGGAACAGCAGATCTCTGAGATGTCCCCTGTGGAACGGGGATCCGCCTTGTTTAAAATGGCAGATCCCCGTTCTGCCTCTGTATTAGACATGTGCAATTCGTTTAGTTTCTAATTAGTTTTTTAACGAAAATTTGGAAATTCGTTAATTTCGAATTTTTGTTTTCACAAATTTTTTATTTCTGAATTTTCGGACTTCCGAAAATTTCGAATTTCCGAATTTTCGGATTTCCGAAAAATTTGAATTTCCGAATTTTCGTATTTCCGAATTTTTCAATTTCCGAATTTTCTAATTTCCGAATTTCGGAATTTTTTATTGGAAATCATTTTTTTTTTATTCTAAAAATCCAGAATTTTAGAAATTTCGAATTTTTCATTTTTTATTTTCGAATTTTTCAATTTTAGAAATTTCGAAATTTTCATTTTTTTTAATTTTCGAATTTTCGAATTTTTCATTTTCGAATTTTTAGAATTTTTCAATTTCCGAATTTTCAATTAAGAATTTTCAAATTTTTAAATTTCGAATTTTTAGAATTTTCTAATTTTTCAATTTTGTATTTCCGAATTTTTAAATTTTAGAAATTTTTAATTTTAATTTTTTTATTTTCGAATTTTTCATTTTCGATTTTTCAAATTTCGAATTCGAATAAAAAAAACAAAAATAACATAAACCAAAAAAAAAGATTTTTTTGGCAGTGCACATGTCTACTCTGTATTCAGCGATCGCGTGCGGTCGATGGGCGGCCGGCGGCGGTAGCGTGCCCGCATTCTCACATGCACGGCTACTATTTTATGGCGTGCTGGCTATTTTTTTTTAAAGGTAAGGAATGGATGTGCTGCCTAGATTGCTCATGTGACAGGAACCTGAATATACGCTACACATTTCCGTGTGTTGCAGTAGCACGCATTAAGGTCCTTTTCCGACTTATAAAAGGGGCGGTTTGCAATTACCCGCTGGAAATAAAAATGGAATCCCTGTGAACTGGTGTGGTCCGGAAGCCTAAATCAAAGCAACAGGAGTCCGACGGCAGCCACAGCTATTCGTGGCCATTCGCATGTAATTGCTCATGTAGCGATTACCTGCGGATGATCAGCCCTGGATGCAAATGTCAATGGGGTCTCAAACCGTGAGATTAAAAAACACGTTGCAGCAAGCACAGAGATCTAGATCCAGCCCTGGAAATCACTCGGCACATTGTGAAGTCAGTGACGGTAATCTTAAACACATCGCTCAGAATTTCCCACTGCTTCCAGCATACAACACCTGTTTACCCCTGAGCATTGTTCACCTGCAAATTCCAGACTTATCATTCCACAACAGAAGGAAAAAAAATGGTGCTGTGCAAAGCAACCGCAAGCCTGAGACAAGGAAGACATAAAACCGGCAACACTGAACACCCTTGTGACAAATATACGGTAGAAGAGGGAAAAAAAACGCTTCTAAAGCATTCCAGCAACACGCTACTTACAGTGACTGCTAAGCAGACCCTAGACAGACAGAATACATTTACCACGGCTGAGAGCAACTGGCCTGGAATCCCCAAGCGTACGCCAGCAGGATCTAAACTATGAGTCAGCACATAGGAAAATCTATATCACCGCACGTATTTATAGTTTTAAGGTTCTTTTTTTTTTTCTGTTTTGAAATGTGAACGGAATGTTAAATGGAAATGGCAGTGTATTTTCTATAAGCACATATTTAGATACAACTTTGACATTTTACTCACCTGCCTCTTCTATACTTTTTATGAGGGTATTTTATATATATGTAGCACTACCCCCGGAGGAGATGCTGGTTTGTTTTGCGTGGCACATTTACCTCGTGGATCTCCGAATTCCTAGGGGTGAATGGTGCATATAGCAGTAGTAAAAGAATGTCCGCAACAGGTGTCTTTTGCTGTGCTCTTTATTACCCAGCCGGGTAAAAAACATAACTGGTGATGAAAGGAAGGAAGAAGGAGAACTGCAGATTCAGGCGTAGTTGGAAACAGTCCTGCTCCCATATGTAACACTTTTTGCACTAGTCCTGCCTGAGTGGGCTTAGCGTGCCCAGACAGGCCTCCCTCACTGACCTGTCAGCCGGAGTATCACTCGAACCTTTTTCTGGGAAAAGTCTCTGCCACAGACCCTCCTGAAATGGACTCAGGGAGCGACCTCTGCCACAAGCCCTCACTGGTTGCAATTACGGAGGCAATCCTGCTTATAGAATTACGCCTGGATCTCCTTCTTATCGTCGCCCAGGTACTGATCAATCCTTTAGTGTTCGGCTACCTTGATCCCCGGTGGTTTGTCGTAATCCTCTTGGATTGCCAGCCTCTCATTGGCTCTCCACAGATGGACTCCCCACCGAACAGCTATACTGCTTGGGATCTTCAAAAATGGGAACCCAGCCGATCACTGGGTCCCGGCCGCTGCTCAATCGTTCCGGACCAACATGGTCCTGGAACCAGGAACACCACGTGGCACGTACGCCCCATCCAGGTAGACCATAACGCTGGGGCACCGTGATGTGGCCACCCTAAAGGTGGGTGCCACACTGGACGAAGAAGACCCAGACTCAATGGCGTCTGTCCCATAAATACCCTCTCCCAGCATGCCCAGCAAGGAAACTCCCTCCTGATTGGCTACTGGGAAAAAGCACCCAAGTCTCGACACCACTGCTACCACCTATCGTCCTTGGGGTGGAACATCACCCCAGCAACAACAGAATGAGCCCACAGCACAGCCAAGCTGAGACAGAGACCCTGTTTTGAACATAACAATTTGGATCAGAGTCTACTAATACTCTGATCACCCTCTAAATTTCAATAGCACCGGTACTTGGAAGTAACCAGGCGCTACATATAGAATAGTTAAAGCTGAACACCGGGAATTCGAAAAAATCCTGTCTTTTGCAGTGCAACCCTCCCATAGTCTAGTAATGCAGGGGTAAGATGTATTAGTTACCCTATCCTACGCTCCAGTGCTGTTCTATTCTGCCCAAAGACCCCCAACTATGGGATGTCCCTCAGTGTCATCAGGTACATTACAGGCCTATTAACCCCTTCATGATAAAGGTAAGACAAATCTTAACACCTGTACAAAGTTTTGCAATTTTGACAAGTGCTAGGCCCCCGTTCACATCATCATGCGGCAGAAATGAGCGTCCCCGCTACTTGATTTTGACATCACCATTTTCATAAAAATGAAGCTCTCCAATCAGCAAGGAGCATTAGTTTTATTTATTACAAAGCTAAAGGTTTCACTCACAAGGAAGGTGTGGCCTCTGCAAAGAGACCACTGCTTCCACACAGAGAACAAAGATCCCACTCTGCGGCTTCTGGCAAGAGACAGGTTTTTAAGATATTGCACATCCTTTGTTTTAATGCACCTACAATGTATTTAACTGCTTCAAACTGAAAGTTAATTTGGGCTTTTATAGATTTTACTTAGTGGGTGTTTGTTCACACTTGAACAATTAACTTTTGGTGAAAAGGTCGCAACATTGCAAACCAAAAGAAATAGATAATTACGTTTTCAACTTTAAGATTTAAATCTAAAAGCACTTTTATTTTTCTGCAATGGCTGAATAGAATATATTTTCTATTGCTATTATATCATTGCTGTTCAGCACCAAAACACTGTGAGATTTATAGTACTGTAATACAGTCAAGTATTGATTAATCTGGAGAACTTCATTTATCAATGGGCCTGGGCCTCCAGTGGTTTAATCCTGAGCGAATTGAATGAAACATGCAGCCCAAGGCGAGTATAGACAGTACAGCCAATATAACAGGAACCAAAAGTCTACATGTGAGGTACAACGAAGAGTCAGTGTCACGCCCAATGTCTGATTTACTAATCACCAGGCACAACTGCCATCAAGTGGGACTAAAGTAACATCCGTAGCCCTGAGCATGTTACAATTGGGTGCTGCAGAGTCAGAGTCTGTGGAGGAACACAAGGAAGGTGAGAAATACCTCATCGCCAGTGTAGAATAGTTGTCCCCAAAATGCCCATCACAGCCATTTTTTAACCAATCAAAATGAACTAACACAACAGTCCCTAAAACAGAAACAAACCAAGCTTGCTGGTCTTTGAAGACACCAAACATATCCCATTATTTTACTGCGGAAACCTTTAAGATAATAGGCTTCACTATACAGAGTGAACTCCATTTTCCATATTGCTAGTTAAACCACCATTAACAGGAATAAACCTAAGGACACCATACCACCGATAGGTCCTAAAACATTCTATTAACTCTTCAAACATCAATAATCACCAGGCTGCTACAATCAGGGCCGGGACAAAGGGTGGGCAGAAGGGCCAGATGCCCTGGGCGCAGCGTGCATTATATAGGGATGGGGGCGCTGCAAGTTCCTTCTACTACAAGGCTGACAGGAGTAGTGACAGTGGCATCGCTACTTCTGTCAGCCCGGCGCTTGAAGCAGCAAGGAGAGAGAAAGGAGGAGGTGCGGGCTGTGCTCTCTCTCCCCTTCCTCCTCATGAGCTCACACATAATAAAGGGGGGCACAATTTGGCATATTTTCCCTGGGCATTGGATGATCTTGTCCCAGCCCTGACTACAACATCCACTGGACCACAGAACTACAATATATAATGATAGGATGGGATATCATCTGCTTGCATAGGCCAACATCCCAAAATTGTATAATCTGCTTGCATAGGCCAAAATCCCAAAATTGTATGATCTGCTTGCTCAGGCCAAAATCCCAAAATTGTATGATCTGCTTGCAAAAGCCAACATCCCAAAATTGCAAGATCTGCTTGCACAGGCCAACATTCCAAAATTGTATGAAAACACTATTCCCCCTTGAGGAGATGGGACTTTAAAGGCACAGAAACTTGTACAAGAGTATTATAAAAGTATTAACGTTTTAATTGTATCAAAATGAACATACAGTAGAATAAATATAATGAAAAAAAGAGGGTAGAATAAAAAGCTGACTAGTAGAAGGCAAGGTACAAATTACCTCTCCATATCAAGCATAATATAGCAGCAATATGAGTAAATATACACAAAAAAATGAATTAAACATTTCCATTTTTTTTTTATTATATGTTTTTTAATGTATGTTAATTTTGATACAATTAAAACTTTAATACTTTTATAATACTCTTGTACACGTTTATGTGCCTTTAAAGTACCATCTCCTCAAGGGAGAAATAGTGTTTTGACACAGAACTAAAGAAACAAACACAGGGTGGGTATTAATTTTCCTCTTCATCCGCTTAAAGGGTCACTAAAGGATTTTTTTTTAGCTAAATAGCTTCCTTTACCTTACTGCAGTCCTGGTTTCATGTCCTCATTGTTCGTTTTTGCTTTGATGTTGCGGTAATTCCTCTCTGTTCTGGACACTTCCTGGTTGTCTGTTTCCTGATAACCACAGTACTGGGAGATTTCTCACTGTGGTCACTAATCAAGGAGGTGTGTCTAAAACCCCTCAGCACCAATCCAGTTTTGTTTTACAAGCCATCATTGCCCTCTATTGGCTCTCTGGCTCTGTACATCAGAGAACCAGGAAACAACAGCAAAAACGAAACTAACCTACAGGTACATTATATGATTGTTTTTTATCTATTTTTAATCATTTTCCTTTAGTGACCCTTTAACTTCACTAGAACTTGTGGCTCTCAACCCCCTCTTAAATCATCAAGAACCCTCCCGGCCATAATGCCACCCCTCAATCAGGTAGGGTCCTGCAACATTGAAAACGTTTTCTACTTTTTTAACTCTTTTAACTCTCAGCCAACGACTTCACACAGTCATGTCTGCCGTTTGCTTATTTATTTATTTTGCTTTGGGCCTTTCTTTCTGGTGCATGACGTCAAATGAACCTTGTACTCTTCCTGGTCAATTGTGGGTCCATTAGGACAATGCAACCTCTAAAAAAGCCTTTCTCAACTAGCTTACTCTGGGAGAACCCTTCAAATAATTTTGAGGTCTCAGGGAACCCCTGCTCAAAACTTCATGGTAAAATAGCATGATTAGTAAGCCGGTAAAAGGTTTAAATAAAATATTAAAATGTTTGGTATACCTAGAATATTTGATAGCAAGAGTAGAATATTTTCCAACACCCTTTGCTCTATAAAAAAAAAAAAAATAAAGAAGAAAGAAACACATACTGTAAAATTATCCTCTTATACTAGTTGTAAATGACATTTTTTTTCCCATACATTGATGGTCAGTGGAGAAATGCCCATTTACATTGGTGATCCGTGGCAAAAAAAAGTCCTCTTGAACTGGTGACCAATGTAGATGTAAGACCTTACATTAAATGTCAATGGGACACTACTCCCTTACATTGGTAGTCATTGTAGGTGCTAGATCAGTACCGTATGTCAACTGCTCAAGGAGCCCCTAGCATTTCATAGATTGATGGATTCCATGGATAGCGTTCACGGATGAACCCTAATGTTTCCTGCAAACCGGGTTGAGAAAGCCTACTTTCTCAACCTAGAGTAGGCTTTCTCAACCCGGTTTGCAGGAAACATTAGGGTTCATCCGTGAACGCTATCTATGGAATTCATGAATCTATGAAATGCTAGGGGCCCCTTGAGCATTTGACATACGGTACTGATCTAGCACCTACAATGACTACCAATGTAAGGGAGTAGTTTCCCATTGACATTTAATGTAAGGTCTTACATTTACATTGGTCACCAGTTCAAGAGGACTTTTTTTTGCCACGGATCACCAATGTAAATGGGCATTTCTCCACTGACCATCAATGTATAGGAAAAAAATGTCATTTACAGTACAACTAGTATAAGAGGATAATTTTACAGTATGTGTTTCTTTCTTTTTTTTTTTTTTATAGAGCAAAAATATTCAACTCTTGCTATCGAATATTCTAGGTATACCAAACATTTCTTCTGAGAATAAATATTAACCTAGCAAACCGCACTGATCAAGAGACATCTCCTTTTAGATTACGTAACTATACTGTATATTAAGTATTGAAACAAAACAGCATTTCTTTTACAAACTACATTTCTTTTACTATTTCTTTTACTAACTATATTTTTGAAATTGTAACTCTTTTTTGTCAAACTTGTCAATATTTCTTAGACTGACTCAATCTAGATATTACTAATACATCTCAGTCCACAGCCTTCCATCTTGGCAGTGCTTATTATTTTAAATTGTGTTAGCAATAAAGGAAATGGTGAAGGAAATTGTTTCCTCTTAATTAGCTTGGGACATTGTTTGACATGAATTTTGACATGCAATTAAAGTTCTCATACACTATCCTTTAAATTGTTATAACTTTTAAAAGATTTTTTCTTTTCGGTCTAACAAAATTATGTGGTTGAACATAAACATTTAAAACAATGATTAATTTCTCAGAAGGTCCACTATTGAAGCACTGAAGAGCAGAATGATGTCCCCAGGCTACCAGTAGAGTGTCAGGCTACACATTTAATAATAGAGGCTTGTGAGTTAGCTTAGGTGTCTAGGTACAGTACATTAGCATCTCAGCCCCAGGAGATCTACACTGGTAATAATCAGTGTAAGGTTTTGATAAGCTTCCCTCACACTCAATTGTTAAAACAAAAGGTTCCCTCACCTTAACATTCTCTGAATTTCTAACACTAATTTTCTACCTAACCCTAAATATCATACTAAAGCAAGTTAGATTGGCCAATTCAATGGAATTGGTCAAAATTCGAACAGCAGGTGCCTTTTTGACTTGCCAAAAGTTGACTACGCATTTGACTTTAGGATAAAAAACAGCACTGGTATCCAATTATCTGAAGGAACTTTTCTGGCATTCTGACAACCGGTGCTAGTGGCTTCACACCTAAAGGACCCACCTTTTTTTCTGCCTTGCATCCAGTGGCTGCAGCCTACTATAATGTTTATAAAATGAATGGACTTTTTAAATCCTGCACTGCACTTATCAGACCTGCGTGGTAGGTCCTCATAGCCCTATTCAATTAGACTTCTTCCCATGCATCTCTCTCCATGACCAGAACTGGTCCTTAAGTAGGCACTTAAAGTGTAAGTAAACCCACCTATCATTTTCAGCCAAGGAAGCTGCCATCTTGGCCTATATTTAATCTTCAACTGCCATGGTGCTGCACATGTGATCAGTTATGACACCAGCCATTGGATGGTTTGACCGTTTGGTTGAGAGCACAACCAATGGGACAGTTAGCAATCCCAGCATGCCGGAAATGTAACTGCTTTTAAAACTGTTAAATCGATGGGTTTACTTCCGCTTTAAGTTGGATCAGAGTACTAGCCCACGCCACTAAAGGAAGATTTTTTTTTCACACTGTAGAAGGTTGTCACCTTCTGTGGGGAAAAAATATTACTGTATATGCTTTTTTACTTTTTTGAGCATTTTGTAATCCATTTTTTACAGAAATTAACAAAGTCAATGGCCCAGATTCTCAAAGGACTTACGACGGCGCAGCGCCATCGTAAGTCCTAATCTGACCCGTCGTATCAATGCGACTGATTCTTAGAATCAGTTACGCATAGATATCTATTAGATCTGACAGGCGTAAGTCTCTTACGCCGTCGGATCTAAACTGCATTTTTTTTGACCGCTAGGTGGCGCTTCTGTCGAATTCCGCATCAAGTATGCAAATTAGCTAGATACGCGAATTCCCGAACGTACGCGCGGCCGACGCAGTAAAGTTACGACGTTTACGTTAGGCTTTACCCGGCGTAAAGTTGCCCCTGTTATATGAGGCGCAGCCAATGTTAAGTATGGCCGTCGTTCCCGCGTCGAAATTTTAAAAAAATACGTTGTTTGCGTAAGTCGTCCGTGAATGGGGCTGGACGTCATTTACGTTCACGTTGAAACCAATGACGTCCTTGCGGCGTACTTTGGAGCAATGCACACTGGGAAATTCCACGGACGGCGCATGCGCCGTTCTGAAAAGACGTCAATCACGTCGGGTCAAAGTAGTTTTGCATAAAACACGCCCCCCTGATCCAAATTTTAATTAGGCGGGCTTACGCCGGCCGATTTACGCTTTGCCGCCACTTACAGAGCAAGTGCTTTGAGAATACAGCACTTGCCCGTGTAAGTTGCGGAGGCGTAACGTAAATCAGATACGTTACGCCCGCACAATTTTACGTGGCTCTACGTGAATCTGCCCCTAAGAGTCAGTAGATATAAGTCGCGGGTAGTCAACTTGATATAGGCAGTCTCAAGTGTGGTCCTTGACATCATCAAAGGGCCACACATAATATTCCATGAATACAATACTACAGAAAACTGGAAAACTAAAGACATGCAACAAGAGATGTTGAAAGACTACAGACATGCTGCAGGAGATGGCCAAGAAAATAGAGATACATTTCATGAGACTGCTAGAGTTCACTAATATTACAGTTTTTACAAATCCATGCTTCAAATATATTTGCTCCCTACAGGCCAATTTAAAAAGGGATACATTTGGATAGAAGGACTCAATTAGTCCCATTTATTATTTTAATGGTTCATGGAGATCCCTACTGTACATCAAAGGTTACTGTAGATAACTTAGGTAAGAATGAGGTTAGATAAGTAAACATTTATTATTAACTTCAGAGTAAAGAAGTGGAAATATTTATATTTATTCCTAAATAGAAAAGTGAGCTTATCCTTTAAGGAACAGCAAGATACACAATGTAAGCATTATTTTACCAACATGACTCTACATGCTGTAGTGACTACTAACATCCTCATACAGAGACCATGGGCCAGATTCACAAAAGAGATACGACGGCGTATCTCCTGATACGCCGTCGTATCTCTGTGATCCGCCCGTCCTAACTATGCGGCTGATTCATAGAATCAGTTACGCATAGCTAGCCCTAAGATCCGACAGATGTAATTGACTTACACTGTCGGATCTTAAGGATGCAATTCTATGCCGGCCGCTAGGTGGCGAGGCCATTGCGGTCGGCGTAGAATATGCAAATGACTAGTTACGGCGATCCACGAATGTCCGCGTTACCCGTCGCTCTAACTTTACGTTGTTTCCATCGAGATACGCCGCGTAAAATTAGGGCTGAGCCCTAGTTGTTCTAAGCCATGTTAAGTATGGCCGTCGTTCCCGCGTTGAAATTTAAAAAATCACGTTGCTTGCTTAAGTCATCCGTGAATGGCGCTGGACGCCATTTACGTTAACGTCTAAACAAATTACGTCCGTGCAACGTCATTTAGCTCAATGCACGTCGGGTAAATTACCCGACGGAGCATGCGCAGTACGTTCGGTGCGGGAACGCGCCTAATTTAAATGGTGCCCGCCCCATTTGAATTAGGCGGGCTTGCTCCGAGCGGATTTACGTTACACCGCCGTAAGTTTACAGGTAAGAGCTTTGTGAATCAGGCACTTACGCTGTAAACCTGCGGCGGTGTAAAATAAATCAGATACGTTACGCTGCCGTGGAGCAACGAAATTCTTTCAGAATCTGGCCCCATGTGCTTTCAGTCGGTTCCTATATCTATTTTTACTCTAGTTCATTGTTTTGTGGGAAATGCTCTTACACACTGAGCAATATAATAGTCACTCTTTTCTAGCATTTTTCAGTGTCATCAGTCACTCTTACTGGTGCTACAGATGGTCTCACCTTCTCGTCTTTATAAAAGAGGCACAAAGACTTTATCATTAGAGTATATTGGGTGTACCCACCCTGAGTTCTGTTATTTTCTCTCTTTAAAAGAAAATTACAATACAGATGGACATGGCAGATGGGAACACCAGCTGTTCACAAGTTTTACCAAACTTCTGATAGGCCAGCAACTTCCCTCTGAATTTCATTTAGTAGAGCCTACTGTACCTGAAAGCAAAATTATATTCTCTGCCTTGCAAATGAGGAGAGTGAATTGGCTGCTGTTGTTAGCTCGCCGGCTGCGGAAAGAGGTATTTTAAATAACTCAGATGATAAAATATAAAAGAGATGTGGAAACCAGTTAATATCCATTTAAGCAAACCTTCAGGCAAATGGCTAAAAACTGTTGAAATACAAATATGTAAATTGTCTCACTTCTCAAATATTTAAAATATTTTGCCCTGTTAGGTTTGTGATCCATACACCTCTGTTGAGTCCCTGACCTTTAGTGCAGTTAAAGTGTATGTCAAGGCAAAATAACAACATATTTAGTATATCATTGGACTACAAGTGCATTACCCCTTGTTTTTTCCATTAAGGGTAGGTTAGCAATTGTGCATTGTGGGATTGTGCGCATTGAAATAAGCTGCCCTTTTGCAGACATGCATGTTCCATTAATTGAAAGACATTGCCAAAACCTGCACGTGCAACTGGGCATGTACATTTTTGCACATTTTTAGTGCATCTGTTTGTCAGTTCACATGCTAAAATACATGATACTGCAGCACAATGCATTTTGATGCAGCACAATTTTTTTTAAAAGAGTCAGGGACTTCTTTTTTTTTTGTTCCTAGCACATCGGGCAACCCATTAAAAATAACGTACAACACACAGGAATGCATGGAAAATGTACAGAAACACAATTGCGTTCCATTGCATGCATAAATGTGACCCTAGCCTTAAACATGCTTCAAGTTCCTAAAAAATACCTGTTACTATGCCCAAAATATAGTGTGCACCTCACTATTTGACATGACAACACAACTCTGAATTCCTAAGCACATGCAGGGGTGTCCCTGACAATTTTCAGAATCCCATCATGCCTCTGTATGAGAAAATGTCGGCGAGGGCAACAAATTCATGTTCCTTGGTTAAACAGATACATGAATCTGGGGTGCTCACTGAGACCAGAACGTTCATACAAACACTCCAGCCTCAGGTCAACACAGACAGTGTAGTGGCAGGGAGTTTAAAGTTTATTGGAAAGCACCTGATTGGGATTCAGAGACATTAGTTCCCTATCAGGTCCACTCCCTTTGTGAAAGAACACAGGATAGTGCAAACGCCTAGTGTATTAACATCACCAAATCGTATTAAATATACAAGCCAATAACATACTCACAAGCATGAAAAGGTACAAGCATACCGGAACACAACTCCAGCTTAGGATGATGCCATAGTAGCTGCGGTTGGAATTCTGATGCTTTTCATGGGACATGTCCCCTTCCTCAGAGCTCTGAAACATGGGGGCATGTCCCCTGAAATATGTCAGATTTCCAATCGCAGCTACTATGACATCATTCTAAGCTAGAGTTGCGTTTTGTACCTTCTCATGCTCTTTTGCATTTTTTTTCTGGAGTTTCCCCGCTTGAGGAAAACGGCTTCTGGAAAACGGCACTGTGGCCCCGATTCTCAAACGAGTTACGCCGGCGTATCTCCAGATAGTCCAATGCACCTGATTCTTAGAATCAGTTACGCATAGATTTGTATTAGATCCGACCGGCGTAAGTCTCTTACGCCGTCGTATCTTAACTGCATATTTACACTGGCCGCTAGGGGCGTGTACGCTGATTTTCGCTTAGAAATATGTAAATCAGATAGATACGCAAATTCACGAACGTACGCCCGGCCGAAGCAGTACAGATACGCCGTTTACGTTAGGCTTTTCCAATGTTAAGTATGGACGTCGTTCCCGCGTAGAATTTTGAAAAATTTACGTTGTTCGCGTAAGTTGTTCGCGAATAGGGCTGGGCGTCATTTACGTTCACGTCGAAAGCATTGGCTTCTTGCGGGTTAATTTGGAGCATGCGCACTGGGATACTTTCACGGACGGCGCCATTCGGTAAAAGCGTCATTTACGTGGGGTCACATAAAATTTACATAACACACACCAACATCTACCACATTTGAATTAGGCGGGCTTACGCCGGCCTATTTACGCTACGCCGCCACAACTTTCATTTGAGAATACGGCACTTGCCTGTAAAAGTTGCGGAGGCGTAACGTAAATAGGATACATTACGCCCACACAAAGATATGCCATTCTACGTGAATCTGGGCCTGTGTCTACACTATTGGATGTAGGATGGGGTGAGCATTGAAGTGGTATTACAATCGTGTTACTCCCTTTGTGACTGATAGCAGTGGGCACATCCTAAGCCAATAGACATCCTGCTATTGGCTATAGAATTTGTCCACTGCCTGCTGTCAATCACAAGGAGAGGAGACCTGATGGGGTACTTGTGTCTCAGCTTCCCCATCAGACTCCACCCACTGCAGTGTCACTGGTTGCTCTGCGATTTCTGGCTGTGAAGCCAACAGCATTCTTAACAACCAGTGACAGGGAGTGGGTAGCCATGGCTCTGCTACAATGTGTACAGGAACAGGCCCTCTGCCTGTCTCTGTACACCAAATTAGAGTAGGTCGTAATTACAGTAATAAAAACAGTTTATTTCATTTATGAACTGGAGGTATTTTTTTTTTTAAACTAGAGGTAAGTTAGTGCATTAATAGCACCACTTTGTACATCTATACTTCAAAAAAATAATAAAATAACACACACATTATAAAATTAATATTGCACTCACACATTGTGGTGCCATATATTTTGAATAGCACCCCCAAGGTAATGCACCACCCCACAATGTTCTACAAAGCATAGCAACACACCATATTGTGTTGCAGAACTTCAAACGATGTTGTGAGTTGTCTGATTTTTGGATCGGAAGCCAGTTCATTTCAATAGCTACCCTAACGCAATGCTTCTTAACACATGGAATAATACATGTCAACACACATACCCAATTGTAAATGGGTCCTTATACATAATGATAACACTATTAACATCATGATGATCTGTTACACAGGTATATCTAAAACAATGACAACGCTATCAATTCTCTTTAAAACAGAGCACATTTCCCAACCTGACATTTTTTTTCTCCTTAACAAAATATTTTTAGAAAAAGCATCCGTGCAGCTTGAGCAGCACAGACAGGTGCTGAGAAATGTCTGTGACAAAATAAATTCCATTAAGAAGTAAGGATTTATAGACGAGATGTATTGCCGGCAGCATTTTGGACAACATTAGCAGATTGTCACGCTAAAATATTGCTTTATTTTTATTACGCTGTAAAAGTAGAAACTGTTAGGAAACTTTACCTGCAATTATATTTGCGGTGACAAAAAGAAACACAATTACATTCACTGTGAAAGTGACCTTGACAACTCTAATATAGTTTTTGTTAGCGCACAAAAAGTTAATATGAGTTGGATGTTGTTTTCTTTTTCATTTGAGAAGGCTTTGTCATTTCTAGGGTATTAGATATATACAGAGTGCCTGGTTCACTGTGTAATTGGGCAGGAAAAAGAAAAAGAAAAGCACAGAAGTGTTCTAAATATAGCCATGGATGTAAAACAATGGCAACCCAATGCAGCTGGACAGGGTGATTACTGTCATGCCTATCCAAAGTTTCACAGAGCATATCATACAGAGTCTGGGTACTGCTGCAATTAGACAGATGACACCATGCTATATACAATAAGAAACATTTCTTGAAACCCACATCAGTCTATATATGGCAACTAATGATGGGTCGAGCTGGATCGTTATTTTTCTCTTCTATTTGGCCAGTGCTGATAGTGTCTGGCTGTTGTCTACTCTATATTTATGACTCTGGAGTTGGACTAGCTGACTGCCATCTAATGCCTATAAAAATAAGTCACTAAAATCTCTTTTTTTTTCAAACCCAAGTTGCTTTAAATTTGGCAACTAATGATTGGCTGATTTGGATTTTTTTTTTTTTTTACCCTGCTGTTTGACCAGTGTGCTGGTGGTGTCTGGTGTTTCTCTACTGCATATTAATTACTTCTAAAGCTGGACTAGCTGAATGCCATCTAATGTTAAAACCCATGTTAAATGTAAACCGGACACAAAAATCTCAACATCTTTTCAAACCCAGGTTGGTCTAAATTTGTTGGAACGCTATTTTTGCCCTGCTATTTGGCCAGTGCTGGTGGTGTCTGGTGTTTCTCTACTGCATATTGATTACTTCCAAAGTTGGACTAGCTGAATGCCATCTAATGTTAAAACCCATGTTAAATGTAAACCGGACACAAAAATCTCAACATCTTTTCAAACCCAGGTTGGTCTAAATTTGTTGGAACGCTATTTTTGCCCTGCTATTTGGCCAGTGCTGGTGGTGTCTGGTGTTTCTCTACTGCATATTGATTACTTCCAAAGTTGGACTAGCTGAATGCCATCTAATGTTAAAACCCATGTTAAATGTAAACCGGACACAAAAATCTCAACATCTTTTCAAACCCAGGTTGGTCTAAATTTGGCAAATACAAACTGGCTGAGTTGGACCACTATTTTTGCCCTGCTATTTGGCCAGTGCTGGTGGTGTCTGGCATGTCTCAATGCCTAAATCTATCTATCGATCTAATCAGCTACTAACATATCATACAGGCATACCCCACTTTTAAATACACAATGGGGTTTATTTAATATCGTTGGAGAGTGCAAAAATCAGGCTCACTTCTGCATAGAAATCAATGAGCTTCTAACCCCAGCTTGCTCAATTAAGCCTGGTAAAAAAAAAAATTGGAAGCTCATTGGTTTCTATGCAGAACTGAGTCTGATTTTGCACTCTCCAGCGATAGTAAATAAACCCCATTGTGTACCTAGTGGGGTATACCTGTACTGTATAAGCTTTAAAGTGGAACTAAAGACAAACTTTTTTTGGATAGAGTAAGGCTGGGTTCACACTATTGTGAATTGGATGCGGGATCCCCACATCCAATTTGCAATAGCAGGAGAATGTGAATGGCTCTCTATGGACCCAGTTCATATATCTGCGATGTGTACGTTTTCCAGTCCATTTCAGGTCCAAATTCAGCCCAAAATTCGGGCTGAAATCTGACCTGAAACGGTGAACCAGGATGCACAGGACCCCTGCTGGGAGCCGCATCGGCATCCTGTGTGAACCGAGCCTAAAGGAGGGTTATAACCCCTATCAGGGTTTTTATTTTTTGCCATCTATGTCCCATAGGGGGGGATTCCCCTTCACTTTCCAAAGGGAGGGAATGCCAGAGTATCACCAGTGTCCTTATTGGAAGATTTATCCTTTGTTACTGTCCTGGTGTAAACCCAACATTTAGGATTTTCTAATAATGATAATGATAAACAGGACAAATAGAGAGGGCAATAATAACTGGCAGGTATTCTAATCCTTCTCCATTGTATCCAAAATAAAAAAAACAAATCTGTTCCACTTTAATGTAAAAATCTGCAGTTTTCAGTTGCCCTGGCACATGTCTTCTATTCTTATGTCGATGGGGGTCACCTGTCTCTTCCTGGTTATTGCAGCCAGCCCACTGAAGATGCACTGAGTCACCAGGCCTCGTACACACGACCGAGTTTCTCTGCAAAAAACAGCAAGAAACTTGCTGGGAGATATCTTTTTGCCGAGGAAACCGGTCGTGTGTACATTTTCGTCGAGGAAACTGTCGAGAAACTCGACGAGCCAAAAAGAGAGCAAGTTCTCTATTTCCTCGACGGGAATGGAGAAACTTGCCTTGTCGAGTTCCTTGACAGCCTAACAAGGAACTCGACGAGGAAAACGATGTGTTTCGCCCATCGAGTTCCTCGGTCGTGTGTATGAGGCTTCAGGGAACTGGCTGCAAGAACCAGACAGAGACATCTGGCACTGTGATGATGTAGTGCAGCACATGTGCATTTTCAGTAATTGATCCCAAGCCTTCTGAGATGCATGACAGGAGTATCTCAAGAGGTTGCAGGCAGCTTGGGGGCAACATCATTCTCATCTCGGCAAGAAACTCAGAATCTATAAAAAGCATGTTTTTTTTTTTTGCAATTGTGTGAAAAGAGGGGTGAAGAATATATATTATGGAAAGTGGGTGAGGAGGGTGAAGGTCTTATTTAGGAGACATATAGGTAGATATATAGATAAATATATTCTTTTCTTCACTGTGAGGATTTGATCTTCCAAAAGAAAGATGCAAGAATAACAGTTATGTCAATCCATAGTGGCTTTTTAGGTCACCTACCAGCAAAACTAGGTCAGAAGTGCTGTAAAAAGTATTCATTGAGTTTATCAAACGCATCAACTCTCTATGGGTTTCTTCTTTTTTTTTTTCATTATATCAGTCATAGCTGTAAAAAGATTTGTTATAGCACTATGGCTCAACATTCTACAAATTGCACTAGGATTGTGACAACATTTACCTCACATACAGTATCAAGAATCTGCAATATTAGAGGACAAGCCCATGCCAAAGTATGGTTGGTGATGGAGCACAGGGAGAAAAGTGTAACTCTATACCCCAATTTTTCAGCTGTTTACTTGATAATGTACACCAGTTTTTTTCAAATGTATCAGCCTGTACAGAAATCAGAACTTTGGGAGGGACCTGAAGTCCACTGACTACAGGATGTCTGCAGAAAACTACAGTTGGTGGAGTCAAGACCAGTCACCTTGCCCAAAGAAAGAGAGCAACAGCGAGGCCTTGTACACACAACTGTTTTTCTCTACAGAATCCATCAAGAAACTTGGTGGCAGAGCTTTTTTGCAGAGGAAAACGGTCGTGTGTATGTTTTTCATCGAGAAAACTGTTGAGGAACTCGATGAGAAAAAAAGAACAAGTTCTCTTTTTCCTCGATGGGAGTCTCAATTTCCTCGTCGTGTTCCTCGTCGGGCTGGTTTTCGACGATAAACACATTCGTGTGTATGCTTAGAAACCCGCGCATGCTCAGAATAAAGTATGAGACGGGACCGCACCTTCGGTAAAAGTAGCGTTTGTAATGGAGATAGCACATTCGTCACGCTGTAACAGACTGAAAAGTGCAAATCGTCTCCTACCAAACTTTTAGTAACATGCAGTAACATGAGATTAGCAAAAGGAGCCCCAAGGGTTGGGCCAGTGGAATCGAACTTCCCCTGCCGTTGTACGTGTTGAACGTCACCGCGTTTGAGAACGACGAGATTTGGTCTTGACAGTGTGTACGCAAAGAAAGCTTGTCAAGTTTCTCGACAAGCCTAACAAGGAACTCGTCGAGGAAAACGATGTTTCATTTACGACGAGTTCCTCGGTCGTGTGTACAGGGCCTGACTGGTCTTTATCACAGGAAACTCCTGGATAACAGGATGAAATATACAAAGCATTTCAGGATTAAAGTAAGGATACCATGCCGTTAATATTTAGACAATGTTTGTTTTGCCCGGATTTTAGCTTTAATGTGAAAATCGAGTTTGTTAAAGGGGAGCTCCATGACTTATCTATGGAAAGGACAGTGGAAGGTAAGTGTTAAGCCTCATACACACGCTCGGTTTTCTCGGCAAGAACCAGCAAGAAAACTGCTGGCAGAGCTTTCTTGCCGAGTAAACCGAGCAAGTGTACGAGGCTTTCAGGTTTCTCGTCTGGAAATCTGGCCAGAATCTCGATGAGAAAAATAGAGATCTGCTCTCTATTTTCTCTGCGAGATTCTTGTCGGCATGTTTCCCGACGAGAAACCCCCGAGTGTGTATACTTACCTGTCGCCGTGGAAACCCACGCATGCTCGAAATGACTTTGACGCATGCGCAGTAGCTTCCACGGCATTGGTAGGGTGAAGCAAGATGGTGGCGACGACATCAAATGTGACGAGTGCATGCTCGTCGTACGCGTTCTTGCCTTTTCAAGAGAACCACGGTTCTTTTGAAAGGACTGTGTGTGCACTCGGACGGCAAGAGATTCTTGCCAAGAATCTCGTCAGGAAAAACAACATTTTTTTTTTCCTGACGAGATTCTGGCCCTTGTGTACGAGGCCTAACTTGCTAATTTACACAAACCTCGGTGCTACCCTTTCCCAGATAGGTTCTCTGAAAGCTGTGACTGGAGAAAATCTGCACTTTTAGCTCGGTGCTCACAGTTTGGGAACTTTCAACTTACCTTTCCAACCCGTAATGACTGCAGTACATAAATCCAAATTTACAATGTCCACAGCCATTAGAATACTAAGTAACCTTGCATCTGAGAACTAGGAATGTGCAACTGTAGAAAAGACATACTATGATGCGTATACTTTAGAGTGCACAATGTGAGTGGTGCATGTGCAACTCAATATACAGTCTTCGCACAACTCGGTTTTGGTATAAACTCCCATGCATATGTATGGGAGTTACACCATCCCGTTGCAGTTGCAGGTTATAAAGTACTTCTATGAGTTAATTTACTGCAATGACATTTTAGCCAATAATTTATTTTTCTAACTAAATACTGTATTTGAAAGGCTAATCAGTGTATTGTGGAGTTCTAGAGGTGTACTTGGGATGGAAAATATAAGCCACATTTCCAGATTCAGATAAGTAGTTCTCATTTCTGCTGACAGCAACATAGTGCAAGGTTGGATAAGCAGCTCTTTGATTAATGTTTATATTCTAACCTGTGCTTTCTACTACAGGTCGCATGGTAGGGAATTTATTGGCGTAATAAGAGCATCTGAGATGTAAAGGCATATTTCAGGGTTTGCAAAAATGTATCAAATGCACCCAGCTTAATAAAAATGTGCAGTTATTAATGTTTTGCATTGAAGCCTTTAAAGCACTGCAACCATGATCAGTGCAATGCAAAGTATGGGCTTCTACATATTGTACATCCCAATCACAGGTCCGTGTGCAGGTATAAACCTACTGTTATGAGACTAAAGGAAGTAATCAATAGACTGTAACTGTGGCCACTGCACTCGCCTTGGGATCTGTGAGTCCATCTGCCAATGGAAATTGTAGTCTTTCTGATCCCTGCAAATGGTTTTGTAAATGGATGGTGTGGCTGTGGGAGTAGAGCCACTCTCAGACACATTCAATTTAGGCCAAAACAGATGCCTACAGGGAGAAGTACCCGGCATTTCAGGTAAGTATGTGTGAGGTGTGTGGGGGGTAGGATGTGATCATGTTTCAGGTAACACCCTAACTATAGATGTAACATGAAACATGGCCAAAAAGGCGAACTAAGCCTGTACCTCTTCCACATTAGCAGGTTATTGAATCGTACACTTGGAAGCTTGTTGTATGCAGAGAATACTTAACTTTTATGAAGGATTAGCAATGCATGTTTTGCATCATGGAACAGGAACAAGAAGGATAGCAGTGCATGCTTAGATACAGAAGGTACATCCTGTGATTACATTACCACAGAGAATACATACTATAAGGCCCCTTTCACACGGTCAGGCTATTCAGATGGAGCGTCGGATGTCAGAGGTGACATGTCTGTTGACTTCCGATCCACTAAAATCAGATGGATAGCGATACGTCCATGGCGGATCGGATCTCTCCATAGGAGACAGCGCCGCTGGACAAGCCCTTTCTCGCTCAGTGAGCAGAGAGGGACCTGTCATCCGCCGGCTCAACGGAGAGATCTCCCGCTGAGCTGGCGAACCACTGAAAGCGGATCCATCCCTGTGTGAAAGGGGCCTAATACTACAGTGCCACCTATTGGTATAGACAGGTATAATGCATATATATATATATATATATATATATATATATATATATATATATATATATATATATATATGTAGTTCACAATATAATGCAACTTTACATTACAAGTTGTTCTTCCAACATTCCAGTCGGTGTCAAACATATATTGTGCAGCAAGGAGGTGAGCCTTAATGCCCAGCTTCCGCATATATGCATTGCTATGTTGTTTTATGGGTGCACTCGATCACGGACTGCTCACCATCAAGTGCTGCCTCAGTCCAAGTGAGCACATAATCATGAGCCCTGCCTACTGACTTCATGGGATATTTAAAAAGCCGGAGACAAGAAGTTGAGCAAACCAATATTTTACCCAATAAGAAAAAAAAAAGATTTCCTCCTCCCCAATTAGCACAAATGAAAGCTATACTCATCAACATGACACCACTGGACCAATAAACTCTCAACTCTGTCATTGGCAGGGCTGTCTTAATGAGAGGGCACACCTGGGCACTGACCAGGGGCCCCAGCTGCATGGGGGGCCCCTGCACTTTCCCCATAGTAGCTAGTCCTTGAGCCCACGCTTCCCCGAAATTGGGGGCCCCATGATGGCACTGAGAGTGATGGATACACAGGGAAGGCAGGCTGGCAGCGGTGCCCCATGCTGTGCAGAACAATACCAATTATTTCACAGCCAGCAGGTAGGGGCAGGCCTGAAGTGCCAGTGATGCTCTGACCCCACCCCATGCAGCTTGAATGCTTGGGACTCGAAGGCTGCAGGGTAGTAGCTGGAGTGGGAGCTGCTGAGTCGGCAGCACTAAGAGCCCACCTGCAGAAGTAGCATTGTGGTTGGTGTCATGGTGAGCCCAGCTGTCCAGCACTGTTTGCACTAAAATGCTTGGAATGCCCGGAGGGATACTGCATCTCCATTGTAGGGGCCCCAGAGCATTACTTTGCCCAGGGGCCCATGATGCTATTAAGACAGCCCTGGTCATTGGCCCTATATATGCTACAGCTCAGGCAAAGATGAAAAGGCCCTGGATGTTCTACAAACTTCATATATGGAAAACATTTTGGGTATAGTTGCACATACAGACACCCTGAAGATTTAGAAGCATGGCGGCATATATGATAAATAGGAAACATTAGGATTTATTTACTAAACTGGAAAGTGCAAACTCTAATGCAGCTGTGCATGGCAACCAATCAGCTTCTAATTTCAGCTTGTTCAATTGCGCTTTGACAAAAAGACCTGGAAGCTAATTGGTTTCTATGCAGAGCTGCTCCAGATTTGGCATGCTCCAGTTTTAGTAAATCAATCCCATTGGGTTTGTTGTGTGCCTTCCTGAGTGGTAGGCAAGAGGATTACACTACTATGGTCACATGATCAGTCCCAGTGGGGGAAATGTACTAAAACCGGAGCACTCAGAATCTGGTTTAGCTGTGCGTGGTATTGGCTTCTAACTTCAGCTTGTTCAATTACGTTTTAACAGAAAAACCTGGAACCTGATTGGTTTCAACGCAGAGCTGCACCAGATGTTTGCACTATCCGGTTTAGTAAATACCCCCAGTGTTTCAAGAAAAAAAAAACTGTGAAGCATATAAAAAAAAAACTGTGAAGCATATAATGCTCCATTGGAAGTGGAGTTTTCTTAACATATAGTAAATGTACAGTTTAAGGGGTTAAAGTAAGCTGATATATAGATATATATAGATATAGATATATATATATATATATATATAGATGGTGTGACTCTGTCCTACATGAATGATGGCGGGTTTTCGCCATATTTTGGAGAGACAGACACCTTAATTACACAGCTGTGTGGTCATCTTTAAAAAGCTGACCACACAGCTGTGTAATTAAGGTGTCTGTCTCTCCAAAATATGGCGAAAACCCACCATCATTCATGTAGGACAGAGTCACACCATCACAATATATATATATAGATAGATACAGTATCTCACAAAAGTGAGTACACCCCTCACATTTTTGTAAATATTTCATTATATCTTTTCATGTGACAACACTGAAGAAATTACACTTTGCTACAATGTAAAGTAGTGAGTGTACACAGTATAACAGTGTAAATTAGCTGTCCCCTCAAAATAACTCAACACACAGCCATTAATGTCTAAACCACTGGCAACAAAAGTGAGTACACCCTAAGTGAAAATTTCCAAATTGGGCCCAATTAGCCATTTTACCTCCTCGGTGTCACGTGACTCGTTAGTGTTACAAGGTCTCAGGTGTGAATGGGGAGCAGGTGTGTTAAATTTAGTGTTATCGCTCTCACTTTCTCATACTAGTCACTGGAAGTTCAACATGGCACCTCATGGCAAAGAACTGTCTGAGGACCTGAAAAAAAAAATGTTGCTCTACATAAAGATGGCCTAGGCTATAAGAAGATTGCCAAGACCCTGAAACTGAGCTGCAGCATGGTGGCCAAGACCATACAGCGGTTTAACAGGGCAGGTTCCACTCAGAACAGGCCTCGCCATGGTCAACCAAAGAGTGCATGTGCTTAGTGTCAAGGGGTTGTCTTTGGGAAATAGACATATGCCAGCATTGCTG
This sequence comes from Rana temporaria, assembly GCF_905171775.1. Classification (NCBI taxonomy): domain Eukaryota; kingdom Metazoa; phylum Chordata; class Amphibia; order Anura; family Ranidae; genus Rana; species Rana temporaria. The sequence goes on along the minus strand of NC_053490.1, from coordinate 51,991,570 downwards.
CAGAGGTTGAAGGGGTGGAGGGTCAGCCTGTCAGTGCTCAGACCATACGCTGCACACTGCATCAAATTGGTCTGCATGGCTGTCATCCCAGAAGGAAACCTCTTCAAAAGATGATGCACAAGACAAGCAGGCTAAGGACATGGCTTACTGGAACCATGTCCTGTGTTCTGATGAAACCAAGATAAACTTATTTGGTTCAGATGGTGCCAACCAGGTGAGGAGTACAAAGACAAGTGTGTCTTGCTTACAGTCAAGCATGGTATCGGGAGTGTCATGGTCTGGGGCTGCATGAGTGTTGCCGGCACTGGGGAGCTACAGTTCCTTGAGGGAACCATGAATGCCAACATGTACTGTGACATACTGAAGCAGAGCATGATCCCCTCTCTTCAAAAACTGGGCCGCAAGGTAGTATTCCAACATGATAACGACCCCAAAGTAGCCCCCCCCAACTATATGCTGCCTGTAAAAAACTACAAGAGGGGGTGGATACAACCAGCCACTCTGGACAAGGTGAGAGAGCAGCAGTGACCGGTCTTTGCTACAGGAAGTTCCCACACAAAAGAAAGGTTTCATGCTGGATCACTGCACAGATCTGGAAGAAATACACAAAGCACATCGAGATGCAAGTAGTAATACACATAGCTCTTGAATCAAGACATCATTTTTTTCCTGTGTTGTTCAGTTTTAATATTTGCTCCTTTAGTTAGCTTCACTTCCTCTGTCTGGGTCTGAAAGGTCACCATGAGAGTTTGGATTCAGAGGTCACCTGAAGAACGATAGATGCTGCCTTTTCAACTTCCTGACCTCCCAAGCTAGATATACTCAATCCAGGTAGCTCGGGGGCTACCGTGATATTTCCATACTTGACTAACTAAATCAGTAACATTTTCATGACCATTAGAAAGCCAAATAATAATGTCATGCTCCCTTGATGGATTCTCTATGTAGAACAAACAAATAACTAGGAAACCTAGGTATGAATGACTGACATATGTGTTGTGGTTATATAGAAGGGAAAGGACACCAACTTCTACAAAAAAAAAAAAAACTCATCGTTGGAGTCTCGAGAGAGAACATAAGGAACCAAAAGTAGATTCAACCCACTGGAGCCTATCAAAGATGAACAATAAGAACTAGCTTAGTGCAGAATACGGTACTTTTGAGCAGGATTAAAGCTTTACTAAAACCCCAAACAACCCCAAAGTATATACGTCTTCATTCCAAGAGTCTTCTGGCCATTGATTGATCACTTCTTCTCCGTTGGTGGTGATCCTTAGATTAATTGCAATGAACAATGCTCAGGTGATGATGTGTGGGTGCTGTTCAGTGCATTAGTACTCTTAGCCCAGGTTGGTGTAATGGCATACCTCTTGGGGTGTGTCTATGACATCTTATTCCTCGTACACAGGTTCGGACTTCCAACCAACTTTTCCGTGGATTCTGGTTCGAAGGGGGTGGCCGTGAACTTGTTCTGCATACACACAGCACAACATTTTCAGCCAACATTCACTAAACCATGTGTTTTTTCAGCTCTTTACTGCCACCCTATGGGCAACTTCTGCTATTGTTGGCTGATGTTTAACATTGGTTCTGAGCATGCGTGTTTGTACATCAGATTTTAGTTGGACCAACTTGTGTGCACACGATCAGATAAACCGACGTAACAGATTTATTGCCCAATAGTTGGTGAGCATGAACAGCCAACTTTTGTTGGTGTTAATTCAGCCAACAATTGTCTGATGGAGCATACATACGGTCAGATTATCCGACACAACACATCCAATAAGCCAATCATCTGACTTTTTGACAACAAACTTCAAAATGACCAGGTTTTTCAGAAAATCCGACCGTGTGTATGCTCCATTGGATAAACTTTTTCAGTTTTCATTGGACAAATGTTCGCTCTGCAAACAGACAAACTTTCCAGCAACAAAAGTCCAATGGAGCAAAGTCAGATTGTGTGCATAAAAGTCCATCGGACTTAAGTCCAAAGTACAAACACGCATGCTCAGAACCAATGCAAAAGATCAACCAGCAAAAGCAGAAGTTGCCCAAAGGGTGGCACTAAAGAGCAGAAAAACCACGTAGTACGGCAATTACGTCACTACGTTCATGTTTGTTGGCTGAAAATGTTCTGCCTTGTGTATGCATACCAAGTTCACGGCCAAGCCCTTCGAACAAAAATCCACAAAAAAGTTTGTTTGAAGTCCGATCGTGTGTAAAGCCCCATACACACGCTCTGACTTGTTGACAACAAACTTCAAAATGAGCAGGTTTTCAAAAAAATCGGACAAACTTTTTCAGTTTTCATCAGACAAAAGTTCGCTCTGCAAACGGACAAACTTTTCGGCAACAAAAGTCTGATGGTGCAAAGCCCTATCGTGTGTACAGAAGTCCATCAGACTTTTGTCCAAAGAACAAACACGTATGTTCAGAACCAATGTTAAAATCAATCAACAATAGCAGAAGTTGACCAAAGGGTGGCGGTAAAGAGCAGAAAAGAGCAAAAAAAAAAATGAGATTTTTGGAAAGTTTGCTGAAAAAGTCCTGTTGTATGTATGCATACCAAGTTCACGGCCAACGCCCTTCCGACAAAAATACACAGAAACATTTGTTTAAAGTCCGATCGTGTGTATGAGGCTTTAGACAATTATGGCCATAATGTTGGATCGTGTGTATGAGGCTTTAGACAATTATGGCCATAAAGTTGGATCATGTGTATGAGGCTTTAGACAATTATGGCCATAAAGTTGGATCATGTGTATGAGGCTTTAGACAATTTTGGCCATAAAGTTGGATCGTGTGTATGAGGCTTTAGACAATTATGGCCATAAAGTCCGATCGTGTGTATGAGGCTTTAGACAATTATGGCCATAAAGTCCGATCGTGTGTATGAGGCTTTAGACAATTATGGCCATAAAGTTGGATCGTGTGTATGAGGCTTTAGACAATTATGGCCATAAAGTTGGATCGTGTGTATGAGGCTTTAGACAATTATGGCCATAAAGTTGGATCGTGTGTATGAGGCTTTAGACAATTATGGCCATAAAGTTGGATCGTGTGTATGAGGCTTTAGACAATTTTGGCCATAAAGTTGGATCGTGTGTATGAGGCTTTAGACAATTATGGCCATAAAGTTGGATTGTGTGTATGAGGCTTTAGACAATTTTGGCCATAAAGTTGGATCGTGTGTATGAGGCTTTAGACAATTATGGCCATAAAGTCCGATCGTGTGTATGAGGCTTTAGACAATTATGGCCATAAAGTTGGATCGTGTATGAGGCTTAAGTCTCAGATTAAGTGGGTTAAATGATGTTGGCTAACAACATCTAGAAGGCTAAAAACATCAAGTGATGGATAGAACTTACTGCAGGGGACAGCAGAAGATCAAAGATTAGTATTGCAGAAAAAAATCCATTCTTTTTTTTTTTTTATTATTATTTTACAGGTCTATTACTTTTTTTCCCAGCAGTTCTGCTTTAAAAGTGGTGATTCGAAAAGTAATTTCAATTTAATAAGGCTTTTCGATGTAAAAATGTAATTCCAAATGATGAGGATAAAAATGAAATAATCAACTTACTTTTAGAAGCATGACCCTAGTGTAACCATCAATTTATATTAAAAAGGAGGAAAAAAAAAGTTAAGCTTGTCTAACGTTTGAGAAATACTTCCAGAGAACTCACAGCAAGAGCTCAAAGATAGCGCAGACTGCAAGTAAAATTTGCAAATTAACACAAATTATTATGTTCTCTTTTAACTTTTTAATTGGAGCTCAGAACAGCTGCATAATGTGCACAAATGGCATATTTTCACACTTTTCAATACAAAAGGATGTTTAAAACTGAAAGCACAACATTTACAATTTAAAGTACCGTATACTTTGTATACTTTTTCCTATTAGCTTTGCCTTATCTGACTTCTTATACATTTTTTTTGTGGGTAAATTCAACACTTCATACCGATAATGAGCTGTATGTGCGCACATTATTCTATACTATAGCTAGCCATCATATATTCACATAAAAAAAATACAATACAATGCATTTAAAATATTATATTAAAAATCTTTATTTCTATTAATCATATATAGCTTTATGTACAGTCCTGATCAAAAGTTTAACACCACTTGGCTTCTCCAAGTGCTGAAGCCAGCCGCACGAAGGCCATCTACTGTCTGGAACTGTGTCCATTTTTGTAAACTTCCCTTGCCATCCATCCCCAAAGGTTCTCAATTGGATTTAGATCAGGGGAGCACGCAGGATGGGCCAAAAGAGTGATGTTATTCTCCTGGAAGAAGTCCCTTGTCCTGCGGGCATTGTGTACTGTAGCATTGTCGTTACCACACAGACGAGGCCCCTCAGTCATGAGGAATGCTCTCTGCAACATCTGGACATAGCCAGCGGCCGTTTGACGCCCCTGCACTTCCTGAAGCTCCATTGTTCCACTGAAGGAAAAACACATCGTTTTGCTCGTCGAGTTCCTTGTGAAGCCGCCGAGGATCTCGGCGAGCCGAAATTTCCCATTGAACAACGAGGAAATAGAGAACATGTTCTCTATTTGGCCCGACAAGATCCTCGTCGGCTTCCCCGGCCAAAAGTGTACACACGACTGGGTTTCTCGGCAGAATACGGCTCCGATCGAGTTTCTGGCTGAATTCTGCCGAGAAACTTGGTCGTGTGTACGGGGCCTCACTCTCATTTCTTCTTGTTGCATGTTGAAGCTCTACTTGGAACCTTGTTAAGATCCAACAATGTAAAATATGATTTTTTGCCATTTTTCAAGTGGTCTTAAAATTTTGATCAGGACTGTATATACCGTATGTGATCTCTCTACCATTGTCTCTTTTTATACAATATAAGTGACTATGGGATCTATTGAAATGTCAGTGGTATGGCCTTGATGTAGCCATACAGAATATTAAAGCAGTTAGGCCGCGTACACACGGTTGTTCCAAACCGATGAGAATGGTCCGACGGGCCATTTCCATCGGTTCACCGCTGAAGTGGCCTGATGGTCTGATGTGCGTACACACCATAGTTCCAAAAACCGATCGGGTCAGAACGCGGTGACGTCAAACACACGACGTGCTGAATAAAACGAAGTTCAATGCTTCCAAGCATGCGTGGACTTGATTCTGAGCATGCGCGGGTTTTGAACCGATGCTTTCTGTACTAACCATCGGTTTGGACCGATCGGGCAGCAGGCCATCGGTTCGATTTTGAAGCATGTTTTAAAATTTTGGACCGAAGGACAACAGACCGATGGGCTATACACACGGTCGGTTTGGACCGATGAAACTGAACCTCGGTCCATTCTCATCGGTTTTGTCCGACCGTGTGTACGCGGCCTTATAAACACAAAATCAAAAATTGAATATATTGCAGCTTACCCATCATTAGATGTGGTGGCTGCATTTGTTTTCTTATTTTTTTTCCCTCTGTTTTTATCTGGTGATTTGATGATGGAGAAATTGCATGTTGCATATTTCCTTATAAATAATGTGGCTCACCAATGCATTTAAAGCCTCCACATCTTGCTTAACCAGCCGTCGTTATACGTCGCTACTTTGAAGAGGAATACAGTTGTTATGGCAGCAGCTAGCTACCATAATCCCGGTATCCTCTTCAAGAGCGGGCGGTCCTCTCTCTTTCAGATAAAAGTGGTCTCTGCGGCAGATACACCATGAGATCACTTTTATCGGCGGCGGGAGAGGGCATCCTCTTGACGGCTGTGTATTCAGACGAGTGAGGGGAAGATGGCACCCATCTCCATACCACTGCTGGGCGGAAGGAACTTCAAAACGTCACTTCTGCCCAATGCTCTTAACCACTTCAGCCCCGGAAGAATTTACCCGCTTCCTTACTAGAGCACTTTTTGCGATTCAGCACTGCGTCGCTTTAACTGACAATTGCATTGTTGTGCGACGGGGGTCCCATACAAAATTTACGTCCTTTTTTTCCCACAAATAGAGCTTTCTTTTGGGAGAATTTGATCACCTCTGCGGTTTTAATTTTTTTCACTATAAACAAAAATAGAGCGACAATTAAAAAAAAAAATGCAATATTCTTTACTTTTTGCTATAATAAATATTCGCCAAAAATATATAAAAATATACATTTTTTCCTCAGTTTACGCCGATACGTATTCCTCTACATATTTTTGGTAAAAATAAAACTGCAATAAGCGTTTATTGATTGGTTTGCGCAAAAGTTATAGTGTTTACAAAATAGGGTATAGTTTTACGGCATCTTTATTAATAAAAATGTTTTAAACTAGTAATGGCGGTGATCAGCAATTTTTATCGTGACTGCGACATTATGGACACACCGGACACTTTTGACACATTTTTGGGACCATTGTCATTTTTACAGTGATCAGTGCTATAAAAATGCACTGGTTACTGTGAAAATGACACTGGAAGTGAAGGGGTTAAACACTAGGTGGCGCTCTAGGGGTTAAGTGTTCCCTAGGGAGTGATTCTTACTGTAGGGGGGATGGGCTGTGTGTGACACGACAGTGATCACCGCTTCAGATGACAGGAAGCAGTGATTAGTGTCATTGTCACTAAGCAGAGCGGGAAGATGCTTGTTTACACCAGCATCTCCCTGTTCTTTCTCACCGTGAGAGGATCGCTGGTATCCCCGCGGCAATTGAGTCCACAAGACACGCGGTCGGGCTCACGGAGCTTGCGGCGCGTGCGCGACCACAATCCTGCTTCCTTAAAGGGAACGTGTATATACGTCCTGCTTGCCCGGTCGGCAAGCAGTTAAAGGGCCATTTTTATTTTTTTAGAATGACATAAAAGTTTAATTTATTTTTTTATTGCATTTTTGTGTAAATATGAGATCTGAGGTCTTTTTGACCCCAGATCTCATATTTAAGAGAACCTATCATGCTTTTTTCTATTACAAGGTCTGTTGTCTCCTTTTGATAAGAATAAAAGTGGCACATTTTTTTTTTAAAGGAAAACAGTGTCAAAAATATAAAATAAAGTAAAATAAATAAGATTTTTTTTTTAAAGCGCCCCATCCCAACAAGCTTGCACAGAAGCGAACGAATAAATGAGCAGAACCCGCATATGAAAATGGTTTTCAAACCACACATGTGAGGTGCTTTTTTTTTCTTATTTTTTTCCTATTTTTTTTTTTCACTGTACTGGGGTCTGGTGTGCATTTTTGATGCATGTGCGTCCACCCTGGTGCGTTTGTGATGCGTTTTACCACGCTTCGGTAGAGTTCTGTGCAGGACAAATGCAAGACGTTCTACGCACTGGAACTGCAAGCACTGGTGTTGACTATGCCATTGAAAACCATGTAACCTCATTTCTCTACATTTTGCATGCAGAAAAAAAGCCCTGGATCGCATGTGTTGTGAACTAGCCCTTAAAGGACTCAAGCAAAATAACATTGTATAAGTCCATTAAAAGATTTGTTCTAAAACGGTTATTATTTTTAACCACTTGCCGACTGCTGCACACCGATATACGTCGGCAGAATGGCAGCGGTAGGAAAATGGGCATACCTGTACATCCCCTTTAAGAATGCGTGCGGCGGGCACTCCCAGTGACCGTGCCCACGGGACCTGGAGACTCGAAGTCCGCCGGTCTCCTAGATCGGGTCACAGATAGGCAGAACAGGGGAATGCCTGTGTGAACAAGGAATTTCCCTGTTCTGCCTAGTGACAGGACACTGATCTCTGTAATCGGGAGCAGCGATTAGTGTCGTGTCACAGTAAGCACCGCCCCACACAGTTAGAATCACTCCCTAGGACACACTTAACCCCTTCCTCGTCCCCTAGTGGTTAACCTCTTCCCTGCCAGTCACATTTATACAGTAACCAGTGCATTTTTATAGCACCGATCGCTGTATAAATGTGAATGGTCCCAAAATAGCATCAAAAGTGTCCGATGTGTCCGACATACCGTTGCAATCACGATAAAAATCGCTGATCGCCGCCATTACTAGTAAAAATAAAATATTAATAAAAATGCCATAAAACAACATACTATTTTGTAGATGCTATTACTTTTGCGCAAACCAATCAATAAACGCTTATTGCGATTTTTTTACAAAAAATATGTAGAAGAATACGTATCGGCCTACACTGAGGAAAAAAAATTATATATTTTTTGGGGATATTTATTATAGCAAAAAGTAAAAAATATTGGGTGAGTCTGTACAGACGACCGGATCAGTCCAACGGACAGGTTTCCAGCGGATAGATTTCCTAGCATGCTAAGAAATTTTTATCCGCTTGAAAACCGTCGGCTGGAGAAATCTCCGCCGAAAAATGTCCGCTAGGCTGTACACACGACCGGATTTGTCTGCTGGAACTGATCCGCGGATAAATCCCAATGGACAGATCTGGTCGTGGGTACGAGGCCTCAGTCTCCCATTGCTTCCAATGGGGCTGCCTCCTGTAGCTAATCGCCAGATATCCCCGCTGGTGTTCCCTCATATGACTGTACATGGCCCAATTTGTTAGGGCTAGTTTACACTTCAAAACAAGGCTTTGGAAAAGCTTTGTTAAAGCTCTCTGAACACCAGTCAAAGCTCCTGTCACTAAATAAACTGTTTAGCCTTCAGTCCTGTTTACACCTTGCGTTTGCAGTGCATTGTTTCGGCTTTGCTTTAAAAGTTATACCCCATGTAGCTTCAGTGGTGCTTCAAAGCGTCTTCATAGAAGTCTATGGCAAAGCTCGCTTGAAGCACCTGAAGCTTTTGAGAGGCTTTAGTTATGCTTTAGCTTTGCTTTTTTTTGGACCATTTGCAGGTATGAGATGTTAAAACACACACAGGGAATCTGCCAAGCACCATCCAAGCACAACTGAAGTATCATCCAAGCACCACCAAAGAACCATCCAAGCACCACCGAAGCATCACCAAAGTATCCAAGCACTAACGAAGCACCATCCAAGCACCACCGAAGCACCATTAAGGCACCACCCAAACACCACCAAAGTATCATCCAAGCACAACCGAAGCATCACCGAAGCATCATCAATGTACCACCGAAGCATCATCATTGACCTATTATGTGATCCTGCACTTTCGGGTCTGGGGCGTGCATGCGGGCCACCGCTGGCCTTCTCCCGCTGTGGGAGCTGATCATGGGTACATGTACTCGATGCCCGCTAGCACCTGCCAATCCTTTGGTACTGAGGGAGAACAGTACCAGTCCTGTGCTGTTAACCTATGTTAACAGCACAGGAGTCATGGATCCTGTATTCCTGCAAAGCAGGGACAAGGACCCATGTCTCCCCCTAGTAAAAGCACCTTCCATAGTACACAGAAACACTGGCAAGGCACACATTTAAACCTTTTAATCTCCCCTGATGTTAACAGCTTCCCAGCCGGTGTCATTAGTACAGTGACCGTGTATATTTTTAGCACCAATCACTGTATTGGTGTCACTGGTTCCCAAAAAGTGTCACTTAGGCCTCGTACACACAATAGGTTAACCAGAGGACAATGGTCTGATGGACCGTTTTCATCGGTCAAAACCGATCGTGTGTGGGCCCCATAGGGTATTTGACCATCGGTTAAAAAAAAGCCAACTTGCTTTAAATTTAACCGATGGATTCCTAACCGATGGGAAAAAAACGATCGTTAGTAGGCACAACCATCAGTTAAAAATCCATGCATGCTCAGAATCAAGTCAACGCATGCTTGGAAGCATTGAACTTCATTTTTTTCGGCACGTCGTTGTGTTTTACGTCACCGCGTTTTGACACGATCGTTTTTTTAACCGATGGTGTGTAGGCACGACGGACCATCAGTCAGCTTCATCGGTTAATCGATGAAAACGGTCCATCGGTCCGTTCTAATCGGATGGACTGATCGTGTGTACGAGGCTTTAGTGTGTGGCTGTCTGTCACAATATCACAGTCCCATTATAAGTCACTAATTGCCACCATTACTAGTAAAAAAAATATATATATATATATATATATATATATATCTATATATATATATATATATATATATATATATATATCCCAAAAAAATGAAGCAGAATACATATCGGTTTAAATTGATGAAGAAGTTTGATTTTCTACATTTTTTATTGGTGTGTGTGTTTTAGCAGAAAGTAAAAATATTTTTTTTTTTGCGCAAACCAATCAATATACACTTATTTGGGATTTTGTTTACCAAAAACATGTAGCAGAATACACAAAAATTGAAGAAGAAAATTCATGTTTTACATTTTTTTTATTGGCTGTGTTTTAAAGCAGAAAGTAAAAATATATTATTATTTTTCAAAATTGTCGGTCTTTTCCCTTTATAGCACAAAAAATAAAAATAAAAAAATAAAAATGCAGAGGTGATCAAAAACCACCAAAAGAAAGCTACATTTATAGGAAAAAAATAATATAATTATTTTTGGGGTACAGGGCATGACTTGGCAATTGTCAGTTAAAGTAACACAGTGGTGTATCACCAAAAATGGCCTGGTTATGAAGGGGATATAACTTTCGGAGTTGAGTGAAGTGGTTAAGGCTTAAAGGGTCGCTAAAATATTTTTTTTTTAGCTAAATAGCTTCCTTTACCTTACTGCAGTCCTGGTTTCATGTCCTCATTGTTCGTTTTTGCTCTGATGTTGCTGTAATTCCTCTCCGTTCTGGACACTTCCTGGTTGTCTGTTTCCTGATCACCACAGTACTGGGAGATTTCTCTCTGTGGTCACTAATCAAGGAGGTGTGATTACTGTGTGTCTAAAACCCCTCAGCACCAATCCAGTTTCGTTTTTACAAACCATCACTGCCCTCTATTGGCTCTCTGGCTTTGTACATCAGAGAACCAGGAAACAGCATAAACAAAACTAAACTGTAGGTACATTATATGATTGTTTTTATCAATTTTTTATCATTTTTAAAAGGAATCAGTTAACTATTATGTCTCTATACCCTGTAAACAGTCATTTCAGCAAAAAAAAATATTTTCTTTAGTGACCCTTTAACATATTTGGTATCTATTCACTCAATGCAATCCCATTGTTTATATTTTACCCAAAAAAGTGGCCATTTTATTAAGTTTGGGTGCACTAAAATTAATTTGAATGTATTTTTTTTTTTCATAACATTTAAATTTGATAAATATTTGCGCAAATATTGTGCAACATAAATTGCCACTGCCACCATTTTATTTTTACATGGCGTCTGTTTTTTAAAATATAATTTTTGAAGGGTTTTAAGTAATATTCTAGCAAAAAATGCAGATTGTGTGATTTATTTTTTTATTGCTCCTGATGTAAAGTGGTTAAACTGTGTGAATTGGCACAATTGAAAACGGATCCTGGTTCGTCTGAGCTGGCATTTTTTTATCATTATCAAATAGACACCAAATTGGCTGCCTCGTTTCACTAATGATATAGGGACCATTATCTGGACATAGCATACTAAGAAAATAAAGACAATAATTGGCTCATACCACACGTATCACAAAGCATGATGGGAATAGGAATTATCTAAGTTAATGATTGAACTTTTACAATATATATATATATATATATATATATATATATATATATATATATATATATATATATATATATATATATATATATATATATATATATATGTCCCTTCTTCTTTCTACTAAATGTCACTATTACAAGACGATGGGTGTAACTTGTCAGCGGAATGATAATTGGACGCGTATAACAACGCTCAAGAAACCTAACTAAACATTCTATCCACAGGATTTAAGTTGCTCTGTATTAACCTGGGCCATTCTGTCCTTTGAATTTCTGATAACAATAAGTCAAACTGCAAAAAAAAAAAAAAAAAACTGGCACAATGAAACAGAATGTGTTACTGACAGAGTATTGCTTTCATAGCAGACTATTGTTTGAGGCTCTGTTACTAAAATCCCCTATTTGATCATAACTCAAGGCGTTATTTTAGCCATAACTCACAGTGGGCAGAATTTCACTCATCCTCCCGAGCAAGTCACAATGAGCTAGATAATATCACAATCTGTTATCATTAGGCAAGATGGAAGGTTCTGAGGAGACTGGGACGAATGCAATGACCCGAAAAATTCACTCTATTGTATTTCTCCACTTTATTTTCATTGTCAAACTCTAAACTGGTAACAGAAAAAAAAATTGGATAGTCTTTAAAGGCCCATGAATACCAAACTGAGCACCCATTATGTTCTCATCTTTTATTGGATGAGTAGTAACTAGAATTTTTTATTGCGTAGAATAAAAGCGGTAGTAAACTGCAACAATTGTTCTTTTTTTTACCTTGCAAGGTAAAGGTATTATGTGCTAGTATGTATCACATACTAGCACATTATGAAATACTTACCTTAAAACAAAGCCTTCCAGCAGCATGCTGTCACCACTGACAGGGCTTCCATCTTCACCCGGTCTTCCTTCTGGGTTTGCATGCTCTGGCCGTCTGATTGGCCGTGCCGCGATGATGTCACTCCTGTGCCGCGATGATGTCAAACCCGTGCATACACACAGGAGTTCTCGGGATGCAGCACAGGGCTCTGAAGGGAAGGCACGGGGACGCTGTCGCTTCAGAGCGCATGCAGTGTGAATGTCTCCTAAACATTGCAGGTGAACATTCATGTACCTACAGGTAAGCCTTATTAAGCCTTATTATAGGCTTACCTTTAGGTACAGGTGTCCAAAAAGAGTTTACTTCCACTTTAAAGAGTATCAAACCCAAGAACAAAAATGCTTGCCAGTCTTAAAGGGTCACTAAAGGAAAACATTTTTTAGCTGAAATTACTGTTTACAGGGTATAGAGACATACTAGTTAACTGATTCCCTTTAAAAATGATTAAAAATAGATAAAAAACAATCATATAATGTACCTCCAGTTTAGTTTAGTTTTTGTTGTTGTTTCCTGGGTCTCTGATGTACAGAGCCAATAGAGGGCAGTGATGCTTTGTAAAATGAAACTGGATTGGTGCTGACACACAGTAATCACACCTCCTTGATTAGTCACCACAGTGAGAAATCTCCCAGTACTGTGGTGATCAGGAAACAGACAACCAGGAAGTGTCCAGAACAGAGAGGAATTACAGCAACATCAAAGCAAAAACGAACAATGAGGACATGAAACCAGGACTGCAGTAAGGTAAAGGAAGCTATTTAGCTAAAAAATAAAAAAATTCCTTTAGTGACCCTTTAAGATTTGTCTGCAACAATTTTTTTTTTAATTTCAGCAACTGTTGATCCTACCAGAAACACAGTGTCCCCGTCACTTTCTGAAAACTGAAAGGACAGCAAAAGCAATGTTATGTTTCTTATGTGGACCACTGACCCCATCAATCCACCATGTAATAAGCATGATCAAAGGTAGACATGTTTGAACTCCAGCCTAGGTGACAGCCATGGTTCTATTCAGAGATACAGTGGAGTAGCAAGTGTAGCCACAAATAGACAGGAAGTATATTAATTGCGAAAATATTTGGGGGGGAAAATATAAAAAGTACAGGGAAAAAACAAATGCAGCCACTGCATCTAAAGACCAGAAAGCAATATATTACATTTTTGCTTTAGATTTCATTACATTTAAAAAAAATCTATTATCACCATCTAACATAAGGAAATGTATGTGTTGAAAAGAGCATGTAATTAACATCTAAAACAGGAGTCTCCAAACTGCGGCCTTTGCTTATCTTTATCTGGCCCTTGGGGCACTCATCCTTCCACTGATACAAGACACTATTCTACCATTTAACACCGACAATGGAGCACCATTTCTCCCACAGACATTAACCACTTAAGCCCCGGACCATATTGCTGGTCAAAGACCAGAGCACTTTTTGCGATTCGGCACTGCGTCGCTTTTACTGACAATTGCGCGGTCGTGTGACATGGCTCCCAAACAAAATTGGCGTCCTTTTTTCCCCACAAATAGAGCTTTCTTTTGGTGGTATTTGATCACCTCTGCGGTTTTTAGTTTTTAGTTTTTGTGCTATAAACAAAAATAGAGCGACAATTTAGAAAAAAATGAATATTTTTTACTTTTTGCTATAATAAATATCCCCCAAAAATATATAAAAAAACGTTTTTTTTCCTCAGTTTAGGCCGATACGTATTCTTCTACATATTTTTCCTAAAAAAAAAATCGCAATAAGCGTTTATTGATTGGTTTGCGCAAAAGTTATAGCGTTTACAAAATAGTTTTATGGCATTTTTATAAATTTTTTTTTTTACTTTTTAATGGCGGCGATCAGCGTTTTTTTTCCGGTACTGCGACATTATGGCGGACACTTCGGACACTTTTGACACATTTTTGGGACCATTGGCATTTTTATAGTGATCAGTGCTATAAAAATGCATTGATTACTATAAAAATGCCACCGGCAGGGAAGGGGTTAACACTAGGGGGAGGGGAAGGGGTTAAGTATGTTCCCTGGGTGTGTTCTAACTGTAGGGGGGGTGGACTCACTAGGGGAAATGACTGATCGCTGTTCTTACATTGTATGAACAGACGGTCAGGCATTTCTCCCCTGACAGGACCGGGAGCTGTGTGTTTACACACACAGCTCCCGGTTCTCGCTCTGTAACGAGCGATCGCGGGTGCCCGGCGGTGATCGCAACCGGCGGGCACGCGCACAGAAGTCAGGAGCGAGCGGGGGCGCGCGTGCGTGCCTCCGGCGGCGCGCGTGCGTGCCACCGGCGGCGCGCCCCTTTTGGCTGCTGGGAGAGATGACGTAGATCTACGTGCTCTCGCCCAACAGAGCAGACCTGCCACCGTAAAACTGCGGCGGCTGGTCGGCAAGCAGTTAATAATAGGGCACTATTCCTCCTTTTGACACCAATGATTTGGCACTATTCCTCTAACCTAATAACAAATGTGGTGATTTTTACTTGTTTAATGTTTGATGTTTAACTACTAATGCAAGAAAAAATTCCACTCCCACTGGCCACAGTCCGTTCCCCCTGAAGTCTAAAGGACAGTAAACCAGCCCTTGGTTTAGAAAGTTTGGAGACCCCTGTTCTAAAAGATGCTTTCTAAAGTAAGGTTGAAAATAGATCAATAAAGCATGGTCTCATTTAAAGAGTTATTCTTAATACACATTTCGGTGAAAACTGATGTTCTAAGCCAGGGGTCTCCAAACTGCAGCCCATGGGCTGGATGTGCCCCTTTGCTTGCTTTTATCCAGCCCTTTGGGGCACTATTCCTTCCACTGACACCAAGGATGGGACACAATTCCTTCCATTTACATCAGAGGTGGGGCTCTATACCTCCCACTAACACCAAAGATATAAAAAAAAATGTAATCCCACTGACCACCACGCCTATGGCATTGTTTACTCCCACCGCTGCTGGAGCATTTTATAGTCTCAATGGCTACAGTCCAGCTCCCTAAATTTTGAAGGGCAGTAAACTGACCCTTTGTTATACAAGTTTGGAGACCCCTGTTCGAAGCCATGGCTGTGAAATAACCACCTTTGTAAATAGTTTTCAATACTTATTTTATATAGTGTCCAGAGATTTCTACTGAAATTAGAATAATTTTTTATTATTTTTGATATGTATCTGATTTACTAATAATACTAATAAGCATTTTATTAATTTATTTATCTATTTGTGTGTGTGAAAAAAATATATTGGTTATGCCTAGAAAATTGTAATCCTATATGATTACCGTATTTGCCGGCGTATAAGACGACTGGGCGTATAAGACGACCCGCTAATTTTCCAGCCAAAATGTTGGTTTTGGGATATACTCGCCTTATAATACTACCCTCTTCCTACTAGTCATGCCTCGCCTCATGGTGCCACCATTACATGCCAGACTGTGTCACTACATGCCAGACTGTGCCCCATTACATGCCAGACTGTGCCCCATTACATGCCAGACTGTGCCCCATTATATGCCAGACTGTGCCCCAGTAAATGCCAGACTGTGCCCCATTACATCCCAGACTGTGCCCCATTACATGCCAGACTGTGCCCTTACCTTATCCCAAGACATGCAGAATCGCGGCCGTACGATTTTTCAAAAGCCGCGCCTTCTACGTCTTCTGTTCCATGATAGGCGGAAACACTCAGCTTCCCAGGAGGCACTGTGTTCAGTGTTCGCCTATCACGGAGGCCCTCTCGTCCGAGGATGAGAGGGCCTCCGTGATAGGCAGACACTAAACACAGGAAAAGAGGGCCTCCGTCATAGGCGAACACTGAACACAGTGCCTCCTGGGAAGCTGAGTGTTTCCGCCTATCACGGAACAGAAGGCGTAGGAGGCGCGGCTTTTGAAAAATCATATGGCCGCGATTCTGGGATAAGGTAAGGTTAGGTTACCAGCGTATAAGACGACCCCCGACTTTGAAGAAGATTTTAAGGGGTTAGAAAGTCGACTTATACACCGGAAAATACGGTAAATGTTATAACTGAGACCTTACGGATAGTATTTATCAATCCGGTTAAGGACAAACAAGCCATGAGACTATTGTGAGCATGCAAAAGTTATAACGAATAGGTTATGCATGCTATCTTTATACTGTAATATTTCTGCCATGGATTATGGCATGGCAATAAGAAATAACATTGCATTATGTATCTATGTACTCAATGAAACTCTATCTATCTTTTTTATTTTACCAAAAATCGGGGATGTTTAATGTGTTCATTAATATTTGTGTTTTTGTTGTGTTTGTTTTTTAGAACATTTAGATTCGGCAAATATTGTGCAACATAAATTGCTTCCTGAAAACTCCATTATGACGAAACGCGTAGAGTTAGGTTTACGTGGTTAGTGACGTCTTATATGAGTGACAGAGTTTCCGATTGCTGGAACGCACGCTGAGTCTCTGTGTCAGGAGAAGGCAGCCGGAAACATACTATGTACTGCTGATATAGACGGGTTCCGGCTTGGGCACCAACAAATATGAGTTGTAACTGTATCTTTTAAACAATTTTAATAAATGTAAGCCTGGTTGTGCTATGAGAAGCATGTCTGTCTTTTGTCTTTGCGTTATCTACCGGGGGCAGAGCATAGGCTTGGAGAGAGCTATTGTCTGAGTAAGCACAAGCTGACCCACAAATAAATGCGTCCTAGAATCTGGTGAGTGGCAGTGTGTGTATACGGTGGTGTGGATCACAGAAACACATGTCAATGGCATGACTGTTTGCATGAACTAGGTGGAGAACCACCAGTGGTCACATAATGGACGTTTTTGGAATGGACTAATACAGGAGCAATATTGTTTATACATCCATTTAGCACATTATTTGTTTTTAGTTGTGGTTATTTTATGAACGTTCTACTATTATGGAGATACCTAGGGGCAGATCAAGAAAGAAATACATTGGCGCAGCGTATCAGAGATACACTACGCCGCCGTACCTTACCTGGCGCATTTTCGAATCCTCAGCGAGTTCGCGCCGTAAGTTACGGCAGCGTAGTGTATTTCTGGCGGCGTATTTCAAATTGGGCGGGTTGGGGGCGGGTTTCATTTAAATGAAGCGCGTCCCCGCGCCGAATGAAATGCGCATGCGTCGTTCCTAAATTTCCCGCCGTGCATTGCGCTAAATGACGTCGCAACTACGTAATTTTTTTTAACTTAGACATGACTTACGTCCATCCCTATTCACGGACGACTTACGCAAAAAAAAAAATTTCGACGCGGGAATGACGGCCATACTTTAACATGGCAAGTCTATCTATACGCCGCAAAATAGCAACTTTAACTATACGCCGGAAAAAGCCGACTAGAGACGACGTAAGAGAATGCGACGGCCGCGCGTACGTTCGTGGATCGTCGGAAAAAGCTCATTTGCATACCCGACGCGGAAAACGACGCAAACTCCACCCAGCGGACGCCAAAGTATTGCATCTGCGATCCGAAGGCGTACGAAGCCGTACCCCTGTCGGATCGAACCCAGATGCCGTTGTATCTTGGTTTGAGGATTCAAACTAAAGATACGACGCGGGAAATTTGAAAGTACGCCGGCGTATCAGTAGATACGCCGGCTACTTGCTCGGTGGATCTGCCCCCTAGTGCCCACACACTATACCATTTTTTTTAAACAGAACTTAACTGTATCTTCAATACCACAAATTGAAAACATTACTTCATGCAGCATTTACTTCCTGAAATCCATCTGCACTTAATACAGGCATGCAGACTGGAGGGTATGCTTAGCTGAGAAAGCCCCTCCTCCAGATGAAATAATAAAATAAAGTAAAAAATAAATAAATAAAGTAAAAAGCCCATGAAGATCCCCTGAATTTATGAGTGAGTGAGTGTGATTGAGTAACTTATATAGCGCTAACAAATGCAAACTAAATCGCCTCAGAGGCAGATGTAAACATTGACATTTTTTTTTTTTTGCTGGGAATTCTTTCCGTAAAGAGGACCTGTCATGCCCTATTCCTATTACATGCCTTGTAATAGAAATAAAAGTGATCAACAAAATTATAATAAATAAATAAAAAATAAAATAAACAATTAAAAATGTATAAGTGCCCCATCCCCTCGTGCTCGGACGCAGACAAAGGTCACGCCTGCATATGTTAACTGCGTTCAAACCACAAATGTGAGGTATCACAGCAAATGTTAGGCCCCGTACACACGATAGAATCCATCCGCAGATAAATCCCAGCAAATGGGTTTCTGCGGATAGATTCTATGGTGTGTACACGCCAGCGGATCTGTTTCCGCGGAGAAATCTCCTCTGGGATGGATTCCAGCAGATCGAATATTTGTTGTGCTGCACAACATATCCATCTGCTGGAATCCATTCCAACAGATGGATCCGCTCGTCTGTACAGACTTACCGGATCCATTCGTCCAAAGGGATTCCCCGCACGCGTCGTAATGATTTGATGCATGCGTGGAATTCCTTATATGACAGCGTCGCGCCCGTCGCCGCGTCATAATCGCGGCGACGGCGCGACACGTCATCGGCAGAGGATTTCCGCGCGGATTTCAATGGGATGGTGTGTACACTCCATCCCATCGAAATCAGCGGATATCTTTGAGAGGATTTATCCGTGGAAACGGTCCGCTGGACCGTATCTGCGGATAAATCCTCTCGTGTGTATGGGGCCTTAGAGAAAGAGCAAATTCTATTGCAAGACCTCCTCTATAACCTCAAACTGGTAACCTGTAAAAAATGTTAAACCTATGGAGATTTTTAAGTACCAAATTTGGGCATAATTTCACGAGTGTGCGCATTTTTCTTGTACAAAGAGTTTTATTGAAAAAAATACACATCAACAAACAAAAAAGAATACAAAAGAAAAAAGCAGTGGAGGACACACCATAAGCTATCATATATCAGAAAAGATAGTCCGTAGACCTGAGATCAATCCAGCTCCTAGGGATCTGAAAGCAAATCCAGAAGGCCGGCAATAGAATGTCCTCAACTCAAGTGGCCTGCTAGATTGACCTAATGCTGGCTTAGGTAACATACCGGTTAACACACCGGGGTAAATGTAGAACTTAAAAGCACAGTTGTTATACGATACACAACCTTACAGAAAAATAAAAATAATAAATGAAATAACAAAAAAAATAAAATAAAATTCAAGCAGGCACATAGCAGAGGATATCAGTATTCCAAATTGTAAAATAAATAATGCATCCTGTGTCCAAGGCCAACAGGACCAAGCCTGAGGGCCCAAGCCACAAAGAACAAAGAAAGGGAGGATGAAAATAAAGAGAGCCAGCTAGAAAAGTAGCAATGAAGAGAAAGAGGAAAAGAAATAGAAAAGAACAGCAAGAAGAAAGTAAAAAAAATAAATAAAAGAAAATAGAAGGAGTGTGCGCAATTTTAAAGTGCATTTACCCGGCGTAACATCATCTTTCACGTTATACAAAAAAAAAAAACGGGCTAATGTTAATATTTCTTTGTTTCTTTTTTTTTATGTCATAAGTGTTTTTTTTTTTTACAATAAAAGCATTTGATAAATTGCTGCGCTAATACTAATAATGTAAAAAATTACAAAGACCACCATTTTATTCCCTAGGGTCTCTGTTAAAAAAATATATATTTAGGGGCAGATCCACGTAGCGCGGCACATTCTTCCGTCCGGCGTAGCGTATCTCTAACTTACAGTTTTTTTTTGTATCCTGAAAGAATTTCCGCCATAAGTAACGGCAGCGTAGTGTAACTTAGGCGGCGTAAGGGCGTGCAATTCAAATATATGTGATGGGGGCGTGTTTTATGTCAATACGTCTTGACCCGATGTAAATGACATTTTTTTAACTGGGGGTATCCCAGTGCGCATGCTCAAAATTAACCCCGCAACAAGCCAATGCTTACAACGTTGACGTCATTCTACGCAAAGCCCTATTCGCGAACGACTTACGCAAACGACGTAACATTTTCAAAATTTGACGCGGGAATGACGGCCATACTTAACATAGGATACGCCTCATATAGCAGGGGTAATTATACGCCGAAAAAAGCCTTACGAAAACGACGTAAAAAAATTGCCGGCCGGACGTACATTCGTGGATCGCCATATCTAGCTAAGTTGCATACTGGACGCGGAATTCGACGGAAACGCCACCTAGCGGCCAGCATACTGTAAATATGCACCTACGATCCGACGGCGTACTAAGACGTACGCCAGTCGGATCGAGCCCAGATTCAGTCGTATCGTGTTTTGTGGATACAAAACACAGATACGACGGGGCATTTTAAAAATTACGCGGCGTATCCATAGATACGCCAGCGTAATTCGTTTGTGGATCTGGCCCTTAATGTTTGGGGGTTTTAAGTCATTTTCTAGCATACAAATTATGATTTTTACATGCAAGAGTGGAATGCCAGAGAAGGCCTGGGCTGCAAGTGGTTAGCTGACTGTGCTGATGCTCAATGCATAGGCATGTTCCTCCATTGTCACCATCAGGAAGCTGGTCAAGAGCAATGACGTGCAGCCTTGCTGGAGCAAGTCCATGTAGACATGAAGCAACTGAAAGAAGAGGAGATCAGCAACACTGAGATGCAAGTTAGGGTCTAAAGAGTGATCCATATTTGACAGATCAGAACTAAAAAAAAAATCTGTGTGTGTGTTCTGCTTTAGCCACATAAAATATTTAAGGAATGTCCCACATATCCAAGCTTTACCTCCAACCATCAGACATAAAAAAAAAAAAAAAATCCTACTGAAATTACATAACCTTGAAAATCATTTGACTTAGATGCTTTCAGAGCTGCTTATAAAATGCAGAAATCCATTTAAATCAAAAAGAAAAACTATTTTAAAGGATAAAGGTTTTAACTCTAAGCTCCTCCAGAAAAAGAATGTATTTGTAGCTTTAAAACATCAAAAAAGAGCCATTGTAATAAAAGAGTACTTCACTAAAGTGCCGATCTGTAAAACAAGTGTGTTTCAATCACCGAGAAGATCCTTTAATACCGGTCCTGGACATTAATATTAACGAAAGGGATTTTTTTCCCCCTTGTATGTCCTAGTAAAGTATTGAAAACATGGTGGTTTTGGCAGCCCTCCAAGGATATTAACTGCTGTGTGGATGTACTGGCTGGTTCCTGAATATGCTGTATGAATTATCAGTTAAACATTGCATTAGCTGGAAGTGAAGTTTTTTCTGCTGTTCTGATGAGAATTTACAATGTGTTTTTTTTCCTATAGACATAGCCAAGGAGAAGTGTGCAGTGCCATAATGAACACTATTCATAGAGGAAGGAGTCATTTTTACTTCCACTCTATTTTTTAGTTATGTGCTTGACTCTTACTCCGGCAGTTTGCCATTTAGTCACTGCAATAGATAATTCTTGTACTCTACTTTTTCGAGACTATACACTTTCTCGGGTCTTCTATTAAAAGACACGAGGTGGCTACTGGCACTCCTTGATCATACAGCTTTAGGAAAACTGCATTGTATTGTATTTTCAGTTAGTATTGTGTAAGGTTTGCCTTAAAGCAAATTTGTGGGCAGTTTATGGATATTTAAACATTCGTAAAAGAGTAAGTTCACTTTTACAGAAAAATATGTAAGGTGAACTTGCACAGGACCCCCTCCTCCCCCCCCTCGTGCCGCTGACCTGCAGCGCAGCAATCTCCCGTCCTGAGCCCTGCTATCGCCGCCTTGCCAGACCAGGGCTTAGGAATCCCCTTGGCTCAATCTCCAAAATGTCCCCCGTGGGGAGGTACGTTTCAGAGCATTCTAATTGGTCATCGCCATCACATGGGTGGTGCCGACCAATTTGATCCAGCGTAGCCCATCCTGTCAGCAGGGGAAGAAGTAGAGAGAATGCTAAGGGGATTTCTAAGCCCCGATCTGGTAAGGCAGTGATAGCAGGGCTCAGAACGGGAGATCGCCACGCTGCCGGTCAACTGGACCGGGGGGTGGGGGGGTGTCCTGTGTAAGTTCACTTTACAGATTTTTCTACTATAAGCACAGAGGCAGCCACCCGCAATATCGGTACAGAGAGGCAGTATGGGGATCTGCCTAAGTAAACAAGGCAGATCTCCGTTCTGACAGGAGTCTGTATGGAGATCTGCTGTTCCTAGTGATCACTAGGAATAGCGATCTCTGTGTTATTCCAGCAGCACTTCCCCCACACAGTTAGAAACACACTGAGGGAACACAGTTAACCATTTGATTGCCCCTGATGTTAACCCCTTCCCTGAAAGTGTAATTTATACAGTAATCGGTGCATTTTTTGGCACTGAGCACTGTATTGGTGTCACTGGTCATCAAAAAGTGTCACTTGGGGTTGGATTTGTCAGTCGCAATGTCACAGTCCCACTGAAAATCACAGATAGCAGCCATAACCAGTGAATACAATACAAATAATTAAATGTCCATAAATCTATCCCCTATTTTGTAGACACTATAACTTTGTACGCAAACCAATCAATATACGCTTATTGAGCTTTTTTTTACCCAAAAATATGTAGAAGAATACATTGGCCTAAACTGATGAATACATTTTTTTGGATATGTATTATATCAGAAAGAAAGAAGATTTTTGTTTATAGCGCAAAAAATAAAAAAAAGCAGAGGTCATCAAATACCACCAAAAGGAAGATCTATTTGTGGGGAAAAAGGGACATAAATTTTATTTGGGTACAACGTTGCACGTCAATTAAAGTTACTTAGTGCCATATCACAAAAAATGGCCTGGTCATTAAGGGAGTAAATCCTTCTGGGGCTGAAGTGATTAAGAACTACTGTGATGGAGTTGATAAAATGATTATTTTGTGTCTATGTTCTCTTTCTCCTAACCACTCAAATATTGCTTTCCTTTCTTTTATTGTTTTTTTGGTTTTATTTCTTGATATATATATATATATATATATATATATATATATATATATATATATATATATATATATATATATATATATATATATATATATATATATATGCGTATTTCAGTATTCTGCGACAAGACAGTATTATTTTCCTTGAATGAAAGTCATGACAGAGTTAGTCATCCCAGAGTGAAGATGAAAAACAGATGTCTTTTTAACTCCTACCCCTCCCATCGAGCAAAGGGAAGATGGCGCTGAGCTGTGGAATACGGCCAAGAATAGACTTCACAAGAGAACACCATATGTGGATGAGCCAATCAGATACACCCATATGTGATGATGCTTGCTTATGTCACTTTGTCTATAAAGCTGTGATTTGAATAAAGTTCCTCTCTTTTCGGTTGGAGATTATGACGGAGACAGCAGCGTGACTATTTCCTCATGTTTGCATGCTCACATCATCATAGATTTGGCTGAGTGGCAGAATAGAACAGGTGTCCTGGAATTGAGCCAGGGAAAATCCATTAAACTAGTAATTGGTATCAAATAAGAGATGAAGGTATTACATTTAAATGTGACAATTCATTCTGTGGTACCAAAAATACAATTTAATTTCATAATCTGATCTAATGACATAGAACTGACAACTTTGTGTATTCCTCTCTGTTCATTATAGGTATAATTTGGTTTTATTATTTGATGTATTACACAACTCAGAGGGGTTAGCATTGAGCTTCCAAATCATACTTCTTATAAGCCTGCTCACAGTATGTTCCCAATAGGGGTGACAGGCTTTGCCTCATGAAGAGGACAGTCCATAATATACACCTAGGAACCAGACAATGGTTTTGGTCTATTTTGTTTATTTTGTATATCCTGTTCCTCAAAAGTACAATGTACATATACAACATAACTACATGTTCATTGTATTTGTACATTTTGAACTTCAATAAAAGACTATGGTTTAAAATAATAATAAAAAAATAAAAATAGTAAATGACCTCTGTAGCTGCAGGGAATGTGTAGAAATTCATTCTTAAAGTGATACTAAAGTCTTGTTTTGCTTAAAATGTCCAACTATGTGCAGTTGGTTTTGCACAGAGCAGCCCTGATCCTCTTCTTCGTGGGTCCCTTGCCGGCTCTCCTGACCCCTCCCCCCTGACAAGTGCCCCCACAGCAAGCAGCTTGCTATGGGGGGCACCTGACCCGCAGCTCTGTGTCCATTCAGACACAGAGCCGTAACTAGACCATGCCCACTCCCTCCTCTCATTGGCTCACTGACTTTGATTGACAGCAGCGGGAGCCAATAAGGAGGGGAGTCCCAGGCACCCGAGTCTCTCCTGCAACATCACTGGATGGAGATAGGCTCAGGTAAGTATTAGGGGGGCTGCTGCACACATATTGTAAGATCTAACAAGTGGGGCCCTCCGATTAATCCTGAATTTTATTGTAACTTTACTGTCTACTCTCAATTTGTATAGTTCTGTGTAAACTGTTGGCACTATATAAATACTGTATAATAATAATAATAATAATAATAATAATACTACAATGACTATTCCCCCTCAAATAGAATACATAATATTTTCTGCATATATATATATATATATATATATATATATATATATATATATATATATATATGTGAATGCAAATTCAATTTCTAGCTAATTAAAAATAATAATCTAACAGCAGGCTGATTGATTTTATCTCAGCGGTAGTTCAGCAGGGATGTTGACCACACACCCTGACTCCTTTATGTCATATGCCCTTCATTTTCCTCCAGTACAAGGCTTCTGAAAACAGAGCAGAGGCGCCCAACTGGCATGCCATCAACTAACCTATATCCGTGAAACATAAAAAATATAAATCTCCGGGTGTGATAATGCATATGCAACCATACAAATAACTCTTTGTCTCGGTAAATATTTATTTTCCAGGCATAGCGCGAGATTAGGTGAAGGCTAATAAGGCATAAATCACATTGCCGCACGCTATAATATGGATTAAACAGATATTGTATACATTACCATCTATCTCATTGTCAAGCACTGTGCCTTCCTCAATGCAATGCATTATATTAATGGGCGCTATAAACTCTGCCTTAACAATGTAGGTTTGCATGATATACATTTGATCAGGCTCTGTATTTCAGACCGTTCCAGCTAGCAATGCCTGTTGTATACAAATAAATTATTATTATTAATTGGTTACCAAGGTACTATTATGGGCGTGCTGTAAATACCGCTTTTGCTGACACTATAGAGAGTAATAAAAAGTAATTGTTTCTAAGAAAAGCATTTATGAGTCACTAAATCATACATCTAAACAGTGTGGAAAACTTGCAAAATAGAGGCGCTAGCTTAAATAACGAAGACGCTTGCCGCTCATAAAGAGCTCATTTAAAACACACTGTTACCTTTTTAAAGGGGTCAAATTGTTTCTACTATAAAAAATAAATAAAAATGAAAACCGCTGTATACGAGGTTCTGATTCACAAGGAAGGATAACAGAGTTGTATACCCTATTTAATAATCCCTCCTACCAACCGGCTTGGGAATCAGACCTAGGGGAAATAGTGGAAGAAGAGGTGTGGACAAAATGGTCGACCATGGTGCACAAAGGCATACTAAACACCTCACTGGTGGAGACAAACTATAAGGTGCTAGAGCGTTGGTACCTTGTCCCTTGTACTAACAAAAGAAAGGTCTATTTGTGGAAAAAATTACATACATTTTATTTGGGTACAGCGTCGCACGACCGTGCAATTGTCAGTTAAAGCAACGCAGTGCCGTATTGCAAAAAATGGCCTGGTCATGAAGGGCTGTAAATCTTCCTTGCGAGTTCCTTGACCGTGCCCGTGGGACCCGCGGACTCGATGTCCGCCGGTGTCCCGTGATCGTGTCACAGAGCTGAAGAATGGGGAGATGTCAGTGTAAACACAACGTCTCCCGGGCTTCCTAGTACGGATGAGCCGAACACCACCCTGTTCGGTTCTCACCAGAACCTGCGAACAGACCAAAAGTTTATGTGAACTTTAGAACCCTGTTAAAGTCTATGGAACTCGAACGTTTGAAATCTAAAGCCCTGTAAACACGATCAGTCCATCCGATGAGAACGGTCTGAAGGACTGTTGTCATCGGTTAACCGATGAAGCTGACTGATGGTCTGACGCGCCCACACACCATCGGGTAAATACCTGATCGCGTCAGAACGCGGTGACATAAAACACGACGTGCTGAAAAAAAATTAAGTTCAATGCTTCCAAGCATGCGTCGACTTGATTCTGAGCATGCGTGGATTTTTAACCGATGGTCGTGCCTACTAACGATTGGTTTTGACCTATCGGTTAGGAATCCATCGGTTAAATTTAAAGCAAGTTGGCTTTTTTTTAACCAATGGTAAAAAAAACCTATGGGGCCCACACGCGATCGGTTTTGACCGATGAAAACGGTCCATCAGACTGTTGTCCTCTGGTTAACCTATCGTGTGTACGAGGCCTAAAGGCTAATATGCAAGTTATTGTGCTAAAAAGTGTTTGGGTCCTGCCCCAGGGGATATGTATCAATGCAATTTTTTTTTAAAACTGACGTTTTTTCGGGAGCAGTGATTTTAATAATGCTTAAAGTGAAATTTCGTACCTGGGGGGGTGTATAGTATGCCTGTGAAGTAGCGCTTGTTTTACCATGCTTAGAACTGTCCCTGCACAAAGTGTCACCTGCAAGTCACTGGGAAAGCCTGGGTTTTCCCTTGCATCAGAGGGGGACGGGTCACGTGACGGGTGGCCCCGCCCTCACCTACATAAGAGCTATCACTGGCTCCCGCCGCATCATTCCCGGAGTGACTCCGATGGAGACAGGTGATGCGCTGCGCTGCAAACTTCTCATCGCTGGATCCTGGACCTGGATGAAGAGGAGATCATCCATCGCAGGACCCCGGAGAGGAGATCACCCATCGCAGGATACCGTCAGCGTTGGAGCGGAGACCGAGAGTGGCTTACCACCGCTGGAATCTTTTTTTTTATTTTTTTAATAAAGGACTTTCCCAACAGTGTCTGTGTTTTTTTTTTTACAATTTGTTACCCTTTCTTTGTGAAATGGTAGGGGTACAATGTACCCCATTACCAATTCACATAGGGGGCTGGGATCTGGGGGTCCCCTTTGTTAAAGGGGTCTTCCAGATTCCGATAAGCCCCCTGCCCATAGACCCCCACAACCACCGGGCAAGGGTTGTGGGGATGAGGTCCTTGTCCCCATCAACATGGGGACATGGTGCTTTGAGGGGTAACAGACCCCCAAACCATCCTCCCCATGTTGAGGGCATGTGGCCTGATGCGGTTCAGGGGTGGGGCGCTCTCTCATCCCCCCTATTTTCCTGCGGCCTGCCAGGTTGCGTGCTCGGATAAAGGGTCCGGTATGGATTTTTGGGGGGAAGACCACGCCATTTTTTCTTTAATTTGGGGTGGAGTTCATCTTAAAATACATACCAGACCTGAAGGGTCTAGTATGGATATTTGGGGGGAACACCACGTCATTTTAAAAAAAAAATTGGGGTGGAGTTCCCCTTAATATCCATACCAGACCTGACCCTTCATGACCCAAAATGGTGTCAAAAGATCGCCGTCGCTACTAGTAAAAACAAAATTATTAATAAAAATGCCATAAAACTACCCCCTATTTTGTAGACGCTGTAACTTTTGCGCAAACCAATCAGTAAGCGCTTATTGCAATTTTTTTTACCAAAAATATGTAGAAGAATGCGTATCAGCCTAAACTGAGGAAAAATTTGTTTTTTATATATATATTTTGGGCATATTTATTATAGTAAAAAATATTGAATTTTTTTCAAAATTTCAACCTATTTTTGTTTATAGTGCAAAAAATAAAAACCGCAGAGGTGATCAAAAACCACCAAAATAAAGCTCTATTTGTGGGGAAAAAAGGAAGTCAATTTTGTTTGGGAGCCACATCACACTCAGTTAAAGCATTAAAGCGACGCAGTGCCGAATCGCAAAAAGTTGTCGGGTCTTTGGCCAGCCAAATGGTCCGGGGCTTAAGTGGTTAATTTAAGAAAATACATTTCAGCAGTTCCTGACCAATCCAAAAATACAGTTTTTCTGCTCATTTAAACCCTTAGCTCACTTTTTTTCATAGTTTTTAACCACTTCATTACTGGGCACTTAAACCCCCTTCGTGCCCAGACCAATTTTCAGCTTTCAGTGCTGACACATTTTGAATGACAATTGCGCGGTCATACAACACTGTACCCAAATTATATTTTTATAATTTTTTTCCCACAAATAGAGCTTTCTTTTGGTGGTATTTGATCATCTCTGCAATTTTTATTTTTGCGCTATAAACATAAAAAGACAGAACATTTTGAAAAAAAAACACAATATATTTTTTACTTTTTGTTATAATAATATCCCATTTTTTAAAAAAAAATAAAAAATTTCCCTCGGTTTAGGCCGATACGTATTCTTCTATATATTTTTGTTAAAAAAAATCGCAATAAGCGTACATTGATTGCTTTGCACAAAAGTTATAGCGCCTACAAAATAGGGGATAGATTTATGATGTGTTTTTACTAGTAATGTCGGCGATCTGCGATTTTTTTGTCAGACCTGCGATATTGCGGCGGACGTATCGGACACTTTTGACACAATTTTGGGACCATTCACATTTATACAGCGATCAGTGCTATAAAAATGCACTAATTACTGTATAAATGTGACTGGCAGGGAAGGGGTTAACACTAGGGGGTGAGGAAGGGGTTAAATGTGTACCCTGGGTGTGTTCTAACTGTGTGGGGGGAGAGGACTGACTGGGGGAGGTGACCGATGCTGTGTCCCTATGTACAAGGGACACAGATCGGTCTGCTCTCTCCCTGACAGGACGTGGAGCTCTGTGTTTACACACAGAGCTCCACGTCCCTGCTGTCACCGCCGATCGCCGATGGACCGTTTTCATCGGACGAACCGATCGTGTGTAGGCCCCATCGTTTTTTCTTCCCATCGGTGAAAAAACTTAGAACCTGTTTTAAAATTATCTGATGGTTAACAAACCGATAGAAAAAAACGATCGTCTGTGGGCAAGTCCATCGGTTAAAAATCCACGCATTCTCAGAATCAAGTCGACGCATGCTCGGAAGCATTGAACTTAATTTTTCTCAGCACGTAGTAGTGTTTTAGGTCACCGCGTTCTGACACAAACAGATTTTTAACTGATGGTGTGTAGGCAAGACTGATGAAAGTCAGCTTCATCGGATATCTGCTGAAAAAATCCATCGGTCCGTTTTCATCGGATGAACCAATCGTGTGTACGTGGCATTATAGCTGCAAAGGGTGGGCCAACTCAATATTGAACAATACAGACTGGGATACCATTAAAGTTCATGTGCTTGTAAAGGCCGACATCAAAATATTTTTGGTAATTTAGGGCCAGATCCACAAAGAGCCGCCGTAACTTAAATATTCTGATTTAAGTTACACTGCCGCAAAATTTCTACCTAAGTGCCCGATCCACAAAGCACTTACCTAGAAATTTTCGGCTGTGTAACTTAAATCCGTCTGGTGCAAGGCGTTCCTATTTTCATGGGGCGAGTCCCATTTAAATTAGGCGCGCTCCCGCGCCGGACGTACTGCGCATGCTCACGACGTCATTTTCCCGACGTGCATAGCGCGGTTTTACGTTACGCCAAGTTTTGGGAATTGCGCCGGGTAAAAAAAGTTGCGTCGGGAAAAAAAAAGATACGGCGAAAAAAAAAAAAAAAAACAGCGTCGCAGGTAAGAAGGGTCTACTTTTACAAGGTGTAAACAGTTTACACTTTGTAAAAGCAGCCCTAATTTTACACATGCAACTTAATAATTACGGAGAAAAAACGAAGCGTAAAAGCTTTGTGGATCTCCGTAAGTGCTAATTTGCATATCCAAAGCGGCATTTCGACTCGAAATGCCCCCAGCGGCGGATGCGGTACTGCATCCTAAGATCCGGCAGTGTAAGTCCCTTACACATGTCGGATCTTCTGCCTATCTATTGGAAACTGATTCTGTGGATCAGTTCCAAAGATAGAAACAGGGATACGCCGGCGTATCAGTAGATACGCCGGCGTATCCCTTTTGAGGATCAGGCCCTTAGTGTATGTTAGATGCATCTCCTGCATAATTGTATTGGAAGATTGTTGACATTTTTAAGGCAGTTCTACATTCTAAATACTTTTGTAAAAAAAAAAGTTTGATGGGCTAAACAATACATAACGGTAACCTTGGGATCCGCTGCTAATTCTACCCACAAGTCTGAAAGAGTACCGATATCTCATTGCATTGTGAAACTGTCGTAGCCATGATTTGCGCCGACTCAATCAGGCCCCATTAGATTGAAAAGTTGACATTATCAGAGAATAGCAGACTGAACTTCTAACTAATTCCATTCACACTGGAATTTATTTCTGAAGCTGTGACACTCTTCTGCACCTTTTGTAACAAGTTCTGAAACACTGAAAATTCTGAAATCCACAATAACCATTGTGTGAAGAACACTGCCATGGAGTTCTGTTATTGTCCTTAGGAACATGTTTTCTCTTGTACAACTAGAGGAAAAGACCTCAACTGCTTTCTTTTCAAGAACAATATTCAAATATGTGATTGGTGGTGAGCTGCGCTTGATATACAAATAAAGCATTAACCACTTCAGCCCCGGACCACTTGGCTGCCAAATGACCGGGACACTTTTTGCGATTCGGCTCTGCATCACTTTAACTGACAATTGTGCGACACAAAAAAAAAAATTATGTCATTTTTTTTCCACAAATCGAGCTTTCTTTTGTTAGTATTTGATCAAGTCTGTGGTTTTTTTTTTTGCGCCATTATTTTTTAAAGAAATTTTTATTTTATTTTTTACTTTCTGCTATAAAAAATACCCAATCATTTTTTTTTCAATCTAATTAAGGCCAATATGTATTCTGTTACATAATTTTATATTGAAAGCATATATTGATTGGTTTGGGCAAAATGTAGTGTCTACAAACTATGGGATATTTTTATTACTAGTAATGGCGGTGATCAACAACTTATAGCGGGACTGTGATCTTGCGGCAGACAAATTGGACACCTAACTGACACTTTTGACACTTTTTGGGGACCAGTGACACTAATACAGTGATCAGTGCTCAACATCGTGTGACATGACTCCCAAACAAAAAGCTTTCTTTTGGTGGTATTTGATTTTTTGCGCTATAAACAAAAATAGAGTGAACATTTTGAAAAGAATTCAATATTTTGCACTTTTTGCTATAATAAATATCCCCCAAAAATATATATATATTTTTTTTCCCTTCAGTTTAGGCCGATACGTATTCTTCTACATATTTACACGGTACAATTACGTGGTCATGCAACACTGTACATATATAAAATATTTATTGTTTTTCTCACACAAATAGAGCTTTCTTTTGGTGATATTTAACCCCTTTCTTACCGGGCCATAATAATATGATGTTGGCAGGAACCCTCCCTCCCTCCTTTCTTCCCGGCCATCTAGAGGCCGCGCACACGCCGGCGGCAACGCTCGTCACCCGATGTGTGTGCCCGGTGGCCGCGATGTCTGCCGGGCACCCACAATTGCCCGCGATCATGGCAGGAGTGTGGATCTGTGTGTGTAAACACACAGATCCACCTCCTGTCAGAGGTGAGGAGACCGAAGTGTGTTTCCAGTACAGAGGAACACACATCGGTCTCCTCCCCTTGTGACTCCCCTTCCCCTACAGTTAGAATCACTCAATAGTGAACATATTAACCCCTTTAGTGCCCCCTAGTGTTAACCCCTTCCCTGCCAGTCACATTTACACAGTAATCAGTGCAGTTTTATAGCACTAATCGCTGTAATAAATGTGAATAGTCTCAATAACGTGTCAAAAGTGTCCGATATGTCTGCCGCAAGGTCACAATGAAAATCACAGATCGCCGCCATTACTAGTAAAAAAATAAAAATAAATAAAAATGCCATAAATCTATCTCCTATTTTGTAGACGCTATAACTTTTGCGCAAACCAATCAATATACGTTTATTGCGATTTTTTTAACCAAAAGTATGTACAAGAATAAGTATCGGTATAAACTGAGGATTTTTTATTTTATTTTATTTTTAAATTGTGATATTTACTAAATCAAAAAGTAAAAAAGATTGTGTTTTTTTTTTCAAAATTGTCGCTCTTCTTTTGTTTATAGCGCAAACAATAAAAACCGCAGAGATGATCAACTACCACCAAACGAAAGCTCTATTTGTGGGGGAAAAAAAAAACATAAAGATTTTATTTGGGTACAGTGTTGCATGACCGCGCAATTGTCATTCAAAGTGCAACAGCGCTGAAAACTAAAAATTGGTCTGGGAAGTTAGTGGGTAAAAATGCCCAGTATGGAAGTGGTTAATCACCACAGTTTTTTTGCTAAATAAACAAATAACGACTGAACATTTTGATTTTTTTTTAAAAGACATAATATAATATTTTTCAAATATCCTAATTATTAGACACAATGGGCCAGATCCACGAAGAAGTTACGTCGGCGTATCTATTGATACGCCCCGTAACTTCTAGAATGCTCCGGCGTATCTTTGTTTTGTACCCACAGTCGGCTCGATCCGACTGGCGTACGTCTTAGTGATCTTACGTGCATATTTACGCTGGCCGCTAGGTGGCGCTTCCGTTGATTTCCGCGTAGAATATGCAAATGAGCAAGAGACGGCGATCTACGAACGTATGTCCAGCCGGCGCATTTTTTTACGTTGTTTCCGTAAGGCTTTTTTCGGCGTATAGTTACCCCTGCTATATGAGGCGTACGTAATGTTAAGTATGGACGTCGGGCCAGCGTCGAATTTTCCGTCGTTTGCGTAAAACGTTCGCGAATAGGGCTTTGCGTAGAATTACGTTCACGTCAAAAGCATTGGCTTGCTGCGGGTTAATTTGGAGCATGCGCACTGGGATACCCCCACGGACGGGGCATGCGCCGTTCAAAAAATACGTCATTTACGTGGGGTCAAGTAAAATTAACATAAAACACACCCACATCTTTATCATTTGAATTCCGCGCCCTTACGCCGGCAGATTTACGCTACGCCGCCGTAACTTTAGAGGCAAGTGCTTTTTGAATACAGCACTTGCCTCTCAAAGTTGCGGCGGCGTAGCGTTACTACGATACGCTACGCCTGCCTAAAATTATGATGCGTTACGTGGATCTGGCCCAATGCAGGTCATTCTATTATAGAAATTCCCCCGTTTTGATCAGAGGATTCTGCACTGAGCTGCTGTAAAGTGGTCTAGAACATGTATTGCTGGTATTGCTCACAGCTACAAAAGGAAACAAATAATGATTTTAATGTAAGCTTACAGACAATTTTTATTTTGACCAGCATTCTACTTTAATTAGAGTAGATTGTAGGTCTGCTATAAATGGGCCAGTAACCATCTCTTAAAGTGTAGCACGGAGCAAAACATAATTTTGTGTTGTGTAACTTAATTGAGCCCACTGCCCTTAATTATCTGCATTCTCTATTTAAAACCCATTTTCAAATGTATTTACTGGAGAACATTATCCCTTTTCACCCTTCAATAAACTTAGCAAGGTAATTTAGAGTTGGAGAGATTTTGAATGTCTGGCTCAGTCAATAGCTTGTGTTCTCAATTTGAATATCCTTTGTGACTTTCTGTTTCCATTTGCCACTCCAGTAACACAATCATTGACAGGCCGACGCTGTTCGCCAAAGTGCGATCACTCCATACTACAATACAACACACTTTGGCTTTCAGCCATTAGAGGCAGTAAGTGTCGCAGTGTCTGAGATAATGATGGGAGTATACAGTGGCTAAATATAGAGGCAAAAGGATTCACAAAAATCTCAACTTGTACCAGAAGATTAAACTGAAACAAGCCCCGTGTTACCACTTGTCTCTCGGAGAACAAATGAAGGTGCAGTAATGCATAAATAAAGCGTAAAGTATAAAGAGCTGAGGCTGGTTCACACCTCTGTGGTTTAGGTGCGGTGCGTTGTCTGCGCGGTGCATTCTACCACCCCTTCTTCTTGTGTCACGGCTGAAGTCTATGAATGTTTTACTGAAACTCCATCAAAGACGAGACAATCATGATTTTTTTTTCGTGCACTGCACCTAAAAATGCATTGGTTTGACCCTTAGATGCTATTTGTCATAAAAAAAAAAACATTGGGCCAGATCCACAAATAAATTACGCGTAATTTTTAAAATGCCCCGTCGTATCTTTGTTTTGTATCCACAAAACAAGATACAACTGAATCTGGGCTTGATCCGACAGACGTACGTCTTAGTACGTCGTTGGATCGTAGGTGTATATTTACGCTGGCCGCTAGGTGGCGTTTCCGTCGAATTCCGCATCAAGTATGCAAATTAGCTAGATAGGGCGATCCACGAACGTACGTCCGGCTGGCGCATCTTTTTACGTCATTTCCATTAGGCTTTTTTCGGCGTATAGTTACCCCTGCTATATGAGGCGTATCCTATGTTAAGTATGGCCGTCGTTCCCGCGTCGAATTTTGAAAATGTTACTTTGTTTGCGTAAGTCGTTCGCGAATAGGGCTTTGCGTAGAATGACGTCAACGTCGTAAGCATTGGCTTGTTGCGGGTTAATTTCGAGCATACGCACTGGGATACCCCCACGGACAGCACATGCGCAGTTAAAAAAAAACGTAATTTACGTCGGGTCAAGACATACTGTATTAACATAAAACACGCCCCCATCACACACATTTGAATTGCGCGCCCTTACGCCACCTAAGTTACACTACGTCGCCGTAACTTACGGTGGGAATTCTTTGAGGATACAAACAAAAGCTGTAAGTTACGGCGGCGTAGTGTATCAGAGATACACTATGCCGGACGGATAGAAGCGCCACGCTTCGTGGATCTGGCCCATTGTCTCCTTCACTAGGGATGAACAGAGTGATTTTGGCAAAAGCAAAACTCTCAATTTCAGTTTGTTGAGATTCTCAGGTGAAATATGCATTTTTTTTTCCTAAATAGCTTCATTTACCTTAGTGCAGTCCTCCTTCACTTACCTCATCCTTTGATTTTGCTTTTAAATGTCCTTATTTCTTCTGAGAAATCCTCACTTCCTGTTCTTCTGTCTGTAACTCCACACAGTAATGCAAGGCTTTCTCCCTGGTGTGGAGTGTCATGCTCGCACCCTCCCTTGGACTACCGGAGAGTCAGGACGCCCACTTATACACAGCTCCTTTCTCTATCTGCAACGTAGAGAGCATCCTGACTCTCCTGTAGTCCAAGGGAAGGGGCGAACACAACACTCCACACCAGGGATAAAGCCTTGCATTACTGTGTGGAGTTACAGACAGAAGAACAGGAAGTGAGGATTTCTCAGAAGAAATAAGGACATTTAAAAGCAAAATGGAAAGATGAAGTAAGTGAAGGAGGACTGCACTAAGGTAAAGGAAGCTATTTAGGGAAAAAAATGCCTTTACAACCCCTTTAAAGGGGTTGTAAAGGTTTGTTTTTTATTTTCTAAATAGGTTCCTTTAAGCTAGTGCATTGTTGGTTCACTAACCTTTTCCTTCGATTACCCTTCTTAACCACTTGCCGACTGCCGCACGCCTATGTACGTCGACAGAATGGCACGGGCAGGCAGATTGGCGTACACGTACACTTACGCCCATTTGAATCTGCTGCCAATCAATATACGTTTATTACAATTTTTTTAACCAAAAATATGTAGAAGAATACATATTGGCCTAAACTGATGAATACATTACTTATTTTTATTATATATTTTTTGGATATGTATTATGGCAGAAAGTAAAAAAATATATATATATATATTTTTTTTACAAAACTGTCTGTTTTTTTCTTATAGTGCAAAAAATAAAAATGCAGAGGTGATCAAATACCACAATAAGAAAGCTCTATGTGTGGGGGAAAAAAAGGACATAAATTTTGTTTTAGTACAATGTCGCACAACTGCGCAACTGTCAGTTAAAGCGACGCAGGGCTGTATCGCAAAAAATGGGCTGGTCATTAAGGGGGTAAATCCTTCTGGGGCTGAAGTAGTTAACTAAGGTTTCTTTTTGGGATTACAGAATTTCATAATGCTGACTCCTGAGCTGACAGGGGGAGAGAGGTGAGAGGACAGGGGACACAGGAACTTTTTTGTACATACCGTGAATAAGACATCCCCTGAAAATAAGCCCTAGTGTGTTTTTTGTAGCCAAAATTAATATAAGACCCACGGTAGGTGAATTGTACTGCCATCAGTTTAGAATGGTACTCATAGCAGATATAAAGATCAGCACAACACACTTAATGTACATTGTGGTACATTGTGTTGACAAAAAAAAGTGCAGATACCTTAAGTTGCTTGTTCAAAATGAATAAAATGATTGAAAATGCACATGGATAAAGGGGTTACCGAATTTGTCTGGAAATGGGCTTTGATCAGCATGTTCAAAGTGTTATGGGCCGTACACACGACCGAACATGTCTGCTGAAACTGGTCCGCGGACCAGTTTCAGCAGACATGTTCGGTCGTGTGTAGGCCCGAGCGGACAGGATTCCAGCATACATTTGCCTGCCGGGCCTTTTTCCAGCGGGCAAATATTTCTGGACTTGTTTTAAAACAGCCCGCTGGAATCCTGTCCGCTCGGACATGTTCGGTCGTCTGTACAGACCTACCATAAATGTCCGAGCGCCCCCCATCCCTTGCATGCGTCGAATGACTTTGACGCAATGTGTGGAAGCATTGAACTGGCAGGGCCGCCCACGTCGCTGCGTCATCGTCGCGGCGACGGCGCGGCCACGCCCCGCGTATTGTTTACGCGCGGATTTCTGTATGATGGTGAGTACAGCCACCATACAGAAATCCCCGGACAGACATGTACGGTGAAAACGGTCAGGCGGACCGGTTTCATCGTACATGTTTGGTCGTCTGTACACGGCCTTAGACTGCCATCACAAGCAAAACAGAAGAGTTCTGACTGGTTCAGAGTGCTAACGCTCTATCTCCATCTCTGAGTTTTGTTATGTATTACAAGAATCCAATGCAGAGAGATGTTTACACTAGTTGCATTAAAAACAAGTTTTATGATTTTTTAATGAGTACATAACTGAACTGAATGGTGCTTTTTATATCTGCATGGTATTCTGCTTCAAAGCAGTGGTTATGGAATTTTGAGCCAGGCCTCAGCTGTGCAGCTTGTTATCGTAAACACTCAGACGTGAGAAGATTGTGATGGCAGAGTTTTTCTCTTTTTTTTTACCTTTAGTTAAATTTGTTGTATTGAGCTTCATATTTTCCCAAATAAAATGTACTAATCTATTAAACCTGGAATCCAGGGCTACTGAAGGAGGTCTAAGACTGAGAGTCATGGTAAGAGAACAAATAGTTTGTGGACAGTTGGGCTAAATTTGCTCGATAAAAAAATATTGGCCCAAATGTGAGTCAAGTGCTTTTGCAATAAAGTTGTATTCAGCAGAAAAGCACTATTATACAGTATCTCAAGGAATACAACTTTGGGGTCCAAATATCGGATCTTATTATATATGATTTAATCTTATATGAGAACCCAGGGCATTTTTTTCTCAGAGAATAAATGCTGGTACCCCCCCCCCCCCCCCTTCCAAGTCATCTTGTCTCCAACCCCTTCCTACCTCCGAGCTCTATAACTTGGTTCCACCCCTTTCCCACCTCCAAGCTCTGTAGCTTTGTTCCACCCCCTTTCCACCTCTGAGCTCTGTAGCTTGGTTCCACCCCCTTTCCACCTCCGAGTTCTGTAACTTGGTTCCACCCCCTTCCCACCTCCAAGCTCTGTAGCTTTGTTCCACCTCCTTCCCTACTCTGAGCTCTGTAGCTTTGTTTCACCCCCTTCCCACCTCCAAGCTCTGTAGCTTTGTTCCACCCCCTTCCCACCTCTGAGCTCTGTAGCTTTGTTCCATCCCCTTCCCACCTCCGAGTTCTGTAGTTTGGTCCCACCCCTTCCCACCTCCTAGATCTGAAGTTTGGTTCCACCCCCTTCCCAGCTCTGTAGCTTTGTTCCACCCCCTTCCCACCTCCGAGCTCTCTAGCTATGTTCCACCCCCTTTCCACATCCAAGCTCTGTAGCTTTGTTCCACCCCCTTCCCACCTCCGAGCTCTGTAGCTATGT
Source organism: Rana temporaria (assembly GCF_905171775.1). NCBI lineage: Eukaryota > Metazoa > Chordata > Amphibia > Anura > Ranidae > Rana > Rana temporaria. Next base: position 51,953,189 of record NC_053490.1, on the reverse strand, counting down.
TACACCCCCTTCCCACCTCCGAGCTCTGTTGCTTTGTTCCATCCCATTCCCACCTCTGAGTTCTGCAGCTTGGTTCTACCCCCCTTCCCACCTCCGAGCTTGGTAGCTTGGTTCCACCCCCTTCCCAAATCCGAGCTCTGTAGCTTTGTTCCACTCCCTTTCCACCTCCGAGCTCTGTAGCTTGATTCCACTCCCTTTCCACCTCCGAGCTCTGTAGCTTGGTTCCACCCCCTTTCCACCTCTGAGCCCTGTAGCTTTGTTTCACCCCTTCCCACCTCCGAGTTCTGTATCTTGGTCCCACCCCCCTCCCACCTCCGAGCTTGGTAGCTTGGTTCCACCCCCTTTCCACCTCTGAGCTCTGTAGCTTGGTTCCACCCCCTTCCCACCTCCAAGCTCTGTAGCTTGGTTCCACCCCCTTCCCACCTCTGAGCTCTGTATCTTGGTTCCACCTCCAAGCTCTGTCCCATGGTTCCACCCCCAACCCACCTCCCGGTACCGTCCCTTTTAGAGAATACAGAACAGAGTATAATTTTCTGATGATAATTAGTTTGTATGGTATTTCCTAATGAAAGGCAGTAAAATAGGTTGCCTGCAGCCAGCAACAATAGATCCCCTCAGCAATAGATCACCCCAGAAACAATATATCCCTCCAATCAACTATAGATTCACCACCAACAATAGATTCTTCCCAGCAAAAATAGACACCCACCAGCAACACTAGATCTCCCAGTAGCCTGCATTATTATGCTCGCCAGCAGCTAGCAATAATAGACCCCTAGCTCAACAGTAAATCTCTCCCATCAACAATATATCCCCCCAGCAACAATAGACCCCCTACCTCAACAGTAAATCTCTCCCATCGACAATATATTCCCCCAGCAACAATAGATCATGCCACCAGCAGCAACTGACCTCCCCAGCAACAATAGATCCCCCAGAAGCAGCATCAATAGACCTCCCAGCACACCCCAGCCCTGTTGGCATTATATACAGTAGTTTTTTTTATTTATTTAGATTTGTTTATTATTTTTTAAACATTTTTTTTTTTCATTTTTTACAAAGTAATTTTTTATTACTTTTTTTTTGACAATTCTTTTAGGGGTTTTGGTAAAATATCAATGGTATAAACAGACCCCTGATGTCTCACTTTTGGGACAGAGAAAGAGATTTCCCAGTCCCCTTTTCTGCAGCCTGCAGTAAACATAGTTTACTATGCTTCGGTTAAGAAAGATGACAGGAGCGATCGGGACAGATTACTCACTGTGTTCTTTCAGAAAAGGAAGGGCCGGTTAATTAAATATTTACCAGCCACTGGGAGGAAAAGAGGGAGGCTGGCAGCACTGCAGGGGGGAGACAGGAAGCAGGGGGAATCGGCACAGCAACAGGTGATTAGGGTGTGCCCTGGCACACCCTGTGCGCACGCCTATGCAATAGGTACACAATTCTATGTATGTCATATCAAACCAAGCATTCATTTTTAATGCACCACAAAGAATCACAGCCGCAGCATGTGTACAACCTCACCAAGCCACCTATGGAGCTAAAGTAATACTAAAGGCTTTTTTTTTTTATAAAAAGAGGTTATATGTACCTGCTCTGTTCAATTATATTATACAGCTATACTGCCTTCTGACATTGTTCACTCCACCCTCCTTTGGATGCCACCTGTAGCAAGCCAGGTGCTAAGGAGTTACCTGTGCAGGCATGCTCCTGAGCTGGGCTGTGTTTATGCATAGACACACACAGCGCCAGTAAGTCAGTAGTCTAGGAGTGGCCAATCATGGGGAAGAAAATAGAAAGCGCCAAAGAGTTTGATGAGTTATTGACCTCTGCAGGTGACAAACTGGTTGTCGTTGATTTCGCTGCAGCATGGTGTGGACCGTGCAGAAGGATTGCTCTGATATATGAGGAACCTTCCAAAACATATTCTGATGTATTCTTTTGTAAAGTAGACATGGATGATGTAGCAGATTTATCAGAATGGTGTGGCATCCAAGCCATGCCTACTTTTCTGTTTTACATAGAACAAAAAAAGGGTTGCAGCATTTTCTGGTGCAGATGATGCCAAGCTTAAAGGGTCACTAAAGGAAAAAAAAAATTGCCTAAAATGAATGTCTGCCAGGTAGACAGACAGAATAGTGTAATGATTCTGTTAAAAAATTAGTAAATACCTATTAAATTCCTTCATCTATATCACCTCCGGCATTCTAGTTTTTGTTCTCTCATTTACTTCCTGGTTTGCGGCGCTCGTTCATGTAAGAACTACATTCCAGTATGCATTGCGGCACGCCCAGTAATTGACACCTCCTTGAAGTCTCTAACACGTAGAGAGCGTCCTGCCGCACAGATGTAGTTCCCAGGAGGGGGCGAGCACGTCACTGACCACCGCAGTAAAGCCTCCCTTCACGGTGGTCAGTAAAATCAGACAAGCAGGAAGTGAACAGAACAGAGAAGAAATAGAGCAACTTCTGAGCAAAAACGAACAATGAGGAAGTGAAAAGAGGAATGTCTGCAGGTAAAGGATGCTTATTATGAAAAAACATGTTTTCCTTTACAACCCCTTTAAGGAAACCATTGCCAGGCTAAAATGAGAAAGAAAAAAAAAAAAAAAAGAAAAAAAAAAAATGAGAGAAGCATGTAAGGATGAAATCTTCCCAATTGTGAAAGACTATCCTTTTTTTTTTAAAGTTCCATACCAGGCCTATTCTGGCACTCCTCTTCTACATGTAAAAATCATCATTTTATTGCTAGAAAATTTCTCAGAACTCCCAAACATTAATATATATATATATATATATATATATATATATATATATATATATATATATACACATTTAGCAGACACCCTAGGAAAAAAAAACGTTTTATCTCACACAGCATTTGTGCAAATAACTTTTCAATTGCATTTTTTGGGAGGAAAAAACTTTCATGACTTAAAAAATAAAAAAACAGTAAAGTTAGCCCAATTTTTTTGTATAATGTGAAAAATGATGTTATGCTAAGTAAATAGATACTCAACATGTCACACTTTAAAATTGCGCACACTCATGGAATGGCGCCAAACTTTGGTACTTAAAAATCTCCATAGGCGACACTTTATTTGTTTTACAGGTTACCAGTTTAGAGTTACAGAAAAAGTCTAGTGCAAAAATGATTGACTGCGCTCTAGCGCACGCGGCAATACCTCACATGTGTAGTTTGAACAGCGTTTACAAATGTGGGCGTTCGCTTCTGAACACAAGCTCAGGGACAGGGGTGTTTTATTTTTATTTATTTTTATTTTACTTAATTTCTTAAAAAAAAAATTTTTGGATCACTTTTTTTTTCCTATTACAAGGAACGCACACATCCCTTGTAATAGGAAAGGTGTGTGACATGTCCTCTTTATATAGAGATGCAGGGTCAATAAGACTCCACATCTCACCTCCAGGCTGGAAAACATGAGATTGAAAAAAATAATTCACGATTTCATGCTTACCAGCCACAATCGCGGCTTTGTTTACAACCGCAGCCCAGACGTGATGTTATAACGTTGTGCCCGGGTCTCTGACGGTCATAGAGATGACTGGTGACCATCCCCGATGGCACGGGAGAGCCCGGAGAAGCACCAGATGGGGGATGTCCCCTCCCGTCGCCTGTAAGAACGATCAAGCGGCGGAACTGCCGCTATGATCAATCCTATGGTGCACAGAATCGCTGGCTGAAAACAAGGATATCTGAATGATGCCTGTAACTGCAGGCAACATTCAGATATTCCCACTGAAAGTCAATCACATCATATGACGTCTTTGGGCTGGCTGATTTGGGTTTATTGTAAATACAAAGTACAATAAAAAGCAAATGTACAATAAAAAATGTATAAAACAAGTTAATGTGCATGTAAAGGCAGGCGTCTCAATACTTTTGATAATATAGTGTACTTGGATATTGGTACCTTTTGTTTAATAGTGCTTGTATGCTAATTAAAACACTGGTGTAAAAAAAGCATCAAGAAAGGGAAATAGATAATCTGACAAAACAAAATCTCGAGTCACAAAACGAAAGCATTATATGATTAATTTTCCACAATAATCGTTACTTTCAGTAACTACATAATTGACTTAATCAACCCTAATTATCACAGATAATGCATGCCTTATTACACAGTACATTGAACCTAATTGTGACTTGGTATTTAAAAACCAATGTAGAGCCACAGGTTGTCAGTGGCTGCTGGTAAAAGTACTTAACAAGTAAAGTTATGAGCTAAAAACTGCGATTGCAAACCAGCAGCTAGTCCACGAGTAATGATCACAAAAGGTGAACGCATACCTCCTACTCACCTTCTGTTCAGAAAAACTATTTTTACTCTATCTACAGTACATATTTGGCTCCTCCGTGTCTGCAGCAGCTGTTAATTGTTTGAAAATATAAAAAAAAAAATAAGTAATTTATTCCTTATTTTTTCTAAAATATGACAAGCTGACAGTTTCTTTAATTACAGCCCTGATGTGTTTAATAGTATAAAGTTGACCTCCGAACTGACAGCTATCCCTTTTAAAATCAATGGTGAGACTCCTGGGCACCAGTTTGGTCATCTGATCAATATTAGAAAAAAATATCGCCTGTCAGGACCTTTCAGCTTCTCATTGATTGTAATAGGGAACAGCTTGCTGTGTGAGTAATGATATCAGGGCTTGGATCCAACTGAGCCGGACTTCTCATTGATTGCACCATAGGTAGGAGAAACTTTGATAAATAGCTGTAGAATAATACAAACATCTAAAACTAACGAGCTTACATTGGCAAACCATGGAAAAAAGCTGTTTTGTTAACTCCGCGTGCTATGAGGCTAGATCAAGGGAATTTCTGTACTGCAGCAACAAGTTTGGACATTCTCTTGCCTATCCTGTAAGTGTTGGGGAGGTTTTCCTCAAAGGAGATATTCTGTCATTACACCAATCTTATCAATAACTCTAATAACTTTAATGTTGAGCAGGAAAGACGTGAGCCTGAGGTCATCTATGGACTGGTCAAAATCCAAATGATCTTTTTTTTTTCTACCTAAATATAGTTTTGTATTAACCCGTTGTTGCCCACATTTATGCAGCAGCAAAGTGGTCTTTAAAGAGGAAGTAAACCCTGATGGGTTTCACTTCCTCTTTGTTTCCCGGCAAAGGTAAGGCATAATGGGCTACAATGCAACGCATATTACCTGAAACCAGGGCAGCCCTCACACAGCTTCAGACATGGGCCCCCTGGAGCAGAGAACGGGGGGGGGGGGTGCTGCCGCGAATTGAGAACCGGAACCGGGGGGCGCTGCCACAAATTGAGAACCAGGGGGGGGGGGCTGTCCTTAGAATTGAGAACCAGGGGAGGGGGCTAGGCTACAGCAAATTGAGAATCGGGGGGGGCTGGGGTTGCCAAAAGTAACACTGGCATTTCAACCACCTCTTCCTCCGGCCACGAACTGAAAGTGAAAGAGTTTTCTCTCCTTTCGCCACGACGTGAGAGAGGGGACTACAAAAATTAAAGTCTTCTACTCTCCTCTCAGCCGCGAGCTGAGAAGGGGACGGCCAGGCACCTGGGAACATTCGGGCCCCTTACAGGTGTAATGCATGTACCCCCCTGATGGTGGCTCTGCCCGAAACCGAAGACTGCAGTGTCCCCGATTTCCTCACCTCCACGAAGCATCCATCTTTCACCCTCTTTCTTCTGGGAATTGCGGCTCTGGTGCTGTGATTGGGAGCCGCCAGTCATGGCACGATCTCCTTTAGAAACCACAAGATCGCCGTTTCTAAAGGTTTCTACCTGTAGACATTGGCGCCCATCTCTTTGGCAAATATCTCCTAAACCATGGATGTTTAGGAGATATTTTGAGCACCTACAGGCAAGTCTTAATCTAGGCTTACCTGTAGGTAAAAGTGGTTGTAAAGGGTATACAACCACTTTAAAGCCCAGTCACTGCACATACAGTATGGGGTTGATTTACTAAAACTGGAGCGTGAAAAATCTGGTGCAGCTTTGCATGGTAGCCAATTAGGTTCAAATTTCAGCTTGTTAAAATTAAGCTCTAGCAAAAATACCTGGAAACTGATTGGCTACCATTGCTGCACCACATTTTGCATTCTTCAGTTTTAGTAAATGGTGATTCTATGCTGACAGCGTGCTCACTTTGTGCTCCCAGTACACACTGATCAAGCTGCCTCTAACAGATTTCAGTCATAGCTTCTGATTGGGAGCCAGAAGGATGGGCTCCTGATCCTGTGATAGCTGTGACAGCCAATCACAGTGGTCACGTGATAGAGACGCCATTCATTCACGTAAACCAATGCAGAGGCAAGGTCATCTATAGATCTATAGCCCAGGGTGAACATGCCAAACTGCACTCCCACCCCCAAGGTGCTTGAGCATTATGTGTCAGCAACCCCCCCAAAAAAACTGAGCACTAATCTGCATGATTACCCCCCCCCCCCCCGAAGCATAAATCCCCTCTCCTCCCAGTACAAATCTTCCCCCTGCTGAAATTCCCCTTCCCAGAACAAATATTTGTCATTCCATTTTCAAAATTCCCCCAAAAATAAAAAATAAATCACCCCTCCAAGCAAAAATCCTCTACAACTAAAATGTCCCCTCCAAGTGGACATTTTAACATCCTCTCCCCCCACTCCAACCCCCCCCCCCCTCAGCACAAATTCCAAATTCCCCCTACTAGAACAATCCTTACCAATCATCCCTATTAACACATCCCCCAAAAGAAAAAAAATCTCTCCTACCACACCCCCCCCCCACAATATCACCTGTTCTAGCAGAAAAAAAACAATCCCCCTCCTAGCACAAATCCTCCCTTCCAAACACAGATCCCCTAAATTGCCACTCTTAGCACCCCCACCTAGATTTCCCCTCCTAAAGCAATTCTTCCCACTTGCCCCCCCCCCCCCCAAATTTCCCCTTCCAACACATATCCCCTCCCTTACAATCTCCTCACAGCATTCTCCAGGGCAGCCGCCCCCTCCTGCCCAGGACAGTTGTCCTGATAACACAATACACAATATTTGTGCATGCCGATACGTACAACTTGGCTGGCTTTACCTACAATATGGAGAAAAATTGTGTTATCGCTTGTAGTATGCATCAGATGGCTGATTTTACATCTGCTTGCTTTAGTGAGTTACCTAAAAAGGGTAGGGGTCTGAAAATTAAAAAAGGACTATCCCTCCCCCTCTACACATAACATTTAATGAGCCCACATGCAGTGATGTCACATGTGCAGAGTCAGAGAACCATGGGAAAGCATCATCACACACTGCTGCTATGTTTTGCGCCTCATGCTTGAGGTGCAGTATATACAGTATCTCACAAAAGTGAGTATACCCCTCACATTTCGAGTGAACTTGCTCAGCGTCATATCCAGAGGTTGTCTTTGGGTCTGCATGGCGGTTGTCCTAGAAGGAATCCTCTTCTAAAGATAATACACAAAAAAAGCCCACAAACAGTTTGCTGAAGACAACCATAGTAAGGACATGGATTACTGGAACCATGTCCTGTGGTCCGATGAGACCAAGATAAACGTATTCAGTTCAGATGGTGTCAAGCATGTGTGGTGGCAACCAGGTGAGGAGTACAAAGACAAGTGTTTCTTGCCTACAGTCAAGCATGGTGGTGGGAGTATCATGGTCTGGGGCTGCATGAGTGCTGCCGGCACTGGGGAGCTACAGATCATTGAGGGAACCATTTATACCAACATGTACTGTGACATACTGAAGCAGAGCATGATCCCCTCCCTTCAGAGACTGGGCCGCAGGGCAGTAATCCAACATGATAACAACCCCAAACACACCTCCAAGACGACCACTTCCTTGCTAAAGAAGCTCAGGGTAAAGGTGATGGACTGGCCAAGCATGTCTAAAGACCTAAACCATATTGAGCATCTGTGGGGCATCCTCAATCCAAAGGTGGAGGAGCACAAGGTCTCTAACATCCACCAGCTCTGTGATGTCATCATGGAGGAGTGGAAGAGGACTCCAGTGGAAACCTGTGAAGCTCTGGTGAACTCCATGCCCAAGAGGGTTAAGGCAGTGCTGGAAAATAATGGTGGCCACACAAAATTGACACTTTGGGCACAATTTGGACATTTTCACTTAGGGGTGTACTCACTTGTGTTGCCATCAGTTTAGACATTAATGGTTGTGTGTTGAGTTATTTTGAGGGGACAGCAATTTTACACTGTTATACAAGCTGTACACTCACTACTTTACATTGAAGCAAAGTGTCATTTCTTCAGTGTTGTCACATGAAAAGATATAATAAAATATTTACAAAAATCTGAGGGGTGTACTCACTTTTGAGAGATACTGTAAAGGCTAAAAACCACACCAAAACCCCCTACAACACATTGCTGAACCGCGCACTACTAAACCACAACTATTAGCACTGCAGGGGCTGCTTTTTCAGCAGAACATTCAAACTTGTTAAAAATTGTAATACACCTTTCTTCAAAAACAACGGAATTCAGTCTCTTTTTCTTTTTTATTTACATTTCCTTGATACTTGAACTGGAATTAGAAATATTCATTTTGATGAGCAACCTGTAGCTGGCAATGAAATAATCACATGAAATATTCACATGAATATACTGTTATGTAATGTCTATGGAAACATTTCCAGTTTAGTTCCTGAAGATTTCAGCACCATGGACAGCTCTCTACTAGCAATGCAGTAACCGGCCAGCTACTGTATAGGGTTTTGCTATAACACGTCTACTATAAAAAACAAGAAATGTATGCTCATGGTACAGTATGTGCTTTTCAAACAGTTTTGCAATGTTTTTATATTATTCAGTTTGCATGTGTTGCGCTATATAAGTTTCTCACTCACTCACTCACTCATATATAGTAAGCTGCTAGGGGATTAAATTATGCACCCGGTATTATTTTTAATAGTTTTTTCGACATAGTTCTAAAATCAAACGTTTTTTTTTTATCTGCATTAAGGTAAAAACCTTCCACTACCCGTTCCTTATCCCCCCACCCACCCTCAAATATCTACCTGGGCATCTCTTTATCCAGAGCTGTTCCTGTCTTGACCTCTATCCTTGCTCTTACAGGACACAGAGGCAGTAGCAAGAGCCAATGTCAATCATGTCCAGTAAGGAGGGGGCAGAGGGCGGGGCCGAGCTGTGTTGTGTGTCTATGGATGCACACAGCCCAGCTTAGGAGTGCGCCTACCGGCTTGCTATGGTGGCAAACACAGAAGAGGTGGAGCCGAGAGTGTCAGTGGGAGACCCCAGAAGAGGAGGTAAGGGGAAATCTGTTGTGCAGGTGAATGTAACTTCATTTTTTATATATATATAGAGAGAGAGAGAGAGAGAGAGAGAGAGAGAGAGAGAGAGAGAGAGAGAGATCTATAAAGAAGTATATATCTATATATCTATATCTATAGATATATATCTATATAGATAGGTATAGATCTATATATATAGATAGATAGACAGATAGATAGATATGGATAGATACATCTTGATAGATAGATAGATAGATAGATAGATAGATAGATAGATAGATAGATAGATAGATAGATAGATAGATAGATAGATAGATAGATCTCAAATATTAAACTTAAAAATGCATGCAGGTAATGCATTATGCCTGCCCAGCATTACAGCAGGAGTCATAAAATGATGTGGGCCAATGTACCCCACCACTTGTTGCTGGTGCTTTGGGAAATGTATTTATTGTTTTTCTTCTCTTTATTAATACAGTAAAACCTTGGTTTGAGAGCGTTTTGCAAGACAAGCAAGCAATTTTTTTATAAATTTTCACTTGATATACAAGCGATGTCTTGATATGAGAGTAGTGTCATGTCATAACTAAGTATATACCCTGTTTCCACAAAAATAAGACCTACCCTGAAAATAAGACCTAGCGTTATTTTCCAGGAGGGTTGCAATATAAGCCCTACCGTGAAAATAAGCCCTAGTTAAAAATGCTTGTAAAATCCTCTAATCCACTATATTACAGTAGTATATAATGTACAATGTGTGTGTTTCTGTAATATAATTGCGGGGAAAAGAGCTCCGGCGGGTAACAGAAGTACAGAGCGGCGCTATAACAAATGTATTTGGCACAATTATATTACAGAAACGCACACATTGTACATTATATACTACTGTAATAGAGTGGATTATAGGATTGTACAAGCATTTTTTTTTTTATTTATAAACAGAGGAACCTGCCCGTCCCGGGCCATAGAATATACAGACAATATGACATTGACAACACAGTCAACACAAGCATTAAAAAGGCATCCAGAGAAATAATAGCATAGCAGGGCATCGCACACGCTTTTATCATTAACGTTTCCCCCGGAAGAGACACAGCTCGAGGGTCAGTACGGCTTACCCTTAGATAACGAGCAGCGGCCTTAAGAGATCTCCAGCTGCCTTTCTCATTCAGTGGGTGCAGTAGTATGGATGCGTATGTGGAACAGGACCGTAGGTCCGAGAGGTCCAGTCCCCCTTTCTAATTTTCGCGTTTTCCTTAAGGAGGTGTAGGAAAGTTAGAATATAAAAGGTAAGAAAAGAAAGAGAGAAAAAGTTGGGGGGGGAATAGAGATGGGGGGGGGGGGGGGCTGCGCAGGCAGGGACGCCCAAGAGTGTCCCTAGGGGGCCCAGTGTATCCACTGGGTTTTACAGAGTCGGGGAATCAGTGGGTGAGTCTCATACGGTCGGACCGAAGTCAGTCTGCCTCTCTGAGGGACTGTCCTTCCTCCGAATACTTAAACATATTCCAGAGTTGCCATGTTTTGGTGTATGCTTCCTGTCGTTGTTGGCCAGAGAGGACCAGGTCCTCCATGCGGCTGATCTCGTATACCTTCCTGAGCCAGGTTGCCGTCGTCGGCGGGTGGCGGGATTTCCAGTGGAGGGGCACGTATGCCCTAGCTGCGTCCAGGAGGTGGCGGACAATCGATTTTTTATAAGCTCCAGCCGGCCAATCCGTCGCATGGAGCAGAAAGTACGCCAGGTCATCCGGCACCGTTCTGTACAAGCATTTTAACTCGGTTCACACTTGGGATTCCTGACAGGCAGGGAGGGGGAGAGAAGACAGCACATTACATGGTAAGACCTACCCCGAAAATAAGCCCTACTGTGTCTTTTGTTGGCATAATTAATATAAGACCCGGGCTTATTTTCGGGGAAACACGGTAATAGAAGAGAGGCGACTCTAAGTGTAGCAATATGGTTACATGTAATAAAGGTACAACATTTAGAAACTCACATGGTTGATGATTAAAAGAGGCCCATCTAAGTATTCAGGCATCTGGGGTAAAGCTGTCCACATAGACCATCCTCCTCACTGCCATTGATGTTGTTCCTTCCACGAGCGGTTCAAGCCTCGTTTTCAGATCACTCTACTGCAGGGCAGTCTTCTCGGTCACGATTGCAGACAGATAGTAGTGAGAGCCGGCGGTGAGGAGGACAGTCTATGTGGATCACTTTACCCTGGATTCCTGCATACTTAGATGTGTCTTTTTTAATCATCAACCATGTGAGTTACAGTTAGAGGCACCTCTCTTCTCTTTTATACTCTGGAGCTCCTGCTGGATTTTGCTACTAATCCCCTTGTGGAGGCTTCCATTTGTGGATGGACATGTTATGGTTACAAAACCTATCACATTGCTCTAATCTTTTTATATGGACTATAAACTGAAGGATCTATGAATAAATGCTTGTGGAACGAATCATTTGAGTTTCCATTATTTCTAATGGGAAAAATTGCTTTGCTATACAAGTGCTTTGGATTACAAGCATGCTTCCGGAACAAATTATGTTTGCAATACAAGGTTTTACTGTATTGTTTTGTATTATTATTATTATCAACATTAATTGTGAAACATATTATATATAAAAAAAAAAATATTAGTACAACAGGATTTTAGTTACGTCTTCCAGTGGAGTTTTTTTTGTCATTCCCCTGTTTGGTTAAAGATTCTAAATTCTAGCGAAGGGGTTTTGAACAATGAATGTGACAAGCCAACAGATAAGCCACACTGTCAGTAACTGACATAATTCACCAAGTGTATTTTGACAGCACAGCATGGAACTAGTCACTTGGAGATGGTAAGAAGCTTTGTACTTTGTATGTATATTGTGTGCAATGTAAACAATTGTTTGTCACTCCTGGTTTACTCTATATATAGAACGTCCACTTGTCAAGAACAGGTTTCAGCCCTGAATCTCCTGCCAAGTCTTCTCTACATGATGTACTATTCTCTCTACACATTCCATCCCTGGCTGTGTGTCTATTTATTAGGGTATATGTAATTCTTGCTCTGTCCTGTGGCTCCTCCATGTTCAACCTGCAGACATTTGGTGTGTTGTTTGTACTTGGTAGGCATTTAAACCAGACCAGGTAAGGGGAGAAACGGCACCAGGAATCATGCTGACTGGAGAAAGGAGCAAAATGATAAAGAGGTGAGCTCATTGGTCTGCTGCTTTTCCTTCACAGTCCAATCACTGGCTGGGAGCAGAAACAATACCTAGTTGTAATACTTAAATCAGATCTCCACCCAGATCTTCAACCCTGCAGGTGGTATTTGCACATTTCAGATACTCAACCATCCAGTGGATCCATCATTGTCCCACTGAGATCCTTTCATGTCCTGCCCCTGCCCTGTCCCGTGCCACCATGTTCTTTCTGACATTATCGAGAGGACTGCTGGCTCAGTGGGTGGGCCTCCTAAAGACATGCTGATAGGACCACTCCCTCCTCTTTTCCTGAATGAAAGGCTGTGCCTCCTAAGATATGTGACATGCATATCCTAGAAGATACCACGGGCAATGTGGGCGTCATTTGCCTAAGGCGATTGACATGCATGGGGAGGTGGGGCCGGACAGTTTTTCTTAAAAAACAAAAGTAAACAAAAAAAATGTGCAATACGTATCCAGGCTGGGAAAAGGAGGGAACTTGTGGAAGAGGGTGAAGGACTGCAGAATTGGGAATGAATACAAATTTGTTTGGCATGCTAGGGCTTGTGCACACTAGCGGTTGAGGAGTGGTACATTTCTGTGGTTGAGCTGCATTTTCCACCCTTTACCATCAAATCCAGTGCTTTGCCATTCTTTTGCAAGCATTTAACTGTGGTTGATACCCAGTTAGCCACTCCAGGTTCTGCTGAAAACCAGCCATTCACAGATCCTGTCCTCAACACCTTTCACAACCACCTGGTGACTTGACTTCCCTCTATCGCCTTGTCTGTATTCTCATTGGTGGTTGTACTTTCATTGTCTGACTAATCTTCAGGTTCTAACTTCCAGTCTGGCTGACTAGTACCTCTAGCTTTCCACCCTTAATTTACCCTGAAATCTGCCTTTGGTTATGGACCTTGCTGTTGCTCACTGAATCCCTTGTTCCAACTCTAGCACTTTTCAACCTCCTTTAACGTCATACAAAAATAAACCAAAATACAAATTCCTTTATATAATGTAGCATGTACTAACATGCACATTCACATACAGTGTAACCTTGAATTAGTACTGCACACCGCTGTGGCTTGAATCTTGCTCGTGTTGCAAGACAGCACTCGCAAACCCAGTCAGGGTTTTAAAAAAAAAAAAATACTCGTATTGCGAAAGGCTTGTTAACTGTGTTACTCACAAATTCCAAGGTTTCACTGTAATACCACACACAGCTATGTATTATCAAATTTGATTATTGTGCACTCATAAGGTTTCATAGCAGCAACTGTTTTTTGGCTAATAAAGATTGCTTGTATGCAGTGCATTTCTTCAGAAATATAGAAAACTGATCGACATCACACATCAGTGCACCAAGGGCATTCCAGCTCTGCCCCTTCCCATAGGGCATCACTTTAACCCATGAAAAACCTTAAAAAAACAAACAAACCGGGGCTTCAGTGTGCTGTTCATACCAAGTTAAGCTATTTTCCTAGGAATAGAAAAGCTGCATTACAAAGAAAGTTCAAACACTGTTAACTTTATTTTTAACAGCAATATGAACTGTAAGAACAGGGAGTGCCCTCTATGATTAAGCTCTGTCTGGGGTGGGGGATGAAACATGTCAGCAGAGAAGGTTCCAGGCTGGCAACCTCTATTCATGTTGTCTGGATAATTAAAGGTACCAACATTTGAAGTTTTTTTGGCGTGTAACTGTTTTTTTTGGGGGGGGATTTAATAAATGGTTGGACATAAGACGATCCCCCTGCTGGTGCTTCTGCTATACAGGTGACATCATTTAATGCTTGGGAGTGGACACAAAAACTATTTTGTGAAAAAACAATTTATTTGTCCTTTAAAAAGACTTATGCCTAGTACACACAATTGGTTTTCCTGGCGGTAAAATGTCAGCCGGGAAAACCGAGGGAAAAACCGAGAACCTGCTATGTAACTTTTTCCCCTACACACGACCGAGTTTCCAGACAGGACAACTGCCATGAGAGCTTTGGTTGGGAAACCCGGCTGTGTGTATGCTCCACCGCAGTCTTTTCCCATCCCGGTGGGAAAAAAGAGAGCTAGTTCTCTTTTTTTCCCGGAAGTTTTCCTGACGGGAAAACTGTAATGGAGCATACACATGGCCGGGATTCCCAGCCAAAAGCTCTTATGGCAGTTTTCCCGATGGGAAAACCAGTCGTGTGTACAAGGCAATGCAGTATGTCTATGTGAAAAACCTCAGAGGGTCACCATTGTTTTCCAATTCTCAGCCCACATACTAGTTCCAGTGCAATAATGTCACTTGCAATTACATTAAATAAGTTCAGCTTTACCGCCCTGATACTATGATGTGACTCAGGAGTAAAAAATGAAGGCTTTCTTGCAAAGCTTCTTTTCTTTTTTCTTACTTTATTAATAAAATCCTAATATCAACATAAAACAAATTAGAAATTTAACATACAAAACAAGGAATGATATTTAAAAAAAATGAAAACAATTTAAATAGAAAAAAAAAGAGAAGGACAAAAACAAAACAAAAAAAACAAGGTAGTTACAATTCCTTATTCCAATAAGTGAGACACATTGGAAACTTATTTCTCTATTTAGCCCATTGACCTGCAAAGATACTTGTATTTTTCAAAGGTTTGCCTCCAAAATACACAGGAACATTTAAGAATTCTGGAGATATGAAACATACACTATATTACCAAAAGTATTGGGATACCTGTCTTTACACGCACATGAACTTTACTGGCATCCCAGTCTTAGTCCATAGGGTTCAATATTGAGTTGGCCCACCCTTTGCAGCTATAACAGCTTCAACTCTTCTGGGAAGGCTGTCCACAAGGTTTAGGAGTGTCTATGGGAATGTTTGACCATTCATCCAGAAGCGCATTTGTGAGGTCAGACACGACACTAATGTGGATGAGAAGGGCTGGCTTGCAGTCTCCGCTATAATTCATCACAAAGGTGTTTGATCGGGTTGAGGTCAGATCAGATCAGTCAAGTTCCTCCACCCCAAACTCGCTCATCCATGTCATTATGGACCTTGCTTTGTGCACTGATCCAAATCATTTGGTGGAGGGGGGATTATGGTGTGGTTTTTTTTTTGAGGGTTGGGCTTGGTCCCTTAGTTCCAGTGAAGGGAACTCTTAAGGTTTCAGCATTCCAAGACATTTTGGACAATGTTATGCTCCCAACTTTGTGGGAACAGTTTGGGGATGACCCTTTCCTGTTTCAATATGACTGTTCACCAGTGTACAAAGCAAGGTCCCATAAAGACATGGATGAGCAAGGTTGGGGTGGAGGAACTTGACTGACCTGCACAAAGTCCTGACTTCAACCCGATAGAACACCTTTGGGATGAATTAGAGCGCCTGACCTCACAAATGTGCTTCTGGTAGAATGGTCCAACACTCAAAGGAAAGACATACTCCTAAACCTTGTGGACAGCCTTCCCAGAAGAGTTGAAGCCGTTATAGCTACAAAGGGTGGACCAACTCAATATTGAACCCTATGGACTAAGACTGGGATGCCATTAAAATTCATGTGCATGCCAAAACTTTTTGTAATATAGTGTATATTACGTATTTGGGTAATCAGTCCTTTTATCATAATTAGTGTTATAACAAAAAAATAAATAAAACAATTGCCATTCCTCATATGGTTACAAGGTAGGAACAACAATCATCTTGGATAATACATTTATATGTCATGTCTAACTTCTAACACAAGAATATTGCTCTGTGTCTTTATATTATTAACATCTTTCTACTTTTTACCTCCCTTATTTCAGACCCAGTAATGCCATCACTATGTGCTATATCAGCTGGCAATATTTGTGTATCTTCAGCCAACTGTTGTCTGTAAAGTATGGCATCGTGGCCCGTATCCTAGGGTCCACTGCCCCTCTTAGGTGACTAGGATGGTCATGGTGGGTGTTGGTAAGAGGAACAGTAGGTGTTCACTGATTGTCTCTGCATTGAATAAACCCAGAAGTGATGAGCATTTCATCACATCTGGATTCAGAGCTGTCATTCACTGGCTGCTGTGGCTTGGTGCGGAAGATAATCAAGTACTGTGCTTTGTTCAGAGAATAAAATAAAAAGATTTTAAAAAAATGTAAAGTAAACTAAATCAAGGTACAAAAAAAAAAAAAAAAAAAAACATAAAGCTCCTGTCCCCCATAAACACATAATTATAAGTGTATGCAGCGGGTGCAGCCTGTATTAGATATCTCTGCACACACCAGAGTAAGAGCAAAGATTCTAGGGCCATTATTCATGGTTAACCCTAAATTGATGCCCTGTAAGGACTTTTCAAAAGCTGCCATGGACAATGTTGAGTACCGTAGTTTGTTTCATGGGCATGCACAATTGCAATGCTTAACACAACCTCATATTTTATATGTTTTCAAAAAAAAAGTAGGTAATATATTGGGTTTGTGTGCACTAAAATGAAAGGGGTTGTAAAGGCATAAGTTTTTTTTTATCTTAAATGTATTAAGATAAAATGCCTTCTGTGTGCAGCAGCCTCCCTAATTACTTACCTGAGGTCCCTCTCTGTCCAGCAATGTCCACAAGTGTCTCAGCCCTCTGAAATTCTCCTTCCTGATTGGCTGAGACACAGAACAATGCCACTGGCTCCCGCTGATGTCAATCAAAGTGAGCTAGCCAATCAGGGGAGAGGGGGCAGGGCCGGGTTGGGGCTCCATATCTGAATAAACACAGGGATCTGTGACTCAGCTCGGATGCCCCCATAACAAGCTGCTTGTTGTGGGGGCACTGAACAGAAGGGAGGGGCCAGGAGCACAGAAGAGGGACCCGAGAAAAGGAGGATCTGGGCTGCTCTGTGCAAATCCACTGCAACAGCAGGTAAGTATAACATTACTATTGTTAAAGTAAAAAAACTAGCGTATATAATCACTTTAACATTTAGGAATTATTTACTGAAAATATGTAAAAATAATGTGTGCTAATATCGTGTAACATAACACATTACAACTACCAACATTTTACTCTCCAGGGTCTCTGCTATCAGAAAATATAGGGGTGTTAGTTAATCTTCAGGTCAAGGTTGTGCATTTTATTAACACATGTACAAACAATAAAAAAATAGCTTCGGCAGCCAAAAAAAGGGTTAATACTGACCAAAAACAATCCCTTTTAAACATGAAAAGAGAATAATGAAGGTCAATATGACACCATACCAAGCAGCTTTGTAAATACAGATATAGACTCTATCTCTTTTGGCATACAAAACCACACCATTTTTTTTCTACATTATAAAAAAAAAAGTCCTGAATCATGTTTCCAGCCAGCAGCATCACACCACCCGGACGTCTAGCACACAATTCTATGTGCCAATGGCTTCTTCTGCCTAACTGCTTGTTTCCTTATGAATTTTTTATAGGACACTTCTCTGTTGGGATGCAAAAAAAAAACCTCTTCTCCATCCACCAGAACTGTGATTATATAACAAAATCTTATGGATTCAAGGAACATTTAACCTGACAGATATTCATTCAGGTCTGTGGCACAGAGGATGATAGAATGAGGAAAGACGAAAATATAGTTTATCGCTCCTCAGAAGCTGCATACTGGTCATTTAAAGTGAGACTTGGCCCTGTGAATCACAAATGCTTTTTATGTGTTCATACATTTAAACTAATACTTCAGGCTAAACATTTCTCTTTCCTAGTGGATTGAGTGTCACATTTTTAAGGCTGCCTGCAATCCTTTTGGGGAAATTTAACTAATTCACTGTCCAAATGATCACTGAGATAGAAAGTGAACCCAAATGGTCTCAATCATAGACGTGTGCACGGGGTGTACCGTGTGTGCCTGGGTACACCCCAACCACCCTATGTGCATACCTTCCAACTGCCCTGAATTAGGTGGAACCAACCTGAGATTGCAATTAAATTCTGGTGTCTCACCAACACAAGCTGAATTCCAGAGCCCGGTGCGGGAATACGTTCCGGCACAAAACGCTGCTCAGTTCCCCCTCTCTGTGTCTCCCCTGCAGCTGTGCTTGTCCCAGGCAACTACAGAAAGAAACACTGGGGCAGATCCACAGAGATCTGCACCGGCGCAGTGTATGGGAGATACGCTACGCCGCTGTAACTTACTTTTTTAAACTTCAAATCCCCAAAGAATTTGCGCCGTAAGTTACAGCGGCGTAGTCTATCTCTAGTGGCGTAAGGGCGCCTAATTCAAATCGGCTAGTAGGGGGGCGTGTTTCATTTAAATGAAGCGCGTCCCTACGCCGAATGAACTGCGCATGCGGCGTCCCTAAATTTCCCGCCGTGCATTGCACTAAATGATGTTGCAAGGACGTCATATTTTTTAACATAGACGTGAATTACGTCCATCCCGATTTACGGACGACTTACGCAAAAAAAAAAAATCAAAATAAACGCGGGAACGACGGCCATACTTAACATGGCAAGTCTAACTATACGCCGCAAAACACCAGCTTTAACTATACGCCGGAAAAAGCCGACTAGAGACGACGTAAGAGAATGCGACGGCCGCGTGTACGTTCGTGGATCGTCGGAAATAGCTAATTTGCATACTCGACGCGGAAAACAACGAGAACTCCACCCAGCGAACGCTGAAGTATTGCATCTAAGATCCGAAGGCGTACGAAGCCATACGCCTGTCGGATCTAACCCAGATGCCATTGTATCTTGGTTTGAGGATTCAAACCAAAGATATGACGCGGGAAATTTGAAAGTACGCCGGCGTATCAGTAGATACGCCGGCGTACTCGCTCTGTGGATCTGCCCCACTGTTTATTCCTGGAAGGGGGTGAGTACTAAGGGCCAAAACAGGGAGTAGGAAGGAGGGGCTATGCTTGCCTGTAATTGGGGGAGGGGCAGGTGCTGCATTGGGGGCAGCTGTGGGTTAGCTGCGGTTTGCCATAGACTTATAATATATTCTATGATTTCGAAGTGCTTTCTGAAAGCGTGCCAAATTTTCAATTTCTGGTTTTAAAGAGTGCACCAAAACAGTGAGACGTAATCTATGGCAAAGTGCAGCTAACTCACACAAAAACAACGGGTACACTGCGTTGCTCCCATGGTGCAGGAAAACTGAACCGCATCAGTTTGAAAGTGCCCTACTGGGGAAGGGAAGACCAAAAGCATCTTTTATGAGTACATTTTTTGTTTTATTTACCAATGCCCCTTTGAGACCCTGCCACTGCGAACACAATTTGGTCACACCCACCACTCACCGCGGCATTGGGGTGCACACTCTAATGCAATAATCTGCGCACACCTATGGTCCCAGTAACACTTCACAGAGCTACTAGAATTTAACGTTTAAAGAGTTAAAGCTGAAATGCATAAAAATGCGAAAAATATATATTGGGCAGATTCAGACAAATAATTTGTATGTATGTCTATTCCAGCTCTGGGATTTACATATCCCTTCTCTGACTTTTCTCTGCTGAAGTTAAAAGAGAATTAAGGGATTTATTCCAATGCTACATTTGTCCCCCTCTGGCTCTAAGGCTGAAAACTGAGCGATCAAACACTGCTGATCACTCAGATTCTCAGAGCTATGTGAACAGAGATTCCTGGCACTTGTGCCCTTCCATTGCCCTAGTAGTCCTTGTCTCAACTCCCAGTGATGTTTTTTACGGGAACTGTGGAAGAGGCTACTCTCATGATCTTGAGCTCCTCATACAGGTCCATGACAACAGGTGCCCACCAACTTCTGTGGTGCTTTTTTCTTTGCTTTTCCCTTCCTGGTCAGAAGGCAAAGTTTGACACTTTCTTTTAAGGGCCAAACATTGTCCATCCTTGCCTACATCCTGTACACTCCTATTGGCCAGTGATGCTGTCCATCATAACGATGGACCAATAAGAATGTGTGCATTTGGGCTTAGCAGCAAGCTCTGAAACAACAAGGAGGTGTTTGAGCTCTGCCTGCCAAAATAGTCTGGAATTCAACCATGCCAGGAAGGTTTGGGAAGCTGCAGCAGGTATCTCTTCCTCTAGGTCAGGGTTTCCCAACTAGGGTTCCTCCAGAGGCTACCAGGGGTTTCCTGAGCAATGAGCAATTGTTTCCTCTCAGATAAGTTCCAACACCACAGATCTTTTTTAGCTATCTGTAAGGGGGTAATTCTACCCAATGACCACAAGTGTAAGGAGCATTCTTCCAAGTGACCATCACACTAATTTATCATGAGTTGTAGATATAGGGGCAGATTCGGGTAGCTTTTACGGCGGCGTATCTCCAGATATGCTGGCGTAATTTGAAATCTGCACCGGTGTATCGTTACGCCGATTCTCAAAGGCAGATACGCTTAAAAAATAGGCTTCCTCCGCCGATGTAACTTGAATGCGGCGGCGTATAATTGTGTGCAATATTACGTTGACCGCTAGGGGCGCTTCCGTTGTTTTTGGCGTAGAATATGCAAATTACCTAGTTACGTCGATTCACGAACGTACGAGCGCCCGGCGATAGTTTTTTACGTCATTTGCGTAAGGCTTTTTCGGCGTAACATTGCTCCTGCTATTAGGAGGCGCAGCCAATGTTAAGTATGGACGTTGTTCCCGCTTCGAAATTTGAATTTCTTACGTCGTTTGTGTAAGTCGTTCGCGAATAGGGCTGGACGTAATTTATGTTCACGTCGAAACCAATACGTTGTTGCGTCGTACTTGAGAGCAATGCACACTGGGATATGTACACGGACGGTACATGCGCCGTTTGTAAAAGACACGTCAATCACGTCAGGTCATCACACATTAGCATAAAACACGCCCCCCCTTTCACATTTGAATTACACGGGCTTACGCCGGCCCCATTTAGGCTACGCCGCCGCAACTTACGGAGCAAGTGCTTTGTGAATACTGCACTTGCTCCTGTAAGTTGCGTCGGCATAGCGTAAATACAATACGCTGCGCTGCCGTAACTAGGCGTGCAGGTACCTGAATCTGCCCCAGTGTCATTTTTAGCAGGGGTTCCCTGAGACCGGAAAGTTATTTCAAGGGTTCCTCTGTGTTGGAAAGGTTAAGAAAGGCTGCTCTAGGTGGTATATGTTGATCCTCTTCCTCCCGTTAAAGAGTTTTTTAAGAATGCTCTGTACATATGAAGGATACAAAACTGGGTCAACCCGGGGCACACAATGTGAACTTATTTTTTTACTTTCCATTCCACGTCTTTATTAAACATACCAATCTTTTCACAACAATATAACCTTTCTGTTATCTCACAGTGTTACCATGCTGAGCTTTCTAAGAAGAGGAACAAAATAAAATAAATATTCCAGGAACATCAGATTTGTATGATATGTGCAGCCTTGTGAGGAGAACAAATAGCAATGGCAGCTGAAACATTCTTCTAGAGCCTGAACTGCGCAGGGTCACCCGGCGGCTAATATGAAGCTAGTTTTGTGCATAGGTGACTTTTACGAAGCAAAATTGATCACAGTAGGTACAATGCATTCAATATATTTAACTCAGCTGCACAGAACGTTGTGTTTATTCTCGGGATGAAGGTCGCTTATAGCGTGCAGATGGAGGTTGTGTACTTTGCTGGCCCTCAAAATGCTCTGGGGCATATTTAAAAAGTAGCAGGCAGTCGATTCGCTAGTCATTTTTTTAAACTATCTGCCATATTTCAGGAGACACTTTTAGGGGCATAACTACAATCCATGTGGCCCCATTGCAAAGTTTAGATGGGGCTTTAACCACTTCAGCCCCGGACCATTTTGCTGGTCAAAGACCAGGCCACTTTTTGCGATTCAGCATAGTGTCGCTTTAACTGACAATTGCGGGTCGTGTAAAGTGGCTCCCAAACAAAATTGACATCTTTTTTTTTTCCACAAATAGAGATTTCTTTTGGTGGTATTTGATCATCTCTGCGGTTTTAATTTTTTGCGCTATAAACAAAATAAGAGCGGCAATTTTGAAAAAAATGCAATATCTTTTAACTTTTTGCTAAAATAAATATCCCCAAAAATGATATAACATTTTTTTTCCCTCAGTTTAGGCCGATACATATTATTCTACATATGTTTGGTAAAGAAAATCGTAATAAGCATTTATTGATCGGAAGTTATAGCGTCTACAAAATAGGGGATAGTTTTATTAATATTTTTTTTTTTTACTAGTAATGGTGGCGATCAGTGATTTTTATCCTGACTGCGACATTAGGGCGGACACATAGGACACATTTTTGGAACCATTGTCATTTTTACAGCGATCAGTGCTATAAAAATGCACTGATTACTGTGAAAATGACACTGGCAGTGAAGGGGTTAACCACTAGGTGGAACTGTAGGGGTTAAGTGTGCCCTAGTGAGTGATTCTTACTGTAGGGGGGATGGGCTGTGTGTGACAAGACAGTGATCACCGCTTCCGATTACAGGAAGCCGTGATCACTGTCATTGTCACTAGGCAGAGCGGGGAGATGCTTGTTTACATAAGCATCTCCCCGTTTTTCCTCAACGTGAGATGATCGCGGGTTTTTCCGCGGAAATCGAGTCCACGGAAACCGGGGTCGGGCTCATAGAGCTTGAGGCGGGCGCGCGTCCACAATGCTGTGATCTTAAAGGGGGCGTATATATACGTCCTTCTGCCTGGTCGTGCCATGCTGTCGACGTATATAGTTGTGCGCTGGTCGGCAAGCAGTTAAAAAGCTTAAGGAAGTGTCAATGAACTATGAGAGTGCTCCTCGGCCCCCCTTGCAGTTCAATGAGAACTACAGCCATCTGCCACAGTAGTTCATTCCTGTGAATAAATGACATGGTTGCGTGAGTGGCCTACTCTCAGGCCCCATAGCAACAGGGGGGGCTGCTTTGGCCATAGCTAGGCTACTGAACACTGTCACTTTGCCCATTTCCAGGCAAAGTGACAATGCCTCCTGATAGGCTACCCCCCAAAGCAAGCTTACTCAACTATTAATGCTGTCACCTTCCTACTGCTTTGGAGGCTTCCACCATTGCTATAATTAAGCAGGGATTCTTAGGATGGGGAATCATGTGACCTCTCCCATTTGCTTGGGCCTGAGTGGCAATGGCCAGAATACTGTCATGTTGTCCCAATTGAGTGGCTTTTGCTACAGGTGGCCATCTATCACAAATTAACTGTCTCCATGATTGTAAATAAATTGGCAACTGTCACTTTCACTTGCTCCCACTGCTCTCAAGCATTCAAAGGGCCAGATTCACGTAGAATCGCGGCGGCGTAACTTATCCTAGATAAGTTACACCGCCGCAATTTTTCATCGCAAGTGCCTGATTCACCAAGCACTTGTGATGAAAACTACGCCCGCGGCCTCCGACGTAAGGCGGGCCAATTTAAATGGGCGTGTGCCATTTAAATTAGGCGCGCTCCCGCGCCGGACCTACCGCGCATGCTCCGTTTCCGAACTCCCGCCGTGCTTTGCGCACCGGGACGTAATTTTTTTGAACGGCGACGCGCGTAGCGTACTTCCGTATTCCCGGACGGCTTACGCAAACGACGTTGATTTTAAAATTTCGACGCTGGAACGACGGCCATACTTTAGACAGCAATACACTTGCTGACTAAAGTTAAGGCACCAAAAAAAAAGTGTAACTTTGCGACGGGAAACTTGACTAGTGGCGACGTAGCGAACGCGAAAAACCGTTGTGGATCCGCCGTAACTCCTAATTTGCATACCCGACGCTGGTTTACGACGCAAACTCCCCCCAGCGGCGGCCGCGGTACTGCATCCTAAGATCCAACAGTGTAAAACAATTACACATGTCGGATCTTAGGGATATCTATGCGTAACTGATTCTATGAATCAGCCGCATAGATAGAAACAGGGATACGACGGCGTATCAGCAGATACGCCTGCGTATCCCTTATGTGAATCTGGCCCTAAATTTTTGTTGCAGAGGATGCCAAAAATCTGATTTGTATCTTGGTGTAGACTTCTGGGAAAATCAGTGAGCCAAATACACAAGCAAAAAATGATGTTTCTGGGGGGGCGTTCTATATACATTCTGTGTACATAACACCTCCAGGTAACCATATTGCATTCCATTTTACAGAAAATGACAGTAGCTGCAGATTGAAAAGGAAAGGTCATTTTTAAAAGCATTCAATTACAAAATAACTTGTGTCTCAATTGTATATGCTATAAATATATATATATATATATATATATATATATATATATATATATACATATATATATATATATATACCGCATACACACAAAATAACTTGTGTCTCAATTGTATATGCTATAAATATATATATATATATATATATATATATATATATATATATATATATATATATATATATATATATATATGTATAAATATATTTTTATATATATATATATATATATATATATATATATATATATATACCGCATACACACGAGCATTTTTCATGTCTTGAAAAAAAATGCTTGAGCAAAGCGCGGAGACGTACAACACGTACGACGGCACTATAATGTGGAAGTTCCATTCTAATGGCGCCACCCTTTGGGCTGCTTATGCTAATTTCCCTGTCTCATAACTTGCTTTCTGAGCATGCGCGTTTTTTCCCCCCTCGTTAAAGCGTACACACGACCGTTTTTCATGACGTGAAAAACGGCGTCATGAAAAACGATGAGAAAAAATAGAGCAGGTTCTAAATTTTTAACGACCATTTTTCTCGTTGAGAAAAATGCTCTGGAGCCTACACACGACCGTTTTTCACGACCAATATAAAACATGGCATTTTTCTCGCCTTGAAAAACGGTCGTGTGTACACAGCATTAGTCATGTGCACTACCAAAATATTTGTTTAGTTTTGTTTTAATTTCATTTGTGTTTTTTTGTTTATCAGATCATTCGTTATGATCGGCATTCGCTTCTTCGGATCACTTGTAACTTTAGGTGTTTGTATTTGTTCCATTCCATTTGTTTAAATGTGGCATTCATTACTTCGGATAATTCGTAACTTCCGATGCATTCGTATTCGTTACATTCACTAATGCCCTGTACACGCGGTCGGAATTTCCAATGGAAAAAGTCAGATGGGAGCTTTTCATCAGATATTCCGACCGTGTGTACGCCCAATCTGACTTTTTCCATCCAAAATTCTGACAGACTTAGATAGAGAACATGTTCTCTATTTTACCAACGGAAAAAAATTCCCATCGGAAAATATATTCGTCTGTATGGAATTCCAACACACTAAAAACCCTGCATGCTCAGAATCAAGTCGATGCATGCTCTGAAGCTTTGAACTTAAAGGGTCACTAAAGGAATTTTTTTTAGCTAAATAGCTTCCTTTACCTTACTGCAGTACTGGTTTCATTGTTCGTTTTTGCTCTGATGTTGCTGTAATTCTTCTCTGTTCTGGACACTTCCTGGTTGTCTGTTTCCTGAGGACCACAGTACTGGGAGCTTCTAGTTTCGTTTTCTAAACCATCACTTCTCTATGGCTCTGTACAGCACAGAGGCAGGATAACATGCAGAATCGAAACTGAAACTACAGGTACATTATATGATTGATTTTTATCTATTTGTAATCGTTTTTTAAAAGGAATCAGTTAACTATTATGCCTCTATACCATGTAAACAGTCATTTGAGCAAAAAAAAATTTCCTTTACAACTCCTTTAATTTTTCTCGGCTCATTGTAGTGTTGTACATCTAAATCAAATCTATCCCAAATGAGCTGCTATGGTGCAGAGACCTGAATAGAAGAATTACTGACTTCAGATATTTTACCGATAATTTAATAGTTTATAATAATAAATAATAATAATAATAATAATAATAATAATAATAATAATAATAATAATAGTCTATAATTTAATTATAATAGAAATTGTGAAAAACAAAATTATCAGACTGTAATCGATTTGTTTCAAATCGTAGGTTGAATTGTTTTTCCTTCTTTTGGATTTTCCTTCTTTCAGATTTTTGTTCTTTCGAGTTTTCATTCTTTTCGATGTTCATTCTTTCTGACAATTCGTTTTCGTATGCATTCGTCAAAAGAGTCTTTCGTTCATGCGGATGCTACCGACTGAACGAATATGCAAAATTTCGTTCGAAAACAAATCCGTAACAAAATTAATTGCACGTGTCTAACCACAACCCAAATTGTGTTGTGTTGTACTATGCACTCTACTGTACTTACTTTACAGTGGCACCTACTATACTTGTGCCCTGGGGTGCCACTCTAAATAAATGGCACTTCACAAAGTACCATGCATTATGATGTGATGTGGTAACACTTGTTTCATTGAGTTTGATTGGGCTGATATTGCAAGGCAATGGACCAAAAACAATGTTTTGTATTTAATACACCACAACAAACTACATGTATATGATGGTTGTGGCCAACTGGCACCTATTGTACGTGTATGTTGGGGTGCCATTGTAAAGAACAAAGGGCCAGATTCAGGTAGAATCGAGTAACGTAGCGGCGGCGTAACGTATCACATTTACGTTACACCGCCGCAAGTTTTACGGGCAAGTGCTTGATTCACAAAGCACTTGCCTGTAAAGTTGCGGCGGCGTAGCGTAAATCCGCCCGGCGCAAGCCCGCCTAATTGAAATGGGGCGTGTATCGTTTAAATTAGGCGCGTTCCCGCGCCGAACGTACTGCACATGCTCCGTCCCTAAAATTTCCCGACGTGCATTGCGCTAAAGGACGTCATTGGTTGCGATGTTAACTTAAATGGCGTCCATCATCATTTACGGACGACTTACGCAAACAACGTTAAATTTCAAATTTTAACGCGGGAACGACGGCCATACTTAACATTGGCTAGACCACCTAGAGGGCAGCTTTATCTTTACGCCGCATATCTCGTACGCAAATGGCGTAAATCTACTGCGACGGGCAAGCGTACGTTCTTGAATCAGCGTAACGACTCATTTGCATACTCTACGCCGACCGCAATGGAATCCCACCTAGCTGCCGGCCTAGAATTGCAGCCTAAAGATCCGATGGTGTAAGTCACTTACACCTGTCGGATCTTAGGGAGATCTATGCGGAACCTGATTCTATGAATCAGGCGCATAGATATGACTGGCCGGACTCAGAGATACGATGGCGTATCAGGAGATACGCCGTCGTATCTCTTTTATGAATCTGGCCCAAAGTGTCATAGGTTATGGCAATATGCATTCCCCAATGCATATGCTTGAAGGGGGTCTTATAGAAAAATTGTAGCGTAGAATACTAATTTTGATGTCCTGCATAGAGCAGATAGCAGTGTCCACTTTCATTATAAATTAGTTAGCTTGCTGATACTAATGATTACAAAGCACTTTACTTTGAACCAATAGTTTTCGAGGAAACTAAAGAACATATGGATCTTTACCCACGTTAGTTTTTTTGTTTTTTTAAAGTAACCCCCCCACATGCGTCATTACAAAACAGCCCTTGACCTGTTAAATCCCATTAACACATTCCGCCAGGAAGGGGGGGAAACATGTCGGAATGCTGACGGTAATATTCCAGTAAAAGTTTTTTTAATATCACTGAAGGGTTTCTCTGGCATTGATCTTTTCTGCAATCACAAGCTGATTCAGATCTTACTTCTATTTGCATTCTCTCATCTCACCTGCCTTTTTGGTAGCATGAATAAATCAGCGGAACAGATGGCGGAAGATTATCAATAAAAAGCGTTGTTAGCCTCAGTGTGAATCCACTATGCTCCGTCAACATGCTTTTCTAAGCCACCTGCTCATTTATTACATTCAAAACAACTTTTTCTCCACCGTCTACAGAGCGTTTTGTCATAGCGCGGAGGAATAAATTATTTCCAAATATTTTACAGCAGCCTCTATAGTATCATTGCCGGTATTATATCACTTGGTGTACTTCCAGGTTTGCTGAATATCCACTGAGACATGAGTGAACGGCTTTGGAGTCATCGGTGTTAATAAAAGTCTGCCGACTCGTGTAACTGTACAGTACTGTACTGGCCAAATGTTAGACTTGAACTTTATATATAAAAAGCATCATGTAGAAAATGTTATCACTTTGGCTAAGTATAGACACGGATCATTTGTTTTACATGATAAATTGCCATTGCAGATTTTCCATCGCACATTTTTGGGCCTATTAGATTTAGGCTCAAAACATTTTGAGTGGTATTTTACTAAACTATTTGTACTTAGGGCTGAATTAACCACTTAAGCCCCGGACCAAAATGCTGCCTAAAGACCCAAGGGGTTTTTACAGTTCGGGACTGCGTCGCTTTAACAGACAATTGCGCGGTCGTGCGACGTGGCTCCCAAACAAAATTGGCGTCTTTTTTCCCCCACAAATAGAGCTTTCTTTTGGTGGTATTTGATCACCTCTGCGGTTTTTATTTTTTGCGCTATAAACAAAAATAGAGCGACAATTTTGAAAAAAATGCTATATTTTTTACTTTTTGCTATAATAAATATCCCCCAAAAACATATATAACATTTTTTTTTCCTCAGTTTAGGCCGATACGTATTCTTCTACCTATTTTTGTTAAAAAAAATCGCAATAATCGTTTATCGGTTGGTTTGCGCAAAATTTATAGTGTTTACAAAATAGGGGATAGTTTTTTTTTTTTTTTTTACTACTAATGGCGGCGATCAGCGATTTTTTTCGTGACTGCGACATTATGGCGGACACTTCGGACAATTTTGACACATTTTTGGGACAATTGTCATTTTCACAGCAAAAAATGCATTTAAATTGCATTCTTTATTGTGAAAATGACAGTTGCAGTTTGGGAGTTAACCACAGGGGGCGCTGTAGGAGTTAGGGTTTACTTTGTGTGTGTTTACTAGTGTAGGGGGGTGTGGCTGTAGGAATGACGTCATCGATCGTGTCTTCTCTATAAAGGGAATGACGCGATCGATGCGCCGACACAGTGAAGCACGGGGAAGCCGTGTTTACACACGGCTCTCCCCGTTCTTCAGCTCCGGGGAGCGATCGCGACGGAGCGGCTATAAACGAATAGCCGCGCCGTCGTCCCGGATCGCTCCTGAAGCCACGGGGACCGCCGCATGTACGGGGGGGTCCGATCGGACCCCCGACCCACGTCAAGCAGGGCACGTATATATACGTTGATGTGCCTGCCTGTGCCATTCTGCTGACGTATATGTACATGAGGCGGTCCTTAAGTGGTTAAAGAAATACAAATTGCATAGCTGTTATCCAGTGAAACTGCATGTAAATTTGTTCTGTGGGAATTGGGCAAAATCAAATGTCCCCAGGCTATTCTCTGCAGATCAAATGTGGGAATGGGAAAAATACCCCATTATGGCCCCCATATAGCACTGAGTATCATAGGAAAACGGTACTCTCCTCAGCTCCATTCAGCAGTCTCAATGCGGTATTTTCCCTATTCATACATTGGATCTGCAGAGAACAGCCTGAGAGCATTTAAAGCCGAATTCCAGGAATTCAGCCACTTTGTAAAATATGCAGACATAGTATGAGTTAAGTCCAACGAGGTACATGCCCACCTCCTGAACTTTAGTATTTGTGGCATCATGCCTCACCTCAATGTGCACAGATTGTTTTAGTATGTTTAGATTGGTTGGCATTATGCCTCAAGCCCCATACACACTATCAGTTTTCCTGCAGGTTTTTCTCTTCGGGTTTACCAAAACCATGTAGTGCCTGATTGCATACAAATTGAAATTCTTAAGGTTTGACCTCATATTAGATGGTTTTGGTAAACCTGAATAGAAAAACCTGCAGGAAAACTGATAGTGTGTATGGGGTTTCATTGTGTTATGCCGCGTACAGATGATCGGACATTGCGACATCAAATCGCTGATTTTTTTCTGACGGATTGTTCACTCAAACTTGTCTTGCATACACACGGTCACACAAATGTTGTTGGAAATTCCGAACTTCAAGAAAAATTAAGTTCAATGATTCAGAGGATGCGTCAAATTGATTCCAAGCATGCGTATGATTTTTGTGCGTCGGAATTGCATACAGATGATCGGAATTTCCGACAAGAACTTTTTATTGTCGGAAGAATTGAGAACCAGCTCTCAAACTTTTGTTGTCAGAAATTCCGACAGCAAATGTCCGATGGAGCATACACACGGTCGGATTTTCCAACAACAAGCTCACATCGAACATTTGTTGACGGAAATTCTGACTGTGTGTATGCGGCATTACAGTTTTCTTAAGCAAATTGCCACCCGACTTCTCTTTATTATATACATCTGACAGGTCTACATCACTCCCAGAGAAGACACTCTGGGCTCTAAAAGGAGAGAAGCACACACCAGCAGTTCTGCCTGCCCCTTCCCTCTGCTGCCAATTCACAGAAGCCTTTGTATTTTGTGAATGCCTTCACATTTCCTACTAGGCCTACTATGGTCTAAAGCCTCGTACACACGATAGGATAGCCAGAGGACAACGGTCTGAATGACCGTTGTCTTAGGTTAACCGATGAAACTGACTGATGGTCCGTCACGCCTACACACCATAGGTTAAATAAGCGATCGTGTCAGAACGCAGTGACGTAAAACACAACGACGTGCTGAAAAAAACGAAGTTCAATGCTTCCAAGAATGCATCGACTTGATTCTGAGCATGCGCCGGTTTTTAACCGATGCTTTTGCATACTAACAATCGGTTTTGACCTATCGGTTAGGCGTCCATCGGTTAAATTTTAAAGCAAGTTCCTATTTTTTTAACCGAAGGTTAAATAACCTATGGGACCCACACACGATCGGTTTTGACTGATGAAATGGTCCTTCAGAACGTTGTCCTCTGGCTATCCTACTGTATCTCTCTCTCCATTTTACACCCTTTAAACTCCCTAGTGGCACATTCATTCCACCTGTGGAAAAACTATAAAACCACATTTTCTTTACCTATCCAGGCTCCACCACTAGCAGCCTTCCTGGGAGACCCACCCTTCCCTCCGGGCCTCACTAACCTTTCGGATTATGCTTTATGGATAAATTTGAATGTCTTCTTTTTACACAAACTGGTGGAGAACTCTGAGTTTATCTCCTTCCAATCCCTGCAAGCTAAATATCTTGCCCCGAACAAAGAAATATTTCATTATTTACAGATCAAACATTTCTTCATGTCTCAGTTTAAGATAGACACAATGTCAAGATCATCTCTGCATGAGGACATTTGCTTGCAAAATCCTAGAGGTAAAGGTCTCATTTCTGAAATTTATACTTGCAAGAACAATCAAATCGCCCCAGATCCCCTTCCTTACAGAGTGAAATGGCAAACTGAATGCTCACTGGAGCATGGTATATTGAACTGGAATGACTGTATAGACAACCTAAAGAAATGTTCAAGGTCTCTTAATATCAGAGAAACAGCTCTTAAACTCCATACAAGATGGTATCAGACCCCAGTTAAATTCCCCTCTATTTTTCCCACAGTGTCACCGTTCTGTTTTAGAGGTTGTCACTCACCTGGTACATCTCTTCTGGGAATGCTCACAGATTACTCCAATTTGGAGAAAGCTAAACATCTTCGCCCCCAAAATAGCAGGTGCTCAGCTCTCTCTTACCCCATCTCATTGTTTATTATTTCTCCAATCACAGAGGTCACCAAGCTACTTTGTGTTGCCATCCATTGGGTAATCGCCCTACACTGGGAAAACTCAGGCTATACCTCTCTCCCAAATCCTACTCCGAATAGACTCTATAAGCAAGGTAGAAAAAACATTTCATACCGTTTACCGTACTATGCTCGATTATGATAAGAAGTTGTCCTCTTTGTTTGTTCATCACACAATTATTTAAGGTTCCTGATAAACTACCCAGAACTCCATCTTCACTCTCACGTCAATATTAATGTTCTTTTATACTCCACTCTATAACATAGATATCACTGACACCATTGCTCCCTTTTTTCATTGTCTCAAATTGTTTTAAAATTTCTAATAATGTACAGTCATTGCCCTGTTTTACAATTTCTGACATCATTTTATACTACAATGTTATGCTGATAATATATATATATATATATATAAAAGAAGGCCAAAATGGTGTCCTGAATTTATGGGAGGAGCCCGGGGGGTATTTAAAGTGGTTGTAAACCCATTTTAACAACTTTATGCTACATCGGATCAAATGCGCGGGAGGGACGTCATCGCGGCTCCGGCCAATCACAGCGACGGAGCCGCGATACACGGAAGTAATCTCCGGAAGTAAGCTTCGGGAGAGATGTCCGTGGCCGGAGGGGGGTTGAAGATGGCTCAGGGGGTTTTGATCTAAGGTAAGTAATACATAATGAGCTAGTATGCTATGCATACTTGCTCATTATGCCTTTGTTTTTTTTGTTTTTTTAAGGGTCCTTGTTAGTTCCAGTGCGCGATACCCTCCTTCCCTTCCCTTTTTCAGGGCACTTCTCAGGACACCCTTCTCCATAATCACCCATTGCTTATCTTAGGCATGCCTCCTTTTCTTGGCATACCGACCAGACGAGCAACGCACACTTCAAGTCTATTTATGTTTTAAGTCTTTCCGTGTGTTTTTGTGTTTATATATATCTGTCTATATCTGTCTCGGTCATAGTGCCACGACCATAACAAAATATATATATATATATATATATATATATATATATATATATATATATATATATATATATATATATATATATATATATATATATATATATATATATATATATATATATAATACCCGGTGTACAGCCAAAAATCTGACAATAAGAAACCTTTCTGTTTTTCAACCGGGCATATTTCTCTGCCTATGCAATTTTGTAAGTATGCATCTTACATGCCTTCCCAACTCTTTTAGAGCAACCATATATTGAAATGTAATTACTGCAAAGACAATGTGGTTTTGATATATTATTAATTGTACACTCTTACTTTATAGAGTATGATACCCAACTGACTTAAAGACAGTATACCTCTGAAGGACCCTTTGAGGTCTGAAACATGTAAGGTGTCCACGCCTGGAATGAACAGCCCTATCAACATGTTCCTTTGGGCAACCACCGTCTTTTATCCATGACGTGCATGTTGGGTACCTTACTGCATGCTTTTATATAAAAACATTTTAAATTTGTATACTTTTTCTATGTGATATTCATGTTTGTACTTTTTTACCTACCTGGTCTGTCCCTTGTCAAATCTGTGAGGGGTTTTGGTTTACTACTAGTTCTATTTTTCTGACTATATGGATTGGACAAGACCCAGTATATACACACGCCAATCCGTCCAAATTTATGTTATGCTGATATTGTATTATTCTCTTTGTACCACCTTTTGTAATTTTCTAATAAAAAAAAAGTTTGTAAACAAAAAATTCCAACATATCCAGGGCTCAAAAAAAAATGGCTTCCTTTTTCTATATGCAAATCTTTACTATAACTTTGCAATGATTCTCTTCCTAATACATTTTTAAAATGTTGTTGTTTTTCTTATTTAGGTACAGCCAGTATTTAGGACCCCAATGAATGTACACACAAAGTGCAAACTTCTTCAGAACAATAGATTGCAATGTATAAATGTGATAGCCATGATCAGTCTGCAGACAATGCGCCACATGCTTTTCCCTTATCCAGCTTCCACAAAGTAGCCTCTTCTCTTCATGGCTTGGCAAGATGACAGGTAAAAAATAACAAAGCCATTTTGTGCTAAAACCTTCTAGTCATCCACTCATATTAAAATGCTTTTAGAGTAGATCTGTCAATCTTTCATGAATATTCATGAATATATAAGCACAAGGAGCACCGACAACTTCCTGTCTGGAACACTCAGCATTTGCAGGTCCCTGGATTGCAATTAGTTTGTTGTAAGATTTAAGCCAGCTCACGAGGTTAAAAGAATACCTAAACCTGAAACACCCTTATCAAGAGAGAAGGCATTTGTTGTGATTGATTAAAAAAATAAAAACAGATGGGGATGTTTCTTTAACACCATGTTAATAGTAACACCATCTGCACAAGATGATATCCTAAAATGATTAACATAGCATTGGAAGATTGGCGCTAGAAGCAAGGGGGAGATGGGGAAATGAGATGCATAGGTTATGTAAATAAGGAGACATCATTAATGAACTGCATCCACTTAGTAACAATAAAGGATCATTAATTAATTTAAACAGTGTCAATATTTCTGTATTTCCTTATAACACAGGTAGAGGTGGAGGGAAGTGCGTCAATTGTTTGTTGCATGTCAACGTAAACGTATTTATCGGAAATTGTGAACCGGCCCTAAAATACTTCTATAGATCTTCTGCTTTATTCAAATGTTGTGTTGTGCTGCAACACGCACAATGGTACCGCAATGTGTGTTAAAGCGGAGGTTCACCCTAATTGCAAAGTCTTGCTTAAAGTGGAGGTTCACCCGGAAATGTAAATTTTTAACCTTAGATTGATGCTCATTTTGTCTAGGGGAATCGGGTAGTTTTTTTTAAAATCAAAGCCGTACTTACCGTTTTAGAGATGCATCTTCTCCGCCGCTTCCGGGGTATGGGCTGCGGGACTGGGCGTTCCTACTCGTTTGACAGGCTTCCGACAGGCTTCCGACGGTCGCATCTATCGCGTCACAATTTTCCGAAAGTAGACGAACGTCGGTGCGCAGGCGCCGTATAGAGCCGCAACGACGTTCGGCTTCTTTCGACTACTTGTGACGCAATAGATGCGACCGTCGGAAGCCTGTCAATCAAATAGGAATGCCCAGTCCCGAAGACCATACCCGGAAGCGGCGGAGAAGATCGCTCTCTAAAACGGTAAGTACGGCTTCGATTTTAAAAAAACTACCTGATTCCCCTAGACAAAATGAGCATGAATCTAATGTTAAAAAAATGTTTTCGGGTGAACTCCCGCTTTAATCACACCAACTCAGTGTATATACTTAAAGTTGGCTATGCAAAAATGTATATATTAATGCCATACCGTGTTTGTCTTGTCCCAAGTAGGCACTTCCTGGTTCACCTCCCGTGGGAGTGGGCGTGTCGGTTTATCTCCAATCGCCCCAGTGTCTCCTGGGAGCACAGCGTGACGCTGCCCAGGAGACGATTCTGTACCTAACAAGAACAACTATCGTGTGATTTGCCCCCGTATCCCGGAAGTATTTGTTTGTGGGCTTCACAGTGCCCACAAGCAAGATGGATCCATACAGGACACTTTTTTATAAATCATTCTCCAAGGCCAAATGTCGATGCAGAGGGATACAAAAATGAGACACGTGAGTACAAACTTAATTGTATGAAGAGCGGTGGATGCAGCTCAAAAAAAAAAAAATGTTTTCCCGCGGAACCCTCGCTTTAACTTGTATTGGGTTGTGCTGCAATGTATGAAATGTGTTGGGATTCCAATCAAAATGAATGGCACTACAGTGCCCATTAACTTGTATTGCAATAGAAACATGTGTATTGGCTCTTAACCACTTGCTCCCCGGAAGATTTACCCCCCTTCATGACCTGCGCTACTTTAACTGACAATTGTGCGGTCGTGCGACGCACTACCCAAATAAAATATATGTCCTTTTTCCCCACAAATAGAGCTTTCTTTTGGTGGTATTTGATTACATCTGCCATTTTTTTTCCGCTTTAACCATTTCAGCCCCGGAAGAATTTACCCCCCTTCCTGATCAGAGCACTTTTTGCTATTCGGCACTGTGTCACTTTAAGTGACAATTGCGCGGCCGTGCGACGTGGCTACCAAACAAAATTGACGTCCTTTTTTCCCCACAAATAGTTTTCTTTTGGTGGTATTTGATCACCTCTGTGGTTTTTATTTTGTGCGCTATAAACAAAAATAAAGCGACAATTTTGAAGAAAAAGCAATATATTTTACTTTTTACTATAATAAATATCCCCCAAAAATATATAAAAAAAACACGTTTTCCTCAGTTTAGACCGATACGTATTTTTCTACATATTTTTGGTAAAAAAAATCACAATAAGCGTTATTGAATGGTTTGCGCAAAAGTTATAGGGTCTACAAAATAGGGGATAGTTTTATGGGATTTTTATTAATATTTTTTTTTTACTAGTAATGTCGGCGATCAGCGATTTTTATTATGACTGCAACATTATGGCGGACACATCGAACACTTTTGACGCTATTTTGGGACCATTCACCTTTATACAGCGATCAGTGCTATAAAAATGCACTGGTTACTGTATAAATGTGACTGGCAGGGAAGGGGTTAACCACTAGGGGGCGATCAAGGGGTTACGTGTGTCCTAGGGAGTGATTCTAACTGTAGGGGGTGGGGCTTACTGTGACACGACACTGATCGCTGCTCCCGATGAGCAGCGGACATCAAGACCGCGGGTTCTGTGGGCACGGTCACGGAGCTCGTGGCAGGGGCGCACATATATACGTTACTTTGCACAGCCGTACCATTCTGCCAACGTAAATGTACAGGAGCCGGTCGGCATGCGGTTAAACAAAAAAGACCGACAATTTTGAAAAAAAAATGTTGATTGGTAGAGTGAAGTTCCACTTTAAAGTAAACCCATGCTTTAAAACTCAAGTATGGGCAAGAACTATTTTTGTACATTCACTGGAGCACTTTATCATAATCTGGAGCACTGAACACCTTTTGGAGCACTATAAGAAAATATATTGATTGTGGACTTTGTATGCATATCGTACACACAATCGATTATCCGATTGGGAATTGTGTGATGACAGGCTGTTGTTGGAAAATCTGACCGTTTGTATACTCTATCGGACAATTGTTGTCGGACTATCCGCCAACTAATGTGGAATAGCATGCTTTAAAATTGTCCACCAACAATTGTGTGTTGTCGGATTTTCCGATCATGTGAACACTAGTCTGTCGGACAAAACTCCAAAGTACAAACACGTATGCTCAGAAGCAATGCTAACCATAACACAACATTAGCAGTTGCCCAAAGGGTGGCGCTAGAGAGCTGAAAAAACACGTCGTTTTGTGTTTGTTGGCCAACAATTCTGTGCCGTTTGTATGCAAGACAAGTTCCTGGCCAATGCCCTTTGGACAAAAGTCCTATGCTTTGTCCGCAGAAAATCCGATCGTGTGTACGAGGCTTTAGTATTGGGCATATGAATTCAGGAGACACATTTATATTCATTTTTGTTTAATTTGTAATTGCATATTTTGCACATTATTTTAAAGCTTTGCACATGTTTGGGTATTTCACTTAAAGGGTCACTTTTTTTTAGCTAAATAGCTTCCTTTACCTTACTGCAGTCCTGGTTTCATGTCCTCATTGTTTGTTTTTGCTCTGATGTTGCTGTAATTCTTCTCTGATCTGGACACTTCCTGGTTGTCTGTTTCCTGATAACCACAGTACTGGGAGTTTCTAGTTTCGTTTTCCAAACCATCACTTCTCTATGGCTCTGTATAGCACAGAGGCAGGAAATAACATGCAAAAACTAAACTAAAAACTACAGGCACATTATATGATTGATTTGTATCTATTTTTAATCATTTTTAAAAGGAATCAGTTAACTATTATGTCTCTATACCCTGTAAACAGTCATTTGAGCAAAACAAATGTTTTCCTTTAAAACTCTTTTAAAGGGATGGCACACTATTTTTTACAGTAACTTTTTGATCCAGTATTCAGGATTTCGTTTTTTTGTTTATTTTTGCACATTTGCACAGTAAAAAAATAAGTTACATCCAATCAAGTGTGCCCCGCACTTTTATTTTTATTCAGACTGCACTGTGCTGTCAGTGCCGAACATCTGCCGCTGAGACTTGTAGTTCTGGCTGTACTACAGATATCACAGGAAGGCACTTGCTCCGCACCTTTTCCTTTTATTAAAAGCCCTGCATTATTTTTTGTGATTGTAGGGCATTCTGTGATTGGAGGAGGAGAGATTGTGATGCTCATCTGCACCTCCTCCAATCATGGAATGTTTTGCATTCAATGAAAATAAAATAAGGCTTTTTATGAATGAAGGAAGCACAGCAGCTGCTCTGAATCTGCAGTTGGAACTACAAGTCTCAGTGACGGACATAATTAAAAGTAATATATTTTTTTTGTGCAAATTTACAAAAACAGTTTTCGGCCATACATCAGCTTTAATCGTGGAAGCACAAAGAAACAGGTTTCCAATGAAGTGTATAAATACTGTAGACAAAAATTTTTTGGATAGAGTAGGAATGGATTGGATTTTTTTATTGTCGTTTTTGCCCCCTCTGTTTGTCTTGGTTTCATTATCAATAAGACAGAACGTGACAGAAAGTGACAAGAAATCCCACATTTTTGTCTGGTGATACCAGTGACAAATGATTTGACATTTATTCAAATTTTCTGTTGAGTTTCCAGAACATGAAGTGAAGGGAAATTGCCCTAACGGAACACAGAGGGCACAAAATAAAATGAGAGTAGTCTTTCCCTACTCTATCCAAAACTACAAAAAAAAAATTGCTAATCATACACTCAAAGTGTTACTAAACCCAGGACCCTGCATTCACTATATCTGGTCTCCCACAGTACACAGAACATGGAAATACAATTATTTTAGTAAATATAAACTGCTAAATACCCTTTCTCATCAGAAGCCTATAGCAGTCTTGTGAGTCTATTAGTGTCTGGTTAAAGCGTGTAGGAGTAGTTTTCAGTCTACTCTGACTGTTTTATGAGGCTGCATGAACCCTGACCCTCTGTCTGAATAGTGCTGATTGGCCCTGTGCTGATCACATGCACCCTTCCAAGAAAAAAAAAAAAAAAACTCTTGGGCAATACACACCAAACTGAGCATGTGCAGCTTGCCCCCAAGGCTATGTACTATTAGAAGATGGATTGGGGAAACTAAAAGAAGGGGAGGATCAGAGACAGGATCAAACAGCCTATTTACACAATGCAGAGGATTAATTCCTTAAGTTCCATAGTGAGCAGAACAAGTATGCTTTACTGTATATACAGACTGATTTTACTGTTGTGGGTTTAGTAGCACTTTAAATACTTGCCTCTCCAGCAGCTTGTTGTCGCATTTCCTTCCCTCTGTTTAGTCTTCAGGAGCAAGAAATACAAATGTAGGCTTTTTAGTCTAAATTTGTCCTAACTGACTAACCTTAAAACAGGTATTTGCACCCACTTCCTGCCACACAGTCTCGGGCAGACTGCGAGCATGACGTCACCTCCCATCCCCCCGTCCCCCCGTTGTGTTTTGGGAACACTTGGCTCCCAGTACACAGCAGGAGCCAATCGGCAGGTGTAGCGCGACTCATGCATGCGCTGTAGGGAACCGGGCAGTGAAGCCGGAGCGCTTCACTTCCTGGTTCCCTCACCGAGGATTGGGGGGGGCAGCAGAGTGACGAGCGATCGCTCGTCCTCTGCTGCGGACGGCGCTGGACTCCAGGACAGGTAAGTGTCCTAATATTAAAAGTCAGCAGCTGCAGTATTTGTAGCTGTTGGGTTTTAATATTTTTTTTTTTCAGCGGAGCTCCGCAATTAAAGAAAAAATAATATAGCACATATAATTGTGACATTAATCAGATTGTAATTGAATGTTATTAAAAATCACTCTTCCTTGTCAATCTGCAGCTGCTGTAATTTTCAGAGAATGCAATGCAATGCAATGTTGCTTCATGGAGTTGTTCTCCAATGTGTACAGACCACGCCCCAGAAACATTATTTCCTGCTTGTGTGATTGGCTCACCAAATTTCCCAGAAGTATGAACTAAGATTCAAGACAGATTTCAGGCATCCCCTGCAACACAAATGCAATTTTTGGAGAATTACTTTCAATAGGAACACGTCTAAAGGGATGCAGGCCCAGCAG
Source organism: Rana temporaria (assembly GCF_905171775.1). Taxonomy (NCBI): domain Eukaryota; kingdom Metazoa; phylum Chordata; class Amphibia; order Anura; family Ranidae; genus Rana; species Rana temporaria. The sequence goes on along the minus strand of NC_053490.1, from coordinate 51,913,081 downwards.
ATTTCCTCATGAGTGCTCTGCAGCTGCACACCTGATAGATAATTATGAAACCACTCCCATTAGATCCACTCTGTACAGAGGCACAGACAAACACAGTGGGATTTCTTTAGAATAACAACAGATAGGAATCTGCAACAAAGGTTGTTATAATCCTTGTAATGTACATAGATCACCCAGAGGGGAATGTTTTTTTTCTCAACAAAAGTAGCGTTAAGCTTTAAGTACCGTAAGGGTGGGTTCAACACTATCTGCCCCTGTCTGTCTTATCTGTCCAGGTGTGAATCATTTATGTCACACTTACTAAGAATTACATACAGCTAGAACAGAGCTAACCAAAAGCAACATATAAAAATCGTGAAAGTCCCAGGATGCATTAGTAAACATTATCTCTACAAAATCACTATATTGTCATTCTATCACTTTGAGGGATATTGAACCTGTCATAATGCAGCGTGTTATTGTTTAGTCATTGTCTGTACAATCTTTAGTATACCAATGTGAATAAACTCCTATTCTGTCTTTGTTCTTGTTGAAAACCTTCAATAAAAATATTGAACTGAAACGCCAGACTCTATCATGAAGATCTTTTGACTTTTACCATTACTGTCAGTATCACTTTTTTTTAACATTTCTCTGCTATGGTTTCCTGATTTTCCATGTCTGATTTTTTTAGTATATTTATACTAGCTAAACCTCAATGGTTCCTTTTTATGTTAAATTTATAAGCCTTTTACATGTATTAGCCTTTTATCTGAGTAAGTGACAAGTCGTCATGTAACATGTCACTGGTATTTAAATGCATATCAATTCACAAAAGCAAAAATAAATAAATCGTTTTATTCCTTATACAGCTCAGTTTGCATAATTTTACACTCTCTCAATGGCACCTATGTATCATTAGACATTTTACAATAACAGCACGTAAAACACAGGATCCTCATCTCGAACCCACATACCTCCAGTCAACGAGTGTATGAGATCCAATCAGGATCCTGCATATTGCTCTCTAATGTAATTTACCCAACAAGCATACCTTCCAACTCTCCCTTTTCTGGGGGGACTGGCCTTGTTTTTAGAACCAAACCCCTCTGCCCCTTTTTCCTTCTCATGTTTTTTTGGTTGATTCAAAGATATCTATAAAAAAGTTATTATTTAACTAATTATTTTATTTTATTATTTTATCAAAAGTGTTTTACTGCAATAAGCCTATCTAAGCTTTAAATTATTCTGTTATTTAAAAAAAAAAAAAGCAGTGATAAAAAAGATAAAAACAATTTGGGATAAACCAATCATTTTTATGCATCAATTATCATAGTTTGCATTAATGGAGGAGTGGCAGGAATGTGTTCTTTGCCTACTTCAGTGGTGACTGGTGGTCAGTCGGGTCACAGGCACCGCCCCTCTGTCCTTCGGTCACCAGCCCCGCACTTGCCCCATCTAAATCGCGTTGCCCCATCAGCACTTCCTCGGGCAACGGGCTGCAGTTTCACCCTGCATCTTCTCCTCCTGGTGCATCACGGTGGATTCCCCTGCGTCTCCTACCTCCTCCTCCTCCACCTCGGTGGCCAATAGGATCCCTTCTCCTCTCGGCCAATACGGTGACGGGTCTCAGGACCCGCTTCCTGATTGGCCGGGAGGAAAATCAGAAAGACAGTAGCAAATATTAATTTGCTAATGTCACACAACTGGGTGGGCTCTGGTGCAGTGCTCTGCACTGCGGCCCACCCTTTTTTGAAGTTTATTAGAGCCTCTGGCTCTAATCACGTGCTTCTAAAAAAATAAAGAAAAAAACATTGGAATCCATGCATCCAGCATGGTTGATATTCTGTCTTTACCATTTAAAATATACCTATGACAAACAAATATAGACCCTTCATTTCTTTGTAAGTGGGCAAACTTACAAAATCTGCTGGAGATCAAAGAATTATTTCCACCACTGTATGTGGCATGTCCACAACTTCATTCAGATGCCTTTGTAGCTTAAGGGATGGTTGGAGGGCAGTAAGACCACAGCTTAACTGCCTACTTTGATTGCTTTCATCCTTACCCCTTCCCAACTGCAAGTGTAAACTAATACCCGCCATACAAGGTTCGAATTTCAAAATAATGTTCTTTCAGAAATTGTATCTAAGAATTGTCATACGAATTTCGCACCATTAGTGGGCTGCAGCAACAGCCAATTTTTGTGCGGCAATCAAATTTGAGGAATTGAACATGTTGGAAATGTTTTGAAAAAATTTCGATTTTCTAATTGATGATGGGTGAATCGTGCGAGGAATGTAATAGAAAAGGGAATGCACATGTGCAAGAAAAGAAAATTCCCAGAAAGAAAAGAAAATTCCCAACCACAAAAATAATTTTCTGTAAGAACAAGAGGTTAAAAATGTAAGGCTCGGTTGGCTGAATTTCGAAAATCAATGGTGGCATTAAAAACAACTTTCTGATTTTGAAAATAAAATTTGTTCAAAATTCAACCATGGATGGTCTGCTTAAGCCTAAAGTAAGATCCCCTCTGGATTCTAGACACCCAGGAAATCCCCATGTGACCTTGTAAAGAGTTATGTACTAATTATATATACTTTGGGAATACCTATCTGGCAAAATTATTCTTCGCACTCACTTTGTTGATTAGTTGAAACCAAGCTGTGCTTTGCTGATGTTGCTTTACTTTGTAGTATTGTATAGATGTACTTTGATTTACTTTGTAGTATTGTATATATGTTTGATTGAAAACTGTAGAATTAAATTAATATAAAATACAGCCCCTACAAATTGTTAAAAGTTTAAATAGGTTGTGTCTGTTCTTAAAATGTGGACATTTTGAGTGTGAAGTCCACTTGCAGCTTCAGTAGGCAAAACAACCTTTCTATTTCAGCGTTAAAACCCCCAGTGAGAGAAGCAATATATTGTTTTTGTTATTCTTCACACCTTTTAGAGGAGAATTTCACATTTCCTGCCCTTTCTAGGAATCAACAGGCTTTTTATATGAATATAAGTTACCTGCCAATTGTTTTATGTTTGGTGACTTGCGATATATATTTTGATTTGATGTTACTATAAGTTTGGACCATAACCAGCTATAGTCCTCTACTTGATTGCTATGATCATACCATAATTCTCTTCCAATTATTTTAGGCTTACATTCCATGTATAGAAGACCGTATAGCATCCGTAAAGAATGTTATTTGGATAAGTGCATTGTTTTCCGTATCAAGCTATATTTGTTGCATTTTTATATTTATATAAAGAGTTTTAGTTCCATTTGCTTTGTCTAGTGTTTCCTAAAAGTATGTTATTCATTTTTGCTAGTGGTGTGAAATATCTTGAAATTTACAATGTACAATGAGTCAACATAAAAAGCCCCTTCATACCGTCACCATAAAAGAACAGCGCTCATATTACTACCATAATGGGCAAAGGCAGGTCAAATATTGTAGGCAAGAGACAAAGGTCCGTACCCTAGAAAAACTCCCTGTCTCACCAACAGTCCACAATCATCACTAAGTTATAAAAATTGAAAAAGGCCTCATATAGTGTAATTTTGTGTATTTATGTAAAAAAAAAATGTTAAAAACAACTAATAATGCACTCACATTATACACCAAGGCCCAGATTCACATAGAGCGGCGTATCTTTGAGCGGGCATAGCGCATCTCATATGCGCTACGCCGACGTAACATAGTGAGGCAAGAACAGTATTCACAAAGCACTTGCTCCCTAATTTACGGCGGCATAGCGTAAATGGGCCGGCGTAAGCCCGCCTAATTCAAAGTAGGAAGGTAGTGGGCGTGTTGTATTAAAATGAAGCGTGACCCCATGTAAATGAAGGGCCGAACGAACGGTGCATGCGCGCGCATGCTCAGAATCTTGTCGCATATACTCCCTAAGATACAACGGCTCAATGCCTACGACGTGAACATAACCTACGCCCAGCCCCATTCACGTACGACTTACGTAAACGACGTAAAATACGACGGCTGTTCCGACGTCCATACCTTTGCATGGGATGCGCCTCCTATATAATGGAATAACTATACGCCGGACGTACGCCTTACGTACGCGGCGTAGATTACTGCGACGGGCGTAAGTACGTTCGTGAATCGGCGTATCTTGCTCATTTACATATTTGACGCGTAAATCAATGGAAGCTCCCCTTGCGGCCAGCGTAAATATGCGCCCAAGATACGACGGCGTAGAAGACTTACGTCGGTCGTATGAAGCCCAAATTCAGGCGTATATTGTTTGCTGAATAAGGCGCATAGATACAACGGCGCATCCGTGGACTTACGAGGCGTATCAGTAGATACGTCGGCGTAAGTCTTTCTGAATCCGGGCCATAATTTATATATGTTACATATCACATCCATGAGCATCACATTATGGTCATTGTAAATGGATTACAAAATAGCACCAAGATAGAGGGGATTCTATGTCCTCCCCACCCTTCAAACGGCTTGCATGGCACCAGTGCACCAGCATGCCATGAGTAGCACGTGTGGTAACATCACTCCAATATGTTCCACTATTTATTCTTTGTTAGGAGTCTATATAACCCTGTATACCTATTTTTACTGTTGTGGTGTGTACTTGCATGATCATTAACATGAGTTGCATTTAGGTAACTCATTCAATTAGAATAAGTTGCCAACACACAAAAAATTGTGCCATGCATCACCATGCTTTGTGGTGAGACACAGTAAAATATGTATTACCAGAACGCATAAGTGTGAAGGGGGTCTTAACACAGCCTTTCACTGAGTACTTATCAAACCAGTCCCTGGCAACAGATGCTTACAATTGCCACAGACATACAAAAACATAGAACACATGCCAGGGCCATTTTTTTGTAACTTTTCAACTGCAAAAATTTGTTTTCACTCTGGAAAAAAAAAAAATCAAAGTCACACAAACAATGGTAGATCATATCAACTCTACAAAAATAGTGTCTTTGAACCCAGGGCCCTAGCACAGCAACATCAAATGTCTGAAAACGCAACCACTGTTCTGCACATGTTTCTTCTATTATTAGAACCTTCCAAAAATAAAAAAACAGTATAAAAAATCAACAGAAATGTGTTTCTGAGCCCCAGGTCATTCTCAGGCCTCGTACACACGGCCGAGGAACTCGACGTGCCAAACACATCGAGTTCCTCGGCCAGTTCAGCACTGAAGCCGCCGAGGAGCTCGGCGGGGAGAGAGCTCCCATAGAACAACGAGGAAATAGAGAACATGTTCTCTATTTCCTCGCCGAGCTCCTCGTCGGCTTCCTCGGCTGAAAGTGTACACACGGCCAGTTTCCTCGGCAGAATTCAGCCAGAAACTCGGTCGGAAGCTGAATTCTGCCGAGCAAACTGGTCGTGTGTACGGGGCCTCACAGTTACAAATCATATCCTGACCTGCTCTGAAAGATTAAAGAAGAACTCCTATAAGCAAAACAATTTAATAAAGGTCCATACATTCATGTCTAAATGCCTGTACTATTTTTTCTATTAAAATGTCAAGAGACTGCCTTATTTAGTGCTTTCTTATTTACTCCTCCCCTGGTAATAGCCCAATTTGTGTCCGATACTAACACTAGGCTCAGGCTGAGCTCAGTTGCCACCCCCCTGTTCAGAGAGAACGCCTGGGGAAAGAATGTGTCAGCTAGAGGTATTTCACTTAGTTATGTTTTACTCTTGATGGCTTCTTATTTGTTACCGGGACATAAGCAGCCCCTGCAGCTTAGCATGCGGGATGCGTGATTGCTAGGACACAGCGGTTTCTGTCTCCAAGCTTACTTGGTTGCTATGATGTAGGTGTCCCCTGCAGCCTAGCGTCTATAGTTGCTAAGATGCAGGTGCTCCTACTGTTCATTGTCCTTGGTTTTTAGGACCAGGTGGTTCCTTCTGCCCAGTGTCTCAGTTTCCAGATTGCAGGCAGCCCCTGTAGCCAAGCATTCATGGTTGCAAGGTGGGTCACACAAAGTACATTTTTGCTAAGATACAGGTAGCTGCCTGGGTCCTACTACCCAAAAATGCTGTGTGGCGAGGGCCTGCCTGCCTCAAAAAAGAAAGCGAGGTGGAACAGAGAAACTAACACACCCCTTCCTCTGCATAACTTGTGATACATAACTAGTGATGCATGGTTAGAAATTGGTATGTGAAGGGTAGCCCTTTCCACCTTGCAGTTATAGCAATGAGACACAATATAAAGATGGGCCAGAGTGCTACAGGTACCTTGTTGTCTTAGGGAGCTGAAAATTAGGTGAGATGTCTTCTTTAACCACTTAAGCCCCAGACCATTTGGCTGGTTAAAGACCGGGCCACTTTTTGCGATGCGGCACTGCGTTGCTTTAACTGACAATTGCGCGGTCGTGTGACGTGTCTCCCAAACAAAATTGACTTGGTTTTTTTCTCACAAATTGAGTTTTCTTTTGTTGGTATTTGATCACCTCTGCAGTTTTTATTTTTTGCGCTATAAACAAAAATAGAGCGACAATTTTGAAAAAAATTCAATATTTTTTACTTTCTGCTATATTAAATGTCCCCAGAAAATATAGAAAAAACATATTTTTTCCTCAGTTTAGGCCGATACGTATTCTTCTACATATTTTTAGTAAAAAAAATTGGCAATAAGCGTATATTGATTGGTTTGCGCAAAAGTTATAGCGTCTACAAAATAGGGCATAGTTTCATGGCATTTTTATTAATATTTTTTTTTTTTACTAGTAATGGCGTCGTTTAGCGATTTTTTTGTGACTGCGACATTATGGCGGTCACATCGGACACTTTTGACACCATTTTGGGACCATTGTCATTTTTACAGCGATCAGTGCTATAAAAATGCACTGATGACTGTAAAAATTACACTGGCAGTGAAGGGGTTAACCTGTAGGGGGCGCTGAAGGGGTTAAGTGTGTCCTAGGGAGTGCTTGTAACTGTTAGGGGACGTAGCTTGCTGTGACACATCACTGATCGTTGTTCCCGATGACAGGGAACACATCACTGATCGTTGTTCCCGATGACAGGGAACACATCACTGATCGTTGTTCCTGATGACAGGGAACAAATCACTGATCGTTGTTCCCGTTGACAGGGAACACATCACTGATCGTTGTTCCCGATGACAGGGAACACGATCAGTGACAGTGTCACCTAGGCAGAACGGGGAGATGTTGTGTTTACACAAACATCTTCCCGTTCTTCAGCTCTGTGACCCAATCGCAGGACACCGGTGGCGATCAGGTCCGCGGGCACGGTCACAGATCCCACAGCAGGGTCGCGAGCGCACCGGCGCTCACGCGACCACACGGCTCGCAAATTAAAAGGGACATACCTGTACTCCCATTTGCGCAGCCGTGCCATTCTGTCGACGTACATCGTTGTGTGCCGGGCGTGAACCAGTTAAGCGCAATTGGTGATTAAATAGACAGTAGAAAAAAAATAGTTTAACAGTATAGACTACACTTTCATTGACTTTAACAAGCCAAACCTAGCTACAATGGAATACACAATACTACTGTAAATTGAGTGAACTCCTCTATTGCAGTGTTTTGAGGATAGCATTAGTAGCTCGCTGATTGGTTTCCCCTGTTTGTATTTTTTCTTTGTCCCCCTGTTTGCATTTTCTCTTTATCCCTAGAATTTACCCCCCACTCCAAAAAAAACTTTCTATGTCCATCAAGATCTTCTCACCACAATTCGACCTACACTGTCCTTGAGATATCCAGTTGTAACGGTCACCACCGTTTACGACCTTCCATCCCAGTCACGACAGCTTATCGACACTACAACCGACAGGACCCGATTCCCATTTCATTTGCCCAGAATCAAGACGAGACACGCAGCTCTGTACTTGTTCCAAATGTAAAGATACTTTAATGATTTCTCTCAGTCTTTTTATATAGTACAACAGGTCACAGAATTTACAGGAACAATCAAACTGCCCCCCCCCAATCACACACTAAGGCTAATTACTAAACATTCCTCAATTACTAACAACAAAAGCCTTCACCCACTCCGTCTCTGCATACCGCTTGACACCTCTGAGCATCCATAGATTGTAGACAGGGTTATCACACATAAGCAGTCTTTAGTATGCATAATTAGAGTTCTGGGAGCAGACCTGGGATTAACACCTGTCCGTTACAACACCTTTACACAAGGACAATGGAATGTCCTCCAAGCCCTGATGCAATTAGCATGTCACTAGACTAATCATAGAAATGAGTCATAGAATATTGACTGGTTGGGGTCACAATTAACCAACATCTTGTAGTCTCTCAAGATCCTGCAATATGAACTGTCCGTGATGTCAAATCTCATGTAATCCATGAATTACGATTCACTTGCCACTCCATGCCCAAAGGGCACAGAGTGGACTCAGACCCAAGAGTTATCAGTGACGCTGACACAGGAGTATCCTCCATCCTCACAAAGTCTCTGTTTGTCCCGGGTCATTCCGTTACATCTCTCCAATTTCGGTGGGAGACTGACACAGGAGGAGACCCCGAACGGGTTGACTCCGAAGTCAGTCAGTAGATCCAGTCCTCCAATGCTGGTATCCATACCGTACCCCAAATAAATGGCTCCAAACAGAGCATTACTCACCCAACCAACCTCTGTCTCTCTCAGAGAATCTGCCTGCCGCTGGGGAGAGGCCTGGACTGGCCCTTCTCCCTGGAGTCCTTTCAGCCGCTGGAGAGAAGACAGGGTGACTGGGCTCAGTTCCTCATGCTGCTGGGGATCTGGGCCAACTGCCCCCCATCCCTGGGGTATACCAGTGGAGACTGAAGTCCCATCCACTGGTGGTAGAAAATCCCCTGATGCTTGCAAAGCCAAGCCGACATCCTCCTGTCTCGGTGACGCACCATTTTCTGGGGTTGTGTCAGTGGAGACCACAGTCCCATCCACTGCCCCAGGAACTCCCTCTTCCATTAGTAGAGAGCAGAGGCTTGTGGCACTCTGCTCTGTTGCCAGCTCTTCTGCTGGGTCGCTTGGAGTGGAGACCACAGTCCCATCCACTCCCACAGGAACTCCCTCTCCTGCTAGGTGAGAGCAGAGGCTTGTGGCGCTCTGCTCTGTTGCCAGCTCTTCCGCTGTGTTGCTGTGAGGGAAGACCACAGTCCCATCCCCCGATGTCAGCTCAAGCTGCAGTTGTGTGCAGCAGCCAGTAGCATCCTGCCCTGCCGCCAGTGATTCTGCTGGGAGTAAATGCTTTACCACCACAGCTTGTTGCTGGGGAGAGGGGCCAATTGCCCCGGCTCCCTGGAACTCCACTTCCATGGTGACTGGCATCTGTACCTCTCCCCTCCCTTCAGTTGGTGCTGCTGTGACTTCTGCTGCTGCAGCACCTCTTTGCTCTAGCCAAGTGGCATCCACAGCCGCTATAACCCGGTCTATGATCTCCGGTGGAGGATTAGGTCCATACTGTGCCAGTCCACGTCTAACAGCCCGGTCCCAAAACTCTTCATCGGGTGTCCTGTCTGTTACGCTGGGCCTCTCAGCTCTATCCATTTCGACAAGTTGTGTGATAATGTCCCTTTTCTTACGGTTGCAGGCCGATCTGCCCCGGCTCTCCAGTAAGTCCTTGAGGGAAGAGAGCTTCAGCCGTTCATACAGCGTCTCCATCGTCCTGTGTCCTTGTCGCCGTCCTTTAAGCGATGGAATTATCCCACTGCTGTGCCACCACTGTAACGGTCACCACCGTTTACGACCTTCCATCCCAGTCACGACAGCTTATCGACACTACAACCGACAGGACCCGATTCCCATTTCATTTGCCCAGAATCAAGACGAGACACGCAGCTCTGTACTTGTTCCAAATGTAAAGATACTTTAATGATTTCTCTCAGTCTTTTTATATAGTACAACAGGTCACAGAATTTACAGGAACAATCAAACTGCCCCCCCCCAATCACACACTAAGGCTAATTACTAAACATTCCTCAATTACTAACAACAAAAGCCTTCACCCACTCCGTCTCTGCATACCGCTTGACACCTCTGAGCATCCATAGATTGTAGACAGGGTTATCACACATAAGCAGTCTTTAGTATGCATAATTAGAGTTCTGGGAGCAGACCTGGGATTAACACCTGTCCGTTACAACACCTTTACACAAGGACAATGGAATGTCCTCCAAGCCCTGATGCAATTAGCATGTCACTAGACTAATCATAGAAATGAGTCATAGAATATTGACTGGTTGGGGTCACAATTAACCAACATCTTGTAGTCTCTCAAGATCCTGCAATATGAACTGTCCGTGATGTCAAATCTCATGTAATCCATGAATTACGATTCACTTGCCACTCCATGCCCAAAGGGCACAGAGTGGACTCAGACCCAAGAGTTATCAGTGACGCTGACACAGGAGTATCCTCCATCCTCACAAAGTCTCTGTTTGTCCCGGGTCATTCCGTTACACCAGTCTTCAGCCCCCATGTTCTCTACCTCCTTCTTTCTCTAGCTGTCACTGCCTCCTCTCCCCCCAACGGTTCACCAAGAACCAACTTAGAGAAGTATTCTGCTGCTTTGGCTCCTTTCCTGTCAACCACTGACACATAAACAAAAAAGTATTACGATAATGCAAAAACGTTCTGTCTTTTCACAATGTTTACTTAACAAATTATAACTGACAAGATAAGAGGAGGATAATAAGTAAAGATATTAAAATAAAGTGGGTTTCATTGTCTTACAAATATAACACTCAATTTTTGTTGAAATCGGATGAATCAAAACCCATTATGCATTCCCTTTCCGTAAGATGGAAATTTCAAATCTCAAGATGTTGCAAGGTGTTTGATAAAAAGATTAAAATATGTTCCTTTGTTTTCGCCATAGCATGTGTTGTTCAATAGATGTGCTCCCAGCCATGTAATGCCCATCTGTTTTAGAATGTTTTAGATTGCATAAACGAGGTACAGAAGATTCACCAATTATTGAACTGTAAAAAAAAAGACAGATTTAGCCCAGGTGTTCCACTTTTTCAAACCCCTCCAATTTTTTTCTCTTCAGCAGAAAAGATACATTTATATCACTGGTTTTTGATAAATGTAGATATCATTTGGTTAAAAAAAAATACATTCATGAACTGTGGAACAAAAGACGCAAAGGGGGATTAGTAGAATACAGCTGTTGTCATATTGTTTTCAGCCAAGTCTAGCTAGGCAGCCTTGAGATTACTGCAATATAAAATGATATACAAGAGACAGTAAAGATAGGCATACATATCCATAGCAATGAACAAAAATAAAAGTGTTGAGCTTAAGGCTCCATGCACACTGAAGCTGATAAAAGCTATTAAAAAAAACGCCAGTAGCTTTGCAGGGAGCCTTTCAAAGTTTTTTAGCGTTTTTGCAATAGCTTTAATCAGCGTTTTTCAGTGTAGCTTTTTTTTTTCCAATGGATTAAAAAACGCTAAAAAAAATGCTGGCACCGGCGTTTTTGAGCGCTTTTAAGCGTTTTTGACCGTTTTTCTGCATTTTTCAGCATTTTGCGTTTTTCTGCTTTTTTCCCCGCCAAAAACCGGCACTTTGAACGCAAATTTCTGGCGTTCAGAAAAAAGCCAATAAACTCCAAAGCTCATTAACACTAAAAAAAATCCCAGGTGTGCATGGGCACATAGGCTAACATAGAGTTCAGCTTATGGGCTTTAAAAAAAAAAGCCAAAACGCCAATAAACTGCAGTTTATCAGCTTCAGTGTGCATGGAGCCTTATAATGGATGCCAGCTGTAATGTTGGACATACAAGAGAAGATGTTGTTTGGTAAGTCAGCCAATTGCTCTATGTAGGATGGGCAAACTATGGCAACTGGAGTCTGGCATTAGAGAAGATGAATTGGATTTTATATTTAATCACTACTACTGATGAAGCAGGAATGAACAAAAATAACCTTCTAACACCATGTGATATTGTCTTATAGGCAGAGCTGTATTCAGATATCACACTGCCCTAGGCGCATGTGAAAACGTCACCTTTAATTACAGGCTCTTCCATTTGTGTCATGTGCCATGTTACATGATTATTAAAGAAGACATAAAGGGGTTGATTTACTAAAAGCAAATAGCCTGTACTTTTCAAAGTGCAGTTGCACTCTGCATAAGCAGTTGCTCCAGATCTTAGTAAATGAGCAGAAGCTCTGCTGACTTCCATCATCCAATCATGTGCAAGCATAAATGAAGCGTTACCTTATTTACTAAGCTCTGGAGCATAGTGCAACTTCACTTTGCGAAGTACAGTTTCTTAGTAAATCAACCCAATCAATCAAGTATTCACCTGGGGAAACAAATTCTACACAATATGCACATTTCCCCATGTGTTGCCTCTTTGAAAATGTTGGACCTGCCAGAAATCCACTGAGCTGTTAACTTCCTGTAACAATCTGACAACACGATGGGGGTTATTTACGAAAGGCAAATTGCACTGAAAGTGCACTTGGAAGTGCAGTCACTGTAGATCCGAGGGGGACATGCAAGGAGAATAAAAAACAGCATTTAAGCTTGTATATGATTGAATAATAAAATCAGCAGAGCTTCCCCTCATTTCAGATCTACTCCTCAGATTTACAGTGACTGCACTTCCAAGTGAACTACAGCAAAGATTACTGTGCAACAGCGTACGCGCATGCGCCAAGGCACACACAATGCGTAACATATTTTGGGGCACAGTGGCCTATTTAAAGCTAGTAGCATAAGCCACTAGTTGCTGGATGATCTTCAGCTCCCCCTTGTGTTCCTGAGTTCCTGTTATTATTAGATTTCCTGTTACTGACCCAGCTTGCTTTTGACCTGTCTTGTCTCTATTTCTGGCTTTGACCCTCGACTTGTTCCATTAACTCCGCTCCTGTCTGCTGACCCATGTATGACCTCTGGCTTGCTCTTCTGGACTCCACTGCTGCCTGATTACCAGTGTATGACCCCGGCTTACTCCTGACCTTGCTTGACCTTGCTTGCTGCTTTACTGGCTGTTATTCAATGTATGACTACTGGCCTGGCTCCTGACCCTGCTCCTGGCTCTCTCTTCTGCCAAGTCTCATATGGTACATCTGAGGGACCCCTGCCCATCAATGCATCCTGTTCATCATGCCGTCAGCTAGCAGACATCTCATCAACCAGCCTGTTGCAGCTGGCAACCCCTACTTCACCATTTTCAGGGGTGCCCTGCACTCAGCTGCAAGGGAAGCCCTCTCAGCACTTTGAGCTCCAACCAGGTACTTGACACAAACAATGCCTCTGTTGCAGTGAACCCTCATCAATGTTGTCATCCATGTCTGGGTTCTCCTATGTGGACTACAGAAGTTTTCCTTTCCCAAGGAACAACCACTTCCCACATTTCTTGTCCTGCTCTCACTTGGGACAGGACGTGAGGTAAAATCTACCAAACAGGGTCAAGGGCAGCAATAAAAAATGGCAAATGTACTTATTCATCCCAAGTCTATACAAAGCTAAATTAAAATGGTTTTGGAGGCTGAAAAATGATGGGGCAGTCTAATGGCTGGTCTTTATAAAAAGCAGAAAACCTTCTGTAGTGCCCTTGAGCTTTTAAAGTATATGTCTAGGCAAAAAAACATATTCAGTACATCTCTGCAATACATGAACATTTCCCCATGCCTTGCCTCTTTAAAAATGCTGCAAGTATAAAGTACATGTCGATCCTGCCAGAAATCAAGTGACCTATAACTTGCTGTGACTTTACTGACTATGCTTCTGCTTGATCCCTCCCTATTATATTTGCTACTGGACCCCGGCTTGCTCACCCTCATAGTGCGGCGATCCTGGTACTAACATGCAGCAAAACCCATCTTCATCATCAGGAGCTCTGGTGAATACCAGTTAGAGCTTAGAACCCACACCTCGGGTGGGCCTGCCTCATTTTCTAGGGTGACCTGCTTGTGTACTTATCCAGCGTGTTGGTTGATGCCTCGCTTCTGGTCACTAAGTCTGACCCCTGACCATGACATCTACTTTAAAGTACTAGCTCATTATGAAATACTAGCTCATTATGAAATAATTACCTTGGAACGAGGTGTGAGGAACTTACCTGGTCCACACCGAGGGAGATGTCATCTTGCCTCGGCGTGTCTTCCGGGTATCGCCGCTCCAGCGCTGTGATTGGCTGGAGCGCCGATGATGTCACTCCCGCGCATGCACGTGGGAGACTTCTTTTCAGCAAGGTCTGGCGGCTGCCGGGCCTTTAGCCGAGGATCTCCGCTGCGCATGCTCTGCTGCAGTCAGCGGCGCCTTGCGAGGGGAATATCTCTTAAACCTTACAGGTTTAGGAGATATTCTTTATAACTACAGCTTACCTGTAGGTTAAAGTGGTAGTACAGAGTTTACTACCACTTTAAGTCAACAAACAAATATAAGTACAACATTCCAAATGACTACTGACCTGTGAAAGTTTGTATAGCAAAAACTAGAAGAAGCTGTCTTTTTTCACAACGCTCCACTTTTAGAGAGATGATAATATATTTTTAATGCCATTTTTTATCTCAGGCTTTTTGTGTGAGATGCAACAGGGAGGGTGTTCCAGCATCACACTCAGGTGTGCTCCAGGACCACATGACTAAAGACTAGTGTTGCTCACGAATATTCGCATTGCGAATATTCGACTCGAATATAGCATATTCGAGAAATCGCGCTATATTTCGAAATTCGCGGTGAATATTCGCAATTCCGAATATTCGATTTTTTACAATTTTTTTTTTTAATCAGATCACATCCTAGATATCTCCATCGACGTCTAAAAGCATTGCTGGTATCATTAGAGACCCTGGGCCGAGTAGCTGAAGCGTTCATTGAATTTTCCAGAAAGATCGCAATGCGATTATTCGGCAAACGCAATATCGCGCGATTATTTTCCTCGCCCCGATCTTCCGCATCAGAGCGATTTTTACAGTTTCATTTTTAAAACAGATCACATCCTAGTGATCTCCATAGACGTCTGAAAGCATTGCTGGTATGATTAGAGCCATTGGGCCGAGTAGCTGAAGCGATCATTTTATATTGCCGAATATTCGCAATGCGAATATTCGGCAATAGGAATATTGCGCGATTATTTGCTCCGCCCTTTTGCATCAGAGCCAATCAGAGTTCTCCTTCCACACTCGTCACAGGTTAGCAACCAATAGGAACCTGCCTGCATGGACATTATATAAGCTCACTCCCAGCACCATTTCATTGCAGATTCAGAAGCTGGCTATAGAGTGTGGAGGCTGTTTCTGTGTTCCTGGTTTCCTGTGTCTTTGTTCTTGATTGATTTAGATCATCACCAGCATTGCTATTTAGTGATTCCAGTGGATCTTTTCCAGTATATCAACTGCTTTTTTCAAAGCAATAGACCCAAGAGCTTTTTTCAAAGCTACGTTTTGTGCTGTTTTGTGCTGTTTTTTTCATTTGTGTTACTGTTTGATCCTGCAATCCTCCCTGTTCAGTTATATTTGCAAGAGATTTCAGAACACATTTTGCTGAGCTTTATAAAAGAGCTTTTCTAAAAGCTAAGTTTTGTTCATCTTGTGTTACTGTTAGATCTTGCAGGTTGGCTGTTCAGTGATATTTGATAGGCATCTCAGTTCAAATTTTGTTTAGTTTTCCCTAAAGAGCTTTTATAAAAGCTAAGTTTTGTGTTCAGTTTAGTTAAATTTTGTGTAGTAAGTGTACACACTGTTAGTGTACATTTATTTCATCTAGCTTAGCTTAGTGTGTGTTTAGTGTCTGTGTTTTGTGTTTAAAAAAAAAAAAAAAAAAAAAAGTTAGTGTTTGTTTAGTGCTTTTTTTTTTTCTTTAATTTTGTAGTCCTTGTCTGGTGTACTACTTTTCTTATAGTTTAGTAGCTGTCTGTGTACGTCTTTGTCTGCGTGCCTGTCTTGTAAAAAAAACACAAAAACACATTTTGTTCACATTTTCCCCCCCCAATAAAGTTTACCCCCCCCCACACACATATCAGCAATAATGAGCGGCATCCGTGGCCGTGGCAGCAGGGGTAGGGGAGTTACTCCCAGTGCTGGATCGCTGCCAGCACGGGGTACCTCTCGTGCCCCTACTAGTGGTAGAGGATCGGGTGCAAGGGGAGTACGCCTGATCCGGGAGTTCTTCCCATCGGGCAGCCGCCCGATATTGCCATCTCAGGCTCAAGTAGTGGTGGACTACATGGGGCACAGCAGTGCCACTGAGTCGTCGGTCCCGACTCACAGTAGTACCACCATTACACCGTTGCCTGTACTACCCCCCCCCAGCCCCCAAGAGTCCAGCATCTTACTGTTCGACAGCGACAGTGATAGGGATCTCTTGGGGGAGGCCATGCATCAGGCAGACCTCCAGCTCTGTCCTGATGGTCAGGACCTTTTTGAAGGGATGGATGAGGAGGATGGGATACCTGCTGGCAGTATCCCAGAGACATCCCTTCAAACTGGTGCTGCTGTTTTGGTGCAGGAAACAGCAGCACCTAGTCAGACCCAGGCGTGGGTGAGGGGACAGCGGAGCCAGGCTAGAGGCTCCATGTCACGTGGTTCCCTCAGACCAACACATCTCAGCCCTTGGTCTGACATCTCTGGGGGCGAAGAGGGTGACCCATCATGGTTGCCATCTGACGCGTCGGCTCACTACGTCAGTGACGACGGGGAAGGTAGGCACCCTGGTGAAACGGTGCGCCAGGTCACCACCAGGGAGACCATCGTCAGGGTCTCCACTGGTGATGGCAGCAGGAGGTGTCAGGAGGAGGAGCAGCAGCAGCAGCAGCAGCAGCAGGCAGCTCCACCTGTGCGCACCGAATCCCAGCAGGTGCAAGTAAGCGTCACCCCATCTGACAGGAGGGCGGTGCTGAAGTCACCTGTCTGGAATTTCTTTACCCTGGTGGCAGACAACCCTACCGTGGCCATCTGCCGGATTTGTAAAGTGAGGGTGAAGAGAGGGAAGTGTTTGGCTCGGGTGGGTACCACAGCCCTGAACCAGCACCTGAGGATAAACCACTGGGCGTTGTATGACGAGATGAAGCGTGGTGGTGGTAGCAGCGCCACCACCACAAGTGAGCAGGGTACAGCAGCCCCTGCCACATCTTCATCTGTTTCCAGCAGGTCATGCCCCCCCGCTCCCTCTAGTAGAGGTACTGGTACCGGCAGCCAGACCTCTACTTCCACAGCACCCTCCACGTCTGTGTCCCGCACTGCCGTCCGGCGCCAGGCGTCGATTTCAGACGCCTTTGACCGCACCACTCCCTTCCCCCCTGGAGACCGACGTGTGCGTTCCCTCAATGGGCTCCTGGCAAGGGTTATTGCCCAACATCTGCTGCCCTTCAACATAGTTGACAGCAACCCCTTCAGGCAGATGTTGGAGCAGGCCCAACCCCAATGGCGTGTCCCCAGCCGCCATTTCTTTGCCAGGACTGGTGTCCCTGCCCTACACCAGCACATTGTGCAGAATGTAACCCTGTCGCTGGATCACGCTGTCAGCGACAGGGTTCATCTGACAATGGATGGCTGGACCAGCAGGCATGGGCAGGGACGCTACATCAGCTTCACGGCCCATTGGGTTTCCCTCCGAGGCGTCGGTGAGGGATCGTCGGCAACCGATCTTGTGGTGCCGCCCCGGGGTGTCCAGGGGAGAACTGCTGGTCTCCCTCAAGCCACTGTCTCCGCAGCTGCTGAGCCTCCCAGCAAGCGCCCCCGTAGCTACTCAAGTGTGGGGCACGTGCGCTGTCAGGCCGTGCTCCAGCTTGTTAGTTTAGGGGACCGGAGACACACTGGAGAAGAAGTGCTGAAAGCACTTCAAGCTCAGGTCCAGAAGTGGCTGACACCCCGAAGGCTCCAGCCAGGTATGGTTGTCTGCGATAACGGCAGCAACCTACTCGCCGCCCTCCATGCTGGCAGTCTGACGCACGTGCCCTGTCTGGCACATGTCCTCAACCTGGTGGTGCAGAAGTTCCTGCGCACTTATCCAGGGTTGAGTGACATTGTGGCAAAGGCGCGTAGGATTGCCAGCCACTTCAGGCGCTCCCCAACCGCTACCGCGTCCCTGTCCAAATTGCAGCGGAAGTACAATCTGCCCCTTCACAGGCTGATTGTGGACAGTGTGACGCGGTGGAACTCCACCCTCCACATGCTGAAGAGGTTGTGGGAGCAGCAAAGGGCGGTGAGGGAGTACCTGATGGAACTAGGCACTGAGAGGGCTTCACCACAACTCCCTTTCATCGCCTGTGCGGAGTGGGGGCAGATAAACCAGGTCTGCCAAGTGTTGTCCTCCTTCGAGCAGGCGACCAAGATGGTCAGCAGTGAGCAAATTGGCCTCAATAGCGTGCTGCCAATACTGTTCATGCTGGAGAGGACACTAGATCGCCTGCTCGAGGCTGGGGAGAGTGCCTTGGTGGAGCAGGAGGAGTCAGCAATGCTCCACCGAGACCAGGGCCAGGACGAGGAGGAGGAGGAGGAGGATGATGATGAAGAGGAGGAGGAGGTGGTTGCTGGTGTCGTCCCGGAGTCAGGGCCTGGTCAGGAGGGAGAGCCGGTGTTGGGGGCACCGATAGTCCGGGGGTTGGGCATGTCTGAGTTTGACCAGCAGCGCCTCAGGGATGAAGAGTCGCACCTCATTCACCTGGCCAGCATTGAGGAGTCACAGCGGGCTGTGCTCTTCCCCATGGCTGCCCACATGCTGAGATGCCTCAGGAGGGACCCCCGGGTTAAGACCATCAAGACGAGGGATGATTTCTGGATGGCCACCCTTTTGGATCCCAGGTGCAAGGGGAAACTGGAGCAGTTCATCCCAGCCAGCCGGAGGCAGCACCGGATGGAGGAACTGCAGGCAGCCATTGTCAGACGGTTGGAGCAGGCAACTCCCCGGCCTCCAGTTGTCCCCCCTCATCTCACCCAGCAGGTGGCTGCACCCAGCTGCAGCCGAGCAGGGGACCTAATGGAAGAGATGAGGATGTTCTTCCAAACCGAGCGACCCAGTACCACCACCAGCAGCAGCAGCAGCAGTCACCACCAGCGGCTGGCCCACATGGTGGCAGACTACATGGCGTCCGTCGGTGCTTCTGACAGTATGAGCACCGACGACCCCATGGAGTACTGGGTTGCCAGATTGGACACCTGCCGCGAGCTCGCTCAGTATGCGCTGGAGTTATTGTCTTGCCCCCCCTCCAGCGTACTATCTGAGCGGACATTCAGCGCGGCAGGTGGGGTGGTCACGGACAAGAGGACCCGTCTGTCCACAGACTCCGTGGACAGACTCACATTCATAAAGATGAATGAGTCCTGGATCGGCGGTGACTTTCTGGCACCCGTCGTCGGTTCAGGGCGCTGAAGGGTCCCTTGCCATGCATTCCCTGATGAAGCCCCGGACCTGATGTATTTACAGTGCTGAATATAACTATTTCAACATCAGAGAAAATCAATGTTAATATTTGGTACAGTAGGCTTTCTTTGCAATTACAGCGGTCAAACATTTCTTGTAGTTTTACACCAGCTTTGCACACACTGGAGGAGGGATTTTGGCCCACTCCTCCACACAGATCTTCTCTACATCAGTCATGTTTCTGGGCTATCGCTGAGAAACACGGAGTTTGAGCTCCCTCCAAAGATTCTCTATTGGGTTTAGGTCTGGAGACTGGCTAGGCCACGCCAGAACCTTGATATGCTCCTTACAGAGCCAATCCTTGGTTATCCTGGCTGTGTGCTTTGGGTCATTCTCATGTTGGAAGACCCAGCCTCGACCCATCTTCAAAGCTCTAACTCAGGGAAGGAGGTTGTTGCCCAAAATCTTGCAATACATGGCCCCGGTCATCCTCTCCTTAATACAGTGCAGTCACCCTGTCCCATGTGCAGAAAAACACCACCAAAGCATGATGCTACCACCCCCATGCTTCACATTAGGGATGGCGTTCTTGGCATGGTACTCATCATTATTCTTCCTCCGAACACGGTTAGTGAAATTATGATCAAAAAATTATATTATAGTCTCATCTGACCACATGATTTTCTCCCATGACTCCTTTGGATCAGTCAAGACAATTATTTCAGCAGTTATTTCACACCCTATATACTCTTATTAAGACTGCTGTACATCATGGCAACTCCTGCCCATGTGATATGACTCTGTATCAACTACTACTGTTAATACTACTACTGCTGCTTCAGCTGCTGCTGCCGCCCAGTCAATACACCTATGTCAGCAGTTGTTTAACACTCTATATACTCTTATTAAGACTGCTGTACTTCATGGCAACTCCTGCCCATGTGATATGACTCTGTATCAACTACTACTGTTAATACTACTACTGCTGCTTCAGCTGCTGCTGCCGCCCAGTCAATACACCTATGTCAGCAGTTGTTTAACACTCTATATACTCTTATTCCTACTGCTGTTCATCATGGCACCTCCTGCCCATGTGATATGACTCTGTATCAACTACTACTGTTAATACTACTGCTGCTTCTGCTGCTGCTGCCCAGTCAAGACACCTATGTCAGCAGTTATTTGACACTCTATATACTCCTATTCCTACTGCTGTTCATCATGGCACCTCCTGCCCATGTGATATGACTCTGTATCAACTACTACTGTTAATACTACTGCTGCTGCTTCTGCTGCTGCTGCTGCCCAGTCAAGACACCTATGTCAGCAGTTATTTGACACTCTATATACTCCTATTCCTACTGCTGTTCATCATGGCACCTCCTGCCCATGTGATATGACTGTGTATCAACTACTACTGTTAATACTACTGCTGCTTCTGCTGCTGCTGCCCAGTCAAGACACCTATGTCAGCAGTTATTTGACACTCTATATACTCCTATTCCTACTGCTGTTCATCATGGCACCTCCTGCCCATGTGATATGACTCTGTATCAACTACTACTGTTAATACTACTGCTGCTTCTGCTGCTGCTGCCCAGTCAAGACACCTATGTCAGCAGTTATTTGACACTCTATATACTCCTATTCCTACTGCTGTTCATCATGGCACCTCCTGCCCATGTGATATGACTCTGTATCAACTACTACTGTTAATACTACTGCTGCTGCTTCTGCTGCTGCTGCTGCCCAGTCAAGACACCTATGTCAGCAGTTATTTGACACTCTATATACTCCTATACCTACTGCTGTTCATCATGGCACCTCCTGCCCATGTGATATGACTGTGTATCAACTACTACTGTTAATACTACTGCTGCTTCTGCTGCTGCTGCCCAGTCAAGACACCTATGTCAGCAGTTATTTGACACTCTATATACTCCTATTCCTACTGCTGTTCATCATGGCACCTCCTGCCCATGTGATATGACTCTGTATCAACTACTACTGTTAATACTACTGCTGCTTCTGCTGCTGCTGCCCAGTCAAGACACCTATGTCAGCAGTTATTTGACACTCTATATACTCCTATTCCTACTGCTGTTCATCATGGCACCTCCTGCCCATGTGATATGACTCTGTATCAACTACTACTGTTAATACTACTGCTGCTGCTTCTGCTGCTGCTGCTGCCCAGTCAAGACACCTATGTCAGCAGTTATTTGACACTCTATATACTCCTATTCCTACTGCTGTTCATCATGGCACCTCCTGCCCATGTGATATGACTGTGTATCAACTACTACTGTTAATACTACTGCTGCTTCTGCTGCTGCTGCCCAGTCAAGACACCTATGTCAGCAGTTATTTGACACTCTATATACTCCTATTCCTACTGCTGTTCATCATGGCACCTCCTGCCCATGTGATATGACTCTGTATCAACTACTACTGTTAATACTACTACTGCTGCTTCTGCTGCCCAGTCAAGACACCTATGTCAGCAGTTATTTCACACCCTATATACTCTTATTAAGACTGCTGTTCATCATGGCACCTCTTGCCCGAGTGATTTGACACTGTATTGTCAATGTCTACTACTACTATTACAGCTCAGTCAAGACACCTGTGTCCCAATTTTTTGGTACACTATTGACTACTATGACCACTACTGATGCTGTAAAGTATTCCCCAAGTGTTTTTATGCTATGTATTACTATTACCACTACTGCTTGTAAATCATGCCTGTGTGATACTTAGTGGGAATGCTTTAATAAGCATTCCTAGTATGGATACCCGTAAATGTATTAATCTTAATTAGTGTGAATGCTTTAATAAACATTTCCAGTATTGATATCCGTAAATTTAGTAATCTTATTATTCCTTACGTTTTTTGGTTCTGCGTAACTTCGGCATACTTTCAGCTATTGAGACCATTCAACTGTAAAAATGTTCGTCTCGTTCAGCTAATGATGGGACTTCTTCAAGTTTTTTTCTACTTTTACGCTTTTATAAATTTTAAGCTTTTAGACCCTTTTTTTAAACATTGAAGTCAATGAGAACATCCTTTTCCCCTTTGAATTCACATGCCATGCCAAAAGTTTCAGCTACTTCATACTTTCACTTACAGACACTGAAAAAACTTTAAAGCGGTCACAAAATATTTAGCTATCCGGCTATGACTTTTCAGATCGTTATCGTTTACAATTTTTTGGTGAAAACGCAATTTACGTTTTGCGAATTTTTCACAAAAATGCAATAGGTTATAATGTAATCCTATGGAGGGGATTTAGAGTCTGTCATGTGACCTTAACATTGGAGATCTTTGTAATTAAAAATATCTTTACAAAAAGGGGAAACAAATTGGTCTCACGCCCACAAGATCTACTTTTCATACACAATTTTTATATCAAAACGTAGCTATGCTTGTCTGGTTTATGGCAATGTGACCAATTCTGCGATACGTATTTTAGTTTTAATTTTTGGAGCAACAGCCAGAAATTATGTCTCATAGACTCTCATGTGAAATTATCTAAAAAATGTTGCTGCAGAACTCACAAAGACGCTCTTTTCTAAATCGCAGACATGGCCACATTTTTAAGTTTATCTACATAAATTTCATATCGATGCGTTTACAAGGGCCGTGTATTTCAAACGGTGTAGTCGTTGTATCAATTGCATGTACGTTTGAGGATTTATTAAGCTTTGTTTGGAGGCTTAAATCATGTATTAGATCTGTGAATTAAAAGCGTTTGTAATGTTATTTCTTTCCATAAATAACTTTCCTGACCTCAGTGCAATATTCCTCCTCACTGACCTGGGGGGGAGGGGAAACCTATTGAGGGGGGAGGGGCGACCAGGAAGTCAGCATACTCTATACTTTGCAGATAGAGAAAGAAGCTGTGTGTCCTAAAGATAGTGTAGTGGTTATGGTGAATGTCTTTGGCAAGGGGCTCACCAATTAAGCTATTCAGCATTCCCACTCGCATTTTCCTCAGGAAATAAATTGTCTAGTTATATTATATTTTAATACTCCTGCTGCTGCCTCCATGCTGAGTAAAGCTTCATGACCTTTCTGGCACAGCGGATCCACCAACAGCCTCCGCTACAAGCTACCAGACCGGACTACCAGACCGGATCTAAACAGCAAGTGTAACTATAACAATGAACCTTATGTTAAACCCTGTTTTGCGGCATTTATACTGCAACCATTGGGCTGACTGCAAGAGCTCATCTGCATTCTCTCTCTTTCTTGCTCTCCCTCTCTCTCTCTTTGTATATATATATATATATTGTTGCTTTTGTTATGTTCATTTTTCAACAGTTTATTTTGTGTTCGTCGTGTCTGTGTCGTGTGCTTTAGTTTGTCCTAGGTTAATGTTAAATAAAATAATAGTATAAAATGTTTTTGCTTATTATGAAGTTAAATGTGTTGATGTTGATTTGTTTGATGTGAAGTTAGATGTGTTGAAAAACCTACAACTCTATCTCAAAAAGAAATGAAACATTTCCAAAAAATAAGTTTTTTTAATACAAAAATAAATTTAAATATAGCTCTCAATCCGTTTCTGAATGCGGTGCATTTCCGCAATCTGACCCGATAGCTGCTGCTCTAGCAGAGCATTTTGTTGGGTGAGGTAGCTCATCTTCCGCTGGTTCTGAAGGATCTTCTGGTGCGTCTTTTCGATGAGTCTATTTTGCCTCCTCATATCTCTTGATGCTTTTAGGATATAATAAAAAAACATTTGGATTTCAAATAACGTTACCAAATAAATAAATATTTTTTTTTGCTTATTAATCAATCATTATCATGTGTATACACTTGTTATGTGTCTAACACATCCCGGGAGTGCAGAATTATTAGGCAAATGAGTATTTGGACCACATCATCCTCTTTATGCATGTTGTCTTACTCCAAGCTGTATAGGCTCGAAAGCCTACTACAGATTAGGCATATTAGGTAATGTACATCTCTGTAATGAGAAGGTGTGTGGTCTAATGACATCAACACTCTATATCAGGTGTGCATAATTATTAGTCAATTTCCTTTTCTTTGGCAAAATTGGCCAAAAGAAGGATTTGACAGACTCTGAAAAGTCCAAAATAGAGAGATATCTAGCAGAGGGATGCAGCACTCTTAAAGTTGCAAAGCTTCTGAAGCGTGATCATCAAACAAAAGAAGCGTGTGGAAAAACAAAGGTGCAAAATAACTGCCCATGAACTGAGAAAAGTTAAGCGTGCAGCTGCCAAGATGCCACTTGCCACAAGATTGGCCATATTTCAGAGCTGCAACATCACTGGGGTGCCCAAAAGCACAAGGTGTACAATACCCAGAGACATGGCCAAGGTAAGAAAGGCTGAAAGACGATGACCACTGAACAAGACACACAAGCTGCAACGTCAAGACTGTGCCAATAAATATCTCAAGAAAGATTTTTCTAAGGTTTTATGGACTGCTGAAATGAGAGTGAGTCTTGATGGGCCAGATGGAAGAGCCCGTGGCTGGATTGGTAAAGGGCAGGGAGCTCCAGTCCAACTCAGACGCCAGCAAGGTGGTGGTGGAGTACTGGTTTGGGCTGGTATCATCAAAGATGAGCTTGTGGGGCCTTTTCGGATTGAGGATGGAGTCAAGCTCAACTCCCAGTCCTACTGCCAGATTATGGAAGAGACCTTCTTCAAGCAGTGGTACAGGAAAAAGTCACCATCCTTCAAGAAAAACATGATTTTCATGCAGGACAATGCTCCATCACACGTGTCAAAGTACTCCACAGCGTGGCTGGCAAGAAAGGGTATTAAATAAAAAAAAGTAATGACATGGCCTCCTTGTTCACCTGATCTGAACCCCATTGAGAACCTGTGGTCCATCATCAAATGTGGGATTTACAAGGAGGGAAAACAGTACACCTCTCTGAACAGTGTCTGGGAGGCTGTGGTTGCTGCTGCACGCAATGTTGATGGTGAACAGATCAAAACACTGACAGAATCCATGGATGTCAGGCTTTTGAGTGTCCTTGCAAAGAAAGGTGGCTATATTGGTCACTGATTTGTTTTTGTTTTGTTTTTAAATGTCAGAAATGTGTATTTGTGAATGTTGAGATGTTATATTGGTTTCACTGTTAAAAATAAATCATTGAAATGGCTATCTATTTATTTTTTGGTTAAGTTGCCTAATAATTCTGCACAGTAATAGTAGTCACCTGCACACACAGATATCCCCCGAAAATAACTAACACTAAAAACAAACTAAAAACTACTTCCAAAAAAATTCAGCTTTGATATTAATGAGTTTTTGGGGTTCATTGAGAACATGGTTGTTGTTCAATAATAAAATGAATGCTCAAAAAATACAACTTGCCTAATAATTATGCACTACCTGTATACTTCTAGCATCAATACCATATTATGGTTCTACAATCTGACAGGTGCGCTTTATATGTTGTCCATTTTTATATCTACATTTTGTTGTTGAAATGTTATTAATCATTGTGCACATATTTACCTTCCTGAATGAGGCTCACAGGACCGCTCTCTTCCTCCTGCTCTTCTGCTTGAGAAGTTGGGGTGGTGGGGGGGGGAAGCTCCTCAGCTTGCTCCTCAACAGGAGCTGGGGTTGGGGAGTGGGAGGGCCCTGGCTGCTCCTCCTCATGCATCTCCTCCTCTGCCGCATCCTCCTCTGCCGCATCCTCCTCCTCCTCCTCATCGGCCTGGCGCCTTCTGCGCTTGGCGCGGACAACTGGCATTGGAGCTCCTATAATAACACAATGTTCATATATTATAAAAATGTTTTCTAATGACGTATGCAAATTCTGTGTACTCTGCTGTATTGTATATGAATACAAATTGATTTATATAGACAGTTAACCAATGGGACAATGTTATATTAAAGGGTCTTGTGGGCACTACAGGGGACTGAGCGTGAGCTGGGATGCAACCATGTTAAAATGAGCTGTTTTTGTCTACTTTGTTTTGTTCAGACCATCTCATGTTAAAAAAAGGGCCTGATGGAGCACACGGGATTACTATAACAACCCCACTCCTAACACAGGAATTTAGTGGTAATCTATATATATAAAACTCAACGTGTGTGTTTGTGCATAAATGTATGTATGTATGTATGTATGTATGTATGTATGTATGTATGTTCCAGCATCACGTACAAACGGCTAAAGATATTTATATGAAACTTGGCACACAGGTTACTTATATGTCAGCCACAAACATAGGATAGGTGGTTTAAACCTTACCCACCCCCACTTGCCATGGTCGGGGTTTTTCTTTAAAGTCCCATGCAAAGCAATGGGAAAATTATGTTCCCACATAACTTCTGTGTTCCTGTCTGCTGTCCCATGTCTTTTTTCAACAGTACTATGAATACCTTGGCTGGTGGTGATATATGTTAGCACAACATGGCATCTTGGTTAACAACATCTGACCTTACATGAATTACATATGACCTTACATAACTGTCACCAAAGGAGCTGCGGTGGCTCCACGCGATTGCCACTGCACTGACAAGTGATTCACCTCTGCAGCTAGGGGTTCGGATCCCGCTCTCGGCTACCTGTGAATTGAGTTTGGTGGTCTCAGCCCCGCCCCTGGTGGGTGTGCTATGCGAGGTTGGGTTGGGAGGACCCCCTCACACCCGCCATTGCCAACCGGGGCATGGAGAAAGGTGGCAGATTGCCTCTGGGGGAGGCCTCCCAACTCCTGCAGGCCGGCTCCTCTCTCTTTCGAGTTCACGCACAAAATACACTTTTTAAAAAAAAAACATAACTGTCAACAATAACTTACCTGGATGATATTTAGCCCGAAGACGTCTGACCTCATCCATTTGGCGCCTCTTCAGGTCAGACCACTTCTTCACAATTACATTGTGGTCGTGTTGGCCGCCAAAGTCAGCGATTAGGGCGCTGACCACAGCCCTTTTCTCTGGCTGCCTCCGCAGCTTATCGTATCCTGTTTCCAGGAACTTCTGCAAGATGAAGAACAAAGTATATTGTAATACTTCTGTTGACAGCCTTATGGATATATGACGTAAATGTATGCTATTCAACAATTGGAAGCATTCTCGCCTTATTAATCAATGACAGGGGTAACATGACAGATTTTATATCCTGCCATTTCGGTCGCCACCTTTTTTGCATAAATATAGCAGCCATTATCATTTGCATAATTATGAATATATTATTAACAACACAGGATACACGTATAGAGGAGATATGCGTTGCTAACTCTTTTCCCTGTCAGGAGCCTAACGCCCCGGGGGTCAGAGACGGGACCTTTTCGGAGGGCCACTGACGTATGTACCCGTCGCAGTTTTTTGTGATGTCACTCTTTAGGTGTGTGCACATTTTTCACTGCATCCGGGTGGAGTTTTTGGGTTGTGTTTTGCACGCCACAGGCTTTTCAACAGGAAAAAAACAGCTGGAGGCAGAATGGTTGCAAAACACTACGGGTTTGTTACCTAACTCTGGGTTTCAAGACCAGTCCACCTCCAGCTGTTGCAAAACTACTACTCCCATCAGCCACGGTCTGTCAGTGCATGCTAAGAATTTTACTTTTGCTGCATCTAGGGTGCCACAGTTTAGAGACCCGTGCATAAAGGCCTGAAAAACGGGGGCCTGCAGAACTTACAATACTAGAAGTGCCAGCATTCCCAGGCATGCTGGAAGTTGTAGTTCTGCAACATCTAAAGGGCAATATGTATTCGAACGTCCTTGGGCCTTGAGGACACTGAAGTCAGGACGTTCGCATACGTCCTATGTCCAAAAAAATGTTAAATTCATTATGCTAAATAACAAGGAAAAGTGCCTAAATACACATTTGCCAACCAGGGTGTCTGCAGCTGTCCAGGCATGCTGGGACTTGTAGTTTTGGAAAAGCAGGAGACACATTTTTTGTGAAATACTAATATCTGATCATATATACTAACTTTTAAACTAGACTGAAAGGCAGTTGAAGATAATGAAATAACAGTGGTCGAAATACTTACACAAATCAGCAAATTTTCCTCAGATACAGTGAAATTACTTCCAACCATCTTGCTCTGCGATTACGTTGCGATCAAAAAGTTGGAAACTGGCAAGGGTCCAGGAAATGGTCGCGTGTTGTTCGCGTGTTGATTGCGCTGCTTGGACCGAGATGGGTCCATATGGCTTCGGCTGTATGGACCACAGTAACTCTTTTCCCTGTCAGGAGCCTAACGCCCCGGGGGGTCAGAGACGGGACCTTTTCGGAGGATCACTGACGTATGCAACCGCCGCAGTTTTTTGTGATGTCAGTCTTTAGGTGTGTGCAAATTTTTTCTTGCACCGGGTGGAGTTTTTGGGTTGTGTTTTGCACGCCACAGGCTTTTCAACAGGAAAAAAACAGCTGGAGGCAGGATGGTTGCAAAACACTACGGGTTTGTTACCTAACTCTGGGTTTCAAGACCAGTCCACCTCCAGCTGTTGCAAAACTACTACTCCCATCAGCCACGGTCTGTCAGTGCATGCTAAGAATTTTACTTTTGCTGCATCTAGGGTGCCACAGTTTAGAGACCCGTGCATAAAGGCCTGAAAAACGGGGGCCTGCAGAACTTACAATACTAGAAGTGCCAGCATTCCCAGGCATGCTGGAAGTTGTAGTTCTGCAACATCTAAAGGGCAATATGTATTCGAACGTCCTTGGGCCTTGAGGACACTGAAGTCAGGACGTTCGCATACGTCCTATGTCCAATAAAATGTTAAATTCATTATGCTAAATAACAAGGAAAAGTGCCTAAATACACATTTGCCAACCAGGGTGTCTGCAGCTGTCCAGGCATGCTGGGACTTGTAGTTTTGTAAAAGCAGGAGACACATTTTTTGTGAAATACTAATATCTGATCATATATACTAACTTTTAAACTAGACTAAAATGCAGTTGAAGATGATGAAATAACAGTGGTCAAAATACTTACACAAATCAGCAACTTTTCCTCAGACTTAGTGAAATTGCTTCCAACCATGTTGCTGTGTGATTGCGCTGCGATCATAAGTTGGAAACTGGCAAGGCTCCAGGAAATGGTCGCGTGTTGTTCGCGCAATTGCGCATGCGCGATCGAAAAATCGCAATCGCAATATGTTTTTTGGTTAAAATATCATACATATTCGATTTCAGAGTGCTGCTACAGCAGTTTTCGAAATATCTGCAATCAATTTCGCATTCGCATGTTGCGATATTTCGATAAAATATCAGGAATATTCTGAGCCAATCAGAGCGCTCCTCCAGCATATCTCGAAATTGCGCAATAAATATCGCATTCGCATGTTGCGATATTTCGATAAAATATCACGAATATTCTGAGCCAATCAGAGCGCTCCTCCAGCATATCTCGAAATTCCGCAATAAATATCGCATTCGCATGTTGCGATATTTCGATAAAATATCACGAATATTCTGAGCCAATCAGAGCGCTCCTCCAGCATATCTCGAAATTCCGCAATAAATATCGCATTCGCATGTTGCGATATTTCGATAAAATATCACGAATATTCTGAGCCAATTAGAGCGCTCCTCCAGCATATCTCGAAATTGCGCAATAAATATCGCATTCGCATGTTGCGATATTTCGATAAAATATCACGAATATTCTAAGCCAATCAGAGCGCTCCTACCGCAGTTATTAAAAAAATCGCAATTATTTTCGCATTCGCAATAGCGAAAAATCGCAATCAATTAATTTCGATAAAATATCACGAATATTCGAATTTAGCGAATATATCTCGAATATTCGAATATATATTCGAGATATATCGCGAAATCGAATATGGCATATTCTGCTCAACACTACTAAAGACCAAAGGGTGTAGGGTGAAATAGTAAAGTATAGCAATGCTTGCATGAATCACTGAACTACCTAGCAGGCAGACTGTGCTTCCTCTATACACATCAATATTTAATCTTGTTTTAAAGAGTTTTATTGAAGTTTGATAACATTCAAGGTAAGACATAACACATCATCAAATAACAACAATGAGTAAATACTGTACTCAGGTTGTTACAGTCAATGTACTTAACAAAAAGGCATATACAGTATGTTATCCAGAAAAAAACAAAAAACAAAAAGGTCACATCTAGACGGGCGTCTTAATGTAGAGACATTTTTCCATTGAACCAATGGTAATTAGTAAAAAAATTTAAAAAGACGATTTAATAACTAGGAAAACTGTCCACTTAAATCTATATCATACCCCAGAACGAAGAGTTGGAGGTGAGTATTGGGGGTAAACCAGGGGGGGGGGGGGGTAGATGGGAAGGATATAGCGGGTAGTGTCAGATTTCCTAGAGTAAAGAAGTATTTATGCAGTGGCATCTTAAGAGCATTATAGGCCCCCGGGCAATACAGTGCACTGGGGCCCTGTCTACACAATCGTGCATGAGAATTTACTGACAAAAATCATGAAATTTACTGGCAGAACCACATTTTTTTTACTGGCACTGCAAAAAAAGTACCTACAATTACAGTTTTACAAATTTCTTCATTGACATGAAGGTTAGGTTACTATAACCCAGCCTGCTCAGAGTTTCCTCTTACATCAGAGTCTGCAGGAGTCCCCCAGAGCCTACAGTTCTGACCCGCTGCTCTCCACCATTTTTTACTGGGGTCGCTGGGCAGCCAATTGGGGCCCCCAGGCAAGTGGGGCCCCCGGGCAACTGCCCAGCGTGCCCAATGGAAAAGACAGCCCTGTATTTATGGGTTTTTATGAGGGTGGATTTGTCGAGGTTGGGCTCTACAGAGAGAGATGGGAAAGTGAGAAGTTCTAAGCCAGAGTATTAAAGTTAGGGAGTATCACAGACATCTGTTCCTTTTTAAAATTCCACTTTCTCTTTTCCCGTGGGTCAAGCTCCTACTGGTTATTAGTGTTATTATTGTATACCTCAATGTTTAATTTTAACTTCTGACTGGAGTTTGGTTTTAACTATCAAGAGATTGAAGATTAAATTGGATAAACCTATAGGAAAAGTAGG
Source organism: Rana temporaria (assembly GCF_905171775.1). Classification (NCBI taxonomy): domain Eukaryota; kingdom Metazoa; phylum Chordata; class Amphibia; order Anura; family Ranidae; genus Rana; species Rana temporaria. Next base: position 51,881,824 of record NC_053490.1, on the reverse strand, counting down.
AAAAACAACAAATATCTAGACATTTGATGAAAGAATCTTAGGAGGTTGTACTTTAACAACCAACAGTATATTGCAAAACAAGTTTAAAGTGATCATTCATTCATGAAGCAAAATGTTCAAATTAGACTTTATAATAAAATCTGATTTAAATCTGTATATCCTGACACCATCATTAGGATGTAAAAGTTAAGCCGTCCTTTGTTTGTAGTTGGTTGAGTGATGGATGGTTTGTTTAATATTTGGGCAAAATAAGAGAAGGAATCAATCCAATTGCCTGAAGTGTTACTGTGTAAACATGCCAGCTAATGAGTTTTCCAGCGACAGTAGCACAACCTCCAAAGCCTCGTTAACGTGTAACAAAGAAATTGCATCTGACAGATGAAACTGTGAGAGGATTACTATGCAGCTTTTCATATATATATATATATATATATATATATATATATATATATATATATATATATATTATTCCATTTGTTTTCAGTGTGCAACATGCCACTTTTATATATTGACTTGCAATACTGAGGGAAAAGAGTTATCAAACCATTTACAAAGAACATGACCAGGGGAGTAACTAATAGATCTGGATATGTGTGGCCTTAGAGCCGGTTCACACACAGGCGGCACGACTTTGGGGGCGACTCGGCAAGGCGATCTCAAGGCGACTTGAGAGGCAACTTGCAAAATCACTTCTGTATTGAAGTCAATGCAAGTCGCCCCGAGACGTACAGGAACCTTTTTCTAAGTCGGAGCAATTTGTGTCGCTCCTATGAGAATGGTTCCATTAACTACTGCGGACCGCGACTTGTCAGGAGGCTGAGTCGCCTGACAGGTCGCCCCTGCGTGAACCGGCTGTTACTGTGGACCTTATTGGGATGAAAAAACACTACACCATAAAATGTATTATCTGAGAATTGAATACTTCCAAATATGATTCAGTTTGTCCACCCACAGTATCATTTAATGAAAGCCCATTGCAACACAATTATATGATTAAAGTGAAGAGGCCCCAAAACCCTTATAATGGATGTGAGAAGTGTGAATCTGAGAGCAGCTTCACCATGATACCCAGAAGAGGTGACTTTAAAAATCACTTTAAATATCCATGCAGTGACATAGTAATCTAATGTCTAAGACTGAATAGAACCCGTTCTACTTTTGTTAAATGTAACACCAGTAAAGCGGGTTGAAATTATGCAAAAAAGGTTCCCTACAAAGTGGAAGAGGAAAGGAGAGGCAAAAAGAAGGGAAAAAAACAAAAGAGACAAGAGGTGGGAAAGGAAGGGAAGGGGTGAGGGGAGGAGAGGAAAAGAAAAGAGAGGAGAGCACAGTAAAATAGTGGGAAAAAGGTTGTTTATACAGGGCATCTGGAAAGTATTCATAGCCTTTGCGCAATATTTTGTGGAAGCACCTTTGACACCATTACATCATCAAGTCTTTCAAGCTTGGCACAACTGTTTTGGGCAGTTTCCCTCATTCTCCTTTGCAGGACCTCTCAAGCTCCATCAGGTGGGTGCACAGCCATTTTCAGATCTCTCCAGAGATGTTTAGTCTGGTTCAAGTCTGGGCTCTGGCTAGGCCACTCAAGGACATTCACAGAGTTGTCCTGTAGCCTTTCCTTTGTTATCTTGGCTGTGTGCTTAAGGTTGTTGACCTGTTGGAAGATGAACTTCCACCCCAGTCTGAGGTCCAGAGCGCTCTGGAGCAGGTTTTCATCAAGGATGTCTCTTTACATTGCTACATTCATATTTCCCTCGATCCTGACTAGTCTCCCAGTTCCTTCTGCTAAAAAACATGCCCACAGCATGATGCTGCCATTACTATGCTTCACTGTAGGGATGGTTTTGGCCAGGTGATGAGCGATGCCTGGTTTCCTCCAGACATGACACTTGCCATTCAGGCCAAAGAGTTTAATCTTTGTTTCATCAGACAAGATAATTCTGTTTCTCATGGTCTGAGAGTACTTCAAGTGCCTTTTGGCAACCTCCAGGTGGGCTGTTGTGTGCCTTTTACTGAGGCGTGGCTTTCATCTGGCCACTACCTTATAGGCCTGATTGGTGGAGTGCTGTGGAAAAGGTTGTTCTTCCAGAAGGTTATTCTCTCTCCACAGAGAAACACTGGAGCTCTGTCAGAGTGAATACTGGGTTCTTGGTCACCTCCCTGACTAAGGCCTTTCTCCCCAATCACTCAGTTTGGCCAGGTGGCCCGCTCTAGGAAGAGTCCTGGTGGCTCCAAACTTCTTCCATTTACAGATGATGGAGGCCACTGTGCTCAGTGATACCTTCAATGCTGCAGACATTTTTCTGTACCCTTCACCAGGTCTAAGCCCCAACACAATCCTGTCTCAGAAGTCTACAGACAATGCCTTGGACTTCATGGCTTGGTTTGTACTCTGACATGCAGTGTTAACTGTGGGACTTTATATAGACAAGTGCATGCCTTTCCAAACCATGTCCAATCAACTAAATTTACCACAGGTGGACTTCAATCAAGTTGTAGAAACATCTCAATGAAGATCAGTGGAAACAGGATGCACCTGAGCTCAATTTTGAGTGTCATGGCAAAGGCTGTGAATACTTATGTACATGTGATTTTTTTTTCGGTTTTTATTTTTAATACATTTCGAAGATTTCATACAAACTTCTTTCACGTTGTCATTATGGGGTATTGTTCGTAGAGTTTTGAGGAAACTTATTAATTGAATCCATTTTGGAATAATGATGTAACATAACAAAATGTGGAAAAAGTGAAGAGCTGGGAATAGTTTCTGGATGCACTGTAAATTGATGAAATGTTCATATACTGTATATACCTTACTTTGCATGGAGATTTCAAAAGATAAGTGCACATTTACTGTTCTATCCTTAGTCCTTCAACCTCCCCTTTATGGGCATGTTTCTAATAGGTATACTACTTGCCTATACAGTAGTTCCATGGAATTCTTTACTGAGATTTATTTTTGCCTGCTTGTCATTTTCTAACCTTCTTTTAAAATCTTAGCAGGCTAGACAACACCAAGCAGGGGCAGATTAGCACACGGCCATGCTTTGCTAAATGTAGTTTTATTTAATGAAACTAGATCAAGGATACATTTACCAAGTACATCATTCAAACTGTGACCCAATGACACCATGTACTTTATGAAAAAATTAATGGTTGTCTGCTTTGCAAATTGAATCGTGTACATTTTATCACACTATGATCTGCAAAACCTTATTGTGAATGACAATTGTGATAATGACATACTGACATCTTAGATAATACAGGACGCCGTCAGCATTATCTAACAAAAACAGTGGCAAAACTAAAAGGGACAGAGGGGGCTTGAAATGTATCGAAACAAAATGAAATTAAACAATCAAAAGCAATTTGCAATTGTGGAGATATATCCATTGTGTGCCTTCTTTTACAGTGGTGACCATCAAGAAAGAATTTACAGAATGTAACTTTTTTTTTTTAAATATGAATACATAAATAAATATGTAAAGTAGATAGTGCAGCGCTAGAGGAAAAGTCCAAATAAAGATCATCCAGGTGATTCTCTTATAAGTGACTGACAATATGAGGCATGCAGGTGATATAGCGTGGGTTAGCAGGAGACCTCCACCAATAGTAACAATGGCCGCTCACCTCATTGATAATAAAAAATCGCTTTCCCATAAGGGTCAATCCCAGGCATGTAACAGCATAATCCAAGCAGGAAAGGAATACATCTCAGGTAATATCAGCATGGATGGCAGATCTCAAGTAATATCAGCATGGATAGCAGCCATGGAATCCGATGTAAGAAAAACAAAACATAGTGTTTCTCCGCAATAACCAATATAACATTTAATAGTGAAAATACACTTACATAAAAAGCACTATATCCAGTGCTAGGAATCAAATGCAAACAAAAACGCACAGCGTGGTCCGATAGATGGCAGCGGGTGACGTCACGTACTTCCCTACCGAACGTTGCGTCCCAAGGGCGGGACTTCTTCAGCGGAAGAAGTCTGAAGAAGTCCCGCCCTTGGGACGCAACGTTCGGTAGGGAAGTACGTGACGTCACCCGCTGCCATCTATCGGACCACGCTGTGCGTTTTTGTTTGCATTTGATTCCTAGCACTGGATATAGTGCTTTTTATGTAAGTGTATTTTCACTATTAAATGTTATATTGGTTATTGCGGAGAAACACTATGTTTTGTTTTTCTTACATCGGATTCCATGGCTGCTATCCATGCTGATATTACTTGAGATCTGCCATCCATGCTGATATTACCTGAGATGTATTCCTTTCCTGCTTGGATTATGCTGTTACATGCCTGGGATTGACCCTTATGGGAAAGCGATTTTTTATTATCAATGAGGTGAGCGGCCATTGTTACTATTGGTGGAGGTCTCCTGCTAACCCACGCTATATCACCTGCATGCCTCATATTGTCAGTCACTTATAAGAGAATCACCTGGATGATCTTTATTTGGACTTTTCCTCTAGCGCTGCACTATCTACTTTACATTGACTCTTAAGGAATTTATAAATTGAATCCTAGTGCATAGCTGCTGATTCCGTTTTACCTGTATATTGCGCTGATTTTTTTACTATTTTCACATAAATAAATATGCTTTACTTAAAAAAAAGAATTCATGACTGAGATGTAAGTGGAACTAAAATTGAAGATAAACAAGTGTTTTCAAACATCTAAAGCAAGTCTCCAGAGCTGCTTTTTGCCTTCTACAAAAGTTTCTAAGCATGTATTTAATGTCTTCTATTTTACAAAAAAAGAGGCATATTTTTATGTATAATGAGAGTTTAATTTCCTTGCTACTCAAGCAGTGATTAACAAATGAATGTACAGTTTAAAAGCTAGTCTGTTCAGTCTAAATACCAATGGGTACTGTTATTATAGTCACAGGTAAGCAAAAAAAATGACCATAATGTAAAAGGCTAAGACAAAACTTAGATGGTCAAGCACATCCCTCTCCAAAAGTGATGGAAGGGGAGATCTGAATATGTATCTTTAAATAGTAATCCTGCTGTAATTTTTCTCTTCAACAATCCAGCTACCTCATGTAGTCAGAGGGGAAACTGTGCCACAATCGGACCTGAGTTTCCAGAACTTGACAGACAACTCTAGGGGCCAGATTAATAAAAGAGATACAACGGCGTATCTCCTGATACGTCGTCGTATCTCCTGATACGCCGTCGTATCTCTGAGATACGATTGTCGTATCTATGCGCCTGATTCATAGAATCAGGTTACGCATAGATAGCCCTAAGATCCGACAGGTGTAAGTGACTTACACCATCGGATCTTAGGCTGCAATTCTAGGCCGGCCGCTAGGTGGCGATTCCATTGCGGTCGGCGTAGAATATGCAAATTACTAGTTACGCCGATTCACGAACGTCCACTTTGCCCGTCGCTCTAAATTTACGTTATTTCCGTAGAGATACGTCGCGTAAAACTAAAGCTGCCCTCTAGGTGGTCTAGCCAATGTTAAGTATGGCCGTCGTTCCTGCGTCGAAATTTGAAATTTCACGTCGTTTGCGTAAGTTGTCCGTGAATGGCGCTGGACGCCATTTACGTTAACGTAGAAACCAATGACGTCCTTTGAATTAGGCGGGCTTGCGCTGGGCGGATTTACGCTACGCCACCGCAAGATTACAGGTAAGTGCTTTGTGAATCAAGCACTTACGCTGTAAACTTGCGGCGGTGTAACGTAAATGGGATACGTTACACCGCCGCAGCGTAATGCATTTCTATGTGAATCTGGCCCTAGGTTTTTAGTATTCTATTTTAGACCATTTTATCTAATGCCAATGGAAAAAGTCCGACTGACTTTTTTCATCAGATATTCCGATCGTGTGTAGCCCCATCAGAGTTTTTTCATCGGAAATTCCAATAAATTCCATCGGAGTTTAGATATAGAACATGTTCTATTTTTCTCCAATGGAATTCCGTCAGGATTCCGATGTGATTTGGCCGGGCAAAAGCAGCATAACTCTACCTAACCCAATTTTATGACTATAAAGAACTGAAGGGTAATACAAGACCTAAAGCAATTGTACATGAGGTAGGAAGACTGAGCTTCAGTACATCTTTGGAATTAATTTCAGACTATGAAGATGCCACTTAAAGGGGTTGTAAATGATTGTTTTTTATTTTCTATATAGGTTCCTTTAAGCTAGTGCATTGTTGGTTAACTTACCTTTTCCTTCGATTTCCCTTCTAAATGTTTTTTTTTCTTTGTCTGAATTTCTTACTTCCAGCTCCTCCTCAGCGTCTCCCCGCAGGGATGTAGTCCCAAGGGAGTGGGGCGAGCACGCTGACTAACCCCCAGTCAGAACAGCTCAGATGATGGGGGCAAGCTTACTGAGGAGGGACAGGAAGTGATAAATTCAGACAAAGAAAAAAAAGCATTTTGAAGGGAAATCAAAGGAAAAGGTAAGTGCACTAGCTTAAAGGAACATATTTAGAAAATAAAAAACAAACCTTTACAGCCCCTTTAACACCTAGAACTTAATATCCATAATTGTATAATGTATATTAGAGCTGCACGATTCTGGCTACAATGAGAATCATGATTTGTTTGCTTAAAATAAAGATCACGATTCTCTCATAATTCTCGCAGTGTAACATCATCTTTCACATTATACAAACAAATTGGGCTACCTTTACTGTTTAGTTTTTCTTTAATTCATTGAAGTGTATTTTTTTCCCAAAAATTGCATTTGAAAGACCTCTGCGCAAATACAATTTGACATAAAATATTGCAACGACCGCCATTTTATTCTCCAGGGTCTCTGCTACTAAAATATATAATTTTTTGGGGTTCTAAGTAATTTTCTAGCAAAAAATACTGATTTTAACTTGTAAGCAACAAGTGTCATAAAAAGGCTTGGTCTTTAAGTGGTTAAACTGACCTCATTTACAGAGGAAAGTTCATCCCTTTGATATAAAATGAACATAATGTTACTTTGTATCTCTTCTATATGGCCCCGTACACACGACCAGTTTCCTCGGCAGAATTCAGCTTCCGACCGAGTTTCTGGCTGAATTCTGCCGAGGAAACTGGTCGTGTGTACACTTTCAGCCGAGGAAGCCGACGAGGAGCTCGACGAGGAAATAGAGAACATGTTCTCTATTTCCTCGTTGTTCTATGGGAGCTCTCGTCCCGCCGAGCTCCTCGGCGGCTTCAGTGCTGAACTGGCCGAGGAACTCGATGTGTTTGGCACGTCGAGTTCCTCGGCCGTGTGTACGAGGCTTATCTCTCAGGGCTAAAGGAATGTTTATAAACATTTGTTGGCTTTTTTTTTTTGACAGCTCGGGTCTGCACTGTTTACAGAAATGCCTGATTGGAATAGTGAGGGGAGTTGAATCGAGATCGTGATTTTTTAATGGTTAATCGTGCAGCTCTAATATGTATATATAAGGTTAATGATAGCAATATATAACTGTTGCTGGCCCATGTAAAATATTAATATCAAGATTAGCTGACCTGAGGAATGGAGAATAATGACTTAAAGCCTACAGACAACATATGGTCCCCAGACATTTACCTGATGAGAGATAAATATACGTAAAGCTCCATTAACATGCCAAATGTGTTTTCAGATATGTTTTAAAGAATACTGTATTCATCACATTGAAATATTTCAATAGTATCATTACCTTTTAGACATTACTATTTAAAGCATTATAATAATATTTACTAAATTACTTTAAAACGGAGGTCTGCCAAATTTCCAGGGTGCCCGCGATGTAGGCACCCAAAGCTGATCTATCGCTTGGCTCTCATGTGCTGCCGCCGCCATCTTCGGTAAGGAAATCAGGAAGTGAAGCCTTGCGGCTTCACTTCCTGGTTCCCTACTGTGCATGCACGACTCGCGTTGCGCTATACCAATGGTCCCTGCTGTCTTCTGAGACCTGTGTGTCTCCCAGAAGACAGTGGGGAGACAAAGGAAGTGGCGTAGATTGCCGTGGGTTGGCTCGGGCATCTATCCTCGAAAGTGGGAGCAAATACCTGTATTAGAAAGGTATCTGCTCCCCCCTCCCCCTGAAAGGTGTCAAAGTGACACCAGAGTGGGGGCAGGGTTCCGAAAAGCGGAAGATCCATTTTTGGGTGGAACTCCACTTTAAAGATCACTCTTTTCTTTTTAAGGATTGGCCCATTAATAAAAGCAGGGTGTCAGGTAAAAGAAGACAGACACATGTACGGGCATAACCCGCTTTACGGACACTCACTTTACGTACACTCGCGAGTACGGACATGCCCACGAGTGTACGTTAAGTGTCTCACAAGTACAAATATTCCCGCGCCGTGCACCCGCATTCGACGGAACTGAAGTTCTGAGCACTTAGCCTGCCTAGTTCCAGTGTGCTCTTTCTGTATCCTGACTGCCTCCTCACCTCCGGTGACATCACATCCCCTCCGGCTTCCCTGTCAGCCACAGAATGCCATCCAGCCTCTCAATAGCACTGTCCTTTGTGCACAGCGCGATTGGAGCGGCCCCCCCTTGCATCAGATGAGCTTATTTACATGTGAGTGTTCCCCTGATGCCCCCAATAAAGCCCCTGGCACCCCCACTACAGCCTAGAAGTGAAAAAAGGCATTGCTTCACTTTAAGTACATTTTCGTTTTACATCCATGCTCTGGTCCCGTTGTGTACTTAAAAGTGGGGTATGCCTGTACATTCATTCCTTGTATCAGCAGGAAGAAAGAATTGTTGAGGAAGCTGAACATAATCCAGAATGAGTAGAACCTTTACCATGGAGGTGACTTTTATGCTATAAATACAATTTCACTTTAAAACTTTTGCATATACACAAAATAATAATAATCAACAAAAATCTATCAATAAAAAATAAACCAAACACCATAAACTAGTTTGCAATCAATATTTTTTTTGATTATAGTTCATATATCAAACTTTTCCCAAATAGAGAATCCTTACATGGAACGTCCAAAAAAAAGAAATCTCTAACCATCCATCAGCGAAAATTAATACACCTTGGATTGAACACCTTGTGCCCTCCACCGTAAGATTTAAGAGCCTCTTACCAGATGGTATTGATCCCTTATATAAAATAGATCAATACAGTGAAATATAGACAAGCCACTTATAAACAAGTTTTGGCTGTGTTCCGCAGCACACTACCCACTGCCAGGTCTAATCCACTCCAAAAGGTCAGCATACTAGGCCAGACATCACCATACATTTAAAAAGGAACAGAGGCCCACATAGTGTAAAACCACTAAAATAACTATTATTATAAATAAGACAGGTACTTACAGAAGTATCATAAATACAGCAGAGAGAGAGAGAGAGAGAGTTGCTGTTCTTCTGACACAACTGCTTGATAGTGAAACACATTGGGTGGAGCTTGACCACTGATGTCATCACACCCGCCAAGTGGTGGAAGTGCGGCACTCTCTGTTTGTTGTTTTTATGATACTTTTGTAAATACCTGTCTTAATTATAATACATGTTATTTTAGCAGTTTTAAACTACGTGGACCTCTGTTCCTTTTTAAATGTATGATGATGTCTGGCCTGGTGTGCTGACCTACATCATAACTATCAGATCCACCGGCAACAGCCAGACAGGTGGAAAAAAGGACATAGAGTTTAATTAGGCAAGCAGTACATTTTTGGAAACTGGGATTTTCTTTTTCCCCAGGTTACCTTTAACCCCCCTGGCGGTATCCCCGGGCGTGACTCGGGGTTGATTTTTTCTACCAAAATCGGTAACCCCGAGTCACGCTCGGGGTAGATATGCAGAGCCTGCAGCGTGCGCTGGCTTACCTTCTCCTGGATCCAGAGATGTCACCACGCTGTGTGAGCGAGCGGGACCTCGCTCGATTCACACAGCGTCCTCTTGTGCCGCCGATCTCTGTTCCCTGCGACGTTACGACGCACGGGAGCGGAGATCGGCGCCAAATTCAAAAAAGTAAACAAACACAATACATACAGTATACTGTAATCTTATAGATTATAGTGCTGTATGTAAAAAAAAACACACCCCCCTTGTCCCTAGTGGTCTGCCCAGTGTCCTGCATGTCATTTTATATAATAAAAACCTTTCTTTCTGCCTGAAAACTGTAGATTGTCCATAGCAACCAAAAGTGTATTTTTATGTCAAAAATGGTTTTAGATCAGCTAGAAAACAGCGATAATAAATTATAATCACTTGCAGAATTGTGCGATAGCGATTTGTGGGGAAATTTGTCATAAAAAAAAAAATTAATGACAGCAACAATTCTGCAACTGAGCAAATTTCAGTGATTTTGAGTTGATTACATTATTGAATAATTTTTATTTTAATTATATTATTAATTGCTATAATTATTTATAATTATTTATTTATTATATTATAATTTAAAATTTTGTTTTTAAAAAAATGTCATACCCGGGATGCCTATTAGATTCTTGTTTGGTCAGATTTAAGTGAGTTATTCCTAAAAATTACAGACCTACAATATAAAACGCCAAATTTCCTTGCAAATAATGGTACCGCTTTCAGCATGTTTTTTCAGAAAGAATCATACCGCCAGGGAGGTTAAACTGCCTTGACAATATTATCAAGAAATATACAGACAAAGACCAGAAACCATTCTATCCACATACACTAGTAAACAATTTCTTATCTTTTTCTTAAAAAAAAAAATGCATTATTGGAGGCATGCTTTTCACACAGCGGTCGTGGCTTCGCAAGTGTGTCAAAGGGCAAAGTTATAGGAATGGTAAAGTCATTGCTTTCAGGAAGCACAGAAAATATAATGACAAAAAAAAAATAGACTAGAGATTAAACAGAAAAAATATATAACAGTACAAAGGATGGATTATTGACAGCAACTTGTAACAATTGGTACCCAGGCCACATTTTGTGTTACAACGTACTTTAATTTTCCTTTTCACTGAATGTTTATTGACTTTGTCCTACTTCAGTTTACATGTCTCCAATACACTTATTATTAAATTATTTTAAAAATGTATATTTATCTGTGTATCAAATCCTCAATATAATTTAAAGAAGAACTCCATTTTAAGACGTGTCACTACATTAAAATTTGCCAAGAGGACACACCATTAATAAAAAAAAAACTGTAAATGACTTTCAAAACTAATGTGTATTAACTACTTCAATACAAGGTACGTTAACTTCCTTCCTGCCCAGGTCATTTTTCAGCTTTCAGCAATGTCGCACTTTGAATGACAACTGCACGATCATGCTACACTGTACCCAAAAAGAAATCTTTGTTTCTGTCAGAAAAATGTTGTAAATAAGATTTTTTTTCTGGAGGCACAAATATTCAATACTAATGGACACTGATAGGTGGTATTGATATGCAGCACTGATAGGCAGCACTGATGGGCACTAATAGGTGGCACTGATGGGAACTGATAGGCAGCACTGATGGGCACTGATGGGCCTCACTGATGAGCACAGCCTGGTGTCACTGATGGGCGCACACTGGTGTCACTGGTGGGCACAGAGTGGCATTTCTAATGGACACTGCTGGAGCTGCATTGTAATCAGAGCATTGATGATCAGTGCCCTGATTACATTTTCACATATTCCCTGTGAGGAGATACCATGGATTGGCTCTTCTCACCTAACACCCTGTCAGTGTGAGGTGAGGAGAGCTGATAAATGGCACTTCCTTGTATACTTGTGATCGGCTATGATTGGCCAAAGCTGATCACATGGGCAAATAGCCGCTGCTGCAGCTCTTTGCCAAGATCTGGGTCACGTCCTGCCCCCCGGAACATGGCACGCCCACAGCTAAACTGGGCACCGTTACATGATGTCAGTCCAAAATGAGAGCAGCACCATTCAGCGGTTTGACAGTGGGCAGACAGCAAGTAGTTAAGAAATTGTCGTGTTTCCTTTTAATATAAAATAAATTGATATTTTTCACTAATGTGATGGCTGTATGCAATTTGTCAGGATGGGCTACAAATGATGGTGGCAACAGTGAACCATGTCTGTATAACGTGTGTTGATATGGCTACATGAAGGTCCCATTGAAAGGCTCCATTGAGGAATATCAGGCATTATTTTAATAAAAGTTGCACATTGTAAAATATTAAAATGTACTTTTGAAACTACATTACCATGCTAAAACATATTTCACAATTTGCTGATTGAGTTTACATATACTTTAAATATGACATATGAAAACCCTTCCAAACACATGGCATACATTTATTGTTCATGTCTGTAGCAGCTTTTCTTCTAGAGACAATTCTATCTTTCCTGTGTGGAGCACTTTCAACACAGCAAGAGACAATGCAATCTTTCTTCAGAATAGCTTTTTACTCCTATGCAATCCCTATCCCTTTCCCTTTGTGCAGCTCCTTCAGCATCATGTTGTAGAGAAAGAAACTCAAGTCTCAGGACTCGCACACACGACCGAGGATCTCGACGGGCAAAACACATCGTTTTGCTCGTCGAGTTCCTTGTTAGGCTGTCGAGGAACTCGACGTGTCAATTTTCTCCATTTCCGTCGAGGAAAAAGAGAACATGCTCTCTTTTTGGCTCGTCGAGTTCCTCGACAGTTTCTTCGTCGAAAAAATGTACACACGACCGGTTTCCTCTGCAAAAAAAAAAAAACAGCAAGTTTCTTGCTGGTTTTTGCCGAGAAACTCGGTCGTGTGTACGAGGCCTGAGAATGTCTTGAGAACTAGCCATGGTGGCAAGAACAAAATGTAAAAATCCCCTTTGCTTGACTCACAGTATGGCAGGTACTCTTTGCTAACCCCACTTCTCACCCACCCCCTTTAACTAATCTGATTTTTTTTTTTTTTATCAACCTAAAAGCCTGATTTATGCAACTAATTTCAAAGTTGTGTTCGGTACCAAACTTTCAGTTGCCTTTCTTTTGGAATGCAAAGTGGGGTCTCCCATCTTCGTGTGCCCATGTTGCTTAATGGTGACATGGACACTTCCCATTGACTCCAGAACAACATACTCAAAGAGGCGCTGGGAATGTTTAGACTTGCAAATATAGTCAGATAAAGAAAAACTTCAAACAAGTTCAATAGCTCTGGTGAGACAGCTCTTACACAGCAAGGTTTCCCTTGATGAACACCCACAGTTTAGATCATAGAATTACAGAAAGGAGAGCAAGATCAAAACTGGATGAAGAGCCTAATTCTGCGTACACACGATCGGAATTTCCACCAAGAAAGTTCGAAGTGAGCTTTTGGTCGAAAATTCCGACCGTGTGGAGGCCCCATCCGTGAATGGTGCTGGACGCCATTTACGTTCACGTCAAACCCAATGAAGACATTTAGCGCAATGCACGGCGGGAAATTTTAGGGACGGCGCATGCGCAGTTCGTTCGGCGCGGGGACGCGCTTCATTTAAATGAAACACGGCCCCTACCCGCCGCATTTGAATTCCGCGCCCTTACGCCGCCTTAACTTACAGTGCAAATATGTTGAGGATTCAAACTAAGCCAAAGAAAGTTACAGCGGCGTAGTGTATCTGACATCTGCGTTGGGCGCAGCGTAGGTACGTGGATCTACTGTACCCCTTTGTCTCAGTTTTCCAGTCTAAATGACACCCCAGTGTATATAATACAATTGGGGGCGGGGGGTTATATCAGACTTCTTTAATATTATGATAATAATTTGTCAGTGTCAAGAGATGATTTTCTATGCGTTAGGCTCACTTGTCTTTGGAGTCACCAATCTCAGGTAACTCTTGATGTCTGAAATAAAACCAAGCTAGCAGTTTTTTTTAGGCCTTTAAATGCTTTAAGCAATCTTAAAACTTAAAATCCTGCCCAAACAGAGCACTGCGATTCCCTGTAATAGTCGGAATATCTTTTTCTGCCCCTCTGCTCTTGGATGCACTAAGTGCTTCTTTGACTTTCTGCCTGAGCCCCAGAGATAAGCCACACGGACCCACCTATCCAGTGAGAGTTCCTCAGAGGTCAATAAGGGCAATCTTATTGCACACTAAGAAAAAGTTAGCTAGCTATTAAGTGTAGTAAGAAACCCTCTTCTCCTTTTGAGGATGTGGTCTGTCTATCGTGCTGACCCTCTAGCTTCAATACTTTTTGAGTCACTGGTTTCACGTCAGGAAAGTCTATGCAATCCAATGCAATGCAAAGTCAGACGGTTTTTCTCAGGCACGATTTCTCTTAAGGACAGCAGGGCTTACATTAATGCAGACACTTTAAAGACTAGTTAATAAGACAATTCAAACACTTCATGAGCCACACAAATGCGATAATCTGGCCTACAGTGACCAGCTATTTACTTTCATTTGATTAATTTACATTAGGCTGATAGAAGCTAATATTTGATTTGCATTCAAGCTAACATATACACTAAGTTCTGTTTGTGTTGTGTTATTAGATAAGTCTGATTAATCATCTTTTTAAAAGCTGGTTTCAATCACTCTAATAGATTTTTTTACTCTGTAAAGATCATTTAAGCTTGTTCTGTTTTTAATTAAGAAATTAGAGATGGAGAGCTCAATTTATGAGCAATAGGGTGTGCTTAGCATACATTTGTATGAACCAGCTAGTCTTTTCTGCTAAAATCATCATTAAAGCTGTGTTATAGTGGACAACATAACCAGGCAGTTTCTAGACACAGCTTACTGCAGGACTGGTGCACTTTACCACCCATGGCAACATTTAGGCACACTGAGCATGTATTTACACAATAAATAAACCATCTTAAAGTGGTTCTAAAGTCCTAAAGTCAGGTTTTTTTTATCCAAATGCATTCTATCAGATTTCAGGCCCCCCTCAGCCCCCCCCCCCACAATGCTTACCTGAGCTCCATCTTGATCCAGGGATGTTTCACCAGAAACTCAGCTGTCTGGGACTCTCCCTCCTGATTGGCTGAGACACAGCAGCCAATCAAAGTTAGTGAGCCAATGAGGAGAGAGGGGGGCGGATCCAAGCCACATCTCTGTTTCTGGAGGGACACACAGAGCAGTAGCTCAGCTCGGGTGACCCCATAGCAAGCTGCTTGCTGTGGGGGCACTCGGCAGGAGTGAGGAGTGCCGGTGAGGGACCCGAGATGAGGAGAATCCAGGCTGCTCTGTGCAAAACCAACGGCATAGAGCAGGTAAGTATAACATGTTTGTTTTTTTTAAACAAAAAAAACAAGACTTTAGTACCATTGGTAATCCTTATGCGGCTAGCATTGGTAAATACTGTAAATAGGAGGATATATCTTATTTACTTGTGTTAAAGATTTCTTCAGTTGTTTCCCGGTTTCTGGCTTAGGCTTAAATGATGTCACACACCCCAAAAACTACAGGGGTTCATTGTTAGGGTTCCATACATCCTAACTAATAGGCCTGTCCACAAACACAGCAACATATCAATGGATGGAAAGAAATTGTAAGCTTAGGCTTTGTGGCAGTTGTACAAAGTTATAATTTATAGAAGATAAAAATGCATACAGTATTATATATTATTTTTAGTGTAGGGACTAAAAATAAATGGAAACAAATATATATTTTAGTCAGGTATATATTACATGTAGTATTGAATGGAGTATTGAAAGTGTAACTCCACTTTTGTGGGGTAAAACAAAGTAAAGAAAAAATAATATAGCATATACAGTACACTTGCAACACAAGTCATATTGTAATTGAATGTTATTAAAAATGTCCTTTCCTTTTCAATCTGCAGTTCTGTAATTTTATGTAACGTGCAATGCAATATGGCTACCTGGAGGTGTTCTTTACACAGAATGTGTACAGAACGCCTTCCAGAAAAATAATTTCCTGCTTGTGTGATTGGCTAACTGATTTTCCCAGAAGTCTGCACTTAATACAATTTAGATTTCAGGCATCCCCTGCAACAAAAATTGGATTATTTTGTGAGATACTCCCAATAGGATTTCACGTCTAAAGGGATGCAGGCCCAGCAGCTTTCCTCATTAGTGACCTGCAGGTGCTGAAGCTGATTGATAATTATGAAACCACTCCCATTAGATACACTTTCCCACATGGACACAAACACACAGGCATTTCTTCAGAATAACAAAAGGTAGCAATCTGCAACAGAGTTTGTTAAAATCCTTGTAATGTACATAGATCATCCAGAGGGGAATGTTTTTTTCTCAGCAAAAGTGGAGTTACTCTTTAAGTATTTTCAAATGTAGCCAACAGGTGGAGCTCAAGGCTATTGTCACATTTTATTTAGGCTATCTTTGCCTGCTTTGGGAAAAAAAGAAGATGCGTGTTTACAGATCTCAAAAGCTCAATCTGTAATTTACATACATGAGTGGCTAAATCATAGCAATGATCTCCTCCTCCCCCCCCCCCCCCCCCACACACACACACACACGCGCTTATGTTCCGGACTTCAGTGAGCTCTATACATTTCAACCAAACACAGAGAGTCTGAAAGGAAACAGCTTTTTCTTTGCTATTTATAATAATGTATAATCCTCTGTCATTCTGGTGCTACAGGTGTAGCCTGTTTTAAAAACAGATAGAAAACATGTATTTAAAAATATATACAGTAAATGAAAAATAAACAAACAACTAGAAATATTATATTTTGCCATTAAGAAGGCCAATCAGCAAGCCTCATGTGAACCGGTAGGGTAATGACGCACATGACACTCAATGCTGCTGATTTGATGAAGGGAGAAGCAGGATCCACTATGAAAGATATATTGAGGGGAGAGGGAGAAGAGAAAAGCAGCAGGACTGATGAAAATATACACACTGCTGCCATGGGAGAAGCAGAAGCAAAAGTTCAGCGTGAGATAGTATCAATGTAAGATAGTTTATTATCTCTCTGCTGCTTCTTTCTCCCTCTGCCCACATACATCTGGTCTGAGTGATCCTGGGAATGTACAGCTAATGATAGAATCGCCATATCTCAAGCTGCACAAAGACTGTGAAAGTCATTATACACAGGTGTGAGCCTTTGGAGACAGGATGAGTTCTTACCAAGGAAGGTGACTACTCTTCATAGGCTCCATCTTCAACAACATGGCAGCACCCAGAAATATGAAACATAGACTCAATGCAATTAA
Source organism: Rana temporaria (assembly GCF_905171775.1). Taxonomy (NCBI): domain Eukaryota; kingdom Metazoa; phylum Chordata; class Amphibia; order Anura; family Ranidae; genus Rana; species Rana temporaria. The sequence continues at coordinate 51,864,816 of NC_053490.1, read as the reverse complement.
AAGCAAATACTGTTTAAGTAGGTATCACTCCTAAAGTGCTTTGTAAATTTATTTTGATTTCAAAATAGTATATAAAGTTAAAGATCTTCAAATATTGCATTAAATATTGCTCTTAATGGGGATAAAACATAATTTTTTTCAAAATGTTCTGTTTTTGTTTATAGCACAAAAAATATAAAAGGACAGAGGTTATCACATACCACCAAAAGAAAGCTCTAGTTGTGGGAAGAAAAAGGAATTTTGTTTGGATACAGTGTCACACAATTGTCAGTTAAAATAACACAGTGCTGTATCACAAAAAATGGCCTGGTCATTAAGGGGATGAAATATTCCGGAGGTGAAGTGGTTAAAAGTGTGGAGGAGCCCGTAGGCTACACAAATTGTACCCTTCACTCTCCTCAAAATGCTGTGAGGTGGAGCTGAGATCCCTTCTACATATTTGGTGGTCATGTCCATCGACATGACGCTGACAATAGCAATCTGTGTATAGCAAATCTGCAGTCGAATGTGCCTAACTCTATTAGTCCAAGATTATTCTACATAGAGAGGAAAGATTCGATATAGAGAGACAGTGTTGGGGTAGACCATTCAACATGAGCGACGAAGATTCGATGAAGCAACGTAAAACATACAAACGTTGAATCTGTCATGGAAGGCTTATGGTGTCTGTCAAAAGTTCTAAGAAGATTCGACAAACAGCTAAACTGTACGACGCCGCAATCGTACATTTCCGGTCAAATGCTAGGCCCATTGCCTATAGAAGAATTTGAATGTTGGTTGACTAGTAATAATAATTTGTAAATATAATTATTACTAGTGTCATACAACATTAGAATTCTTCTATAGCTTGTAGGTGGAACATTGGACCGGAAATGTACAATTCATTGTACAGTTTAGCTTCTTCGTCAAATCTTAGAACATTCGACAGACACCACACTTATTTTGTTTCTTTAAAAAATGCATTCGTCCGAAAATGACAGATTCGACCTTAATTAATTCGGATTTTCGGACGAATGCATTTTTTAATGAAACAAAATAAGTCAAAACGAATTTCGGGAGTAACTAAATAAATACATTTTTCGGACGAAAACTAAATTCTGAAACAAAATATTTCAGTGTGCAAATGTCTAATGCCTACCATAGCGGCTGCGCCCGCTTTTGTGATATTACCTGCCTTGAATTTCACTCTGTTCAATAAAAACGTTATTATCGAAAAAGGGGGAAAAAAAGTATGGAGAAGCCTTTAAGGCCTCGTACACACGACCAAGTTTCTCGGCAAAAACCAGCAAGAAACTTGCTGGGAGATATTTTTTTGCAGAGGAAACCGGTCCTGTGTACATTTTCGTCGAGGAAACTGTCGAGAAACTTGACGAGCCAAAAAGAAAGCATGTTCTCTATTTCCTTGACGGGAATGGAGAAAATTGGCTTGTCGAGTTTCTCGACAGCTTCACAAGGAACTCGACGAGCAAAACGATGTGTTTCGCCCGTCGAGTTTCTCGGTCATGTGTACAAGGCCTAAGTAAACTTTTTGGTTTAGGGAAGTCATCCAGAGGTGTGCTCTCGAATTAGAGGTTTGGCTCCACGGAGCATACAAGTATCACTATGAGGAGAAAATGAGAATAGAGCGGGCTGCATTTCTGTGTGCTTTGTGCACTGTGTCTTGTAACGCCAATCTGAATGTCGCATGCAGTGTCCACACTGGTGCTTCCCTTTGAAGTACATTGATTCCCCTGTATTTACTAATTTACTCATGCTGACCAAGTGTCTTCTATACATTCACTGACCTGGAGTAGGGAATAGTTAGGACATCAATGGACCATTGTTCACACCCAGGGGTCAAGTCCTGGGGAAAAAAGTGTGGGAACTCCCACCCAAGATCCACTCCCCCACCAAAAAAAAATAAAAAATGATACGCTCATATGCATAATTACTATTTTTTTTTTCGATCCACTGTACCTTAGTAATCCTTTATGTTACTGGCCGATTCCTGTATATGGATTCACCCATATACTGCCGCGAGTAATCGCTGGATTTAGAAAGAAGCAAGTTCTTTCTAAATCCTGCGATAACTCGCGCCAGACCTCTGCAATGTCTCCTGGGAACAATGAAAATAGCTCCCAGGAGACATTGCGGCATCAAGGAAGTGACTGAATACCCGCACACTACCCGATGAATCCATATACAGGAAGCGGCCAGTAACATAAAGGGTTACTAAGGTTCCCCTCCCACTAACAGTGACTCGAGCTGGGCATCGCCACTTAGTGAAGGATTGGCTCGGACGGCTCAGCTGCTCTAGTCATGCAAAGGGAACTGAGTTCCTGCTGTGAAAAAAGTGCAGGAACTCCGTTCCCACGCGTTCCCGCAGGACTTGAGCCCTGTTCACACCACATGTTTTTTTTTTATTATTATGAAGCTTTAAGCAGCCAAAATGCAGGTCATCAGCACAGGTCAGCTGAATTATCTCAGAAGCATCTCATACTGATGCCAAGAACACAAGTCCAAAGCCTCTTGACACAGGTCCTTAGGCGGTTCTAATTTCATTAAGCACTGGCTTGTTGTGGAACGAACCCAAAAGTACCAAAGCCAGAGAATCAACATGACAGCCAGGCAATTTGCACTTTCAGAAGAATGGTCTGCCGTTGGCAGCCTCATTATTCTCCCAAAATTGGTTTCCTTTAGCTTTCTATTATATATCTACAAAAAGCACGTTAAAATGTTGCTTTCCCTCTGATATTAATAAAACTAAACGCAATATGTAGATCTTTGCATTAAAATCAGTGGTACACATGTCAGGCTGTGGGTAATTTGCTCAGCATGTGGTAGAACACTGAATATTTGCTATTTGAAGCTTGATGTTTTAAGCATGCTAAATAGTCACAAAATGGAAACGCCGTTAACAACTGTTAAAAACCATTTACTTAAACTGTTAATGGATTTTTTACTTTACGGCTGAACTTTATGCTGCTTTAAAAATTAAGTATACTGGCTTGATTGCTGGCATACAGTTATGCCTTTTGTACTATGGTATTTGTGTATTCTAATGAATAAAACATGGAATTGCTGCAAAGGTGACAGCGAAGCATCCATATGTACATTCTATTTCTGTTATTTTTTTATTTTTTTTTGCCAAAGCTGTGCTATGTGCAATGAAGTTGCTTAACATGTGTTGACCTATATTAACCAGATTTCAACTTCAGTTTAAATAAAACTTGTACTATGGAAAGATTACACACCTCTTAAATAATTTTTAGCCATCAGTGAGCCTAAGATTAAAAAAAAAAATGGGGGCAGGGTCAAGTAGGCAGACCTAACATTTGTGTTCAGGGGGCTTAAGGTCATATATATACATATACACTATGGGGGTAATCCACAAAGATCCGGCGTAACGTAAATGTTCCCATTTAAGTTACACTGCCTTAAAATTTCTACCTAAGTGCCCGATCCACAAAGCACTTACCCAGAAATTTTTGGCTGTGTAACTTAAATTCCGCCGGCGCAAGGCGTTCCTCTTTTCATGGGGGCGATTCCCATTTAAACGCATGCTCGTGACGTCATTTTCCCGACGTGCATAGCGCGAAATTACGTTACGCCGAGCTTTGTGGATCGTGACGGGTCAATAAAGTTGCGTCGAAAAAAAAAAAAGATACGGCGAAAAAAAAAATTGCGTCGCTGGACAGAAGGGTCTGCTTTTACATGGTGTAAACAGTTTAATTTTGCGTTTGCAAACTAAAACTTACGGAGAAAAAACAAAGCTGAAAAGCTTTGTAGATCTCCGTAAGTGCTAATTTGCATACCCAAGGCGGCATTTCGACACAAAATGCCCCCAGCGGCGGATGCGGTACTGCATCCTAAGATCCGGCAGTGTAAGTCCCTTACACATGTCGGATCTTCTGCCTAACTATGGAAAACTGATTCTGTGGATCAATTCCATAGGGCAGATCCTCAAAAGGGATACGCCGGCGTAACTGATGTTCTGCCGTCGTATCCCTGTTTCTAACTATGGAACTGATCCACAGAATCAGTTTTCCATAGTTAGGCAGAAGATCCGGCATGTGTAAGGGACTTACACTGCCGGATCTTAAGTGCTTTGTGGATCGGGCACTTAGGTAGAAATTTTAAGGCAGTGTAACTTAAATGGGAAAATTTACGTTACGCCGGATCTTTGTGGATTACCCCCATAGTTAGAAACAGGGATACGACGGCGTAACAGCAGTTACGCCGGCGTATCCCTTTTGAGGATCTGGCCCTATATTTTTAAAAGTTTTGGGAAGCCTGTACTTTATGCATGAAGCATGAACTTTATTTGGCACCTCAGTCTTAGTCCGTAGGGTTCAATATTTAGTTGGCTCACCCTTTGCAGATATAACAGCTTCAACTCTTCTGGGAAGGCAGTCCACAAAGTTTAGCAGTGTGTCTATGGGAATTTTTGACCATTCTTCCAGAAGTGCATTTGTGAGGTCAGGCACAGATGTGGAAGAGAAGGCCTGGCTTGTAGTCTCCCAAATTTATCCCAAAGGTGTTCTATCGGGTTAAGGTCAGGACTCTGTGCAGACCAGTCAAGTTCCTCCACCCCAAACACGTTCGTCCATGTCTTTATGGACCTTGCTTTGTGCACTGGTCCAAAACATTTGGTAGAAGGGGGATTATGATGTGGGGTTGTTTTTCAGGGGTTTGGCTTGGCCCCATAGTTCCAGTGAAGGGAACTCCTAAGGCGTCAGCATACCAAGACAATTTGGACAATTTCATGCTCCCAACTCTATTGGGTTGAGGTCAGGACAACGCTGCAGATGAATACCTTCATTAGTCAGCAGGTATATTAACCCCCTTGGCGCAGGTCTCATGCAAATATGCAGCCTGTCAAGCGGCCGTATATTTGCACAAACTGGTGTAAACACAGCTGTGCCAAGAGCGTTCGCTCTGTGCGTTCCCTGCATAGTTTCCGGCAGCTAATGTAAAATTCCCTGTCGCTACTTGTGATCGGGAGCTTTCCAATCATGTGACCACCGTGACAGACAATTACGGCAGTCACATGTTCATCTAACCCCCTCCCACCTACTGTCATCTTAAACTTCTTAAACGGCCGGGAGGCGCAGGCACCAAGATGTTAAAGGAAAAGTAGGGAAGTAGGGCCAAAGCTCTTCAGGCCGTACTTTTCCTGTGAGTCACATGAATGCACTTAGTTTTACACTCCTGTGACCCAGATTCATCTGACAGCGGGCCTAAAGGGTGACGTCACTCAGCTGGTCCAGGCTCTGGAGGGATCCCGACTTTAAAGTCTGGGTCCACCCAGATGCCTGAGCGGCAGCTGGCTCAGCCTTTCATCGTGCCGCTCCTGCTCTCTCCCTAGCATAGCACTCCAGTAAGTTCTGGAGGGGGGCAGAGTAGAGAGCCGCTTACAGACAGTGACCTGTTTTCTACTCACTGAAGAATTGAAACTGAGTGATCAGTGGTCTTAGATTGCTCAATTCCCAGTCTCAGGCCGCGTACACACGGTCGGTCCAAACCAATAAAAAAACGGCCTGAAGTCCAGTTTCATCGGTCCAAACCGACCGTGTGTATGGCCCATCGTTCTGTTGTCCTTCGGACAAAAATTAGAGAACTTGCTTTAAAATCGAACCGATGGACGGCTGACCATCGGTCAAAACCGATGGTTAGTATACAAAAGCATCGGTTCAAAACCCGCGCATGCTCAAAATCAAGTCGACGCATGCTTGGAAGCATTGAACTTCGTTTTTTTTTAGCACGTCGTGTGTTTTATGTCACCGCATTCTGACCCGATCGGTTTTTGAAATGATGGTGTGTACGCACATCAGACCATCAGTCTGCTTCAGCGGTGAACCGATGATAACGGCCCGTCGGACCATTCTCATCGGATGGATCGACCGTGTGTATGCGGCCTTAGAGGTGGCTAGGGACTGATGCAGCAACGGTCCAATGTTGCATCCACCTAGGTGAGTATGACTGTTTGTTATTTTGAAATCCCAAACTTCTCTTTGGTATCTCCCTTTAAAATATCTGCAATAGATTACTAAGCTGTTACAAAAAGCTTGTTGTAAGCTGCAATTTGCACATAGAATTAAATTACTCATCATCAGTAGTAATTCATACCTTTTTCATATGGCTTAGTCTGAAGTTACAGCAAGACAGAGCCCAGCTGCAAGAAATGCTGCTACCTCTTTCTCTATTTCTGTGGTTAACCCATAATGCTCTGAGAATCCTTTGTCATGTATTACATGTTTATATGTAAAACAATGATTTATACATATAGTAGAAATTAAGATATAAAACAGCAGTTTAAAAAAAAAAAAAAGAAAAAATGGAATTGGGCAAACACCATTACAGTTCCCCTTTGGGCTAAGGCAAAGTTAACTGCTTGCCGACCAGCGCATGACTATATACGTCGGCAGCATGGTACGGACAGGCAGAAGGATTTATATACACGTCCCCTTTAAGAGTTCTGCATTGTGGACGGCTCCAGCGTACTCGATCGCCGCGGGGATACCCGCGTTCGTCTCACGGTAAGGAAGAACGAGGAGATGCCTAGTGACAATGACAGTGATCACCGCTTCCTGTAATCGGAAGCGGTGATCACTGTCTTGTCACATGTAGCCCATCCCCCCTACAGTAAGAATCACTCACTAGGGCACACTTAACCCCTACAGTGCCACCTAGTGGTTAACCCCTTCACTGCCAGTGTAATTTTCACAGTAAACAGTGCCTTTTTATAGCACTGATCGCTGTAAAAATAACAATGGTCCCAAAAATTTGTCAAGAGTGTCTGATGTGTCCGCCATAATGTTGCAGTCATGATAAAAATCGCTGATCGCCAAAATTACTAGTAAAAAAAAATATTAATAAAAATGCAATAAAACTATCCCCTATACTGTAGACGCAATAACTCTTTTGCGCAAACTGATCAAAAATAACATGTATTGCGATAAATATGTAGAAGAATACGTATTCTCCTAAACTGAGGAAAAAAAAAGTTTTATATATTTTTGGGGGATATTTATTATAGCAAAAAGTTAAAAATATTGATTTTTTTTTCAAAATTGACGCTCTATTTTTGTTTATAGCGCAAAAAATAAAAACTGCAGAGGTGATCAAATACCACCAAAAGAAATCTCTATTTGTAGAGAAAAAAAGAACATAAATTTTGTTTGTAAACCACGTTGCATGACCGCACAATTGTCAGTTGAATAGACGAAGTGCCGAATCGCAAAAAGTGGCCCGGTCATTTGGCTGCATAATGGTCAGGTGCTTACGTGCTTAATACAATAAAAAATAAAAAAAAGCATACTGGAATAGTTCATGCAAACTTTTCATACAGCAAACTGGAAATGCAAGGGAACCCAAGTCTTACGAGAAACTCCTCCAGCATTTGGGCTCCTCAAGTTTCCTCTGGTCCAGGGAAAATAATAAAATAACCTTTACTTAGATGAGCTTAATGAGATCTTGTGTAAGCATTTTTTTCCCCTCAGGCCTCGTACACGCGACCGAGAATCCCGTCGTAAAAGTTTGTTTTGTTTTCCTCGACAAGGTTCTTATCAGGCTTGACGAGAATCTTGTCATGCTTTCCTTGCATACACACTGTCAAGACAAAATCTCGTCATTCTCAAACAACACGTACGACGGCACTATAAAAGGGAAGTTTGATTCCACTGGCGCCACCCTTGGGGCTGCTTTTGCTAATCTTATGTTACCGCGTGTTAAGTAAAAGTTTGGTAAGAGACAGTCTCAGTCTGTTACAGCGTGACGAATGTGCTATCTCCATTACGAACACTACTTTTACCGAAGGCGCGCTCCCGCCTCATACTTTATTCTGAGCATGCCCGGGTTTCTAAGCATACACACAAACGTGTTTCTCGTCGTAAACCAGCCAGACGAGAAACACGACGAAAAAATTGAGACTCACGGTCGTGTGTATGAGGCCTTTTTCTTCTTACTTTCCTAAAGGAAATGGGGGATAGTTCTACAAAATAAGTGGACCTTGGATTTCCATCCAAGGTCCATTTAAATAATTTCATACTTATATCAGAAAAAAAAATTATATACAAGTAATGCATGTATAATAGTAGCATTAGTTTGCTTTAGCAAATCATTGAATATATCTAAAACATAAAAATATATAAACAATAGCAACACATGCAATGGAAACCAATGGACAAAAGAAAACACGTTGAAGTCAGGGAATGGGGGGGGGGGGCTTCTTTAAAGGCTTTATTAAAAGATTAAAAAACAAGCTTTGAACCTAATATGTGAAAGGTTTACATGAAATAAGTGAAGGACAAGTCATTGTAAGATGTTTTCTATAACTGTGATATTCAGTGCTATTTTCAATCAGGCAGGCTTTATAAAGACAATGCAAGTAGAGGTTTTATATTAAAAAAAAAAGCTAACTATGGCCTTTGCTTTTACTGGACCTGTTAGATTATCTTACATTCCATAAATCGTCATCCTTCACATTTTCTCCTTGGTAATACAATAGCTTATTCATAAAACCATCAAGCAATAGAACAAGTATGAAAATGCATTGTCTAAAAGTCAGATGACTGGGGATAATTTGTTAAAGAATAGAGATTATCTTGAGCCTTATTATTTCCTATTGAAACATCAACCATACTCCTCCACAGTAGACCACTGCTGTCAGCTCCTAGAAATCTCCTGTCAGCTCCACGGGGAATAAAATCAATAATAATAAATAAATATATATATATATATATATATATATATATATATATATATATATATATATATATATATATATATATATATATATACACTGTATATATGATTTTTATGATTTAGATCAGATTTTTTTTATTTAAATCGGATAATTTGGATTTTTATCAAATTTATTTTAATAAAATGCTTTTGGAGTAAAAATCTATCTAAAGATAGATTTCTATTCAAGATACAGTAATAATTTAATTTATTCAGCATGAAATGGAGCTTAGTTATGTAGCATGAGGCGGTATATTCTGCAATATTTAAATTTTGATTTAAATCTGCAAGTTGAGATAACATGCACTGCATTGATGCATTCAGACAATTTTACAGTAAACACAAGATAAAACAACTTTCAGGAATATTCCTTTATCTCATTGTTTTCCAAATATATGTACACTACAAACTGTACGATTGAATCGGTTCTGATATCGCTGTTTTACTAACCTGACAGCTTATTATTCTAAATAGGAAACCTTAATTTTGTTTGCAAATATTAAAGATTCTAATTACCAGCAAGAATAAGTCTTTACATTTAAAGAGTAGCTGTCATTTCAGATCCATCATGTTAGTGGGCATCCACTCACCTGCTGTCGCCGCATCCCTCACCTTGTTGTGTCACTGCTGCCATCACCAGCCGTCCCAGTAAAGTGAATGGGACTGTCGGTGAGTCAACAGCGGGTCAGAGGAAGAGCCACTGTGGGACAGAGGTGACAGTTAGGCCCCTTTCACATGTGCAGGCCATATGTCAGCATTTTCATCCATCTGTTGCGGATGAAAACGGGACATACATTGGTCCCCATGTGATTGCAGGTGTCAGCGGATGACTATCTGCTGACACCCGTAATCACCCGCCTCCGCAAAGCTCCGATTTTTCAGACGGAAGAAAATCCTATTTTTCTTCCGTCTGGCGGATCGGATCGGGTGAACACGGACATACGGTCCGTGTTCATCCGATCCCCCCATAGTGTGCAGGGACCGCCCTGTCAGCCGACGGCTCAGCTGGGATTTTACGGAGGATCCCCGCTGAGCTGTACGGACACACGGAGGCGGATCATTACTGATCCGCCCCGTGTGAAAGGGCCCTTACTCTTTAAAGATTATGATTTAAATAGAGTTGATTTAAGTCAAACCTTTTAACTAGTGATTTAAATCAAATCCACCCTGGTCAGCTCCAATTTTATTTTAAACCACTTGCTTTTTAATACTAAACTTCAGGAAGGATGACTTGGTATCAGTTTCTTTGCTTTCCCTGTACAGCAGAGCTCAGATTGGAGGAGACAGAAGCGGCACAAATAGCCAATCAGAACGAATGCTGATAGCAGGAGTGAGCAGTGATAGATAGATAAGCTTCTGCTTCTGCTTTAATGACCAGTCCTGCAGTGGGGGGTGTGGGAGGGGGGTCAGTGTTAAACGTGAAACTACAGCCCGTCTTCTGCCCTGCCTGACAGGGCTGTATTACATGGCAGAGCATAAATCTCAGGGCTTGGTGAACAGAAATTAAAATACTTTGGAAGGTAAAACAGATCCCAATGTATTTCATTTTTGTATATTTAGCTGTTTGCCTAGAATTCAACTTTAAAGCCCATGGCCAACCAAAACATAATAATTATTTGTGACAGCGGGGAATTGGAAAATCTTCTGTCAAATTTTAGTGTCTATGTGATTCTAAAAAAAGAATGGTTTACTTGGAGCTGGAACATAAATAGTCTGCATATGGAAAACAGGCCTGTCACAAATAACCATTGTCCTTGGAACTCCATAGAAATGTGAAAAAGTGAATGAAGACTCTTGTTGTTGTACATCTTAATTCAGCAATGTTTCCATAAAGATTCCTGAATTGCTTTGACATATTTTATTTTTTTTTTGTAAGTGGTAACTTTACTGTGAGGCCGCGTACACACCATCGGTCCAAACCGATGAAAACGGACCGAAGTTCAGTTTCATCTGTCCAAACCGTCCGTGTGTATGCCCCATCGGTCTTTTGTCCTTCGGACAAAAGTTAGGGATCTTGCTTTAAAATTGAACCAATGGACCGCTGACCGATAGGTCCAAACCGATGGTTAGTACACAAAAGCATCGGTTCAAAACCCGCGCATGCTCAGAATCAAGTCGACACATGCTTGGAAGCATTGAACTTCGTTTTTTTCAGCACGTCGTGTGTTTTACATCACCGCGTTCTGACCCGATCGGTTTTTGGAACGATGGTGTGTACGCACATCAGGCCATCAGTCTGCTTCAGTGGTGAACCGATGAAAACGGTCCGTCGGACCATTCTCATCGGATGGATCGACCGTGTGTACGTGGCCTAAGAGCCGGTTCACACTGGGGCGACTCGTCAGGGGTCTCAGCCGCCTGACAAGTCGCGTCCCATTCTATTCAATAGAACCATTCTAATAGGAGCGACGCAAGTCGCTCCGACTTAGAAAAAGGTTATTGTACGACTTTGGGGGTGACTCTGGGCGACTTGCATTGACTTATATACAGAAGTAATTTTGCAAGTCACCTTTGAAGTTGTTTTCAGGTCGCCTTGCCGAGTCGCCCCCAAAGTCGTGCCGCCCCAGTGTGAACCGGCTCTTACCATTAACGTTTACATTTAGAGTCGGTTCACACTAGGGCGACACGACTTCCAGCGCGACTTTCAGAGGCGACTCCGACACGACTTGAGCATGAACCAAAGGGCGATCTGGGGCGATTTACAACACAACTTAAAGTCGTCTCCAGGACAGGAGACTTTCCAGTGGCCAATCAAACAACAATCAGCTCTAGGGGAGGGAGGGGGAGGGAGAGGTTTGCCTCAGAAATGTATGTTATCTTCCTGGAAAGTCGCTTCAATTTAGACAGTGATCAGACTTGGATCAGACTTGGAGGCGACTTCCATTGAAATCAATGGGTACAAATCGCCTACAAGTCGGATTGAAGTAGTACACGAACTTCTTTTGAAGTCGGAGCGACTCGAGTCGTGTGTATTAACACCGCTCCCATTCACTTGCATTGTTTTTCTCGACAGCGCGACTTGGGACGACTTGAGGCGACTTCAAGTCGGATCCCAAGTCGCCCCAGTTGAACCGGCTCTAAATGTTTAGATTACATAATGTTTACATTAAAATTAAAGACTTAAACCCAAACTCCAGAACTTCAGACCAACCCCTGGCCCTGCCTTGTTTACCTACTATCTCCAATGGAGCTACCATGTATCTTCTTCTGGCCTAGGGATGTAATAGGTTCCCTTTACTCTTTGACAGTGGGAGGATCCTAAATACTGCAGAAGGCATTACCATAAAAGGACTTGACAACATTCTCCTGGGCAGTTCTGGTTGGATTGGTGTAACCTTGAGACCATGGGTCCATAGAAGGAGGGTTGAAAGGTGCTGGGCATCATTTAAACCAGAAGGTGAACAGTTTAGATTGGCTAGCAGTTGAATGTGTGGTGGACAGAGTCCAGCAGATAGGAAGGGTATAGCAGTCAGAATTAATTTTCATTTTGTTTTAAATATGTTGGGCAGTGCATTCTTTTTTTGAAGAAAAGAAAGAACGGCTGCACATCCAAAGATTCCAAATGCCTTTGTTGAAATCACTGTGGTGACACCAAGGACACCATAAAACAGTCACATAAACGCGTTTCACACATGCATCTTGTGCTTAATCATTAGATAACGATTAAGCAAAAGATGTATGTGTGAACTACATTACGCCTGCATGCTATATATCCATCGGCCTCGGATCGCTGATGGAGATGTCTCCAGGACTGGGGCACGCTATTTCATATTTACTTTTTACTGGCCCCACCCCCTAAACTTTCCACACTCACCAAAAAGTTGGCCACACAAATAATAACAGCAGCTAGATGTCTAGTAGCCCTCCACTGGAAACAACAAAACCCTCCATCACTATCTGATCTTTATACCAGAATCAAGGATGTGGAGGTTATGGAGTTCATGACGGCTAGGCTAACGGACCAGGTGGACAGACATACAGTGACATGGGAACCATGGCATCAACGAATAGACCCCCCATGATCTCATGAGACCCCCCCCCATTCTGTACAATACGAACGCTAGAAGCCCAGGAGAGATGCACCCTTCTGATTGGGACTTTTCCTTTTTCCTTGCTCTTCCTTTTCCCTCTCACCCCCCCTTTTTTTTCTTCTCCTTTTTTTCCTCTCCTTTTTTTTCTTCCTTTCTTTCTCTCCTCTCTCTTTTCTGGAATAGCGGGCCACGCAAATATAAATCACAGACCCTACTGATGATATGTCTGACAGAGAAGCCTATACAGGCATACCCCACTTTTAAGGACACAATGGGGTTTATTTACTAAAGCTGGAAAGTGCAAAATCAGGCTCACTTCTGCACAAAAACCAATGAGCTTTCAGGTTTTATTACCAGGCTTAATTGAACAATCTGGGATTAGAAGCTCATTGGTTTATATGCAGAAGTGAGCCTGATTTTGCACTTTCCAGCTTTAGTAAATCAACCCCAATGTGTACTTAAAAGCGGGGTATGCCTGTACTGTAATTACTCCAGCTCTACCTCTCCCTGTTTCATAGTGATGTTCCTTGGTGAATTATGTCTGTGGATTGTGTGTTAATTATGTCATACATAGATCACCATGCACATTCCAGAGCTGTTTGTGAATACTACTTCCCTTTTATTACTTTATTCTCCTTTGTTTATGTTTTAAACCACTTTATTGCATATACTGAAACCTAATAAAAAATTGTCAATTATAAAAAGATGTATGTGTGAAACGCGTCTACGTGATTGTTTTCTGGTGTCCTTTGTGTCATCACTGTGATTTCAATAAAGGCATTTGGAACCTTTGGATGTGCAGTCATTCTTTTGTTCTTCAGATATCCCATGGAGGTGTGCCGGGGCTGGCACAAATCATTAGGTTCCAACTGGGTTATCCTATACACCTGGAGCAGTGCGTCCTTCCTTTGATTCAGTATTTTTTTTTTTTGCCCAAGCTGGACTAACTCACAAAAATCAGGACAGGGAGGACACAGTGGGGTTGATTTACTAAAGGCAACTAGATTGTGAACTTTGCATTCTGCAAGTGCAGTTGCTCCAGAGCTTAGTAAATGAAGTGAAGCTTCACTTTGCAACAAATACCCAATCACGTGCAAGGAAAAAAAAACAGCATCTTTGCTTGCGTGTGCTTGGATGATGGAAGTCAGCGGAACTTCTGCTCTTTTACCAAGATCTGGAGCAACTGCTCTTTTCAAAGTGCCCAGTCTATTTGCCTTTAGTAAATCGCCCCCAGAGTCTCCAATCACTCCCTCATTCTGGATTAGGAAACCAGTTACTTGCATATTTACAGCCATCCCAACTCCCCAGACAAAGTGTCTATCGGATATTTTTCAAGATCTAAAACAGCTCTGCCATTAGAAACGACGGAAACATTTTTGCAGTTCTTCACTAAAAACTGCCACAGGCATAAACAATAAGAAAACAAATCTTCAGCCAATTACCAGCATGCCTAATGCATCTTGATGGAAATCTGTCACAAAGCCAAACACCTGTCTTATTAGGCTCTGATGGAAGCAGCCATTCCCTTAATCTTGTGCCATATACCAGTTCTGGAGCCGTAAAGCTAAACCTATTCAGTAATTTACTGTCCTGGATCTAGTTTGAGATGGGGGACAGCTGATTCTTTCACTGACTAATAACACACGTTTTTTTCTGTGCTCAGAGAACCTGTAAGATTTTTTTTATGCAAAAGTTGAATTTGTATTTGAAGGCTGTGTCTACAGCTCATAACATACCTCCCAACTTTTTAGGATCGGAATGAGGGACACCTATTACTAAAAATATGTAAGACTAGGACACACACTCCTGCCACACCCCATTAAAGGAGAAATCTACAAAAAAATTATTAGTTAAACCCACAAGTGCTTATTTTACCACTTGTTATTTTTGTTCAGTTGTTTAGTCGCGTCTAAGGCCTCGTACACACGACAGAGATTCTCGGCAGAATTCACCGAGAAACTCGGTCAAAACCCGGATTCTGCCGAGAATCTCTGTCGTCTGTACAGTTTTGGCTCGATGGAGCCGCCGAGGAACTCGACGAGAAAATAGAGAACATGTTCTCTATTTTCTCGTTGTCCTCGTTCTTCTATGGGAGAAGCCGGCCCGCCAAGCTCCTCGGCGGCTTCATCCCAAAACTCGACGAGGAACTCGACGTGCCAAGCACGTCGAGTTCCTCTGTCGTGTGTACGGGGCCTGACTCTTTGTGATTTATTGGACCATAGCACACCAGGCTTTTCTGTCCTCCAATGCCTCCCAGGGCTTGCTTAGCTTCATGTTCGTTCTTTCGATGATGCTATCTATCCATCTTGTTTTCTGTTGTCCTCTTCTCATTTTTCCTTCCATGTTTCCCAGCATCAAGATATTTTCCAATGAGTCATCTCTTTCCATTAGATGGCCAAAGTATTTGAGTTTCAGCTTTAGAATCTGGTCTTCCAGTGAATATTCAGAGTTAATTTCCTTCAAGATCAACTGGTTTGATCTTCTTGCCATCTGAGGGACTTTCAAGAGACTTCTCCAACACCATCATTCAAAAGACCAGTTCCTTGGCGCTCAGTCATCCTTATGGTCCAACTTTCGCAGCCATAGGTTACTACTGGAAATACCATAGGTTTGACTATACGGCACGATGTCGGCAGGGTGATGTCTCTGCTTTTTAGAATGTTGTCTAGGTTTGCCATTGCTTTTTTTTACCACTACTACTTCTTTATAACTCATGCACACAGGGCCTTGAAAAAAAATTAGCTGAAAAGCCAGTAACGATACAAAAAGCGTCTATAAAAACTTTCTTTTTGAAGCTTTTTTTTATTAGCGTTAATGAGCATTTATCCGTGTTTTTTTGCCCTTTATTCCACTCCCAAACCCAATTACTACAGCTTAAAAATGCGTGACACGGCTTAACACTGTATACAGCATTAACACGCATTTAGTCACGCCAAGCGTTTTCACAGCTGTAATGCTGTTGCTCCAGAATGCGCTGGCCCTGGGTTTTTTTTTTTGCAGATTGAAAACGCCAATGCCACTAAAAGCTCCTAAAAGCCAGATTCAGAGACAGTTACGCCGGCGTATCAGTAGATACAGCGTCATAACTCTGAATCTATGCCATCGTGATTTTAAGCACATTCTGGTAACCAGATACGCTTAAATTAGGCTAAGATACGAGTGGCATAGGTCTCCTACGCTGTCGTATCTTAGGGTGCATATTTACGCTGGCCGCTAGGTGGCGCTTCCGTTGAGTTCGGCGTAGAATATGCAAATGACTAGATACGCCGATTCACGAACGTACGTGCGCCCATCGCAGTAAAGATACGCCGTTTACGTAAGGCGTTTTCCGGCGTAAAGTTATTCCAACAAATAGCTGGCCTAGCCAATGTTAAGTATGGCCGTCGTTCCCGCGTCGAAATTTGAAAATTTTACATTGTTTGCGTAAGTCGTCCGTGAATGGGGCTGGATGTAATTTACGTTCACGTCGAAACCAATAAGTCCTTGTGGCGTACTTTGGAGCAATGCACACTGGGATATGTACACGAACGGCGCATGAACCCAAACATAAAATATCCCCCATTGTAGCTGATTTGTAAGATATTTTGCTCACCACCTTTATTAATAGTTTGCAGTGGTATATTGGTCACATATATCCTATGAAAAAGTACTCCTAGAGTGACCTGAAAATATTCTGAACGTACACAGCCAAAAAGTTATCCCAACTCTCTCCTAACAACCTTATACATGTATAATATACAAAATACATAAAATAACCTATAACCTATAACTGTGTATGCTGAATACACACTCACTATTGTTTTACAAGTGATGAGTGAATGTGCAATAATGATGATGTTAGCTGACGGATAGCAATAACAGAATAAAGATTCATAAGATGGACCTTGACTCCACAGACAAGAAAAACAAAGGAAAATGTGCTTTAGGGAGTGAATTAATGAGACATCTTCTAACAATAACTATTCAGAAACATCAAAAGTAAAAGAGCTGGGCTACAGTTCATCAGTGTCATCTACAAACATTGATATTTTATTTGACCCTTTGTGACAGAATCCTGCAAGCGTTTTTGCATACCCAATATTTGTGACAAAAAAAAAGTGCCCCCTGCACTGAGAACTTTAAATGCTTGTTGTAAGCCTTAGACATTAAATATGAACAAAGCATAGTCCTCTATAGCGGGGTCTCCAAACTTTATAAACAAAGAGCCGTTTTTTTATCCTTCAGACTTTAGGAGGTCCGGACTGTGGCCAGTGGGAGTAAACATAAAAAAAATGGTATTAGGGGGAGTAATAATGCCCCATCGTTGGTATCATAGGGAGGATCAGTGCCCTATTATTGGTGTCAGTGGGAGAAATTATCCCTCATTGTTGGTGTCAGTGGAAGAAATGGTGCCCCGTTGTTGGTGTCAGATGGCATAATAGTGTCTTGTATCAGTGGAATAAATTCCCCCAAGGGCCAGTTAAAAGCGGGCAAAGGGCCACATCCGGGCCCCAGGGCCACAGTTTGGAGACCACTGCTCTATAGTGTGTACTTGTCTCAATTAAGAGTACAAAATGCAATTTCTGTCTGCTGCTTCATTTCTCTGCTATCAGCCTAAGTCACTTCTGAGGCCTCGTACACACGACCGAGAAACTCGACGGGCGAAACACATCGTTTTGCTCGTCGAATTCCTTGTGAAGTCGTAGAGAAACTCGACAAGCCAATTTTCTCCATTCCCGTCAAGGAAATAGAGAACATGCTTTATTTTTGGTTCGTCGAGTTTCTCGACAGTTTCCTGGATGAAAATGTACACACGACCGGTTTCCTTGGCAAAAAAATATCTCCCAGCAAGTTTCTTGCTGGTTTTTGCTGAGAAACTCGGTCGTGTGTACGAGGCCTGACAAGTTTTCCTGACACCAAGAGAAAAATGGTGATGGGGAGGGACCTCCAGCTGATTCACAGCCTCAGCTCTATTCCTGTTAACTGTGGGAAAGAGGGGGGGTGTTCCTTTCCTCCAATCAGCTCTAAGTTTGCAATTTCAGCTCTCCATCCCCTTCTTTATAAACTCTCAAACAAGCTCTCAAACAAATCTCCCTACATAACTTACCTGTCTACCTGCAGTCTTCTCGTCTCTACATCCATTCAAAGTGCTGAATGTATAAACATTCAGCACTTTGAATGGATGTAGAGAAGAGAAGACTGCAAATAAACAGGTACAAGTTATGTAGGGAGATTTGTTTCATCTCTGTGTATCACCTGTGGCTATTCACGTCACTGGGTATATGTGAGGGTTTACAACCACTTTAAGTCTAGTGGGTAGAAGAAAAGGCTCTACCCCTTCTGTCCTGTCTGTCCAGCGATTAAGTGAAACCTAGCTCTTCAATTGCTTAAACATTAATTACTCATTTCTATTAATTGGGGTATTTTCTCTTTTTTTGATTATAACTGCTCGCTTGGGGTGATTAGAGCATATACGACAGTTGTTGCTGAAAGTAAGTTCAGGGGCTGACTTTTTTTCAGCACCTCACTGCATTCTTTGAAGAAAAGAAAAAAGTAAAAACACAGCACACCGAAAAAACACACACCTCCACCCTATGTGCCAGCACAGGATAACGCCACCCTGAACTACGATATCCGGATAACAAATGGCTGGTAAATACGGCACTCCCAAAATCCAGGTGCTTTGAGGCTCAAAATGTCCTTTTAAACTTCCAAAATATCAAAGATTCAGCACTTCTGGATATATATATCTGTGGTCGTTATTATACCATATCAAGTTAAAAAGGACAAACAGACACGTTTCAGCAGCAAGCCTTGTTCACAGCTCAGTCCAAAAACAACAAACACAACATATATATGCAAGAAAATGCCCAGATACTTCCTCCAGTCAATTAATCCCTTAAATTATGTCATCAATCAAAGCAAATAGAAACTAATGCTGCATGATTGCAAAGGAGGTACAATACATAGCTTGTATAGAAAAAACATACAAGATACAAAATAGCATCAAACACAGAAAATGGATCTGTGAAAAAACTAAAAAAAGGAAAAAATAAAAAAACATATGGTAAAAATGCATAAAAAATGCACCCTACGTGCACCGCATCCCCCTGACAAATCTCCATATGCCCAAAAGGTGTATGATCTTTTCTTTCTCTTCTTTTTTTTTCTTCCAAAAAGCCTTATTTAAAATAAACAAGTGAAATGGTTCAAGAAAGGTTTAAGGATTAAAACAAGGGCCCAGATTCAAGAAGCACTTGCGCCCGCGCAACCATAGTTGCGCGGCGCAAGTGCTTACTTGCTCCGGTGTAACGAGTGCTCCTGATTCAGGAACCTCGTTACACCGAATGCAGCCTAGGATGTGACAAACATAAGCCTCCTTATGCCTTCACATCCCAGGCTGCATTCTTGCGTTGGCCGCTAGGGGGCGCGGCCTTTGTGATCGGCGTGTAGTATGCAAATTGCATACTACCACCGATTCACAAAAGTTGTGCGGGCCCTTCTCACGCAAGGTACGGAGTTTCCGTACGGCGCCTTTAGCATAAGGCTGCTCCTGCTAATAGCAGGCGCAGCCAATGCTAAAGTATAGCTGCGCCTCCCGCTCGCGACGTTCAAATTTCACGTCGTTTACGTAAGTGAACCGTGAATGGCGCTGGACGCCATTCACGTTCACTTACAAGCAAATGACGTCCTTGCGACGTCATTTGCCGCAATGCACGTCGGGAAAGTTTCCCGGCGGAGCATGCGCTGTTCGCTCGGGACGGGAGCGCGCCTAATTTAAATGATTCCCGCCCCCGGCGGGATCATTTACATTAGGCAGCCCTGCGCCCGGCTGCTTAGCATATTGCCCGCGCAATTTACGGAGCAACTGCTCCGTGAATCGCGGGCAAAGCGCAATATTTGCGTGGGCGCAGAGAAAAAAATTTGCTCTTTGCCCACGCAAATATTGCGCGATTCTACTTGAATCTGGGCCAAGGAGTTTGAGGTGTTGACTTGGCCTCTGAAATCTCAAAATATCCAATTAAGCATCTTTGGAATGTGCTAGAAAAAAACCCACATCTGATCAATGGAGGCTGCACCTTGCAACTTACAGGGCTTAAAAAAAAACTTTTATGGACGGCTTACCAAAGCATACCTTCAGAGGTCTAGTGGAGTCCATGCTTCTACAGGTCAGGGCTGTTTTGATGGCAAAAGGGGACTTATATTAACTTGTTAATGTAATCTGAGTTTACATAAAACTTAAATTTCCAAACTGTATATTCTCATGACATAAGATTGTTTTTATTGAATAAAAATATATATTTTTCTTTCCTGCATTCTTATTTTTAAATTCGTATTTGGCTTTATAAATACTTGCCAGCATGTTCCTTCCACAGCACAGCTGTCTTTAAGTTAGGAATGTTACCATTCCTGCAGCAGAAATCTAATTTTATTGCCAAGTTATTGAATGACATGAGTTTCCTTTCTTGTCTTCAAGTGTGAGATCTCTGAATTGAAAGAACCCTATACAATGGTTAGCAAGTTCTGGAATATATGATGTTAGGCTGTCACAATCACATATGTGGAAAGCAACATGACGCATTATGAAATTGATTTTTTACTGCTTTTTCAATCCAGCGTATCCTTGAGAAAAGTGCATAAAAACACATAAAAATGAAGTACAAGTTCTGTATTAAAATGTCAAGCTGAACTAGAAATCAAAGGTGCTAAAAAAAGGAGAAATGCTGAAGAAAAGTGTGCAGGAAAATGTGATCATTTAAGGCCTGTCAAAGGCTATTAATATGCATGATATGACTTTAATTCATATTCCAACCTCATGTTGGTATTAATGGCTAATTCTAATGAAATACTGGAATTACTATACCAGTCAAACCAGTATTATAGGATATTCATCTCACCTATGCATTTAATTCCATTTATATATTTCAGACTTGCTCAAGTGGAGATCAAGAACATATTTGCAAATAAATTATTGTAAATATATCCAGGAAATGCTGCACGTCTAGTAATCCTTTCAGTCAGCATTAACTATTTAACAAAACTATACACCGACCAGCCGTTAGATTATGATCACTCACCGAATATTAAACAAGCCCTCCCTTTTGCTGCCAAAAACACCCTGACCGGCAGAGGCCTGAACACCACTAGACCTCTGAAGGTATGCTGTGGTATCTGACACCGAGTCATCAGTAGCAGATCCTCAGGCCTTGTACACACGGACGGACTGTCCGATGAAAAAGGTCTGCCGGACCGTTTTCAGCGGACAGTCGTCTGGCCGATTTCTGTTTGATGTGTGTACTCACCATCAAACAGAAATCCGCGCGTACACAATACGCGGTGACGTGGCCGCGTCGTCGCCGTGACGATTACGCGGCGACGTGCGCGGCCCTGAAAGGTAAATACTTCCACGCATGCGTCGAATCACTTAGACGCATGCGAGGGATGGCAGTCGATCGGACATGTCCGGTGAGTCTGTACAGACGACCGAACATGTCCGACAGACAGGTTTCCAGCGGACAGGTTTCTTAGCATGCTAAGAAATTTTTGTCCGCTGGAAAACGGTCGGCTGGACAAATGTCTGCCGGAAAACGGTCCGATAGGCCGTACACACGACCGAACTTGTCTGCTGAAACTGGTCAAGTATCAGCGGACAGATGCGGTCGTGTGTACGGGGCCTCAAAGTTCGTTAAGTTGTGATGTAGGGCCTTAAAAGATCAGTGGCCCAGATCCACAAAGAAATTACGCTGGCGTATCTATTGATACGCCGCATAATTTCTAAGATGCCCCATTGTATCTTTGTTTTGTATCCACAAAACAAGATACGACTGAATGTGGGCTCGATCCGACTTGCGTACGTCTTAGTATGCCGTCGGATCTTAGGTGCATATTTACGCTGGCCGCTAGGTGGCGCTTCCGTCGATTTCCGCATCGAGTATGCAAATTAGCTAGATATGCCAATCCACAAACGTACGTCCGCCCGGTGCTTTTTTTTATGTCGTTTACGTTAGGCTTTTTTCGGCGTAACGTTACCCCTGCTCTATGAGGCGTATGCAATGTTAAGTATGGACGTCGGGCCAGCGTAGAAATTTCCGTTGTTTATGTCGTTTGCGTAAAATGTTCGCGAATAGGGCTTTGCGTAAATTACGTTCACGTCGTCTAGGCATTGAGCGGGCGTAATTTAATTTGAAAATCCGACGTGATACTGAGCATGCGCGTGCATGCGCCATACGAAAAAAGCGTCATTTACGTGGGGTCAAGCTTGTTTTACATAAAACACACCCCCTGTTCATCATTTGAATTCCGCGCCCTTACGCCGGGAGATTTACGCTACGCCGCCGTAACTTTAGAGGCAAGTGCTTTGTGAATACAGCTCTGGCCCAGCCTTTTTTTCCCAGCACATCCTAAGATCTGGAGAACCTGGAGGTCAAGTCAACACCCCAAACTCATTGTTCTGAGTCAAGGCACCAGCATACTTTTTACTTCACCACTGGACACTCTATTGTCCGCTAGAACACCTGAACTGTGGATCTCTGCATGGTGTGTTCAGAGTGATGTGCAGTGTTAGTTTTCCTCCACACATAGGGCTAGATTCATAAAGGACATATGACGTATCTATGCGCCTGATTCAGTTACGCATAGATTTGGCCTAGATACAAGCGGCATAAGTCTCCTACGCTCTCATATCTTAGGGTGCATATTTACGCTGGCCGCTAGTGGCGCTTCCATAGATTTACGCGTAGAATATGCAAATGAGCTAGATACGCCGATTCAGAAACGTACGTCGGCCCGGCGCATTGATTTACGTTGTTTATGTAAGGCTTATTTTGGCGTAAAATTACCCCTACTATATGTGGCGTAGCCAAAGTATAAACGTCGGGACAGCGTAGAATTTTCCGTCGTTTACGTCGTTTGCGTAAGTCGTACGCGAATAGGGCTGTGCGTAAGTTACGTTTCACGTTGAAAGCATTGACTATTTGCGACGTGATTTCGAGCATGCGAACTGGGATACGTTCACGGACGGCCCATGCGCCGTTCGTTAGGAGCGTCAATTACGCGGGGTCAAGGCTCATTATAATACAACATGCCCACTGCCTGGACAATTTGAATTAGGCGGGCTTACACCAGCCCATTTACACTACGCCGCCGTAACTTAGGACGCAAGTTCGTTGTGAATACGGTACCTGCCTCACTAAGTTACGGCGGAGTAGTGTATCTGAGATATGCTACGCCCGTCTAAAGATAGGCAATTCTACCTGAATCTAGCCCATAGCGTTTTTCTTTCAGGCCAAAAAAGTAAAGTTTTGGTCTCATCTGATCAGAGCACCTTTTTCCAAGTTAGCTGTGTCCCCCAGATGGCTTCTCGCAAACTGCAAATGGGACATCTTATGGCTTTCTTTCAACAATGGCTTTCTTCTTCCCACTCTTCCATAAAGGCCAGATTTGTGGAGTGCATGACTAATAGTTGTCCTGTGGACAGATTCTCCCACCTGAGCCCTGACCTGTCTGGTGTGTTCCTTGGCCTTCATGATGCCGTTTGTTCACTAAGGTTCTCTAACAAACCTCTGAGGGCTTCACAGAACAGCTGTATTTATACTGAGATTAAATTACACACAGGTGGACTCTATTTACTAATTATGTGACTTCTGAAGGCAATTGTTTCCACTAGATTTTAGTTAGGGGTATCAGAGTAAAGGGGGCTGAATACAAACGAATGCCACACTTTTCAGATATTTATTTGTAAAAAAAATGTTGAAAACCATTTATCATTTTTTTTTCAACTTTACAATTATATGCCACTTTGTGTTGGTATATCCCTGACCTGTCTGGTGTGTTCTTTGGTCTTCATGATGATGTTTGTTCAAAAATGTTCTCTAACAAACCTCTGAGGGTTTCACAGAACAGCTGTATTGATACTGAGATGAAATTACACACAGGTGGACTCTATTTAGGTGACTTCTAAAGGCAATTGGCTCCACTAGATTTTAGTGAAGGGGTATCAGAGTAAAGGGGGCTGAATACAAATGCAGGCCACACTTTTCAGATATTTATTTGTAAAAAAAGAAAATGAAAACAATTTATCATTTTCCTTCCACTTCCAATTATGTGCCACTTTGTGTTGGTCTATTACCGTATTTATCGGCGTATACTGCGCACTTTTTTGCCCTGAAAATCAGGGCAAAATCGTGGGTGCGCGATATACGCCGATACCCGCTTCCCGCGCTGTGTTCGAACCACTGCGCCGACATATACCGTGCAGAGTACACTCGGGTATAGTCGGAAAATATCATATACCGTGCAGAGTACACTCGGGTATAGTCGGGCAGGCTCGGCTCCTCTCGCGGTCACGTCCTGTATGTCCTTTACGCGTGAGGAGCCGAGCCCACCCGACTATACCCGAGTGTACTCCGCTCGGTATATGTCGGTGCAGTCGTTCGAACACAGCGCGGGAAGCGGGGATCGAGCGGGGAGGACACCACGATGGCCGCAGAAGGATGCCGGACCGGACAAGGCCGCCGATGGACACGATGGACGACGGGCGGGATGCGATGGACGACAGGCAAGACACCGACGAGGGGCATCCAAACTGTAAGTATTTTTTTTTTTTGCAGGATTTTTCCTTCAAGTTCGGGGGTGCGCGCTATACGCCGGGGCGCGTTATAGCCCGATAAATACAGTACATAAAATCCCAATAAAATAAATGAATGTTTTTGGTTGCAACATGACAAAATATGGAAAATGTCAAGGGCTCTGAATACTTTGTCAAGGCACTGTATGTAGCCAGAGTCATACAACATATAAATTAGGATGCATTAGCCTGGTGATATTTTAAGCTGCAGCAAATGCGTATGTGAACTTTTACTATACAAATTTGACACAGAAAACAAGTTAAAATATGTACAATCAATATAAGAATTAGATAATGTTTACACACAAATGGATTCCTGGAAAATACAGGGCAATCAAAATGTAAGAGTGTTCTGTTTTGCAAATCGTATTTGGAATTTACTAAAGTAACTTATCTGAGCATTTTGAGAGCCTCTTGAAAAGCCTCCCTCCCACTGAAATACTTTACAGTAATGGCAACATGCTCAATGCCAGATCTGATCAGCAGCTGTAATGAGAACATTCTTTTTAAATGCTTGCTACTTGACAATGTGCACCGGAGCTCCACAATGCAGAGAGCTACAATGTTAAAACAAAATAGGTATCAATGCAAATGGACACTAACTCATTTATTAACGATTAGTATTGATGGCACGGAGGAGCCGGCTTGGGTTGTATGTGCTTTCATCAAAAATGAGATGGAGCCTATTTAAATGTTTTTAATTGGTGGAAGAGAAATGGATTTGCTTTTATCAAATCAATATTACTTAGACCCAATATCAATTAAACTGACAGGGATTCTCCTGCTGAATGAAACAGAGGGTTTAATTACATCCCATCCCTTGGTACAACTATATTATGTAAAGAGGCAGATAGGCAGTACATTAAAAGGGGGATTAGCCAAGAAGGTTGTGTTAGGCTGTACCACAATGTTTCAGCCTCTATATATCAGCTGTTGATGTAATCCTTCTATAGAACCGGACATCAATTAAATTAAGCTTTGGGAAGGTCTCATTTTAAAAGGACTGGAGACAAGTCTTTATTATTTTTATTGGAAAGAGGCCTGCATATTGCTGGAAAAATTTAATGTATTTTCTTGGCAGTAGTTGCGCAGTTATGCGATATAATAAGCTCCCTTGGTGAATTACTGTACATGACTTAATATAGAGGCTATCACAAACCCAACTATACAGTGGGGATCGAAAGTTTGGGCACCCCAGGTAAAAATTTGTATTAATGTGCATAACGAAGCCAAGGAAAGATGGAAAAATCTCCAAAAGGCATCAAATTACAGATTAGACATTCTTATAATATGTCAAAAAAAGTTAGATTTTATTTCCATCATTTACACTTTCAAAATTACAGAAAACAAAAAAATGGCGTCTGCAAAAGTGTGGGCACCCTGCAGAGTTAATATCTTGTACTGCCCCCTTTGGCAAGTATCACAGCTTGTAAACGCTTTTTGTAGCCAGCCAAGAGTCTTTCAATTCTTGTTTGAGGTATCTTTGCCCATTCTTCCTTACAAAAGTCTTCCAGTTCTTTAAGATTTCTGGGCTGTCTGTCACGCACTGCTCTTTTAAGGTCTATCCATAGATTTTCAATTATGTTGAGGTCAGGAGATTGTGAAGACCATGGCAAAACCTTCAGTTTACGCCTCTTGATGTAATCCCCCGTGGATTTTGAGGTGTGTTTAGGATCATTATCCATTTGAAGAAGCCATCCTCTTTTTAACGTCAGCTTTTTCACAGATGGCATCAAGTTACCATCCAAAATTTGCTGAAATTTTATTGAATCAATTTTTCCTTCTACTCGTGAAATGTTCCCTGTGCCACTGGCTGCAATACAACCCCAAAGCATGATTGATCCACCCCCATGCTTAACAGTTGGACAGAGGTTCTTTTCATTAAATTCTGTGGCCTTTCTTCTCCAAACGTACCTTTGCTCATTCCAGCCAAAAAGTTATATTTTATCCTCATCGGTCCACAGAACTTGTTTCCAAAATGCATCAGGCTTGTCTATATGTTCATTTGCAAAGTTCAAACGCTCATTTCTTTGTTGAGGACGTAGAAGAGGTTTTCTTCTGATGACTTTTTCATGAAGACCATATTTGTACAAGTATCTCTTTATAGTGGAATAGTGTACCACAACTCCAGTGTCTGCCAGATCTTTCTGGAGGGATTGTGCAGTCAAACGTGGGTTTTGAATTGCTTTTCTCACAATCCTGCGAGCTGTTCTGTCTGATATTTTCTTGGTCTTCCAGATCTTGCTTTAACTTCCACTGTTCCTGATGACTGCCATTTCTTAATTACATTCCGAACAGAGGATATTGACATCTGAAAACACTTTGCTATCTTATAGCCTTCTCCAGCTTTGTGAGTGTCAACTATTTTCAGTTTCAGTTTTCTAGACAACTGCTTAGAAGAACCCATGGTGCTGATTGTTGGGGCAAGGTCAGATGAGTCTGGGCATTTAAAACCTTTGATATTGACATCACCTGGTCTTCCCAGACAATGATTGAGAACAATCAATGACACTGGCAGGTCTCAGCTTTCCAAAGGGGGCA
This sequence comes from Rana temporaria, assembly GCF_905171775.1. Lineage (NCBI taxonomy): Eukaryota > Metazoa > Chordata > Amphibia > Anura > Ranidae > Rana > Rana temporaria. The sequence goes on along the minus strand of NC_053490.1, from coordinate 51,837,915 downwards.
GTGCATGCTATAAATTCTGCAGGGTGCCCAAACTTTTGCAGACACCATTTTTTTGTTTTCTGTAATATTGAAAGTGTAAATGATGGAAATAAAATCTAACTTTTTTTGACATATTATAAGAATGTCTAATCTGTAATTTGATTCCTCTTGGAGATTGTTTCATCTTTCCTTGGCTTTGTTATGCACATTAATACAAATTTTGACCTGGGGTGCCCAAACTTTCAATCCCCACTGTACCATATAAAAGGTACTGGAAGATGGTGAGGATTTCCAATGAACTTAAAGCGGAGCTCCGCTGTACAAAACATATTAAAAGCCAGCAGCTACAAATACTGCAGCTGCTGACTTTTAATATTAGGACACTTACCTGTCCTGGAGTCCAGCGACGTCCGCAGCAGAAGGCGAGCAATCGCTCGTCACTCTGCTGCCCCCACCGCCATCCTCAGTGAGGGAACCAGGAAGTGAATCATTGTTGCTTCACTGCACGGTTCCCTATGGCGCAACCGCGAGTCACGCTGCGCTGTGCTCACTGGTCCCTGCTGTGTTCTGGGAGCCGTGTGTTTCCCATAACACAACGGGAGGGACGGCATCTGACGTTCTGACCGCGGTCTACCTGCAGACTGTGTGGCTGGAAGTGGGTGCAAATACCTGTCTTAAGGTGGAGGGTTCCGATGAGCGGAAGTTCCACTTTAGGGTGGAGCTCCTCTTTAAACTGGATATAGAAACTTTAGACAACTCTACTGACAAAACCTTAACTTTCCAACAAATATTAAAAGTGCTTACCAAATAGATATACGTGTTTTTTTTTTCTTTACAATTGTTTTCAATCGTAATGTCTTTCCTATATCCACTATGAGAATAATAAGTAAAGTGCATTAGACCGCATTGCATCAGTCTATGCCTTGATCAAAAATAAATATAAAACTGCTATTAAAAGCTATATAAAACATATGTACTAAACAATTCTATGGGCTTCTGTTCCACAGTGAAAGCAAGATAGATTTAACTATTAAAGCGTTGGTCTACCCAAATCTCCTATCTAAAGTGGTTCTAAAGTCTGAATTGTTCTTACATTTTTCAGATATTTATTTGTAAAAAAAAATTGAAAAACATTTATCATTTTCCTTCCACTTCACAATTATGTGCCACTTTGTGTCGGTCTATCACATAAAATTCCAATAAAATACATTTATGTTTTTGTTGTAACATGACAAAAGGTGAAAAATTTCAAGGGGTATGAATACTTTTTCCAAGGCACTGTATGTAGCCAGAGATATACAACATATTAATTAGTAAGCATTTAGCCTGGTGATATTTTAAGCAGCAGCAAATGTGTATGTGAACTTTTACTATACAAATTTGACATAGAAAACAAGTTGAAGGTAAAAAACCTTCTGAGCACAGTTTTCCCCACCAGCCCCCCCCCATACTTACCTGAGCCTGATTGCAATACAGCTGTGTACATAAGAGTAGTGAGTCTCTCCCTCTCCCCCCCATTTAAGTGGCTCAGAGCCATTGGCTCCCACTGCTGTCAATTACAACCAGTGAGGATGGAGTTGGTGTGGGGCCGAGTCACACACTGTGTGTCTATGGGCACACAGAGCCGGCTTGGGAGCGAACCTACACGTGTGCCCCCCATAGCAAGCGGCTAGTGGGCACGTGGTGGGGGGGAGTCAAGACTGCAGGGGACCCCAAAAGAGAGGGATCTGGGATTCTCTGTGCAAAACCATTGCACAGAGCAGGTAGGTAAAAACTACAAAACTAAGGGTTTACAATTCATTTAATTAATTGCCACACTTAGGCAAATTGTTTGAGGATACCTGACAATCACATTTTATTATGAAGAGCCTTTAAAATCCATCACAGAGCTTCACAGTTTCAAGGTTTTCACATCTACTGCACCTATGATGTTTAAGTTTCAGGGGTAGATCCACAGAGCGAGTACGCCGGTGTATCTACTGATACGCCAGCGTACTTTCAAATTTCCTGCGTCGCATCGTTGTTTTGAATCCTCAAAACAAGATACGGCGGCTTCTGGGTTAGATCCGACAGCTGTACGTCTTCGTACGTCTTCGGATCTAAGATGCAATTCTTCGGCGTCCACTGGGTGGCGTTCACGTTGTTTTCTTCGTCGGGTATGCAAATTAGCTATTTCCGTCGATCCACGAACGTACGCGCGGCAGTCGCATTTTTTTACGTCGTCTGTAGTCGGCTTTTTCCGGCGTATAGTTAAAGCTGCCGTCGCGTATAGTTAGACTTGCCATGTTAAGTATGGCCGTCGTTCCCGCGTTTAATTTGATTTTTTCTTTTTCCGTAAGTCGTCCGTGAATCGGAATGTACGTAAGTCACGTCTATGTTAAAAAAAATGACGTCCTTGCGACGTCATTTAGCGCAATGCACGGCGGGAAATTTAGGTACCGGCGCATGCGCAGTTCATTTCGGCGCGGGGACGCACTTCATTTAAATGAAACACGCCCCCTAATCGCCAATTTGAATTCCGCACCGTTACGCCGATTGAGATACACTACGCCGTAACTTACGGTGCAAATTCTTTGGGGATTCGAACCGGCCTTAAGTAAGTTACAGCGGCGTTACGTATCTCACATACGCTGCGCCAATGTATTTGTATGTGGATCTACCCCTTACTTTTTATTGGATCTTTATTATGTTTTATATTAGTAATAGTAGGTGGTAGGAATGGACTTCCCTGAGGCCCCGTACACACGGCCGAGGAACTCGACGTGCCAAACACATCGAGTTCCTCGGCCAGTTCAGCCCTGAAGCCGCCGAGGACCTCGGCGGGCCGAGAGCTCCCATAGAACAACGAGGAAATAGAGAACATGTTCTCTATTTTCTCGACGAGTTCCTCGTCGGCTTCCTCGGCCGAAAGTGTACACACGGCCGGGTTTCTCGGCAGAATTCAGCCAGAAACTCGGTCGGAAGCTGAATTCTGCCGAGGAAACTGGTCGTGTGTACGGGGCCTTAGAGTTTAGTTCAGCCAAACAGACTCTACCCATAAATGAAATATTACATCTAAGTATGCTGATTCTTGAGATAAAAAAAAAAAAAATACCACATGCACTTGTAAAACATACTGTAGATAAACTGTTTTAATCAAATTTTTGTTTTGCAAAATGTATACCTCTAAAAAAAAGTAAACAAGAAATGCATCCAACTTGAGAATCCATTGGGCGTCATGAGGAGGTGATTTAGTTCAGGACTTGCTTAAAAACAAAACTACATATCTCATCATCCTTCAACGCTTTCAGGCTAACAGGAGTGGGGGTAATGCAGTGCAGAACAGAATCCGAAATGTATTGGATGCTCAAGAGCTTCAGCTGCCAAAGCTCTTGAAGACAGTACAATCCCTCCCATCAGTGTGGTAAATATTTTCAACAGGCCATTGTGGTGCACGCCAATACGTGTTATGTTGCTTCTTAACCACTTAAGACCTGGACCATTATGCAGGTTAAGGACCTTGCCCCTTTTTGCGATTCGGCACTGCGTCGCTTTAACTGACAATTGCGCGGTCGTGCGACGTGGCTCCCCAACAAAATTGGCGTCATTTTTTCCCACAAATAGAGCTTTCTTTTGGTGGTATTTGATCACCTCTGCGTTTTTTATTTTTTGCGCTATAAAAAAAAATAGAGCGACAATTTTGAAAAAAAATCTATATTTTTTACTTTTTTCTATAATAAATATCCCCAAAAAAGATATAAAAAAACTATTTTTTTCCTCAGTTTAGGCCGATATGTATTCTTCTACCTATTTTTGGTAAAAAAAAAATGCAATAAGCAATTAATTGATTAGTTTGCGCAAAATTTATAGCGTTTACAATATAGAGGATAGTTTTATTGCATTTGTATTAATATATCTTTTTTTACTACTAATGGCGGTGATCAGCGATTTTTTTCGTGACTGTGACATTATGGCAGACGCATCGAACAATTTTGACACATTTTTGGGACCATTGTCATTTTCACAGCAAAAAGAGCTATAAAAATACACTGCTTACTGTGAAAATGACAATTGCAGTTTAGGAGTTAACCACTAGGGGGCACTGTATGGGGTTAAGTGTGACCTCATATGTGTTTCTAACTGTAGGGGGCTGGACATGTGATGTCAGTGTGACTGAAACTGACACAATGAAGAATGGGGAAGGTGTGTTTACACACACCTCTCCCTGTTCTTCAGCTCCGGTGACATCAGGTTTCATTACATTGTATTGTTGACAAAGTATGAAAATGGCACTTATTCCATATCACTTGAATACCTTGCAAAGTTTTTAGCAGACCTGCAAGGATCCAATTAATAGACCCTTTTCAGGTTACGATTTGCAAAAAGAAGGATGCAGCTCCGTGATTAGAAAACTTTTACTTTCTAAAAAAAAGTACAATCAAGGACTCCCTTTAATGGATTTAATGTGCTTTAAATTAATTAACAAAGATGAATGACTTAATCAGCGAAAAGATAATCAGACACAGAGTAAAGAAAGGAGTAAATAACGTATTATAGACACAGCAGAGAAATAAAAGATTTAATGTTGTCTTTAGAGATTGTTTCTTTATTTTTTGCTGAATGTAAAATTAACTATTCAACTTTATATATAAATGTTCCAAGCTTTCTGATATAGTCATTTGCTATACCAACCTCATTGCTTGACATTTCAACAATGTGCAGAAGTTATAACTGTAGTAAGAACCGGCACTTCCCAATACGCTTGTCCCCTGTACTGCTGATGTACCTTAGAAGGGATGAGCTTCGAGTTCGAGTCGAACTCATGTTCGACTCGAACATTGCCTGTTCGCAGAACAGCAAACAATTTGGGGTGTTCGCGGCAAGTTTTTGTGAACTTTAGAACCCAGTTAAAGTCTATGGGACTCAAACTTTTAAAATCTAAAGTGCTAATTTTAAAGGCTAATATGCAAGTTATTGTCCTAAAAAGTGTTTGGGGACCTGGGTCCTGCCCCAGGGGACATGTATCAATGCAAAAAAATTGTAAAAACTGCATTTTTTTCAGGAGCAGTGATTTTAATAATGCTTAAAGTGAAACTATAAAAGTGATCTAGGGGTGTATAGTATGCCTGTAAAGTAGCGCTTGTTTCCCGTGCTTAGAACTGTCCCTGTAATTTAAAATCACTCGCGGCTATAATGAATTGTCGGCTCCCGGCAAAACAGAAAAAAGTCATTCATAAAAAAAAAAATGCGTGGGGGTCCCCCCAAATTCAATTAGGGTCTGGTGTGGATTTTTGGGGGGAACTCCACGCCATTTTTTTTTAAATTTGGGGTGGAGTTCCCCTTAAAATCCATACCACACCTGAAGGGTCTGGAATGGATATTTGGGGGGAACCCAACATCATTTTTTTTTTATTTGATGCAGGGTTTCCTTTAATATCCATACCAGACCTGAAGGGCCTGGTAATTGAATTTGGGGGGACCCCACGTGATTTTAAATGACCTTTTTCCTTTAGAAATTACGTTTTGTGCATGGACAGTTCTAAGCAAAGGAAAAATGTGCTGCTTCACAGGCATACTATACACCCCCCCCCCCCTAGGTACGAAATTTAAAGGAATATTTCAATGTTATTGTTTCACTTTAAGCATTATTAAAATCACTGCTCCCGAAAAAACAGGTGTTTTTAAAACTTTTTTTGCATTGATATATGTCCCCTGGGGCAGGACCCAGGTCCCCATACACTTTTTAGGACAATAACTTGCATATTAGCCTTTAAAATTATCACTTTAGATTTCAAACAAAGACTTTAACAGGGTTCTAAAGTTCACACACACTTTTGGTCTGTTCGCAGGTTCTGGTGCAAACCGAACGGGGGGGGGGGGTGTTTGGCTCATCCCTACACCTTAGCTGCTAGAGATTGCAAAGCCGCAAGCATGCATCAAAGTGTAATAAGCCCCACCTCTTTCCATTGTACCCAGCCTCTGTATTGCTGATACACTATAGCTGGTAGTAGAGAGATTAGGAACAAAAGTTCCCTCTTGTGTCTACAGAAAAGGAGTTGAACGTAATTCTCCCTAATTGGAAAAAGTTGTCAAACTTAAGCTAGTAGGGTTTTTTACTGATCCCTACTATCTCTAATGTATCCAAACTGGCAGCACAGTGGCTAAGTGGTTAGCACTTCAAACTGGAAGCACTAGGGTCATTGGTTTGAATCCCAACCATGGCACTACCTGCCTGGAATGTGCATGTCTGGGTTTCCTCCCACACTCCAAAGACATGCTGGTAGGTTAATTGGCTTCTATCTAGAATTACCTTAGTATCTGCAGATATGAATGTGAGTTAGGGATCTTACATTGTTAGCTCCTTGAGGGTAGTGACTGTTGTATATATGTATATGGTGCTGCATAAATTGATGGCACTATATAAGTACCTTAAATAAATATAATGGTTGTTAAGACAATTTTTTTCCTTCGATAGTTCCCTCTGTTTGATAACATTAGGCTCTCCAGTGTATGTAATTTATAAAACAATGCTGCCTAATACCTTATTTCGAGAGCCGCTGGGTGCTTACGTGACTGATAGCTGAGGAGGGAGGTGACATCAGGTGGGATGAGTAGAGGAGAGGAGTCGACCAGCAGGCAGTCACGTGAGCACTGTGCGGCTCTCAGAATTAAGGTATTAGGCAGAATATTTTTATAAGTCACATACACTGGGGATCTAACAGAGGCAACTATATAACAAAAACACTTATTCCTACAGTGGGAGGGGAGGGGGGAGAGAGTAGATGGAGCCGACAGGCAGGGAGGGGAAGGGGGAGAGAGGACAGAGGATAGCTGTGAATGACAAAGGCGTGTAAACTGACCACAGTGTAAGGGCTCAGCAGTCATGATAAACTGTGGTCAGCTTGCAGGGGTGGGGGGGGGCAGAACTGGAATGTCAGCCAGGTATTTCAGGTAAAACAGGGGCCAAATTACACAGCACAAGCACTGTGCTGTAAAACATGCTTTAAAGGAACAGGATCCATTTTTTTAGAGGGTAACAAACACTTTAATTCTCACTGCCTTTCATCACACCATCTCTAGTATGTAGAAATTTTCAGTCAACATCATCCACTTCCCACCCACTGGGAATTGCAAGTATGCAAGTAATCACCAGAAGCTAAGCAATCAACCACGCTTGAGTTTGATCAACCACCAAAACTCAGTCAATTGTGATGTTAAAACCTGGCAATAAATTGGATCTTAACTCTTTGGCCTCATACACACAACCGTTTTCCTCTGCAAAATCTATCAAGAAAAATGCTGGCAGAGCATTTTTGACGAGAAAAACGGTCGTGGGTATGTTTTCTGTTGAGAAAACTGTTGTGGATCTCGACGAGAAAAAAAGAGAACATGCTCTCTTTTTTCTCGTCGGGAGTCTCAATTTCCTTGTCGTGTTCCTCGTCTGGCTGGTTTACGACGAGAAACACGTTCGTGTGTATGCTTAGAAACCCGCAAATGCTCAGAATAAAGTATGAGACTGGAGCGCACCTTCGGTAAAAGTAGCGTTCGTAATGGAGATAGCACATTCGTCACACTTATAACTGACTGAAAAGCGCGAATCGCCTCTCACCAAACTTTTACTTAACACGCAGTAACATGAGATTAGCAAAAGCAGCCCCAAGGGTTGCGCCAGTGGAATCGAACTTCCCCTTTATAGTGCCATTGTACGTGTTGTACGTCACCACGTTTGAGAACGACAATATTTTGTCTCAACAGTGTGTATGCAAGGAAAGCTTTACAAGAATCTCGTCAAGCTTGACAAGAACCTTTTCAAGGAAAACAACGTTTCTTTTACGATGAGTTTCTCGGTCGTGTGTACGAGGCCTTTGTCTAAATCATGTCTTAAATTGCTATGCATTTAAAAAATAAAAAAAAACAAGACAAAATGTCAATCTCTCTATCACACTGTCATGTGTATGGCCAACCTAAAGAAAACTATCAGTAATAAAATATGATTTATTATATCTGTTCCCCTCCCCTTTGATAAATAATAGCTACAAAGAAACCTGCAAAAGTTATAAAATATATTTTCCAACTTCTGCCCGTGGCACATAGGCATAGGTTGCAATCCTTCTGGCAAGATCCCAGAGAATGCTGAGTATCCCAAATCCCTTGGAAATACATTCCTTCACAATACTGGGACATCTCCTAAGATGGGGTACTCAGCATTATGCGGAATCTCGATGGAAGGATTATGGTGTCACTCTTTGCAGTAAGGAAGTTAGGAGTAAGGTAAATGCTGTATTTGTATGGGCAAAGGACCAAGAAGTTCTCAGACAAACAAAATCCCATCATCACTTTCCTTAATAGTGGCTTTAAAGGTATTTACTGGTAATCAATATACCATTTACTGCAATGTCTAACTCCAGCCAAACCCTCTTTTTAACATTTCTTTAAGAAACAATTATTACCATAAGAGGTTTAAAACTAAGCTCAGGCCCACTCATTGCAATACATCTTTCTAATTTACACTAGTTTTACATTTACATGTATCTTGTATACAGTATAGTTACAGTATTTTTTTTTTTTTTTTAAACCTAATTCTAATTCCCTCGTTCTAATTGTAATTTATACTCTGCCTTAATTTCGATGCACAAAACTTTAAAATGTGCTAAATTAATTAACACTGAAGTAGCAAATGGGTCATGAAGTCAGACACAAAAATGCTGACTAGCATTGTTCTCAAACACAATGAAATAAAGTTTTGTGCTTACATGATGACAAATTCCTGCCCAGAAATGATATTGTAGACTCAAGACTTTGTATATCCACTGCACTCTGGGAAGCCACTGTTTTACACAAAGAGGAATTTCAGAAAATTATAGGTATCTGGTAGAAACATTGTTTTTTAGATAAAGACAATACAAAATGTCAATCACTGTGCACTTTCTTTAAAGGGAGATTATTAGAAAAGTACAAGGCGTTCTTTTATTAAAGATGGCTTGTCGATATTTACTGGCATATGGAGGTACCAGAATGTTTGACATAAGTATTTGTTAAGTAGTTGTTATTATTGTTGCTTCTTTTTAATAATAAAGTTGTGGCATTGTAAGCATAGAGGACCGTTAACTCTCACATGAAAGATGCAGTGAATGACAAAGGGAAACATAGGCACAAGTTTCAGTTTACTTTTGAATTCTTATATTATAGGGAATGTGTAGAGTTTCTGTATGTTCTTTAGTTTATTTACTGTTTTTGAGAATAAAAACATACAAAAACTAAGTAAAACATATTTTTCCTTTCCTTAGGCAACTATTAAATATAACAGATGTATATTTCTAATGCCCCGTACACATGATCTAATTTTCCGTCGGAAAAACCTTGGATGTTTTTTCTGACGGAATTCCGCTCAAGCATGGCTTGCATACACATCTGACTTTTGCTGGAGGAAATTCCCACCGTGTGTACGGGGCATTACAGTCAGAGGGTTAAGCTATAGGCACTTTTTCACATCAAGCTGTCTCTTTATAGCTGCCATGTTAAAAAGCATGTTGGGTACAACTTACTGTATCCATAGCTGATTAAGTCACAGGATATGCCCCTCCCTGCGCGTCTCAACAGAAACTGGTTATACTTTGCTATTTTTTTTAGCAAGCGCATAGTGGTCTGTGACACCAAGGTTCTGGGTGCACCCTATCTTTAATGTTTATTTGTGGAAATATATATATATATATATATGTATACATACACACAGTATCTCACTGAAGTGAGTACACCCCTCACATTTTTTTAAATATTTTATTATATCATTATTTTATGTGACAACACTGAACAAATTACACTTTGCTACAATGTAAAGTAGTGAGTGTACAGCATATATAACAGTGTAAATTTGCTGTCCCCTCAAAATAACTCAACACACAGCCAATAATGTCTAAACTGCTGGCAACAAAAGTGAGTACACCCCTAAGTGAAAATGTCCAAATTGGACCCAAAGTGTCAATATTTTGAGGGGACAACATTATTTTCAAGCACCTCCTTAACCCTTCTTGGCATGGAGATCACCAGAGATTCACAGGTTGCCACTGGAATCCTCTTCCACTCCTCCATAACGACATCATAAAGCTGGTGGATGTTAGAGACCTTTCGCTCCTCCACCTTCCATTTGAGGATGCCCCACAGATGCTTAATAGGGTTTAGGTCTGGAGACATGCTTGGCCAGTACATCACCTTTACCCTCAGGTTCTTTAGCAAGACAGTTGTCTTGGAGGTGTGTTTGGGGTTGTTATCATGTTGGAATACTGCCCGGTGGCCCAGTCTTTGAAGGGAGGGTATTGTGCTCTGCTTCAGTATGTCACATTACATGTTGGCATTTATGGTTCCCTCAATAAATTGTAGCTCCCCAGTAGCACTCATGCAGCTCCAGACCATGACACTCCCACCACCATGCTTGACTGTAGGCAAGACACACCTGGTTGCCACCAAACATGCTTGACACCATCTGAACCAAATACATTTATATTGGTTTCATCAGACCACAGGACATGGTTCCAGTAATCCATGTCCTTAGACTGCTTGTCTTGAGAAAACTGTTTGCAGGCTTTCTTGTGCATCATCTTTAGGAGAGGCTTTCTTCTGGGATGACAGCCATGCAGACCAATTTGATGCAGCGTGTGGCATATGGTCTGAGCACTGACAGAATGACTCCTCACCCATTCAAGTGATGCTAGCAGCACTCGTATGTCTATTTTCCAAAGACAACCTCTAACTATGACACTGATCACGTGCACTCCACTTCTTTGGTGGACCATGACAAGGCCTTTTCTCAGTGGAACCTGCCCTGTTAAATCACTGTATGGTCTTGGCCACCGTGCTGCAGCTCAGTTTTAGGCTTTTGGAAATTTTCTTATAGCATAGGCCATCTTTAGCATTAATTCATTTTTTCAGATCCTCAGAGAATTCCTGATCCTTCTTTTTTCAGGTCCCCTGCTGACGCACTTGGCTCCTTTCCCTTGCTAAGAGCCCCTACAACAAGCAGACTGCTATGGGGGCAATTGTGCATGCTGGTTCTGTGTTTCCATAATACACGCAGGCTGTGGCTCAGCCCCATCCCCTGCTTCTTCCTCACTGGCTGTGGTTGACAGCAGCAGGAGCTGATGGCCAATCCAATGAGGAGAGAGAGTCAAGAGAGCCTGGATCGAGAACAGGCTCAGGTAAGCATTTACATGGTGCTGGTGGGAAGCTGCTTGCAGAAGGATTTTTACCTTAATTTATAGAATGCATTATAGTAATAAAAAAAACTCTGCCTTTAGAAGCACTTTAACGTTTATGATCTGAGTAACCTAGGGAAGGAGGAGATAGGGAGAGAAAATAAAAAAGGGGGGGGGGGTTCACAAATACTTGATTTATTTGAGCTAAAGCTGTGGGCTTAAAGTGACCATGTCAAGTCACTGGTGTGTCCTGTAGTGATGTATGAGTTTGGAAGATGGAACGATGGTGCGTGCCAGGGGATACAGGCATCTTAAACAGCCAGAAGACTTGAGTGATAAAGATTTTACTGGACACCGCAGTGCTGAATTGGAGGGGAGGTAGGAAACATGTATTAGAGAGGTGAATAAACTACTTTTTCTATTGCAGGGAGCTGCCATTAGCATTATTTTACAAACATCAAAGGGTTTATTTGATAGTTTAGTCATTAATGGTAGTCCAGGGCTTTGCCATACAGGGAAAAATGACAGTGTCTTTGAAAAGGGGCCACCCACCCTGCCCCTGTTATACTGACCTTACCAGCACTCCCTCACAGCACTAAAATCAAGGTATTGGTTGGTGTTGAATTCTAAGGGAAGCAGTGACATCATCCCACGTGCTTAGATCTAGAGATTGGGAAGAGGTCTCATGTTCCCCCATGCCTGGAAGCATTGTGTGTTCTTGTAGGCAATGATGTAGGCTGGAGCACAGAAAGAGCACAGGTTAGGTGAGTATTAACTGGTGTGGGGGATACCTAACAGAGGCACGTTCATGATGTACAAGCCGGTGCTAAAAAACACAATTTGCCTTGGAGGGGAACAGGTATTCAACATCTCCTATAGTGTGGTATACCTGTAATGGCTGCAGAGGCAGCTGGAAAGATTAATATAGGGAAGTAGAGGAAAAAGTAGATGCTATATTTTACAGACAACAATTCGTTTAGAAGTGACCTAGTAGTGGTAGGGTCACTTTAAGTATATATTTGTATGACATGGCATTCCAACATAGATTGCCTCAGGCACCTTCAGAACATGAATACATATTTTGCATCCCAATGATTTACTCTACTAGTCTAGTCCAGGTTACCCCTCAATTCATCAGAGATGCTGAGATTTTCTTCAAAAGGTAATTTGGTGCAGATTTTGATGGAGTGTCCATCTAATACAACCATCTCAGGTACAAGAGTGAAGGATGCTAACAGTCTGTTCATTTTCTTTCCAGAAGACAGAGAATGAATGTTAACAAAGAATAGACTCAAACAAGCAACAATTGTGTACACCAAACACTATATTGACACTACATTTTTCACTGATAGTAAGGATGAATATTTAAGCCTTGCATCCAGTTTGAGCTGAGTAAAGTCTCTGAGACGAAGGTCCCAAGGCTCTTAGCTTCTAAATCAATTCCACCAGCTAGCTGATCTACACCAGAGAACTCAAAGAGCAAAACCTTAGAAGAGATCTGATACATTTCAGAACGAGGTTACAGAGAAGTGCAATATAACAGTTTTATTTTGAACATTGTTGAAAAGGAGGGAATTCTACATTGAGCTACAACTTTAAAGCAACTCTTTTTAGTTCTATAAATATAAGACTAGTGTTATGTGCAGCATAGCCTGTTCTCATTTTTAAGAGGTTCTGCAGAAAATAAACTCTTTCCATTTACTAATGCTAGGGGCTTTTTGGTGATTTACAAATCTTAAGCTGGCCATAGATAGATCAAATCTCGGCTGGTTCAGAAGGACCGGCTAAGATTTGATCCATGTAAGGGTAAGCTGGTTGTACCCAAGTCAATCTATCAATTGGACCTGGAGAACACAATAGCTCCATGGGAGAAATTCCCCCATTAATACAGTCAGCGTTGACCCGTGGTTGCAGTAAAATAAGTTACATAATTTATGGCTTACTTTCGCTTAATCACTTGCATCAGGGCCGTCTTTACCGCAGGGCAAATGGGGCAGGTGCCCTGGGCCCTGTCACTGTTGGGGGCCCAAAGCAAACCCCTTTGAAAAAAAAAAAAAAAAAAAATTTTTTTTTTTTTTTTTTTTTTTTTTTTTTAGGGGTCCGGAGGGGCCCGGAGGCCCCTAGGGCCCCAGATGGCAACCCCCCTTTTTTTTTATTTATTTTTAAATTTAAAAAAATATTTTTTTTTTAAATAAAATTTTTTTTTTTTTTATATATTTTTTTTTTTTATTAAAGGGACAATTTTTTTTAGGGGTCCCCAAGGGCCCGGAGGCCCCCAGGGCCCCAGATGGCAACCCCCCTTTTTTATTTATTTTTAAATAAAAAAAAATATTTTTTTTAATATATATTTTTTTTCATTTTTTATTAAAGGGCCAATTTTTTTTTTAGAGGTCTGGGGGTCCCCAGGGGCCCGTAGTTGACAACCCCCCTTTTGTTTATAAAAAAATATTTTTTTATATATTTCTTTTATATATATATATATATATATATATAAAATATAATATAATATAAATGTTATTATTATTATTATTATTATTATTATTAAAGGACCCAGAGGTCCCCAGGGCCCTGGATGGCAACCCCCCTTTTTTTTTTTTTTTTATAAAAGTTTCTTTTTTTATATATTTATTTTTTATTAAAGGGCCCAGAGGTCCCGGATGGCAACCCCCTTTTTAAAATATATTTTTTATATATATTTTTTATTTATTTTTTTTTTATTAAAGGGCCCAGAGGTCCCCAGGGCCCCGGATGGCTACACCCCTTTTTGTATATATATTTTTCTTTATTTCTTTCTTTATTTCTTTTTTTATAAAGGGCCCCCGCTTCTAAATTCGCGGCAGCCCCCCCCTGCTTCTCAATTTCAGGCGGCAGCACCCCCCATCCCGGTTCTCTGCTCCAGGGGGCCCATGCCTGAAGCTGTGTAAGTGGCCCTATAATTCCTGATGGCGGCCCTGCCGCCCGTTAAGGGTGCATTCACACCACGATTTTATCATCCTACTTGTTCTCACGATTTTTAGGTTTGAAATCGTACAAATCTGTATGGCAAAACGTATCCATTCACTTCCATTCATTAATGTAGGTCCCCAAGTGAATCCGATTTGATCCGCATCAGATTTGATACGATTTAAAATCGCATCAAAAATCGTGTTTGACCACGATTTTTGGTCCTGATTTGAAATCGTATTAAAATCGTGTCCGATTTGTTTTATATTGTGGTCAATCTAAATCGTAATAAATCGGATGACTGTGCGTTTTTATCCGATAAATCGTACCCGATTTTTTATTACGCATGCGCACTAGACACTGGAACGAGCTAGAAACTTCAAGAATCTTCTTTTTCCCAGAAAGCACTTCTCTACATAATACTTTATGGCCATTGCCAGACATTATTTAAAATCAGGATCCGATTTTTTAGTGAAAATCGGATGGAAAATTTAGCTGTGCGATTTATGAATCCGATTTAAAAAATAAATTTTGACATACGATTACATACGATTTTGTCATATACGATTCCATTCGATTTAACGGTCCGATTATCGGATGTAAAAATCGTGATGTGAACCTAGCCTTAGCCCCTGTGCTGCCCACAAATCAGGCTGAAAATCATCAGCGGCATGCAGCCAGTGACAGTACTGCTTCCCTTCCCAGTGTTTTAAAATGTACAGCACCCCTGGCTTCCCTTTAGACGTGCACTTCTCCATTCCTGCCACTGGGTGCTGCTTGTATATAAAAGTGAATTAGAATGTGATTTTATAACATCCCCAGTTTGCTCTTCCCGAGGCTGACTTCTTCATGTCCTGCTCCTCAAGGTATGTCACTGTTTGCTAATCTGTATTGTAAATAGAAGTTTTCTGTAGAGTGTGCCCAAAGTCTTTATAATATTTGATGATTCACTGCAGGTCTGGTCAGTGTTTTAAAAAGTTCCTCTATTTTACACATGGCATGGCATGGGGTCACAGCACCGTCTGTCCATTCTGCTTTAGCACCATGGGACCCCATGCCATGTGTAAAATAGAGGAACTCTTTAAATCACAGACCAGACCTGCAGTCCAGGCTGAGTAAAGCCTCAGAGCACATGGCATTACTGTCTGTATTTAACTGCTTGATGGGCTTATTTTGGGCCTGGCTGGTTCACATGTATGTGTTTTGGCGGCCCACATTTGCGCAGGCACAGCAGCCCATTCATTTGAATTTGCCGCCATGCCTGCGTTTCCTGCAAAGAAAAGCGCATGCCTCATGTAATAGGCTGCGCACACGGCACGCCTATGCCCATCAAGCACTGAAATACAGCACTGTCTGTCCATTCTGCTGTCTGCTGTGACTTATCTGCAGTTCCCGCACTGTCAAACTTGCTGCATTTTTAGACGTTTAGGTCACGCTTTTAAAAACACAGTGCGTTTGTGTGTGCAAGAACTGCAGGTAAGTAGCATGGTGCAAAAGCAGAATGGATTTCAAGGCAACTGTATTTTTAAAATGCTGAATGCACCTTTTTTCTGCAGGAAACAAAGGCATGGCAGCCCATTCAAATCAATGGGCTGCTGTACCTGCACAAATGAAGACCGCCAAAACATACATGTGAACCAGCCAGGCCCAAAATAAGCTGGAGGGGGGCCCAAAAAAAATGTTTGCCCAGGGCCCAAACCATATTAAAGACGGCCCTGACTTGCATAATAGAATAAAGTATTCTTATGCTGGTCACACAGATTGCTTGGGTAGGTCTTCAAACCATGTAGGTTCCATTCAGATTATACTTGCCTATTTACTGTACCTTTCCTATCAACCAGTCTCTCTTAAGCTGACCATACATTAATATATTTGTTTTCATGCAACCAGTGGGTTAAATGAAAAAAAAAATGACCTGATTCCACTATTCATACATTTGAGGTGGATGGGAGAATCACTTGCGCTGTGGCATTGGTTTCTGATGGTGGGGAGCCTTTACTGAATACACTGTTCACTGAGAATACACTGATCATTTGTAAAAACACCAACAGGCTGGTTGTACAGAAGTTGCTCAGTAGATTGACTTCTGCACAACCAGCCTGTCACATACATGAATCAAAATGAAGCCGGTCACTGTTGAGCCTGCCGAATTTGGGTCCATGTATGTCCATCCTTAGCATGACTAATCAATGACAAGGTATATCTCCTCAAATAGTCCTCAATCTGGTCAAGTGGAAAGATTGTACTCTTTTTTGAGAATGACTTTAAGCCAATTCTGCTCAAAACTGAAATTTTTGTAATTGGTACATGCTGGGGACCAGGTACTGGCTTTCTTATATCTGTTCCAGTGGCTGGATCTCTGTTACTGAGTGTACTAGGTCCAGCTTTGGTTCCTATTTGACTGCACAGGAATATACTGGCACTGTGCACAACTACTGTAACAGGAAAAGGGAGATTGCTAAAACAATGTCTGCTTGACCATAATATCTATTTCTGTCATTTCAACTGGGCTTAAACTTACTTTACATTATGAAGGCTGCAGCCAGAGTGAGAACATGGCAAAGTAACTGGAAACACCTACATTTCAATACTGGGTGAAGATAGAACAAGGGGTTATTGAATGCTGATCTTGTAACTGGAGAAGGTAAAGTATAAAATGCCAGTGGATCACTGAACCCACCACACTTCAATTATAACCTAAGATGGACCTAAATGTAAAAAAAAAAAAAAAAAAAAAAAAAAAAAAGCTATGCTATGTTATAGAGAACATTTAGAAAAGTTGATCCTAATAAAGTGCACTTTGTGATATGTGAGTGTGCCTACAGCCCCATACATGCAGTGTGAGATCTAAGGCATGACTGCCCTGAATGCTGGTCTCATGAGGGTTTTGGGGGAGATTCTGAGATGTCACTGCTGTGCTGCTCACAGTTCTTCTTGTCTGGAGGCTCTGATGTGAGGAAGCAAAACCCTACCTCTAATGCCCCGTACACATGATTGGATTTCCCGTCAGAATGAACTTCGACGGGTTTTTCTAACGGAATTCCGCTCAAGCGGTCTTGCATACACACAGACACACCAAATTCCAACCGTCGAAAACGTGGTGACGTACAACCCTACGAAAAGCCTGAAATAATGAAGTTCAATGCTTCTGAGCAAGCGTCAAATTGTTTCTGAGCATGCATGTTTTTTTCTCCATCGGAATTAATACAGACGAAAGGAATTACCGATGGAATTTTGGTGCGTCGGAAAAATAGAGATCATGTTCTCTTTCGAAGTCCGTCAAAATTTCTGACAGAAAAAGTCTGATGGGGCATACACACGTTAGGAATATCCGATGAAAAAATTCTGTCTGACTTTTTCCATCGGAAATTCCAACCATGTGTATGCGGCATTACAAGATGTGCACCTCCACACAGAGAAGCAGTTCAGAGCAAGGCATGCAAGTCAGTAATGGAAAAAGAACAGCTGTAGCGAGACCACAGGCGATGCTGGTGACTAGCCCTTTGTCCTTTTCCTGCTCTGTTTGGGAAAAGCTCTTGAGAACAGTTCTTTATATATCTATTTTGGGGGGTTTGGCCCTTTAACCACTTCAGCCCCGGAAGAATTTACCCCCTTCCTGACCAGAGCACTTCTTGCGATTTGGCACTGCGTTGCTTTAACTGACAATTGCGCGGCCGTGCGACGCGGCACCCAAACAAAATTGACGCCCTTTTTTTCCCACAAATAAAGCTTTATTTTTGTGGCATTTGATCACCTTTTTTGCGCTATAAACAAAAAAAAGAGCGTCAATTTTGAAAATAAAGCAATATTTTTTTTTCTTTTTGCTATAATAAATATCCCCCAAAAATATATATAAAAAAAACAAATTTCTTTCTCAGTTTAGGCCGATATATATTATTCTACATATTTTTGGTAAAAAAAAAAAAAAAAAAGCAATACGTTATAGCGTCTACATGATAGGGGGTAGTTTTATGGCATTTTTATTAATATTTTTTTTTCTACTAGTAATGGCAGCGACCAGCCATTTTTATCGTGACTTTTGACACTTTTTTGGGACCATTGTCATTTATACAGCGATCAGTGCTATAATAATGCATTGATTACTGTGTAAATGACACTGGCAGGGAAGGGGTTAAACACTAGGGAGCGATCAAGGGGTTAAGTGTGTCCTAGGGAGTGATTCTAAGTGTGGGGATTGTGAGCTCACTTCAGCATGACAGAGATCACTGCTCCAGATGGAGCAGTACATCTCTGTCATGTTGCTAGGCAGAACAGGGAAATGCCATGTTTACATTAGCATCTCCCCATTCTGCCACTTCGTGACATGATCGCAGGCACCCGGTGGACATCGATTCTGAGGGACCTGGGGGCACTGTCACGGAGCACGCGGCACGTGCCCACTATGCCATGATTTAAAGGCGACGTACGGGTACGTTGCTTTGCACAGCCGGCCCGTGCCATTCTGCCAATGTATATAGTCGTGCAGCAGTCGGCAAGCAGTTAAGTAATCTATTGGTAGCATAATGGAATGCATTGCTCTATTAATAAAGTTATGAACATTTGTTTACAAGAAAACCATTCATACGGTATGCATAATATGTGCTATACTTTTATGACTTGTCAGGTTAGTTTTATAATATTTTTATTTAATTTATTTAAAGCTTCATGTTCTGCCAAAGCTCATTTAATTTCATTATTACAAATAGTTTCAGCTTTCTTGGCTATTCATTCATATTGCGTCTGTTGTCCCAGTTGGAGTACGTGGAACTGGACTTTAAAGGTCATTCACTGCAACGTATCCTGTGTGCAGAGCACATTTCCAGTGAGAGTCTATGATTTTCTGGACAGGCTGCATGAGACCATTCCATGGCTGAGCACTTATACGCAATGTGTACCGTGTACAGTTCATTTACTGAATTCACCCCAGGCAGCTCAGCTGCAATATAGGATAATTCACTCAGATACTCGAAATGTCATCCTGAATAGGTCTCCTCATAGTCTGCTCCACCAAACCTCTTACATTTTCATTTAGCCATGCTCTTACTTGCTATTAATAAATGCTCAGACTCTAATGCCAAGTTCAGCTCAGTGATTTAGCTAAATGATAATATGTCTGAACATAGTATTGACAAATATACAGAACACTGTTGGGCATACAGGATATGGAAAAATAACTACATACAGAGGGCCAGATTCATAAAAGAGATACGACGGCGTATCTCCTGATACGCCGTCGTATCTCTGAGATACGAAGGTCGTATCTATGCGCCTGATTCATAGAATCAGGTTACGCATAGATCTCCCTAAGATCTGACAGGTGTAAGTGACTTACACCGTCGGATCTTAGGCTGCAATTCTAGGCCGGCCGCTAGGTGGCGATTCCATTGCGGTCGGCGTAGAATATGCAAATGACTAGTTACACCGATTCACGAACGTACGCTTTGCCCGTCGCTGTAAATTTACGTTGTTTCCGTAGAGATACGCGTCGTAAAGATAAAGCTGCCCTCTAGGTGGTCTAGCCAATGTTAAGTATGACTGTCGTTCCCGCGTCGAAATTTGAAATTTCACGTTGTTTGCGTAAGTCGTCCATGAATGGCGCTGGACGCCATTTACTTTAATGTCAAAACCAATGACGTCCTTGCGACGTCATTTAGCGCAATGCACGTCGGGAAATTTTAGGGACGCAGCATGCGCACTACGTTCGGCGCAGGAACGCACCTAATTTAAATGGTCCCCGCCCCATTTGAATTAGGCGGGCTTGAGCCGGGCGGATTTACGCTACGCCGCCGCAACTTTACAGGCAAGTTCTTTGTGAATCAAGCACTTGCCCGTAAAACGTAAAAAATGTAATACGTTACACCGCCGCAGAGTAAGCCGATTCTACCTGAATCTGGCCCAGAATGTCTGGCACCTTACCCTCAAGAGTACTGCCCAGCTGGTATCTATATGTGTCAGGAGAGTGTACAGTGTTCTTGCATTTTCTGCCACAGACATATTACACGCTGGCACATGTACACACTTAAGCCCCGTACACATGGGCAGAATGTCAGGAGATATTTGCTAGGACAAAAAAATACCGACATAATGCCTGTGTGTATGTCGGTCTGTCCAGCAGCCAATTGACTCCCAATCAGCGCTCTCAGCCAATGGCAGAGAGTGCTCATCGGAGTGTTCTGGCGCGGGGGGGGGGCGTCCCCCTGTCAGAACACAACAGCTCAGCGGGGGAGATCTCTGAACTAACCTTGCATGATTAGTACAGCGGCTCTGCCATTTTTTTTTTCGTGAAACCAGTGTCCCCAACTTTAGTCTATTCTATCTTTGGAATTCAATGTATTTAAAGTAGATCTAAACCCAATCACTAAAATGTTCTCTAAGCTTTAACATCTTCATACAGGAAGTATCCTGACCTTCTCATAATCTCTCTATATAGTTTCGGTCTTGTCCCTGGGGCACATAGATTTCTCCAGTTTCCCAGAATCTTTTGATGATATTATGTACTGTAGATAATGGTATATTTAAATTCTTTGCAATTTTACATTGAGGAACATTATTCTGAAATGGTTCAACAATTTTTAGATGTGGCTTGTCACAAATTGGTGAACCTCTGTCCATCTTTACTTCTGAGACACTCTAATGCCTCGTACACACAGCGGACTTTCCGAGAAAAAAAGTCTGACGGGCTGTTTTTTTCGCAAAGTCTGGCCGGAAAGTCTGTATGTACCCTCCATTGGGCTTTTTTTGTCGGAAGTCCAACGGACCTTAGATAGAGAACCTGTTCTCTATCTTTCCGTTGGACTTCCGACGGACTCATGGTGGACTTTTGCATGGTAAAAAGTCCAACCATGTGTACAAGGCATGACTCTCTAAGATGCTCTTTTTATACCCAATCCAAGTAACTTAATTACAGCAAAACCTTGGTTTGAGAGTAACTTGGTTTAAGAGCATTTTGCAAGACAAGCAACATTTTTTAATTTTTAAAAACAAATAGCAACAGGAGCTCACATCGGCGCACGCTCCTAGGATTAGGACGTGTGGCTCATTGCTCCAGGCAGGTAATAAATCTCTCCCTCCCTTTAGGTCTCTCCACTGGTTGCCCGTAAAAGATCGAATTACTTTTAAGTCGCTCTGCCTGACGCACAAATGTGTACAAGGAAGCGCGCCTCAATATCTATATGAAAAATGTTAATGTCACAACCCAAATCGCGTCCTCCGATCGACCAACCAAAATCTACTCCAAATACCCAAGGCCCGCTGCAAGTCCAAAGGAGAACGAAAATGTGCAGTCCAAGGAGGACCTCGACTGTGGAACACTTTACCAACCAGTATCCGAACGGAAGGGAATCACCAGGCCTTCAGAAAAAAACTCAAAACCCATCTATTCTAAAGGCAAAAAATTGTTTCCATTATTTCTTATGGGGAAATTCACTTTGATATACAAGTGCTTTGGATTACAAGCATGTTTCCGGAACCTATATGCTCGCAATCCAAGGTTATACTGTATTTGAAAAATGTTCTTGCTCTTCCTTGTTGGTACCACTTACTTTGCCGGCCTTTTGTTGCCTGTTCCAACTTTTTTTTTAGACGTGTTGCTCATCAATTTCAAAATTACCTTATTTTTTTTCTTAAAATGGTAAATTTTCTCAGTTTAAACAATTGATTTGTTTTCATATTTCTATTGTGAATAAAATATGGGTTTATGAGATTTGAAAATCATTGCGTCAACACTTTTTTGGAATTGGGGTTGTACATATTGCTTTTGTTTTAGAGATGTTATATACTTTATATTATTTTTACGTTTGTATTTTGAATCATTCTATGCTCTAGCACTAGATAACGTTACAATCAAACTTAAAGTGGTATTAAAGCTTTTTTTTTTTTTTAAATAACAAACATATTATACTTACCTGCTCTGTGCAGTGGTTTTGCACAGAGCAGCTCCAATCCTGTTCTTTTTGGGTCCCCCGCCGGTGCTCCTGGCTCCTCCCCCTTAATCAGCGCCCCCAGAGAAAGCCACTTGCCCTGGAGGCTCCTCTGCAACCTCCCTCCCGAGCCATTGGTCTATGCGTTCATAAGACACGTATAACCGCAGCTTGCCCCCAACCCCTGCTCTCTCCTCATTGGCTCACTGGTTGTGATTGACAGCAGTGGGAGCCAAAGGGCTCCAGTTAGTGTCTCCGCCAATGAGGAGAGAGAGTATCGAGGCAGCCAAGGGTATTGTGGGCCAGAGGGAGCTCAGGTAAGGATTGGGGGGGGCTGGGGGGGTGGGCGCTGCACAGAGAACGCTTGTTACCTTCATGCATAGAATACATGAAGGTAAAAAATCTTCAGCCTTTAGAACCACGTAAAATTAACCACAATAATTGTGGTTGTGAGTCAGGGCCATCTTGCAAAGGTTCCATGCATATGTATTATTTTTACATCCTTAAAACACAAATAAACTTCAACAATGAACACTACTGAAAAACTGTTTTGAAAATACAAAGCACTTTAAGATGTCAGGGACATTTTGAGCAGCTAATATTTAGATTGAGACCTTGGCTTTCAGTGTGTTTGTGCAGACGTTTTTACTCGGCGAGGTCCTGTGTAACAATAGCCTCAGCTACACAGAAACCGGCTGGTAATGGGAGCCCTGCCAAGTCAGTCTAGGGAGACAATTCCATCTGTTGTTTAAGAGATGAAATGGACAAACATGCCTGCAAGGGAATTAAAGGGATGCTGAATTTACAAACAACAAAATTTGACTCCGGTGAAACCATTGCACAGCCATTTTAAAATGATCGACGTAGGATATCACTTGTTACATTAAGAGACTCTGACACTTTATCTAAAAAAAAGGCGCTGGCAGGTATAAAATGCAGGAACCTAGAGGTGCCTGCTCATATCTGCAATAGCTTTAGTTCTCCACACTCCCGGTAAAACGACAGGCTGTGTTGATTGGCCTATATTCCAATTTCTCTTAGGGTTGTTAACCACTGGACCAATTGGCTTTTCAAAGACAGGGCCATTTTTTGCGCCGTCGTATCTATGCGCCTGATTCTTAGAATCAGTTACGCATAGATGTCTGTTAGATCTGACAGGCGTAAGTCTCTTACGCCGTCGGATCGTAACTGCATTTTTACACTGGCCACTAGGTGGCGCTTCCGTCGAATTCCTCGTCGAGTATGCAAATTAGCTAGATACGTGAATTCCCAAACGTACGCCCGGCCGACGCAGTAAAGTTACGCCGTTTACGTTAGGCTTTTCCCGGCGTATAGTTGCCCCTGCTATATGGTGGCATAAGTGCGGCGTAACAATGTTAAGTATGGCCATTGTTCCCGCGTCGAAATTTGAAAAAGTTACGTTGTTTGCGTAAGTCGTCCGTGAATGGGGCTGGACGTCATTTACGTTCACGTCGAAACCAATGATGTCCTTGCGGCGTACTTTGGAGCAATGCACACTGGGAAATTCCACGGACAGCGCATGCGTCGTTCGGGGGGAAAAACGTCAATCACGTCGGGTCACAGTATATTTACATAAAACACGCCCCCCTGATCCAAATTTGAATTAGGCGGGCTTATGCCGGCCGATTTACGCTACGCCGCCGCAACTTACGGAGCAAGTGCTTTGAGAATACAGCATATGCCCGTCTAAGTTGTGGCGGCGTAACGGAAATCGAATACGTTACGCCGCCGCAGAGATACGCCGCTGGACGAGAATCCGGGCCATAGCATCTACAAAATAGGGGATAATTTTATGACATTTTTAGTAATATTAAATTTTTTACTAGTAATGTCGGTGATCGGCGATTTTTATCGTGACTGACATTATGGTGGACACATCGGACACTTTTAACACCATTTTGGGACCATTGTCATTTTTACAGCGATCGGTGTTATAAAAATGCACTAATTACAGTGCAGTACAGTGAAGTGAAGGGGTTAACCTTTAGGGGGCGATGGAGTAAAGTGTGACCTAGGGAATGCTTCTAACTGTTAGGGGGTGTGGCTTGCCCTGACACATCACTGATCGCTGTTCTCGATGACAGAAAATATATATTCTTTATTTTATTTTGAGCAGCTTTTCGTAGAATGAATATTGTACATTCACATCAGTACCTACCTTCATGGAGCTTGCAATCTAGGGTCCCTAACTCACCAGCATGCATACACATACTAGGGCCAATTTAGATAGGAGCCAATTAACCTACCAGCATGTCTTTGGAGTATGGGAGGAAACCAGAGAACCCGGAGGAATCCTAACGAAGAACATGCAGACTCCAGGCAGGTAGTGCCTTGATTGGGATTCAAACTGGTGTAGCAGAGAGTTTAAAAGCTTTCAGGAGGCCTGTAGCTTGGAGGAGCAGGAGCTCCGAGCGTGTAGCCTGTATTGGTAATCACTATGTTCCTGTATGTTCCTGTCCATCCGGTGACGTCATTTCTGCCACGCTGGTTTCATTTCCTGGTGGGCACAGGAGCCTGCAACTGGATGAAACATCTCTGCAGATGGCATTACACCGATAGACTGATTGTGACAGAATCCTCCCCTCCTACCTCATCCACTGAGTTTGACACTCACTTGCATTGTAAGTGCATTTTAACGTTATATTAAATGGATTGTTTTATCTCTGCACTGCGCTTCCTGCTCCCACCCCTTCTTATCTCAGTCGACTCAGACTACTAATCTACTTCCGCGTATGCATACTTGATTAGAGATGAACAAAAATTTTGGCTGCCGAAACATGTTGTGCAAAAATGGTATTATTGCCATTTTACCATGATTTTGGGGTAATTTTGCTGTGATTTTACTGTGCTTATGGCTTGTTTTTCATACGTCATGTGATTTGAAAACCACATCAAAAACATAAAGTGGGTGCGTTATTGATGCATCCTTTCTGCATTTCAAATGCATTTCACCGGAGACCTGCGTTTTTTGTGTGTTTAATTTTAACTGACCAAAAATGCAGCAAGCAAGATTTTTAACACAACAACGGAAGCACAATGGACCAGTGTGAAGATATACATAGAATTTAAAGGGATCCATTTTTCTTGAGCTTTTCTTGCGCTAAGGGTGCCCATAATGATCGACCATAAAGTCATATTAATTTTATGATATTAATTAAAAAGTTGAATATAATACAATTATATATAAAAAAAAAATTATTAAAACTGTCAATTTAGGTTTTCAGTTTTCAGGCCAATGGCATCCTGCATTTTCGGTTTCGGCACCAACATTTCCATTTGGTGCACCTCTATAGTTGATTCTCCCCTGCAGTCACATTCTTGGGGAAGGGGGGCCCTAAACTATTTCAAAACACCCAACTCATGAGGTCTGTGCACACCTGCCCAATCAGGGTGCTGGCTACTGGCAAAACATAGACCTGGGATGGAAGGCTTCATCCTTCCCAAGTCTCTTCAAAGTCTCCAGGCTCTAGGACCCAACCAGAACTTACAAATCCCAGATGACACTGAACAATCAGTTTTCTCTGCAGCCAACATACATCCTCGAGCCCCCCGACGTGGATAAATGTAAAAACCTGAATGCCACTTAAACAGGGTGCTGTACTGTTACAGTCAGTGCCGGTGCTTAACTATTTTATGCCCTAGGCAAGACTAACACTTCTCCCTGCCTGCCGGGGGGTTGTGTGGTGCAGCTGGAATGTCATTAGTCTTACCTAGGGCTGTGCAGGTGACAGGATCAAAAGGCGGACTCAGCAACTATGTTCAGAGTCCCACTTCATATGCCTCCCCAGCTGATCTCACCTCCTCCGCTTCCCCTCCTCCACTGCCTACCCACCTCAGCTGGTCCAGCCTCCTCCGCCAACCTCATATCCGCTGTCTCTGCCTCCGTCAACCTTTTTCCCACCTCCTCCGCTTCCCCTCCTCCGCTGCCTACCCACCTCAGCTGGTTAAGCCTCCTCCGCCAACCTCATGTCCGCTGTCTCTGCCTCCGTCGACCTTTTTCCCACCTCCTCCGCCTCCCCTCCTCCACCTGACCTCATGCCCGCCTCCTCTGCCTCCCCTCCTCCACCAACTTCATGCCCGCCTCCTCCCCTCCTCTGCCTTCTAAGCTGTGCCCGCCTCCTCCACCAACCTCATGCCTGCCTTCTCCGCCTTCCCTCCTCCACCTCGTGTTCCCCAGCAAGGCTAAACGGGGAAGTCAGCGGGCCGTGGCTGCACCCCCTAGGCAGCAGTGCACCCTAGGCAGCTGCCTGGTTCGCCTAGTGGGAGCACCGGCCCTAATCACAATATTCATAAACATCTTTCTTGACAATAATCAAAATCCAAACCTTTCTAGTCGGACACAATGGAAATGAGGAGTCTGTATAGTAATAATTAAACAAGAGAGATACATACTTTTTCCAAAGATAATGATTTCACATTGCTGTCTAACACTGAAAATGCAACAACGGGCTAATTCACCAAATGTTGTATCCTAATGTTTGCCTTGTGTCTCTTTATTTTAACTGTTCAGCCAGAGAAGCAGCTTGTAGAGAGTTATTTGCTTACCATTCTTCATGTTTCTATTAATATTTTAGTTGTGTCTGCCAATGGATTAAACATTTCTACTGATTGTCAAAGCTCAGAGTCCTGAACCCCCTGTCAGCGGGGACTGCATTGTCGGCAGACAGCTCTGAGGACTGTGGAGATGGACTAGCTAATTTTAGCAAGAGCATATGGCTAATATCCTGTTCTCATAATCTGCTTTTGGGATCACAATATGCCCTAATTATCTACTGTTTTGGAATGCAGTGTTGTGCGGTTTGTTATTATATATATATATTTTTAAATCATTTCTAAAATGTCATTCCGCTGTTGTGTACATGTCTTTGAAAATTAAAATGCATCTTAAAAGAAATGCAGGAAGTTAACTAAATGGAGTTCACACAAATTCAATTTCTTCTGCAAGGGCCAACACAGGATAAGATTGAAGTCTTCTATCGAAAAGGTGGAACTATGAGGCCCCATACTCACGACCAAACATGTCTGCTGAAACGGGTCCGCGGACCAGTTTCAGCGGACATGTTCGATCGTGTGTAGGCAGTAACGGACAGGATTTCAGCAAACATTCGTCGGCCAGACCGTTTCCCAACGAACAACTGTTTCCTGGTCTTGCTTTAAAACAGTCCGCTGGAATCGTGTCCGTCAGACATGTTCGGTCGTCTGTACACAAAAGCAGCGTACAAAAACCCCGCGCATGCTCAGTCCAAATGAGGAGACGGGAGCGCTCGTTCAGGTAAAACTCGCGTTTGTTTGGGATATGGCACATTCGTCATTTGAAAGCTTTTATTCTAGCAAGAGAACAGTGTCTTAAAAAGGCGCACTAAACCACAGTTTCTTGCCTCGTTTTATTAATTCTTCTCTTGCTAGAATAACCCCGTTCTCTTGCTGATGCAATTTCAATTGAGTTGTCCCATACTGAAATGTCACATTTCTTGCTTGTGATGTAATCCTTTAAAAAGGTTTTCTAGGCCAGACGTGTGTTTTTGTTGGTGGTCCTCCATAATTTTTTTTAGTCATTTTTGTAAAGGAATGTGCGTTTTATTTTATTTTTGGGGGGTTTCTAGTTATGTCACCATTTTCTTCATTTTTTTCTTACATGGTTTTTTTTTTTTTAGAATTTTTTTTTTTTTTTGGGTTTCATTTGAGAATATTGAACCATGTTGGCACACCAAATGTCCCCCCCCCCCAAGGAGTGTGTCCTTTGTAAATGACCCATTGTATATTTATTAAAGGTTTGCTGCCTAATAATCCCCACAGTATAACAAACAATAGACATGTTTTCAAATGAAAGCAAAAAGCCATTTATTTTGGCAAATGTCATCCCAAAAAATAAACAGAACGGCAGCACTAGAACAGATAGCAAACTATATGCAAACTTGCATTTCCAACATGGTGAAGGATAAACTACCAAGCCTCAGGAGGCAAACCCAAAAATATGAAGCAGCAGCACAGAAACAAAGGAACCCAAACTGTGGTAGTCCAAACAAGATGTCCTTTGTGTGGAAGGAAATGGAAGGCAGAGAATCAACGTTTCCTCCTCTTTCCAGCCTTCCCTCCAGGCAGCCTTCCAGCGGATCTTACACGGGCTCTTGCAGGTGGGGTCGATGTGGCAGCAGGAGGATGGTGTTCAGCAAGCCGGGCCGGGTCACATAGCCCAGTGTCTGGGGTCAGCAGGCCCTTCTGCATCCACCAAAGGACCTGGTTCATCAGGGCCTTTGCCAGTCTTCTCTGGTCCTCCTCCCCTTCATTTAAATCGTGTGCCAAGGAGGCACTGAAGGCCTCTGTGGGGTTGAGGGGGGCCCTCATGATGGCGCTTGCCTCCTGGATCATGCGGAGGCTTGCCTCCTCCACAGGCCTCAACTGCCTCCTTCAGCCTGATGGCCTCACCTGGGGGGGAGAAGACTGGCTGGTGGTGCTTCTCCTGGCCGGGGGGACCTGCTGCAGGCCACTGGGCCTGGCCTCCTCCTGGCTGCCACTGACCCCGGCCTCCTCCTGGCTGCCACTGACCCCGGCCTCCTCCTGGCTGACAGACACGTGAGGATCTGCCACCTCCTGGCTGATCTCTTCTTCCTGTGTGCAAAAAAAAGGACATTTTTTACAATTTCGCTAAATAAAACCACACTCATTTTCCTGTTTTTCGTTTAGTATTTTCGGTTCATTATTACTTGAATAGACTCTACTTCTGACCCCTGCAGTTGTCACCCCTGACACCTATTTGTCTGTACACTTTTTTTGTGCTTTTTCCCAGCTTGGCTTTTCTTTTACAATATCAAATCATTAATCCACCAATAATTATTTACGCCAGAAATATAGAGGAAACTACTATACCTCCTCATCGAAGGGTGGCAGATCTGCATCTCTGTCAGCCAGGCCCTCTTCCTCCGACTCTGCAGGGCTGTGATCATCTGGGGAATGTCCGCTGGAAGGTAGCGTGGAGGAAAGGTTGGAAGCAAGACTAGACATCGTTTTCCTGCCCTCCATTTCGTCCCGCAAAAAAAACATCTGTTTGTAATACCACAGTTTGGGTTCCTTTGCTTGTGTTGCTGCTGCTCCCGATTTTTTGCTTTTATTAGCTTTGTATGCTCTTCTATATGTGCTTCTCAGGTTGGCAAGTTTATCCTTCACCATGTTGGCAGTGCATCCTGGCACCCATGTTTGCATATAGTTTGCTAGCTCCTCTAGTGCTGCCGCTCGTACATCTTTATTGCAATATAACGAGTGTTTTGAATTCCACAGGATGGGCGTGTCCTGAAATTTATCTAGTAAGGCCTCTATAGCTTCCTTAGTTTGTAGGAGGTCCATTTTCCTGTGTGATTTTTTTGTTTTTTTTTTAGTCTAGATTCGCAAAACATAAACCAAAGAAAAATAGATATTAAAAAGGATCAGCGTTGACCTTGATATAATATGTGTCTTAAAATTTATGACCTATATCTAATTACAAACACAGTCTCTCTTGTTTAAAAAATGATTGGCAGCTCGGCCGCATTGGTTGTACCAAACATTGATTTGCTAGATGCAGAGCCATTGTTAACATTGCAGTAACTAATTTTAATATAGAAAAATAAACAATGATTACAAATGAGAGCATTCATCTAGGCACTCTTTCATGTGTAGATCTCATGCCCCTGACAATGGATGACATAAAAGACACTTCCTAATGACCTCTGTACAACCAACACTTGAACAATACTTTGCCTGATCTGAATACACCATTCAAAAACTTGTCAATGAGGTACAGCATTGTTCACATCTCTATTTTTTGAGGTGTCCAAAAGCATTTGGACACCAAAATAACATTGTGGTACCCCATAGACAGAATAGCTTAAAAAGGGTGCAACCAACAGCCCAAACCCCCATCCCATGGCTCTCCATTTTCTAGGCCTCTGCTGATCCCATTTTTAATTTCCTTACCTTCCTGTCTCTCGCTCCTCGTTTCTCACGCTCGCCTAATTACCGCGTAAGATGCGTAATCACGGCGTGCACCTTTTAAACACTCCGGGTATTTATTAAACCCCGCCCTCGTCACCTTTGCTAGGCCCCTAATCAATGTTTTTATGAAATATGGCGTTAACTGTGTATGTTCTGGATGCGCTCGAAGATTCTCCGCGTAACCTACGTAAACACGTTGTTTGCATTCTCTACACTCCGCGTATGTATGAAACGCCGCCCATGGCGTAACAATTCCTCTTTTCCCCGCCCATAATCTCTGTGGGAAAGGAAAGATGGCGATGTCACACGAGCGGGCACGATGCTCTCATGCCACAAGTGAAGGGACAGAGGCAGGGACGTCCCGATCCAGGCAAAGAAGATACAAAGCCACTAATATGCGGTTCCAGGAAATGGTGGAGTTAGTTTCCATCATGCGGAGGAAGGACTATGATGGTGAATTAGGGCCATACAAGACCCCTAACCGCCGAAAGGCACATATTATGGACAAGGTGGCGAGGAGAATGCAGAGGATGTTTGGGATCACCAGGTCCAAGGAACAGCTGAGGAAACGCTGGTCAGACTTAAAATTGAGGGAGCCACATCAGATGAAGAAGATACTTAAAATTCTGCGTAAAAGTAAGTAAATATTTTTTGGGGTTGGGGGGGGGGGGGGGGTTGATAGTCTGCAAGAATGTGTTGCCATGTATATTTCACCATCTGCCTCCTTGGCCTGCTTGTAATTTTGAAGACATGTTGTCATTTATTTTTTATGACATAAATACCTACATATTTACAAATAGTGTTCTTAGTAAACCAGGTAACATCACATAGTTTCTCAGAAAGGCTCGGTTTTTCCAGGAACAACACACCTGGACATGGCTCACTGGCCAAAAACTTTGTTTGTAAACATTGTGTAAAAGCTAGTTATAAAAAATAGAATTAGGAGAATGCGAAAGGCAAACAGGATTCATTCTAAAAACAGTGGTAATAAAGCAGATGTTTTCACATCTGCAATGCAGAGCACCTGTGTCTCCCCAAATCAAATTTGGGTTTTGGTAGGGTCTCCCAGAAATACAGTTTAGGGGGGACATCCATGTGTGTCACTTTGCTAAAAAGGGGCAGGATCAGAGCTTGCCATAGAAGTCTTTCAAAAATGTAGGTTTGGTGAAAGCTAAAAGTAAATAAATGAAAGCCTCTTCTAAGCAATGTGTGCGATTTATGCTCTCCAATATCTGTGTGCTGATGAGTATACATTTTTTTTGGTGTTATTTAGGGGAAAGAAGTCGCCAGCATTTGGAGGAGGCAGAGAGGGCCAGACAAGGCCAAAATCTTCCATCTCGCCATGTGGAGGAGGAGGAGGATGTGGAAGGAGAAGAGGATGTGGAAGGAGAAGAGGATGTGGAAGGAGAAGAGGATGTGGAAGGAGAAGAGGATGTGGAAGAAGAAGAGGATGTGGAAGGAGAAGAGGATGTGGAAGGAGAGGAGGAAGGAAGAAAGGAGGAAGGAAGAGAGGAGGAAGAAGTAATTTTGGACTTAGAATTTATAGCAGATGAAGGGCAAGTGGCGGAAGAAGAATTTGGCGAATTGAAAGAAGGTGGATTGATGGATGAAGGAGGAGTCGAAGATGATGGGGAAGTGGTTGAAGAAGGAGGAGTGATAGAAGATGATGGGGAGGTGGTGGAAGAAGGAGGAGTGATAGAAGATGTCGAAGAGGTGGAAAGGAGAAGCCCATCAGGTCAGTGTCACCCTAGCTTGATTTTAAAAAACATATGTAGATAGGCCTCATCAAATCTAAAAAATTTTAATGCCCATTTTTTTTTTTTTTAGGGGAGGAGGATGGTGTGTCAATATTTTCACGTGCAAGTGCTGCTATAAGTATTCAACAGGTAATGGAGTGCAGCACTGAAATGCACAATATGCGTGAAAGGATGGTTGTCATGGAACAGAATGTAACAAATGTCCTTTTGGAATGCAGCACGGAAATGGACAATATGCGGCAAAGAATGATGGTAGTCGAAGCAAATTTTAAAAATATTATTGACATGATGGGCCGTGTCAAAGACTGAAACACCCCCCGCCCATCCCCCGCCACCACAACCATTTTTACTGTTTTAATAATGAATACGCCAAAATTTGAAGATACACACACAGTGTGCCAACATGTGCTATCTGCCATCACAGAATATCTAGTGTCTGTGCTTTGTGGGTCCAACCCCCTCCTCCATCCTCAAGTAGTTGAGAGGAAGAAGGGTTTGCTCCCACAAAACACAGACATTGATCACCCATGATGTCAGATAGCACATGTGGCCATTTGTCTGTTGAACCAATGACATTTGGCGATTTTTCACGGAATGTGTGTATCTTCAAATTTTGGCATGTTCCAGTGTGAAAGCACACCATGACTGACTGCTGTTGTGAATTCTTATATTTTTATAAGTTTTAAGTTCTTTTGTTTGTCCATTTTGTAAATTTTTGTATACTATAAAGTTTAGACCATAAACAATCAAAGAATAAACACCCAAAAAAAGGAAATATATATATATATAGAATTTTAAATCTCTATAATCACTTAATTTAGTGAAGTCGAGATTTGACTCCTAAATCTCCCCAAAAAATATTCGTATTTAAAAACACACAAAAAAAATTAAAAAAAAAATACAACTAAAAAAAAAAAAAAATTCCAAAACTTATTATAGATTTGGAAAACAATCTAAAAAGAAAAAATTGAGATTTCAAAATGTATAAATATTTTTAGAAAATGTTTTGGATTTTCGTGAAACAAAAGTAAAAAACAAGAAATAGAGGTTTTTGGACCGAAAAAATATGCCGAGAATAAAAAATACAAAGGCGGTAAACACCCCACCAAAAATATTCTATATATATATATATATATATATGTAAACAATAAATCGAACTATATTTGATAAACAAAACTGTGAACTTGTTAAAAAATTTATATTCTTGATAATATTTTTTGTTTAATTACCTGAAAAAAAAATACACAAAGTACAATAAATATTGTAGACTCCTAAGTACAAAAGCAGGGAGTAATGAAAAAAATATAAAATAATTGTTGTGGTCATGAACAAGCAGAAATTAAAAAACTTGACCTCAAAATTTTCAAATGGAGTTGCTTCTTATTTCTAGACTCAATACCCTGTTTGTAGATGAGTGAATACTGTGCAAATGTGGTTATTTACTAAAAGTGGAGAAATAAATTATGCACTAAAAATGCAGAAGTTAGTTAGAGAACCAGGAAGACAGATAAAAAGAGAAAAAGCATTAATGACAAACAACTGTATAAAGTCCAATGGTCTAATTATTTATTAGTTGTGAGAATATTCCTTTCTTTGGGGGCCGAATTAGAAAGAAATATGATCTGGCATAGCAATGGCCCCCCGACCCATGAAGTACTCAACATATTTGTCGCGTACCTCACGAGCTGATTGGGGGGCCAAGCCAGCGCGACCAGTGTCCAGCCCGGGAAGGGGATCTGAGGGTAGTCTTGCCTCAGAACCGATGTCGGGTAGGTACGTCTGGGAGTGCCTGCGTAAAAAGTTGTGCAAAATGCAGCAGGCAAATACAACGGTGTTCAATTTATATTCCGCCAGATGTATCGATGTCCTGAACAGGCGGAACCGGTTGGTGAGTATCCCAAAGGCATTCTCGACTACCCTCCGAGCCCTGGCCAACCGAAAATTAAACACACTCCTCTCTGAGGTGAGGGTCCTCTGGGGAAAAGGCCGCATGAGGTGAGGACCAAGCCCGAAAGCCTCGTCCGCTAGGAACACAAACGGAAGTCCTTCCACATTATCTTCATCTGGTGGCAATGCCAGACCACCAGCTTGGAGACGATCATAGAAATCAGTCCGTGCGAACACTCCCCCATCAGACATCCGGCCATTCTTCCCCACGTCCACATATAGAAACTCATACTGTGCCGACACCACCGCCATCAACACAATACTATGATAACCCTTGTAATTATAATAGTAGGACCCCGAGTGGGGTGGGGGCACAATGCGGACGTGTTTCCCATCTATTGCTCCACCGCAGTTAGGAAAATCCCACCGCTGGGCAAATTGGGAAGCCACAGACTGCCATTCCTGTGGTGTGGAGGGTAGCTGTGGGGACAAACAAAAAAAGAGATTTAGTACTTTGGCACATAAACATCCTACAAGCATCCTTGTGAAACTTCACAGTATTAAAATTGCATTTGAAAAATGTGCAGGGAGAATTTGGGGAATGAAATATATAGGGCCATTTAATTAAGAGACTCCACAGCCCTCTGATGGGGACTAAAAAAGTTTGAAGGGGGGGGGGGACACAAAAACCAAAAAGTCGTGTTTGAAAAAATGGCAAGGTGGGTTTGTCCCTAGGATAGCATGCTGGACAGGTTAATATTGGGTAAGGGACAAATATGCAGGTAGGCCAAGAATAAAACATGTAAAGCTTATATCAACATGCATAGGGAGAAAAGGGAACGTTAGTTAAACACACAGCATATCTGAGAATTTAAAAATAAAGTTAGTTGGCCACATTATTACAGCCAGGAAACTTACCTTAATATACTCCTCATGCAGAACTTTGATGATGGCAGCACACGTCTCCGGTATGATGACCCCAAGCGCCTGCGGAGAGATGCCTGTCGAGAACTTGAGGTCCTGCAGGCTCCTCCCAGTCGCCAGGTACCGCAACGTGGCAATAAGCCTCTGCTCGGCCGTGATGGCTTGGCGCATCACAGTGTCCTGCCTCGTGATATAGGGGGACAGAAGATCCAGCAGACTGTTGAATACGGGGTCCGTCATGCGGAGAAAATTCCTAAAGTCATTAGGATTATTCTCCTGGATTTCCCTAAGCAGAGGCATATGTGAGAACTGGTCACGCTGGCGCAACCAATTCTTGGTCCAGAAACGTCTCCGCCCCCTGTTTCTGGCCAAAGTACTGGAATAATGAACATATCCAGCAGCCATCCCATAAACAGCACCAACTCACGAAAATTGACGCTGCTGCTCCATCATGGCTTCAAACCGGCCGGCTGGTCAGTCAAGAACACACTCAAACAGAAAGCACTCGCAAATCCAGCACTACCTGCGACGAACGCGTGACAAACAGATACGAGCGCACAGGATGCAACTGCAAAAGCAGAAACAACCTGCTAGCCTATAGCCGAATGACAACTACGATCCCGCAAGCACACGCACTGAACCCGTGAATACACGCTGTCAAAGCCTGGAGACCGAGAAGCGCGAATCAGCTCTAACCAAACCTTCACTAACACGAGCAAACCCGTAACTAGCAGAAGAGGAACAGAGGGCGGCGCCATTAACTTTGGTCTTCCCCTTTATAGTGACGTCGTACGTGGTTTACGTGCACGCGTTCCGGTACGACGGAAATTTGGTCCGCTGGTGTGTACAAGCCAGCGGAACCAAACAAAAATCAGCCTTGTACGCCGGAAACTGTCCGGCAGACAGTTTTCAGCGCACAGATCCGGTCGTGAGTACAAGGCCTCAGAGGATGGAAACCCACCATGTTAGGAAAGAACAGCAAGAATTGTGTGATGACACTAAAGCTGGATACACACTATACAATTTTCTTTAGATTCTTTTCCTTTAGATTTACCAAAACCATATACTATGAGGTCAAACCTAAACACTTTCAATTTGCATGAAATCAGGCAGGCCCTTGCACTACATAGTTGAAGGTAAATCTAAAGGAAATCGAACAGCAAAAGTTGTATAGTGTGTATCCAGCATTAGGGTTCCTGTCAATGCACGTTAATAGGATATGCTTCAGGTTGAAAAACGGAATATAGCTGTTGTAGAGTTTCTAGACCACAGTCAACTGATTTTTCATAATACTGTCATGGAACCTTGCCTGTTATCTCACTGATGTACATTGACTTTTTTGATGTTATTATTGTCTATTACTGGATAACATTGGTCGACATATGTGATGCCATACCATATTGTACAATCTGCATACCTTAAATAAAGATAAAAAATAAAAAAAATAGGATATGCTTTGTGGGACCTCAGTGGGAAGAAGAAATGCGATACTGCTCATCCACAGCATCACCATCACGCTGATGCCAGTTCTGGTATCTCCGCCATTTGCTTTTCACGCTGCCTCCGTCTCGGCCGACGGCTTCCCCTCCCCTTCGAGACAGGCAATTTCAACATCACACTGCAATACTGATGCCAGCATCCCGGGGACACCATTAATCGCTACGCGCTTTTTACCTCCTCAAATGTAAGCTAACGATTTGTTATTTTAACCCTATAAGAATCATTCAAATCCGGGATTGAGATTGTAGGGGGCGGAGAATGGCGATAGCGATTTTTCACGATTAATTGTGCGGCTCTAGTCCATTGCATTCTCCTCACATCACCTGCATGCAGTCAACGTGTTTCTGACCCCATTCGGTATTAAATGCAAATTTAGAGTAGAACTATAGGCAAATCTTTTTTTTTGGGGGGGGGGGATATAGTAAGGAAGGGTTATAACCCTTGTCAGTTTTTATTTTTGCTATCTGAGTCCCATTGCAGGGATTTACCTTTACTTTCTGCCCAAAAGCCAAAACAGAAAGCGAGAGGCAATCCCTGCAAATTAATGCAGAGTTCCGACTTAAAAAAAAAATATTTAAAGTCAGCAGCTACAAATACTGCAGCTGCTGAATTTTAATAACCAGACAGTTGCCTGTCCTAGGGTCCAGCGATGCGGGGTAACAAAGTCCCATTCATCTCCCCCTCCTCTCCGCGGTGCCGGCATCACTACTGTGGGCGCCCTGCTGTGGTACAGCTGGGCACGCACTGCACATGTGAGAGCCGCACTGTGACTGGCTGGGAATTATCTGGGAACTGC
The DNA here is from genome assembly GCF_905171775.1 of Rana temporaria. Lineage (NCBI taxonomy): Eukaryota > Metazoa > Chordata > Amphibia > Anura > Ranidae > Rana > Rana temporaria. The sequence continues at coordinate 51,801,053 of NC_053490.1, read as the reverse complement.
GACATGTCCGAGATGATTGCCGAAAGGGAGGGGGAGAGATGAACTTCCTTCCGGCACCAAGGTCCCCGGGAGTTAGTGGGAGCTGAAACCCTCTAAAAAGAGGGTTGCAGCTCCCCCCAAACTAAAATGACATGCCAAATGTGGCATGTCACGGGGTCACCTTCCCTTAAAGCGGAAGTTCCATTTTTGAGTGGAACTCTGCTTTAAGGGAATCCCTTGGGGACCTCCAGGCCACCAGAACTTGTATCCCCAAAGGAAGATTTCCCTTCTATTACTTTCCTGGGGTAATCCAACATTTGGGGTTTTATTATTTTCAGTTTCAATCAGGGCTCAAGTCCTGCGGGAACGGAGTTCCTGCACTTTTTTCACAGCAGGAACGCAGTTCCCTTTGCAGGACTAGAGCAGCTGAGCCGCCCGAGCCAATCCTTCACTAAGCGGCGATGCCCAGCTTGAGTCACTGTCAGGGGCAGGTGAACCTTAGTAATCCTTTATGTTACTGGCCGTTTCCTGTATACGGATTCATCGGGTAGTGTGCGGGTATTCCGTGACTTCCTCAATGCCACAATGTCTCCTGGGAGCTTTTGTCATTGTTCCCAGGAGACATTGCGGAGGCTTACCGCGAGTTATCGCTGGATTTAGAAAGAACTTGCTTAAAGGATTACTAAGGTACAGTGGATCGAAAAAATAAAAACATGCGGTTTAGTAATTATGCATATAAGCGTATATATTTTTTATTTTTGGTGGGGGTGTGGATCTTGGGTGGGAGTTCCCACACTTTTTTCCCCAGGACTTGACCCCTGGTTTCAATGCTAATGTCAAACAGGAAAAATAGAGAGGGTGAATCTCCCTAACAGGGGTACAGACAGCAATACACACTGACAGCTGTTCTCATCCACCTCCACTCTGTCCCAAAACTAAAAAAAATAAAGTTTTGCCTTATACTTTAAATTTACAAGTGTGATAAAATAAATCTTCTTGTTCAGTATTTCAAAATTACGCTTTCGCTTTTTAGTTTAAAAAAAAAAAACATATTTCTTTCCTTCTGTACAACACTTAAATAAAAAAAAAAATCTCTCTTGCTTTGACCCAGGACCTTGGAGGTGACCTAAGAAATATTCACTATTTTAAAATGAGTTGTTCCCTGCACGGCCAGCACACTCTGAATCCTGCTATTCAGGTCAATGAGAATGTAACAAACTGAGAATGACAACTGATACATCCATATCATTCCATTTGTTACAATGACAGCAATGAAAATACCCAGAGGAACATCTAAGTACATGATGATAAAGGTTAAATCGACCTCTTCCTCAAGCTGCAGAGTCCATCAACAAGGGTTCTTCTCCATTGCTCGACTGATAAATGTACATAACGCTCTCATTTTCTGCAATCAGAGAGCTCCGTAACAAAACATTGCACGGTCTGATGTAAACAGAGAAGCATTCTCAGAATTAACACTGGAATATAAAAATGATGGATGTCAAACAGCCTTTTCTGTTTACAGAGAGACAAAATGTTGCTAGATTGTCTTCAGTAGTCTTTTATGTGATGTCCCTGAAGGGATATGGATAATCCTGCCTGAAAACTATAAATAAAAGGGCAACCCAAGCAAACTTTTTGTTCTATAATTGCAATTTCTTTAAAATGCAGCCCCCTTTATAGAAACATAAAATAGTGATGGCAGAAAAAAGGTCAATTGGTCCATCAAGTCTGTCCTATTTTGGGGTTTGTAAGTTTAATCCAAGCATCAACTACTCTGTAAAATGATCCCTTTAAGGTCATATCCTGCCAAACTGACCGTTTTCGCACCATTTTTAGCCTGTGTGTACCCATCTTAAGGATGCCCCTCTGCAGCATGCTGGCAGGGGACAGGCTTATCTACTAAGGATGTAGCTGTTTCCAAGACAACATTTACTGTACACCTGGGTTTTGGTTCACTTAAATTGTATTTAACTGATCTAAACCAGGGCTCAAGTCCTGCGGGAATGCGTGGGAACGGAGTTCCTGCACTTTTTTCACAGCAGGAACTCAGTTCCCTTTGCAGGACTAGAGCAGCCGAGAGCAGCCGAGCCGCCCGAGCCAATCCTTTACTAAACGGCGATGCCCAGCTCGAGTCACTGTCAGGGGCAGGCGAACCTTAGTAATCCTTTATGTTACTGGCCACTTCCTGTATATGGATTCATCAGGTAGTGTGCGGGTATTCCGTCCCTCCCTCGATGCCGCAATGTCGAGGAAGTGACGGAATACCCGCACACTACCCGATGAATCCATATACAGGAAGCGGCCAGTAACATAAAGGATTACTACGGTACAGTGGATCGGAAAAAAAAAACATGCGGTTTAGTAATTATGCATATGAGCGTATCATTTTTTTTTTTTTGGTAGGGGAGTGGATCTTGGGTGGGAGTTCCCACAATTTTATCCCCAGGACTTGACCCCTGATTTAAACTGAATAATAATTTGGTTTCTCCTCCAAGTTTAATGAAGTGCTAGGGTCCTGGGTCCCCACTGCTGCACAGAATTTCCGTCATACATTCCAACTCAAAAAAGTCGTTGGCTTGTTTTTGATGTTGTATTAGGGGTTGATAACTTGGATGGGGTAGGGAATTATGGGATGACCAACTTGAAAAATGTCCAGAACTATGAACAGAGGAACACTTCCTCCCCATTTACCAAAGTCATCTTCTTCCTTCTTCCTTACAGGCAGGAACACTCAGTCCCTTGACAAAGAAGTGTAATGTGAGTGAACAGTATGACATTCACCCTTCTGCTTCTCCTGGCACGCTTTTATGGAGATTCCATAAGAGAGATGAAGGCTAAGCCCACTGCTATCCCCCTGCCCCAAAGCACCCATTTTGGGAGTTCCCCCACACCATTTTCTATTTTATTTTTGGCGTGGGGTCCCCTCCAAATTCATACTAGACCTGAAAGTCCCGGTACGGACCTGGGGGGGAGCCCCACAGCATTTTTTTCGTGAACTTTTTTGTTTGCTTTTTTTTTTTTTTTTACATTCAGCTTTCAGTAGGGAACCGAGGTAACAGCAGATGACTCATGAGTTGTTAAGGATGTGGCGGTCAGCTTCCCGGTCCCCTCCTTATCAACCAGCTATATATAGTGTGTTTTACAGTGCAAAATGTATAAAAACAGCATGCAAAAACTCATACAAAATGCTGGCTTAAGAAACGCAAAATGCACTAAAAAATGTGCCTGAAAATGCATCAAGCGCAGCAGCACTAGACTAAAAGCTGTGAAAATGTGGAATAGACTCTCTCAAGAGCTGGTTCCGGCCAGCTCAGTAGATTGCTTTACAAAAAAAAGGCCAGGTTTCTTTCCTAAATGTATATAATATAAAAGGATACAAAAATTTATAGGTGAAATTAATCCAGGGAATATCCAATTGAATCTTGAGGGATCAGGAAGGAAATGTAGCAAATTGGATCATGCTTTGCTAGGGTTTTTTGCCTTCCTCTGAATCAACTGTAGGCATAGCATTGTGTATATAGGATTGTATCATTTTGTTCCCCCTTTTATTGGTTGAACTAGATGGGCTTGTGTCTTTTTTTAACCAGACTAATTACCGTATATACTTGAGTATAAGCCGACCCAAATATAAGCCAAGGCACCTCATTTTACCACAAAAAAATGGGAAAACTTATTGACTCGAGTATAAGCCTAGGGTGTCCATCTGCATGCCTTACTGTGCCTCACTTTGCCTCAATGTGTCTATGTGCATGCCTCACTGTGTCCATGCCTCACTGTGACCATGCCTCACTGTGTCCATGCCTCACTGTGTCCATGCCTCACTCTGTCCATGCCTCACTCTGTCCATGCCTCACTCTGTCCATGCCTCACTCTGTCCATGCCTCATTGTGCCCATGCCTCACTGTGCCCATGCCTCACTGTGGCCATGCCTCACTGTGTCCATGCCTTACTGTGCCCATGCCTCACTGTGTCCATGACCAGACTGACGTTTAACATGGGAGTCTATGGAAGGGGTGCCCGGGTTTGAAAAATCAGTGCTCCCCAGCCGTAGGTCCCCCAGACAACAACATTTGCTCACTTGTATAGGAAAAATGAGGCTACATGTGTGCCAAGTTTCGGGTCCAGGGGACCTTCGACCAGCTAGTACCGGGTCCCCAAATTCACCAGAGAAATGACTGTTTAACATGGGAGTCTATGAAAGGGGTGTCCGGCTTTGAAAAATCGATGCTCCCCGGCTGTAGGCCCCCCGGACAACAAACTTTTCACACTTGGGGTCCAAGTGACCTACGACCGGCCGGTACCAGGTCCCCAAAGTCCAGGAGATCAGGTACAAAAAGGTGACTCGAGTATAAGCCGAGGGGGGCATTTTCAGAACACAAAAAATGTGCTGAAAAACTTGGCTTATACTCAAAAATATATATGGTATGATTGCTTATCAATCATTAGATGTGTTGGCTGCATTAGTTTTCTATTCATAGGCTTTTTCCCCTCTGTTTCCACCTGGTGATCTGGCCAGTAACACACCTCCTGTATTAAAGTGCCTCCACTCTGGAGCACAGAGACCCCTTTGTACAGCAGCATTTTCAGTCTAGGAGGAGGGCAGTGTTAGATGGATTAGCAGATTTAGATTCACTAACAAAAGAGTTTTACATGAATAAATAAATGCCCCTCTAACAGCTACATCTACAGGACAGCTTGTTCTGTGTAAAAACAGACTTACTGGCCAGATCACCAGGGAAAAATAAAAGGAAATCAATGCAATCACCACATCTAAGAATTGGTAAGCTGCAATATAATACTACAATATAATGGGTTTATAACTGCTTTAAAGCGGACCTCCCACGGCTTAATCGTTTTTTTTTTATGGGCTATTCAAATATGTATTAGCACTGCTGTGCTAAACTCACGTTTCCGGTGTCTGGCCGCCCCTCCGCTGTTATTCCGTCCATAATAAATACTTTTATTCTTGTTTGCGTCCCGTGGCCATCTTGGCTTTGGGCGCTCGATTCCCACAAGGAGCTACTTCCTATTTGCGGTGGATGCTGTCCCAGCATCCACCGCTCGATCTCGTGGATGCGCACTGGCGAAGGTGCCCGGTGTTGTATCGAAGTTGGTTTCCCCTGGCTTTTGGCTGCGATCGGAACTCCGCCCCTCCAGCCTGATGCAGAGCGTCTCTGTTGTCATCGCAACTGAACTGAAGTCCCGCGATGTTGGATAACAGAGCAGAATATTACAATTAGAGAGCTCTGACACTGGCTCCCAGCAGGCACAGCGCAGCGCAGGAAACGGCAGAAAACCCGTCGGAAACCCGAGGGGGGGCAGACCGGAAGCATGGCTCATAAATAAGGTACACATTTGCTAATTAAAATCAAAATAGCTGATTCATGATTACTTTGCAGCGGTAGAAATATGGAGCTATAGTTTAAATGAGGGTGGAGATCCGCTTTAAATGACAGGGTTACTTTAATAGCAAATCTTATTTTAAACCTTCTCTGCTCACATAACAAACCAAACATGTTTTAGTTTTCTGTAACATGCACATACCTGCCTCTACTACCTATTGGAGTCATTGGCCCAGATTCTCAAAGGGCTTATGACGGCGCAACGCCATTTGCGCCGTCGTAAGTCCTAATCTGGGCCGTCCTATCTATGCGACTGATTCTTAGAATCAGTTACGCATAGATATCCATTAGATCTGACAGGCGTAAGGCTCTTACGCTGTCAGATCTTAAATGCAATTTTTTTTTTCGCCGCTAGGTGACGCCTCCGTCGCTTTCCCGATCGAGTATGCAAATTATCAAAATACACGAATTCCCGAACGTACGCGCGGTCGACGCAGTGAAGTTACGACGTTTACGTTAGATTTGCGACGTGTAAAGTTGCCCCATGGTATATGAGATGCAGTCAATGTTAAGTATGGCCGTCATTTCCGCGTCGAAATTAAAAAATTTACGTTGTTTGCGTAAGTTGTCCATGAATAGCGCTGGACGCCATTTACGTTAACGTCGAAACCAATGACGTCCTTGCGACGTCATTTAGCGCAATGCACGTCGGGAAATTTTAGGGACGGCGCATGCGCAGTACGATCAGCGCAGGAACGCGCCTAATTTAAATGATCCACGCCCCCTACCCGGATCATTTGAATTAGGCGGGCTTGCGCCGGAGGATTTATGCTACGCCGCCGCAACTTTACAGGCAAGTGCTTTGTGAATCAAGCACTTGCCCGTAAAACTTGCGGCGGCGTAACGTAAATGAGATACGTTACGCCGCCGCTGTATTACGCCCATCTACGAGAATCTGGGCCATTGTATATAGTCTATATATTCTCACATACTCTCAATGGATATAGGGTGCCTTACATTTTTACACGTTGGCTGTATCTGAAAGCATTGGGCACATGAATCTTGATAACATAAACACAATTAGTTTTTCATTGTAAATCATATTTGAAGGATCTCACGTAGAAAATATGAAAGTTTCTGTAAAATATCACAAGGCAACCAATGCAAGTGGATTTAAACCCAATCACTCGAATCTCATATAAGCTTTCACTTGTCACTGTAATTTCACAAGCTGTTTTCAGACTTCTAGCTGAAATCTTCAGCTTTCATTAAAATAATAACAGCAGCATAGATCGTTGCTCCAAGGAATATCTGATTACCTTAGGTGATAAGAAAAGATTTTTATTTTTTTATTTATTTTTTCCTGTGATTAATACGTTTTTTTTATCCTTTTATCTGGATCAACTGTGGGTTTAGGGTTTTGTATATGAAAGTTTTCGATGTCTTTATTTATTCATTTTTCTATTGGTTAAACTGATAGGCTTGTCTTATTTTTCATGGCTAACCATGAAATGCCCTGGTAGACCTGCCATGAAGGTCATTGTTCATGCATTCCCTATTATGGGGTATCAACAGTGTCTCAATTATACTTCTGCATTGTCACCATGTCACATGTGACACAGACATACAAAAAAATAATGTCTGTCAAAGACAAGCAAAAAGGTACTGAGGGACTTTATAGGTGTCCCAAATGATGACAAGCATACATCCTTTAAAAACAGACTTTTATTCATCCACACAGCCAGGTTAGTAGTATTAAAATCCAAATAGCACACAAAAAAGCTTAAAACATATGCATATTGTACCACTTGCTGACCACCTAATGTACTTGTACTGTGGCAGGTCGACTCTATTGCGCAACTTTACATACCTGTATTTTGTGCAATAGCTACTAGGGGGCGTGCACGTGCCGCCAGAGGCGCAATCACACACTGATTGGACAGAGGGGGAGCCAGCAGCTGAAGTTGTTCTTCAGACCTGTAGGTGTCTACAAATTCAACATAGAAGAAATGCTGGAGAGCCTACAACCAAGGGTCCAAGATTCTATTAAGAGGAAATTCAAATCATTTAGTCGAAATTTGTAGGAAGAAACCAGCGGTCCCTCAAAAATCAGCACCCAACAGTTTGCGGTATAGGTTTCGGACATAAGTAATGTCCTAAAACATGAGGTAAATCATAAAGTGGACAACATGCAATTCCTTGGTGAAATAGCCATAGGCCTCGTACTCACGACCAAACATGTCTGCTGAAACTGGTCCGCGGACCAGTTTCAGCGGACATGTTCGTTCGTGTGTAGGCAGTAACGTACAGAATTCCAGCAAACAATCGTCGGCCAGACCGTTTTCCAACGAACAACTGTTTCCTGGTCTTGCTTTAAAACAGTCTGCTGGAATCGTGTCCGTCAGACATGTTCGGTCGTCTGTACACAAAAGCAGCGTACAAAAACCCCGCGCATGCTCAGTCCAAATGAGGAGACGGGAGCGCTTGTTCAGGTAAAACTCGCGTTTCTTTGGGATATGGCACATTCGTCATTAGAAACCTTTTATTCTAGCAAGAGAACAATGTCTTAAAAAGGCGCACTAAACCACATTTTAAAGCCTCGTTTGATTAATTCTTCTCTTGCTAGAATAACCCCGTTCTCTTGCTGATGCAATTTCAATAGAGTTGTCCCATACTGAAATGTCACATTTCTTGCTTGTGATGTAATCCTTTAATAATGTTTTCTATGCCAGACGTGTGTTTTGGTTGGTGGTCCTCCATAATTTAGAGTATTCATTTTTGTAAAGGAATGTGCATTTTTTTAATTTCTTTTTTTGTTTCTAGTTATGTCACCATTTAAACTATTTTTTTTTTACATGTATTTTTAAATTTTTTTTTTTTTTTTTGGTGTTTCATTAGAGAATATTAAACCATGTTGGCACACCAAATGTCCCCCCCCCCCCCCAAGGAGTGTGTCCTTTGTAAATTACCCATTGTATATTTATTAAAGGTTTGCTGCCTAATAATCCCCACAGTATATCAAACAATAGACATGTTTTCAAATGAAAGCAAAAGGCCTTTTATTCTGGCAAATGTCATCACAAAAAATAAAAAGAACGGCAGCACTAGAATAGATAGCAAACTATATGCAAACTTGCATTTCCAACATGGTGAAGGATAAACTTCCAAGCCTCAGGAGCCAAACACAAAAATATTAAGCAGCAGCACACAAACAAAGGAACCCAAACTGTGGTAGTACAAACAAGATGTCCTTTATGTGGAAGGAAATGGAAGGCAGAAAATCAACGTTTCCTCCTCTTTCCAGCCTTCCCTCCAGGCAGCCTTCCAGCGGATCGAACACGGGGTCTTGCAGGTGGGGTTGATGTGGCAGCAGGAGGATGGTGTTCCGCAAGCCGGGCCGGGTCACATAGCCCAGTGTCTGGGGTCAGCAGGCCCCTCTGCATCCACCAAAGTACCTGGTTCATCAGGGCCTTTGCCAGTCTTCTCTGGTCCTCCTCCCCTTCATTTAAATCATGGGCCAATGAGGCACTGAAGGCCTCTGTGGGGTTGAGGGGGGCCCTCATGATGGCGCTTGCCTCCTGGATCATGCGGAGGCTTGCCTCCTCCACAGGCCTCAACTGCCTCCTTCGGCCTGATGGCCTCACCTGGGGGGGAGAAGACTGGCTGGTGGTGGTTCTCCTGGCCGGGTGGACCTGCTGCAGGCCACTGGGCCCAGCCTCCTCCTGGCTGTCACTGACCCCGGCCTCCTCCTGGCTGCCACTGACCCCGGCCTCCTCCTGGCTGCCACTGACCCCGGCCTCCTCCTGGCTGCCACTGACCCCGGCCTCCTCCTGGCTGACAGACACCTGAGGATCTGCCACCTCCTGGCTGATCTCTTCTTCCTGTGTGTAAAAAAAAGGAATTTTTTTACAATTTCGCTAAATAAAACCACACTCATTTTCATGTTTTTCGTTCAGTATTTTCTGTTCATTATTACTTGAATACACTCTACTTCTGACCCCTGCAGTTGTCATCCCTGACACCTATTTGTCTGTACACCTTTTTGTTTGTTTTTTTCCAGCTTGGTTTTTTTTTTTCTATATCTAATCATTAATCCACCAAGAATTATTTAGGCCATAAATATAGAGGAAACTACTATACCTCCTCATCGAAGGGTGGCAGATCTGCATCTCTGTCAGCCAGGCCCTCTTCCTCCGACTCTGCAGGGCTGTGGTCATCTGGGGAATGTCCGCTGGAAGGTAGCATGGAGGAAAGGTTGGAAGAAAGACTGGACATCGTTTTCCTGCCTTCCATTTCGTCCCGCAAAAAAGCCATCTGTTTATAATACCACAGTTTGGGTTCCTTTGCTTGTCTTGCTGCTGCTCCCGATTTTTTGATTTTATTAGCTTTGTATGCTCTCCTGTATGTGCTTCTGAGGTTGGCAAGTTTATCCTTCACCATGTTGGCAGTGCATCCTGGCACCCAAGTTTGCATATAATTTGCTAGCTCTTCTAGTGCTGCCGCTCGTACCTCTTTATTGCAATATAACGAGTGTTTTGAATTCCACAGGATGGGCGTGTCCTGGTATTTTTGAAGTAAGGCCTCTATAGATTCCTTGCTTTGTAGGAGGTCCATTGCAATTTTTGAAAAATTATATTTCTTTTTGAGTCTAGATTACAAAAACATAAACCACAGAAAAATAAATATTCCAAAGGATCAGCGTTGACCTTGATCTAATATGTGTCTTCAAATTTATTACCTATATCTAATTCCAAACACAGTCTCTCTTGTTTAAACAATGATTGGCAGCTCGGCCGCATTGCTTGTACCAAACATTGATTTGCTAGATGCAGAGCCATTGTTCACATTGCAGTAAATATTTTAAATATATTAAATTAAACAATGCTTACAAATGACAGTTTTCATCTAGGCACTCTTTCATGTGTAAATATCATACCCCTGACAATGGATGACATAAAAGACACTTCCTAATGACCTCTGTACAACCAACACTTGAACAATACTTTGCCTGATCTGAATACACCATTCAAAAACTTGTCAATGAGGTACAGCATTGTTCACATCTCTATTTTGTGAGGTGTCCAAAAGCATTTGGATACCAAAATAACATTGTGGTACCCCATAGACAGAATAGCTTAAAAAGGGTGCAACCAACAGCCCAAACCCCCATCCCATGTGTCTACATTTTCAAGGCCTCTGCTGATCACATTTTTAAATTCCTTACCTTCCTGTCTCTCGCTCCTCGTTTCTCACGCTCGCCTAATTACCGCGTAAGATGCGTAATCACGGCGTAAACCTTTTAAACACTCCGCGTATTTATGAAACCCCGCCCTCGTCACCTTTGCGAGGCCCCTAATCAATGATTTTAGGAAATATGGCGTTAACTGTGTATGTTCTGGATGCGCTCGAAGATTCTCCGCGTAACCGACGTAAACACGTTGTTTGCATTCTCTACACTCCGCGTATGTATTAAACGCCGCCCTCTTCTCCGCCCATGGCGTAAGAATTCATCTTTTCCACGCCCATAATCTCTGTGGGAAAGGAAAGATGGCGATGTCACACGAGCGGGCACGATGCTCTCATGCCACAAGTGAAGGGACAGAGGCAGGGACGTCCCGATCAAGGAAAAGAAGATATAAAGCCACTAATATGCGGTTCCAGGAAATGGTGGAGTTAGTTTACATCATGCGAAAAAAGGACTATGATGGTGAATTAGGGCCATACAAGACCCCTAACCGACGAAAGGCACATATTATGGACAAGGTGGCGAGGAGAATGCAGAGGATGTTTGGGATCACCAGGTCCAAGGAACAGCTGAGGAAACGATGGTCAGACTTAAAATTGAGGGAGCCACATCAGATGAAGAAAATACTTAAAATTCTGCGTAAAAGTAAGTAAATATATATTGGGTTTGGGGGGGGGGGGGGGTGGTGATTGTCTGCAATAATGTGTTGCCATGTATATTTCACCATCTGCCTCCTTGGCCTGCTTGTAATTTTAAAGACATGTTGTTATTTATTTTTTAGAACATAAATAACTACATATTTACAAACAGTGTTCTTAGTAAACAACGTAACATCACATAGTTTATCAGAAAGGCTCGGTTATTCCAGGAACAACACACCTGGACATGGCTCACTGGCCAAAAACTTTGTTTGTAAACATTGTGTAAAAGCTAGTTCTAGAAAAAAAAAGAAGGAGAATGGGAAAGGCAAACAGGATTCATTCTAAAAACAGTGGTAATAAAGCAGATGTTTTCACATCTGCAATGCAGAGCACCTGTGTCTCCCCAAATCAAAAATGGGTTTTGGTAGGGTATCCCAGAAATACAGTTTAGGGGGGACATCCATGTGTGTCACTTTGCTAAAAAGGGGCAGGATCAGAGCTTGCCATATAGAAGTAATTGCAAAATGTAGGTTTGGTGAAAGATAAAAGTAACTAAATGAAAGCATCTTCTAAGCAATGTGTGCGATTTATGCTCTCCAATATCTGTGTGCTGATGAGTCTACATTTTTTTTTGCTTTATTTCAGGGGAAAGAAGTCGCCAGCATTTGGAGGAGGCAGAGAGGGCCAGACAAGGCCAAAATCTGCCATCTCAACATGTGGAGGAGGAGGAGGATGTGGAAGGAGAAGAGGATGTGGAAGGAGAGGAGGATGTGGAAGGAGAGGAGGATGTGGAAGGAGAGGAGGAAGGAAGAAAGGAGGAAGGAAGAGAGGAGGAAGAAGTAATTTTGAACTTAGAAGTCATAGCAGATGAAGGGCAAGTGGCGGAAGAACAATTTGGCGAATTGAAAGAAGGTGGATTGATGGATGAAGGAGGAGTCCAAGATGATGGGGAAGTGGTGGAAGAAGGAGGAGTGATTGAAGATGATGGGGAGGTGGTGGAAGAAGGAGGAGTGATAGAAGATGTCGAAGAGGTGGAAAGGAGAAGCCCATCAGGTCAGTGTCACCCTAGCTTGATTCCAAAAAAACATATGTAGATAGGCCTCATTGAAAAATAATATTGTAAATGCCATTTTTTTTTTGTTGGTTTAGGGGAGGAGGATGGTGTGCCAATATTTTCACGTGCAAGTGCTGCTATAATTATTCAGCAGGTAATGGAGTGCAGCACTGAAATGCACAATATGCGTGAAAGGATGTTTCTCATGGAACAGAATGTAACAAATGTCCTTTTGGAATGCAGCACGGAAATGGACAATATGCGGCAAAGAATGATGGTAATCGAAGCAAATTTTAAGAACATTATTGACATGATGGGCCGTGTCAAAGACTGAAACACCCCCCGCCCATCCCCCGCCCCCACAAACATTTTAACAGTTTGAATAATGAATACGCCAAAATTTGAAGATACACACACAGTGTGCCAACATGTGCTATCTGCCATCACAGAATATCTAATGTCTGTGCTTTGTGGGTCCAACCCCCTCCTCCATCCTCAAGTAGTTGAGAGGAAGGGTTTGCTCCCACAAAACACAGACATTGATCACCCATGATGTCAGATAGCACATGTGGCCATTTGTCTGTTGAACCAATGACATTTGGCGAGTTTGCACTGAATGTGTGTATCTTCCAATTTTGGCGTGTTCCAGTGTGAAAGCACACCATGACTGACTGCTGTTGTGAGTTTTTATATTTTTTGAATTGCATTTTGTTACTTTTTGACCATGTTGAACATTTTGGGATACTATAAAGTTTAGACCATAAAGAATAAACAACGCCAAAAATTATTTTAAATATATATATAGAATTATAAATCTCTCTAATCACTGAATTTAGTGAAGTAGAGATTTGACTCCAAATTCTCACCCAAAAATTTTGTTTTAGAAAAACACACCAAAAACAACAAAAATGGTTACAAAATTATTGTTTTTTGTGCCTAAAAAATATGGCCAAAAATAAATTTAAGGCGGTAAACACCCCACCAAATATAATCTATATATATATATATATATGTAAACAATAAATCTAACTATATTTGAGGAAAAAAAAAGTGAACTTGTTAATAAATGTATAATCTGCATAATATTTTTGGTTGAATTACCTGAAAAAAAAAAAAAATTTTTACTAAATTTTGAAGACTCCTAAGTACAAAAGCAGGGAGTAATGAAAAAAATCAAACATTTTTTTTTGGGGTCATGAACAAGCAAAAATAAAAAAAAATTGACCTCAACATTTACAAATGGAGTTGCTTCTTATTTCTAGACTCAATACCCTGTTTGTAGATGAGTGAATACTGTGCAAAATGTGGTTAGTTACTAAAAGTGGAGAAATCAATTATGCATTACAATTGAAGAAGTTAGTTAGAGAACCAGGAAGACAGAAAAAGAGAAAAAGCATTAATGACAAACAACTGTATAAAGTCCAATGGTCTAATTATTTATTATTTTTTAGAATATTCCTTTCTTTGGGGGCCGAATTAGAAAGAAATATGATCTGGCATAGCAATGGCCCCCCGACCCATGAAGTACTCAACATATTTGTCGCGTACCTCACGAGCTGATTGGGGGGCCAAGCCAGCGCGACCAGTGTCCAGCCCGGGAAGGGGATCTGAGGGTAGTCTTGCCTCAGAACCGATGTCGGGTAGGTACGTCTGGGAGTGCCTGCGTAAAAAGTTGTGCAAAATGCAGCAGGCAAATACAACGGTGTCCAATTTATATTCCGCCAGATGTATCGATGTCCTGAACAGGCGGAACCGGTTGGTGAGTATCCCAAAGGCATTCTCGACTACCCTCCGAGCCCTGGCCAACCGAAAATTAAACACACTCCTCTCTGAGGTGAGGGTCCTCTGGGGAAAAGGCCGCATGAGGTGAGGACCAAGCCCGAAAGCCTCGTCCGCTAGGAACACAAACGGAAGTCCTTCCACATTATCTTCATCTGGTGGCAATGCCAGACCACCAGCTTGGAGACGATCATAGAAATCAGTCCGTGCGAACACTCCCCCATCAGACATCCGGCCGTTCTTCCCACGTCCACATATAGAAACTCATACTGTGCCGACACCACCGCCATCAACACAATACTATGATAACCCTTGTAATTATAATAGTAGGACCCCGAGCGGGGTGGGGGCACAATGCGGACGTGTTTCCCATCTATTGCTCCACCGCAGTTTGGAAAATCACACCGCTGGGCAAATTGGGAAGCCACAGACTGCCATTCCTGTGGTGTGGAGGGTAGCTGTGGGGACAAACAAAATTAGAGATTTAGTACTTTGTAACAAATACATCCTACAAGCATCCTTGTGACAGTTCACAGTATTAAAATTGCATTAGAAAAATGTGCATGGAGAATTTGGAAAATGAAATATATAGGGCCACTTCATTAAGAGACTCCACAGCCCTCTGATGGGGACAATAAAAGTTTGAAGGGGGGGGGGGGGGAGAAAAAAAAACCAAAAAGTCCTGTTTGAAAAAATGGCAAGGTGGGTTTGTCCCTAGGATAGCATGCTGGACAGGTTAATATTGGGTAAGGGACAAATATGCAGGTAGGCCAAGAATAAAACATGTAAAGCTGATATCAACATGCATAGGGAGAAAAGCTAACGTTAGTTAAACACACAGCATATCTGGGAAAATAAAAATAAAGTTAGTTGGCCACATTATTAGAGCCAGGAAACTTACCTTAATATACTCCTCATGCATAACTTTGATGATGGCAGCACACGTGTCCGGTATGATGACCCCAAGCGCCTGCGGAGAGATGCCTGTCGAGAACTTGAGGTCCTGCAGGCTCCTCCCAGTCGCCAGGTACCGCAACGTGGCAATAAGCCTCTGCTCGGCCGTGATGGCTTGGCGCATCACAGTGTCCTGCCTCGTGATATAGGGGGACAGAAGATCCAGCAGACGGTTGAATACGGGGTCCGTCATGCGGAGAAAATTCCTAAAGTCATTAGGATTATTCTCCTGGAGTTCCCTAAGCAGAGGCATATGTGAGAACTGGTCACGCTGGCGCAACCAATTCTTGGTCCAGAAACGCCTCCGCCCCCTGTTTCTGGCCAAAGTACTGGACAAATGAACATATCCAGCAGCCATCCCATAAACAGCACCAACTCGCGAAAATTGACGCTGCTGCTCCATCATGGCTTCAAACCGGCCGGCTGGTCAGTCAAGAACACACTGAAACAGAAAGCACTCGCAAATCCAGCACTACCTGCGACAAACGCGCGACAAACAGATACGAGCGCACAGGATGCAACTGCTAAAGCAGAAACAACCTGCTTGCCTATAGCCGAATGACAACTACGTTACCGCAAGCACACGCACTGAACCCGTGAATACACGCTGTCAAAGCCTGGAGACCGAGAAGCGCGAATCAGCTCTAACCAAACCTTCACTAACACGAGCAAACACGTAACTAGCAAAAGAGGAACAGAGGGCGGCGCCATTAACTTTGGTCTTCCCCTTTATAGTGACGTCGTACGTAGTTTACGTGCACGCGTTCCGGTACGACGGGAATTTGGTCCGCTGGTGTGTACACGCCAGCGGAACAAAACACAAATCAGCCTTGTACGCCGGAAACTGTCGGGCAGACAGTTTCCAGCGCACAGATCCGGTCGTGAGTACAAGGCCATAGTCTCAAGGAATGGGAAACCATCAATGCAGACATGAGTCTGAAATGAAAGTGGTTGTTTCCACTCCTCCTCCCCTCCCCTTCCTTTGGGGGGGGGATCGGCAGTGTTGCCAACTTACCAGATTGAAATTTACTGACATGATACCCAAAATTTACTGGCACAGCCAAGTACTGGCATTTCCGAAAGTTACACAATTATAGTTTTATGTGCAATTTTCACTATTTAAGGTACAACCACTTAAATATGCAAATAGCAATGTGATTTAAGGTCGATATTAAGGTAATTTTTTTGATATAGTAAGGGTTATTATAACCCATCAGTTGTCACTGAGAGATTGCTTTGCATTTTCCCCCACAGCAAGAGCCAAGAAAGCCCCTCAGCCAACCTGCAGTGCCCAGGAAACAGACTGCTGACCCCCCCCACCCCTTTCCCAGCTCAGGAAGGGCATGATATGGGGCCTGGGGCCCCCTGGGCACAATACGAAATTGACTGCCTGCCTGGACGTTGGACCCCTCAGTGTCAGTGACAGACTCCACTACAGGAAGGCAGGTCCCAACCTCCCCCCCCCCTTCCAACACCAGCTCAGGGACAGACAGGAGGGCAAAAAAAATTGAATAGGCAGGCCAGGAACACACATGAAATTGACTCTCAGTGACACTGACAACATGTGCAACAGCACAGATGGTGATGACACCCGGGTCTGACTCACTGTGACCTCACCAAACACACATCCCCTCCTCCAGTGACACTGTGATAGTCTCTCTCCTTCAGGTGGGTGGCACAGAGTGGCACAATTTGGAGTATACATTATAGCATACAGCAAAGTTATAGTATGAAGCTTGAAAGTATAAAAGGTAAAGCTCAGTGAACAACTTGGTGTGGTTAGAAGTAAATGATATACAGCACAATGTACAGGATAAAGAGTATATTTTGCACAATATGCAAAATGGAGCAGTGTGAAGTGCAAAATATCCAGTTACTCTATGTATACTGAGTGGAGTGGCTGTGCAGGGTAAAATATACAGCACTGTAAATTGAGTGGAGTGGTGGTGTTCTGTATAAAAAGTACAGTATAAAGGAGTGGTTGGAGGTGGTGGCGGGAAATGCACCTTAATGATGACATCTTGCTGGCTCAGGCAGTCGCCTCCTATCCACTAGACCCGCCTGCGCTGAATTCACAGGCACTCCAGAGAAATTTCCAAATATCACAATCTCGGACTCACGGCCATTTTTCACGGGCCCTTATTCCTGTTACGGGCATTTGCAGGCAGGAAAAAAGTGTTCAGTCTTTACTAGCTGCCTGTAAAATCAAGGGCAGTTGGCAATACTGGGGACCTGGTTTTGACAGGTATCTGCTGCCACTTCCGGCAGAGTTCCCCCCTCTTTGTTCCTCCGCAGCCAGCCCATTCACAGAGGGCAGCCGCAAGGCTTGACTACCAGTTTCTCTTAGTGGAAAAATTTGCTCGCGTTAGGACACCACTGGATTCTCTTGGGTTAGGACACCGCTGGAGCCTGAAGCTCTTCTGTGGAAACACTAAGCTCATTGGACACACCAATCAGATGCATTTTCACTTTAGGTACCCATAGATATTAGATGGCAAACTTACAAGATTCAGTTCCTAGGAGGCAATACACAACAGACGGAATTGCATAAGGCCCTGCATCCTTCCTCCATTGTCCTTTACATTACACAACACTGTACCACTAAAACACTCCCTTTTGGGATATAACTGGTTCAGAAGATATTGAGAGTTAGTCAATAATGCTATCTGATCTTTTTTCTAATTTCTTATGATTGGTTACTTACTAAAATTATTTTGATAAAGAATACTGGTTGCATGTTTCAAGATTACTCACTGAATCTTTGACAAATCTGCCTCCAAGTATATTCTAGCCTTTATTACAGCATGATCCATCATAGGAAAATACATTCTTAAGTTTATTCTTAGTCAAAATATAAAAATTTAAGCCAGTTCACCATCCCTTTATCAGACTTACGTCTGCCTGCCTGTCTGCTTAAACCTGCTTATAACAATACTATATTTCTGGTTCATTAAGGAAAGTACAATTAAGTTGATGATAGCTATTTTCTCTATACTAGGCTCAGTTTAAACCAATCTGGTAATAAATAGTTTTTAATTTCTCACAAAAAAAATTTCAAAGGCCATATGTTAATTAGTATGCCTAAGGACTAAAGACATAATCAGGACCTAATCAGAATGACCATCAAAAGCATGATAATTGGATATGCCCTTTTCAGGAAAGAAACCTATTTGGGCACCTGCAATTAGTGAAACAATATGTAAATATGATCAAATATGGAACCAGAGAAAGGGATGAGCCAGTCAGGAATTTTGTATGTTAAGACATTGTAATCATAGATGACCAGATATTTTGTTCTGAGAATTACAGGCAAAACCATGACTCGTTCCAGTAGGAGCCCGGCCATGATACTAGCCTAATGCTGACAACAGTGCCCATATGATGCTTTGCTACACAGAAGTGTGAAAGTTATGCCGCGTACACACGGTCGTTTTTTGTGATGAAAAAAAAAACTACATTTTTAAAAACGTCATTTAAAATGACCGTGTGTGGGGAAAGCGTTGTTTTATGTCTTCTGAAAAACGACAAAAAAATTCGAACATGCTTCAATTTTTTATGTCGTTTTTCAAAACGTTGTTTTTTGTGTCATTTAAAATGATAGTGTGTGGGTAAAACGATGTTTAAAACAACGTTTTTAAACCCGCGCATGCTCAGAAGCAAGTTATGACGCGAGCTTGAATGGAACAGAGTGCCGTCGTACGTTCTGAACGTAACCGCGCTTTGCTACAGCATTTTGAAAAAATGATGGTGTGTAGGCAACATCGTTTTTTAAAATGAAGTTTGAAAAACGTTGTTTTGTTTCATGATAAAAAACGTTGTTTTATTTCATCACAAAAAACGACCGTGTGTACCCGGCATTAGGGATCAACCAAGAAGAGTTTCCGGCTGTAATATCTCCCTATGATACTACAAAAACAGCCCAATAATCACAAAAGACATTTTTAATCAGAATCATAATTCCCTTTTATCATGTCATCTTTGGCTATCCTATGCAAGGTGCGAGTGGCCAAGTCATCACTGGCTACGACTATGCATACATATAGAAAAATGACTTAGCATAACCCTGTCCAACCATGTGGCGCAATTTACTACAGCTGTAGTTCCATGTAATTCTTTGGCAGAAAATGTTCTGTGAGATTTCATGGAGTGAAGATGTTGGATGAAAGCATAATACACTTTTTAAAATGGCAGGACACCGAAATAGGGATAAAAAAAAAATTGAACCTTGTTTACATTCTTTCATTCTCAAGTTCCTTTATAATATATAAAATGATGCCTGACCACCACTCTGAGGGAAAAAACTCAGACAAAAAATGTATTTAATTAGGGACAACTTTATACATGTTGGCATGTAAAACTTTGTTAGCCAAAGATGTATATAATATATAAGTATATTAAAAAGTTTCTATGCCTCTATAACCCCCTAAACTATTATCCCCATGCAGTGTGTGAAGTATTATGCCGCGTACACACGACCGTTTTTCGGGTTCTAAAAAATGACGTTTTTTTTAAATGTCATTAAAAACGATTGTGTGTGGGCTCCAGAGCATTTTTCACGATCTAAAAAATGGGCATTAAAAATTTCGAACACACTCTATTTTTTCACAACGTTTTTAACGTTGTCGTTTTTAAGGTTGTAAAAAATGGTCATGTGTGGGCTTTAATGACGTGAAAAAAATGCACATGCTCAGAAGCAAGTTATGAGACGGGAGCGCTCGTAAAACTGGTAAACTAGCGTTCGTAATGGAGTAAGCACATTCATCACGCAGTAACAGACTGAAAAGCGCAAATCGTCTTTTACTAACACGAAATCAGCAAAAGCAGCCCCAAGGGTGGCGCCATCTGAATGAAACTTCCCCTTTATAGTGCCGTCGTATGTGTTGTACGTCACCCCGCTTTGCTAGAGCATTTTTTTTCACGATCGTATGTAGGCAAGGCCGTTTTAATGATCGGGTTGAAAAAAACGTTGTTTTTTCTAAAACCTTAAAAACTTCATTTTTTAGAACCCGAAAAACGGTTGTGTGTTTACGCGGCATTAGAATTAAGGACCCTATTCACATCAAAACATGTTGTAGTGTGAAACTACAAAAGTTTCAACAAGCCAAATCCCAATTTTTTTTATTGTTCATGTTCATATCATACCTTACTTGTCTGGAACTATAGCTTTAAGTAAAGCCAACTCAATCTTTCCAGTTTATAGACCATAGTTTCAAGTAAAGCCAACTAAATGTTTCCAGTTTATAGATCATAGGTTTAAGTAAAGCCTACTCAATATTTTCAGTTTATAGACCATAGGTTTAAAGTGATTGTAAAGTCTTTTTTTTTTCTTATAACAAACATGTTATACTCACCTGCTCTGTTGCAGTGGAATTGCACAGAGCAGCCTGGATCCTCCTCTTCTTGGGTCCCTCTTCTGTGCTCCTGGCCCCTTCATCTTGATGTGGGGGCACCCAAGCCAAGTCACAGCTCCCTGTGTCTATTCAGACATGGAGCCCTGAGTTGGCCCTGCCCCTCTCTCCCCTGATTGGCTAGCAAACTTTGATTGACAGTGGCAGCAGCCAATGGTCAATCAGGAGGGAGAAACTCGAACGGCTGAGACACTCGTAGACATCGCTGGACAGAGAGGAACTTCAGGTAAGTGTTAGGGGGGCTGCTGAACACCAAAGGATTTTTATCTTAATGCAAAGAATGCACCTTCTGCCTTTGCAACCACTTTAAGTAAAGCCTACACAATTTTCCAGTTTATAGACCATAGATTTAAGTAAAGCCTACTCAATATTTTTAATTTATAGACCATAGGTTTAAGTTAGAAATGCATTGTCAGGAACCATGAATTAGACTGAGACAGAAATGCAGTAAAAATAACACCTTCTAATATAATAGTAAAAATTATACAGATCAGTAAACGTAGTCAAAACATAAGCTAGGGATCGGTAACCAAAGCGGGTAGTCACACAGGCCAGTAATCAGGAAAACCAGAGATTAGTGTAGTCGGAGACAGAAGAACAGGATCAGAGACCAGAAGGGACGTCTGCCGGGCAAAGTATTTCACAGCAACACAGCAGAGACTCCCCAGATATGTTTGACCAAGGCGAAGGCAGGAAAGGAATGAACAAGGCAGTTTAAATAGCCAGAAGGGGCTGGCTGTAGGTGGGACTGACGAGCAGATGATGATAACCAGATGAGCCACAGACGGATCAATGACTGCTGACAATTACCTGGCAGCTGAGCAGCCTGAACACAGAGAACAGAGCTGCTAAGAGTCCAGCCCTGACATACATACATTAACTTGTATGAAACCAAAGTTTTAATTCATATTAACTTTTTTTTGTTATTTGTTTTTTTGTAACTTACTCAAATTTTTTACGTTGGTAAAACTTATTTTTCAAATGTATTTGATATACGTTTGAAGGTTTTTATATAATAATAATAATAATAATAATAATAATAATAATAATAATAATAATACAATAATATGGTTTTAAAAAATAGGAATAGTCTCACAAAACTGGCTTTAAAAACAAAGTAACATTTATTATTTATAAAGTGTTACAAATGTAATATTATTAAAGCAGCATCAAATGTAAATGTAAATATCTTTATTTTCTTAAGAAAAAAAATGCCTCTTTCTCAGCTAACAAATCAAACTGAAACACACACAAATGTACAGTAACATAGGCCTTGTACACACGACCGAGGAACTCGACGGACGAAACACATCATTTTCCTTGTTATGCTGTCGAGGAACTCGACAAGGCAAGTTTCTCCATTCCCGTCGAGGAAATAGAGAACGTGCTCTCTTTTTGGCTCGTCGAGTTTCTCGACAGTTTCCTCGACGAAAATGTACACACTACCGGTTTCCTCAGCAAAAAAATATCTCCCAGCAAGTTTCTTGCTGGTTTTTGCAGAGAAACTTGGTCTTGTGTACGAGGCCTCACAGTATATCTGTAAAGAACCTAGAACACAGAATGTATTAACTTTTATTTTGAAGCCTTTTAGGAAAGTAACTTTTGAAGATAAATTCCCCACATCAAGCTCTAAAAAGATGTTCTAAAAAACTTCAAAATGTATATTCTAGGTTTTTAGGGTAGCTCAAGTTAAATGCATAAATGAGTCCCATAACAAAAACACATGGTTGTGGTACATCAGAGATTCCAGTGAGAACCTTTACTCCCCCCATAATTATCCCCAAGATTATACTGTTTTAATCAGTACCTTTGTGGATAACAAAAATATTCAGGATTAAGGTAGATAGGTCTTTTTTGATAGCATATAAGCAGGTAAGGATCAAACAGAAGCATGGTTTGTAAACAACCCAAAAGGTCGGTAACTAGCAGTTGCAGGTTGGAATCAGGCAGAAGCATAGTCGAGGAACAAGCGAAGGGTCGATAAGGAGTTGTAGCAAAATATGGAAAGCAGCAGGAAAGACAAGAGCGAGATACTGGCTGAGAAGGCACAATAATCTTGTAAAGAGGAAGTGCAGAGACATGGCTTATATCAGGAAGTTCATGGGAGAAGCAAGGAGTTCAAGGTTCAGCAGAAGTCAAGGCAGGGTTGTCCAATGGATAAGATAGGGTGTTGTCCAGCATCTCAGGTAGCTCAGTGAAAAGAGTTATTGCCAGACACAGCTGAGGTCCCAAGTCCCATTGCATGGCTTTGTAGTGACTTGGAAAAATTATTGTCACTGGTGGCGCTCTTTTGTCCTGATGGGCCTTGAATGTATAGGAACTGCCTTGTGCAGGTTTTCAAAGTTCCATAAGACGTCAAACTCTTTAAAGTTACAGCATCAAAACTCATGCGCATGCACGTTTGTCAAATATATTCCTGCAATTTCAGTCAAATGAAAAGATCATTTTTTAAGTAAATGTAACTCAATTAGAATATTGAAATGTACATACCTTAAAAGTTTTGTCTAGATTACTTAATATTATACATTATTTTTGTAAATGTAAAATGTGTATTTTAAGAACAAATGACAATTAAGTAAGGTATTTAAAATATCAAAGAAAATTAATAGTTATTTGTTGAAAATTAACAAATTATAACATTTTTATGTTAAAATTACAAGCCAAACAAAATCATTTTTATCAGTGTACCTTCAGCCTTGGTTCACATTATTGCAAATTAGATGCGGTGTTCGCAATAGCAGAAGATTTTGACCTATGGAGCCGGTTCACATATCTCCGCTGCGGCTCCGGTACAAATTTGCCCAGGGGCCCTGTGCGTTTTTTGGTCTATTTCAGTTTCAAATTCAGCCAAATATTCGGGCTGAAATCGGAACTGAAGCGGTGAATCAGGATACACCAGACCCCTACTGGGAGCCGCATGCGGCGATGGTGTGAACCAAGCCTTAAGTATGAATGGGGGCTTAATACAGTATAATTTTCTTTTAATATATCCAAAACTGTGCTGCAAGTCTAAAGAAATAAGGACCATTTTAATATTATTCATGCTGGAACTCCAATCTCCAATTTATAGGGCACTACAGTTTTGTAAAAAGTGAATCTGTTTCTAAAATAATGTCATGCCTATCTTTACAAGCATCACGTCTATGGAAAGATTGAGATAATTGTATATATTTTTTTTTTGTACAGTTCACTGAAGCCTCATAACAAGATGAGGAATTATTCTCACACCTGGATGAAATAAATTGTAAGAATTATCAGACAATAGAGACTGAGAAATTGTGTTTGATCAGGAAAAAGTAGCTATTAGTGCTATTCTCAGCACTGTATCCTCAGGTGCAGATGGCTCACCATTTTCATCTTCGTAAGTATCAATTATAACTGCTGTTTTTTTTACAAATATCAAAGTAGTTCAAGGGAGCTTTGAATATAAAACACTTCCTCTAAAAATCAGTGAACATGATTATCGGGAATTCATCGTTCTTGCAAAAAGCACAGTAAAAAGGTCATTACCTGAGATAAGAGAGAAGTTCTGGGCATCTGAAAAAGTTGGTAGATCAGGAAGGGAGACGGATGGGAAAGCAGTCCCCCCCCCGGGAGACAGACTATTAGAGGCCTTCTTACCTTAGGAGGCAGGTGACAAGGTTCCGGAGTAGGGCTGCTGTTCCTCGCTCTGGGACTATTGCTTCTCCTCCACTGCTACACTGCTATCCACTAAAGCTTAAAGCATTATATAGGCTTTGTTGACTCTGCGGGATGTACTGTAGTGTTTTGGGGAATTGACACCCTTTGACAAAAAAAAAGGAGGAAGACTTCCAGTTGATAATCAGTTTTTGGTAGAGGCTGGGGGGTCAGACCAGGGACTCAATTGATGAGTCTTCTGTTCTTGATTTACTGGGCCTGCACACCTTCTCTGACCATTATAAGGTATTTCCTGCTGTTGAAATGTTATGGGTTTTACATTATGGATATAGAAGTATGTGCTCTTAGGGGTTGATTTACAAAGACTACTAATTTTCCCTTAGCTTTGTGAAAGAGGTGAAACTCTGCTGACCTCCACCATCCAACCATGTGCGATCAAAAAAGGTCCCTTTTTTTTCTTAGCACGTGATTGGGTATTGTTTGCAAAGTGAATTTTCACCACATTCAAGCTACGAGAAAATCCCCTTGAAAAGTGAAAATGTCCTTGCAAAACTAAAAACTGCTTATTTGACTTGAGTAAATGTATCATATAGACTTGCATTGTTAGTAGAAGCATTAAAACAAAACAGGTTGGGAGCAAAACCTGTCTATTTAATGTAGAAGTATACCCAGGTACCAGTGGTGGCCCATCCATAAGGGGGGCGCAGGGGTGCCACCTCCCTAATCCATGTGCCCAGACCCTAATCTACATGCAGGGCGCGCTGTACGTATGGATTTCAATGTGTTTTTTTTTCTGAAGCCTGAGGCTCTAATTGGCTTAAAAAAAAGGGTGGGCTTGGGGCACAGAGCACTGCGCCCTGAGCCTCCCCCCAGTTGTGTCACAATACTGAATTAATATTCTCAATTGTCTTCCTGATTCTCCTCCTGGCCAATCAGGAAGCATGTCCTGAGACCCGATCGGCCAAGTCTTAGGACTCCCTGCCCAATCGGGTCTCAGGACACACTTCCTGTTCGGCCGGGAGGAGAAGCAATGGCCCGGCTCTTCCTCCCCCCTCCTTTCTAAGGTAAGACCTCTGATCACACCTCCTGTCTGTTTCCCTGCGTGGGGGGGCGTGTGTTCGTTTGCCACCCCCCAAAAAAAATTGTGCACAGGCCGCCACTGCTAGGTACTATAATAATTACAAATTAAACAGTACAAAACAGTCCGGTTGTAAACCTCTGAAAAATAAACAGATCATATACGTCTATAGTGTGAACTTGCCTCTATATAAAACATCTACAGTAGTGTGATTTCTGTCAGCACTCTCCTTCCTCTGCCACCTGTATGAGTCACTTCTGACAGTGTATACCGACACTCTGGAGACATCCCTATTCTCCCTTCAGCACACAGAAGTCCTCAGCTGTGCATGTTTCCATATGAGACTGTGTAGGAGGGGAGATATCAATTCCCTCCACTCAGGTTTCAGTTTACACTCAGTTCCCTAGTCTACGCTGTATGCTGACAGATCCCCCGTCTTCTGAAGCTCAGAATGCTGTGTAAATCCTGTACTTTGAATGGATATATAGAAGAGAAGACTGCAGATAAACAAATAGAACTTATGTAGGAGGATTTGTTTAATCTCTGTGGGTACTCTCTTCATTGGGCATATGCAAGGGTTTACAACCACTTGAATACATAATGATAAGACAATTCACATTAAGTTGCTCTACTTTACATTTAAATCTACAGAAAAAAAAGGAGAAACTGTTTTTGGTGATAACTACTGTGACTGTGTTAAAATAAGTTAACAGAACCATTTGCAGTGTTGAAAAAGAAGTAAAACTGTTATTGTCACTGTTTTAAGTTACAAGTTGTATGTTAATTGATTCAGACAGCAAAAATCCTCCTCCACGTGTTCACCTTAGAGGTGAACACACGGAGGAGGCTTTTTGCTAACATTTGGTTTGGTATTGAGCCCATAAGATCTCTGTTATAGAGATCCAACCTATCTGGTAAGCAGTCACTTTGCACTTTATTATCCTGTGCCTGCAGCGTGGAAACAAAGGAGGAAGATTCGTATCTTTGCTTCTTGGATCACCACCAAGCCCTAGGGGCGTTCTAGAGTTGGACATTTTCTTTTTTATTCCAATTGGACTTTGTTGCTTCCTATGGAACTTTTTCTCTCTTATTTACTTTAGAGTATTTGTAATCAAATGTTTCTTTATAGTTTGCACTGTTTTGCTATATATTTGGTTGCGCATCTATTTTTACTTTTTACATATTTACATAACTGATTATTCCAGTAATTTTATATAGTTGCAGCACTGTCACTTTATATTTTCAATTATTACTGTCGATTAGCATTCACTTGTTTTTCATCACTGCTTATTGCACCATCTTTTTGCACCTACGCAAATTTGTTGCACTATTTGCACTTTTTATGTACAGGGGGGTAGCGTGGATTTTTCACGCTTAATACACCAATATTTACCTGGCTGCCTCGCGGCAGTGGGGAGGGTTGCTGGATTACACATAGCCAGGAAATCCTCTACTCAGTGCTCAGTCACACACATTGGACAGCTCATAGGATAGACGTGTTCTGTCTATCATAGGAGCCGGCGTCCGGGACTGTGTGTGACTGTGAGCACCAAGTAAACAGAAGATCCCTCTGTGTAATCTGGCAATGGCGAGGCTGCAGATGGGCAATGGCGAGGCTTCAGATGGGCACTAATCACGCTGCATTGATGGCCAATGGCAAGGCTGCAGATGGGCACTGATCAGGCTGCATTGATGAGCAATGGAGAGGTTGCATATGTGCACTGAGGAGGCTGCAATGAGGGGCAATGTAAAGGCTGCAGATGGGCACTGATCAGGCTGCAATTATGGGCAATGGAGAGGTTGTAGATGGGCACTGATCAGGCTGCATTTATTGGCAAAGGTGAGGCTGCAGATGGCCACTGATCAGGCTGTATTGATGGGCACTGATTAGGCTGCATTGATATTGTGTCAATCTCGCTCCTTTTCTCGGCGAGATTGACCACCTACGAGCCCCATCGCGGGAGCCAGTGCCAAGCTGGCCAGTCGCGATGGAGACAAAGCCGTCATAGAAGCGACGGGAGATCCGACTTGGATTCCCGCCAATTCTAGCGTCGGCATTTGGTACGCATTCCTGAGAGGGAGAACTCCACGCCAATTTTTAAATAAAAAACCGGCATGGTCCCCCCCCTCCCAGGAGCATACCAGGCCCTTAGGTCTGGTATGGGTTGTAGGGAGACCCCCCCTACGCCGAAAAACCGATGTAGGGGGTCCCCCTACAATCCATACCAGACCTGTATCCAAAGCACGCTACCCGGCCGGCCAGGAAGGGAGTGGGGATGAGCGAGCGCCCCTCCTGAGCCGTACCAGGCTGCATGCCCTCAACATGGGGGGGTCGGGTGCTCTGGGGCAGGGGGGCGCACTGCAGGCCCCCCCCACCCCAGAGCACCCTGTCCCCAGGTACTTTTGGTACAGCCCTTATATATAGAAATTGAATGTGATGATAAATTGTAAAGAATCCCCGGGGCAGGTTATACAGAGTGTTTGCCTGATTTTGCCACTATGCCTGTTTGCAACATTTTCCAGCACTAACAAAAAAAAGAAGATTTCCCATTAACCGAGCAAGCCAAAGTCTGTATTTTTACATGTAAACATGTGAAAATGCACACACAAGAATGATTAATTTTAGAGTTTGGTGCCAATGTTTCAACCTAGACAGATTCCCTAATTAGAAACTCAATTCAAGGCAAAAAGATGAATACACACAGTCAGGATAGGGAACTCACTTTTCTCTAGTGCAGTTTATCAATATAACTAGTTCATCTCCTAATCCCCAGACTGACTGGACAGCAAAAGAGTTTTTCATTTTCCTTGTCAGCTCATGTGCGGTTGGGTCGTAGAACTGCCCCTCTACAAAACGGATTGCTGCTGTACAGGTCAAGGTCAAGGAATGTAAGTCAATGAATTTTCATGAGTTGCACTTATGAACACCTAACTGCATTATTAGGTATAAATTATATATATATATATATATATATATATATATATATATATATATATATATATATATATATATATATATATATATATATTGTATGTATATCCTATAAATATACTTTATATATATCAAACACAGTCTCCAAGGGGAGAATGGTCAAAGGCTGTTCAGAAACGTATCATTTTCTTTCTAAAGCTAGTAGAGAGGAAGAGGCTGCCCCCTGCCAACAGCTGCATAGTGGGACCTATATAGCTCTGAAGTCAGAAAAGCTCATTCACCCCTCTGATTAAAGAGCTCTGGCTCTGATTTATCAAGGGGGAGTGTCAAACCTCTACAAAATAATCACTGCTTCCCCACAGAGAAAGTGTTTTCTCCACAGTATGCTGGCAGGGGGCATTTTTTGCTTTTCAAAAAAAAAAAGACTGCACACACTTTTTGTTTTGATACACCTAGAATGTATTGAGCTCATTTAAGCTGAAGGTTCAATTGGGCTTTAATTTTAGTGAAAAGTACATAAATACCTAACATATATAATAGAGTTATAAGAAGGTTGCAATCATGCCCATACAACATAACCAAAACATGACCCTTCTTAACTTGGGATGTTTAAAAGGCAAAAACCTGTGAACGGTGTTACACAATAAACATATAGGGCCAGATCCACATAGTGCGGCGCATTGTTGCGGCCGGCGTAGCGTATCTCTGATACACTACGCCGTTGTAACTTACAGCGTATTTTCCTTATCCTCAAAGAAGTTGCGCCGTAAGTTACGGCGGCGTAGTGTAATTTTGGTGGCGTAAGGGCGCGCAATTCAAATCGATGTGATGGGGGCGTGTTTTATGTAAATACGTCGTGACCCAACGTAAATGACGTTTTTTTTTACCGGTGCATGCGCCGTCCGTAAGGGTATCCCAGTGCGCATGCTCGAAATTAAAACGGAACAAGCCAATGCTTACGACGGTGACGTCATTCTACGCAAATTCCTATTCGCGAACGACTTACGCAAATGACGTAAAAAATAAAAAATTCGATGTGGGAACGACGGCCATACTTAACATAGGATACGCCTCATATAGCAGGGGTAAGTATACGCCGAAAAAAGCCGAACGTAAAAAAATGCGCCGGCCGGACGTACGTTCGTGGATCGCCGTATCTAGCTAATTTGCATACTCAACGTGGAATTCGACGGAAACGCCACCTAGCGGCCAGCGAAAAAATGCACCTAAGATCCGACGGCTTACTAAGACGTACGCCTGTCGGATCGAGCCCAGATGCAGTCGTATCTTGTTTTGTAGATACAAAACAAAGATACGACGCAGGAACTTTGAAATTACGCGGCGTATCAATAGATATGCCGGCGTAATTCTTCTGTGGATCTGGCCCATAATTCTTTATTAATACAAAGTCGTGGTGGGAACAATAATCAACTCCACTATGCAAACGCCCTTTACCTCGGACTCCCAAAGTACCAAATCACTCGTCTACAAGTGGTTCAAAATACGGCGGCACGACTTGTGACGGGAAAAAAAACCTGGGAATCAATCTCTCCCTCCCTGAGATCCCTTCACTGGTTGCCAGTAAAAGATAGAATTATGTTTAAGGCACTTTGTCTGACACATAAGTGTGTTCAAGGAAGTGCCCCCCAATATCTATGTGAAAAATTAAAATGTCACAACACCAATCGTGTTCTCCTTTCTACCAACCAAAATCTACTCCAGATACCAAAAAGCATGATACAAGTCCAAAGGAGAACGAAGATTCGCAGTCCAAGGACCTAGACGATGGAATGCACTTCCAACCAGCATCCGAATGAAAGGGAATCACCAGGCCTTCAGAAAAAAACTCAAAACCCATCTATTCTGAAGGCAAAATACAATAGGGAATGGATACCAAGCGCCATGAGGCAATTCAGTTTGCATGTGTTGCGCTATACACGTTTCTCACTCACTCACTCACTCACTCAAAGAAAATAATACACATTTTCAGTGGCGTTGGGAAAGGGGAGGGGAAGGGGGGGCTGACCGGGGGTATAGCCTAGAGTGGGCCCCCAAAAAGCTATATAAAAAGGTATGGAAGGGACAAGGGAGCCCCCAGAAAGCAAATAAAGACAGGGAACCCTATCAAAAAGTCATTCTTATAAATCCCATTGTGAGGGTCACAAATAAATGTGATATCAATAACAATACAAAAAAAAAAAAAAAGGCAACAGAGAAAAGAGCTAAAAAAGCATATTATTTGGTCTCTGTGAACCCTTTGGGGCTCCTGGGATCTATGGTTCCGGAGATACGGGGCTCCTTGTGCTACATACAGCCAGTTTAAATACAAGCTGGCAAACTCTGTTTGCAGCAGACTGAGTTCACAGTGCCTCTCCACACTTCTTGTCAGAGGCACTGAGCTCAATGAACAGCTTGGAGTCTTGGACCAATGGCAAAGTACCATTGGCTCAAGCTGTCCAATAAAAATGCTCTAGTGGAGGCATGACTCTCACTGCAGTGTCATAGAAGGGGGCATGTGCCTAAAAGACAAACGCTCCCTTCCAACCCAAGCCCTCTTAACTAGAAGGAAAAAACATGTGTTTAGGAGTATAAGATTTACCCATAATCCCATGTTTTTCTCACAAAGTTACGAGGGAGAATGAGAATCTGCTGCTGTTGAAAAGGTACTGTTATAAACAAGCTAAATCATATATTATTTGGCTATATGTTATAACATAATCATTTATTATTTATCTATTTACTGTGAAATTACTGGTTGTAAGTTACAACTTCAAACTTCAGTAATTTGTCCATTAAGCCACCTGATTGAGTACAGTTTTTGAAAATATAGTAAACAATATATAATAATTATTTGTATATCACTTACTTATGGTAATGACCCCCTTGTCACCCAGGCCAATTCTGACACTTCTCTTCTACATGTAAAAATCATAATTTTTGTTGCTAGAAAATTATTCAGAATCCCCAAACATTTTATATATATATATATATATATATATATATATATATATATATATATATATATATATATATATATATATATATATATATATATATATATATATATATATATATATATATATATATATATATATATATATATATATATATATATATACACACTGTATTTATTGGCGTATAACACTCACTTTTTTACCCTGAAAATAGAGGGTAAACTGTGTATACACCTGTGCGTGTTATGCGCCGATAAATACTGTATATGGCCCAGATTCTCGTACGAGTTACGCCGGCGTATCTCCAGATATGCCGTCGTAACTCTGAGTCCGAGCCATCGTATCTATGTGCCTGATTCTTAGAATCAGTTACGCATAGATTTGTATTGGATCCGACCGGCGTAAGTCTCTTACGCCGTCGTATCTTAACTGCATATTTTTTCGCTGGCCGCTAGGGGCGTGTACGCTGATTTACGCCTAGAAATATGTAAATCAGCTATATACGCGAATTCACAAACGTACGCCCGGCCGACGCAGTACAGATACGCCGTTTACGTTAGGCTTTTCCCGGCGTCAAGTTACCCCTTCTATATAAGGCGTAGATGCAGCGTACAAAATAGAAAAAATAAAAAATACTGCGCTATCTAGTAAACTGAAAAGCCGCTAACACAGCAAATGAGATCAAAAAGTTGCTAATAAAACATGTGTAGAAAAGTGTAGCGCTAACAATGAAACAATTAGTGATAAACAATTGTAAAAGATAACGTGCAACACCACGTGAATTAATGGTATATTAAAGTCCATATATTAATGACTGAATCGGTGAATCCTTCTCAAATGAATGGAAAACGCACACATAATCCAATGCTTAAAAAATGTGAAGAGTCCACCACCACTTATGACAAGGGGCTTACCGGATCGATTGGACCCAGACAGGCATATACCTACTAGGCCAATCAAACTTTGTTAAAGATGATACGCTGAAGAGGGTACACCATACACGTCATGCGATTCGGTATCAATGAAGAAAACCTCAGGCAAATGGAATGAAAATGGTTTTCAGCAAGCAGCGACGTTCACACGGAGGGTATATCAGTAATCCAACCGATAAGTATGAAAAAGAAAAAGCAGGGCGCACATAGCATAATTCCGTTAAAAAAAACAATATTTATTTTAAAAGAGAGTAACTCACATTTTGCAATGTTCAATCGAGCTCATAAAAAAGGGTAGCAGGAACAACAGCAGTTCATCCCGACATGTTTCGTTACAAAAAGAACATCATCTGGGGTGCTGTCATCATGCTACACTTACCCTTAAATACATCAAAGGACCCCCACATTCATATCAAGGCTCCAATAGGCAGCTGGTGTCCATATCACAGCACTTCCTGTTTGTTACAATGGAGGATATGGCGTGCGGGTCAAGCCTCTCTTTCAGTACAGGAAGTACATCGAGAGGGTGGATATAATGGACCAAACCTCAAAGAAAAGAGGATTAAAAATAGTGGAGCTATAAGATCGCTGAATAGCATCTGCTCCGATTTATAATAAAATTGGCTGTGCAAAGACCCGATCCATGGATCGCAGCGTCTATATTACTAAAGGGATGTGTGCTCCATATTCTCACAGCACATCATGTGACAGTGCAACCAGGCCTCGTTCTGAAATCCAGGACGGTTGCACATGATTTTTCCCTATTGGTAGATTGCGGTCACCTGACCGCATTACCAAGCCTCGTTATGGATCCAAAGTTATGCACTCCACAGCAGTCTGATTGCCCTGAAAAGCATAGCTGCGGATGTGCATATAGGGACACAGCCAGGCCTCGTTCTCAAAACCAAGACGAGTATACATACTTTCTCCCTATTGGTAGATGGCAGTCACCTGACCTCACTACCAAGCCTCGTTGTGAATTTAAAGCTATGCGTTCCACAGCAGGCTGATTACAATGAATAACATCACTGTGGATATGCATATAGGGAAAACATAATCAGGGGAGAAAACACTAGGGAATAGGAAAAGC
Organism: Rana temporaria; assembly: GCF_905171775.1. NCBI lineage: Eukaryota > Metazoa > Chordata > Amphibia > Anura > Ranidae > Rana > Rana temporaria. The sequence goes on along the minus strand of NC_053490.1, from coordinate 51,768,023 downwards.
ACATAATAAGAGCCCATCCACATCACAAAAAATGTGAATACAAAGATATTAAATTTAAAATATAAAAGGGAAATTCTAACCTTCAATTAAAAAATTGCTGGTTGATATAAAATGACATAGACAACATAATAGAAGGAGAATATGTCAGATCAAAAGACTTGTATATATGAAAAATATATATATATATATATATATATATATATTTTTTTTTTATGATAAAATATGCCACTAAAGGGAATTAAATCCACAAAAATGTCCTTTATAATGATTGCTAAAAAGCTGCAACGAGTATCAAAAAAAGGAAGAAGGGATGGACATGTATTACCATTGGAGCCAAGATTGAACATAGGTTTACATGAACACCAAATAAACAGCAGAGATGCTATATATCATAATAATAATCAGAAAAAAGGAATTATTAACCACTAATAAATTATTGGGAATTGGGTGGGATCAACTAATAAACTAAGACTGGTTGATAAATGCGTTGATATCCCACTCTACATTCATACCCTGTGGGGAGTGAGTTTGCAATTCGTATATCCAGTAGGTTTCGAGTCTGGATACTCCCCTGGTCTTGGCTCCCCCTCGCCAGGGTGGGATATACCTGTCAATGATCAAGAACTGTGACCCTTTAGGATCCCGACTATGACAAGATCTATAATGCCTTGGTACAGTATGCTTAGTGTCACCCCCTATGATCTTGGCTATGTGCTCACCTACCCGTACAGAGAACGCACGCGTCGTGCGACCCACATACTGCTTCCCGCACGGGCAAGTGATCAGATAGACAACGTGAGTGGTGGCACACGTGCAAAAATGTTTGATCGGATAGCTCTGGTTGGTCACTCTAGATTGAAATTCCAAAGTTTTGCGTCTACCACAAAGATTGTATTGGCAGACTGTGCATTTTTTACACGGAAAGTATCCCTCCATATTTTGAAAAAAGGTTGGCCGTACTGGAGGGTCAACAGTATTTGGAGCGATACTGCTCCTCAAGGAGGGAGCACCTTTAAAGATGATCCTAGCCTGTTCAGGCAAAACTTGTCTGAGAACCTTATCCTTTCTTAGCACGTTCCAATGGCGATTAAAGATATTTTTTATATCTCTATGTTGGTTGGAGTAAGTTGTAAGCATAGAATAACTGAAAGAGTTATCACTAACATCAGCTAGGAGACATCCCCGATCAATCTGCTCTACGTTTAACATCTCTAGGTTCACAGAGGATTCATCATACCCCTTTTCAATGAATCTCTGTTTGAGCAGAGAAGCTTGGGACAGATATGTGTCGGTATCACTACAATTTCTCCGTAAACGTAAAAACTGACTCCGGGGCACAGATTTAAGCCATGACCTGTGGTGACAGCTATCCATGGGGATAAAGCTGTTACGGTCTGTGGCTTTAAAATGGGTCTGAAACTTAAATTCCCTGGATTCCAACCTAATCTCGAGATCTAGAAAATTGATCTTGGTGGTACTCCATTCAAATGAAAGAGAAATACCTTGATTGTTGTCATTTAGTGTGGAAAAAAATGCTTTAAGGGATTCTGTAGATGCAGCGTACCAATGTTAAGTATGGACGTCGTTCCTGCGTCAAATTTCGAAAATTTTACATCGTTTGCATAAGTCGTTCGCGAATAGGGCTGGGCGTCATTTACGTTCATGTCGAAAGCATTGGCTTCTTGCGGGTTAATTTGGAGCATGCACACTGGGATACTTTCACGGACGGCGCATGCGCCGTTCGTAAAAAGCGTCATTTACGTGGGGTCAAACGTGGGGATAAAATTTACATAACACACGCCCACATCTACCACATTTGAATTAGGCGGGCTTACGCCGGCCTATTTACGCTACGCCGCCGCAACTTTCGTTTCAGAATACGGCACTTGCCTGTAAAAGTTGCGGAGGCGTAACGTAAATAGGATACGTTACGCCCGCACAAAGATACACAATTCTACGTGAATCCGGGCCTATATATATATATACATATATATATATATATTTATATATATATACTAGCTGAATACCCGGAGTTGCCCGGTCTTCCTATCTTAACCTTTTGGGGAGTAAAATCATAGTAATATAAATATACCCATCTTTTATATAAGGGTGTAGGTAAGGGTTAATTTAACTGTCATATATATTTATTTGGCATATAAGTAATATGTGTACCAGGTATTATTGAAATATCTCCAGGCGTACAGAAGTTATGTGGGAACATACATTTCCCATTGATTTGCATGGGACTTTAAACAAAAACCCCGACCCTCACAAATGGGGGTAGTTAAAGGATAAATTAACTATCCTATAGTTTAAGTGGACATATAAGTAACATGTGACCAAGTGTTATCGAAATATGTACAGCCGTTTGGAAGTTATGAAGTAACATGTATTTCCCATAGAGTTGAAAGGGACTTTAAAGGAAAACCCCGACCATGGCAAATGGGGGTGGGTAAGGGTTAAACCACCTATCCTATGTTTGTTGCTGACATATAAGTAACATGTGTGCCAAGTTTCATGTTAATATCTTTAGCCGTTTGGACGTGATGCTGGAACATACATACATACATACATACACACACACGTTGAGTTTTATATATATAGATATATATATATGAACTAGTTATATGGAGGGGTCAATTGTTGCTGGGAGGGACCTACTGTTGAGGAAGGGGTCTATTATTTCTTGGTGTTGAAGGGTCTATTGATACTGGCTGCTGAGAACTCTAAGTTGCTGGCAGGGGTCTATTAATGCCGAGGTGGATCCATGTTTGCTGGGATCGTATTTTGTTACAAGGCATCAATTATTGCTGGGGGGGGGGGGTCTATTTTTGCAATATTTACAGTAATGGCGCACACTAACAGGAGATATAATAATTTTCCATAAAAAGTCCTTTGAGCTAAAAAGCTCTAGAGTGAGAGAACAGTCTTTTGATCTGGGCAGCCTTGTGTGGGGAGCCGAAGCCGAACTCCAAACATGAAACAGAAGAAACAACAAAACAGGCGCCACTTAGAAAACTGTAAACTTTAATATAAAATTGGCATCAAAACACTCACATAGAAGTAGCTGTGTACAGGCATGTAGATGTGATTTTTGCAGAGGAAACCGGTCGTGTGTACATTTTCATCGAGGAAACTGTGGAGAAACTCGACGAGCCAAAGAGAGAGCAAGTTCTCTATTTCCTTGACGGGAATGGAGAAAATTGGCTTGTCGAGTTCCTCGACAGCCTAACAAGGAACTTGATGAGGAAAACGATGTGTTTCGCCCATCTAGTTCCTCGGTCGTTTGTACAAGTCCTCAGGAAAAATCTGTGGTTTTCCCTGACCAGATTCTTGACAAGAAACTCTTGCCGCCGGAGTGTACTGACTTTAATTTCAAAAGAACCGCGGTTCTCTTGAAAGGAAAGAACCCGGTGACGTCATCGCGTATGATGAGCATGTGCTAGTCACATTCGATGCCGTCGCCACCATCTTGCTTCACCCTACCTATGCCGTGGAAGCTACCGCGCGAATGCGTCAAAGTCATTTCGAGCATGCGTGGGTTTCCACGGCGACAGGTATGTATACACACTCTCAGATTTTTGTCTGGAAACAAACAAACGAGAATCTTGACGATAAAAAGGATAGCAGTTTTTTTTTTTTTTCTCGTCGAGATTCTTGCCTGATTTCCAGATGAGAAACCTGAATGCCTCGTACACACGAACAGGAATCTCGGCAAGAAGCAGTTTTCTTGCTGTTTTTTGCTGAGAAACCCGGTTGTGTGTACGAGGCCTAGGAGGAAGATCTTTCCCATGTTCCTGTTGCTACACAGAGCGATAACACTAATGCGCATGGGGTGATTAGGGTGTGCCTGGGCACACCCAGCACACCCTGTGCGCACGCCTATGACAACCGCTTTAAACCAGATGACTTCAACCTGTTAAATGACAATGAGTGCCTCTGCCGAGCAGGCCACCAATGGTTCAGACTTATTCAGACTCCCTCTGAACACAATAAAGTCCACTTTAAGATTCCCCGTCCAGTGTCCTTTAATTCTCTCCAGCAAATGTTAGTGCTGTTTATACTTTACATAAGTAGTCCTGTCAGAAGATGAAATAATGAGCAAAATTCCTTTATTTATCTACTTTAATGATCATCTTTTGTAGCTTGTTGACAAATCTCATTGAACTGTTAACAAATGACCCAAAGGAAAGTCTCTAAGCTTGTTATATCACATAAGCCTATTCTATGATGATTGATTCTGTGACGTGCATCGCCCTATTGATTATATTGAAAATCTCGCTGCCTGTCAATGCTTCTACATCCACACAGGTGTTTGTGACAATAAGTAACAGTCATTTATCATGCTTATTATTCATTATGTGCATTTTCTCCGTAGATTGCTTTGATGAAATTACAATCTGGTGTAATCAGCCTCTCCAGATGCCAGTGTTATCACCTCCCATGCTTCATGGTTCCCCCCTTTGTGCGGAGAGTAGCACATCCAACAAAAACACTCAAGGTTCAGAGCAAAGCAGCAGCATGATACAAAATGTAATAACTAAGTCTATTATCCATAGGAGGAGAGCGGGATTTTTCAATAAATAACAACATAGTTCTGATTGTTGAATCATTAACCTTACACTGGAAAAGCAGATTTTGTGGTGAAGGATTAAAGTACTGTATTTATCGGCGTATACTGCGCACTTTTTTGCCCTGAAAATCAGGGCAAAATCATGGGTGCGCGATATACGCCGATACCCGCTTCCCGCGCTTAGTTTGAATGCCTGCGCCGACATATACCAAGCGCAGTACACTCGGGTACATTCTGCCAGGCTCGGCTTTGCTCGTAGTCACGCTCTGTGACGTTTATGCGTGAGAAGCCGAGCGTGGCCGAATATACCCGAGTGTACTGCGCTCGGTATATGTCGGCGGAGGCTTCAAACTGAGCGCGGGAAGCGGGGATTCAACACAGAGACATCGCGGGAGAAGCCGGGAGGACACCACCGAGGCAGCAGATGGACGCCGGACCGGATGAGGCCGCCGATGGACACCGGACAAGACACCAAAACTGTAAGCAGTAAAATGTAATAAAATGTTTTTTTACAGGATTTTAGGGTCAACATTAGGGGTGCGTGCTTCACGCCGGAGCGCGCAATACCCCAATAAATACGGTATATCTAGAGCCATTCATTAAATCTCAACAGTTGCTTTTGCCTTCTTTAACAAATGCAATTTCATATAATTAAGGTCTAGTGCACCTGTGCCCAGGCTAATACTCTTGCTGTCACCACCGGCTCTTTAAGTTTTTTCATAATGCCAGGATGCAGAGGCTGGCTTTCCGATAATGTAATCACTGTGACTATCACATTGATCACATGATTAGGAGCTCAGCTTCCAATCATAAACCAGGACTGGGAGCTGTTGGTGTCAGTGTGTTCACTATGCTGGAGGGTGACTTCAAGTATAACACATCTTCACCACCTGTATCTGGATATATTTATGTGACAACCTGGCTCTAAGGCCCACTGGAGTTCTGTCACATATACACTACATTGTCAAAAGTATTGGGACACCTACCTTTACACGCACATGATCTTTAATCTTAGTCCGTAGGGTTCAATATTGAGTTGGCCCACCCTTTGCATCTATAACAGCTTCAAATCTTCCGGGAAGGATGTCCATAATTAATCCCAAAGGTGTTGAAATCAGGATTTTGTGCAGGCCAGTCAAGTTCCTTCATCCCAAACTCGCTCATCCATGTCTTTATGGACCATGCTTTGTGCACTGGTGAGCAGTTATGTTGGAACAAGAAGGGGCCGTCCCCAAACTGTTCCCACAAAGTTGAGAGTTTGAAATAAGTTGAATGATAATAGAATGTATATAATCAACAGGATATGTGGAATTGTTAATATGTATGATTCTATCTGTTTGAAACAATGAGGAGAAACTTATGGAAAACAAATAAAAAATGTATAAAAAAAAAAGTTGGGAGCATTAAATTGTCCAAAATTATTTGGTATGCTGACAGCTTAGGAGTTTCCTTCACTGGAACTAAGGGGACAAGCCTATCCCCTGATAAACAACCCCACACTATAATCCCCCCTCCACCAAATGATTTGGAACAATTCACAAAGCAAGGGTCATAAAGACATGGATGAGCGAGTTTGGGCTGGAGGAAATTGACTGGCCTGCACAGAGCCCTGACCTCAACCCGAAAAACATCTTTGGGATGAATTAGCATGGAGACTGTGAGCCAGGCCTTCTCATCAAACATCAGTGCCTGACTTCACAAATGTGCTTCTGGAAAAATGGTTAAACATTCCCATAGACACACTCCTAAACCTTGTGGACAGCCTTCCCAGAAGAGTTGAAGCTGTTATAGCTACAAAGGGTGGGTCAACTCAATATTGAACCCTACAGACTCAGACTGGGATGCCAATAAAGTTCATGTACATGTAAAGACAGGTGTCCCAATATGTTTGACAATATAGTGTATGTGTACGGCCGGTGGCAACTGTATAACAAGCAGTAAACTAGCTTTAAAACAAGCAATCCCTGATCACTCTGTCTGCTTGCACTGTGATGTAATCCATGTTCATTCTCATTATTCTTGAGTTCAGTGTTTAAACAAACACCTGTTGTTTGTTTACATTATAGGGCTGGTGGGCTGCCAAGATTGTGCAGCAATAGAAATAGGAAAAGATATAAGATTTCAGTGCCTCTGTTGTGAACTTTGAAGATGAATTTCTCCACAATGCCTATAGCTACATAGGCAAATGAGGGTTTGTTTTAAATGCCTTTTACTGCTTGGTTAAAATATGTAAGTATGTTAGTTTGCATAGTCTAGGCACAGCTTTAAAGTAAATTTAAAGCTTTATCGCTCATTTGTGTTGTAGCTCATTTTCCCACGTCATTATTCTTGTGAAAATGTGTTGTTTGGTGTGAATGGGGCTGTATACCCAAAACAACGCATACAATTACAAATGCAACCTATGTGTTATTTATTACTATTTATGGAGTCATGTAGTGTTCTGTATAAACAAAAGAAGTCTATGTTGACATCAAACGCATGCATTTTAGTGGTAACACACATGTTATATAGTTTGCAGGTTCTCCACCATGATCCATATACTTCTATATGGTACAAAGTACTGACTCAACTCCTGAATTCCTAAAAGAGTCTGTTTAACTGTGAGAAATTTAAAGTCGAACTATGGGCAAAAAAATTAATAAAAATCACATATACTGTATGATGAAGCCTGCCAATGGCATATTTTTTCTTTTTGCGGGGCCCCCCATAACATACTTTTGTTACCAGTATTTCCAAAATGTTCCCACTTTTTTTAAATAGGGTTACAATGCTATTCAATTTGAAGAAAAACTGCATAGCAGCATTGTCACTCTGTGGACAGGGTAGTCTTAGATGGACATGTAGTTTTGGATTTAAGTAAGCAACACATTAACTTCTAACTGCAGTTACAGCGAGAGCATTTTTTTCTGGAAAAGGTTTTAAAGTGGTCTAAGGTTTTTTGTAATGTATGCATTAAAGCAGGATTCCAGGCATCATTTTTTTTTTTGCAAGCTACAATTAATCACATTAAATAGTCCCTAAAAATATTAATAGCTCCCCAATCATTACAGAAATCATTGCAAACACTTTTATATCCTCTAGCTCATGTTGCGGCCGTATCCATCATATGTGTGGGCATGTGAAGCCCAGTTGCTTTTTCTTCCTGGTTTTCAGGGAGAGGTGCATGCTGGGCGATTTTTAGGCACAGTAATGCCCAGAGACTCCTGGGAAATGAGTGTCATCATTTCCCAGGGGGCAATGTGGTCTTAGGACAGGAAGTTGAACCACCTAGGACCAGGAACTAGGCAGAATACGAAATCTGCCTAGTAACAGCCAGATAGAAGTGAGTAAACATTTGTTTTTTTATTTTTTTACATTAAAGGCAAGCTGTTAATAGTAAGTACTTTTTTAGGGTGGGACTCCGCTTTAAGGTAAAAAAAAAACTTCCAAAATCAGCTCCCTCTACACCATTGGCCCCTGTCAATCAAATTCTGTGAGCAGAGAGTGGGGGACAGAACCTCTGTGTTTATGGACACACAGAGCCTGGCTCAGGAGCAAGCCTGTACATCTGCCCTCATTGCAAGTGCTTTCTATGGAGGCAGACACAGAGCCAAGTGCGCTAGCGGGGGACCCCAGTAGAAGAGGTTCTGCGTCACTCTGTGCAATACCATTGCACAGAGCTGGGGGAGCATAACATGTTTATTATTATAATTTAAAGAATGTGCCCTTAATAATGCTTTAAACCACCTGATATTATGCTGACAACTGTAGGCACACCCCTGGCCACATTCTATGTTTTTTTCCACCCCTGTATACTGAATTCATATACTGAATATACCCTTATTTACTTAAAGAATGGTATTCATAAACACATTAAGGGAATGAGTATAGATTTTAAGGGGGCCCCCATGTAAAATGGCACCAAAAAATAAAACAGTATGGAATAAACCCCCCTTCTCACCAAAGAAAAATCCACTTGGGAGTTAAAAATATAAATGCAAGTTACTCACTATGGAGGAGAACCTCTGGGGGAATAAGGGATGGAGAAAGACCTGGGGGTCCTAGTAGAGGTCTGAGCAATAGTATGCAATGTCAAGCTGCAGTAAGCAAAGCAAGCAGACTATTAGCATGCATTAAAAAGGGAATTTACTGCAGAGATATAATAATTCTGACACTTTAAAAAACTGGTTTGGCCACATCTGGAGTATTCCATCCAGTTTTGGTCACCAATCGAGGCAAGCAGTCGTTTTCTTATAAGGAAGAGGCAGAATGACATACTGTGTGATGGTTGCACCCAGAGCAATGGCTTAATTCTGTGTGCAGCTGAATGCTAAAACATTTAGGCCCTGTTCCTATTTTGCATAGTCGGAATACGTGCTCCCACTCGTGATTTTTTATGAGCGATTAACACATGTTTCTGTGTGTCACCCTATGTGCGTTTGTCAAGGCAATGAAGCTCATTGACCAAATTTTGGCCTTGAGCTAGGCAGGTTTTTATCCACATGTTTTGTTGCGCACCAATAACGGCAAAGTTGCACTGTGTTTTAGACATGTGCACAACAAAAATGTTTTTTTTTTTTTTTTCGTCTCGTCTCGTTTCGTAGATTTGTAAAGATTCGTAATTTCGTAAGATGCAAGTTTTCCTATTCGGACCCGTTCGTATTTTCGTAACAGTTTTATTTTCGTTGATACTGAATGATTCGTAATTCTGTCTAATTTATTTTCGTTGATTTGAAATTCGTAATTTTGTTAGATAATAATTTTCGTTTATTCGGTACACTATACGTAATTTAGTAATTGTTACTTATGTGAGATTGCCTTTTCCGTTAGTTCGTAACATTGTTTTGTTTTGTTTTCGTTGATTCGTGTCTATTACCGTGCTTCGAATGGATTCGTAATTTTGAACTTTCGCAAATACATCACGTCGTGGTCATTCGCAATCTCGTATTTTAATTTAATTTCCAACACGTGGCTAATCCATATTAAGATAAGCTTTCACTTAAGACCCGTAAACACGGTCGGACTTTTTGCCAACAAACTTCAAAATGAGCACGTTTTCCCAAAAAAACTATGGCCCAGATTATCGTAGGGCAGCATAAATGTAAGCGGGCGTAGCGTATCGTAGTTACGCTACCCCGCCGCAACTTAGAGAGGCAAGTGCTGTATTCACAAAGCACTTGTGTCCAAAGTTACGTCGGCGTAGCGTAAATGTGCCGGTGTAAGCGTGCCTAAATCAAATGAGGAACAGGGGGGCGTGTTTTATGTAAACTAATCATGACCCCACGTAAATTACGCTTTTTTTGAACGGCGCATGCGCGCGCATGCTCAGTATCACGTTGAATTTTCTAATTAAATTACGCCCGCTCAATGCTTAGTCGACGTGAACGTAACTTACGTCCAGCCCCATTCACGGACGACTTGCGCAAACGACGTAAAATACGACGCTGTTCGTACGTTTCCGACGTCCATACCTAACATGACTTACCCCTGCTTTATGAGGGGTAACTTTACGCCGGCGTATGTCTTGCGTAAACGACGTATCTTGATACGCCGGGCACACGTACATTCGTGAATTGGCGTATCTAGCTAATTAGCATATTCAACGCGGAAATATACGGAAGTGCCACCTAGCAACCAGCGTAAATATGCACCCTAAGATACGACGACGTAGGAGACTTACGCCGCTCGTATCTAGGCAACTGTGAGGCGTATCTGATTCTATGAATCAGGCACCGAGTTGCGACGGGCCGCACTCAGATTTACACCGGCGTATCTGGAGATACGCCGGCGTAACTCCTTTGAGAATCCGGGCCTATGTGTGTACGCTCCATCGGACAAACTTTTTCAGTTTTAATCAGACAAAAGTTTGCTCTGCAAACGAACAAACTTGTCCGCAACAAAAGTCCAATGGTGCGAAGTCCGACCGTGTGTATACTCTGGGTGTGACCGGCCAACTCCCTACGGACAAAAATCCATGGAAAAGTTTGTTTGAAGTCCGATTGTGTATACGAGGCTTTACACTGTCCAATGTGACTCAGCACAAAAGAGATAAGCTGATTGGCTAAGATATTAAGTAAGATACATCACTCACTAACTACACTGCCCAGTGCCCATTCTAAAGAACGATTTGAGTACACAAATTTACGAACAGACACAGAAACAGATTTACAAAACACACGAATGAAAATACGAACATACAAATGAAAATACGAATATACGAAATTACGAACAGACAAAGGATTTAAAATATGGAATGCAAATCGTTCGTTATAGATGTCATTTCCATTCTTTTGCTGTTTCGGTGTTTCGTATTTTAGTAAGTTTGTATTTTCGCTTGAATGTTATTTTGGTTATTCGTAATTCCGTAATTTCCGTATTTTAGTGCTTTCAGCTATTTGGATGTTCGAATTGATCCGAATGTATGAATACTAACAAATTTGTACGAAAATCCATTCATTACGAACGGAATTGCACGTGTCTACTGTGTTTAGGGTGCCATTAATAATTAATGGCATCCAAAAGCATGTCATGAGTTTTGCCAATATTTTAGGCAAATTTGTAATTGTGGGCAGAATTGCGCAGATTGTGCCCACAATTCCAAATGACCAAGTGTGAATGGGCCAGACTGACTGAGATCTGTATTCCGGACTAGTCCAAAATCTAACCCCGGCACATCTCATCAGCCTAATCTGACTACCTTTGCTCAGCTGAACAATAGTGTGTTGTCTTCAATATACCACAGAGGACTAAGTACATACCGTAAAAAGACGGAAATCAACATTACTGTTTAGGTAAAGCTCAACTCCAGACAGATGTGTCATACACAGCCCTATCTGACTCTTTCTTGTTGCAGTTAAACCACATTCCATGCATGGAAAAAAATAGAACCTTGCCGTGGCAAATATGCTGTAAGTGTTAAATTCACATTAAGTCTAGGGGTAGAGCAATAAGTTGTTATACTTACCCCTTTTCTCACTCATCAAGGCCTCCTACATCTCTCCTTTTTTTTTCAATCAATGTGACTGGTTCCCTGAAACCTTTTCTGTACGGTGGAGACTGCATCAGGTACAATGCAGGAACAATAGTCCTGCATTGTACATGAGGACACTAAGAGACCACCCACACCCAGGAGAAAAACTTTGGTGGATGGGGGAGTGAGGAATAAGGTAAGTATTAAAGCCTTTTCCTCTACCCCCTAGACCTAACAAGCATGTCCCTGCTGATTTTTTATTTTTTTTACCACATTTTAAAATCAGCCATACAGTAGCCCCCAAATATTTTAGGATCCTCAACCATTCAGACAAATACCAGAGGTGACAAATTACCAGTCTAGCCTTGTTGTATACTCTGTAGAAGCAGATTTGGCTCTTCTTCCCATCTTGGCCCTAAGGCCTCTTTCACACGGAGAGGACCGTTTTTGTGTCCGCTCCGTGTGTGTCCGTCGGCTCAGCGGGGATCCCAGCTGAGCTGTCGGCGGATAGGGCGGTCCCCGCACACAGTGCAGAGACCGCCCTGTCTCTCCTCCGCTCTCCCCTATGGGGAATCGGATGCAGACGGACCGTCTGTCCGTCTGCATCCAATCCGCCGGACGGAAGAAAAATAGGGTTTTCTTCTGTCCGCAAAAGCGGATCCTGACGGACGCGGATGGTGGCGGACGTTAGCGGATGCTCCATCCGCTAACGGACGCGATCCCATAGGGTTGTATTACAGGTTCGGAAACGGACTTGTAATACACGGACGAACGGAGCGGACGTGTGAAAGGACCCTAATGCCAAGAGTCTCGGTAAAAAGATTTGTTTT